>NC_092563.1:18928093-20198093 GCF_037975245.1 Apostichopus japonicus | reverse complement strand
TATATATATATATATATATATAGGAGGGAAATTTGAATAGATAGGTCTCAAAGTTTGTGAAACCTTACATGACGTAGATAAAGCGTATTGCTTTCAAAGGTTAAGTTAAAAGGTTATTGAAAGACAGTGGCAGAGGTCATAATGATGAAACCTTATAAACTTCATGAATATTTCAAGTAGAGGAACTTAGAATATGTCTTGGATAGATCTCATTTGTGGTCTTTAAATGCCTCAGATACGGTAGGGTATAGATGAAGTCTGCTGTTAAAGTAGAGGTCAATATGTCCACAGAGAAAGTGGAAACTTTGAAAACATGATATCCCGAAAATGGAAACTTGGTTGCATTGATCTCACATCTATTGTAATGGTATGGCTGAGGTCAAATGTCGCTTTAATACACCATATGTTAAAGCCAGCTCAATTATTGTAACCTTTTATGTCAAGACTAGAAACGGGGAATACTATGTTTATGTAGATGTCTGATATAAAGTAGATGTACTTAGTGAAATTGAAAGGTCTTTTGAGGTCATGTCAGGTCAAACATGTCACACCTTGTTAACACACATACGTATCTTCAGAAGTCAATGAGTTAAGGTATTCTGATCCCTATATAATCCAACTCACTATATATCATCAAAGCATGTACTTTACATGTAGCTTTGTATGTTATATTACACATGACCAGACATGTCTTCTGATAGATCATTAACATTGAATGAAAAAGTCAGCTTTAGTTGTGCAGATGGCTTCTTACACAGCCCCCATTTTTGATTATACACATCTGATAATACTAACATTCTGTATGGTTCTTGATAAAGTATATATACCATTTAACTGGTAACCATACATCCTTGGATACATATATTCAAATGAGAAAGATGTAGATGCCATTTAAGGTCATCAGTATTGCCCCAAATAGTGTAGCCTTCTTAAAGTTGCTAGAAGTTACCAAAAATTCTTTCCTTGAGGCTCTATTTTTCCGACGTTTCCCAGACAATAAAGCCGCCTTGGTTCAATTAGACAGTCCGTAAATGTGTCAGCCATGAACCAAGGAGGCTGCAAGTTTAATATCCTCAGTATTGTTACCAGGATCTTAAAAGGTCTTCAAAATGTTTGCCTCCGTTTGGAAAAACTTACGTCCCTACATTCCTCTATGAAAACATGCACTTCCAAATACCACTACAGGAATGCACAATACTTAGTTATAATGACCCCGGACAAAACATTGGCTTGTGCAAAATGGAAGCCTGTAGTGATAGGTCTTTAATGTGCACGAAAAAAAAAAACGAAAAAAGCTGTAAATAGTATACAACAACAAACTTACTGTCAAATTCTGAAGCGGGAAAGATTGCCGTAGATTAGTTACCATATATGCTAGCCTAGGCATCATACAGTGCACATTGCTGTAAGGCTGTAATGCTATAATGGCTATACTTTTGACGAAGTATATAGTTTACACTCACAAACTATTTGACAGAAGCATGTGGGGAATGGGACCGCAAAAATTTAGTTTGCGATGAAGAAATAACTGTGGTGTGAATGCACCATTTGAAAATGCGCCCTTTAATACCACTGCCCTAACAGTTTACCTGCCTCGGGCATTTGAATAGGCTCGCAGTAGATCGTGGGAATTTGAGCTGAGGAAATGACTTTTCCATGCTCGTTCTTTTTGCTAGGCTTGGCGAATTGATTGCATAACACACAGGCTAATGTTCCAGACCAATAACCTTGAAAGGTGCAGAAGTGGTCAGTGGCGAAAAATGAATGGCAGTCTTACTAAGGGACGGATTTCCAAATGCATTTTACTTAAGCAACTCTCCATGCGTAGAGAAAAAACATAGCGTAAGATAATCTTTTCGGTATCAGAGATGCTATAGCTTCCCAGGCAGTTCATAAATTGTCCCAAGTCATAACATTTGTCATCAAAATAATGGTTCAAATATATGCATGATATTCTTAGAAACAATTCAACTACAACTTCGTACCATGAGCACTTCTTGTGGAAATATTTGTTAACAAAGCCTAAAGTTGTGATATTTGAGTGCACACATTTCCCTATCTCTCCACAGGGGACAGTAACATTACAAATAGTTGCATACAGATGCAAGAATGTCTGCAGACAATTGTAAAAGGACTATAAGCCAATCAAATCACAGGGAATTTGGAAAGGCATCATTTTCTATTTGCAGCATGAAAATCTCTGTAATGGGAGTATTGTTATAATTCTCTCTACTCTGCGGTTGATTGTACATTGCTGATTAAGTTGTTTGCAAAAAAAGTCAATCATCTGTACAAAGGATTGGGGAAATTTGGTTCTTTGAATAGTTGCGTGTTTTTTAAAAGAAAGAAAGAAATAAGAAAAGAAAGATATTTATTCCAAAAATTGTTTGTTATACTTTGCATAGGCCTAGGTTTGAGTGTGTACTTGGGGTTTCTTGCCCCCCCCACCCCCAAAAAAGCTTGCATCCGCAGGTTTTTCATCTCTGGCTAAAAAAGCATCCCAGACGCAACATCCTCAGTTTGTAACGATGTTGTGTCTGTTGAAATCTGAGCATCAGTGACCATTTTTTAACTTGCTAGCACATTTGGGGACAATACTGATTCTTACAAATTTTTTAATATTACACCACAATCGACCTGAAACCATTTTTTACCCCCCCCCCCTCCCCCTTCTTCATCTTTGTAATCCTGACCTCTTAAAATGTTTGTCTGTGTTTACTTTATACAGAACAGAAAGCTTAGGCATGTACTTTCAACATGATGTGCTGTTGGTTCTTCCATCCGGACAGGAGATTGCAAACTTTTCTTGGATAGCCATCTGGGATGTTATGCATGAGGCATGTAATACATTTAGTTATTTCTGAATAAAAACATAAAAAACTTTGGCATTATTATTACCATAAATGTAAAATATGATGTCATTAAAATCCATTGGAAACTTCAAATGTTGGTATTGATCAATTACCAGTTTGTTTAACTGTGAAAGGGGGCCAACATCAACATAATTTGCACACAGAGCCAGTGTTTTTCATCCAGCTACCGTACACTTGTTGTTAAACTTTTAACATATAAATCGTGGTTTGGCAGTGCCCCCTTAGTATAACGACTAGCATACCAAGTTGTCTGCCTATTTTGTGTTTATTTATTTACACCAACTCAACTACTATGCGCATTATTATACAGTTCTTGAATCAATATATGATTGCCTGAATTCACTCACGCTATTTGATTCAAACCCAGTGCCCATCTGAAAAGTTTAACAAAGCATTAAATATGAAAAGGTAGCATACAGCACGTAGTAATGGCCTCAAAGGGAATCTTTCACAAAATATGAAAGAACTGAAGATGAATAGTGACTTTGAGGGTTAGTTTGGTTCAATGCCTGTGTGTACACAACAAGAGTACTAGATTATGGCATCATAAAAAGGATGATCACTAGCTCGTGAAACCTTACATTACTTGAATTCCAAGTCCAATCCTGAAGTTGGCATTTGTCCAAAGGCATCTATAAATCTGTTTGTCCAACATAAATTGTAAATAAACTGTTACGTATCTTTTAAATGTTCTGTATGTTTGTAATGTAAAAGATGTGAGTTCTTCTTGTACTGCGGTCTGTCATGGATATTGTTCAACCTGTAGTTTGATTTAGTTATGATCATTGGGTTGTGTGGCCATTGTAGGTGGGATTTTTTTTTGGGGGGGGGGGGTTCAGGTTGAAGGTAATGTTGCATGAATGTTGACCAACTTTTTCAAATTTTTAGTAGTGCATCATCATATTGGGTGTTTTGCAATGTAAGGTGAAATGTTAATAGTTCTGGCTGTTGTTTGAACATATATACAAACTGATTTTAAAACCCATCTTAACCTGTATGAATGAATTTTTGCCAAATTTATTCACGATGATTGCTTTGTATGGTTCATGTAGAGTGTTCAGGAAATTGACAAAAGAAATTGGCTTTTTGTTGGGACATGGGGACATTGGGGCTGGTATTTATCATCAACAGAGGTTGATAGTATTGTTTTAACTCTTAAAGACCAAGTTTGCTTATTAGCGCCAGCTCAGTATGCAATAACCCATTGTGTAACATAGGCCCATAGCCAGGCCAGGGTAAAGGGGTGGTGATGGGGAGGGGGTGGGGAGGGCTGCACCTCTTGCAGACTTTGATGTTTACAGGACACAAATATTTTTTCCTGCAAACTCTGCTGCAGCAATGCTGAAATCAATATCAAACAAAAGAGATTTATCAGTGCAGACCAGCAATGTCTATTGTAAGAAAGATTAGTGACTTTTGTAAACTGCAAAGTGCAAAAGATTACATTCTGTACATCCTGGCTGTAGCCTTCTCTACGTTATTCTTAGAGCCAAAGCCATCCAAGACAATCTTTTACTGTATCTGGTTGGGCTTCTTCACATATATACATTTATGCCTCGCACATTTGAGGTAATGAAGATTGTGGTGTTTGATCGTCAAAGCATGTGAATGCGGACTGAATGTACTTGAATAGCTATCAATAAACTGTTGATCAGGATGCATGTTTCTTGCAGGTGCATTATGGGTATGTTAACATCTCCTGCCAGTTCAAGCCTCCAGATAGACGAGAGCTTGGAGACTTTTCCTTCACAAAGCTTGGTTGTAAGTTTCATGTGGATAATGTAGTCATCGAAAACATCAAACAAGTCACCTTCATCGGTGTTGTCTATGATCATTGGAAGTCAGGTTTGTACACCTAAATAAAGATGTATGCAACAAAATGTATATGTAAAAAAAAATAACTCCACATTAAGACACCTATTCAATCACTACGATTACCCTGCAAGTATTGTATACTTAGAATGTTTATGCTTCATGATTGCATGTTTTTTTTTTATCTAGGTGTGGCTAATTCATCTTTTCAAAAGAATATATTAATTTGATCTCTCTCTTGTGTAATTACAACGAGCGACGGTGGGCCTGACTTGAAGTACAGTGTTTGAATACTGCTCACATCATACGTCTTATTCTGATTTTGAAATTAACAACCTAACCTGAACTTGCCCCAGTTTGGAGAAAAAATGCACTTTTTCATAAATTAGAAGGGAAAAATACCCCCCCTCCACCCCCGCCCCCCAAAAAAGGAAAAGATACTATTTTGTTTTAATTTTTTGAGATTCAATAGTGACCTTTCATGGAGAACTTATGAAATCTTTAATTAGAAAATGCCTTTTTGTTGCAAAATAAATAATTCAAAAAATTGTAATTACATAGAATTATTATGGTTAAAGACAATCTCTGAATTTGTACTATTACAGAATGCACAGAGGGTTCAGTTGTCAGGCGTCATTTAGAGGTGATGTTGTGGTTTGCTTCCTTAATTCAAAATCACATGTCCCACTGTGTTTGAAGTTTCTGTCCCCTTAAAATGAACCCTTTTTTCTGGCACGTCTGGTTAAGTAGGGAATGTTTTGATCATGTTAAAACAGAATGATTGTAGCAGTTATTTATTTTTTTTTTGCATTATTCTTACAGGATTCTCAATTTATGCAGGTAATGGAAGTCCAGAGTCAACTGAATGGAAGATAGAGCTGTTGAATAAAGATGAGTAAGTAAGAGAATTCAAATTAATTTCACATTTAGGCTGCATATAACCGTCACAAAGGAGAGCCTTTCCTTTGGATATTTTTCTAGCAGGGATGTGGATCACTGGGTGAAGTCGTTCCTTTGTGGTCTCAAGGAGGGCAGGAGAATATTGGTGAGATAAAATTTGAGTTCAAATGGTTGTTTTCATTAGTAACTTACCCCAAGACTCTACAGACCTAATTATTTATTTTTAAATGTTTTCCTCTGTTGTAATTAACATATTAACTCATCTTTCTTTTCAGAGATTCAAAACTTTCATTCAAGCCAGGTGTTAACCTTACCATGACATTACCTGATGATTTAACAGTCTTTGAAATTGATTTCATTGGTGTCTGGGTTCAGCCAGAAGTTGGTAAAAACTTTAACGTCATCACCATTACAGATCAAGATAGGGAGAACTTACCTCCCTACATTCCAAATACTACAGAGGTAACTTTTAATATGCTTGTGAACACCGTCATTCCTACCAACGTATCAGATGCCACATAGGTAACTTTAGAACTGCTTATGACCTTATGTGTTACACCGTCGTTGCTACCAATGTATCAGATGCCACAGAGGTAACTTTAGAACTGCTTATGACCTTAAGTGTAACACCGTCATTGCTACCAATGTATCAGATGTCACAGAGGTAACTTTTAAAGTGCTTATGAACTCAAATGTAACACCTTCGTTGCTACCACTGTATCAGTTGCCACAGAGGTAACTTTAGAACTGCTTATGAATTTAAGTGTAACACCGTCATTCCTACCCACGTATCAGATGCCACAGAGGTAACTTCAGATTATCCTTAGATTACCTTTATATGGAACTTTATGTCCTGCTTAATACCGAAATCTAAATGGGTTATGATTAACTGCTTCTTTCTTACCTTGAAATGTTGCACCATTTTCTGTCAAGAGTAAGGTCACGGGTAAGGTGAAACGATTCAACTGGAAAATATCAAGACTCTAGTGGTGTGTGTCTTTAATATGAGTAGCTTTATTCAAATCCTCGTAACCAGGGGCATAAACCCTGAAACAAAACGTAAAATGTATGCACTGTATAAACAAATATTTCACACAGACATGAATTACTTCGGCGATAGAAAACATATCAAACATGCATTGATCTCGCTGTATGATCCCATATACTTTACACCTTTTTATCACTCATCACCTATTTACAATAAACCCTCCCAGTACAGACATTCGATACAATCAAACCTCTCATAAATATATCTTTATCAGTCTTTTCAATCTTTCAACATATTGCGGCCTCACTTTACTCAAATAAGGAAAAAGAATACGACTAACTATTTGCGTTCCTCTACTGCAAAGTAAATCCAACGATCCTAATAGTGAAATACTACGGGCTAACGTCGCATCGTGTCCAACTGCAACGAGTAACTGATGTGGTGCAACCAACACACCTTGCACCAAGTAGTACAAAATACGAATATCACGCCCTGACCTGCTCATCCGGCCTATTCATACTGATCCTTTACCTGCATTTTATGCAAGTAATATAAACAAAAACTTACACAAATTCAATTGATGCCCGTGAAGCAATCAGTGAATTAAACAAAGCAAACTAGAATGTTGAATGTTGCTAATGCGAACTTCGTGAGCAAAACTGAAAATAAAAGAATATTTATGCGTAAATTTATACAGCTGCACGATAGTTGTTAGACTTGTGTCAAGCATACTCGTGACAATACATATCAGAGTTCTAATTGGTAACTTTAAGTTAAGCTGTTTGTTTACCTTAAAATTTACACCATTTCCTATCAAAATAGGGCTTAAATTTGAATGTTACACCTTCACAGTTCCGTTCATATTATGAAGAACTTTCTTCCCAATATATGCCAGATGTCACAAAAGTAACTGTTTACCTGCATATTACTGTCAATTTAGACTATTTCTCCACTATACAAAACTGCTACTTACCTTGAACTTCCACCACAAAGCAAGGTAGAGAGAACTTTCTGATCTTTACCTGTCACATTGTCTCATTTACCTTTCACATTGTAAAATGTGATGAAACAAATAAATATACAAATCTTACAGTTGGAGCAAACAACAGCAAACATGCAATATGCAACATATTGTCTCACATTTTGTCACAAATGAACAGTATGGACAAGTTATCACAAAATTAATGTAAGGTTCCTAGAAATTGTGGCAAAATATTGAAGATGTTTTGGGTACATTAAACTCTGAAAGTTTTAAACATTGCTTAAAAAGTAAATACATAAACAGAAACATAGAACATTAACAGACAGCTGGGGGAAATCCAAAGTTTCAGTAACTTGCTCGGTACAGTTTGCGTGTAAAGTATTTGAGGAGAAAGAGAGAGTCCACAGCAAAAGTAAAAGATGCAACCATGCAGCTGCTGTAAAGGACATGACGTAATTTTGTCTTTTCTTAGACCAAACGTTGTGAAGTCTTGCTTGGTGACATGTACCAAGTGTCATGGCAACTTGATAAACCCAACAACCAGATCACATTGGAGTTGAGCGGGAGGGTTGCTTCGAATGAGTACATGGCTTTTGGGATCAGCGGATCAGAAACGAGGACTCAGATGGTTGGATCAGATGTAACAGTCGTGTGGATTGATCCTAGTACCAATGAACCCGAAGCTGAGGACTATCATATGAGTGCCAATATACAGGTAAGGTCAATATGGATGGTCAGCGTAGCATGCGGTCAGTGAGGAGGGACAACAGAATTCTGCTTAGCATGTGGCTTCACATTAAATGGAGAGACGACAGAATTCTGCTTTGAATGTGGCTTCACATTAAGAGAAAGGACAACAGAATTCTGCCGATATATAATAGTGCCGATATACTTCTTCTTTATAGTGCGTCGTCAACAGCGGTTTCGGAGCATGTCCAGATACGTTTTCTTCGGAGGGCAGCAATGACGTTCACTTGGTTGGAGCAGTGATCAGGCATGGCGTTACAACGATTACAGTAGAGCGCCCTCTGAAATCTGGTGAGAACACTCATTTACAAATAAATGAAGTTTCACGTACCGTGCATATGTTTACCCTATGAAAAACGATGTATTGTGTTTGTAAGTGGTTTTTAATTCTGGAAATACAGGTATTATATAAAAGGCTTGAACTTTAAAAAAAAAACAGGTATTATGTACAGGGTTCACACTTTTGTTTGTCACTTTTTGGGGACCAGAAGGAATTGAGGTGTTAGTAGGTTAAGGGAACCTCAAACTCAAGTTCAGGAGACATGAACGCTGAAAGATTACCAGTAAGGATCGACTAGCTATTATATTTTAGAATTTGCAACAGCAACACAGCAAAAGGGGATTGACTGTATGACAGTGGTAGAGGCAGCTGTCTTTTTAAAAAATAATGAATTGAACAATTCCATTAGAAAGTTTCGATCAAGTCATATAGTTCATTGTCTAAAAATAAACACTTTCCGCCTACCAGATCACAGGTGAAAGTGTGTAAAGTATGGTAGTGTACAGTACTTAGGCTGATACATTAGATTTGAATACTATGTAATACATAGATAGCTGCACTAGAAGAGATGCTTGTTGCCAAGTTTGAATTGTCAAATTGCAAACACTGTGTTTGGTAACCACAAAATTGTTGATCTATACAGCGTTATCAGAAACTTCCAGGATTGCTACAGTGAAACAGCAAACATCAGATCTGTATTGTGTAAGCACATGTTATGAATTATTTCCATTCATTCACCAACAATACACAGTAAAGGTTAATAGATACATGTTGTAAGGGATATTTTCTCCACGCTTAGTAGACTTCAGATCCCTTGAAGTTTCAACGGAATCTGACCTTAACCACTGGTAAAATCACATCTTTGAAGGATAAAATCAAACCACAGCCCAGAACCAGACAGATGATTATTATCATATTGTTTGAAAGAACACTTATGGTCTTGGCATTGGCAAGTCAATTTGCACCATCATACATCTAGCATAGATGGCTTTTGGAATTTGCATGAATCTTCACTTTTGTTTGACCCTCTACAAGTAACCAGCGTTTGCACAACTTCACATAATCATTGGTATTTTCTTCATGTTTCAACAGATGATCCTCTGGATAAACCGATCCCGACAGATGAACAGGTTTACACATTTTGGTCTCTTGGTACCATAAATAATGTTGGTTTGGTCGCTCATCACCATCACAGTGCAGCTGGTAAATACATAGCTTCAAAAAGTTAATGTTGAAACATTTAAATGTGATATTATTGTTTCAATAATAAAGTGTGGTTATATAAACCATTGTAATTTCTTTTACTATTTGCTTGTTTCGATTTTTCTAACTCGTAGTTTGATGGATTCAAAATCAGATGAAATCTTTACTTGGGTACTACAAATCATTGTAAATAATCATAGTACGGTGGATCCAAATTTGATGAATATTCAGAGTTTGCTACGTGTGTAGGTTACAGATCATCGCAGGTAAATATGTAGAGAATGGTGTGTCAGTTGATGACAAATTATTGCAGCATAGCATAAAGCCTTAATTGTACTGAGTCATGTTTACATTCTCAGGTCAGTATAACCAAAGTAAGAAGTTGTGAAAAACCGAGTCATCAGACATATTATGTGTGTATAGAGCTTGTGTAGTGTTCATCCAATGATCACTTTGGGGAGTATCTTTGAAATTTTACACTTATTACCCTTTCTTGCCGTAACCTCTTCTTAACATCTCTTTTGTTCATGGTATGTTACAATCACATGCTTATTGTCAGGTGGCCTAAGTTGCCGTATTTATAAAAATATTATACTAATAATATACGATAAATATATAGGAAATTCTGTTTCTCAAGTTGACTTCACTGTAAACTGCATTGTTGGTTTGCTTTTAATAGTAATATCTTAATGAAGTCGTAAATAAGACATAATTTCATTAAACATTGCTGAACTTTTTTTAATCTTCTAGGAGATTTAGAAATCAATTTTGAAACTTCAGGAAGGTCTTTCTGCACTGAGTTTTTAGCACTGGACAAGGATGAGAAGGATAATACATCGACAAAAAATCACTCTCCCATGTTGTATGATACATCCTCCTTCACAGGTAAGAAATAATAAAGAAAGACATCAGCTGCCAAAAAATTGTAACACTGCATATGAATAGTACTAATGAAATACATGACTGGTCAGGCCTGCCCATAGAAAAACAGTTCTCCTCAATTCACTGCAGTATTTATTATGTGTTACTTGATGGCATAAACTACCCCAAGTACTGCCAATAGGATTTATCCTTGAGTGCACCTAATTAATTGACCAGCCACCGTTTAATTGTAAATGCAAGTGCTCTAATGGCCAGCAATACTTTCCTGTGTGAAGACAAATTTGGCTTGACCACTGAAATAATACACTGTGTGTCTATTCATGAATTTGTGCAAAGGAGCGTTCAGTATGGCTAGCATTACCAACCCGGGTAGATATTCAATCTGGCCTGTTTTTGGCCAAAAACAAGGGACTTATGTAGTAATTGCCATAGGCAGGGAAGACCGTAATTAAAAGCAAATACATGCGTTTGGTGAAAATATAGGGAACTTAACCTCACAAAGTGAATTATCGCTGAACCGATAGCTTCATGTTAGACCTGTATAGCTTCATGTTAGACCTCCCTGTCTGAGCACTGTCTGTCTTGACCACCATGATCTACTTTTTAGACAAAGTCAAGTTTGAATAAACCGTTGCAATTTATGCAAATATTATGTTAACATATTTTGTTGTAATGTTTTGTCTTTTACAGGTCGACACATAACTAAACGGAATGTAGGCTCTCCTGACCCTTTAGGTATGATGTAACTTTATGTTTGTTGGAGAAGGAAATTAAATGAATGGCTCTTTCATACTTACTGCAAATCCATTGCATCCCAGAGAAGGGAATATAGTGCAAAGAAATTCAACCATTTCTATTGGTAAATCATGTCGTTTGCATGAGATTAGTTAATAAAACTCTCAAAAAAATAATAATTCAAATAAACTGTGAGGCTCATTTAAAAATGTTCAGCTTTGGTCCATTTCCAGTGTGTATGGTATTACTGAGGTGAATTGAAATGATGTAATTATACGACAGAGTAACCTTTTGGCTGACCTTGGCTTACATACAACTAAGGAATCAGGATGGGACAAATCCATTGTAGCTAACATACTGATATTTTTGAAACTTGACATACATGCGAGCTAAGAAAACATATTTTGTGTTTATGACATAAAGTAAAGAGATACAATAATAATATACACCGAAGTGAGTTGTAGGTAACTTTGGTGACCTGAAACAAGTCAAAGGAACCAGTTTCACAAGTTGCTGATATCTTATATTCTTGGGTGTGTTTGTGACTGATACAGTGAGCTGAAAACATCAAACATTTGTAGTTTGCATGAGGAAAAATGATGAGTATAACATACACCGGAGTGAGCCTTAAGTAAATCAATGTAACACATGAACTGAAGAAATGGGTATACAATTTTTATAGCTGATGTGCCTGTTTGATAAAATCATGCATGTTGGTTGCACAAGTCTGTTCTGAATTATACAAAAGATTGAAATTTGATGCTGTTTTCTTTTCTACAGATGTCTTTGAGTTTTTTGAACAAAGCAATATTCTCAACTCATTACCTCTCTGAAATAGTAACACTGAGGCCATTGCATGTGGTTTTGTAATATTCCTAAGCTCACTCCTGTCTTTCTTTTAATGTGTTGTAGTTGACCAGCATTTTTGTTCCAGTCGCACGGCAAACTTACAGTCAGGGTGTGAACTGATTATGTAGGATGTAAACCAAACAGAATAACCGGCACTTCAAATTTGAAAAATATTTGTAATTGAGAAATATATTTCCTGTCTTTTTTTCTCACAGCTTTGATGGTTGCAGATGCCTGTTGTTTCTTTATGTGCCAGAATGGAGGAGTTGGTTTCTTCACAGCTGACCAGCAGTCACGCTGTGTCTGTCCATCTCCATTCACTGGAGACTCATGCCAACAGGGTATGTATGTATGTATGGTATATTACTTTTCTGTAGACAATATAAATCAGTCTGGTGGTCTTGGCTTGTAAAGATTAAGTGTGCAAACATCCATTTGGTCAAACTTCTTTGGGGAATGTACAAATCCTTTTGGTATTTGGTAGAGGTCAAAGCTGATTTGAAGTCAATTGTAGTCTAGTCAAGTCTAGAGCTCAACCAGTCTTGATAGTTTGGATTTACACCTTGAACCCCCTAATTTCTCGTGAGATTAAACAAGGTTAAATGCTGTCAATACAAGAATTCTGAAAGCAAAGATTGCATGTTTGGTAAGTAGTTTCACGTACTTGGTAATTATTGCCGCCTTCGCAAGTACAAGAATCTTTAGTTTGTTTTATTTTCGAGGGAGGTCAAAGATTCTTTCAGTTCAACTTATGTCAAAGTTTGGAAAACAATGTAAATGCTTGTTTTTTCAATGTAAGTCCAACTGTATAGCTCCGTTAATGGCACTTGAGATTAAGGAAAAGTCATTTATTGATCTTTGGAAGATCCAGCCTATAGATATCAGCTGTTGAGATAATGCATATTTTATTTAACACTTCTATCAGTTGAAACTTTGCTATGCAACCTCCCTTCACTACAGGCAGAGACCTTTGCGACCCGAATCCCTGCCAGAACAGTGGTTCCTGTATCCTCTTGCAGACCTTTCTCTGTATTTGTGCACCCGGGTTTACGGGTACCACTTGTGATCTGAGTGAGTTTCATGTTTATTTCATATATTTATCATATGAAGTTGTAATTCAATGCAAAAGGAAAGCAGGTCATGTGACCTTAACTTGCACTGAGCTAATGATGCTGTCTAGAAGTAAAGTAGGAAAATTACTGTAGTTTCCGATTTTCTGCTTCTCAAAATCATCCCTGATATTTACAGCTCTAGCTAGAGAAACTGTTTACTTAATATAGTAGTTCAGTATTCAGATCTTGCATAACAAATATAAGATTTGCAATATTGTTTTTATCATAAAATATTAGAGATACTGAAGTTCTGTTCCCAAAAACTGCTATATCTAGTTTCATTTTATGTAGCCATATTGTTGATTTTAATTTGTAGCATTTTGATGTAACTTAATCACCAGACATTAATTATCCCTTCTTCAGCTTATTTCTGCATCTCAGGACATTGATCATGACCATCCAAATGTGATAATAATATTTTGCAACATCCCCAGGTTAGGAGACACAACAGACAACAGAGTTAGAAAAGTTGGTTATTCTTGCCATTCATTCTAATGCAACAGAGACACCACATTGAGACTGTATGCATGCATTTAAATTCACATCATTTGTTTCGCAATTTTTAGTCGCAGGAGGTCCATTCACAGTGGTGTGTCCAGCCGACGTACTTGTCCTGACCTTAGCAGGAACTTCGCAGACTGCAGCGGCAACATGGAGAGAACCGGATGCACCTGGTTACCAGTTTATCCAAAGTAGTCATGCACCGGGGGATGAGTTTCCAGTTGGTGAAACCTCAGTAGATTACTTATTTACAACTTCCCAGGGTTTCCAGACCTGTACTTTCTGTGTTACTGTCCAGGAAGGTGCGTATTTTTAATTTCATTTGTCAAGGAACTCAAGTCTGTGTTTACCTGCTGCTGTACCGACCACATAAGAAGCTCTGTATGTATTTGATACTTTCTGCATATATACTTTCTGCAGGGGTTAAGAAACTAGCTTAGAGGTAAGATGTATCAGGTGTAAATTGTGTTACGTTTCTGATGAGAGGCTCTGAATGTCCATACTGTGCTGTTGCAATGGACCCAATTGACAGAAAATAATGGATGTAACCATAGACAATGGTGATCAAAATGAAACATTATTTGACCATTGTTTCTCTTTCCAGAAAATGTTGGGACAATCCTTACAGCATATACATTATAAACTTATTATTTAAACTGCATCACTGTGGTAGTGTTCACTTTTTATTGTTTGTGTCATTTTATCAATTAATTAAGAGGAAAGATAAGTATTACAATTTTAGTCTGAAAGGACAAGTATACATGAAGCCACCCTGTGGACTTTTGACAAATGTACGACCTGTATATTTACAGATAGGAAACAGGTGAAATGGGAACATGAAATAATGCGAGCCGGTCTGAGCAATATTAATCTTTGACCCCTTAAAAATGGTCCATCCACCCACCCATACATGATACCAACTCCAGTAAAAGTGTTCAAATATGAGTGATGAAATTTTTAAAGAGAGAAAAGATCCCATTGTTATCTTGCCGTTTCATAATTCATCTCTAATTAAAATTATAACATTTTCTTGCTCTATCTTTCATCAGTCACCTTAACTCAACCAACTGTGAATGATTGCGTGAACGTGGAAGCGTTTACGCTGCAAGACCGCATGGCTGTACAATTTATGGAACCTACTGCCGCTGATGGTTGTGGCTCTGTTTTGCTATTCTCAGCCACTGCTAGGAGTGGAGATTTCTTTCCAGTCGGTCAAACAGCCGTAACGTTTTCATTTTCAGATAGCTGTGGAAATATTGCTGTCTGCAATTTTGTTGTTACAGTTAATAATGGTAAATATATTTTCAAAATGTTGCTATAAAATAGTTGAATTATTCTACTTTTACCTTTCCTTGATAATTGATCCCAGTTCAAACAGCGTAAGAAGCAAAGGTACATAGTTAATCTATTTGACCTTGGTGTGGTAGATAAGGTTATTTAAAAAAACTTGTTACCATGACAACAAAGGATGTAAGCCATTGATGTGAAAAGTTTAAAATGTTAGACACGTGGATCTGGCTTGAATGTACGTATTTGTCAATCCCATCAAAGTAATGAACATAAGAGAGTAGCAAACTCTGTGATACTTGCTGTTAATCTACTGTTCCGTTTAATGATCTGTTTTATTGTTTCTAAAATAACTGTCTTGATTTGTTTTGTATAGAATCTTCATCAAGCAGGTATTCCCCACTTTTTAACATACAGTACTTTTAATACAATGAGTAATTAGGTTATATATCAGTTAATGAAGTTGTCTTGTCGGCAATAATTGCTATCGCACCGTTAGTTTGCTTGTAGGAGACTTCAACTAAACTTGCTCATCTAATTTGCTCAGATTTCTAGTGTAGATGATTGATTTACTGAGTATGCAGTCTCTTTTCTTTTACAATATTATAATAACCACAAATCATCATTTGCGTTGTGACAGACACATCTTGTCCATGAGGTAGAAACATATGTTTGCCATAATTCTTGGACTGAGTGGGCTCAATAGCCACTGTAAGTCTATTTTCTTGGCCTAGCCTGGATGGGTACTGGAGTATGATACAAAATAAGCTGCAGAAGATTTTAGTTGAGCAACTTCATGAAACCTAGCGTATGGGCTATATTTGCCTAACCTGTAAGAGTAGCCTACTGGAGTAGCATACATAACAAACTACAGCAGTTTTTAATTGACCAAATTCATCAAACCTAGGCTATATTGGCCTAACCTGTAAGATTACTGGAGTAGCATACGTAACAAGCTGGAGAATTTTTTAATTGATCAGTTGTATCAAACCTAAGCTATATTGGCCTTTAGCCATGTAAGGGTACTGTGATAGCATACAAAACAAGCTGGAGCAGTTATTAATTGATCAAATTCATCAAATCTAGGCTATCTTGGCCTAACCCGTGAGGGTAATGGAGCAGCATACATAACAAGCTGCAGCAGTTTTTAATTGATCAACTTCATCAAACCTAGGCTATTTTAGCCTGTAAGGTTACTGGAGTAGCATACATAACAAGCTGCAGCAAGTTTTAATTGATAACCTCATCAAAAGGCTATCTTGGCTTAGCTTGTAAGGTTCCTGGAGTAGTGTATATAACAAGCTGCAGCAAATGTTAGTTGTTGATCAATCTCACCAACCCTAGGCTATCCTTAGCCTAAGCTAATGATGTACATTTTCATGAATATAATTGCCCTCAATCGTTTGAAATGATACTTGTTTTGGACTGAATTATTATCAATCAGAAGTATGATAATCATATTATGGAACTGGGTAAAATTAATGTTAATATAATACTATAAATGTTAATGGTACTAAAATGACAACTTATTGTTTACCATTCAATATCCTCATGCAGTAGTGGATGTCACACCACCGTCAATCACAAATTGCCCGACAAATATTGTTCAAGTTACAACTTCGATGTCTAGTTTTGTAGTTGTCATGTGGGATGAACTTATTGTTGAGGATGTATCTCAACCTATTCAACAAATAGAAGGACCTGACGGATTCACTGCAGTTTTCCTTCTTGGAACAACCACGACCGTAAATTATGCGTATCAAGATAGTGTTGGAAATATTGGAAGGTGTGCATTTGATGTCACTGTCAGGTGTAAGTATGACGACTTGCTGTATGTCTTCACATATCTGCTTGCTTTTTTTCATATTTTTCCTCATTTCACTAGTGATAGGAATATTTAGTTCAACATTCATCAATAGTCAGATATGCTGTCAACAGTGTCAGTGCCTACACTAAAGAATGTTTTAAGAAGTTTTGATATCTCACATCAAATTAAATTGCACCCAAAAGACCGCATGGCTGTACAATTTATGGAACCTACTGCCGCTGATGGTTGTGGCTCTGTTTTGCTATTCTCAGCCACTGCTAGGAGTGGAGATTTCTTTCCAGTCGGTCAAACAGCCGTAACGTTTTCATTTTCAGATAGCTGCGGAAATATCGCTGTCTGCGATCTTGTTGTTACAGTTAATAATGGTAAAATATATATTTTCAAAATGTTGCTATAAAATAATTGAATTATTCTACTTTTACCTTTCCTTGATAATTGATCCCAGTTCAAACAGCGTAAGAAGCAAAGGTACAGAGTTAATCTATTTGACCTTGGTGTGGTAGATAAGGTTATTTAAAAAAACTTGTTACCATGACAACAAAGGATGTAAGCCATTGATGTGAAAAGTTTAAAATGTTAGACACGTGGATCTGGCTTGAATGTACGTATTTGTCAATCCCATCAAAGTAATGAACATAAGAGAGTAGCAAACTCTGTGATACTTGCTGTTAATCTACTGTTCCGTTTAATGATCTGTTTTATTATTTCTAAAATAACTGTCTTGATTTGTTTTGTATAGAATCTTCATCAAGCAGGTATTCCCCACTTTTTAACATACAGTACTTTTAATACAATGAGTAATTAGGTTAAATATCAGTTAATGAAGTTGTCTTGTCGGCAATAATTGCTATCGCACCGTTAGTTTGCTTGTAGGAGACTTCAACTAAACTTGTTCATCTAATTTGCTCAGATTTCTAGTGTAGATGATTGATTTACTGAGTATGCAGTCTTTTTTCTTTTACAATATTATAATAACCACAAATCATCATTTGCGTTTTGACAGACACATCTTGTCCATGAGGTAGAAACATATGTTTGCCATAATTCTTGGACTGAGTGGGCTCAATAGCCACTGTAAGTCTATTTTCTTGGCCTAGCCTGGATGGGTATACTGGAGTATGATACAAAATAAGCTGCAGAAGATTTTAGTTGAGCAACTTCATGAAACCTAGCGTATGGGCTATATTTGCCTAACCTGTAAGAGTAGCCTACTGGAGTAGCATACATAACAAACTACAGCAGTTTTTAATTGACCAAATTCATCAAACCTAGGCTATATTGGCCTAACCTGTAAGATTACTGGAGTAGCATACGTAACAAGCTGGAGAATTTTTTAATTGATCAGTTGTATCAAACCTAAGCTATATTGGCCTTTAGCCATGTAAGGGTACTGTGATAGCATACAAAACAAGCTGGAGCAGTTATTAATTGATCAAATTCATCAAATCTAGGCTATCTTGGCCTAACCCGTGAGGGTAATGGAGCAGCATACATAACAAGCTGCAGCAGTTTTTAATTGATCAACTTCATCAAACCTAGGCTATTTTAGCCTGTAAGGTTACTGGAGTAGCATACATAACAAGCTGCAGCAAGTTTTAATTGATAACCTCATCAAAAGGCTATCTTGGCTTAGCTTGTAAGGTTCCTGGAGTAGTGTATATAACAAGCTGCAGCAAATGTTAGTTGTTGATCAATCTCACCAACCCTAGGCTATCCTTAGCCTAAGCTAATGATGTACATTTTCATGAATATAATTGCCCTCAATCGTTTGAAATGATACTTGTTTTGGACTGAATTATTATCAATCAAAAGTATGATAATCATATTATGGAACTGGGTAAAATTAATGTTAATATAATACTATAAATGTTAATGGTACTAAAATGACAACTTATTGTTTACCATTCAATATCCTCATGCAGTAGTGGATGTCACACCACCGTCAATCACAAATTGCCCGACAAATATTGTTCAAGTTACAACTTCGATGTCTAGTTTTGTAGTTGTCATGTGGGATGAACTTATTGTTGAGGATGTATCTCAACCTATTCAACAAATAGAAGGACCTGACGGATTCACTGCAGTTTTCCTTCTTGGAACAACCACGACCGTAAATTATGCGTATCAAGATAGTGTTGGAAATATTGGAAGGTGTGCATTTGATGTCACTGTCAGGTGTAAGTATGACGACTTGCTGTATGTCTTCACATATCTGCTTGCTTTTTTTCATATTTTTCCTCATTTCACTAGTGATAGGAATATTTAGTTCAACATTCATCAATAGTCAGATATGCTGTCAACAGTGTCAGTGCCTACACTAAAGAATGTTTTAAGAAGTTTTGATATCTCACATCAAATTAAATTGCACCCATTTTCAATAAGTTCCAAGCACTATAAATTTAAATGTGTATAGTAAAGTAAATTATCGTTGTGCCCAACTTCTGTTAGCATGAGAGCCAGGTACAAAAGGTTTGGTATTTTTTTTTATTGTACTGCTACAACAATGAAAAAAAAAGTACCAAAATATGACTTTCATTTTACCCAGTTACCTTGGATGCTTCACCTCCCGATTGTGGAAATATTTTACCAGAGTTAACAGAGTGCATAAGTCCTGATGCCAACAGCGTCATCATTGCCCTACCTCAACCTTCGTGCTCAGATGACTCGGGTACTGGCCGGATCCTCTCCAGTAGTCTTTCTTCGAATGAATTTTCTTTGGGAAACACAACAGTCAACGTCACATGCATAGATGATGCTGGAAACAGAGCACACTGTCTTACTAGAGTTAGTGTTATTCAAGGTTAGTTTCCATTTGTACATAAATATCAACAACTTGAAACATATTTTGACTGAAAGAGCATGTTTGCCTGTTAGTTGTTAATTCGCTCAAAACAATTAAGGTCTGTATCATTTTGGTACATTTTTTCAATTTTTCGACAATAATCTCCTCAAAAGGACTGGTCAGGTAATAAGACATTCCTTTTTGGACAACTGAATGCCAATTATTGAGTAATCATATAAATTTTGTCATCTAGACAGGTAATAAACTAGCGAATGGTTACGTTTTGTCCTTAGCTGATGTCACCGCTAATTAATAATTGCATTGTTACATTGCATTTTAATAACATCAATGACACTTAGTCGATCTTGAACAGATTTAGCTCCTATTTATGATTCATGATTTCACGATTAGTTTTTTGACAATCCATTTTGTTTCAGTATATTTTTTATTTTTTTAGTGCTGTAGGTTGTATTAAGATTTCCATTTTTTCGCTGTGTCTGTTTATCAGTCTTTTTCACTCGTTAGTCTAACAGTGTGTTTGATTAAATTAACCCGAAGCCTGAATATTTATTAATCTGTGGTGAGTGGGGGCTTTTTTTCAATGAGGCGCAGACAATCCATTCTGATATGTACTTTACTACTTTTCTTCTCCAGTGGAGGATCCCTGCTACTTTTTTCCTTGTGCCAATGATGGATTCTGCATCAACATAGGATCAGAATTTGTCTGTCAATGCCAGCCAGGATTTACTGGCATCCAGTGTGAAGAAGGTTAGTTCACCTATACTATTCTCTCGATAGATGTGTTACTGTAGGAATTCAAGGCATAAATGGGTATATGAGATCACCCCTTAATGAAGATAACAAGCTTCTATGTTCACAGGAGGCTTCGCCTTGGTCTGTCAGTAGAATATGAAAGTATTAAAGATGGTATATCGCCCACTTTGAAACAGAATATTTGATGCTTTTAAACTTTTCAAAATAACACTATTCATATTTTCTGATAGAAGTCAAATAAGAAGTTCGGTTGGCTTCTTGAAATGTCGAAAAAAAATCTGATTTTACAAAGTTTTGAATGTTTTGAATGTGTTGATGTTATGACCATAAAGTTTAGAAAATGATAGTCAACAAGATAATCAAAGAACTTCGAAGTGTAATAATTTCGTGCAAAACAGAGACTTAAAATCCACCATTTAGTGAAGCTTTCACTCTGCAAGATTATTTTTCATATTGTTTACTTTTTGTTTTATATCATCCCTTATTTTTGTAAATTTTGATCTGAAATATTTCCAGTTGAAACTCCCTGTAGTCCTAATCCTTGTCTAAATGCTGGTTCTTGCAATCTCACTGATGTCAACGAATTCCGATGTATGTGTCCTCCTGGATTTACAGGACAAGTATGCGATCAAGGTTAGTATATCAGAAATACCAAAGAGAAACTCTCAAAATCCTCACTGTTTTTGATGGACCAGATACAGTTTCTCTTCGAATTTACCCGTAATAGATGTTGCAAAGCTAATTATGTTATGACATTCAAAATAAGTCGAGACCGTGGTGTATCAACGATCGTGCGTATCGATTGCGTCTCTGTTTACACAAAAATTATATAAGTATTTGTTATTAGCTATGTTTACTTTAGAGTGTGGAAAGCTGTGATGTATGTAAAGGCCTTAATTGCATACATTGGCTACCTCAAGTTGTAGCATGGCAAACTTTTAATGGTAGTGTGGTCCTCCGAGACGACCAAATTTCTGATCAGTCAACCAAAATCACAAGTGGAGGTTGTCTGTTGGATGACCAGTTGTTTTCTTAAAATACAGATTGCATTGTATCTAAATACTACCAAATAGGTAAACTGTTGAATTGGTATCACCCAAAAGCTTGTGTGATATTCACCCACCTACACATCTCTCCTACAATACTCAAATTGGTCATTGTTATGTTTTCAGACAACCAAATTTGCTGTTTGGACAACCAATAGGTACTGCCTTTGTTCTCCGGGGGCAACCGGAAAAATCCCCTGAAAAATAAAACTGCCCTGTGTGGTCATAAAGTTCAATTTCCTCCAAGTACCCCTATAAACCGACCTTCAATATGTAGCCCGTATAAAGCTGGACTCACGCTGGACTAAAGTTTGATTAGATAGCTAATCCCTATATAGCTGGATTAACATAAATTTTATTAGATAGCAACGGAGATCAACTGCAAGAACATCATGCACTGGGCATTCTGTTGTGACCAAAGTAACTGCAGCCATAGGATTGACACTGACTATCTCTGCTGGACGGTTGGTTTGAAAGTTATTGATATGTCAAGATTAAAGACGTACTGTTAGAGGCATTTTTCTTCATCCCTCAACACTCAGACATTAGACATCTACTTATGTTAATACCTCCCCCTTGTTTGTTCTCACCGTATGTGTTATCGGGCCTTATACTCACATATATTGTAAACGTTTTTTATTGAGAAAGAAAAAGAATTAAAAATTGATCATTTCGGAATGGCATTGTACCTAGTTTTGTATACCCTCTTATTCTTATGTAAGTTGTTTTAGTTGAAAAAAAGAATAATTAGTAATCTAGTACATAAACAACAAACAGTTGTTGACGAAGACCTAATGGTTTCATCGGTTTCATCGAACTACATTACTGCCCACATTGTTGGTAAGGGCAGTTGCATATGACCTGTGTCGCTGCTGCAAGTCTTTGTTGAGGTCAATGTTGCTATGGTGAGTTTGGATACCGTCGACTGTACATTTGTATGCCCAAAAGTTAAGGAAGTCATTACTTCCGAAGTTATTTAATTGAACCAGAGAGTAGGTCGATTTGGGGAGTCTGGTTATAAAAAAGAAAACATTGTCTACATTTAAAGAATATAAGCTGCCATATCTAATAGTCTAATAGCACATCAACAAATTGTATGCTTCCTGCAGAAATTGCATAGAATGTACAGAAACAACGTTGTTTGTAGGTAGAATACTTCATTTGATCTATTTGTAGTGGTAGGAGCAACTCCAACAATAACTTGTCCAGGTGATGTTTATGTGGTGACAGATGGGACATTAGTAGATGCAGTGGTAAGGTGGATAGAACCTGGTCCAGTTGCAGGCTTTGTCCTCTTGACCCAAACTCACAGACCTGGTGATATATTTCCCGTTGGCCAAACTACAGTGATGTACCTCTTTCTCGATACCACTGCAATTACACTTGTATCCTGTGAATTCATCGTTATGCACGAAGCAGGTATGCTACCCTTGTAAATCTTGCAGCTTCTTTTGTTTTTTTTAATGGCCAACTTACTGCTATAAATCATGTACTTCATTTGGTCCAGGTGTGTCTTAAAGGTCATGATCTGTGGGTTGTGTCAAGCATGTAGCAATATCATTTAATTGTGTTGAGAGTGTAAACCACCATATCCTCAAGCAGAAAGTTAGTGTGCACTCAGTGTGCATTACGATCTTCCCTGCCTAAAGCAAATACCACCTAGGTCCCCTGTTTTGGGCCAAATACAGGGGAGATCGAATATCTACCCGAGGTGCCCTCAAGGATGAATCCTAATGGCAGTACTTGGGGAAGTTTATACTTTGAAGTAACAAATTATTAATGATCGATTGATGACTGTGTCTCTAAAGGCAGGCTATATCGCCATGTGACTTTTGAAAGTCAGTGTCCCACATGTTTTGTTCATCTGTTTTATCTTCAGTTGATCTTGAGCCTCCCACTGTAAGCAACATTGCTGATGTAACAGTAACAGTTACAGAAGTGGGAGCTGCAGTCGAATTTGAAGAACCTACAGCTGTCGATGCTTTCAGCACTGCGTTTCTGGTGGCAGCTACTCACAGATCCGGAGATGTGTTACGGGTTGGTTCAACCATTGTGACTCATACCTTTTCAGATTTTTGTGGAAATACAGTTGATGCTGTCTTTGTCGTCACAGTGAAGATCCGTAAGTAATAAAGAAGTTGAATAGTGATATTTGTTCCTTAGTGGGCTTTATATGTGCAAAATAGGCATTGAATGAGATTTCCGCCTACGTGGTATATTGATACAACTACCGGAGCTGAGGAAAAGAAGAAAAACTTTTGTGCTGAATTTTTTGAAAAATTTTGTAAACATCATTATTGCAAAAGTAAAAATGTTATATAAACTTCATACAAATCATATTTCTTTACATATATTCAAAGCAACTCCATGTCCTGCTGACATCTTACAAACAACTGGTCTTGTGTTAACCCCTGTAACATGGATTGAAAGTAACGATACAACGTTCCTTGTCCTGAATCGAAGTCACCAAAGTGGAGATTCATTTCCTACAGGACAAACAACAGTAACCATTGAATACTTTGAAACTTCAAGCGGTGAACGTCTTCCCTGCACATTTACCATTACTCTTATTGGTGAGTTGATATGCACTCTCTACAATATATTGAATGAGACAATGTCATGGTTGATACTTGACAATGATGCCAGAAAAAATAGAATATTTTATTTGTTTGATGTAGGCATATTCAGGAAAGGGGGAGAGGGGGGGGGGTCAAGGGGATGGGTAACAGCACAGTACTTGGACACAAAGCTGATGAGATACTTCTTGTGCTTTGCTTCAAAACTTGAACATTCAATTTGTGAATTGGTCTAGTGGGCAGGGAGTGGTGTCACTAATACAATGAAAGAAAAGTATTAAATACTGACTTGCATAAATTTACCTTTTACCCAGTTACATTGGATACTACACCTCCTGATTGTGGAAATATTTTACCGGAGTTAACAGAGTGCGTAAATCCTGATGCCAACAGCGTCATCATTGCCCTACCTCAACCTTCGTGCTCAGATGACTCGGGTACTGGCCGGATCCTTTTCAGGAGTCCTTCCTCGAATGAATTTTCGTTGGGAAATACAACAGTAAATTTCACATGCACAGATGATTCTGGAAACAGAGCACACTGTCTTACTAGAGTCAGTGTTATTCAAGGTTAGTTTTTGATTGTTAACGTAGCCATGTTTTGTATTCTTGTTGAGAGACTCAGTGCAACTAAGATGGCTTATCAATTTCGTTAATTCGATCAATAGAAGCAGCAAGATTTCAAACCTTGTGGGCATTTGAGTCGTGGGTCTAGTGGAAGATTATCATCTCATCAAGGCCTAGCGTTGTGCGGTAGTGTATATTTCACACAACCGGTTGTGCATGAATCCCGGTATTGTAACTACAACCGGGAGTTTCCCCAGCTTTCATCTATGGTTCAAAGCAATTAGTAACAAGATTGTCAATGTCATACATTCATTATGCAAAGTCTAGGCTATGTACTTTATTTAACACGCACGGTTAGAAAGAATAATTACACGCTATAGAAGGGCCTTTGGTTTTTAACATACACTTTCAAAAAGAATAGCACATACCTTGGAAAAAAGCAACCCACACCATCCTCCCAAAATAGCCAAAGTTAACTATAAATGACATCATGGAACCCCCTGCATTTATAAACGAATCCATTACATTACAGCATAGAATCTCAAGTACCGTACTGCACTGTGTGTACCAGTATCGTACCTAGGTTATAATAATATACAGTCCCGGGCGAATATGGATTTTAACTGGATATACTCCCTGCGGTTTTAACTGAAAATTTATGAAATTGTTATAATTATTTTACCAAAATGAGGTGAAATATATAAGGGTAAGATTTTGTACATCGTTTGAAGGAAGAATAAATAAGGAAAATTTCAGAATAAATTTGAGGTCCCGCAACATGCTGAACCCAAGTAAAGTTTAATATTTGGTGCATCCTAGGTCAAAATTACTACGTGAAAATTGATTCGATAATAAATAGGTCTAAGCCAGTACGCAAATTGATCAGATGTTATTCAAACTATAAACACAGAAACCAGAAATAAACGTGTTTTCTTTTCTTTTTTATTTCCTATAGTAAGACATAGATATTTGTATTATATCCGGGATTACTTGGAATGATAACGAAACGAACGTAATAATCGGTTGTTTTCCCACTACGGTAGTATTTACACATTGCACTGTTTTAGGGACTAGTCAATACCGGGATCGGGATACCGGGATGCACTTGACTACCGGGACCCGCACAGCTATCTTGATCCAAAGGAAGTTAAGAGTAAAATAATTTGTGAATTTGTATAAAAATACATTTGGAGTTCTGGTATTAACCGAGTACTGGGGTCACTGGATAATTCATGTCAAATTTCTGCATTTTGTGGAAGTAGGGAAAGGGTTGCAGAAGTCCTGAGAAGGGTGTTATATTAGCTATTTTGCTAGTTACATTATTCAGAGAGTTAATCAAAATTAATGTTCATACTTGATTCAATAATCACTCCGTTTCCAAGGAGTGAACTTTCAGAGGGAATGTCAAGAGTAATATTTGATATGTTCATATGTTCTTTACTTCCATCTTCAGCTAACGTTCCCTGTAATTCTTTTCCTTGTATGAATGGTGGATTCTGCATCTCCATGGGAACTGAGTTTCTGTGTACCTGCCAGCCAGGGTTTATTGGAAACCGGTGTGAAGAGGGTTAGTACGCCTAGATATATTTTCACCTGATGAGCCCACTACACTATCAAATTACTGATTAAACAAGCCATTCATGTAAGTTGCACTTAACATTGTGTAAGCTGCTACATCCAAAGTAGGACTCTCAGGGTGGCTGCAGAATGGTGCAGCCATGCAAGCTGCATAAGAAGAATTAATTTATTTTTCTTCACGGTTTCACACATCGGGAAATGCAAGTCTACATAGATAATTCCTAGAATGGCTAGTGGAAATTGATGTCACAAGGTCATTTTATTAATGGTAAGCTTTAATGTTTGGATAAGAAAACAGCCAAATATGTAAATGCATTCAAATAGGAACAATTTGTGCAAAATCATCCCAAACTTATTATTTTGGTTACATGTTTTATCATCCAGACAACAGTGTTGTATCTTCTTCATATAAGATGTTGACGAGGTAAATTCATGAGAGAACTCCAAAGATTAGATTAAGTGGACGTGTTTATCCAAATGCATTCGAGCAGATCATTAACGCAACAGACATAATATGTGATATAGTGACATAGAACAAAGAATCATATGAAAATATGTATTCAGTAGCTCATCATTAGTCATATCTTTTTTAGTATTCCTTGGAGTACCCTGTCTGAGGCCAAGCTTCAATTCTTTCAGTTTAGATTTCTGGATAGGATTTTAGGTACTAATAGACTTTTGTTTTTGACGGGGAAGTCAGAATCTCCATTGTGCTCCTTTTGCAAAATCGACGAGGAGAAAACAATCGAGCAACTTTTCTGGGACTGCTACGTGACAGCAAATTTTATCCTTAATGCCGAAATGCGTTTCTTAAATAAGCAATTCTTTTTCTCCGAACAAGATATCTCATTTTGTTTTGGCAACGTTTACTGTTACCCTTACAACTTTTTAATGATCCACCTGAAGTATTATATTTTCGTATGCAAGACAAGTAACACCGAGCCAAATATCGATGATTTCTTTTATAAATTTAAATTTGCTTTGAGCGTTGAAAGTTTAAATTATTTTAAGCGAAAGCAGCCAAGGAAAAATAAAGTGAATTTCTCGGAGCTGAGAAATGCCTTTTCATATTGTCCAAACCTGTTTACGTAGATGTTTCTTTTTTAGCTGTGTGTAGTGCAAATTTGGATTCATTTGCTGTCTACTTGCTGTCTACTTACATTAACTGATATTTATTGCAGTCGCTTGAATATGTAACAGACCATACTATTTTTGTTTTTGCAACGTATAATTTTAATTGTATAATTCAGTGGTTGGTTTAAATTTGATCTGAATTGTTTGTAGTTCAAACTCCCTGTAGTCCTAATCCTTGTCTAAATGCTGGTTCCTGCGTTATCACCGGTGTCAACGAGTTCAGCTGTGATTGTCCTTCTGGATTTATAGGACAAATTTGCAATCAAAGTAAGTACATCAGAAATACCAAAAAGGAAGAAATTATATGCAAGCATTGTAATTGAAAACATGTAGAAGAAAAAAGAGAAGATGTTGGTTTATTTCTGTTTAAAATTCATTTTTATTACAGGAAATGTGCGTTCAAAATTAATGAAGATTTACTATATTTATTGCAGGGTGTAAGCTTCACTTTAAAAATGAATTCGGATTTATTAATTTTTAAGATAACTATTATTAATTAATATTATTATGATTGATTTTATTGCAGTATGTATACTTTCAAAATGAATGGATATTTATGAAGTACTAATATTACAATTATTAATTAATAGTATTATTATTAAGTTTATTACAAGATATAAATCCGAGAAATGGAACCATAGTTAAAGGGAGGGAGGGGGCAGGGAGGAATGGAAGGGGAAGGGAGAAAGGGGTAGGATGGGAATTGGGAAACACAGCAGTAGGTGGGATTATTATGGCGTTGAAGACTATTCTAGATAACTGGTCCCATCGCTGGTAAACAAGCCATTGCCTAATAAGTAATTGAATTGGAATAGAGAGAATTGTTGAAGGCTGGGCACGAAACCATCTAGTCAAACAATTCTTTGAATAATGGAAGATGCCACAAAATCCGATATTGTTACATACTTATTAGACATTTTGATATAAGTGTGTCAAATGTACAAACACTTTTAAAGTACAAGCACGGTAAAATGATATTTAATGAGCAGTGCACATAATTGGTATGGCTAAAGTACACCTTTCAAAATTGTTGAGTTGTGGCTAAACACATTTACCAGAAGGACAACTCTATCATGCATTTTGTACTTTTCT
Source organism: Apostichopus japonicus (assembly GCF_037975245.1). Lineage (NCBI taxonomy): Eukaryota > Metazoa > Echinodermata > Holothuroidea > Aspidochirotida > Stichopodidae > Apostichopus > Apostichopus japonicus. The sequence goes on along the minus strand of NC_092563.1, from coordinate 20,169,566 downwards.
AAAAATTTATTTACGGACAGTGCCTATACTACTTTAAACACAAACATGTCTACTGCTTGCTCCCACCCCCCCCCCACCCTCGTAATCAATATGTATAGATATATCTTGTTTGGAGCCAGACAGTTCATCTTTCTTTCAGTGGTTGGAGTAATGCAAACAATTACTTGTCCAGATGATATATATTTGTTGACAAACGGTGGGGGAGCAGAGGCAGTCGTGTCGTGGATAGAACCTGCTGGTTCTGTCTTGTTCCAAAGTCATAGACCAGGCGATCTGTTTCCAGTTGGTGAAACTTCAGTGACATATGTCATCCTCGATTCTGCTACAAGAATAATCACCTGTGAATTCAGGGTTTTGCACCAAACAGGTATATACTACCTTTGTAAATGTATGTGTTTTATTTAGCATCCACTTCATACTACAACAAAACAATTAAGTTGTGCCATAAAATGTTTTTTTTTGCTGCAACTGCCCCCCCCCCCTCCCCGTGAAGAAGGTAATCATTATATTAAGCTTTCCGAGTGCTTGGAGCACCAAATTTTTATCACGGACCTATAAACTAAGTATGGATCTGACTCAGGGATACGGACCCAAACCTAGAGATGAGAATCAAATCCACCTGTAAAGGCTAATTTCGATCTAGATTAAACTTTGAACATGTTAATCCTGGTAGATTACGACGGTTATATGCGAACCTTCAAGGCACCAAATTAAAGCGTAAATTTTTTCGGAGTAAAATTATTGTCATTAAAATTTAAAGATCATATCACTTAATGCAAATGTATCACACAAGATACAATAATTCCACCTACTTTAATATATATCTCAACAGAAATTAAAGATTGATTAAAATACAAATGAACAGTCATAGATGCTTATCATACGACATATGGATGGGTGATGATGAAATGACCATTCTGATAAAATCTTTTGGTTACAAGAAGGGGTAGTTTCTTCTATTTTTGGATATTTCATTATGATATTTGATAAATATACTTTCTTAAAAGAGTTTGAAAAGCCATGTACATTTTCAGGTTTTAGACTGGTCATTAGTTTTGCTGATTGAGTCTTAAATCTGCAGATATTATTTCATTTTTGGAAAATGAGTTTTAACGCCCAAACAGGGAAGTAATTGTTAGTGTGCACTCAATGGGACTTGTTTCTGAAAGTAGGTCCTACATATTATTTTATGTCTGATATCTCTCCAGTTGATGTTGAACCTCCTACCGTTAGCAACGTCAGGGACGTTACCATCAATGTGACAGCGGTGGGAGCTGCAGTTGAATTCGAGGAACCTACAGCTGAGGATGCTTTAAGCGTGGCATATCTGGTTTCAGCTAGTCACAGATCTGGAGATGTTTTACCGATTGGTTCGACGGTTGTGAATAATACCTTTTCAGATCGTTGTGGCAACACAGTAGTTGTTACGTTTGTGGTTACAGTCGAGCTGCGTGAGTATTGTCAAAGTTAAGTATTAAGTACACTCAGACAAAGTTCGTAGTTGAAAGTGTTGCTTTGCAAGAGCTTCATACTTGGTGCGTCAATATGTGCATTGCCATGTAAGACATCATCAACCCATCGATCATTGTGACGGACAACAAGTCTGGAAAAGCTTGTCAAACATGATAGCTTGAGAGTTGAACATCATAGTTTCGTGAGAAACTGGTGGAATTTGGTACGAGTGAAAGGTCATTTGAATTCGGCAAAAGATCACAGTATTTCACATTTGTAAAAGGGGTAATAAAAACCTTTGTGCAGTTTAAAGTTCATAATTTTTACAACTTGTAAAAAGAACTGAAGAGATGGGAAACAATGATAGCTTGAAAGTTAAAGCTGGTAGATCATCAGTGTTAAGTGAAAAACTGGTGGAATTAGGTACAAGAGAAAGGTCATTTGAGATGAGCCAAAGATCACAATATCAGATACACGGTGACATAACAGCAAAGACAGTATCCAAATATAAAGTAAAATTCAATGAAACCATCAATTCAAAATCACTAAAACATATTAACATAATCAGGTTTAAGAAGATGAAGGAATGGACCTTAACCACATCTAGGTAAAATACATGTATGGAAGTCATCACAATATTGACCAGTATGTTGAGTGATGAGTGAATGGACGGAATGACGAATAATCGCACGGGAGAGAGATAAGAATGTATATTGATGTTAGCTAAGTCAACTGATACATTATTATACCACAATTTGGCCTGTATAAAGTTACTGAGATATACGCGGTAATTGAATTTACCCTGTAATACATGAATGAATACAAGAAACATCATGGAATCATATATGAAATAGCATAAACTGTTATTATAGTCCACATAAAAATAGATCGACCACAGAATTACAGGTATGTGAGTTGGGATACAACATTAGGCTGTAACACCCATATTACAATATGGTAGGCTATGATTATTGCAACATCAACACTGCAGACTAATAGAGTATTTTATGCCTTGGTTCGATATCATATAACGGCCACCAATGGGATAAAACTAGAAAATCTTGATGAGATCCATTTAATGTTACATCACAACACTCACCCTGATTATAAACTTGTCCACATTCTGTGATTTACTTGATTACACTTCTGAAGTGCAACAATGTAGCTTGGTAAGAGTGAGAAATGTAGTAGGCAAAGGAAAAATAGATGGGAGTATATGCATATGATAGAATGCAGCCTAAGTAGAAGTGAGGTAGTGCTATACATGATCACACATATGACAGTCACAGTCACATATGGAATACAAAAGTTAACATATCATTCAAGCAGTTTTACTTGTCTCTTCTAACCACAAACCATTGACAGCAAAATTAAAAACGTTTGCCAATGGCATACACTAGTTTCACATCTGTGGATTATGTTTCTGTGCCAGTGATAGTCACCTATCAATAAATGTGCGATGTTTTCACCCCGAAGTCAATTGTGTGGCATTAACGTTGTTTGTATGTTGCAGTCATCTTATCTTTACCGTAAAGCTTTTGAAAATCGGCTCTGAATTACTGATGGCCACTAGCTGTAACTGGCTGACAAAAATTTATACAAAGGTCCATGGGAACATATATTCACGTGAATAAATCAGTCTTTATATAAATCATAATCACTCAAAGGCATTACAATTTACAGACAAATGATGACATATTTAATATAAATCCAGTCAAGGTTGTTGCAGGTGTCGTCCATGTTGTAGCAGTGGAACAGAGTTTTGGTATGGCTGTTTGGCCTCTGTTAGTAATTATTTCATGTGCTCAGAGGTCAATGGTCATTCAAGGAAACAGCTGGTTTATATGTGCACAAGTTGAAAAGGCAAAATAACTGAAGCTATCACTTCCTCGTAAAAATTTGTACTTTTGTTGTGCATTGCTTCACCACATCATTTAACATAACATTAACTTTTGTTAATCTGTGCACCTCGCCACTTTACCAATTTTTCTGGTTCTCTCTAACTGTGCATATCGTCCACACTTAGGCAAGTGTACGGTCCTATACTATGCACATTTGCTGGTGCACAATTCCCTACAAATGTACAATTCTCTACAAAGGTGCACTTTTGCCATATTCTTCCCTTTATCGTTGTAGAGCTGCTGCACAGTTGAAACCATGTCAAAATAGAGAGCTAAGTTCTTAGTTCCATTGCAAGCTATACTGTTACTTTCAGGATTTAACTGTACTCTCTTTATGGAAAATAAGTACATGGAACAACATTGCACTAACATTGATACATCTACTAAACTGATATATAGGTTAATAGCTGTTCTGTGTAGTTCACTGCATGCATGGTGTAGAGATCCAGTAAACTGATATAATCTGGGAATCTTGCTATCTGCGATTCTGTATAGAGTTTGTTTTCGGTGAGATCTTCCAGGATATTTTAACATAAATCTTTAACTCTGAAGATTATTACCTAACAATCTGACAGCATCTAAGTCGGCTTAGTACAATTTCACCTTGTGAGGTACTTGCTGCAAACTGCTTAAAAATCAACTTTCTGAACTTAAATTTCTAGTTTCATATACCTTAAAATGAATACAACAAGAAACATTAACTTTGCATATATTGAATATGAACCTGCAAACAGTATTCACTTTGTTCATTTATTATATTAGGCCAGTGGAGTTTTGCATTTCTTGGGCAACAATTTTCCAATGTCGTACTTAGCGATCATGGTAAAGGAAACCCTGAGACTGAGAAATAACAAAGCTGGACCTGGTTGCCTTACATAAACTTAATCCTTCACTGACTGTTCTACTACCAGCTAGCTGGAACAGGTTGCCTAATGTAGACGTCCCAAACTGACTGTTGTATTGTCAGATAGCTTGTCCAGGTTGCCTTACGTGAACTTAAGTCCTACTTTAACTGATGTACTGCCAGCTAGCTGGTCCAGGTTACCTTACATATACTTACGTCCTACACTGACTATTGTACTGCCAGCTAGCTGGTCCAGGTTGACGTACATAAACTTAAGTCTTACACTGACTGTTGTACCGCCAGCTAGCTGATCCAGGTTACCTTACATATACCTAAGTCCTACACTGACTGTTTTACTGCCAGCTAACTTGTCCGGGTTTCTTCTTCAAACTACTCTTTACTGTAACTGTAACCATTTTCAACTTTATTCCTTTCACATATTTTCTTCTTCAATTTAGTTGTTGAGGCTGGGGACTGTAATATCTTTCTGAATATTGCTCCATCATATATGTTGCTCTATTGCAAATTTCTTCCCGTGAATGGCTTTGTTAAGCAGGTTTGCATACTCTTGTTGATTTCTAGTAATTTAGCCCTAACATACATGGCAAAGGCTTAGTTTTACGGTTAGAGTGTCCGCCTCACAATCATTAGGTTCCAGGATCAAAATTCTGACAGTAGATATATTTTCTTGACCTATTCAAAAATTGCTGCATTGCAGTGGTGATATGCGGAGACACCCGTGGATTTGATATTTCTGGTTTGTGAACTCGGGAATGATGGGTTTGTTTCTGTTCTTCAATTGGTTTCGAAACAACTCTCTTGGTGATGTCGATGGTGATGGGGTATTTACTCTCGTCCGCCGGATGGGGACGTTAAATGGCGGTCAGAGAAGCAGGAATGGGAGTCAATTCACACCCCTGCCTCAATATCCTCTCAACACTTTTCCAGAGAAGGCTGGAAAAAGTTTGATCAATTGCAGTTTAGTGAATGGGCTCAATATACAATAGGTCATCAACAATATACAAAGTCACCAGGTAATGAACTCTGCTTCAGAGAGTTGATACTCTAGTATTGGGAGCGGGGATTTAAACACACACTGAAGTGGCCCTTGTAAGGTTTAACACTGTGAGCTTCAAGGGGTGAAAAGATTTATCTTGAATGACCTCCAAATTGGCAAGATGCTCCTTGATTTATACTGGATGACTTTAGCTGTGGCAGTAAGTTGTAAAACCATTTCATAGTGTATAAACTATGTCATGTAACTCTCATTCTTCAATAAAATAATTAGTGTAATTGTTGGTGGCAGAGCTGACTTGCTAGCTCCAAATCGGTTAAAAATGTCCATCTGCTCATACGTATTTAACATCTACGCGAGGCGAAAGGAATCAATGCCATGGTGATGCCGTGTGCCGGTGTGTGTGATGTTTTGGATTTTTAAACTGATCAGCAAAAAGCTGATGTCATAGCTTAATACATCCTTGGTGTTTGAATCCTAATTGAATCCTATCCAATGCTACTATGTTGCATGGGTAAAGCAATCCTGCTTAAATTTAGTCTCTTTGCGAGTGGATTTGCCAGGGACTACCATACAATGGATTCCACCTACTTTCTTAGATGCCTTCGATGTTATAGTTGTGCCGTCTCAAGATCCCAGCACATTTTTCAAATCTGGGCTGACAATTGTCACTAACTTTTTTTACGGACACTACTGCCAACTCATCTCTTTGTTCATTGTATGTGAATGTAGTAACAAGGTAGTGAAAATGGCACTAAAAGTGACTGTGGAAATGTACAAATTTCTGACATGAAATTTATATCAATAACAAAATTCAACTTTTGACATTAGCCTCAGTAATTCTAACCATATAAATGAACAGATTCCTGCTGTAAACTATGTTTTGGTATTAAGAAAAGAACTATAAAGAGTTGTCAGTCCTACTTTCAGTTGTATTAACCATATACACCTGAGCAAAGTTCTGATGCTTGATAGTTAACTGTATGCATGACCAAATTCTTGATGAAAAACTATAGTTTAAGAACAGAAGCAAACTTTGAACTTAAAGCATTCCTGACGTGAACTAGAGTTCAGTATAACATGAACTTTGAATAGTAGACTGTACCGCAGGCAGTACCATTAACCACTCACATGTGAAATATCCTAATGGGAACTTTAGTTCAGTGACAGAGGTCAAGTAGAAATCAGTATTACGTGAACTTTAAAGAGTAGACTACACCACTGTCAGTAACATTGACCACTCACATGTGCAATTTCATAATTGGAACTATAGTTCACAGATAGTGAGGTTAACTAGGGTTCAGTATTACATGAACTTTAAAGAGTAGACTGCAACACTATCAGTAATATTAGCCACTCACAGGTGCATTATTCTAATGGAAATATAGTTCAGTGTCAAAAGTGAACTAGAATTCAGAACAGGAAGTATTACATGAACATGTAATAGTAGATTAGCCACTGTCAGTAACATTAGCCACTCAAATGTGCAATATCCAAATGGGAACTTTAGTTCAGGGACAGTGAAGTGAACGAAAAAAACAAATAGTTCAAAACTATAAAACAAAACCCTTTTCTTCACAGTAGTTTATAAAACAGCAGCTTATCGTATAGTATCTTTAAAAGTTTGATGCAGATTTTTTTCCTGCCATTACTAAATATGGAAATATATATCTCACTAGATTTAAATGAAACTGTTTCATTGTGACAGACAACCATGCTAAAAATGGCTTTCATTTTCGGTTAGTTCATTGAAAATTTTTGCTACATACTTGTATGGCACAAGTTGTATATAAGAAATTAGTTGTCCTGTCTCTTACTTAGTCAAAGAATGTATTTACATAGGCAGACTCCATTTTGATATGTGGTAGACTGTTTAATGTCACCTTTACAGATTGACCGCATATCCGTGCGTCTCACTTTTCCGAAACTTTATCTCACATCACCTCATTTGTTAATGTAGACTCCAAGATCATTAAATCTAGTGTGCTGAAGATTCAGATTTATTTAATCAAACTTGCCTGAACTAATGCTGATTAGTTTACTCAAGGACCATCATTCATTAAAGATTTGTTTCATAGTGACTATGTTACAAATAAAGAACGTTCTAAACAGTAAAATGGATTATGTAGAGGCAAATTTGATCACTTCATATTGATCTCGGTGAAGTGGTTTTAAAAGCTCTTATTCAAACTACATGCATAGAAGTGAATCTATATATCACATAAATAGCTCAAAGCTTATCATCACCACTTCAGTTCACTGGTGTTTTTAAAATTCTTTTAATTTCTTTTGAAAGAATTCTATAGTGTTGCAATTTTAGAAATCTCACCTTTTAATTTTTTCTCATTATCCCACTCCCCCAATTCCCATCAGTTGATACTGTTCCACCAGTTATTTCCGACTGTCCATCACAACAGACTATCACACTTGAACCGGGACAAACTTTTGCACAAGTTGTATGGTTTCAACCTTCTGCAACTGACAATTCCGGAACAGCTACTCTTCAAACTCAGACGCACAGTCCTGGAGATTCCTTTGTGATAGGACAAACAACTGTGATGTATATATTTCTGGATCCGGCTGGCAACACAGCCAACTGTGAATTTATTGTACTTGTCCAGACAGGTATGCACTTTATCATATCATTAATTGTTTTTTATATTGATGTGATTCTTCCTAGTTTATGTTTTTCAAGACAATTTGCATTATTGCTATTGTGTTTGCTGTTTTCACCGTTATTTTTTCAACTGCAAAAAGCTGACAGGATACAAACGTCAGGCCAACTTACTTTTACAGGAATTTTGTATCGAAACTGTTTACTCTACAGGAAATATATTGAATATAGTAAGTCAACACAGAATGAAGCAATTGAACAGTATTTATAATTTGGATTAATGATCCAAATACTCCTTCAGCGTTCCTTTGCCCTGATGCTGTTCCTGCTCTGTCTCACTAAAGAGAAATGACTCCTTTTTGGTTTCGATGAATATCGTGACCTATGCATTCATGATGGCGTAAGTGCGTGTGTGTGTGCGTTTGTGACGCCCAGCTTGTAAACACGATATCTCAAGAAGGGAATGTTTGACCAACTTCATGTTTAGTGTGTTAGATGAACCACATTGAGTAAAGAAGCCTATTGTTTTCTGTGAAGGTCAAAGGTCATTTAGGGTCACTAGGTGTCCAATGGTGAACACCTTGTAAACACGATATCTCAAGAAGGAAATGTTAAACCAACTTCATGTTTGGTGTGTAGATATACCACATGAAGTACAAGAAGCATATTGTTTTCTGTGGATGTCAAAGGTCATTTAAAGTCACTAGGGATCAAAATGTGAAATCCTTGTAAACACGTTATCTCAAGGAGGGAAGCTTGTGCAAACATATTTAGTGTGTAGAAGTAATATATTAAGTACAGGAAGCCTATTGTTTTCTGTGGAGGTCAAAGGTCATTTAGGGTCACCAGGGGTCAAATTGTCAAAAAAATTGTAAACACGATAGCTCAAGAAAGGAAACTTGGGAAAACCTCATATTTAGTGTGTAGAAGTACCACGTTGTGTACAGGAAGCCTTTTGTTTTCTGTGGAGGTCAAATGTCATTTAGGGTCACTAGGGGTTAAATTGCCAAAACCTTGTAAACATAGTAGCTCAGGAAAATAGGCTTTGGCAGACCTCATATTGGGTGTACAGAAGAACCACATTGAATACAGGAAGCGTATTTTTTCTGCGGAGGTCAATGGTCAATTGAGTTCAACAGGTTTAATATTGTGAAACCTAGAAGGTGTCCCTAGAATGAAACTCCTGTCATGTAATTATCTGCATTAAGTCATAATTTTTTTTTCATGATTTTAGATGCTATTCTGTAACTTATCTTTGACAACATGCAATATTTGATAAGTTCTCACTTATATATGTATATTTGTATATTGAGACCATACTTTAGGTCTATATTAGTAGCTCTAAGTGGGTGGCTGTTGTGATAAATAATAATAAATTCCCTTCACTTCATTAGGTAGACGCCTAACCCTTTGTGCGAGGGCTAAATGCAAATCAAAAAATTTTCAACAGGGATGTGGGGTGGGTGTTGCCCTCTGGTCATTAAAGCAGTCTACTATGAAGGGTATTGGGGATTTCAAAAGTTAGTCATCAAATGGACCAATCTAAAGCATGCCATAAATTAGCATAAAGCATGCCATAAATAAATAAAAAAAGCATGCCATAAATTAGGCTTATTAGTAGCTATATGTGCAAGTTTGTGCTAATATATACTTAGTGTGAACCTGAAAATGAGAGGGGGGATTTAGACCTGTAGTATTGGTCCATTTCTTCCCTGGGTAATTGCCAAATCTCTTGACTGTATCATTTCCCCAAACTGATGGTCTAAGGTGAGAGGCCATGGTACCCAGGCCGTTCTCCCCTTCTTTTGTCTGTGCCACTTATCCTGACATACTTGTGCCTTGTTTTACTGTGGTTTAAATGTCAAACCGCTTTGACATTTCATCTTGTTTGATCAATGCACGTTTAAAGTAGTTTTTAGAGTGTTTTGACAAGTCTGATCAGTCCTGTCTGTGGTACTCCCTAGATATATCTTTATCATTTGCTATATAGCTATTCCTGGTTATTACTGTGGTCTTGATATAAAACCACCATGACCCTTTCCCGGTTCATTTATAGAGCGTTTTGATAAGTTTCAACAGTCCTGTCTGTGGTACTTCCTAGCTTTATCTTTATCATTCTCTATATAGCTATTTCTAGCTATTGTCTCATTTATATAGTGTTTTGACAAGTCTCATCAGTCATGCCTCTGGTACTCCTCAGTTATATCTTTATCATTCTCTATATAGCTATATCTAGCTATTACTTGTTTCATTTGAAGAGTGTTTTGACAAGTCTAACCAGTCCTGTCTGTCTCAATTAAATTATAAAGGACTAGATTTGTTCATCTTGCATGTACGAGTTCCTGTTCAATTTCAGGAACAAAAGGCAAACTCTGCTTGTAGGGAAGCATACTGGAAACAATGAGTATTGCAGTTTGACTTTGGGTTTAATTGGTTGCTTGGCAATGTTAATAGAGTTACAATTTTGTTATTACAGGATCAAACAATCAAGCAATCATCAGAAAGAACTTACAATGTTTGAAACCATCTTATTTGTCTTATCAGTTAAGGTTGCATATCTTATCCCAATGATATTAATTTAATAAAAGAATCAGACATATATTGGTTGTGAGACTAGCTTCACCTCTGTGGATAACATATTCTGTTTTTGTTTCCTTCCTTGTTTGTCAGTGGACACCACTCCACCAGTTTGCACTAATTTGCCAATTGAAATCTTAGAGTGTGTGGAACTTGGGGACTCTGGCCTGGTTGTTGATAACCTGCCAGAACCTATATGTGTTGACATCTCGGGTACTGGTGAAGTGTCAGCGAGGACCCACACTTCTGGTTCCTTCTTCATTGTTGGTGATACCAATGTTGTCTACACTTGCTCAGATGCCTCTGGAAATACAGAAAATTGTGTTCTGATTGTTAGAATTGTTCAAAGTAAGTTTGATAGATCCAGTCAGTATGTCGTATCCTTTTTGCACAGGAGATTTGCATTTCTTGGGCAACAATTTTTCATTGCCATACTTAGCGATCATGAAACCCTAAGACTTGGAAAACTACATGGAACCTATTTTTCTGGTACATCTTAGTCTAATTAAATCTGCATGTCAACTTTACCCTGCAACAATCATGGTGCCAAATGTCTCACTATATATATATGTTCTGTTTCTTTGAACCGATAGATTTCCAAGCTGGTATTTACATCTATCAAAGGGAGATCTTTTCATGACAACCTGCCAAAGAATCTGCAGTCTGTTTTATACCCTAACATTTTCAGCTATATGTATAAGGATTTATTTCTTGTTTAATAAAACACTGATATTGTTCTAAATTATATCCAAACCAAGAAATTCTAACCCATTTCTTACGATAAAATAATTATGAATTAATGAGTTATTGTGATGCACTTAGAGTTTCTTTCATACAAGGTCTAATTTTGAACGAAACAAATACAACATTTAAATTGCATTACACATTTAGATGACATGGCCATGAGCACTACATAGCATATCTATAACTAAAGTGTGTATTAGGACAGTAAAGCTAGCTTTAAATACAATAAAGTCCTACACTGACTGTTGTACTGCCAGCTAGCTGGTCTAGGTTGCCTTATGGACTTACGTCATGCACTGACTGTTGTACTGCCAGCTCGCTGGTCCAGGTTGCCTTACATAGACAAAAGTCCTACACTGTACTGTCAGCTAACTGGTCGAGGTTTTTCTCTCAAACTACTCTTTACTGTACCTGTAAACATTTTCAACTATATTCTTTTCACACTTATTTTCTTCTTCAATTTAATCGTTGAGGCTGGGGACTGAATATTGCTCCATCATATGTATTTGTTGCTCTAGCGTATTCTACCGATTTCTAGTAATTTAAGCATAACATTTTCAACACACGGTCAAGGTGAGGCATATACCAAATATGCAAGCTGTTAGACGACGGTCTGTATGAAGAAAGTAGCTAAAGAGTGGCATTTGAAATTAGAATTCTGTTTTGAAATGATTTCCTAGGTGGTAAGTCAGTGGCTGGCCTGTGAACTAAAGATTTGACCAATGTCTGCTGTTTAGCAAATATTTCATGTTTCTAATGTTGCCCCATGAAATTTTAGTTTTCAGAGGCAAGTCCCGGCAGAGAATAGAACAACATATTTACTGAAATTGTGTAGTTTTGTCATTAAATCAATAGATCCAATGTCCAAAGTTGAATCCTGAAATTGAATACTTTGACTTAAAGGTTGGGTAACACATGTTGCATTTATTTCTTTTTCGTAGAGGATACAGTTCCACCAAAAATTTCTGGATGTCCCAATGATATGTCTGCTGTCATTGAGTTAGGAACTCCAACTGCTGTTGTTGGACGGACGGAACCAACAGCCACCGACTTATCTGGAACAGTCATAATGACATCACGTTCTAATGGACCAGGAGAAAGCTTTTCAATTGGCCTGACCACTGTGGCGTACATATTTTCAGATGCAAGTGGCAATGCTGCTAGTTGTAGCTTTGTAGTAACTGTCATTACTGGTAAGATTGACAAATTCAAGTACTTAAGGTTAATGATTACTGTAATCATATTTAATGTTATATTTAAGATGAGCACAGTTGAGGATTAGCTTCATACAGAGACAAGTACTCAGTGACATTGATAACCAACCACTGCTTAGTAATTTACCAGAGTTATTGATTTATACTGTGTAAGTGATATGCTTAATCACCAATATTAAAGCATCTATAAATATATAGTACATTAGGATAGCCACAAAGATGTATGGTTATGTATCAGGACTAATATATCCATATAACTTAGCAATCTGTGACCGCTGCGATATAATGTCATGTATCATGACCAATATATCCATCTGTAAATATGTAGAAGCAAAGGATATCCAAAAATGTGTATGGTTATGTACCAGGACCAAAATATCGATCTGGTTAACCCATCTATAAATATATTGTAGAAAGGATATCCACAAAGATATATGGTTATGTATCAGCACCAGTATATCCATATGACTTAGCAATTTATGACCGCTGCGGTGTATAGTCATGTACTAGAACCAATACAGCAATCTGTGACCGCTGCGATATAAAGTCATGTATCAGGACCAATATATCCATCTGTAAATATGTAGAAGCAAAGGATATCCAAAACTGTGTATGGTTATGTACCAGGACCAAAATATCGATCTGGTTAACCCATCTATAAATATATTGTAGAAAGGATATCCACAAAGATATATGGTTATGTATCAGCACCAGTATATCCATATGACTTAGCAATTTATGACCGCTGTGGTATATAGTCATGTATCAGAACCAATATATCCATCTATAACTATATAGTAGAAAAGGATAGCTACAAAGATGTATGGTCTTGTATCATGACCAATATATCCATATGAGTTATTTAAAGGCTAGCATAACCATAGAGGCATCTAATCATGTGATACGACAAGTACACATATTAAATTATTTGTAAGGTAAGGTTAACAGCTAAGGTATCTTTTAATATAATAGGAGAAGTACATATATAAAATAATATGTTAGGAAAGGTTAACTGCTTAGGCATCTATTCATGTAAAAGGACAAGGACACATGTAAAATTACAAGTATCCATGTGTATGTGAATCTTGTTTTCTGTGACTTACTCATTTAGGAATTGGACAAATCTCAGTACTTGACAATTACTTTCCGGGACTTGTATGTGCTGCATACAGGTCTGAATGTGGCTTTCGCATGCTATGAGTCTTAAATTCTTATAAAATGATGTATCCATTTTTCACATTTGCAGAGGGCATTACTCCACCAATGATTGTGAATTGTCCCAGTCTGATTGAAAGACAGGTTGAGTTGGGTGTACCAGGACTAATCATTACATGGACTGAACCATCAGCCACAGATATATCTGGTACTGCTATGTTAGTTGACAGGACACACGCACCAAATGATTTCTTTCCAGTGGGAATAACCAAAGTGATCTACACCTTCACAGACAGCAGTCAGAATGGGGCCGTTTGCAGCTTTATTATCTCAATAACAATTGGTAAATTTTCATCTTTGGTTTATTTCCATATAAGTTTCACCTGTTCCAAGGAAATTGTTGTAATTTCATCATGATGAAGGAACAAAAGGATATAGAATAAATATTGAATTTTCAAAATTTGAAATGTATCATCTAGTACTGTTTGATGACTGTTTGGCTAATTGTTGCATTGGTTTTCTTCTTTCAGTTGACACCACACCTCCAGAATGTGTCAACTTGCCAGCTTTTGTATCTGAAAGCACTGAGTTAGGTAACCCAGGGCGTCGGGTTACTTGGATTGAGCCTACCTGTCAAGATATTTCAAACGTAGCTTCTGTGACAGCCAGATCCAATCTGCCAGGTTCCTTCTTCCTGGTAGGAGATACTGTAGTAACCTACACTTGCACAGATGGATCTGGAAATTCTGACACATGTTCATTTCCTGTCCAGGTCTTTACAAGTGAGTGATATAATAGACGCAATTTTGCTTCATTGTTCTTCGTGACAAGCGAAGTTTGTTATCAGATATTACAATGGAAATAAACTAAAGTATGAGAGCTTTTTCAACCAGAAGAGAAATTTAAACGATTTCCTTAATTTTGATGTTTCATGAAAAATTACCGTACATATCAGGAAATGCACTTATCAAAAAGATGTACTTTTATTTTCAGTTTTGTGCTTCCTTTGCCTTTAATAACAAGTTGACATTTTCCCCTGCCTTTAATACAATTTGACATACGCATATCAACTGGCAGCTTTCAAAACATGAGTGAAATCTGAACATTATCAGTTTTTTTCTTAGTCCTCTCGTGACAAATAGAAAAAAATTGACTCTCAAAGAATGGTGGTTATTTTCACTGTTCACTGCCATCAAGGTGATAGGTGACAGGAGTATTTGAATTCTTTCTTTTCATATAGCTTTTTGCATTTGTAGCATATTTTCTCCTAGCATCAGATGTATTCTTGAACAAAAAACCACTCTGTTGGTTTATTGAATGGATGTTATAACAGACATTTCAAGAATTGACATTGCATTTGAAAACAATGATCAGCTCTGAATTTATTGCTATGACACTGTCATAGCAGAGGTAACTGGATATGGTCTTCTCTTTGCAGATGAAAAACAGGTATAAGGCATCTTTGACATTGTATACTGGGACTAACTATACTGCCTCAAAGTAAATTTATGGACCGAAAAATCATTTCACAGAGTTTCCACAAAATAATACTGGAAGTTTAATTAGAAATATGGTTATGAAAGTCAACTGCCTACTTTATACCTTTGTTCTTATATTGTTTTTTAGTTCTCTGAAATGATAGAGCATTAGAGATGGTGGTAATATTCTTTCATTTCTCCTGCAGTTGATACTCTTCGGCCTCAAATCCTGGAATGCCCGGACATAGATGCTCCAAGTGTCATTGCTACCATAGAGCCTGGCATAACTTCAGCGATAGTTCAATTTGATGAACCAACAGCCACGGATGCCTCCAACTCCATTAATGTTGAATCAAGCTGTAATTCTGGAGACAGATACCCTGTAGGAACAACTACTTGTACTTTTACTTTCACTGATTCATCGGGTAACAGTGGTCAATGCGTCTTCACCATCACAGTGCTAACAGGTGCAAGTTGAAAGAAGTCTTTTTTATTAAATCAAATTTTTAATTGTAACAATATTTCCTCCACAGGTAGACTTATCATAAATGATAAGATATATGATTCTTTGAAAACCTGTTTCAGTCTGACCATCATTTGTGACATTTGAATGATAGCAGTAGTAGTCAATTGTCTTGACAAGTACCATATGTGCACCCTTGTGGACCGAAATATCAAGGCACTCAAAATCAAAATGTTACAGTAACCAGTTTGATCTATGACTCATAGCTACCTCACATAGAAAATGATGGAGTCAACAACCACACATTGCATTGCTTTACTGTTATATATCTGCTACACTGACATGATTTGGAGTGATTTACTAGAAGCAAATCCAAAAGAACAACAATAGAATCATTGTAACATTGCTGATAAACTTCTCTATCTCTCCAAATCCATTTCAAGGAAATCCATTGTCACTGGTACAGAAGAGGAACCCATCCTTTAAAACAGGTTACCTATATATCTTAGTTGATTGTAAAAATGTAGGGAATGGTACTTAAAAGGCATGGACTAGTCTGTCTCTGTACCCCTGAATATGTGCGGAGTTAGATCATGGGTATAATAACACTTTAACACGTCATTCACCGTTTTCAAACTAAGAAAACAAAGCATGTCTTAGTAGTGAAACTGCTAGTTGAAGTTGCGTCTGTCGGGGTCCTTTACACTAAATACCATCTGATCTCCTGCTCAAGTTCAGATCCCGTGCTTGAGATCAAGGTCGTTGTGTAAATGCAGATCATATCCGATCAGATCATATGAAACGAATCATTATCAAGACAACATCTTTTCAAATTCTGTGTAAATATTCTGTAACATCGTTAAACCAATTCGTGTTAATCCTTAAAGTTACAAAGAAGAGAAGAATACTCTAAACCTTAATATTGTAATGAGTAAAGAAACTGAGAGTCTTCAGCAACAGTTTTTTTTTCTTGCATTTCTGTGTACCATACTAAACTACATAAATCCAAAATGTTGCAATTTTTATAATTTATTGTTGTATTTCAGAGGGCACTACCCGACCAGAGGTTTTCCAGTGTCCAGATGAAGTCAGGACAATAGTCGAATTGGGTATTACTTCAACCGTAGTGTTTTATGATGAACCATTCGCTACCGATAACTCCAATGCACAAAATTTACTACAGACTCAGACCTGTCAACGGGGCGACTCGTACCCTGTGGGTGAAACTAGTTGTCTGTATCTGTTTGTGGATCCTGATGGGAACAGCAATAGCTGCACATTCCTTATAATAGTAACAACAAGTATGTTTATGTCTTTTATCTGTCGTTACTAGACCTCTGTCAGTATTAGAAGTGTATCGTGTATGTGGCTCACCTTTATCTCAAGGATAACTTGTACAGCTATATACAATAAATGTGTTAATTTATTTTAGTTGTGCTGTCTAAAGATCCCGGCACATTCTTCAAATCAGGAATGACAATTGTCACAAACCTTTTTAACGGACACTACTGCCAACTCATTTCTTTGTTCATTGTATGTGAATGTAGTAACAAGGTAGTGAAAATGGCACTAAAAGTGACCGTGGAAATGTACAAATTTCTGACATGAAATTTATATCAATAACAAAATTCAACTTTTGACATTAGCCTCAGTAATTCTAACCATATAAATGAACAGATTCCTGCTGTAAACTATGTTTTGGTATTAAGAAAAGAACTATAAAGAGTTGTCAGTCCTACTTTCAGTTGTGTTAACCATATACACCTAAGCAAAGTTCTGATGCTTGATAGTTAACTGTATGCATGACCAAATTCATGATCAAAACTATAGTTTAAGAACAGAAGCAAACTTTGAACTTCAAACATTCCTGACATGAACTAGAGTTCAGTATAACATGAACTTTGAATAGTAGACTGTACCGCAGACAGTACCATTTACCACTCACATGTAAAATATGCTAATGGGAACTTTATTTCAGTGACAGAGGTGAACTAAAAATCAGTATTACGTGAACTTTAAAGAGTAGACTGCACCACTACCAGTAACATTGACCACTCACATGTGCAATTTCATAATTGGAACTATAGTTCACTGACAGTGAGGTTACCTAGAGTTCAGCATTACATGGAATTTAAAGAGTAGACTGCACCACTATCAGTAACATTAGCCACTCACAGGTGCAATATTCTAATAGGAAATATAGTTCAGTGACATAGGTGAACTAAAATTCAGAACAGGAAGTATTACATGAACATTTAATATTAGACTAGCCACTGTCAGTAACATTAGCCCCTCACATGTGCAATATCCAAATGGGAACTTTAGTTCAGGGACAGTGAAGTGAACGGGAAAAAAAAAATAGTTCAAAACTATAAAACAAAACCCTTTTCTTCCGAGTAGTTTATAAAACAGCAGCTTATCGTATAGTATCTTTCAAAGTTTGATGAAGATTTTTTTCCTGCCATTACCAAGTACTGAAATATACATCTCACTAGATTTAAATGGTACTGTTTCATTGTGACAGACAACCATGCTAAAAATGGCTTTCATTTTCGGTTAGTTCATTGACAATTTTTGCTACATACTTGTATGTCACAAGTTGTATGTAAGAAATGAGTTGTCCTGTCTCTTACGTAGTCAAAGAATGTATTTACATAGGCAGACTCCATTTTGATATGTGGTAGACTGTTTAATGTCACCTTTACAGATTGACCGCATATCCGTGAGTCTCACTTTTCCGAAACTTTATCTCACATCACCTCGTTTGTTAATGTAGACTCCAAGATCATTAAATCTAGTGTGCTGAAGATTCAGATTCATTTAATCAAACTTGCCTGAACTAATGCTGATTAGTTTACTCAAGGACCATCATTCATTAAAGATTTGTTTTATAGTGACTATGTAACAAATAAAGAATGTTCTAGACAGTAAAATGGATTATGTAGAGGCAAATTTGATCACTTCAGATTGATCTCGGTGAAGTGGTTTCAAAAGCTCTTATTCAAACTACATGCATAGAAGTGAATCTATATATCACATAAATAGCTCAAAGCTTATCATCACCACTTCAGTTCACTGGTGTTTTTAAATTTCTTTTGAGAGAATTCTATAGTGTTGCAATTTTAGAAATCTCACCCTTTAATTTTTTCTCATTATCCCCCTCCCCACGATTCCAATCAGTTGATACTGTTCCACCAGTTATTTCCGACTGTCCATCACAGCAGACTATCACAATTGAACCAGGACAAACTTCTGCACAAGTTGTATGGTTTCAACCTTCTGCAACTGACAATTCCGGAACAGCTACTCTTCAAACTCAGACGCACAGTCCCGGAGAGTCCTTTGTGATAGGACAAACAACTGTGATGTATATATTTCTGGATCCGGCTGGCAACACAGCCAACTGTGAATTTATTGTACTTGTCCAGACAGGTATGCACTTTATCAGATCATTAACTGTGTTTTATATTGATTTAAAGTCTTCCTAGTTTATGTTTTCCGAGACAATTTGCATTGTTGCTATTGTGTTTGCGGTTTTCACCGTTATTTTTTTCAACTGCAAAAAGCTGACAGGATACAAACGTCAGGCCAACTTACTTTTACAGGAATTTTGTATCGAAACTGTTTACTCTACAGGAAATATATTGAATATAGTAAGTCAACACAGAATGAAGCAATTGAACAGTATTTACAATTTGGATTAATGATCCAAATACTCCTTCAGCTTTCCCTTTGCCCTGATGCTGTTCCTGCTCTGTCTCACTAAAGAGAAATGACTCCTTTTTGGTTTCGATTAATATCGTAACCTATGCATTCATGATGGCGTAAGTGTGTGTGTGTGTGCGTTTGTAACGCCCAGCTTGTAAACAGGAAATCTCAAGAAGGGAATGTTTGACCAACTTCATGTTTGGTGTGTTAGATGAACCACATTGAGTAAAGAAGCCTATTGTTTTCTGTGAAGGTCAAAGGTCATTTAGGGTCACTAGGTGTCCAATGGTGAAAACCTTGTAAACCCGATATCATACTGGCCTTTGGTCGTTGAAGCGTATACACGTACTTTTTCGGTGCTCTTGCATTTCGTTCATTTTTGGGATTTTTGGGATCGTTTTTTTTTATCAAACACCTTGTGATTCGTTTTGTTGTTTATTTGGAGTTATTTTTGTCTGTTCCTGTCATTCTGCATATTTTTTGTTCAATCTGTGCTGTTTTTTGTCTTGTGTCGGTGCTGTCCGTGGTTTAAGGTCTGTAGCGTCAGTGTATCCTATCGTACAGTGTATAGTCTATGTTGAGCCTAAGCTGCTAATCGTGAGTATCGTTTTTCCGCGTTCGCGGGTTTTTCTGTGCCTTAGTGTATTCGTTATTTATTGTCTGTAACTTTCATTCTGCATGTTTTTGTGTTCAATGTGAGCTGTTTTTGTCTTGTTTCAGTGCTGTCCGTTGTTTTAGGTCTGTAACGTCAGTGTATCCTATCGTTCAGTATATTGTCTCTGTTAAGCCTAAGCTGCTAATCGTGAGTATCGATTTTCTGTGTTCGTGGGTTTTCTGTGCCTTAGTGTATTCGTTATTTATTGTCTGTATCTTTCATTCTGCATGTTATTGTGTTCAATGTGAGCTGTTTTTGTCGTGTTTCAGTTCTGTCCGTGGTTTTAGGTCTGTAGCGTCATTGTATCCTATCGTTCAGTGTACAGTCTCTGTTAGCCTAAGCTGCCCGTCGTGTGTTCGATTTTCTGTGTACGCTGTTTTTTTTTTTCTTTGACTTAGTATTTTCGTTATGGCTGTGCCTGATCGTTTAGTCTGCTGTGATGCGTGTAATATGTGGATTGAGTTTGAGATTTCTGGCTTGGAATGTGATTTTAAATCAGCATCTAGTGAAGCTATTGTGTTTGTTTGCGATAAGTGTGTGAAACTTAAGGAATTAGAGGAGCTATTGAAAAGCTGTAGTTGTGTATGGACGGAAGTCGGGAATAGTAGGGCTGTGAGTAGTGCAGTTGCTGAAAGGGATTGTTGCGAGGTTGTTTCAACTTGTAATGGTTTTGACGTGTTACCTGTGGAGGAGTTGCGTGATGTTGATGATGGGAATGAAGTCTCCCAGGAGGGAAATAGTGAGTGGCTAGTAGTGGACGAAGTGCGTGGTGATTGTGATGTGATAGGAGATGGTAGTGTGGTTGTAAACAGCGGTAAGTGGGGACAGGAGAAGTCGAAAGGAAGAATGGTATTGTGTGGGGATTCATTAGTACGGTATGTAGACCGAGAGTTCTGCAGGGCGGATAAAGCAAAAAGGGTCAGGGTATGTTTGCCAGGTGCTAAAATCCAGGATGTCAGTAACAGGGTAAACAAAATCGTGTCAGATGAGGAGGTGGTTGTAGTCCAGGTAGGCACTAACAATGTGCAGAAGGAGTCGCAAAACATTATTCAGTCTAGGTACCACGAATTGATGTGTCGACTAGCATCAACTCGGGCTAAAGTTGTCATATGCAGTTTGTTGCCAAGATTTGACAGCAAGGTTCTGTCAGAAAAGATTGTAACTTTGAATGGTTTATTGTATAGTTTGTGTGCCGACTTCGGCTTCACATTTGTTGACATGTGGTCATCTTTCCAGGGTAGAAGGGATCTGTTCGCCAGGGATGGTTTGCACTTAGCTAATACTGGGGCCTCGTTGTTTGGTAAGATGGTGAATTACTCTGTTGAACAGCTATGTTTAAACTAAATTGGGGGGCGATGAAGTCAGGAATTAGTTTGGATAAGGATTATGTTCCTAGTGGAGGCGATTATAGGCGTTTTGAGAGCAAAATAAGTGATAGTCATAGTTCTAACTTTAGGAGGCATGCTAAGGTACATAGTTTCAGGGATAGGCTGAAGATTGTCTTTACCAATGCTAGAAGTATTCGTAAAAATTTTGCTGAATTTACTGTGCTTCTCGAGGATCTGAAACCGGATGTGTTTGGTATCACCGAGTCTTGGTTAAGGGAGGACATTGATAGTGCTGAGGTTTCTCACCCGGGGTATGTTGTGTATCGTCAGGACAGAAGGGATACTCATAATGGGGTTGGTGGGGGAGTTTTACTGTATGTTAGGGATGACATTGTAAGTGTTGAGAAATCTCAGTTGCAAGGGTCTTTTGTTAATTCTGTCTGGTGCGAGTTGTCCACAAACAACTCCAAGAGGTCCAGGGACGTTATCACTGTAGGTGTTGTTTACCGCTCTCCTAACAGCAGCGATGATAATGATGTCGTGCTGTTTGATTCAATTAGAAAGGCTGCTAAAGGTGATGTTGTTATAATGGGCGACTTTAATTTTCCTGACATTAATTGGATAGATGGTTCTAGTAGTAGGAAAGGTAGTAATTTTCTAGATGTTGTGCAAGATTGCTTTTTACATCAACATGTTACTTTCCCTACTAGGGGGGATAACATCCTGGATCTTGTTTTGAGTTCTAATCCAAGCAATGTTGTTGATTTGACCGGTCTAGGAAAACTAGGAACTAGTGATCATGATATACTAGCTTTTGATGTTGTTTGTAAGGTCGTAAGTTCTATTAGCAAGGAAAAAGTCCCTGATTTTTCGAGATCAGATACAGAGGCAATTGAAACTTTACTAAAGGGTACAGATTGGATTAATTTGTTTAGTGATATGAGTGCTTCTCAGTCTTGGATTTGTTTTGCTGATAAATTAAAGGTCATTATGGAAAATCATGTTCCGTGGAAGAATCGTCGTCGTAAAAGCAGTATGCCTCACTGGATGAATAAGAAAGTTAGATGTGCAATTAGGCAAAAACGTAGAATGTGGAAGTTGTTTAGGAGGACTAAATCTGAATCTCTTTTGGCCAAGTTTAAAATTCATCAGCTGAAAGTAGAATGCTTAGTCTCTGATGCAAAATTGAATTTCGAAAAAAGCATCGCCCTAAAAATTAAGGATAACCCAAAGGCCTTCTTTTCTTATGTCAGGTCTAAGCAGAAAGTTAAAGATGCAATTGTTTCCCTTAGGGCACCACAGGCTGATAAGATAGTTACTGATAGTCAGGATCTTGCAGATCTTTTGAACGACTATTTTGTGTCGGTTTTCACAAGGGAAGATACGAGTAGTATTCCAGATTTTCAGGGGGGCAGTGATAGGCCTAAACTGGATACGGTCTTATTTTCGGATGACGTTGTCTTAAAGGAGCTGCTTCGTCTAAATGTTTCTAAAGCTTCTGGACCGGATGCAATCCATCCGTATTTGTTGAAGACTTTTGCACACTATTTCTGCGTTCCACTCTCGTTGATTTTTAGTAAATTTATGGATGAAGGTTATGTTCCTAGGGACTGGAGATGTGCTAATATTACCCCAATTTCAAGAAGGGTGATAAGACTAAGCCCTGTAATTATAGGCCCGTTAGTCTCACTAGTGTAGTTTGTAAGGTCATGGAGTCTATTGTTAAAAAGTCTTTGGTCTGTCACTTCAGCAGTCAGTCTTTGATCAGAGAGTCTCAGCATGGCTTTTGTCAAAAAAGGTCTTGTCTCACTAATATCCTTGAGTTTATGGAAGATGTAACAAGCTCACTAAATAGGCAGATGTCTGTAGATGTTGTGTTCCTGGATTTCCAGAAGGCCTTTGATAAAGTTCCCCACCAGCGTCTTTTACTTAGGCTGAAGAGCATGGGTGTCATAGGGAATTTACTGTCTTGGATCGGGAATTGGCTTGGTAATAGGGAACAGAGGGTGGTAATTAATGGCTGTGCTTCTTCTTGGCAGAACGTTACTAGTGGGGTTCCACAAGGGTCTGTATTAGGTCCCCTGTTGTTTGTTGCCTATATAAATGACATCGACGGAGATATTTTGTGTACAGCTAAGAAGTTTGCTGATGACACCAAATTGTATTCTGAGGTCTCTTCCAAAAGCGATTCTGAGAAATTTCAAGCGGATTTAGATAAGATTTTTTCCTGGTCTCAGGGGTGGCAAATGCTTTTTAATATTGATAAATGTAAGGTAATGCACATTGGTAGTAGTAACCAAAAGTTTACATACAATCTAAATGGTGTGGAGTTACAGGAGGTCTCTGTTGAAAGAGACCTAGGTATCTACATTGACTCGTCTCTGCAACCTTCCAAACATTGTCTTGAAGCTGCTAAAAGAGGTAATAGGGTTTTAGGTATGATCAAGAGGAACTTCAGTTTTCTGAAAGAGGACATCGTAGTTAGGCTTTATAAGCAGTTGGTTAGGCCTCATCTGGAGTATGCTGTGCAGGCTTGGAACCCTTATTTTGCTAAGGATAAGGAAGTACTTGAAAAGGTCCAGAGGAGGGCTACTAGGATGATTAGTTCCTTAAAGAGGGTTCCTTATTATAGGCGGTTACAACTGTTGAATCTCACCACACTGGAGCTTCGGAGGTTACGTGGGGACTTGATCCAGGTTTTCAAGATTGTGTATGGTTTCGACAATTTATCCTTTACCGACTTTTTCATGTTTGCAAACAGTAGTTGTACTAGAGGTCATTGTCTTAAACTTCAAAAGTCGCATAGTAGGATTAATATTCGGCATAACTTTTTTTCTAATAGGGTTGTGAATGAGTGGAATAGTTTGCCTGAGAAAGTTGTACTTGCAAGTAGTGTCAATGGGTTTAAGAATGCTTTGGACAAGCACTTTAAGCATTGTAATCGGGTCTGAGTGTTTGTGTCTTCAGTTTTTTTCCCTCTCTTTATAGGGTCCTTGATGGGGACTTAAGTGTCCCTCCTGATCCTTTTTTCTACTAAACTAAACTAAACTATCTCAAGAAGGGAATGCTGGCCCAGCTTCATGTTTGGTGTGGAGATATACCATATAAAGTACAAGAAGCATATTGTTTTCTGTGGAAGTCAAAGGTCATTTGAAGTCACTAGGGATCAAAATGTGAAAACCTTGTAAACACGATAGCTCAAGAAGGGAAGCTTGTGCAAACATATTTAGTGTTTATAAGTAATATATTAAGTACAGGAAGCCTATTGTTTTCTGTGGAGGTCAAAGGTCATTTAGGGTCAACAGGGGTCAAATTGTCTAAAAATTTGTAAACACGATAGCTTAAGAAAGGAAGCTTGGGCAAACCTCATATTTAGTGTGTAGAAGTACCACGTTGTGTACAGGAAGCCTATTGTTTTCTGTGGAAGTCGAATGTCATTTAGGGTCACTAGGGGTTAAATTGCCAAAACCTTGTAAACACAGTAGCTCAAGAAAAGAAGCTTTGGCAGACCCCATATTTAGTGTGCAGAAGAACCACATTGAATACAGGAAGCCTATTATTTTCTGCGGAGGTCAATGGTCATTTGAGTTCAACGGGGTTAATGTTGTGAAACCTAGGTGTCCCTAGATAAAACTCCTGTCATTTCATTAATTACATTAAGTCATAAACTGTTATTTCATGATTTCAGATGCTATTCTGCAACTTATCTTTGACAACATGCAATATTTGATAAGTTCTCACTTATATATGTATATTTGTATATTGAGACCGTAATTTAGGTCTGTATTAGTATCTCTAAATGGATGGCGGTTGTGATAAATAATAATAAATTCCCTTCACTTCATTAGGTATAGGCCTGAACCTTTGTGTGAGGGCTAAATGCAAATCAAGGATTTTTCAACAGGGATGTGGCGTAGGTGTTGCCCTCTGGTCATTAAAGCAGTCTACTATGAAGGGTATTGGGGATTTCAAAAATTTAGACATCGAATGGACCAATCTAAAACATATCCATGCTATAATTAGGCTTATAAGTAGCTATATGTGCAAGTTTGTGTTAATATATACTTAGTGTGAACCTGAAAATGAGAGGGGGATATAGACCTGTAGTATTGGTCCATTTCTTCCCTGGGTAAATGCCAAATCTCTTGACTGTATCATTTCCCCAAACTGATGGTCTAAGGTGAGAGGCCATGGTACCCAGGCCGTTCTCCCCTTCTTTTGTCTATGCCACTTATCCTGGCATACTTGTGCCTTGTTTTACTGTAGTTTTAATGTCAAACCGCTATGACATTTCATCTTGTCTGATCAATGCGCGTTTAAAGTAGTTTGTAGAGTGTTTTGACCAGTCTGATCAGTCCTGTCTGTGGAACTTGCTGGATATATCTTTATCATTTTCTATATAGCTATTTCTAGTTATAACTGTGGTCTTGATGTAAAACCACTATGACCCTTTCCCTGTTAATTTATAGAGTGTTTTGACAAGTTTCAACAGTCCTGTCTGTGGTACTTCCTAGGTATATCTTTATCATTCTCTATATAGCTATTTCTAGCTATTGTCTCATTTATATAGTGTTTTAACAAGTCTCATCAGTCATGTCTCTGGTACTCCTCAGTTATATCTTTATTATTCTCTATATAGCTATATCTAGTAATTACTTGTTTCATTTGTAGAGTGTTTTGACAAGTCTAACCAGTCCTGTCTGTCTCAATTAAATTATAAAGGACTAGATTTGTTCATCTTGCATGTACGAGTCCCTGTTCAATTCCAGGACA
This sequence comes from Apostichopus japonicus, assembly GCF_037975245.1. NCBI lineage: Eukaryota > Metazoa > Echinodermata > Holothuroidea > Aspidochirotida > Stichopodidae > Apostichopus > Apostichopus japonicus. The sequence continues at coordinate 20,143,645 of NC_092563.1, read as the reverse complement.
AAAAGGCAAATTTTACACTCTGCTTGCAAGGAAGCATACTGAAAACAATCAGTGTTGCAGTTTGACTTTGGGTTTATTTTGTTGCTTGGCAGTGTTAATAGAGTTACAATTTTGTTATTACAGGATCAAACAATCAAGCATTCATCAGAAAGAACTTACAATGTTTGAAACCATCTTATTTGTTTTATCAGTCAAGGTTAAATATCTTATTCCCAAGGATATTAATTTAATAAAAGAATCAGACATATATTGGTTGTGAGACTAGTTTCACCCCTGTGGATGACATATTCTGTTTTTGTTTCCTTCCTGGTTTGTCAGTGGACACCACTCCACCAGTTTGCACTAATTTGCCAATTGAAATCTCAGAGTGTGTGGAACTTGGGGACTTTGGCCTGGTTGTTGATAACCTGCCAGAACCTATATGTGTTGACATCTCGGGTACTGGTGAAGTGTCAGCGAGGACCCACACTTCTGGTTCCTTCTTCATTGTTGGTGATACCAATGTTGTCTACACTTGCTCAGATGCCTCTGGAAATACAGAAAATTGTGTTCTGATTGTTAGAATTGTTCAAAGTAAGTTTGATAGATCCAGTCAGTATGTCGTATCCTTTTTGCACAGGAGATTTGCATTTCTTGGGCAACAATTTTTCATTGCCATACTTAGCGATCATGAACCCTAAGACTTGGAAAACTACATGGAACCTATTTTTCTGGTACATCTTAGTCTAAATAAATCTGCATGTCAACTTTACTCTGCAACAATCATGGTGCCAAATGTCTCACTATATATATATATATATATATATATATATATATATATATATATATATATATATATATATATATATATATATATATATATATATATATATATATATATATATATATATATATATATATATATATATATATATATATATATATATATATATATATATATATATATATATATATATATATATATATATATATATATATATATATATATATATATATATATATATATATATATATATATATATATATATATGTTCTGTTGCTTTGAATCGATAGATTTCTAAGCTGGTATTTACATCTATCACAGGGAGAACTTTTCATGACAACCTGCCAAAGAATCTGTAGTCTGTTTTATACCCTAACATTTTCAGCTATATGTATGAGGATTTAGTTCTTGTTTAATACAACACGGATATTGTTCTAAATTATATCCAAACCAAGAAATTCTAACCCATTTCTTACGATAAAATAATTATGTATTAATGAGTTATTGTGATGCACTTAGAGTTTCTTTCATACAAGGTCTAATTTTGAAGGAAACAAATATAACATTTAAATTGCATTACACATTTAGATGACATGGCCATGAGCACTACATAGCATATCTATACCTAAAATGAGTATTAGGACAGTAAAGCTAGCTTTAAATACAATAAAGTCCTACACTGACTGTTGTACTGCCAGATAGCTGGTCCAGGTTGCCTTACATAGACAAAAGTCCTACACTGACGGTTGTACTGTCAGGTAACTGGTCGAGGTGTTTCTCTCAAACTAATGTTTACTGTACCTGTAAACCTTTTCAACTATATTCTTTTCAGACTTATTTCCTTCTTCAATTTAATCGTTGAGGCTGGGGACTGAATATTGCTCCATCATATGTATTTGTTGCTCTAGCGTATTCTACCGATTTCTAGTAATTTAAGCATAACACATACCGCACACGGTCAAGGTGAGGCATATACCAAATATGCAAGCTGTTAGACGACGGTCTGTATGAAGAAAGTAGCTAAAGAGTGGCATTTGAAATTAGAAATTCTGTTTTGAAATGATTTTCTAGGTGGTAAGTCAGTGGCTAGCCATATGAACTAAAGATTTGACCAATGTCTGCTCTTTAGCAAATATTTCATGTTTCTAATGTTGCCCCATGAAATTTTGGTTTTCAGAGGCAAGTCCAGGCAGAGAATAGAACAACATGTTTACTGAAATTGTGGAGTTTTGTCATTAAATCAATAGATCCAATGTCCAAAGTTGAATCCTGAAATTGAATACTTTGGCTCAAAGGTTGGGTAACACATGTTGCATTTATTTCTTTTTCGTAGAAGATACAGGTCCACCAACAATTTCTGGATGTCCAAATGATCTGTCTGCTGTCATTGAGTTAGGAACTCCAACTGCTGTTGTTAGATGGACGGAACCAACAGCCACCGACTTATCTGGAACAGTCATAATGACATCACGTTCTAATGGACCAGGAGAAAGCTTTTCAATTGGCCTGACCACTGTGGCGTACATATTTTCAGATGCAAGTGGCAATGCTGCTAGTTGTAGCTTTGTAGTAACTGTCATTACTGGTAAGATTGACAAATTCAAGTGCTTAAGGTTAATGATTGCTGTAATCATATTTAATGTTGTATTTAAGATGAGCACAGTTGAGGACTAGCTCCGTATAGAGACAAGTACCCAGTGATATTGATAACCAACCACTGCTTAGTAATTTACCAGAGGTATTGATTTATACTGTGTAAGTGATATGCTTAATCACCAATATTAAGGCATCTATAAATATATAGTACAATAGGATAGACAGAAAGATGTATGGTTATGTATCAGGACTTCTATATCCATATAACTTAGCAATCTGTGACCGCTGCGATATAAAGTCATGTATCAGGACCAATATATCCATCTGTAAATATGTAGAAGCAAAGGATATCCAAAAATGTGTATGGTTATGTACCAGGACCAAAATATCGATCTGGTTAACCCATCTATAAATATATTGTAGAAAGAATATCCACAAAGATATATGGTTATGTATCAGCACCAGTATATCCATATAACTTAGCAATTTATGACCGCTGTGGTATATAGTCATGTACTAGAACCAATACATCCATCTATAATTATATAGTAGAAAAGGATAGCCAGAAAGGTGTATGGTTATGTAACAGGACAAATATATCCATATAATTTAGCAATTAAATACCGCTGCAGCATATATCAGGACCAATATCCATCTATAAATATATAGTAGAAAAGGATAGCTACAAAGATGTATGGCCTTGTATAATGACCAATATATCCATATGAGTTATTTAAAGGCTAGCATAACCATAGAGGCATCTAATCATGTAATAGGACAAGTACACATATTAAATTATTTGTAAGGTAAGGTTAACAGCTAAGGTATCTTTTAATATAATAGGAGAAGTACATATATAAAATAATATGTTAGGTAAGGTTAACTGCTTAGGCATCTATTCATGTAATAGGACAAGGACACATGTAAAATTACAAGTATCCCTGTGTATGTGAATCTTGTTGTCTGTGACTTACTCATTTAGGAATTGGACAAATCTCAGTACTTGACAATTATTTCCCAGGACTTGTATGTGCTGCATACAGGTCTGAATGTGGCTTTCGCATGCTATGAGTCTTAAATTCTTATACAATGATGTATCCATCTTTCACATTTGCAGAGGGCACTACTCCACCAATGATTGTGAATTGTCCCAGTCTGATTGAAAGACAGGTTGAGTTGGGTGTACCAGGACTAATCATTACATGGACTGAACCATCAGCCACAGATATATCTGGTACTGCTATGTTAGTTGACAGGACACACGCACCAAATGATTTCTTTCCAGTGGGAATAACCAAAGTGATCTACACCTTCACAGACAGCAGTCAGAATGGGGCCGTTTGCAGCTTTATTATCTCAATAACAATTGGTAAATTTTCATCTTTGGTTTATTTCCATATAAGTTTCACCTGTTCCAAGGAAATTGTTGTAATTTCATCATGATGAAGGAACAAAAGGATATAGAATAAATATTGAATTTTCAAAATTTGAAATGTATCATCTAGTACTGTTTGATGACTGTTTGGCTAATTTTTGCATTGGCTTTCTTCTTTCAGTTGACACCACACCTCCAGAATGTGTCAACTTGCCAGCTTTTGTATCTGAAAGCACTGAGTTAGGTAACCCAGGGCGTCGGGTTACTTGGATTGAGCCTACCTGTCAAGATATATCAAACGTAGCTTCTGTGACAGCCAGATCCAATCTGCCAGGTTCCTTCTTCCTGGTAGGAGATACTGTAGTAACCTACACTTGCACAGATGGATCTGGAAATTCTGACACATGTTCATTTCCTGTCCAGGTCTTTACAAGTGAGTGATATAATAGGCGCAATTTTGCTTCATTGTTCTTCGTGACAAGCGAAGTTTGTTATCAGATATTACAATGGAAATAAACTAAAGTATGAGAGCTTTTTCAACCAGAAGAGAAATTTAAACGAATTCCTTAATTTTGATGTTTCATGAAAAATTACCGTACATATCAGGAAATGTACTTATCAAAAAGATGTACTTTTATTTTCAGTTTTGTGCTTCCTTTGTCTTTAATAACAAGTTGACATTTTCCCCTGCCTTTAATACAATTTGACATACGCATATCAACTGGCAGCTTTCAAAACATGAGTGAAATCTGAACATTATCAGTTTTTTTCTTATTCCTCATGTGACAAATAGAAAAAAATTGACTCTCAAAGAATGGTGGTTATTTTCACTGTTCACTGCCATCAAGGTGATAGGTGACAGAAGTATTTGAATTCTTTCTTTTCATAGAGCTTTTAGCATTTGTAGCATAATTTCTCCTAGCATCAGATGTATTCTTGAACAAAAAACCACTCTGTTGGTTTATTGAATGGATGTTATAACAGACATTTCAAGAATTGACATTGCATTTGAAAACAATGATCAGCTCTAAATTTATTGCTATGACACTGTCATAGCAGAGGTAACTGGATATGGTCTTCTCTTTGCAGATGAAAAACAAGTATAAAGGCATCATTGACATTGTATACTGGGACTAACTATACTGCCTCAAAGTAAATTTATGGACCGAGAAAACATTTCACAGAGTTTCCACAAAATAATACTGGAACTTTAGTTAGAAATATGGTTATGAAAGTCAACTGCCTACTTTATACCTTTGTTCTTATATTGTTTTTTAGTTCTCTGATATGATAGAGCATTAGAGATGGTGGTATTATTCTTTCATTTTTCATGCAGTTGATACTCTTCGGCCTCAAATCCTGGAATGCCCGGACATAGATGCTCCAAGTGTCATTGCTACCATAGAGCCTGGCATAACTTCAGCGATAGTTCAATTTGATGAACCAACAGCCACGGATGCCTCCAACTCCATTAATGTTGAATCAAGCTGTAATTCTGGAGACAGATACCCTGTAGGAACAACTACTTGTACTTTTACTTTCACTGATTCATCGGGTAACAGTGATCAATGCGTCTTCATCATCACGGTGCTAACAGGTGCAAGTTGCAAGAAGCCTTTTTTATTAAATCAAATTTGTAAATGTAATAATATTTCCTCCACAGGTAGACTTATCATAAATGATAAGATATATGATTCTTTGAAAACCTGTTTCAGTCTGACCATCATTTGTGACATTTGAATGATAGCAGTAGTAGTCAATTGTCTTGATAAGTACCATATGTGCACCCTTGTGGACCGAAATGTCAAGGTACTCAAAATCGAAATGTTACAGTAACCAGTTTGATCCATGACTCATAGCTACCTCACATAGAAAATGATGGAGTCAATAACAACACATTGCTTTGCTATATTGTTATATATCTGCTACACTGACATGATTTGGAGTGATTTACTAGAGCAAATCTAAAATAACAACAATAGAATCATTGTAACATTTCTGATAAACTTCTCTATCTCTCCAAATCCATTTCAAGGAAATCCATTGTCACTGGTACAGAGGAGGAACCCATACTTTAAAACAGGTTCCCTATATAACTTAGTTGATTGTAAAAATGTAAGGAATGGTACTTAAAAGGCATGGACGAGTCTGTCTCCGTACCCCTGAATATGTGCGGTGTTAGATCATGGGTATAATAACACTTTAACACGTCATTCACCGTTTTCAAACTAAGAAAACAAAGCATGTCTTAGTAGTGAAACTGCAAGTTGAAGTTGGGTCTGTCGTGGTGTTTTTACACTATAAACTATCTGAATATTCTGTAACATTGCTACACCAATGTGTTTCAATCTTTAAAGTTACAAAGAAGAGGAGAATAATCTAAACCTTAATATTGTAATGAGTAAAGAAACTAAGAGTCTTCAACAACAGTTTTTTTCTTGCATTTCTGTGTACCATACTAAACTACATAAATCCAAAATGTTGCAATTTTTATAATTTATTGTTGTATTTCAGAGGGCACTACCCCACCAGAGGTTTTCCAGTGTCCAGATGAAGTCAGGACAATAGTCGAATTGGGTATTACTTCAACCGTAGTGTTTTATGATGAACCATTCGCTACCGATAACTCCAATGCACAAAATTTACTACAGACTCAGACCTGTCAACGGGGCGACTCGTACCCTGTGGGTGAAACTAGTTGTCTGTATCTGTTTGTGGATCCTGATGGGAACAGCAATAGCTGCACATTCCTTATAATAGTAACAACAAGTATGTTTATGTCTTTTTTCTGTCATTGCTAGACCTCTGTCAGTATCAGAAGTATATAGTGTATGTTGCTCACCTCTTTGTCAAGGATAACTTGTACAGCTATATACAATAAATGTGTAAATTTATTTTAGTTGTGCCGTCTCAAGATCCCGCCACATTCTTCAAATCAGGACTGACCATTGTCACAAACCTTTTAAACGGAGTTCAGTATTACATAAACTTTGAATAGCAGACTGTATCAGAAGTCAGTACCATTAACCACTCACATGTAAAATATCGTAATGGGAACTATAGTTCAGTGACAGAGGTGAACTAGAATTCAGCTTTACGTGAACTTTAAAGAGTAGACTGCACCACTACCAGTATCATTAACCACTCACATGTGCAATTTCCTAATGGGAACTATAGTTCAGTGACAGTTGTTCAGTATTACATGAAATTAAAGAGTAACTTCTACACAAGTTGTATGGTTTCAACCTTCTGCAACTAACAATTCCGGAACAGCTACTCTGCAAACTCAGGCGCACAGTCCTGGAGATTCCTTTGTGATAGGACAAACAACTGTGATGTATATATATATATATATATATATATATATATATATATTTGTGGATCCGGCTGGCAACACAGCCAACTGTGAATGCATTGTACTTGTTCAGACAGGTATGCACTTTATTAGATGATTTAGATTATTAACAGTTTTTATTATATTGATTTAGATTCTTCCTTGTTTACTTTTTCAAGACAATTTGCATTATTGTTATTGTGTTTGTTGTTTTCATCGTTATTTTTCAACTGCAAAATGCTGACCGGATACAAACGTCAGACCAACTAACTTTCATAGGAATTTTGTATCGAAACTGTCTACTCTACAGGAAATGTATTGAAAAGTAAGTCAATACAGAATGAAGTAATTGAACAGTATTCACAATTTGGATTAATGATCCAAATACTCCTTCAGCTTTCCTTTGCCCTGATGCTGTTCCTGCTCTGTCTCACTAAAGAGAAATGACTCCTTTTTGGTTACGATGAATATCGTAACCTATGCATTCATGATGGCGCATGTGCGGGTGTGTTTGTGTGTGTTTGTGACGCCCGGCTTGTAAATACGATATCTCAAGAAGAGAATGTTGGACCAACTTCATGTTTAGTGTGTAGATGAACCACATTGAGTACAAGAAGCCTATTGTTTTCTGTGGAGGTCAAAGGTCATTTAGAGTCACTAGGGATCAAAATGCGAAAACCTTGTAAACACGATATCTCAAGAAGGGAAGCTTGTGCAGACATTATATTTAGTGTGTAGAAGTACCACATTAAGTACATGAAGCCTATTGTTTTCTGTGGAGGTCAAAGGTCTTTTAGGGTTACTAGGGGTCAAATTGTCAAAAACTTTGTAAACACGATAGCTCAAGAATAGAAGCTGGGGCAAACCTCATATTTAGTGTGTAGAAGTACCACTTTGAGTACAGGAGGAGTATTTTTTTCTGTGGAGGTCAAATGTCATTTAGGGTCACTAGGTGTCAAATTGCCAAAACCTTGTAAACACAATATCTCAATAAAGGAAGCATGGGCAGACCTCATATTTAGTGTGTAGAAGTACCATATTGAGTACAGGAAGCCTATTGTTTTCTGCTGAGGTCAAAGGTCATTTAGAGTCACTAGGGATCAAATTGCGAAAACCTTGTAAACACAATATCTCAAGAAGTGAAGCTTGTGCAGACCTCATATTTAGTGTGTAGAAGTACCACATTGAGTACAGGAAGCCTATTGTTTTCTGCGGAGGCCAATGGTCATTTGAGTTCAGCAGGGTTTATATTGTGAAACCATGTTTTACGCAATATTTCAACGAGGACTGATGTCATATTTAGTATTTTGATGTATCTATCACAAAAGCTACCAAGAAGCTTATTGTTGAGATCAATGGTCATTTCAGGACAGCCTGTGCCATTGTGAATTCATTTTTTGCCAAATCGCACTGCTTTTCACTGTATTACTAATATTAAGTATGTTGTACACCATCACTATAAATTACGTCAGATTCATGCAGCAATTTATAGGTGAATGTTACATCATCAAAACCACTATGAATTTTCGCATTCTAGTTTATAATCTTCTCGTGCTATGCTTTACCAATGTTTTAAGAATGACCGGTGAAGGTAAGCCACATTACTTTTGTTAATCTGTGCACCTCGCCACTTAACCAGTTTCTCTAGTTCTCTCTTACTGTCCATATCGTCCACACTTAGGCAAGTGTACAGTCCTGTACTATCCACATTTGCTGGCAGGGGCGGGATTTGAGTTGTGAAAGTGGGGGGGGGGGGGCAAACCTGCCAGCAAGACTATCTAAGCGGAGCGCCACCATCAGTTGGCGCGGAGCGTACAAGAAATTTTTTGGCTTTACAAACCCTCCAGATGGCCGGAAACGGCACTTCCAGAGTGCTCTGAGCTGCATGTTCCCATCCTTGAAATATGGATCTCATGTCTGCAATTTATATCTAGATAGTTAATTATTGTTTAAAAATTTGAAAAGGATTGATAGTAGAACATATGGTCAGATGGTGATGTACAACTTTTGTTATACGTCACTATCTAATCGGATAATTTTCGATGAAAGGTACCCTTAGATTGGTTTAATTAACACCCATATAGGCTTTAAATTGCATCTAAACAATTAATGAACGTGTTGAAATTTAGGGAGGACGGATAGAAGAACTTATATGGTGATGTACAACTGAAGCTTATACGTCACTATTTAGGCGGTGCACCATCATCAGTTGGCGCGGAGCGTCGAAATTTAAGCAAAAAGGAAATCCTAGATCAGCAAAAATGACACCTCTGGTAACAATAAATCGCATCTAGACAGTTCTTTCCCCCTAAAATTATTAGTATATTGTGCATTTGGACCGATCAAGAATATGTTCAGCACCCACTTCGAAATTCTCCCCACGGTCCCCACTTCTTGGAGCACTTGGCAAATATTGGAGCTGAACATACCTTTACCCCCCACTATTTTCATGGGCATAAGCCTCAAGTCCACCGGTTCCGTCGCCACCGAAGTCGAGGAGGGGTGATCTCGAGCAGTAAAGAAATTACATCGGCATTGCCATTGCATATTGTTGAATGACACGGGGTGGGGGGGGTGTCATGTGTCAGTATATTGAATTTAATTATTGATATACCCAATATGCAAATCTGGCCTTCGTAAATCGTTTCTCTGGATTTAGTTATTCAACGCATTTAGTAGAGCAGCAACGTTGAAAATCAATTCCTGAAGCTAGCACTGTAGCACTTGCCGCGGATTCATCACATGCAGAATTGAATCGCTAGTGTGTTAGCTCCAGGATTCGTAACCTGTGCTTAAATAATTATAAAAATAATTAAAATATAATTATTCTGCATGCTACATGTTACGATCTTAAATACAAATTCGACTTAGATTCGAAACAAATAGGCCTATTTGATAGAGCTGTTGTGGGGGAATAATTTCGATTAGGGTTGTGCACATTTGTCTGCAAAAACGACAAAAAAAGTGAACTAAGATTTGGGGAAAAGTGGGGGGGCAAATGCCCCCTCTTGCCCCCCCCCGTAATCCAGCTCATGTTTGCTGGTGCACGATACCCTACAAATGTACAATTCGATACAGACGTATAAATAGACAGCTAAGTTCTTTGTACCATTGTATGCTATACTGTTACTCTCAAGATTTAACTGTACTCTCTCTATGGAAAATGCATTGATTTTAGTGCAGAATGAAATTTAGACCACTGACTTTACAATGAAATGATTAATACGATTTCTTTGCCGAAACATAACAATATCATGTGTTACTGAGATAGTTTTGTTCTGAAAAGTACCCTTAAAGTAGAATACAATTAATAACAAGTATATGCTATTGTCTGGAGTAAGATCATATTAGCATATGAAACACCAGTACATGGCAAGCATCATGGTAGCATTGATATCTCAAAATAATGCTAATCATGAAGGAAATCACCAAGAAGATGTAAGTAAACCAATTCATGGAACAACATTGCAGTAAAATTGATACCTCAAATGAATGATAGTATAATAAGAGATGTACCTGCACCAGTACATGGAACAACATTGCAGTAACATTTATACATCTATTAAACTGGTATAAAGGTTAATAGCTGTTATGTGTAGTTCACTGCATGCATGGTGTAGAGATCCAGTAAACTGATATAATCTGGGAATCTTGCTATCTGGGAATTCTGTATAGAGTTTGTTTTCGGTGAGATCTTCCAGGATAATTTAACATAAATCTCTAACTCTGAAGATTATTACCTAACAATCTGACAACATCTAAGTCGGCCTAGTAAAATTTCACCTAAGAGCTACTTGCTGAAAACTGCTTAAAAAATAAACTTTCTGAACTTAAATTTCTAGTTACATATACTTTAAAATGAATACGAGAACAACATTAACTTTGCATATATTGACTATGAATCTGCAAAAAATATTCATTTTGTTCATTATCATATTAGGCCACTGGAGTTTTGCATTTCTTGGGCAACAATTTTCCAATGTCTTACTTAGCGATCATGGTAAAGGAAACCCTGAGACTGAGAAACTACATGGAACCCTTGCGATGAAAGAATTATAAAATGAGTACTTAAGTTCTACACTGACTGTTGCACTGTCAGCTAGCTGGACCTGGTTGCCTTACATAAACTAAATCCTACACTGACTGTTCTACTACCAGCTAGCTGGTCCAGGTTGCCTAATATAGACGTAAGTCCTACACTGACTGTTGCATTGTCAGCTAGTTGGTCCAGGTTACCTTACATATACTTACGTCCTACACTGACTATTGTACTGCCAGCTAGCTGGTCCAGGTTGACGTACATAAACTAAAGTCTTACACTGACTGTTGTACTGCCAGCTAGCTGATCCAGGTTTACCTTACATAGACCTAAGTCCAGTACTGACTGTTTTACTGCGAGCTAACTAGTCCAGGTTTCTTTCTCAAACTACTCTTTACTGTAACTGTAACCATTTAAAACTTTATTCCTTTTACATATTTTCTTCTTCAATTTAGTTGTTGAGGCTGGGGACTGAAATATCTTTCTGAATATTGCTCCATCATATATGTTGCTCTATTGCAAATTTCTTCCCGTGAATGGCTTTGTTAAGCAGGTTTTGCATACTCTTGTTGATTTCTAGTAATTTAGCCCTAACATACATGGCAAAGGCTTAGTTTTGCGGTTAGAGTGTCCGCCTCACAATCGTTAGGTTCCAGGATCAAAATTCTGTCAGAAGCCATATTTTCTTGACCTATTAAAAAATTGCTGCATTGCAGTGGTGATATGCGGAGACGTCCATAGATTTGATATTTCTGGTTTGTGAACTCGGGAAAAGGGTTTGTTTCTGTTCTTCACTTGGTTTCGAAACAACTATCTTCGTCATTGCTTCACTGCAGTGATGTCGAATGGGGCGCCTTTGCCAACCTCAGTATTTGAGAAAGTAGCCGGTGCTGGGGGATTCACTCTCGTCCGTCGGATGGGGACGTTAAATGGCGGATCCAGAAGCAGGAATGGGAGTCAATTCACACCCCTGCCTCAATATCTTCTTGACACTTCTCGAGAGAAGGCTGAAAAAAGCCGGTGTTCATCCACGATCTAACAAGGATAGGGTCTCAAAAATAAACTATTGCAAGGCTTCCTGATTCTTTGGTCCCTAAACTAAACTAGCATATATACAGCCCACAGTCAAGGTGTGGTATATACGAATTGCGCAAGCTGTTAGACGATGCATTATGTGAAGAATGTAGCTAAAGACTGGCATTCTAACATAAAAAATTCCCGATTTGAAATAAGTTTCTAGGTTGTAAGTCAGTGGCTGTTCATATAAACTAAAGATTTGATTGATGCTGACGCCCAGACTTACAAAAGTGTGTGCATCCTTAATGTTCATTCACAGAATAATGCAGGGGTTTGTTTTTTGTTTCCTTCTGGTAATGGTGAATTTTGGCAGTGTTACGATCAACTCGATCAACTCCAGAATACACCTCCCCTTGGGTTCACAACTCAAATGACTAAACAATACACTGTAAAATTTAACTTTAAATATAGCAATAAGTATTCATTTAATGGTTTGTTCAAGGTAATTAAGCTCAAACAAAGATCACTTATCAATATCTAAGTAGTTTACAATGAAACAGATTTAGTAAGTTACACTATAATTTACTCGCGACCTGGTGTGTGCCGCGACGCGAGCTGCAGCATAAGTCCGGTGACAAAAAGTCCTGGCGATTATTCCAGCGTACAATTAATGGCGAAACTTGTCGGCGGACGAATGTCCAATATTGACGAAATCCAGCTCCCAACTTGATAACTTCCACTTCGGAGGTCGACTACTAATAAATGTCCAAGTTGTGCTTGCAGCTTGTTTATCCTTGGATTCCTGTCCTTGGGTAACTCAGAGGCCACAATAAGTAGTGCTGACTGGCACAGAACCGAAGACGGCTACACAACGATGGACGACTACGAAGCCGGTAAACTTGTAGCAAAACCACTAATATAAAGACAGCTATAACTTTACTATCAAACTAAGTGAGTATTTACTCACCATGGAATTGTAGGATTCACTTGAGCGAGATGTTATTAAACTCCTGGAGCGAAGATGGTTAAAGCTTTTGATCTCCAATAATCAGGTGCTTATATAGCATTTCCACGAGTCTAGAAAGATCTTGCAACGTCCATTCATTCTAGAAGCATCTTACAGTAGCTCCAGCTCAGCTCAACCAATCCAAAAGGTCACTTCACCTTTCCAGGAAATCCTCACCTAGTGTTCTAAAAATAGCACAGGCGATGTCCCCTTGGCAGCACTCCAATGTTCTAGCATGTTCCAATGTGTACTGTGTTGAGATGATCTAAATTGTTCTCAAATGTTCTAACTCTTCTAGAAGCTTCTCAACTTTTCCAAATATTCTACACACACCAGATATGCACACATACCAGGCATTTCTATACCATGATTCTTAGATTAATTAATAATATTCTAAAATATTGATTTATCATACAACTATTTGTTGCAAAAATCATACACATTATTGAGATTACTTAGGGGCTTGTAACAGCAGTCAATATAAGTCAGAGTATGAGAACCTTGTGAAACAGACTAACTCTTTTCACTAAATATTTAGCTGTAGCTTGGTGAATGCAAGAACCCTATTTGAATTTGATAGAAGCCAGAGGTCATTTGCGGTCAACATTAGTCAGAATCTGAAAACCTTGTAAACACAATAACGCAAAAGTTTCATCTGTGTTGAACTAATTTTCTGTCTGTGGTTTTCAGTGTAAAAAAGTGTTGCGGTAATGTTTCTTTGCTTCATTTTCTCGTAAGATCAACTTGACAGGGCCCGTGTTGCTTTGGTCTACATAGTTTAAGAAATATAATAAAAACTAAGAATGCCTGCCTTAATAATGATGTCCTTTTGATAAGTTTCCTATTCTTTTCATATCTTTCAGTTGGTAACAACACTCCTCCATCTCCACCTATTTGTCCCAACATTCAACCTGTCACCAGCTTTCAGGGAGACTTTGGTCAGCTTGTAACATGGGAGGATATTGGTAGCTGTTTAGATAGTGAAGATGGCTCTATCACTCCAGAATGTAATCAACAGAGTGGAGATCTCTTTCCTGTTGGCCAGACAACCGTTCGTTGTACCTGCACAGACTCGGCCGGAGCTTTATCGGAATGCGACTTCAGCTTTACTGTCCAAGTATTCGGTGGTAAATATGTTAATTAAAAACTACTACAACTTGTCAATTTTCAGAGGTCATTTGCAGGCACAATAAGTCAAAGTATGAGAACCTTGTAAAACACAATAACTAAAAAAGCACATCTTTTTAACCCCATACTTAATATGTAGCTCTAGCTTGGTGAATGTAAGAAACCTATTGAGTTCAAAGGTCACATGAGATCAACAGGTGTGAACTTGCTAACTCCAAAATTAAAGTAACAGTTAATCTTCAAGTTCTTGGATTCTAGTTATGATAAACATAGTATGATCAATTGCAGTTTAGTGAATGGGTTCAATATACAATGGGTCATCAACAATATATAAAGTCATCAGGTAATGAACTCTGCTTCAAAGAGTTGATACTCTAGTATTGGGAGTGGGGATTTAAACACACACTGAAGTAGCCCTTGTAAGGTTTAACACTGTGAGCTTTTAAGGGGTCAAAAAGATTATCTGGAATGATCTCCAAATTGGCAAGATGCTCCTTGATTTATACTGGATGACTTTGGCTGTGGCAGTAAGTTTTAAAATCATTTCATAGTGTATAAACTATGTCATGTAACTCTCATTCTTCAATAAAATAATTAGTGTGATGGTTGGTGGCAGAGCTGACTTGCTAGCTCAATATCGGTTAAAGAAACTGTCCAAATGCTCATACGTATTTAACATCTACTCGAGGCGAAAGAATATATGCAATGGTGATGGCGTGTGCCGGTGTGTATGATGTTTTGGATTTTTAAACCTGATCAGTAAAAAGCTGATGTCATAGCTAAAAACATCCTTGGTGTTTGAATCCTAATGCAAATGCTATGATGATGCATGCATAAAGCAATCCTGCTTAAATTTAGTCTCTCTGCTAGTGGATTTGCCAGGGACTGCCATACAATGGATAGTTGTGCGGTCTCAAGATCCCAGCACATTTTTCAAATCTGGGCTGACAATTGTCACTAACTTTTTTACGGACGCTACTGCCAACTCATCTCTTTGTTCATTTTATGTAAATGTAGTAACAAGGTAGTGAAAATGGCACTCAAAGTGACTGTGGAAATGTACACATTTCTGACATGAAATATATATCAATAACAAAACGAAACTTTTGACATTAGCCTCAGTAATTCTAACCATATAAATGAACAGATTCCTGCTGTGAACTATGTTTTGGTATTAAGAAAAGAACTATAAAGATTTGTCAGTTCTACTTTCAGTTGTATTAACCATATACACCTGAGCAAAGTTCTTATGTTTGACTGTATTCATTACCAAATTCTTGATGAAAAACTATAGTTAAATAACAGAAGCAAATTTGAATTTGAAACATTCCTCACACAAACTAGAGTTCAGTATTACATGAGCTTAGAATAGTAGACTGTACCACTGTCAGTACCATTAACCACTCACATGTGAAATATCCTTATGGGAACTATAGTTCATTGACAGAGGTGAACTAGATTTCTATCAAGAATTATTACTGAACTTTAAAGAATAGACTGCACCACTATCAGTAACATTAGTCACTCGCGTGTGCAGTATTCTAATGGACCATAGTTCAGTGACAGAGGAGAACTAGAATTCTTAACGGTTATATTACATGAAATTTGTATAGTAAACTGTACCACGGTCAGTAACATTAGCCACCCACATGTTTAATATTTTAATGGGAACTATAATTCAGTGACAGAGATGAACTTAAATTCAGAACAGGAAGTCAGTAGTTACAAAGGCAGATTCCAATTTTGATATGTGGTAGACTGTTTAATGTCACCTTTACTACAATGTAGATTGACCTCATATCCATGCGTCTCACTTTTCCGAAACTTTATCTTATATCACCTCATTTGTTAATGTAGACTCCAAGATCATTAAATTTAGTGTGCTGAAGATCCAGATTCATCAGCATGTCAATATTAATCTTTTATTCCATAAATGGTCACTTTTGCAACACCTTTCAACTTTGGCATGGACAAATGGTATCATCATAGTTTTAATATGTCTTGGTTGTTGTCCTATTGCTGCAATTTATTTCAGTTAAGTTATG
The DNA here is from genome assembly GCF_037975245.1 of Apostichopus japonicus. Taxonomy (NCBI): domain Eukaryota; kingdom Metazoa; phylum Echinodermata; class Holothuroidea; order Aspidochirotida; family Stichopodidae; genus Apostichopus; species Apostichopus japonicus. Next base: position 20,127,342 of record NC_092563.1, on the reverse strand, counting down.
ATTTCTGACACAACTGACGACAATTAATCAAACATGCCTGAACTAATGCTGATCAGTTTACTCTAGGAGCATCATTCATTAAAGTTTTGTTTTATAGTGACTATGTAACAAATGAAGAATGTTCTAAAAAGTAAAATGGATTATGTAGAGGCAAATTTGATCACTTCAGATTGATCTCGGTAACGTGGTTTCAGAAGCTCTTACTCAAACTACATTCATAGAAGTGAATCTATATATTACATAAATAGCTCAAAGTTTATCATCACCACTTCAGTTCACTGGTGTTATTTCTATAGTGTTGCAATTTTAGAAAACTCACCTTTTAAATTGTTCTCATTACCCCCCTCCGCCAAATTCCCCATCAGTTGATACTGTTCCACCAGTTATTTCCGACTGTCCATCACAGCAGACAATCACACTTGAACCGGGACAAACTTCTGCACAAGTTGTATGGTTTCAACCTTTTGCAACTGACAATTCCGGAACAGCTACACTGCAAACTCAGACGCACAGTCCTGGAGATCCCTTCTTGATAGGACAAACAACTGTGATGTATATATATGTGGATCCGGCTGGTAACACAGCCAACTGTGAATTCATTGTACTTGTTCAGACAGGTATGCACTTTATCAGATGATTTAGATTACCAACAGTTGTTTTTTATTTTGATTAGATTATTCTTGGTTAAGGTTTTTCAAGACACTGATTTGCATTAATGCTATTGTGTTTGCTGTTTATTACCGTTATTTTTTCAACTGCAAAATGCTGATAGGATACAAACGTCAGGCCAACTTACTTTTACAGGAATTTTGTATTGAAACAGTTACTCTACAGAAAATGTAATATATAAAATAATGTATACTTAGTGTGAGCCTGAAAATGAGAGGGGGGATTTAGACCTGTAGTATTGGTCCATTTCTTCCCTGGGTGAATGCCAAATCTCTTGACTGGATCATTTCCCCCAACTGATGGTCTAAGGTGTGAGGCCATGGTACCCAGACCATTCTCCCCTTCTTTTGTCTTTGCCACTTATCCTGACATACTGCGGCTTTGGTTTACCGTGTTTTTGATGTCAAACCGCTATGAAATTTCACCTTGTCTGATTAAAGCACATTGAAGTAGTTTGTTGAGTGTTTTGACAAGTCAGATCAGTCCTGTCTGTGGTACTCCCTAGATATATCTTTATCATGTTCTATATAGCTATTTCTAGTTATTACTGTGGTCTTGATGTAAAACCACTATAACCCTTTCCTTGTTCATTTGTAGAGTGTTTTGATAAGTTTCAACAGTCCTGTCTGTGGTACTTCCTAGCTTTATCTTTATCATTCTCTATAAAGCTATTTCTAGCTATTGTCTCATTTATATAGTGTTTTGACAAGTCTCATCAGTCATGTCTCTGGTACTCCTCAGTTATATCTTTATTATTCTCTATATAGCTATATCTAGTAATTACTTGTTTCATTTGTAGAGTGTTTTGACAAGTCTAACCAGTCCTGTCTGTCTCAATTAAATGATAAAGGACTAGATTTGTTCATCTTGCATGTACGAGTCCCTGTTCAATTCCAGGATAAAAGGGCAAATTTTACATTCTGCTTGCAAGGAAGCATACTGGAAACAATCAGTACTGCTGTTTGACTTTGGGTTTATTTGGTTGCTTGGCAATGTTAATAGAGCTAAAGTTTTGTTATAGCAGGATCAAATAATCAAGCAATCATAAGAAAGAACTTATAATGTTTGAAACCATCTTATTTGTTTTATCAGTCAAGGTTAAATATCTTATTCCCAAGGATATTAATTTAATAAAAGAATCAGACATATATTGGTTGTGAGACTAGTTTCACCCCTGTGGATGACATATTCTGTTTTTGTTTCCTTCCTGGTTTGTCAGTGGACACCACTCCACCAGTTTGCACTAATTTGCCAATTGAAATCTCAGAGTGTGTGGAACTTGGGGACTTTGGCCTGGTTGTTGATAACCTGCCAGAACCTATATGTGTTGACATCTCGGGTACTGGTGAAGTGTCAGCGAGGACCCACACTTCTGGTTCCTTCTTCATTGTTGGTGATACCAATGTTGTCTACACTTGCTCAGATGCCTCTGGAAATACAGAAAATTGTGTTCTGATTGTTAGAATTGTTCCAAGTAAGTTTGATAGATCCAGTCAGTTTGTCGTATCCTTTTACCATGAAATCGGTTTACTCCATGGCAAATTGTATTAATTTGTAGATAGTTTTAACATATGTTGGAATATCGCATTGAAGAGGAACATTGTTTAACTGTAACAATTTCCTAAAACAGCTCAAACTATGACCACTGCACTCATTTGCGTCTACAATACCCTCTCAAATTACATTTGGAAGACCAATTTCTGCTCTTTAGCAAATATTTCATATATATTGAATGTGAAGCTGCAAACAGTATTCACTTTTGTTCATTTATCATATCAGGCCACAGGAGTTTTGCATTTCTTGGGCAACAATTTTCCATTGCCATACTTAGCGATCATGAAACCCTAAGACTTGGAAAACTACATAGGAACCATTTCTTCTGGTACATCTTAGTCTAACTAAATCTGCATGTCAACTTTACCCTGCAACAATCATGGTGCCAAAGGTCTCACTATATACATATGTTCTGTTGCTTTGAGTCGATGGATTTCCAAGCTGGTATTTACATCTATCAAAGGGAGACCTTTTCATGACAACCTGCCAAAGAATCTGTAGTCTGTTTCATACCCTAACATTATCAGCTATATGTATAAGGATTTAGTTCTTGTTTAATAAAACACTGATATTGTTCTAAATTATATCCAAACCAAGAAATTCTAACCCATTTCTTACGATCAAAGATATATGAATTAATGAGTTATTGGGATGCCCTTAGAGTTTCTTTCATACAAGGTCTAATTTTGAAGAAAAAAACAAACAAATAAAACATTTAAATTGAATTACAAATTTAGATTACATGGCCATGAGCACTACATAGCATACCTATACCTAAATTGAGTACTAGGACAGTAAAGCTAGCCTTACATAGAATAAAGTCCTACACTGACTGTTGTACTGCCAGCTAGCTTGTCTAGGTTGCCTTATGGACTTACGTCATACACTGACTGTTGTACTGCCAGCTCGCTGGTCCAGGCTGCCTGACATAGCCAAAAGTCCTACACTGACTGTTGTACTTCCAGCTAGCTGGTCTAGGTTACCTTACATGGACAAAAGTCCTACACTGACTGTTGTACTGTCAGCTAACTGGTCGAGGTTTTTCTCTCAAACTACTCTTTACTGTACCTGTAAACATTTCCAACTATATTCTTTTCACACTTATTTTCTTCTTCAATTTAATCGTTGAGGCTGGGACTGAATATTGCTCCATCAAAATTATTTGTTGCTCTAGCGTATTCTACCGATTTCTAGTAATTTAAGCATAACATATACAACACACGGTCAAGGTGAGGCATATACCAAAGGTGCAGGCTGTTAGACGACGTTCTGTGTAAAGAAAGTAGCTAAAGACTGGCATTTGAAATTAGAAATTCTGTTTTGAAATGATTTTCTAGGTGGTAAGTCAGTGGCTGGCCATATGAACTAAAGATTTGACCAATTTCTGCTCTTTAGCAAATATTTCATGTTTCTAATGTTGCCCCATGAAATTTTGGTTTTCAGAGGCAAGTTGAAGTCCAGGCAGAGAATAGAACAACATATTTACTAAAAATGTGTAGTTTTGTCATTAAATCAATGGATCCAATGTCCAAAGTTGAATCCTGAGTTTGAATACTTTGGCTCAATGGCTGGGTAACGCATGTTGCATTTATTTCTTTTTCGTAGAAGATACAGTTCCACCAACAATTTCTGGATGTCCCAATGATCTGTCTGCTGTCATTGAGTTAGGAACTCCAACTGCTGTTGTTAGATGGACGGAACCAACAGCCACCGACTTATCTAGAACAGTCATAATGGCATCACGTTCTAAAGGACCAGGAGAAAGCTTTTCAATTGGCCTGACCACTGTGGTGTACATATTTTCAGATGCAAGTGGCAATGCTGCTAGTTGTAGCTTTGTAGTAACTGTCATTACTGGTAAGATTGACAAATTCTAGCCTTTAAGGTTAATGATTGCTGTAATCATATTTAATGTTATATTTAAGATGAGCACAGCTGAAGATTAGCTTCATACAGAGACTAGTACCCAGTGATAGTGATAACCAATCACTGTTTAGGAATTTACCATAGGTATTGATTGATACTGTGTAGATGATATGCTTCATCACCAATATTAGGGCATCTATAAATATATAGTAAATAGGATAGCCAGTAAGAAGTGTGGTTATGTATCAGGACCAATATATCCTGGAAACTTTGCAATTTTTTATTTTTTTATTAATATATTTTAGAAAGGATATCCACAAATGTGTATGTTCATGTATCAGGACTAATATATCCATCTAATATTCCCATCTATAAATATATAGTAGAAAAGTATATCCACAAAGATTTATGGTTATGTATCAGCACCAATATACCCATATAACTTAGCAATCTGTGACCGCTGCGATATATAGTCATGTATCAGAACCAATATATCCATGTATAAATATATAGTAGAAAAGGATAGCTATAAACATGTATGGTAATGAATCAGGACCAATATATATATATACAATTTAGCAATTTATGGCCGCTGTGGTATATATAGTCATGCATCAGGACCAATATATTCATCTATAAATATATATAAGGAAAGATATCCACAAAGATGTATGGTTATGTATCAGGACCAATATATCCATATCAGTTATTTAATGGCTAGCATAACCACTGAGGCATCTGTTCATGTAATAGGACAAGTACACATATTAAATTATTTGTTAGGTAAGGTTAACAGGTAAGGTATCTATTTATATAATAGGAGAAGTACACATAAAAAAAAATATGTTAGGTAAGGTTAACTGCTAAGGCATCTGTTCATGTAATAGGACAAGGACACATTTAAAATGACAAGTATCCATGTGTATGTGAGTCTTTTTGTCTGTGACTTACTCATTTGGGAATTGCTTAATGGACAAATCTCAGTACTTGACAATTACTCTCCAAGACTTGTCTGTGCTGCGTACAGGTCTCAATGTGGCTTCCGCTTGCTATGAATCTTAAATTCTTAAAGAATGATGTATCCATCTTTCACATTTGCAGGAAGCACAACTCCACCAATGATTGTGAATTGTCCCAGCCTGATTGAAAGACAGGTTGAGTTGGGTGTACCAGGACTAATCATTACATGGACTGAACCATCAGCCACAGATACATTTGGTACTGCTGTGTTAGTTGACAGGACACACGCACCAAATGATTTCTTTCCAGTGGGAATAACCCAAGTGATCTACACCTTCACAGAGAGCAGTCAGAATGGGGCCGTTTGCAGCTTTACTATCTCTATAACAACTGGTAAATGTTCATCTCTGGTTAATATCCAGATTAGTTTCACCTATTCCAAGGAAATTGTTGTACTTTTCATCATGATGAAGGAACAAAAGGATATAGAATACATATTGAATTTTCAAAATTTGGAAAGTATCACCTAGTACTGTTTGATGACTGTTTGGCTAATTGAGGGTTGGTTTTCTTCTTTCAGTTGACACCACACCTCCAGAATGTGTCAATTTGCCAGCTTTTGTATCTGAAAGCACTGAGTTGGGTAACCCAGGGCGCCCGGTTACTTGGATTGAGCCTAACTGTCAAGATATATCAAACGTAGCTTCTGTGACAGCCAGATCCAATCTGCCAGGTTCCTTCTTCCTGGTAGGAGATGTTGTAGTCACCTACACTTGCACAGATGGATCAGGAAATTCTGACACATGTTCATTTCCTGTCCAGGTCTTTTCAAGTGAGTGATATAATAGTCACAAGGTTGATTTATTGTTCTTTGTTAAAAGCGAAGTTTGTTATCAGATTTTACAATGGTAACTAACTAGAATATGAGAGCTTTTTCAACCGGAAGAGAAATTTAAACGAATTCCTTAATTTTGCACCATTGATGGTTCATGAAATATTTCAGTACATATCAAAAGATGTACTTATCAATAAGATGCACCTCTTTTTTCAGTTTTGTGCTTCCTTTGTTTTTAATAACAAGTTGACTTTTTCCCCTGCCTTTAATACAATTTGACAAATGCATATCAAATGTGTCTCTGGCAGCTTTCTAAATATGAGTGAAATCTGAACATTATCAGTCTCTTATACCTCATGTGACAAATGAAAAAAAAACTTTCAAAGAATGGTGGTTATTTTCACTGTTCACTGCCTTCAAGGTGATAGGTGACAGAAGTATTTGAATTATTTCTTTTCATAGAGCTTTTTGCATTTGTAGCATAATTTCTCCAAGGATCAGATGTATTCTTCAACAAAAAACTACTCTGTTGGTTTATTGCATGGATGTTATAACAGACATTTCAAAAATTGACATTACATTTGAAAACAATGATCAGCTCTGAATTTATTGCTATGACACTGTCATAGCAGAGGTAACTGGATATGGTCTTCTCTTTGCAGATGAAAAACAGGTATAAAGGCATCATTGACATTGTATACTGGGACTAACTATACTGCCTCAAAGTAAATTTATGAACCGAAAAAACATTTCACAGAGTTTCCACAAAATAATACTGGAAGTTTAATTAGAAATATGGTTATGAAAGTCAACTGCCTACTTTATACCTTTGTTCGTATATTGTTTTTTAGTTCTCTGAAATGATAGAGCATTAGAGATGGTGGTAATATTCTTTCATTTCTCCTGCAGTTGATACTCTTCGGCCTCAAATCCTGGAATGCCCGGACATCGATGCTCCAAGTGTCATGGCTACCATAGAGCTTGGCATAACTTCAGCGATAGTTCAATTTGATGAACCAACAGCCACGGATGCCTCCAACTCCATTAATGTTGAATCAAGCTGTAATTCTGGAGACAGATACCCTGTAGGAACAACTACTTGTACTTTTACTTTCACTGATTCATCGGGTAACAGTGATCAATGCGTCTTCACCATCACAGTGCTAACAGGTGCAAGTTGCAAGAAGTCTTTTTTATTAAAACAAATTTTTAATTGTAATGATATTTCCTCCACAGGTAGACTTATCATAAATGATAAGATATATGATTCTTTGAAAACCTGTTTCAGTCTGACCATCATTTGTGACATTTTAATGATAGCAGTAGTAGTCAATTGTCTTGACAAGTATCATATGTGCACCCTTGTGGACCGAAATATCAAGTCACTTAAAATAAAAATGTTACAGTAACCAGTTTGATCTATGACTCATAGCTACCTCACATAGAAAATGATGGAGTCAACAACCACACATTGCATTGCTATACTGTTATATATCTGCTACACTGACATGATTTGGAGTGATTTACTAGAAGCAAATCTAAAAGAACAACAATTAGAATCATTGTAACATTTCTGATAAACTTCTCTATCTCTCCAAATCCATTTCAAGGAAATCCATTGTCACTGGTACAGGGGAGGAATCCATACTTTAAAACAGGTTACCTTTAATGGTATGGAAATGGAATATGGTAATGGAATGGTACTTAAAAGGCATGAACGAGTCTGATGCTGTGCTCCTGGATATGGGCGGAGTTAGATCATGGGGAAAAATAGCACTTTAACACTTCATTTACCGTTTTCAAACAAAGAAAACAAAGAATGTCTTATATTTCAGTCTGATTTCAATTTTTGGAACTTGTAAAGCAAACAGCACATATCAGTAAGCATGAAAATGGCATTCCAGATGAACAGCCTCCAAACTGTTTATGTGTGTAGTGTTCGGTTTCGGAAATATATGGTGTTTTTTAATTTCCTTCAACAAAGTTTTAAAGTAGCCGTTATAAGAGGTTTTAATATTTGTACACCAATAAATTAACTGTGTCTGAAGTTTCGTAAATTCCCTGATCAACATTCTTCATCCTACTTCCCTCTACCTGTGCAACTTTTACCGGTCTGTTACGGGTTGAAAGAGGTTTTTCTATATTGGTTGTCCATAGAAGAAACTTTTGGCAAAATTATAGGCATGTTTTGAAGTGAATTTATTCACGAGAATTGTGAATTCTCAAATTCTGAACAGATAATGGAATTAAAACCTTGAAAATGTGGCTTACGGGTATTGTGGGCCGCGATGTACAATCACCTACAAAAGGCAATGATCCACAAAAGATGCGATGAGGTCGAACATGATGTGTACAAAATGGTGGCAATCTTCAAAAAGGTTATGAATGAAAAAAATATTGGGAAATTCTTGGTTCTCAGGCAAAAGTGTACAACTGGTTGGTCATTTCAAGCCCGAGAAGAGCCATTTCCGGTGATCTGGGTGGGATGTCAAAACCAGAAATGTTCTTGTACGCTGCGAGCCAACCGATAGTGGCGCTCCGCTAAGATAGTAATTCGCGCCCGAGTTAGAAAATCCTGGATACTGCCTATAGTAGATGGAAATGATTTTGTACAAAGCTTCTTAAGCAGAAGTTTAACAGCATGCAAGCATTGTTATTTCTACGTCAGCTAAATCTAAGTTGATGCCAACGTTTATTTATATTGTATTTTCAGCTTAAACTGTAATTAATTGACAGTTTCCTTGCTCTTTTAATGCCAATTTAAAGAAAATTCTTGATGTAGATTACACATGGCGCTCTGTGTAAATATATGCTCTTAGCAAACTTAGTGTCACAGTTGAGTTGCCAAGTTGATGAAAAATTTCAAATTTTAAATCTTCAGTTGAAGAGGTACCACCAGTGATAGCTTGTGTAGGACTAGATGTAGCAGAGACCATACCTCTGAATGGATTTGGCACCACGGTCCAATTCCGTGAACCCACTGCTACTGATAACTCTGGGACTGCAAGTGTCCAATCAAGAACTCATTCTCCAGGACAATTCTTCCAGAGTGGAACCACACAAGTAACATATGTGTTTATAGATCCATCAGGAAATACAGCCGAATGTTCATTTAACATTATCATTACTGAAGGTATGTCATAGCTTTGTTGTCTTCTCTCTATGTAATGTAAACCTATGCTATAGTTTCAAGCAAGGATGGCCATTTAACAACCTGGCTACTGAAGGTCAGCATCTAGGGAGATTTGAGATAGTGGTTAATTGATCGAAAGTGTCAAAGATTAAGATTATATGCATTAAGTAATATATAAATATCACCCACCAGAACAAAGAATGGTGGGGTATAAATACTCCCAAGTAAAACAAAGAGTGGGTGAGTGAATGTACATGCTGTCGTGCTCGCTCTATAAACCCGCATTTAATCACTTCCCACCAGAACAAAGAAAACGCATTTCAAACTGGGAATCAAATTCTGAAGTTTGCTGTCAGAAATAAGCTCAACACTATTGGTCCATGTTTATTTATTTTGTGCCTAATTACCCGTGTTTGATATGGTTCTCTTTGTAAAGTTTCTTTTTGGTCCTTTGTCACAGCTGTGAATACTCCTCCATCTCCACCTACTTGTCCCAACATTGAACCTGTCACCAGCTTACAGGGAGACTTTGGTCAGTTTGTAACATGGGATATTGGTAGCTGTTTAGACAGTGAAGATGGCTCTATTTCTCCAGTCTGTGATCAACCGAGTGGAGATCTCTTTCCCGTTGGCCAGACAACCAATCATTGTACCTGTACAGACTTAGATGGGGCAACATCGGAATGTGAATTTACCATTTCAGTGAATGCTGGTAATTGTGTATTTTTGTCAATGTGCTGATTTTTGTAACTATGGTATTTAATGTAAAACAGTGTTTTGCAATGTTTTTTATTGGCTCAATTTCTGGTTGCATTGGGTAGAAAGAATTCTTGTTGGTTTGGTCTATGGAGTTTAAAATGTAAAGCTGGAACAAAACAAATGCTCTTTATAAACAAATGTTCTTTTGGCTCATACTTAATTATTTTAGTAGAAAAAGAATATTGTGGTTCCCGAACACTCGAAAAAGACAGTAATTTAGTAAAATTTCATGTCTAAGTTAGCAGATTCACACTGACCACAAATGTTGATGCTTAAAAGCTCATGAATGACAGGTCACTATGTGACGTTATTCTGCGGAGTGTACTGCAAAGGCGAAACAATGACAATGAACGTTGCACGTACTTTATATAGAAATTGAACCATTTATTAACTTCACTCTTTCAATAAACATGCAGCTAGGAGAGAAAGGAATGGTTGTTAGAATAATTCACACATTTGTTAACTCATTTTGGGAAGCAATTCTTCAATTAAAAGTTACTTATCTTTCAAAAAGCTGTTGAACGTCTGGTCATATTTTGTAATTCACTGCTTTTATAGGCTAGTATACATACTATGCCATACAAAAAGTGAGGTCTTACCGAAGTTGAAATGCCAGCCTTGTGAAATAAGTCGAAATCTCGGTTATTTCTTCATTTGCTGTTTCAATTAATCTTACTTTTGTCATTGTGCTAATTTTCTGTTTATGGTAGAACGTCCCTAATAAATATGAGTCAAGAAAGTTTCCAGATACACCTTCCTTAGTTTCATTGTACAAAGTTATATGATAGAACAAGAGCCCCTTAGTTTCTTGTTTGTAACCAATTGAAACGTTACACATGCTGAAGCATTTATTATAATGATGTAAATTATAACTTATGTAATACTCTACTGTTTTAATTCAGTTTTGCCTAGAATGTATTACTCTCAATCCTTGTCATTCTAACCTTTAAAAGTATAATTAATCAAGATGTATTTTCTTGCCAATTTCAGATCAGAATATCTGTGCCGGAGATCGGAACAATCTATGTGAAAATGGTGGTACCTGTATCAGTTTTGGCAGTTTCGTATTTTTCTGTCTGTGTCCAAATGGATTTACTGGAAACCTTTGCACACAAGGTATTTACTCTTGTGCTACTGTAATCAAACATTGCATTGAGGTGGAATCTACTTTATAATTGTATGCATTAGTCAAGAACGTTTCCAAGTACACCTTCCTTAGTTTCATTGTACAAAGTTATAAGATAGAACAGGAGCCCCACCATTTTAAAGTATGTACTCTAATGTTACTTATAACTATAACCTGAAATTATTTTGATGCCTAATCTGGATTCATTTGGCCCCCGCATAGACTTTGGAGTCCTATATAACACAGTGAGTTATGTATTGCCTAATCTAGTTTATTTAGCCCCCGCATAGACTTTGAGGTCCTAGATGTCACAGTGAGTAATGTATTGCCTAATCCGGTTTCTTCCCCACCCCCATCCCATAGCCTCTCGCCCACTTCCTCTGTAGACTGTGGAGTCCTGGATGCCACACTGAATTATGTACTGCATATTCTGGTTTATTTAGCCCCCGCATAGACTTTGAGGTCCTTGATGTCACAGTGAGTAATGTATTGCCTAATCCGGTTTCTTCCCCACCCCCATCCCATAGCCTCTCGCCCACTTCCTTTGTAGACTTTGGAGTCCTGGATGCCACACTGAATTATGTACTGCCTATTCTGGTTTATTTAGCCCCCGCATAGACTTTGATTTCCTAGATGTCAAAGTGAGTTATGTTTTGCCTAATCCAGTTTCTTCCCCCGGTTTCTCTGGAGTCCTGAATGTCACAGTGAGTCATTGTTGCCTAATCTGGTTTATTTAGCCCCCGCATAGACTTTGCGGTCCTAGATGTCACAGTGAGTAATGTATTGCCTGATCCGGTTTCTTCCCCAGCCCACCCCCTAGCCCCCGCCCACTTCCCAAATAGACTTTGGAGTCCTGGATGTCACAGTGAGTTATGCATTGCCTATTCTGGTTTATTTAGCCCCCGCATAGACTTTGATGTCCTAGATGTCAAAGTGAGTTATGTTTTGCCTAATCCAGTTTCTTCCCCAGTTTCTTTGGAGTCCTGAATGTCACAGTGAGTCATGTATTGCCTAATCTGGTTTATTTAGCCCCCGCATAGACTTTGCGGTCCTAGATGTCACAGTGAGTAGTTTATTGCCTAATCCGGTTTCTTCCCCACCCCACCCCCTAGCCCCGCCCACTTCCCTTATATACTTTGGAGCCCTGGATGTCACAGTGAGTTATGCATTGCCTAATTTGGTTTATTTAGCCCCCGCATAGACTTTGATGTCCTAGATGTCAAAGTGAGTTATGTTTTGCCTAATCCAGTTTCTTCCCCAGTTTCTTTGGAGTCCTGAATGTCACAGTGAGTCATGTTTTGCCTAATCTGGTTTATTTAGCCCCTGCATAGACTTTGCGGTCCTAGATGTCACAGTGAGTAATTTATTGCCTAATCCGGTTTATCCCCCACCCCTAGCCCCCCGCCCACTTCCCTTATAGACTTTGGAGTCCTGGATGTCACATTGAGTTATGCATTGTTTTATTTAGCCCCCGCATATACTTTGAGGTCCTAGATGTCAAAGTGAGGTATGTTTTGCCCAATCCAGTTTTGCCCGGTTTCTTTGGAATCCTGGATGTAACAGTGAGTCATGTATTGCCTAATCTGGTTTATTTAGCCCCCGCATAGACTTCGGCAGGCTACGGTATAGTTGTTGGTAGTTTTTCTTTTGTGAGTTGAGCGCCGATGGCGTAGGAAAAGGCAAGAGTAATTTGTCCAGAAGGTCAGTCGTTCCCTTGTAAGTAGCCACACTAATCAAGTGGGAATAGTTTCTTACAAGAAATTGAGATGTATAAGCCACAAACCTTAAATTTAGACATATGCACTCCAAATTTGTTGTGGTAGAACATGTGAGTAGATTAATGGATCAGCTAATCACATTTTCATAGCTGAGCACATTATCTTTGGGACAGAGGTAAACCTTGTCATTCCCTAATATTTCAGTAATATTCAGGAAGGACGAAGTTAAAAATCAAGACAAGGAACTATTGTACTTGCTCAAAAAGAAACTACCAATGCTATATGTACCCAATTAACATTTATAATTTTTTCAATGTCTTTGAGTTATTGTAATGTGCTTTCTGTGAATTGGTGTCTTAGTTGTATCCTATATTGGTTTGAGTCTTTTTTTGTGGCTGGCATCAAAGGTAACATGTGGTAGATGTTTTTGAAAATTTAAGGCAAATATGTCACTTACTGGATAATTATTATATGGAACATAAAGATAATCTGCCCAGTTTTGGGTGCATTTTCTTTAATACCCAAACTGGGACACCTCTTCACATCATTTTATCTAACAGTTTTCTCTTTTTTAACACTTATAGAATGTAATTTTCATTGCAAAAGTGTGCATAAATGGAGAGTGAACTAACATGCATAGTAATACTTCCTCCCAGTTTGGCATGCATGGTTCTTTTATGTCAACGCCCCAATTTATGGGGAACTTTTATAAGAATCTACAACAGTTGGGGATATTCATGGATTTTTGCTTCCATCCTGTAGTAAGTTCACTAGGTGATCATGCAGTGTGTTGTATTACTGCATGCAGAAACTGATTTCCACCTGACCTGCGGAGCTGCATGTGTCAGAGTAGTTATTAATCAGTTTGTAATACTTGGTGCTCATATAATGAATATTAATGAGTATTAATGAGATGTGAATGTGAGTCACAAATGGCATGAGTGTGCTCATGTTTGTGTGTGTGTGATGCCTTGCTTGTAAACACGATATCTCAAGAAGGAAAGCTTGGACTAATCTCATATTTGGTGAGTAGATGTACCGCATTAAGTAAAAGAAGCTAATTGTTTTACAGGAAGTCAATGGTCATTTGGGGTCACCGGGGGTCAAATTGTGGAAACCTTGAAAACACGATATCTCAAGAAGAAAGCTTGGATTAATCTGGTATTTTGTGTGAAGAAGTACTACATTAAGTAGAAGAAGCCTATTATTTTGTGTGGAGGTCACAGGTCATTTTGGGTCACTAAGGCTCACATTGTGAAAACATTGGAAGCATGATATCTCAAAAAGGAAAGCTTGGACGAGTCTCACATTGAGTATGAAGTTGTGACACGTTAAGTACAATTAGTATATTGTTTTTTTATGGATTTTAAAGGTCATGTGGAGTCACCAGAGGCCAAATTGTGGAATCTTGTTTCATAATCTACCGTATCTCCCAAGACCAGCCTAGTAATAACACGTGCGCTACGCCTTATAAGCACAAGAGGATGTTGGCATTGGACGTAGGCTTATGGTCTTCCAAAGAATCCAATCAAGACCCGTGCAAAAACCCTCATCGCGTCACTTCGGAGCGTACTTTGGCTACTTACATTGTGTGCAAAAAGGTGTATTTGAACATACAGCAGTGCTATTGGAAGGTTTCCGCCATATTTTGCAATTGTCGAGATTCACTGTCAAATAAAAACTTCTGGTTTGGATGTAGTTTAACTTAACTTTTGCCTTGTTAGATTTTTGACTATGAACAATCTCAATGCGAATTAATTGTGTAAAACGGTCTTAGCTTCGCAGTACGTAAGCGATCGCTTTAAATTAGGCAGTGTTATGGAGTAATAGCGATATTTTCCTGAAGTAACAGGGATACATGTCGATAGTAGTAAATAAAGGTTTCAAACACATCTGCTATCGTATAGTTTAAAGGCCTTATGCGTATCAAATACATTCGCTGAATTGAGATGTGAACGAGGTGAGATTTAAGAATAAGAGTGTTATAGGGGGCAAAAAGTCCTTATTAATTGTTTCACTAGTATAGAACTCAGATAAGCAAAGGCTTTTTGGAGATAGGTAGGATTACATCTTAGATGGGGGAGGGGGTTGATATTGACATGGGAAGCCAAAAATATGTCCAGAGAACAAATTGGGTGGGTACAGCTAAGTTGAGTTCAAAATGACAGATAAATGCACAGATGAAAATAATCATTAAGTTGATATTTTTTTATTTTTGACCATCTCTAACTTCCATATACGGCATAGATTGCACCAGAGAGCTTGTACAACTCCAGAGCTTTCAGGGCCCTAAGCGGGCCCTGGGCCCACGCCTTTGGGACTTTGCGCTCCGCGCTCGTAATTTGTGCTGCGCGCACATCGGTTGATTCTCCGCAGCAGCCAGGGGGCCCTTCCTTCCCTGGACCCAGGGGCCCTCAGACTCATCGTTACGACGCTGATTCCATTTGCTGCCTGTATTTTGTTTTGGCTCTATTAATAGCTTTAGTTTATTAGTTTAGTCACAAGGAATGATACATTTATTATTTTAGATGTTGTCTTCAACAATAAACTGTTTCTTCTCATATTTCAGTTCAAAATGCCTGCAGCACCAACCCCTGTCAGAATGGTGGTACCTGTAGTCTTAGTGATAGCAGTGGTTTCACCTGTAGATGTCCTATTGGATTCACAGGGACAACATGTTCACGAGGTAGGAACCTCCTTTTCCTGGCTATGCTGTTCTTACATTGATCTGTTCGAT
The DNA here is from genome assembly GCF_037975245.1 of Apostichopus japonicus. Taxonomy (NCBI): domain Eukaryota; kingdom Metazoa; phylum Echinodermata; class Holothuroidea; order Aspidochirotida; family Stichopodidae; genus Apostichopus; species Apostichopus japonicus. The sequence continues at coordinate 20,111,985 of NC_092563.1, read as the reverse complement.
ATTTAGAAGGTTTTTTTCCTATTTGTTGCCTTTATCATAGTTAATGTTTGTGTTTGTTTGAAACTGTTTGCTTCTCATATTTCAGTTCAATGGTGGTACCTGTAGTCTTATTGGTAGCACTGGTTTCACCTGTAGATGTCCCAATGGATTTACAGGAATAACATGTTCACAAGATAGGTACCTAGAAGGCTTCCATACCAGCTTTCAGTGATATCGTTGTACATTTGATTGATATTTAACAGAGTAGAACAAGAGTTTAAGTTGATTTTCCTTTTTAGGATAATGCTAGTGTTATATCCAAAAAAATAGCCCATCATTGTGTGCGATGTTATCTGCTCTCGCGTTGTTTAAAGATATTTTCCTTCCTTTTTGCAGCTAATCCTTGTACACCAAACCCTTGTCTGAATCAAGGTCTTTGCATTGCTCTCGAAACTATAAATTTCTTCTGCTTTTGTCAAGGTACATTCACCGGGTTGAGATGTGAACAAGGTGAGGTTTAAGAATAAGAGTGTGATATCGGGCAAAAAGTCCTTATTAATTGTTTCACTAGTATGTAACTCAGTTAAGCCAAGACTTTTTAGGATTAGGTGGGATTACATCTAGGATGGGAGAGGGGGAGATGATATTACCATGGGAAGCAAAACGTATGTCCAGAGAACAAATTAAGTGGGTACAAATAAGTTGAGTTCAAATGGTAGATAAATGCACAGATGAAATAATGATTCAGTTGATATGTTTTTATTTTTGACCCTCTAGAAATTTCTGGTATTCCATTTGCTGCCTGTATTTTGTTTTGGCTCTAGTAATAGTTTAAGTTCATTAGTTTAGTCACAAGGAATGAAACACTTATTATTGTAGATGTTGTCTTCAACATTAAACTGTTTAATTCTCATATTTCAGGTCAAAATGCCTGCAGCACCAACCCCTGTCAGAATGGTGGTACTTGTAGTCTTAGTGATAGCAGTGGTTTCACCTGTAGATGTCCTATTGGATTCACAGGGATAACATGTTCACAAGGTAGGAACCTCTTTGTCCTGGCTATGCTGTCCTTACGTTGATCTGTTCGATATTTCTTGGTTTTTGGTTTGATGAATATCGTAACCTTTGTAATCATAATAGTGTGTGTATGGGTGCACTTTGGCATGCATGGTTCGTTTATGTCAACTTTTAAAAGAATCCACAACAGTTAGGGATATTCATGGATTTTAGCTTCCATCCTGTAGTAAGTTCACTAGGTGATCATGCAGTGTGTTGTATTACTACACGCAGAACCTGACTTCCACCTGACCTGTGGTGCTGCAGGTGTTAGAGTAGTTATTAATCAGTTTGTAACCACGATACCTGGTGGGTGTGGTCCATAATAAGTTAATGAACCCCATTGATTTTGGTGCTCATATATATTAATCAGGTCGTAGGGTCAAATGTCAAAATCTTAAAATTTGCAGTAAGAAGACAATCATAAGTCACAGTTTCATCAAACGTCAGTGTGTTATTGGTAGGTAGCCTACACATAGCGATGAGTGTTGCAATTGATAACATGTATTTATGGGAATATGTGGCTTTGTTTTAGTTAGGTTACAAGTTTGTATGATTAATCATTTCATACGGCAATTATTGATCATTGCCATTTTTAGTGAGCAGGTGAACCTAATTAATTTTGGTGCTTATGTCATGACCAATGCTGAGTTTACTGGGTGAGGGATTATATATCAACTTGCAGTCACTTCTGTGGAAACCATATGTTTGATCTTCAAAATTAGATCACTGATATTTGTAGCTAATAGCAGACACAAGCTGACATGTGCTACCAATGGTTCATGCATATGTATGAAGCCATGGGTGGCGATCATGGGGGAACGAGGGAATGTCACCCAATATTTTAGGTGGGGGATATATTATCTAATATCCCCACCAATATTTGGTGTATTAGTTGTTTTTGGTTTTTTGCTATTAATATAAAATAATCCGTGATATTATTTATCCAAATCATACTAGGCGCCTGCTTAAACTTCATCCAATCACATGCTGCATGAGATAAATGAAGCGTCGTGGTCGTTTCTGTAACATGTCACCATAAAGCAAGTTGTCACTCATGATTATTATCATAATGTCTGTACATCTGTTGTGTATGAGTGTGAGAACATACATTCATATATATGATCCACATCGATATGGGTTCACTGTGTTTCAATTTAGCCTATTTCCTACAAGATTTCTAACCGCAGGCGCATAGCCAATCGGGGGCGAAGGGGCTACCACCCCAACCCCTTGAGCATATTTTTTGTGTTTTTATGATATCGCTAGTAATTTCAAAAGAGAAAATGCTTAGATGCAACTAACAAGGCCTGGGAAGTGCCATTTCCAGCGATCTGGGAGGCATTTTCGGACAAACTTTTCTTTCACGCTTCGCGCCAACACTTGGTAACAACAGTTTGTACACATAACTTAAGGGAATGCTTCATCATTACATACTTGGAGTCTTCCCTCTTACTCAAATCAATGAGCAGTAGCGACGAACCATGAAATGTTTTCATTCTGGTTTTATTATCATCTACATTAAGGTTAATAAAACTAAATTTATTCTCCACCCTGATTGATGAGTTTTAACTCCCCAAGTTATTTACTATTAGTCATTTAGTCATCTATATTTAATGTTAATATGTTGAACAATGTACGTTAATGTAATGTCTCTTTTTCCTCAGTGGACAATATACCACCTGTGGTCAGCTGCATCAATGATATAACACAAGAGATACCGCTAAATAGCTTTGGTGCTGTGGTAGAGTTTACAGAGCCAACAGCTACAGACAATTCAGGAACAGCATCAGTTCTGTCAGCTACACGAAGACCTGGACAGTTCTTTCAGACAGGAACAACAACAGTGACTTACATCTTTGCAGATCCAAGTGGGAACACAGCTGATTGTGTTTTTGATATCATAGTAGTGGAGGGTAAGTAAAACTATGCTACCTCAATGTAAAATTACAAAGTGTGAAGTCTGTGTTTTCATTCAGATATGTTGTTAGGAACAGTTTGATGACATTGGTTGAGTATGGGCAGTGAATAGAAATATTTAATGAAGGAAGTGTAAGATTCTGCTGTTTGCTAGACCTAAAAGCCTGTTAACTACTATTGACACGGGGATGGAATAAATACACTTGAGACATGAAATGCAGATTGAAATTTGTTCTTTCTTTCCATTACTTATGTATACTGTTAAAATGTTGCCATACATGTGTTTGGAAAGATTGTATTCATGCATCCAACTTTTGAAAGGCTGACCGGACTCAGTGCACTACTTTAGCCAAAGAACAGTTTATCGTTATTTTTTACAGACGTTTGAATGGGCTGTAGATTGTCTCAATGAGAACCAGTATTATTTGGAGATTTCATGACTGGAGGTTTGCAATTAGTTGTGAAAAGTCTTATACCTGTAGTGTGTTGTATGATTGCTTTGGTCTCTACAAAATTTCTCTTTCTAAATTCTAAAATCAGTTAATAAACAGTTACAGTATTTATTCAGCCTACTGGGTCTTATATTGTCAAGCATAAATTAAAGTGATATCAAAAGAAGAATTTGTGCAAGATGACAATTTTGATTCCTTTGCTGAATGCAGAAGGAATATATATACAAGGTGATCACATGTTTTGGCTGCATGTCCGTGCATCTGTTTACATGTAGTACACTTGGCCTGTAAATACGATGACTCATTGGGCATAACTTGCATGAACTTCATATTTGTTATATATAGCCGCTTATGTTGAGTTCTCAGCTGAGATATTGGGAGAGGTCATGTTGAGGTCACCAGTTGCCAAAACAATGAGTACATTTCAAACATACTCAACAGCTACATCGTTGGTGAATCTTACAGTTATGTGAAGATTAATGAGCTAGAACAGATCCTCAAGTATCTGTTTATAGTGCAGGTCAAAGGTTATAGTTTGAGGTCAATAATAAAACCCTTGTACACAAGCTACTTTTCTGAATGTCTTTCTGCACCAATTGCTGTGGTGTAAAAGTCAACTCTCTAGTTTAGTTGGAACATATTGTCAAAATTCATCAAGAGGTGTTTTAAAAATTCCCAAAAGGTTTTTTCTATACTATTTCCATCTATATTTTTGTTGGCAATGCAGGGGAGCATCCATGTATTGTTTTAACTGTGAATCATGCTTTAGTTATGGGCTGTAAACTATACATGTATGTGTAATGTTATTGAAAATGCATACAACACACGAGTGCAAACAATGCACTACATTGTAGCATCTGCACCTGTCTGTTATTGAGCTGTGCATTTGCATATTGGTATATAAGTTAAAGCATGCCGTCTGCTCGTCCTTGTTCATCCTGTCTCTCCATCTGTCAACACGTAATCTTGCACATGTCGTCCAATATCTGTCCTGTACACATAGGCGTAGGAGACGGGGCCTGCAGCCCCCCCCCCCAACCCCAAAAATTTGGAAAATCAGGGCTATATGCTGAGAATTTTTTGGGCACCTACTGAAAGAAGAATAATTTGCAATGTGTTTTTCCAAAAAAAAAATTGGTGAACATTTTGCAACATGCTGAAAATTTTTCGGGCACCTGCTGAAAGAATAATTATTTGCACTGTGTTTTTAAATTTTTGGTGAAAATTCGGGCAATATGCTGAGAATTTTTCTGGCAACTACTGTAAGAAGGATAATTTGCAGTGTGTTTATCAATTTTTTGGTGCAAAATTGAACAATATGCTGAGAATTTTTCGGGCACCTACTGAAAGAAGAATAATTTGCAATGTGTTTTTCAATGATAAAATTATATTATTATCAATATTGTTGTAACGACTTCCCAATAATTATAACCAATATGGAAGGGTAATAACACAGAAAATGATTGTATGTTACTGGCATGTGATGTAATAACCGATGATTGCCTTCGTGATGTGCACATATTAACATGTTGATCGCGTGCGGAGCGTGCGAAAAATTTTGGTTATATTTTTCGGGCAAGTCTTTACAGCCCCCCCCCCCCCAATCAAATTGGGCTTCTATGCCTGTACAGCATGACTATGTTACATAATAAAGGATAACATGTTGATACTCAACGTTCGTCAGTGCTCTACTTGATTGCTTAAAGAATCAAACAAAGAAACATGACAGTATGCTCTTGTTTGATGCATCCTATGTGAATATGCTACTAAGCTACAGATGGTTGATATGACTGAGATTAATCCCAGTTCATTTCTCAAACTCTACAAGGTAATAACTGGATAGTTTAAGGTCTTTATCCTACTGCTTCTATCAAGTTATGAGGCTTTGGATGTTGATGTTTTTCATTTGTTCCCAAACATTTTTTTCTCCCAATTAGTGATTTACTATGTAGTCAATTGTTAGAGACAAACCAGATTTCTTTTTGAGGAAGCAAATGTATTGGAAAGGTTACCCAAAGGCTGTTCGTTGTTATTTTAGAAAGATTCTTTTCACATCACATTTTTTTCTCCCAATTAGTGATTTACTATGTAGTCAATTGTTAGAGACAAACCAGATTTCTTTTTGAGGAAGCAAATGTATTGGAAAGGTTACCCAAAGGCTGTTCGTTGTTATTTTAGAAAGATTCTTTTCACATCATATCTTTCATTTCATATCGACTTTGCTTGAAAAGAAACTTTGATGGACAGACAACCTGAAAAGAATGTATAAGGTCAAATTTTAGATCTGATTTTGGTTGCTGTTCATTTTGGTTTGCAGTGGATGACCAACCACCTCAGGTCATCTGCCCTCCAGATGTCCGTGTGTCTGTTGAACTTGGCCAATCTCGTGGCACTGCTACATGGACAGATCCCGTTGCCACAGATGACTCTGGGGTTGTGGTACTTGTAACACAAAGTCATTTTTCCAATTCAATGTTCCCTGTGGGAGAAACACAAGTTATGTACACTTATAGAGATGGCAGTGGAAATACAGCTGAATGTACATTCAATGTGATCGTTAGTACAGGTAAGATTCATTATGTACCTTCCCTCATATCTGTCTTATGATCAAGTTGAAAATATAATGTCTTTTAATAGAGGATGCTGGGGGCAAAAAGAATAGCGACTTAACTTTAGTTCATGAATAAATCATCAATGATATTGCTTTTTCAACAAATGATCATTTGTTTTCAATAAAGTAATGATCATTGTTTCCTAGGCAGTTATTTCTTCCTGTTTCGAGGTCCAAATTGATGTACATGTCTTAGCATTGTTTAATATAATAGCTGTGATTTGCCTTAGTTGAACATATATTTCATATGTAGTACCTTTTGTACCAAAATTAATTAGTGGTGGCCAAAACCAAGAGATACAATAAAATAAAGATTTTTCATCAGTCAGATTCACATGATAAGTATGTATGAACCTTTGATAGTTAACAACCATGCTCATTTTATAAATTGATGCAATTACAATCTCTAGAGAAACTGTTTGATCCTGTCAGTTGTTAAATCTTTTCCTTGAAGTCAAACATTCACACTCTAGATTCACCTTTGCAAGTGTATGATTTTGGTTTAGCTGTTAACTTCTGAAATGATTGCATGGGCATTGCATATTTCTGTTTCATACAGGTAACTATTTGAAATGATTGTATTCAGAAAGTCGATATGGTTGGTGAACCTCAATATTTAGTATGTGGATGCACCTCATTGGGTAGAAGAACCCTATTGTTTTCTGTAAAGGTCAAAGTTCAACAGAGGTCAAGTCATACACTTATGTAAAACATGTTTCCTCACAAAGCAGAAGTTGGATGAACTCCATACATGGTGCATGGATGCACCTTATTTGGTAGAAGAACCCTATTGTTTTCTGTTGAGGTCAAAACACGATAACTCAAAACAAGTGGATGAACTTCATATTTAGTAGGTGGATGCACAATATTGGGTAGAAGAACTCATTGCTGTCTGTGATTTCAAATGTCATATGAGGTCAACACCGAATTTAATTCCTAAAGTAATGAGTCCATGTTATCTCAATGAAGGTGGAAATTGGTTTCTTTTGAACTAAAATTCTGAGCTAACATGTTATAATTAAACAAGAGCAACTTACGGTTTTGCTTTTCGGTTCAAGACCGAGATTGAAAAGAGAGAGCACGTGGCTTTACTGTTCTATTTATACCCAATGCCGACGGAATGCCGATACTCGTTAACAAAGAAATGATTACGTAATGCTTAAGGATGCACAAAACCATGGCTAAATAATTAGCATCCAATTAAATAAACACGTAAAGCAATCAATAAAATACTTGAGGGGGTTATCCCCGAACGGGTTGTGACAGAGGTCAATGTCCAAAAACCTTGTAAGCATGTTAACTCACAGAGCAGAAGTTGGATGATCTCCATATGAAGTACATGGATGCACTTTATATACACTCTAACTTAAAAAGGAAAGCTTGGATTTACTATATACTTTGTATGTAGATCCATCTTATTGAGTAGAAGAACCCTTCTGTCTCTACAGAGACCAAATGCCATTTTAGGTGATCAGTGGGCAAAATGAACTTAAAAAACTTACCCAACTACAGAGTTGGTAAAAATTGTAGTTGGGAGACTGATTACCCTTAATGTGTACTGTCTGCATTTAAGCAAAACAAATACCCACAGATTAAAATACCTTCCTCGACAAAGTTGCACAGGTCACAATGGTTTACTTTTTTATCTGTTTTGAGAAGGGGTTGGTTGTGTGGGGCTCTTTGGCAAATTCATATTTTGCTTGAAGTAACGAGTTGCCACATTTCACACTTGGAGCTACTTGAAGATGTTACCCTATGTTGGTGAACATTTCTGGAACCTACTGTAAGTCCCAGTTAATGATCGATCATTAATGAGCAAGATCTTGCTCTCATCAAATTTTCAGTCGGGTCAAGTTATCTGAAACTCTTCTAATTTTGTAGTACTTGACTTTAGGACACGTTTTCCTTAGGACTTTGCTGTATTGCTATCAGGTGATTCCATATATATAAACTGCAAAGGTGAGGAATCACAATGCCTCCTCTTGACTTTCTGGTTTTGAAATGCAAGTGAGCACAGCAACATAACTTAAAGAGGAGCACATGTCACCATTGTTTAATGTTACAAAGTAAAAGCCTGAAACGTAATGGTTATTATGGGAGGGCGTTGTGGTCGATTGGTTAAGGCAGTGGACTTGTGATCTAAGGATTACAGGTTCGAGCCCTGGCCAGATCACTGCGTTGTGTCCTTGGGCAAGGCGCTTTATCTCCATTGCCTCTCTTCACCCAGGTGTATAAATTGGGACCTGCGAGGTAACTTGTAAATATAGTTGCGTGCGCCGGTTTGTGGCTGCACCCTATGGGAAGTCCCCCGGGGGACACGTGGTTGTGGTGCACTGTGGTGCCCCAGGAGAGATTGATTGAATTGTGCACACTTTGGTGTGTGGGTGTGACAAGTTACCAATGACCAGGGGTTAAGTTGTAAAGTCGTGTGAGGAGCATTAGCCTCATACAAGACTGTAAACCTTCAACTTTAACTTTAACTTTATTACCACAAAAAAGGGGGGCAGCAAAACTAACTCATATTAAACTACAACATCTAGGTTGAAGGAAAACCATGAACATTTTATTGCAAAGTACCTTGGAATTGCCTCTATTGCTAGTTTTGTTGGAAGAATGTCATTATGGACAGTTTATACTCAGGAAGTTTGCTAGTTTTTGTAACAATCTTTTAACACATAGTCTAGACTTGCCATGCTCTTAATGTAAATGTCCACCTAGTCTAGCATATGACACTTAGAAAGAAAGTAAACTGTCTTACGTGACAATTTGATTGTCACCCGAGAAAAACTATGTAGAATGATAATAGACAAACATTTCTTAGTACACAGGCATATAGGCTAGGCTTATAGTCTATATAATCCTGATACAGAATATTTACAATCTTGATAAAAACATAAAAGTGTGTTACCTCATGATATGGAAGTTGAAAACCACTTAAAGATCCCACCTTGAAGAACGAACAGTGTTTGATAAACAGATTCTTAATTCTTAATAGATACTCTAATACATGTAGTTCTAGGGTAATCATAACACGAACACCAGCATGTCGACTGAATTTCTGCAAGAGTGGCCATACATTGTGATGCAAGTATCAAAATTAGTTTAATTTGTTAAATACACACTATTTCTGGGATCACAGAGCAAGTAATTCTGACATTCCTTTGAAAATAGCTCTAAAACATAAGGTAATAGTGAGTTTTCAATGGTTGTAAATTTTTCCTAGTTACACCAAAATGTGTATTCCACAAATTGTCACAAGTTCTTGGCCAATAATTCTAACTAATAACAAGAATAGTAAAATCATTGCTTTCTTAGTACAATAATTAAGCACTTACCATTTTATAACGGCCAATCTATACTTAAAGTCAGTAAAGGTACAGCAATTTCATCAAATCTTCCATATGAGCAAAAAGTGCATTTTCTATGAACAATATGGCAGTGAACGAAGGTACTGCTCACCAAAGGTATTTAGGAATTAAGACCATATGGCCCAGTACACTGACTCACTGAGGTATAAAGTACATCTGTTACAACAAGCATGGCCATAAACATAACACTCTGACAGTTTTAGCATATGACTCCTTTGGTCTGTTTCTCAGTAAACATTAATGAAACATAAATGAAATGAATTAAAACCCTAATAACCATATCTTAGAGAAATATGTTTTTACCTTTTGTTTATGAGTATCAGTCATGTGACTAGAGAAGTTATGTAAATTAGTGTGGTTTCCTCTCACTACCTGATCTACTTGCTGTACAGAAGAGCTACTTGAGAGATAAAGGAATGACCCAAGGATTACATTCAGGAAATAAACTATCCTCAACTCCTAGATAAAACTGAATCTGTGTTAGAATAGTACTATTTAGCCTGTATATTGTGTATGTATGATACAGTGGAGCACAGAGTAACAGCGGAATTGGAAATAAATACAACAAAAATAATAGTATGCCATATACAGTACAAGGTGGATGGAGGGAAGGAGAAAGCGAACTGTATATACAATTTTCACATTTCGCTTCAACAGGTTAAAATGATGTTGACATATGATACCATGAAAGATCTATGTATAGTCAATTTACTGGCTTAAATCTGTGATATATGTACAGCTAAGTAAACTTTGAAAGTTGCTAAATATCTTAAACAGCAAATCATTCTGCCCAAATAAAAAGATAAGAACAATGCTCTGTAATTATTATACCATGAAGAAGATCTGTCTGTGTTTCAGTTTCTTTTCAGTGATTTTGTTTTCAGTTGATTTAGTGGATGGTATATATGCATTTTTTCATCAGGTTCAGTGACAAGTTGCTGTCCCTCCCCAATTTTTTGGGAAGTGCCATTGAATTCTGGAGGAATCGTTGTTGAATGGGGAGTGGTGTGCAATCTTCAGCAATTCAATATTCGACAAATTTCATCCTCCCACCGTTCTGGACAGACCTTCAATGTTGGCACAACAGAAGTGACATTGACCTTTGCTGATGCTGACAATTTTCAGATGTCTTGTTCATTCCCAATTACCATTACGCAAGGTGAGGTATCATTTATATATCTGAAGTACACTTCATGTGTATGTCCCCCATCACCGTTATCATATCTCTTCTATACGACCTATGTACTCTAGCTGGCCCTTTGTACAAATTGTTGTCAAATCCAGGTTTATCCATAAGAAGAATGTTACCTGAAAATAAATTTAAGGAATGTTTTAGGCAAACCAGACACAGCGGCTGGTGAGAAAGTACATCAGTTAGAATAAAACCAATTAAACTGCAACATACAGCAGAACATAATAGCGTTGTTGCTAACAAATATGATAAGTTAGCAATACAGTGTATAGAGTTGTGTCTCGTATTGGAAAGTGTTTTGTAAGAGATAAAAAAGCTGTTAGGATGAAAACAGTAAGAGTAAATGTGTGGTTGAAACAAAAAGGTTGTTGCTTGAGAATCAACTGATCTTGAACATTTTTAGTGATATGTTGCATGATGTACTTTTCTATATAAAAAAAAAATGAGTCCACTGCTGTTGTAGTGGTAAAATGAAATATTAATGAAAAGTAAATAGGAAGTATAATTACTGCCACTTAGGGCATGTATAACTTATTTTTTACAATATATTAAAAATTTTAAACAAAGTTTGTAGTTTTGAGTCTAATTTATTGTTTTCTAATGTGGTAGCAGTAAACCGAGCACTTTAAATAATTCTGGATAACTATCCAAACACACTTTGTTGTATCACTTTAAGAATATGAAAAAAATAACATTCTTGTACAAAGGTAAACATTAGATACTCAGCATTAATATTTTGCCATGCTGGTCAGCGGTGTATACAATTACGGTCAGTGTTGTAATCTTAACTGTGCAGTGATGCTGCACTGATCTTATGTCATCTTCTGTGAAAAGTGTTACTCTAAAGTTATGTTGCTTTTTATTCTAACTTTGCATTTGATGATTATCTTTTGCAGTTGATGATGAACCCCCACAAATTGTGTGTATTGACTTCACTGCTGTTGCCCCTATCAATAGCGGTGGAATTGCGGTTGATTTCCCAGAACCCACTGCAACTGATAATTCAGGTATAGCTAGTGTTGTTTCCAGTACAGTTACACCTGGAGTATTCTTCAGGACTGGGGATACTACCGTCACCTATATCTTTAGTGACCCTTCTGGGAATTCTGCTCCGTGTTCTTTTGTTGTCACTGTGGAGGAGAGTGAGTATATCAAATTTGATCATTTTGCTATATTGGTGGCTCGAAAGTATAATCAAAGCAATACACGTATGGATACTGACTTGTATAATATAGACTGCCTTCAGCATTATGATGAATCAACCCTCCACTGGTTACCATCTAGCAGAGAGAAGATAAACTTGGCAATAAGGTTGCTATAGATGATGAAATATTGAACATGGGAGTATGAATTGATAGATGATGATTGTAAGGTTCTATTCATCCCAGTGTTATTCTATTTGTCATCCTTCATTCTTTAATATTCTATGATGAAATATTGAACATGCGAGTATGAATTGATAGATGATGATTGTATTGGTTCTATTCATCCCAGTGCTTGCTCTACTTGTCAACCTTCATTCTTTAATACAGTATCTTATGATAAAATATTAAATATGGAAGTATGAAATGATAGATGATGATTGTAAGGTTTAATTCATCACATTGCTTGGCTCTACTTGTCATCCTTCATTCTTTAATATAAATGATGAAATGTTAAACATAGATGTATGAATATATAGATAATGATTGTAAGGTTTTATATATCCCATTGCTTGTTCTACTTGTCATCCTTCATTCTTTAATATTCAATGATGAAATATTGAACATAGACTAATGACTATATAGATAATGATTGTAGGGTTTTATTCATCCCATTGCTTGTTCTACTTGTCATCCTTCATTCTTAATATTCTATGATCCCAGTGCTTGTTCTTACAAGGTTATAAATTGTCATGTTATTGTTGTTTTAGTTGATTCCCAAAGACCTTCACTGACTTGCTCTGGAAACATAGTATTGACAGTACTGGATGGAGTTACAGAGAGATCTGTATCATGGTCTGAGCCTGTCGTAATGGATAACTCTGGCAGTGTGTCATTGGCAAGCCAGTCTCACCAGTCAGGAGATTCATTTCCTGTGGGAACAACTACAGTGTTATACACCTATCAAGATCCATCTGGAAATGTTGCAACTTGCAGTTATGACATTATTATTGTCACAGGTAACACTTTTTAAAATTGATTGTTTTCATACATTTGATGAGATGATATTTAATAGATTTATTTTGCAGGCGCGTAGCGAGGAGAATTTGCCAAGGGAGGGGCGCACCTGTAGGCAAACTATCAGAGCAGTATATTCGGCATTGAAAATTTTCTAAGCGAAGCGCCACCATAAGTTGTCGCTACGCGTACAAGAAAAGTTTGGCTGAAAATGCCTCCCAGATCGCTGGAAATGGCACTTTCCAGGCCTTGTATGTTGCATCTAAGCTTGAAATTACTAGCGATATCATAAAAACATACCAAAAAATGCTCAAGGGGGGCGGGCGACCCCTTTGCCCCCCCCCCCTTGGCTACGCTCCTGGTCTTTTTTTATATATATAAAACAACCTACATTCTTTTGTATGTTCACTCACCATAGACTTTAGTTTCAGACTATTCCACAATCCAGTTTTTTTTTTGGCGAGAAAAAAGTATTAAAATTATATGATATAAACTAGTGAGATGGAGTCGGCTATTAATACCAGTTACTGGAGTATTGTGCGTAAAGGTTACAGTGAGTAACAAAGTTACGATAACTGTTTTTATATTTCAATTACCTGTTTAAGACACACTTCAACTGTCCATTTGTATTGACTTTCCTCCAGACATTCCATGTCAAATAAATACATGCCTGAATGGTGGATCGTGTATTGCTTTGGACTTGGATACTACTATGTGCGTCTGTCCACGATGTTTTGAAGGAGATATCTGCCAGTTTGGTGAGTATGTAAAATAAAGGATGCAGGTTATTTCATTTGGTTCTTCAAAAGGTTATTCCTGTTACCACCATTTTCTGGATAAAAAGTGTGCATAAAATATTACAAAGACAGTCTCAGGATATTACTCTTGTAACGCCCCTAACAGGGTTAAACTTGCCAAAAAGTTGTGAATTGGATGAAGCAGTTGTATGGCCACCCTTGGTTAGGATGAAAGTGGGACAATTATAATTTGCGAACTAATAAAACAAAAACAAAAAATTGAATTTCACAGACAAAGGAAATGTGATACTGAACTGCCACCAAAGTGTCTACATATATGAAGCTATATAACTTTTATATCTTGAGGTCATTACAGTAACCCTCAATATGTATGTAACAATAATAAGGAGCACCATCACTACTAGGTCAACCATATAAATAATAGTCAATATGTCAATTCATGCAATAGATTTGGACTGCACAGCTGACACAGAGGTCCATGCTCCTTAAGCCACAACATTGCTAGTTGTATAATGATGATAGAAGAATGCTCCAGCACAGACACATTCTTTTACTGTACGACCAGAATACTACCCAACACACTCAGCTCTTTATGATACCGTCTGCACTTAGCCATACAATGTGGGGCGGTATTGCAGTCCAAACAACCGTATAATTTGACCAATATTGCACGAGTAACAATGCAAATTAACAATCCACATAAACAATGATATTCATTAAAAGTGAAAATCATTAATTAACCCAAAGCGGAACCCACCCATAAGTCAACAAACACAACAAAACTTCACAGGGCATGGAGATAATTTCACTCTACCTTGCTCCTAAAACTTAGGTTTGTAATTAATACTTTTAAGGGCAATGCGCCCATAGTACAATGAGAACACAGACTTGGGCTTGCTTATACTATGACGAACATAAAGTTACATGAAGAACTGGCCAAGGGACATCATTGGGCATCATTTTAAACATATACAACGAAAATGCTCTTTTAGAGAACAAAGACACAAGTGTTCTAACTAAACATAACTTCAAGAGACCTCTGTCCTCGCGTGGCTAGAACATTCCACATGGCTAAGGAGGATCCATTGTGAAGGATATTTTCATGAGAGCTGGACAGCTGACAAGAGGAGAGAACAAACAAATTAGCATATGAAGCCATAGCATGACGCTATACACCCAAAGTTGGGAGGGGAGGGGGAGGGAGGGTGTCACATAACCACTGAAAACAATTAAAACAATAATCATCAGATTAAACTACTGGAAACTACTCAAAGGGTGATGCTTAGGGCATCACACTCTTACAGTATCAGACACATGGCTTTGACAATACTAGAAGCAAGTTACATTTTGCTTAACTTTCTCATTAAATGACAAGATGTTGTGTAAAGAGTATCATAATTGATTTTTGTCTTTCAGCTATTGATCCATGTGAGGGGAATCTCTGTGGCTCAGGATCAACCTGTATCCCTGTTCCATATAGCTGTACCTTATACACCTGTGAATGTCCTAGATGTTTCATGGGACAATTTTGCACAGAAGGTAATTTCTTTCACAACTAAGCTCAATTAATGAATTTGATATCTGTATTTCATCAGCAGTAATATTGCCTATATTTGGCCTAGTTGCATAGTTAATATGAACTTTGTGCAACTTGTGTATAATTGGATAAAATGTTTCCTCACAAAGAGATCTTGGTGGAACTTCATAACAAAGTATGTAGACCCTCCGAGGTAAGTATAAGAACCCTATTAATATTAGTGGACGTTGAAGGTCAGTTGAGGTCAACAGTGATCAAATATTAAAAATCTCGCAACATGATATCTTCAATAGATATAGCTTGCATAAAATTTGTTCATGGATTGTTGATCCACCTTTGTACGTTGCAGTACCTTCCAGTTTACATGAATTTAAATTCAGTGTTAGTAAAAATTGTTATTCGTGGTCAACAAAAGTCTGAAACCTTTTTAAACACAAATAGTTAACTCAAATGTAATACTTGAGTGGAGTTAATGTAGGTAGATCCGTACTAGTGGAAAATCCTTGCTGGGCATAAATTCAAAATTTAAAAGTCTTTGTGCAATGTGACGAGGAACCACTAACCCTAATTAGCATTCATGTTCAACGTTGTGTGCATATGAAGGTACACTAGTGATAATGGTGCAACATTGCTTTGTAATTTGGTGGTTTGCATCTTACTGAAGAGGTTTTTTCCGGAAATTGACAATTCCTTGTACAGCAGGTAACATTGTATCTTTGACAATAAGGATAACAAAACAGTCTTCTTCAAGCTGAAATGTATTGTCACAGCAGATGCCACCAGATGAATTAATAAATAGACCCCGAGTCATTACTTTGCCAGCTTTCTTTGTTATTTTGACTTGTTTCGAGCTGTATGGTGCCTACCATTATTTTTTCTTAGCTTTATGAATTTTTTCACGTTTGATTCACTTGGTTTTTGCTTAATTGTGTCAGCTTTTCTGAAATATTGTGCTTGTAAAGTGAACTCTGCTTTAACCATTTTTAAATATTTGCAATTAATGTAATAGGTTGAAATTATCAATCAATTGTATTCAACTCATACTTTTGTTTCAGTTGGTAACGTATGTGATGCCAATGATTGTGTCAATGGAGCTGTCTGCCAGCCTGATCCAGTTGATTGTACACTGTATGTCTGCCAGTGTCCACCATGCTTTTCTGGAGCAAGCTGTGAACAACGTTAGTAGCCAGTTCTTTATTACTACCAATGATAAGCACATGTGTTATAATTGTTATTATTCTGTTAAGCCCTACAAGAATTATTTCATAGTTTGTTTGGCACTATATAAAAATTATGTATTATTATGATCATATTATTATTATGTTTGAACAACAACTGGTCTAAACCACATGCAATAATCCTCATCAAACTATGACGACATTTTATATGCAAAACATCTTGAACATGACCTTAGAGAAATGTTGGTTATATTTTCGGTCGAACATATATATGACTTTAAAGGATATGTAACCGAAATTGAGCCAGTATAAATCGAACAAAAGTCTTGAAGACGGTCATTGTTTTTTAATTCAGGGCAAATGAAAAGAAGCACTTGTTTAACCCCTGTCCCCATAGCTTGTCCCAATGCCAAGATAAATTTCAATACAGTTTATGATATGGGGAATGTGACATGTTGCAGTAATTGTGCCAATACACATAGGTAAGACAGAGAATAGTGTCTTAGTTTCGTTGCTTTTGATTCCCAAAAAAGGGTTTTCATAATTCAAGTCAGTATTTGATTAAATTGTTTGATTTGTTTTGAACAGCACAAAATACCCTTTCCAAACCCATTGTAGTTTGTCCATGGATATTAATATCCAATTGGATGGTTTCTCGTGCAGTAATTTTGAATATTTATTCTGGGTTTGATTTCTTCGTACAGGTGCTGATGGATGTGTTCCAAACCCTTGTGTCAATAATGGAATCTGCTCAAATCTTAACATCATGGAGTGCAGTGCCTATCGGTGTGATTGCGTTGGCTGCTTTTCTGGATATAACTGCGAACTACGTATGTTCCAGTAGCTTTGATAATTTCTTTAGTAATACATTTCACTGATACCGCCAGTCTTCACCAATTCATTATGTTGTCTCGACACTCAGTAATTATACAAACTGGTGACGATGCTTTCTTTTCTGCGCAATGATCATATCAGGGGCGTAGCCAGTATGTAGCACTGTAGGCCCAGGCCTACACTTTTTTGGCCAAGTTACTATTTTTTTTAAACACCCATAATTCAAATCCATAAGCTTGCTGGACGAGTTTAAGAGTCTTGACAGGAAGAACTATTGAAATGAACGTAGCAAGAATATGGCTAAATTAGGTGACCTATTCTTTTGCCATCTAGGCTGTCATTTCTATCACTATTACTAGTTTAACTTGTTTGATGTTTGGGTTTAAAAGTGCTATTGAATGAGGTGTCTCAAGTTAGCAAGAGGCCAGGGAACCAGAACGAACACTCGGGAAGGGCCGTTTCCGGCCATCTGGGTGGTTTGTAAAAACAAAAATTTTCTTGTACGCTCCGCGCCAACTGATGGTGGCCCTCCGCTCATATAGTCGTGCCTACAACTTTGAAAATCTTGGCTATGCCCCTGCATATAGCAGTATATTGACACAATGTGTTATGTACTTTGTGACAGGGAGGTAGCACACACTTGAGAGTCTTCAAAGAATTTATAACTCTCAAGAAGACGCTGAAACATTTCAATATTTGGAAATACTCATGGACTCATATAGTGTTATTGCTAGTTTTGTTTTATCGTTACTTCTGATGGAGGATTGCAGCAAATTGTGGAGATTAATGCGGATTGCATGGTTTTAGTGTGTAAGGTTCCATAAGGAAAGGAACCTAAGCAATTGTGATGTGTTACAGAGTACATTGCATATTCTTACCCAGCCTTTCAGAAACTTCAATTATACTCGTTTTTCATGACACCATTCAAATTATCCCGAACAAATGTCAAATGATTGTCCTGCAGGAGTGAACAATGGAGGAGGTTAGAGTTATTGTTAGTTGCCTTGGTGCTTTATAAAGCAATGCTCCTTTCTTTAGTTTATCCAGAGCTATATACATCCATGAAAGTTATATGGACTGATCCATTGCTAACTTTTGCACAAATTTACCATTTTGAACATTGAAAGTTCTTTTAAAAAATGACTGTTTTTTCTACTTTCAGCCATACCAAACCCATGTGATAATTTCCCTTGTTTGAATGGAGGAACCTGTACCAGAAATATTGAAGTGTGTGCTTCCTACACATGCCGATGTCAAACAGGATTTGATGGTGACAACTGTGAGCAACGTAAGCCATTCAGTTTATGCTGAGTTTAAATTATTCTGATGATCCTCGATGTAAGTTTTGTCAGCATTCAATGACAATTAAGTAGGTTGGTGTATTGATCAGTGCTAGATGATCACTTGAAGAGTAAGAAGATACTAAAATCATCTAAATAAAACAATTGTTGACTTCTGATGGAGATAAGGTTGGTGCAGGAAGTGATCAATCTTGGTCTATACTGACTGCTGTCCTGTACTAAAGAAGAACCTATGTTACCTTCCAAATCAGTGTAGTAAATTGTTGGAATACAATGCACTAAAGTGATCTTTTTGTCTATTACAGAGGTCATAGCACTGGCGAATCCATGTAACAGCTTCCCTTGCCGGAATGGTGCGTCGTGTATGTCTGCTCCTGGTGAGACTACTTATGTCTGTCTTTGCAGATCTGGATACTCTGGAATCAACTGCGATATGATGTCAGGTACAATACAAACCTATATATCTGTTTTAGAACCAATACAAACATCTGTGTGTAGCAGTAATGCACATAAAAACATTTCACTTTTTTAAATTAATCTCTGTTGTTACTTTACTTTACAGCTTCATTTAGTACCACATGTAATATCAACACTGAAAACATCAACATCAAAAATAAATAAGAAGTATGCAATATATACGCAAAATATACAATATTTCTTTTAACACCGGCATTTTTCCGGATAAGCTTAAAATAGCAAAGGTAAAACCAATCATTAAAAAAGGAGACTCCAGTCATTTTGAGAATTACCGCCCTATATCTTTATTGTCAGTCTTTTCCAAAATTATTGAACGATTAATGTTTAATCGTATATACAGTTTTTTATGTAAATATAATATTCTTAATAACGAGCAGTACGGATTTCGTCCTGACCATTCTACAGAATTAGCTTTAGCAGATGCAGTCAATAATATTTATAATAGTCTTGATAAGAATAATACCTGTGTAGGCGTATTTCTCGACCTATCCAAAGCTTTTGACACCATCGATCAAAAAATATTACTAAGTAAATTATCTTTTTATGGTATCAGAGGAACAACCCTAAATTGGCTAGATAGTTATCTTTCAAATAGATACCAGTACACCTTATATAAAAATTCTAAATCTGAACTTGCTAAAATCGTTTGCGGAGTTCCTCAGGGTTCTATACTAGGTCCATTACTATTCATAATTTATGTCAATGATATCGTCAATGTCTCCGATATTGCTAACACAATATTATTTGCCGACGACACAAATATTTTCTTCGATTCCCAAAATCTACTCTCATCACATGAAACTGTTTCTACTGAGCTAACTAAATTTTCCAACTGGTTTGCGGCAAACAAATTATCTCTTAATATAGAAAAAACTAATTATATGGTGTTCAATGCTAGTTACACATTCAGATGGGATCACAATATTACCATGAATGAGAACATTATTAATCGGGTTAACACTACTAAGTTCTTGGGTGTACACATAGACAGTAAACTTTCTTGGCGTGATCATATATCAGCAGTCTGCAACAGAGTGGCTAGAAATACTGGTATTATATGCAAATTAAAACATTATTTACCTCCAAATATTCTCAGAACCCTGTATATAACTCTGAATATACCCCAATTAACTTATTGCACGACTATTTGGTCAGGAACCTATTCTACATATCTTAATCACCTATGTGTCCTCCAGAAGAGAGCTATCCGCCATATTTCACATGCTGCACCACGTGATCACACTAGCCCACTATTCAAAAGATTAAATTTATTAAAACTAAATGACATTATAAGAGTCCAGCTTGCAACATTTGCATATAAAGCATGGAATGGATAGCTACCCGAGGCTTTTAAAGATTTTATTTATAGTAATAGACTAATCCACAACCATCAAACACGCCATTGTAATAACGCACATGTTTTATACCACCGAAGTACTATGGGTTCTTTAAGCCCTCGTATTCGTGCCATAAAAACGTGGAATAATCTCCAAGATAATGTTAAGAATAAGTCTTCTTACTCTGTATTCAAAAGGAATCTCCAAACTGAAATTATTTCTCACTATTGATGGATTTATTCTTGTGTGTGTTTGGAATTAAGATCAATTATAAAGATTGTAAGAATTGTTTACTAAGATTATTATTTTCATCGTCAATTCTATTATTACATCATTGTAGATGCTACTATTAACTTTTCTTTTCTATTCTTAAATTGTTTCTCTCTTATCTTCTTTTTGGGGAGTCTTCTACTTTGTTAAGCCTTGCAGGCTTTATAGGAGACTTCCCTTCACACTGTAACTTGTGATGAAACGAATAAATATACAAATTCAAATACAGAAGTACAAGTTTATTAAACCGTCAGCAAACAAAACTCAATAAAGATTTTATTTCATCATGTGTCCTGTATTAGACTTTTGAAGCATTGCAGGCAATTTAGCATGTCCAAAGAGTACAACAAACTTACTGCTTGTGGTATAATATCTGTTTTATTGGATCGAAAATGTGTTCTTAACAGTAACCCTACTGGTTAATGAAACGCATCTCTTTCAAGCGCACTATAATGATAGTTTCTAGGATTTTTTAGATTTTATGATGTTCTGTTGTGTTGGTTTTTAGGTTCTGGCTTCAATCGGAATTTTCAAGTTTTAGCATTCCAATTGTAGATTTTGTAGTCAATCTGTTTTATCGCTTTACTCTTCACCGGTGCTTTTAATCATTTTTCGATCTCATTTTCCTGTATATCTGTATATGGTATATGCATTTACTGTTTGATGTCATTGTATAGTCAAGATTGTTTGTAAAGGGCACAGATGCGTAGAGCGCTATATAAGATTTTATTTACATTACATACAATGGAATAAGTGTACATCTCTACATAGAACCACATACCTTAACTTTAATTTCTTTCAGTTCCTGGTGCTGACTTGTGTTCAAGCAACACTTGCCAGAATAGTGGAAACTGTTTTGTGAGCTTTGATAGTGGAAGTCCAGCTGGTTTCTACCAACCTCAATATGTTTGTTTATGTGCAGCAGGGTTTACTGGATTCAACTGTTTCATTAATACTGGTAAAATAACTTTGTTATTCATGTGCCACTTGTTAACCTAAAAATTGAATTACAATAAAATGATGATTATTTACCTATTAACATAGCAAGCATATTTCATGAACCATTATCAGATGGGTAGTTTACTAATTATCATTTTCAATTAATATGATTGAATAGAAGAAACTGAACTTAGGCCCTTGAACATCTTGCATGTAAAATCAGATGACTCACTCCATGAAGGAACTAATACTGTTTCATACACATATGATGATCATGATCATTAAGGTAGTATCATTTGTTAAAAGTTCAAAGCTTTGACAATAGTTTTCACTTGATTAGCTATTAATGTAATATGGCAGGCAAAGGTCTTCTTGAGATGGTTTTGTCATTAAGAGTAATACATGGCTATTCTCTTTTGTCATTTGGAATCAATGATGTTTTAAGAATCTCATAGGCAAAGGTCTTCTTGAGGTGGTTTGTCATTAAGAGTAATACATGGCTATTCTCTTTTGTCATTTGGAATCAATGATGTTTTAAGACTCTCATAGGCAAAGGTCTTCTTGAGATGGTTTGTCATTAAGAGTAATACATGACTATTCTCTTTTGTCATTTGGAATCACTGATGTTTTAAGAATCTCATAGGCAAAGGTCTTCTTGAGATGGTTTGTCATTAAGAGTAATACATGGCTATTCTCTTTTGTCATTTGGAATCACTGATGTTTTAAGAATCTCATAGGCAAAGGTCTCTTGAGATGGTTTGTCATTAAGAGTAATACATGGCTATTCTCTTTTGTCATTTGGAATCACTGATGTTTTAAGAATCTCATAGGCAAAGGTCTTCTTGAGATGGTTGTCATAAGAGGAAGCATGACTATTCTCTTTTGTCATTTGGAATCAATGATGTTTTAAGAATCTCATAGGCAAAGGTCTTCTTGAGATGGTTTGTCATTAAGAGTAATACATGACTATTCTCTTTTGTCATTTGGAATCAATGATGTTTTAAGAATCTCATAGGCAAAGGTCTTCTTGAGATGGTTTGTCATTAAGAGTAATACATGACTATTCTCTTTTGTCATTTGAATCAATGGTTTAAGAATCTCATAGGCAAAGGTCTTCTTGGGATGGAGAGTAATACATGATGCTGATTTCTCTGCAGCCTTGGTAGCTCCTGACATGGATCCCTGTAGTCAGTCAACGGGGTCTGGATGTCTGAACGGAGGAAAGTGTGTTAATACTTACAACAGCTTCTCAAGAGACGTGGACTATGTCTGCACTTGTGCAAGACCATATACTGGGAAGAACTGTGAGAGGGCATGTAAGCATATTAATAGCTGTTATTGGCAGCTTTAATTCCATCTCTATGCAAATTGTCTTATTAAACCTATATATCCTCAAACAAAGTATTTCCAGACCTACTGTCAACATAGAATGCCTGAGGTGCCACGTCCACTATAATTCTATTAAAAAAAGCAGAATCACAAGAAATATATATTTCTTTGGTTGAAATTCTTAAATTGGGCCAGTGACCAAAAGAGTTTACTTGTAGGTTCAATACTATTTATGATGTGACCCAATATGTAAATAATTAATGGCAATGAATGTTTATCATATTCATTGAATACAAATCAATCACTTCATTAGTAATTGATTTTTTATTTGACTGTTGTTTATTATCAGATGTTGATCCTTGTAACAGTGCTCCATGCCAGTTTGGAGGAACTTGTACTTCATTCCAGGAATACTTCATATGTACTTGTGATGTTGGTTTCATGGGCACGTTCTGTCATATACCAACCTGTGAGTAACCCACAACTCAACAGTTGTTTTGGAGTACACGTTATATATATTTAGTCTGTTTTAGGCTTTTACATTAATTGTCCTACTATGCTATAGTTTCTCATACTTATTTATATTTAAACATTGACTACGATTGAATCTATTTTACTATTTACGTACTTCTGAATTTGTTTTGGACTATTGCGTTTTGGGCTACTTGTTTTTTTAATTATTTTGTTTTATTTTAGTGTCGTTTAGTACATGTGTTTTTTTTTGTTTTTTTTATTATTTTTTTTATTGTTGCTTTTACAGTTTTTGCCTTAATGGTTCTATATATTTAATGTTTTGGTTTTTAGGTTTTACATATGTAGAGCGCTTTAAGCAGCTTTGCTGATTATGCGCTACATAAATATTATTATTATTATTATTATTATTATTATTATTATTATTATTATTATTATTATTATTATTATTATTATTATTATTATTATTATTATTATTATTATTATTATTATTATTATTATTATTATTATTATTATTATTATTATTATTATTATTATTATTATTATTATTATTATTATTATTATTATTATTATTATTATTATTATTATTATTATTATTATTATTATTATTATTATTATTATTATTATTATTATTATTATTATTATTATTATTATTATTATGTGTTCATAAGTTTTATTATGTAACGTTAACTTGATAGTTGCTTTCTTTAGTCTGGGTTTTTATGGAATGTGAGCTTATATTGATCTCACTATCATCAGATTAGTTATATTTTCATCATTTGTAAATTGTTACATCTTTATGAACTTTGCCCTTTTCACTATATTTAGTATTCATATGTTTGGTAAAGTTTGTTATTTTCTTTATTCTGTGTATTACAGTGGACATAACTGCTCCAGTTGTAAGGAACTGTCCAGAGAACATAGTACTGAACAGTCGATTTAATGAGCCTGTGGTGGGTGTCTGGATAGCACCTACAGCGTCTGATGACAGCGGGTTTGTTGATGTCTTATTCGTGTCCCACATGTCTGGTTTCCTGTTTCCTCCTGGTTACACAGCAGTATCCTACATATATGTTGATCCATCCAACAACCAAGCAGCATGCTCCTTTGTCGTCTCAGTTCTTGGATGTAAGTATAACAAATACACCTTCATTAACAATGTGAGGCCACGCTACCAGGTGCTGCCCAAACCCTGAGGTGGTGCTCAAACCCTGAGGTGGTGCTCAAACGCCGAGGTGGTGCTCGAACCCGAGGGAACTGACACAGCTGGTCACTTAAGTATCCCATGCTTTACAATTATTACATGACAATTAATGCACTTTGTTCCACCCTTAACTTTATTTACATTACACAGGCCAACACCCCCTCCCTTCCTCCCACCAACCCCATTCCTTTCTTGCATTGCCTCCTCCTCCTATACACTGCGCTTACCAATGCACCACAATTCACATGTAAAAAATAACAATGATATTGTTGACATAGAATAAAACAAATTGCACAACTTTACATTAATAACAAGGAAGCTGGTTCTCTATGATGTTGCATTGCTAAAGGTGATCCTTGAACAGTGTAAAGATAATTGTCTCTTTCAATTTAACCCAACCATGAGAGTAGGCAATCTAATGAGATATTACCTACTGTACAATTCAATATATATCTTCCCTTTTTCTTCTTCTCCGCCTCCTCCTCCTTCTCAGCTGTGACTGTCCCTGCCATCTCAATCGTTGGGTGTCCAGGTGATATCTATTTAAGAACTCTTACAGGTTCTGCAGTTGCTCTTTGGACTAGTCCAACAGCAAGTAGCAGTAGTGGTCAGACTTTGAATACGATGCAATCCCAATTCAGTGGATCATCATTCAACTTGGGAACAACCGTTGTGATCTATACTTACTCTGACAACTTAGGCAATCAAGCTTCCTGCATCTTCACTGTGAACGTAGCGTTTGGTAAGAAAGAAAACCTTGGTTTTGGGACTATATTCAATGCAATATTGACATGATCTGAGTCAATTGTTTTACCCAGTGAAGATGAATACAATGAATGTCAGTGACTATCGATGAAGCTTCGGTGGTAGATAATTTGTGAATAATGGGTTCAAATTATGGTTGCATTATATGATACATTCTCAGTACGCAAATAATTTAAGTCTTGACAGTCCTCTTCAAGTCGTAGTGTGTAACGTTATTACAGAGTACATATACAATGGCCTGTAGTAGACTTGTATACCAAAACACTCATTGGTACAATTTAGATACAGAGGCACAGATAATTGTGAAGTAAGAAAACCCCATGGACCTTAAATTCACATTTTATGTGAAGGCATAAAGCAAGATTTTTGTTTGGTATAGCCAATGTTAGTGAAATTAAAGGCATTATAAAGTACTTTGAAAATCGGGCCACAAAGACATTTAACATATCATTGAAAGTGTCTTAAGCTGCAAATCATGATGATACACAGTAGCTATATATGCAATAACTAAAGGTATTAAAAGAATTTGAAAGCCAGGCTGCAAAGAGATCTTATGTTGCAGTTTAAGTATTCCAGAACTTACATATATGATGATACACTGTGATAGAATAATTAAAGGCATCGTTTGCTAAGTACTTCATATATAAGTAACTATTATTTAAACTCATGATAATATCTTCAAGTAATTAGTTTTAATCATTGGTACTAGTGTTAAGCTAGGCGATATATTTTTGCTATGCATTTTAATACTCGGCTGGCAGTGCTAAAGGCCACTGTAAGTTAATGAATTGCAACTTTCCTTTTTCTTTGAAGAAACTGGCATATCTATTAGAAACTGTCCAAATGAGGTCAGAGTCACCACAACGGATCCTAACGGGAGAGCAGTGGCCACATGGACTGAACCTGAAGGCACTGTTGCCAATCCTCCTGTAATGAGAGTATCTACCCATCAGCCTGGAACTCCGTTCCCAGTGGGATCAACAACAGTCACCTATACATTTACTGATAACTCTGGAAACATGGAGACCTGTACCTTCCCTGTAATTGTCACTGGTAGGTCAATGACAGAGAAGTTACTATCATACTACTTTAAATGATGATACTGGTTTGGTATTGTGTTTGATATTTCTTTGTTGTATTTTAGTGTATTATTATAAAAGTCAAGAAGCATAGAATTTTGTAGTATGTTTATTATTGCTATGTTGGTACAACAGTTTCTTTTGGTAACAAGTGAAAAATTTGTTGCTAATCAAGTAGGTCACTCGATCAGCACATCACAGACTGTTATCTTCAAATGTAGTTATGTGTTTGTGATATCGATGAATGTCTCTCGTGTAAGACACTGAAGTTACCTTTAGCAAGTATGCAAAATCAAATTTGATTTGCAAATTCCAAATATGTACAGTAATTAGTTTCCTCAAGCATGCATATATATTGCTTTGTTTTGGAAAGATATTGAATATTTCACCATTTACTTGTTTTTTAGTTTCTACAGCTGCAATCCGGATAATGAACTGTCCAAATGATATTACACAACCGGCGGGATTTGGAGGAGCTGGGACAGAATTCACCTGGACACCACCCACAGGGTTTGACAGGCTAAATAATGCCATCATTCCACAAGTTAATAGGAATCCTCCAGTCTTTTTATCCCCAAATCAGGAATTGATGATAACCTATACATTCATTTCTGGGACAGATATCTCTACTTGTACTTTCACTCTTAGAGTTGGTAAGTTACAATCTGATGTCTCCCAAATGTCTCATTGGTCTTTCATATAAACGTCGTTCATAAAACACTGCTGTACTTAAAAAAAAGTTTATGTTGACCATATGTTTTGCTTTGTTTTTGTTTTATTTCTTTTTCAGGAAAATAACCTTTTGATTTCTTATGTGGAAGGGTGACAATTCAATTTAAACTGAGAATATCTTGTGAATTTCTTATCAAGATTCGTAATTAACATAATATTGGAAATACAAATATGTTAATTGATGCACATCAAAGTGGTCATGTATAGAAAATTTGAAAGAAGAAAACTTCTTCATCGAAAAAGAACTTGTTCTTATCTTGGGCTTGTATCAAGGAAGAAAACCTGTTGATTTGTTATGTGGTAGGGTGACAGTCCATTTCATAATAAATTGTGAATATCTTGTGATTTGCTTATCAAAATTTGTAATATACATAGCATTGTATATACAAAGATGTTACTTGATTCACATCAAACTAGTCGTGTATATAAAATTTCAAGAAGAAAACACTTTGAACAGAAAAGAAAGTGTGATGATTTTGAGTTTGTATGTGATAATCTTGAAAAGAATTTGAAAAGAAAATTTGACAGACAAAACGTTGGATTCAGTTGAAAAATAAACGATGCTTGCTTTGATTTATATCAATCATTTGCGGACGGCTCTGAGTCACTCTTAAGTTGGTTGTGATTTTATGATTCCAACAATGTGTCAGGTATAATTTAGAAAACCAGCAAGCTCTTCCACTGGGACTAGCATTCAAACCTTCATCGGATCAGTTTGGTGTAATCTTGTTGTTAGTTTGTCCTTATTTCACCCTTCTCTTTGCCCTTTACCAACCCACACTCTCTCCCTTTCATATCTACCCTGTTTTTCACTTAACCGAACTGTTTTATTCTTGCCTTAGGTGGAGTGATTGGTGATAATTTACCACCCTCAGTCATCAGTCAATCTGACACCATTGTTCTAATATTACAGTCTGGTCAAACTAGTGTAACTGCTAATTGGGTAGAACCTGTGGTCACAGATAACTCAGGAACTGTCACACTACTCCGCCAGTCACATTTCTCTGGCGCATCTCGGTTCAGTGTTGGAAGAACTGCTGTTGAATATTTGTATTCAGACCCTGCAGGGAATCAATTAACAGTTACATTTGATGTGATTGTTAATGATATAAATGGTATGCTTTTTATGACATTTGTTGTCCATTTATTATATTTTACAGTATGTTGTAAAATAATTACTTTTGAGATTAGAAGAGAAGGATCACTTCTACAGAATTTACTTAAGTTAGTACTGCGTTGATCAATTTCTGCTTCATACAACTCACTTTAGAATTGTAGATGTTGCTTAGACGGCATAGGTACCTAGAAGGCTTCCATACCAGCTTGCAGTGATATCGTTGTACATTTGATTGATATTTAACAGAGAAGAACAAGAGTTAAAGTTGATTTTCCTTTTTAGGATAATGCTAGTGTTATATCCAAATAGCTCCTCATTGTGTGCGATGTTATCTGCTATCGCGTTGTTTAAAGATATTTTTCCTTCCTTTTTGCAGCTGATCCTTGTACACCAAACCCTTGTCTGAATCAAGGTCTTTGCATTGCTCTCGAAATTATAAATTTCTTCTGCTTTTGTCAAGGAACATTCACCGGGTTGAGATGTGAACAAGGTGAGGTTTAAGAATAAGAGTGTTATATCGGGCTAAAAGTCCTTATTTATTGTTTCACTAGTATGTAACTCAGTTAAGCCAAGGTTTTTTAGGATTAGGTGGGATTACATCTAGGGTTGGGGAGGGGGAGTTTATATTACCATGGGAAGCAAAACGTATGTCCAGAGAACAAATTAGGTGGGTACAAATAAGTTGAGTTCAAATGGTAGATAAATGCACAGATGAAATAATGATTCAGTTGATATGTTTTTATTTTTGACCCTCTCGAAATTTCTGGTATTCCATTTGCTGCCTGTATTTTGTTTTGGCTCTAGTAATAGTTTAAGTTCATTAGTTTAGTCACAAGGAATGAAACACTTATTATTTTAGATGTTGTCTTCAACATTAAAATGTTTAATTCTCATATTTCAGGTCAAAATGCCTGCAGCACCAACCCCTGTCAGAATGGTGGTACTTGTAGTCTTAGTGATAGCAGTGGTTTCACCTGTAGATGTCCTATTGGATTCACAGGGACAACATGTTCACAAGGTAGGGACCTCTTTTTCCTGGCTATGCTGTCCTTACGTTGATCTGTTCGATATTTCTTGGTTTTTGGTTTGATGAATATCGTGACCTTTGCATTCATGATGGCGTATGTGTGTATGGGTGCACTTGTTTGTATTATGAGCGAGGACTTGAACAATGTGATTTCTAAAAAATCACCACGTCCTCGAAAGAATTCTATTGTTATGGAGTATTGTTGAGGCTAGGGTACGTGCACTTTGCAAAACAAAGGGATCCTCTTTCTGAATGTAAAACACACCTGGCCTAGGTGTGTGTGTGCGTATGTGTGTGATGCCATGCTTGTAAACACGATATCTCACGAGAGGAAGCTTGGACTAATCTCTTTTTTGGTGGGTAGGTGAACCACATTGAGTAGAAGAAGGCAATCGTTTTTATAGGAAGTCAAAGGTCATTTGGCGTCACCAGGGGTCAAATTGTGAAAACCGTGAAATCACGGTATCTCAAGGAGAAAAGCTTGGATCAATCTCGTATCTTGTGTGAAGAAGTACCACATTAAGTAGAAGAAGCCTATTATTTTATGTGGAGGTCAAAGGTCATTTGGGGTCAGTAACGCTCAAATTTTGAAAATATTGGAAGCATGATATCTCAAGAAGGGAAGCTTGGACAAGTCTCACATTAAGTATGTAGTTGTGACATGTTAAGTACAATTAGTATATTGTTTTCTATGAATTTCAAAGGTCATGTGGAGTCCAAATTGTGGAATCTTGTTTCCTAATCTACCGTATCTCCCAACGACCAGCCTAGTAAATAACACGTGCAGTACGCCTCGTAAGCACACGGGGCTGTTGGCATTGGAAGTAGGCTTTTGGTCATCCATAGAATCGAATCAAGACCCACGCAAAAATCCCCATAGCCCTCATTGCGTAACTCCGGAGCATACTTTGGCTACATACATTGCGTGCAAAAAGGTGTATTTGTACATACAGCAGTGCTATTGGAAGGTTGACCAATCTAAATGCGAATTAATTGTGTAAAACGGTCTAGTTTGGCAGTGCGTAAACGATCACTTTGATTGAGGCAGTGATAAATGACGTAATAGCGATATTTTCGAACACCAATCTGCAGCTAAAATGCAAAATAACATATTCGGAAATAGTATGACTCGTGCTAATTAGTAAGTAGCGTTTCAAAGTAGCAGTGAGGTACTCACGCACACCTATAGCTACTGTTTCATATATGACTTGTTTTAGTGGAGCCCTTCTGTAACAGAAGCCAAGCTATCTTTGTAGGTATTTTTGCAGATGTTTTATTTGTATTTGTTTAAGACACTACATTTTGCCAAGCTGCTTATTTATGATTCTGCGACATGTTTTATTTTGTTCATCACTTACTTTTGGTGGAAAAAAGTTTAACTTTATACTGCATAGAAACTTGCCAATGTGCAATTATGTAGCACCATGTAACTATAACCTTTGTTCATAGAAAGTATTGATGTTGTAGATCTGTACTATGGAGATTGAACAGCAGTCATAGTGGCGAGTGAATTTTGCGTTTTGGCGGGTAGACTATTAGTCTCGGTCATGCCAAATAGCGAGTGCATTATAAACATTTGTCAGGCCTGAAAACCTTGAAAACATTTCGCATGGTAGAAGTCTTTGATACTTGTCATAGGCTACATGGTGTATGGATTTGCCATATTGAGTACAAGAATGCTGTTGCTTATGAGGTCAAATCTCATTTGAGGTCAGCAAAGGTCAACCTCTGAAGTGCCTTTATCATGATATCTAACCATGGAAATCATTGATACTTCTCATACTTGGTGTGTGGATGCATCACATTGGGCACAAGACCCAATTTAGTTGGTATTGCCACGCACAGTAGACTGACCTGTGTTTACCATGGCATAACCAGTTTGTATCAAAGACAGTAACAAAAAGGGTAAATGCAATTACAAAATTTGCAACTTTTATAAAACTGTGGTTACAGGGTCCACGATCACCTCGAGTGTCTCCACCTGGTTGCATGAAAATTGTCACGCGTTCCCTCCGAAACGATGGCCTTGCGGAGGAGGCTGCCTCTTTGGCATCCCACAGCAGGCGACATTCCAACTTTCGCCTGTATGATTCGAGACTCCGAGTATACCAAATATGGCGTGCTGATCTCCAGGTTCCTCCGACTTTGTCGACTGTCGGGATGTTTGAGGACGGGAAGCAGGTCAATACCTTCAGGGTTGCTATTTGTGTTATCCATGAGGGGTTTCCAGGAGGCGATGTAGTTCCATCTGTTCGATCCCTAGAGCTCCAGGTCTGTGCCATTGCTTCAAAATGGCCACGACTTAGGTCACTTTGTGGGTCATGAAGGCGGTCCTCATGGCTTCTCCCCCTTTGAGCCCCTGTCTTCTTGTCCTCTGTTAGAATTGTCTAACGAGGTGGCCTATCTTCTCACGGCAGCATCGGCTGGACATTGGAGTGCCCTCCACCCTCTGTCGGTGCTGCTCGGACACAAGATTTGAACTGCACGGGATGGACTGGTTCCAGATCCGTCCTTTCTGTCGAAGACCCAGACAGTAGACTTATTACTGGCACCTATCTTCTTAGCCTCTATTGATACTTTTTCCTCCATCGCAGGTGTGGTGAGCGGTCCGCTCTTTGAAGTTGTACCTCCAACAGACGCAGTAGTTTACCATCACTCTCATTGGTCATTTTGACTCTCGCTGTTTTTTACCATCATTCTCATAGGTGACTTTGACTCGCTGAGTTCTTTACCATTATTCTTATTGGTTAGTTAGACTCTCTCAGTTATTTACCATCATGCTCATTGGTTAGTTAGACTCTCTCAGTTACTTAGCATTAAATCGATTGGCCAGTTCAATTCCCTTTAGTTGGTGGCACACCATTAAACTGGTTGGTGAGTTTAACAGCATCACTTGCCTCATATATTTTTGGTAATATCAAACCTGTCAGTTAATTATATCCCTCCGGGTAACCTTCCGGCAACCAGAAGGGCCTATTGGATTAGTGTTTGTCTCACGAAGGGTGTTTTTGCCATGTCTGGCACATCATCCAGGGAACCCAACTTTCTTTTTTATTCTTCCATACTTATAATAACATTATAACATCATTAATCACAAATAACTTTATAACATATTTGTTTTGTGTTCCGATAATATTACTCCATTATGTATCGTTTCCAACCTTTGCAATTTTTTCTTTTGCCTTGAAATGTGTATTAGTATTCCATTGCTACTAGCTGCATGTACTGGGTTAATGTCTCCATCCTGAAGTAGCTGTTTTTCACACATGAGAACAGGCTCGTCCTCGTCATAACCGTACAAGCACGGCATTGCTGCTCTCGTTTCTGGTAATATTATGCAAAGATCTGGAGGGTTAACATTGTGTGATTTTGTGGTGGCACCTTGTTCTCTACCTATAACTTTCACCATCTCTATTGGTTTCTTTCTAATAGGTACAGGCCCATTACCTACGACTCCCCTAAGAGGTAAGGTATATTTTTGGTTGTGAAGTCTGCAGTACTGGTTCTTATAGGGTTTAACTTGTATCTCTGACACAAAAATTAATCATTCAAAAGTCAATAAATTCATAACAGTGGAAAAAATGTGGTGTCTGTACTTAGTTGTCAAATTTGATTCTTTGTGGTCCTTGTAAATAAAAAAAAAGACACAAACTAAGAGTCAGAGAATTGAATTGGGAACTGAAGGTTGAAATTATTCGAATTTAGCATACACACAGTGGGGTCCACAGTAGCATACACACAGTGGGGTCCACAGTAGCATACACACAGTGGGGTCCTCAGTAGCATACACACAGTGGGATCAACAGTAGCATACACACAGTGGGGTCCAGAGTAGCATACACACAGTGGCATCAACAGTAGCATACATATATTGGCATCTAGAGTAGCATACACACAGTGGCATCAACAGTTGCATACACACATTGGCATCTAAAGTAGCATACATACATTGGCTTCCAGAGTATCATACACACATTGGCGTCCACATTAGCATACACACATTGACATCTAGAAAAGCATACACACAGTGGCGTCCACGTTGGTACCCTGGGACGACTATGTTACTTGCCCCCCCCCCCTCCCTTCACTCTTTGGAAGTATTCATTTGCCCCTTAGTATACTAGGCCGGCGCACACAAACAGTTAAATATAATAGAGGAACCTTTCATGAACAGGACATATAACATACACAAAGATGCGATATTTGTCAACATTCATGAAAAATGAAATGAAGAACCTTCAAGACGTAATTGCATATATGTCACATTACCTGTAACTAGTTTTGGGCCACTGGTAGTTCAAACTGTGTAATTTCACCGTTTATCGAACAAAACATGAAAGAAAGAATTCTGTGATCAAAACGAATGCACCATTGTTGGTTGCTATTTGAAATTGAATCGGAGCATGCAGTATGGAGAATGTTTCCATGATTCAAAAGTAGAAAGCCGTTACTTGATACCGGGGCTCAAATTACCAATCGTTAGGGACAGGGTCAACATTTCTAGGGCAAATGTGAAAATTGCCTTGGAATTTTGATTGAAATGGCAGGTTACTATTATTATTATTTTGTTATTATTTTTATTATTATTATCGTCGTCGTCGTCATTATTATTATATATATTTTCCAAATATTCCTATTTTGTTTTTATTCACAGACACCATACCACCCGTCTTCCTGTCCTGTCCCAATGATATGATATTCAATACCTTACCACCTGCTGCTGCTGGGCTTTCCATCCCCATCTCCTGGACAGAACCAACTTATGATGATGAAGGTGGCACCATCAGGGCCAATCAAACCCATTCTCCTAGAGATAGTTTCAGAGTCGGGGACATCACCAATGTGGTCTATACAATAGTTGATCTTGCAGGCAATGCTGCCACTTGTGAATTTTTGATTTCGTTACAGAGTAAGTTGTAATTCCATATTAAAGTTTAAAGAGACTCCTGTAGTGACACCCCAAAAAAATCTATATATCAGGTATGAGGTTTTCCGCGAATTCGCGGAATATCCGTGATTTCTTTTAAACCTTGGGGACAAAAACTATTATCCCTAACACACTGTAATATACGCAAACTGGAGCCTATACCGCAAGTTTTGCAAAGTTTCCGTGACCCAGGCTCATCCCTGATATATGCAAAAATGATCACAAAATATCAAATTTCTGTTACCATTTTCAACCCTCTTTTTGTTGGGGGGGGGGAGGGATTCTGTTTGCAATATCTATTTACATGCTATGCATAGTTTTGTTTGATGACAGCCTTTGTTTTTGTAAGCTTTACTGTGCTATAAACTAAGTCACATGGGCTTCATATAAGTAGGGTTAACTACCTTAATTTGCTTGAATCACCATTTTATAGTGCTTTTGAAATGTCTCAATTTTGTGTTCATGTACAATCATTTTGAAGAATTGAGGAGGGAAATATAAATAGTTCATTTAGTTTGGAAATTTTATATATTTTTAACATCAATTATGGACCATTTCAACCTGACCATAATATACCTTAAGATGGAATGTCAACTCCTATTTATAGTTTGGGTCTATGAATAACAAATTTTTAATAATTTTAGAAAATGTTTTCAAGTATAGCTAAGTGATACATGGTGATCTCAACTTATCTTAAAATAGCTTCTAGTCTACTATCCTGTAATTATTCTTCCAAGAATCTTCCCAAAGTGAAAAAAATATATATATATATAAATCTTTTTTTGAGGAATAATTTACACCATGTTCATAATTTGTATTTTTTTCGTTTCCCCCCCCCCCCCCCCTTTTCGAACTTTTAGCCACAGGCACAGGACGTAGAAAGAAAGATGTCGATATCACTTTCACAAAGCAAGGTATGTTGCATAATTCATTACTCCCTTCAAAGAAACTTACAGCAAAATTCAATATTATATTTTAAAGCAGGTCTCATGTTTTAATGTACAGTGATATCATAGGTCTGTTGTATCAATCCATAGATGTACAAACAAACATTGCATTTTTTTATAGACTTCATAGTTCTGTGTCTTGAGACTTCTATTTTCTTTCATGGAATTGGGACAGGGGGGGGGGGGGCGCAATCAAGACCTGATCCCTGCTTTTTAATGTCAGTGTATAATAAATGTGAACACCTTTTTTCAATCTTTTTCTCATGATCTTTCTCATGATTTTCTCAATGATTGTGAACAACTGTTATCTTCTAAATGTATAAACACCTTCAATCTCTTGCTTGCTATGTTGTGTTCTGCAATGTCGTGTGCGTATCAAGTAGCTATACGTTGTAAACTAGTATTTTTTTATTCCATTAATTTCTTTTACTTTTCTTATTTTGATTCATTCTCTATCTACGGAAACGAAAGCTTGTCCGTGTTTGAATGGAGGAGTTTGCCTTAACGTAGAGGACGGACGTACATCTTTCTGCCACTGTCCCGAAGAGTACAGTGGGATGCTATGTGAAGGTAGGTGCTTTACCTCATATACATACAAACTGTAATGTATTACACATCTATTAGGTTGATCGAGAAGTGTCAACCTCCCTTTTAATCATTTCTCCAACAGAGAAAAAAGTTTCAACCTGTTTTTGTTTTTGTCCTTCTTTGTTTCCTACATCTGGAGACTCTCGAATCATACGGACAATTTTGAATAGTATTTGAAAATGATGAAACAGGAACGTTGGAGTGGTGGATGGATGGGTGTGGGAGGAAGAGGGGTGGGGGGGTGGGGCATTATTATCCTCAACTCTATTATTACATATCACAGGATATTTTAGACTGATTGGTGGGTATTAACATGTTAATAAATTCAATCATAATTTCCCATGCTTCCGGTTCTGATTTCTCACCCAGTTGACCAGACGGACGGGAATGGTGTGGAGTTCAATCGGCAGTTACCGTTCGTGGCTGTGGTTGGTGTCTTGGTTATCATCATTGGCATTCTAGCAATTGCCCTCTGTCAGGTCTCCAAAAATCTTTTCAAACAAAACCAGATGGTGAAGGAAGACGAAGTAGCTATCATCAACTGAGTACAGTATTAAACTATAAAAGCTTTATCTTCGTTGCACTTACGGCTATTTTGGATATAAATTTTCTTTCCTTTTTTTAGCAAAGGAAGACATTTAAAGAACATTCTTGTACATCAATGCTTGTAGCATTTCATATGTAATAGTCTATGCACATAGATAAAAGATTGATAAAAGATAATATAGTAAAAATTAGTTCAAGTAATGCTGGTCTCTAATCCTTCTGCCTACTATACATAATAACTATCTGTTGAAAAAAAATTTTGCCGGCAGTGTTCGGAAATATTTAAAGGAAATTTGTTTA
Source organism: Apostichopus japonicus (assembly GCF_037975245.1). Taxonomy (NCBI): domain Eukaryota; kingdom Metazoa; phylum Echinodermata; class Holothuroidea; order Aspidochirotida; family Stichopodidae; genus Apostichopus; species Apostichopus japonicus. The sequence goes on along the minus strand of NC_092563.1, from coordinate 20,075,585 downwards.
ACTTAACGAGACAAGCTTAAAGGTCTACCTACATTCTCTTTCTGTAAAAATCATCAGCAGGATACTTATATGGTCCTGATAAAGATGTCAAAAAATGTATCTGAATTTGCCTGAGATATGCAGCTTTCATTGTCGTCTGTTTCAGTTTAATGATGTTGATCACACAAAAGGTAAATACAAGGATGGCAAAGCACTAACTTTAACTCTCACAGTTTATCTGTGTTGTTGTTTTTTTTTTTAAATTAGAATAAATTTTGATTCCTAGTGTAATAGTAATTATAATCTCTTCAAAGCTTGAACAGGATAAAAAAAATCCTTTTTCTGTTTTCATCAATGTTTTTCACAACTGAAAATCGATGCAGTTATTATTAAGTAGGTGAAGCAAGAGACACGCTCTAAATTAGAAACTGTAAAGTAGATTTCTGTGCTTTTTAAGATAGAATCTATCATACTATTTGCTTTACTTCCTTTTGTTTTTACCATTTCATTTTTTTCACTGCTATCATGCAAATTTAGCAGCAATAATTACAACCAATGAAGGTATTGAAACATTTACTTATGATGCTCATTTATGGTGGTGGGGTTTATTGAAAGAATGGAGTTTAATATTACCTGAAGTATTAAAGTTTGACATGTTTTATATGCAACAGTAGAAAATTATGACACTGAATGACAACATAATGAAATATTTGTTAACTGTTAAACCTTTTGAACATCAATTGTGTCAACAGGTTCTCATAAACCTGAATCAGAATTTAGGGGGTTTATTTGATTTCATGGTCTTTAATATTGTTTCCAATATCAAAGGTGTCTTTGTTTCACAGTTTTCCATTTCGTTTGATATAATTCGACTGCTTTCATTAAAAGAATTTAATAACTGTTATGGCGTCTGGTGTAACTTATCTGGAAGTTCTTAAAAAGATTCTATGCAAAGTGGCTGATCCTTATTCTCTGTAACTTCTTAATGAAAGTCTGATGCATCATGGGATGCATGCCTCATCCTTGATTTGAAGAAATTCATTGATAGGAATTACATTTTATTCTTTATATAATCTACTGCAATGACATGTTTTATCAGTGATACAATTAATCAGATGCACATTAAAAAGAGGAAGGGCAGAGAGGGTGCCTGGACCAGAAACAGTGGAGACAATTTTGACTGCAAAGGAGAGGTGTGGTTGAGACCTGTTACACTGTATGGCAGTAGGCTATTTCATCCCTTACCCTATACAGGGTAAATGGCTTTGTCAGTTTCAGTCCAGTATTAGGTTTTCAGGCGCGTATCCAGGATTTTCTAACCCGGGGCGCGCGAATTACTATCTAAGCGGAGCGCCACCATCGTTTGGCGCGCAGCGTACAAGCAAATTTCTGGTTTTGGTACCCCCTAGATAACCGGAATTGGCACTTCTCGGGCTTGAAAATAACCAACCAGATGTACACTTCAGCCTGAGAACCAAGTATTTCCCAATAGTGTTTTCCCCATCCATAACCTTTTTCAAGATTTTCACCAGTCATCTCCACACATCATGTTCGACCTCATCGCATGTCCTGTGAATCATTGCTTTTGTAGGTGATTCTACGTCGCGGCCCACAATACCCGACAGTGCCACTTTTCAAGGTTTTCAGCCCATTATTTGTTCCGAATTATAAATTCACTTGAAAACATACGCATAATGTTGCAAAAAATGTCATCTTTGGACAACCAATATAGAAAAAAAACCTTCAACCCCTAACAGACCGGTCAAAATTACACCAGTAGTGGGAAGTATGATTAAGAATGTTGGTCAGGAAATTTTCGAAAATAATTTATTGGTGTACAAATATTAAACCCTATTATAACGGCTATTATAAACTTGGTTGAAGGAAATGACAAAATACCAGATATTTCCGAAACCGAACACTACACACAAAGGCGTAGGAGGCAGGGGGGGGGGGGCTCCTACTGAAAGAAAAATAAATTGCAATGATGGAGCTAAAGGAAATGAATCTCCTTGACAATTAAAATAAAGTTCTAAGCTTGGCCGACTAATTCGCCATTACCATGGAGGTAAAAACAGACAATTACTAATGTAAAAGCATGGAGGTAAAAACAGAGGGTAAAAACAGATGGTAAAACAGATAATTTGACATAATTTGACCTCCATGCTTTTACTACATCTAAATAAGACATTTCGTTCTTTGCATTAGCATCCTGCGGTATACTGCGCAATTTCCATGGACCGTACGGTACACGATGGCATGCGATGTAATAACCGATGCTTTCTTATATGATATTGACTGAAATATGTTGAACGCGCGCGGAGCGCGCGAAAAATTTAGGTTATTTTTCGGGCAAATCGTAACAGCCCCCAAAACAAATTGGGTTCCTATAGATTACACATCAACAGTTTTGAGGCTGTTCATCCTGGAACCGCCATTTTCATGCTCACTGATATGATGTCATATTTGCTGTTTGCTTTACAAATTCGAACAGGCGCTTAGCGAATAATTTGCCAAGGGAGGGGCGAAGCCTGTAGGCAAGCTACCTAAGCGTAGCGCCACCACGAGTTGGCGCGAAGCTTACAAGAAAATTTTGGCCGAAACTGCCTCCCAGATCGCTGGAAATGGCACTTCCCAGGACCATGAGTTGACGCGAAGCGTACAAGAACATTTTGGCCGAAAATGCCTCCCAGCTCGCTGGAAATGACACTTCCCATGCCGCGTGAGTTGCATCTAAGCATTTTCTATTTTCAAATTACTAGCGATATCATAAAAACAAATATACTCGGTGGGGGGCGTTCCTCCACTTCCCAAAATGCGTCATCAGGGGCGTAGGAAGCTATTTTTGATTGGTACGGTAGACCAGAGTGTGGCCATCTATCATAATTATATAGGGGGACGTTTGGTAGGTAAAACTACGCTACGCGCCACCATGGTTGGCGCGTAGCGTAATGAAGACAATTTTGCAGAAATGCCTCCCAGATTGCAGGAAATGGCACTTCCCGAGCTTGAAAACAAGACCTGCCAGAGTAGTCGCATGTAGCGTACTGGCCATCATCATTATTGAAAATTATTGAAAAAATATACCTCCCAGATTATTCTTTGCCTTTTTTTTCTTAGTCCTGTTTTTTTGTTCTTTTCTTTTTTACGCCGTGTATATTGGTCCGGTGAACTCCGACGCCCCTGGTCATGTTCCCCGACGACTCGGTCGAGTTCGAGATCAGCCACAGTTGGTTTCATAGCACAATTGTTTAAGGTGTCCATACACACACGCGCGTTATGATAGACCAAATATAGTATATATATAGAGATGCATTAGTGAGAGAGGTAAAATGGAAACGTCCAAAACGGAGTTGTCGGTGAAAGGGGTAAGGTGAGGCGCACGCTCATTCCGAAATCCTCGATCTGTCACTGGCTACCCTGTGTATATAATAGGGATCAGCGCTGCAATTATGTCACTGTTCCGCTTTCTCTTCCCTTGTCGTTTTTTGCTTTTACTACCTCCTTTTCTCCTTCTTCTCTCTTTCTTCTTTTTCTCCTTCCCTTCCTTCCTCTCCTCCTCCTCTTTTTCCCCCTCTTTTTCCCTTTTTTCTTCTCTTTTTTTTCTCTCCTCTTTTTCTTACCCGGGGGGCGCTCGCCCCCAACGCCCCCCTGGATACGCGCCTGGGTTTTGAATGAGATTGCTACTTTGCATCTTTCCCTGTACATGGGAGAAAGAAGGATTGATTGATACATCTGTAAAGGAGTAAGCCAGCAAGCAAAAGCTTGGGGAGGTCCCTAATGCTTCAGCTATGATGAGCATCTCTTTAAAGAACTACGCAATACTTTGATGGAAACAGGGGGGTTGCTTGGTAATAAAGCTATGCACCATCCAAGCTAGCTCCCTACTCTTGAGTTATTTAAGGCATTAAAATGGCATTTACAAAGCAGTTAACTCTTTGAAATTCATTAACATGTATGTGAAAGTTGAGCCCGGATGTTGTCAATATCTTTTCAGTTTCTTGTTTCCTAATTCTTACAAGTGGCAGTAGAATTTGACCTTTGTCAAATAATTACCATAACACCAGAAAAACCTTCCATGAACTTATTTCACTATGACACAAAGAATGTTGCATTGGTAAGAGATCCAAACATGTACTATATATTAAATGAGTCTAAAGATGGCAGAAATTGCATCAGCAGAAATCTCTATACCTGATAGCTTGTTATCGAGCTGCAAAGATGTAAACTTTTTTAAGTTTAATAAATATATCTTTCAACAGAAGTTACATCATCCATCAAGCTGAACGGATGTATGGTATTTTTTCCCCATTTGTAACATTTTAAATCCTTATAGACTAAGGGATTATTATACTTTATGAAGATTCTTCATGAAAAAGAGGCATTTTGATTTAAAAAAATCTCATCAGAGAACATCCACCAAATATTTCCAATATGTGTCACGCTACTTTTTTTTTGAGAATCTTGAGCCAGAAAATGAACAATGTTTTGTTTATGAAGCCCCAAAAATGCATTCTCTGAATTATTTTACCATGTATAAGAGTAGCCCCCATTACTTCTCAGTGACTGTGAAATGATGAAATATGATTCCAATATATGAAGGAGAGAAAAAAAGAAGACTTTTAAAGGAAGACTCAACCAACTTTAGAAATAAACTATTAACATTTTCTAACATAAGAAATGACATTGCAATCCATTCTTTAGTAACAGTTAAAATGATAATAAAAAGTTCATCTGGCAAGTAACAGTTAATACAGCCGTATCTGGAGCTATCAAGTGATGTGTGTGTGTTTGGGGGGGGGGGGGTATTCAAATGTGTGGAATATATGTTTTGTTTTCGTTAGTATAACACTTCTATTGTAATTCATTTCACACAAAATGAAATATTTTTTAAACAGAAATAGTCTTCAAAGTTGTGCCTGTATTTACTCCATCAATTAAAAAATACATTCTTTTCAGACTGAATCAATTATACAAAATACAGACGACATGTCAACATGTGAATACATTCGATGGAGATAGCTCACCAAAAGCCAGTGTTCACTGCTCTAGACCCAATGAATATACCGAACTTAAACATGACCTTTGAAAATTGGTCAATTGTTGAGTTGTCATTTGAAGATAGAGAAAGGTTCGCTTTGGTTCAATTTATATGATAATGAGAATACATCGGTTTCATTCAGATAATATTAGTAAATATCAAATGATTGCAACACCCTTAAAAACATTGATAAATTTATCATAATTCTGATTATGTAAGATATAGCACTGTATCCAATTCATGAAATGTAAGTTATTCATTAATGGTAATATTATTAATGGTTATTATTAATGGTAATACTGTGATCTCATCTGAATGAGTGACTAGCATTAATCACCATATAATTAGTTTTTTTCTATATTAAGAGATAATTTGTTTGCTGCAAACCAGCTGGAAAATTTAGTAAGTTCAGTAGAAACAGTTTTATGTGATGAGAGTAGATCTTGGGAATCGAAGAAAATATTTGTGTCGTCGGCAAATAATATTGTTTTAGCAATATCAGAGACATTAACGATATCATTGACATAAATTATAAATAGTAATGGACCTAGTATAGAACCCTGAGGAACTCCACAAGCGATATTAGCAAGTTCAGATTTAGAATTTTTATATAAAGTGTACTGGTATCTATTTGAAAGATAACTATCTAGCCAATTTGAGGTTGTTCCTCTGATACCATAAAAAAATAATTTACTTAGTAATATTTTGTGATCGATGGTGTCAAAAGCTTTGGATAGGTCGAGAAATACGCCTACACAGGAATTATTCTTATCAAGACTATTATAAATATTGTTGACTGCATCTGCTAAAGCTAATTCTGTAGAATGGTCAGGACGAAATCCGTACTGCTCGTTATTAAGAACATTATATTTACAGTTTATATAAACATTGATATAAACAGTTTTGAGATAAGTGAGCCAGTGGACTCGCCTACCAAAAAAGAAAAAAGAAAAAAAGAGGTTGTGCTCTGTACCTCGAGAGCGTGACGTGTCCTGGGCTCGAGACCCGGCCACGGCAGTTTGCTTTTGCAGCGATCTCATAGGGTCTCTGGAACTTTAAGTATTAGGAACGAACATAGATTTATATCAGCTGCTGTCGTGGCGCGGTTGGTTGCGCTCGAGAGCGTGACGTGTTTTGGGTCCTGGGCTCGAGATCCGGCCACGGCAGTTTGCTTTTGCAGCGATCTCATAGGGTCTCTGGAACTTTAAGTATTAGGAACGAACATAGATTTATATCAGCTGCTGTCGTGGCGCGGTTGGTTGCGCTCGAGAGCGTGACGTGTTTTGGGTCCTGGGCTCGAGACCCGGCCACGGCAGTTTGCTTTTGCAGCGATCTCATAGGGTCTCTGGAACTTTAAGTATTAGGAACGAACATAGATTTATATCAGCTGCTGTCGTGGCGCGGTTGGTTGCGCTCGAGAGCGTGACGTGTTTTGGGTCCTGGGCTCGAGACCCGGCCACGGCAGTTTGCTTTTGCAGCGATCTCATAGGGTCTCTGGAACTTTAAGTATTAGGAACGAACATAAATTTATATCAGCTGCTGTCGTGGCGCGGTTGGTTGCGCTCGAGAGCGTGACGTGTTTTGGGTCCTGGGCTCGAGACCCGGCCACGGCAGTTTGCTTTTGCAGCGATCGCATACGGTCTCTTGAACTTTAAGTATTAGGAACGAACATAGATTTATATCAGCTGCTGTCGTGGCGCGGTTGGTTGCGCTCGAGAGCGTGACGTGTTTTGGGTCCTGGGCTCGAGACCCGACCACGGCAGTTTGCTTTTGCAGCGATCTCATAGGGTCTCTGGAACTTTAAGTTTTAGGAACGAACATAGATTTATATCAGCTGCTGTCGTGGCGCGGTTGGTTGCGCTCGAGAGCGTGACGTGTTTTGGGTCCTGGGCTCGAGACCCGGCCACGGCAGTTTGCTTTTGCAGCGATCTCATAGGGTCTCTGGAACTTTAAGTATTAGGAACGAACATAAATTTATATCAGCTGCTGTCGTGGCGCGGTTGGTTGCGCTCGAGAGCGTGACGTGTTTTGGGTCCTGGGCTCGAGACCCGGCCACGGCAGTTTGCTTTTGCAGCGATCTCATACGGTCTCTGGAACTTTAAGTTTTAGGAACGAACATAGATTTATATCAGCTGCTGTCGTGGCGCGGTTGGTTGCGCTCGAGAGCGTGACGTGTTTTGGGTCGTGGGATCGAGACCCGGCCACGGCAGTTTGCTTTTGCAGCGATCTCATAGGGTCTCTGGAACTTTAAGTATTAGGAACGAACATAGATTTATATCAGCTGCTGTCGTGGCGCGGTTGCTTGCGCTCGAGAGCGTGACGTGTTTTGGGTCCTGGGCTCGAGACCCGGCCACGGCAGTTTGCTTTTGCAGCGATCTCATAGGGTCTCTGGAACTTTAAGTATTAGGAACGAACATAGATTTATATCAGCTGCTGTCGTGGCGCGGTTGGTTGCGCTCGAGAGCGTGACGTGTTTTGGGTCCTGGGCTCGAGACCCGGCCACGGCAGTTTGCTTTTGCAGCGATCGCATACGGTATCTTGAACTTTAAGTATTAGGAACGAACATAGATTTATATCAGCTGCTGTCGTGGCGCGGTTGGTTGCGCTCGAGAGCGTGACGTGTTTTGGGTCCTGGGCTCGAGACCCGGCCACGGCAGTTTGCTTTTGCAGCGATCTCATAGGGTCTCTGGAACTTTAAGTATTAGGAACGAACATAGACTTATATCAGCTACTGTCGTGGCGCGGTTGGTTGCGCTCGAGAGCGTGACGTGTTTTGGGTCCTGGGCTCGAGACCCGGCCACGGCAGTTTGCTTTTGCAGCGATCTCATAGGGTCTCTGGAACTTTAAGTATTAGGAACGAACATAGATTTATATCAGCTGCTGTCGTGGCGCGGTTGGTTGCGCTCGAGAGCGTGACGTGTTTTGGGTCCTGGGCTCGAGACCCGGCCACGGCAGTTTGCTTTTGCAGCGATCTCATAGGGTCTCTGGAACTTTAAGTATTAGGAACGAACATAGATTTATATCAGCTGCTGTCGTGGCGCGGTTGGTTGCGCTCGAGAGCGTGACGTGATTTGGGTCCTGGGCTCGAGACCCGGCCACGGCAGTTTGCTTTTGCAGCGATCTCATAGGGTCTCTGGAACTTTAAGTATTAGGAACGAACATAGATTTATATCAGCTGCTGTCGTGGCGTGGTTGGGTCTCTGGAACTTTAAGTATTAGGAACGAACATAGATTTATATCAGCTGCTGTCGTGGCGTGGTTGGTTGCGCTCGAGAGCGTGACGTGTTTTGGGTCCTGGGCTCGAGACCCGGCCACGGCAGTTTGCTTTTGCAGCGATCTCATAGGGTCTCTGGAACTTTAAGTTTTAGGAACGAACATAGATTTATATCAGCTGCTGTCGTGGCGCGGTTGGTTGCGCTCGAGAGCGTGACGTGTTTTGGGTCCTGGGCTCGAGACCCGGCCACGGCAGTTTGCTTTTGCAGCGATCTCATAGGGTCTCTGGAACTTTAAGTATTAGGAACGAACATAGATTTATATCAGCTGCTGTCGTGGCGTGGTTGGTTGCGCTCGAGAGCGTGACGTGTTTTGGGTCCTGGGCTCGAGACCCGGCCACGGCAGTTTGCTTTTGCAGCGATCTCATAGGGTCTCTGGAACTTTAAGTATTAGGAACGAACATAGATTTATATCAGTTGCTGTCGTGGCGCGGTTGCTTGCGCTCGAGAGCGTGACGTGTTTTGGGTCCTGGGCTCGAGACCCGGCCACGGCAGTTTGCTTTTGCAGCGATCTCATAGGGTCTCTGGAACTTTAAGTATTAGGAACGAACATAGATTTATATCAGCTGCTGTCGTGGCGCGGTTGGTTGCGCTCGAGAGCGTGACGTGTTTTGGGTCCTGGGCTCGAGACCCGACCACGGCAGTTTGCTTTTGCAGCGATCTCATAGGGTCTCTGGAACTTTAAGTATTAGGAACGAACATAGATTTATATCAGCTGCTGTCGTGGCGCGGTTGGTTGCGCTCGAGAGCGTGACGTGTTTTGGGTCCTGGGCTCGAGACCCGACCACCGCAGTTTGCTTTTGCAGCGATCTCATAGGGTCTCTGGAACTTTAAGTATTAGGAACGAACATAGATTTATATCAGTTGCTGTCGTGGCGCGGTTGCTTGCGCTCGAGAGCGTGACGTGTTTTGGGTCCTGGGCTCGAGACCCGGCCACGGCAGTTTGCTTTTGCAGCGATCTCATAGGGTCTCTGGAACTTTAAGTATTAGGAACGAACATAGATTTATATCAGCTGCTGTCGTGGCGCGGTTGGTTGCGCTCGAGAGCGTGACGTGTTTTGGGTCCTGGGCTCGAGACCCGACCACGGCAGTTTGCTTTTGCAGCGATCTCATAGGGTCTCTGGAACTTTAAGTATTAGGAACGAACATAGATTTATATCAGCTGCTGTCGTGGCGCGGTTGGTTGCGCTCGAGAGCGTGACGTGTTTTGGGTCCTGGGCTCGAGACCCGACCACCGCAGTTTGCTTTTGCAGCGATCTCATAGGGTCTCTGGAACTTTAAGTTTTAGGAACGAACATAGATTTATATCAGCTGCTGTCGTGGCGCGGTTGGTTGCGCTCGAGAGCGTGACGTGTTTTGGGTCCTGGGCTCGAGACCCGGCCACAGCAGTTTGCTTTTGCAGCGATCTCGTACGGTCTCTGGAACTTTAAGTATTAGGAACGAACATAGATTTATATCAGCTGCTGTCGTGGCGCGGTTGCTTGCGCTCGAGAGCGTGACGTGTTTTGGGTCCTGGGCTCGAGACCCGGCCACGGCAGTTTGCTTTTGCAGCGATCTCATAGGGTCTCTGGAACTTTAAGTATTAGGAACGAACATAGATTTATATCAGCTGCTGTCGTGGCGCGGTTAGTTGCGCTCGAGAGCGTGACGTGTTTTGGGTCGTGGGCTCGAGACCCGGCCACGGCAGTTTGCTTTTGCAGCGATCTCATAGGGTCTCTGGAACTTTAAGTATTAGGAACGAACAAGATTTATATCAGCTGCTGTCGTGGCGCGGTTGGTTGCTGCGCTCGAGAGCGTGACGTGTTTTGGGTCCTGGGCTCGAGACCCGACCACGGCAGTTTGCTTTTGCAGCGATCTTATAGGGTCTCTGGAACTTTAAGTTTTAGGAACGAACATAGATTTATATCAGCTGCTGTCGTGGCGCGGTTGGTTGCGCTCGAGAGCGTGACGTGTTTTGGGTCCTGGGCTCGAGACCCGGCCACGGCAGTTTGCTTTTGCAGCGATCTCATAGGGTCTCTGGAACTTTAAGTATTAGGAACGAACATAGATTTATATCAGCTGCTGTCGTGGCGCGGTTGGTTGCGCTCGAGAGCGTGACGTGTTTTGGGTCCTGGGCTCGAGACCCGGCCACGGCAGTTTGCTTTTGCAGCGATCTCATAGGGTCTCTGGAACTTTAAGTATTAGGAACGAACATAGATTTATATCAGCTGCTGTCGTGGCGCTGTTGGTTGCGCTCGAGAGCGTGACGTGTTTTGGGTCCTGGGCTCGAGACCCGGCCACGGCAGTTTGCTTTTGCAGCGATCTCATACGGTCTCTGGAACTTTAAGTATTAGGAACGAACATAGATTTATATCAGCTGCTGTCGTGGCGCGGTTGGTTGCGCTCGAGAGCGTGACGTGTTTTGGGTCCTGGGCTCGAGACCCGGCCACGGCAGTTTGCTTTTGCAGCGATCTCATAGGGTCTCTGGAACTTTAAGTATTAGGAACGAACATAGATTTATATCAGCTGCTGTCGTGGCGCGGTTGGTTGCGCTCGAGAGCGTGACGTGTTTTGGGTCCTGGGCTCGAGACCCGGCCACGGCAGTTTGCTTTTGCAGCGATCTCATACGGTCTCTGGAACTTTAAGTATTAGGAACGAACATAGATTTATATCAGCTGCTGTCGTGGCGCGATTGGTTGCGCTCGAGAGCGTGACGTGTTTTGGGTCCTGGGCTCGAGACCCGACCACGGCAGTTTGCTTTTGCAGCGATCTCATAGGGTCTCTGGAACTTTAAGTATTAGGAACGAACATAGATTTATATCAGCTGCTGTCGTGGCGCGGTTGGTTGCGCTCGAGAGCGTGACGTGTTTTGGGTCCTGGGCTCGAGACCCGGCCACGGCAGTTTGCTTTTGCAGCGATCTCATACGGTCTCTGGAACTTTAAGTATTAGGAACGAACATAGATTTATATCAGCTGCTGTCGTGGCGCGGTTGGTTGCGCTCGAGAGCGTGACGTGTTTTGGGTCCTGGGCTCGAGACCCGGCCACGGCAGTTTGCTTTTGCAGCGATCTCATAGGGTCTCTGGAACTTTAAGTATTAGGAACGAACATAGATTTATATCAGCTGCTGTCGTGGCGCGGTTGGTTGCGCTCGAGAGCGTGACGTGTTTTGGGTCCTGGGCTCGAGACCCGACCACGGCAGTTTGCTTTTGCAGCGATCTCATAGGGTCTCTGGAACTTTAAGTTTTAGGAACGAACATAGATTTATATCAGCTGCTGTCGTGGCGCGGTTGGTTGCGCTCGAGAGCGTGACGTGTTTTGGGTCCTGGGCTCGAGACCCGGCCACGGCAGTTTGCTTTTGCAGCGATCTCATACGGTCTCTGGAACTTTAAGTATTAGGAACGAACATAGATTTATATCAGCTGCTGTCGTGGCGCGATTGGTTGCGCTCGAGAGCGTGACGTGTTTTGGGTCCTGGGCTCGAGACCCGACCACGGCAGTTTGCTTTTGCAGCGATCTCATAGGGTCTCTGGAACTTTAAGTATTAGGAACGAACATAGATTTATATCAGCTGCTGTCGTGGCGCGGTTGGTTGCGCTCGAGAGCGTGACGTGTTTTGGGTCCTGGGCTCGAGACCCGGCCACGGCAGTTTGCTTTTGCAGCGATCTCATAGGGTCTCTGGAACTTTAAGTATTAGGAACGAACATAGATTTATATCAGCTGCTGTCGTGGCGCGGTTGGTTGCGCTCGAGAGCGTGACGTGTTTTGGGTCCTGGGCTCGAGACCCGGCCACGGCAGTTTGCTTTTGCAGCGATCTCATAGGGTCTCTGGAACTTTAAGTATTAGGAACGAACATAGATTTATATCAGCTGCTGTCGTGGCGCGGTTGGTTGCGCTCGAGAGCGTGACGTGTTTTGGGTCCTGGGCTCGAGACCCGGCCACGGCAGTTTGCTTTTGCAGCGATCTCATAGGGTCTCTGGAACTTTAAGTATTAGGAACGAACATAGATTTATATCAGCTGCTGTCGTGGCGCGGTTGGTTGCGCTCGAGAGCGTGACGTGTTTTGGGTCCTGGGCTCGAGACCCGGCCACGGCAGTTTGCTTTTGCAGCGATCTCATAGGGTCTCTGGAACTTTAAGTATTAGGAACGAACATAGATTTATATCAGCTGCTGTCGTGGCGCGGTTGGTTGCGCTCGAGAGCGTGACGTGTTTTGGGTCCTGGGCTCGAGACCCGGCCACGGCAGTTTGCTTTTGCAGCGATCTCATACGGTCTCTGGAACTTTAAGTATTAGGAACGAACATAGATTTATATCAGCTGCTGTCGTGGCGCGATTGGTTGCGCTCGAGAGCGTGACGTGTTTTGGGTCCTGGGCTCGAGACCCGGCCACGGCAGTTTGCTTTTGCAACGATCTCATAGGGTCTCTGGAACTTTAAGTATTAGGAACGAACATAGATTTATATCAGCTGCTGTCGTGGCGCGGTTGGTTGCGCTCGAGAGCGTGACGTGTTTTGGGTCCTGGGCTCGAGACCCGGCCACGGCAGTTTGCTTTTGCAGCGATCTCATAGGGTCTCTGGAACTTTAAGTATTAGGAACGAACATAGATTGATATCAGCTGCTGTCGTGGCGCGGTTGGTTGCGCTCGAGAGCGTGACGTGTTTTGGGTCCTGGGCTCGAGACCCGGCCACGGCAGTTTGCTTTTGCAGCGATCTCATAGGGTCTCTGGAACTTTAAGTATTAGGAACGAACATAGATTTATATCAGCTGCTGTCGTGGCGCGGTTGGTTGCGCTCGAGAGCGTGACGTGTTTTGGGTCCTGGGCTCGAGACCCGGCCACGGCAGTTTGCTTTTGCAGCGATCTCATAGGGTCTCTGGAACTTTAAGTATTAGGAACGAACATAGATTTATATCAGCTGCTGTCGTGGCGCGGTTGGTTGCGCTCGAGAGCGTGACGTGTTTTGGGTCCTGGGCTCGAGACCCGGCCACGGCAGTTTGCTTTTGCAGCGATCTCATAGGGTCTCTGGAACTTTAAGTATTAGGAACGAACATAGATTTATATCAGCTGCTGTCGTGGCGCGGTTGGTTGCGCTCGAGAGCGTGACGTGTTTTGGGTCCTGGGCTCGAGACCCGGCCACGGCAGTTTGCTTTTGCAGCGATCTCATAGGGTCTCTTGAACTTTAAGTATTAGGAACGAACATAAATTTATATCAGCTGCTGTCGTGGCGCGGTTGGTTGCGCTCGAGAGCGTGACGTGTTTTGGGTCCTGGGCTCGAGACCCGGCCACGGCAGTTTGCTTTTGCAGCGATCGCATACGGTCTCTGGAACTTTAAGTATTAGGAACGAACATAGATTTATATCAGCTGCTGTCGTGGCGCGGTTGGTTGCGCTCGAGAGCGTGACGTGTTTTGGGTCCTGGGCTCGAGACCCGGCCACGGCAGTTTGCTTTTGCAGCGATCTCATACGGTCTCTGGAACTTTAAGTATTAGGAACGAACATAGATTTATATCAGCTGCTGTCGTGGCGCGGTTGGTTGCGCTCGAGAGCGTGACGTGTTTTGGGTCCTGGGCTCGAGACCCGACCACGGCAGTTTGCTTTTGCAGCGATCTCATAGGGTCTCTGGAACTTTAAGTATTAGGAACGAACATAGATTTATATCAGCTGCTGTCGTGGCGCGGTGGTTGCGTTCGAGAGCGTGACGTGTTTTGGGTCCTGGGCTCGAGACCCGGCCACGGCAGTTTGCTTTTGCAGCGATCTCATAGGGTCTCTGGAACTTTAAGTATTAGGAACGAACATAGATTTATATCAGCTGCTGTCGTGGCGCGGTTGGTTGCGCTCGAGAGCGTGACGTGTTTTGGGTCCTGGGCTCGAGACCCGGCCACGGCAGTTTGCTTTTGCAGCGATCGCATACGGTCTCTGGAACCCTAAGTATTAGGAACGAACATAGATTTATATCAGCTGCTGTCGTGGCGCGTATGGTTGCGCTCGAGAGCGTGACGTGTTTTGGGTCCTGGGCTCGAGACCCGGCCACGGCAGTTTGCTTTTGCAGCGATCTCATAGGGTCTCTGGAACTTTAAGTATTAGGAACGAACATAGATTTATATCAGCTGCTGTCGTGGCGCGGTTGGTTGCGCTCGAGAGCGTGACGTGTTTTGGGTCCTGGGCTCGAGACCCGGCCACGGCAGTTTGCTTTTGCAGCGATCTCATAGGGTCTCTGGAACTTTAAGTATTAGGAACGAACATAGATTTATATCAGCTGCTGTCGTGGCGCGGTTGGTTGCGCTCGAGAGCGTGACGTGTTTTGGGTCCTGGGCTCGAGACCCGGCCACGGCAGTTTGCTTTTGCAGCGATCTCATAGGGTCTCTGGAACTTTAAGTATTAGGAACGAACATAGATTTATATCAGCTGCTGTCGTGGCGCGGTTGGTTGCGCTCGAGAGCGTGACGTGTTTTGGGTCCTGGGCTCGAGACCCGGCCACGGCAGTTTGCTTTTGCAGCGATCTCATAGGGTCTCTGGAACTTTAAGTATTAGGAACGAACATAGATTTATATCAGCTGCTGTCGTGGCGCGGTTGGTTGCGCTCGAGAGCGTGACGTGTTTTGGGTCCTGGGCTCGAGACCCGGTCACGGCAGTTTGCTTTTGCAGCGATCTCATACGGTCTCTGGAACTTTAAGTATTAGGAACGAACATAGATTTATATCAGCTGCTGTCGTGGCGCGGTTGGTTGCGCTCGAGAGCGTGACGTGTTTTGGGTCCTGGGCTCGAGACCCGGCCACGGCAGTTTGCTTTTGCAGCGATCTCATAGGGTCTCTGGAACTTTAAGTATTAGGAACGAACATAGATTTATATCAGCTGCTGTCGTGGCGCGGTTGGTTGCGCTCGAGAGCGTGACGTGTTTTGGGTCCTGGGCTCGAGACCCGGCCACGGCAGTTTGCTTTTGCAGCGATCGCATACGGTCTCTTGAACTTTAAGTATTAGGAACGAACATAGATTTATATCAGCTGCTGTCGTGGCGCGGTTGGTTGCGCTCGAGAGCGTGACGTGTTTTGGGTCCTGGGCTCGAGACCCGGCCACGGCAGTTTGCTTTTGCAGCGATCGCATACGGTCTCTGGAACCCTAAGTATTAGGAACGAACATAGATTTATATCAGCTGCTGTCGTGGCGCGGTTGGTTGCGCTCGAGAGCGTGACGTGTTTTGGGTCCTGGGCTCGAGACCCGGCCACGGCAGTTTGCTTTTGCAGCGATCTCATACGGTCTCTGGAACTTTAAGTATTAGGAACGAACATAGATTTATATCAGCTGCTGTCGTGGCGCGGTTGGTTGCGCTCGAGAGCGTGACGTGTTTTGGGTCCTGGGCTCGAGACCCGACCACGGCAGTTTGCTTTTGCAGCGATCTCATAGGGTCTCTGGAACTTTAAGTATTAGGAACGAACATAGATTTATATCAGCTGCTGTCGTGGCGCGGTGGTTGCGTTCGAGAGCGTGACGTGTTTTGGGTCCTGGGCTCGAGACCCGGCCACGGCAGTTTGCTTTTGCAGCGATCTCATAGGGTCTCTGGAACTTTAAGTATTAGGAACGAACATAGATTTATATCAGCTGCTGTCGTGGCGCGGTTGGTTGCGCTCGAGAGCGTGACGTGTTTTGGGTCCTGGGCTCGAGACCCGGCCACGGCAGTTTGCTTTTGCAGCGATCGCATACGGTCTCTGGAACCCTAAGTATTAGGAACGAACATAGATTTATATCAGCTGCTGTCGTGGCGCGTATGGTTGCGCTCGAGAGCGTGACGTGTTTTGGGTCCTGGGCTCGAGACCCGGCCACGGCAGTTTGCTTTTGCAGCGATCGCATACGGTCTCTGGAACCCTAAGTATTAGGAACGAACATAGATTTATATCAGCTGCTGTCGTGGCGCGGTTGGTTGCGCTCGAGAGCGTGACGTGTTTTGGGTCCTGGGCTCGAGACCCGACCACGGCAGTTTGCTTTTGCAGCGATCTCATAGGTTCTCTGGAACTTTAAGTTTTAGGAACGAACATAGATTTATATCAGCTGCTGTCGTGGCGCGGTTGGTTGCGCTCGAGAGCGTGACGTGTTTTGGGTCCTGGGCTCGAGATCCGGCCACGGCAGTTTGCTTTTGCAGCGATCTCATAGGGTCTCTGGAATTTTAAGTATTTGGAACGAACATAGATTGATATTAGCTGCTGTCGTGGCGCGGTTGGTTGCGCTCGAGAGCGTGACGTGTTTTGGGTCCTGGGCTCGAGACCCGGCCACGGCAGTTTGCTTTTGCAGCGATCTCATAGGGTCTCTGGAACTTTAAGTATTAGGAACGAACATAGATTTATATCAGCTGCTGTCGTGGCGCGGTTGGTTGCGCTCGAGAGCGTGACGTGTTTTGGGTCCTGGGCTCGAGACCCGGCCACGGCAGTTTGCTTTTGCAGCGATCGCATACGGTCTCTGGAACTTTAAGTATTAGGAACGAACATAGATTTATATCAGCTGCTGTCGTGGCGCGGTTGGTTGCGCTCGAGAGCGTGACGTGTTTTGGGTCCTGGGCTCGAGACCCGGCCACGGCAGTTTGCTTTTGCAGCGATCTCATAGGGTCTCTGGAACTTTAAGTATTAGGAACGAACATAGATTTATATCAGCTGCTGTCGTGGCGCGGTTGGTTTCGCTCGAGAGCGTGACGTGTTTTGGGTCCTGGGCTCGAGACCCGGCCACGGCAGTTTGCTTTTGCAGCGATCTCATACGGTCTCTGGAACTTTAAGTATTAGGAACGAACATATATTTATATCAGCTGCTGTCGTGGCGCGGTTGGTTGCGCTCGAGAGCGTGACGTGTTTTGGGTCGTGGGCTCGAGACCCGGCCACGGCAGTTTGCTTTTGCAGCGATCTCATACGGTCTCTGGAACTTTAAGTATTAGGAACGAACATAGATTGATATCAGCTGCAGTCGTGGCGCGGTTGGTTGCGCTCGAGAGCGTGACGTGTTTTGGGTCCTGGGCTCGAGACCCGACCACGGCAGTTTGCTTTTGCAGCGATCTCATACGGTCTCTGAAACTCTAAGTATTAGGAACCAACATAGATTTATATCAGCTGCTGTCGTGGCGCGGTTGGTTGCGCTCGAGAGCGTGACGTGTTTTGGGTCCTGGGCTCGACACCCGGCCACTTCAGTTTGCTTTTGCAGCGATCTCATACGGTCTCTGGAACTTTAAGTATTAGGAACGAACATAGATTTATATCAGCTGCTGTCGTGGCGCGGTTGGTTGCGCTCGAGAGCGTGACGTGTTTTGGGTCCTGGGCTCGAGACCCGGCCACGGCAGTTTCCTTTTGCAGCGATCTCATAGGGTCTCTGGAACTTTAAGTATTAGGAACGAACATAGATTTATATCAGCTGCTGTCGTGGCGCGGTTGGTTGCGCTCGAGGGCGTGACGTGTTTTGGGTCCTGGGCTCGAGACCCGGCCACGGCAGTTTGCTTTTGCAGCGATCTCATAGGGTCTCTGGAACTTTAAGTATTAGGAACGAACATAGATTTATATCAGCTGCTGTCGTGGCGCGGTTGGTTGCGCTCGAGAGCGTGACGTGTTTTGGGTCCTGGGCTCGAGACCCGGCCACGGCAGTTTGCTTTTGCAGCGATCTCATACGGTCTCTGGAACTTTAAGTATTAGGAACGAACATAGATTTATATCAGCTGCTGTCGTGGCGCTGTTGGTTGCGCTCGAGAGCGTGACGTGTTTTAGGTCCTGGGCTCGAGACCCGGCCACGGCAGTTTGCTTTTGCAGCGATCTCATACGGTCTCTGGAACTTTAAGTATTAGGAACGAACATAGATTTATATCAGCTGCTGTCGTGGCGCGGTTGGTTGCGCTCGAGAGCGTGACGTGTTTTGGGTCCTGGGCTCGAGACCCGACCACGGCAGTTTGCTTTTGCAGCGATCTCATAGGTTCTCTGGAACTTTAAGTTTTAGGAACGAACATAGATTTATATCAGCTGCTGTCGTGGCGCGGTTGGTTGCGCTCGAGAGCGTGACGTGTTTTGGGTCCTGGGCTCGAGATCCGGCCACGGCAGTTTGCTTTTGCAGCGATCTCATAGGGTCTCTGGAATTTTAAGTATTTGGAACGAACATAGATTGATATTAGCTGCTGTCGTGGCGCGGTTGGTTGCGCTCGAGAGCGTGACGTGTTTTGGGTCCTGGGCTCGAGACCCGGCCACGGCAGTTTGCTTTTGCAGCGATCTCATAGGGTCTCTGGAACTTTAAGTATTAGGAACGAACATAGATTTATATCAGCTGCTGTCGTGGCGCGGTTGGTTGCGCTCGAGAGCGTGACGTGTTTTGGGTCCTGGGCTCGAGACCCGGCCACGGCAGTTTGCTTTTGCAGCGATCGCATACGGTCTCTGGAACTTTAAGTATTAGGAACGAACATAGATTTATATCAGCTGCTGTCGTGGCGCGGTTGGTTGCGCTCGAGAGCGTGACGTGTTTTGGGTCCTGGGCTCGAGACCCGGCCACGGCAGTTTGCTTTTGCAGCGATCTCATAGGGTCTCTGGAACTTTAAGTATTAGGAACGAACATAGATTTATATCAGCTGCTGTCGTGGCGCGGTTGGTTTCGCTCGAGAGCGTGACGTGTTTTGGGTCCTGGGCTCGAGACCCGGCCACGGCAGTTTGCTTTTGCAGCGATCTCATACGGTCTCTGGAACTTTAAGTATTAGGAACGAACATATATTTATATCAGCTGCTGTCGTGGCGCGGTTGGTTGCGCTCGAGAGCGTGACGTGTTTTGGGTCGTGGGCTCGAGACCCGGCCACGGCAGTTTGCTTTTGCAGCGATCTCATACGGTCTCTGGAACTTTAAGTATTAGGAACGAACATAGATTGATATCAGCTGCAGTCGTGGCGCGGTTGGTTGCGCTCGAGAGCGTGACGTGTTTTGGGTCCTGGGCTCGAGACCCGACCACGGCAGTTTGCTTTTGCAGCGATCTCATACGGTCTCTGAAACTCTAAGTATTAGGAACCAACATAGATTTATATCAGCTGCTGTCGTGGCGCGGTTGGTTGCGCTCGAGAGCGTGACGTGTTTTGGGTCCTGGGCTCGACACCCGGCCACTTCAGTTTGCTTTTGCAGCGATCTCATACGGTCTCTGGAACTTTAAGTATTAGGAACGAACATAGATTTATATCAGCTGCTGTCGTGGCGCGGTTGGTTGCGCTCGAGAGCGTGACGTGTTTTGGGTCCTGGGCTCGAGACCCGGCCACGGCAGTTTCCTTTTGCAGCGATCTCATAGGGTCTCTGGAACTTTAAGTATTAGGAACGAACATAGATTTATATCAGCTGCTGTCGTGGCGCGGTTGGTTGCGCTCGAGGGCGTGACGTGTTTTGGGTCCTGGGCTCGAGACCCGGCCACGGCAGTTTGCTTTTGCAGCGATCTCATAGGGTCTCTGGAACTTTAAGTATTAGGAACGAACATAGATTTATATCAGCTGCTGTCGTGGCGCGGTTGGTTGCGCTCGAGAGCGTGACGTGTTTTGGGTCCTGGGCTCGAGACCCGGCCACGGCAGTTTGCTTTTGCAGCGATCTCATACGGTCTCTGGAACTTTAAGTATTAGGAACGAACATAGATTTATATCAGCTGCTGTCGTGGCGCTGTTGGTTGCGCTCGAGAGCGTGACGTGTTTTAGGTCCTGGGCTCGAGACCCGGCCACGGCAGTTTGCTTTTGCAGCGATCTCATACGGTCTCTGGAACTTTAAGTATTAGGAACGAACATAGATTTATATCAGCTGCTGTCGTGGCGCGGTTGGTTGCGCTCGAGAGCGTGACGTGTTTTGGGTCCTGGGCTCGAGACCCGACCACGGCAGTTTGCTTTTGCAGCGATCTCATACGGTCTCTGGAACTTTAAGTTTTAGGAACGTGTAGCGTCGTTGTTGGTTAATAGCGCCACCAAATTTGTTCTGCTTAAGAAAAGTGCTAACTTTACGATCGATTGCGATCACGGTATAAATTAATTAAAATTCTGCCCTAGTTGGATATAGTTGTAAACCTCTCGACCAGTTGAAATAGTCTACGATCCTATGTTGGAGAAAGAGAGAGTTGCAACAACAACATGAGCGCAGAAACACAACAAGCCACGTGTTTTGTCATTTCTTTATGTCTTGAGTCTACATAAAAGGTTTACAACTGCAACGGTGCAGGTATGGCTGAGTCAGAACCAAAGCCGGTTGAAGATAGCGGTGTGAGTGACGTTACAACGTTGAAGAGATCCTGTTGTGGATATGTGGGTCTATTAGCCAGGTATTACAAGGAGCTGGAGGCGCTTTTAACAGACCCCATGAATTATGAACTGGCCTCTAAGAAATACGCTGAGCTGAATAAAATATTTGAGTCTTACGTGACAAGGTATAATGAGTACGCCAGTAAGCTGGAAGAGAAGGAGGCAGATGTAGCCTCTGAGCAGTTTGAAGTTAACCGTGTAAACAAAGTTGAGTTTGACAAACGAATAACAGAATGGTTCCAGGAAGTCAAGAAGGTCCCAGACAAAGATGATAGGCCAACGAGATGCGACACAGAAGTAGAATCCGTTAGAAGCTATCGGTCAAAGGGTAGTGCGCTAAGCGACACTTCATCAATCAGACTGAAGGAGGCTAAGGCAAAGAAGGCATTGGCAGATCTGAAGAGGCAGCAGTTTATTAAAATGCAGAAACTGAGAGAACAGCAATTTCAGTTAGAACAGGAACTTGCTCGGGCTGAAGTAGAGAACGACATTGCTAGTGCTGAAGCCGAACTACACATATGGCAAGAAGAAATACGTACTGAAGATGGCCGAGGTGAAGAACCTAAAGGAACTGAGGATGCTGTGAAGGTTGGTGACAAGCCTAGGGAAGTTAAAGGTCCATGTGTTACACTAAATCCTAATGCACCAGAATTCATTAATAATGTAGAGACTGTTTATGATTCTATGGGCAATGGAAATTTGTCAAATGAAAGTAATCTGTCACAGTTCATGCAGGCCATTAATTTGTCTGTTCACATGCCCAAACCAGAGTTAGAGGTGTTTACTGGTAATCCAGTAGAATACTGGAGCTTTATTAATAATTTTGAGGCAAGCATTGCCAGTAAGGTGAGTGACGACAGAGTTAAATTAACTTACTTGTTGCAGTTCTGTGAGAATGAGGTAAAGGACAGCATAAGTTGTTGTGTGCTCATGGAGCCTACAGAAGGCTACCAGCGTGCCAGGGACATTTTAGCAAAACAGTATGGGCAACCGCATGTGGTCGCACATGCTCTGATTGAACAAGTGTTAAATAGAGCCCAGCTTAAGCCTAACGATGCCAAAGAGTTGTCTGACCTTGCAAGAAGTATGAGAAAATGTGAGATAACGTTGAGTCAAACAGGGTACTTGGCAGACCTGCATTCTAGTGACACCTTGCTGAAGGTCCAAAAATTGTTGCCCATGTATATGCAATCAGATTGGGCGAAAAGAGCACAGTCTAACATGCTAAGGGGCATTGTTCCTAATTTCAGGCATATCACAGAGTTTGTGGAAGAGTATGTGCAGGTAGGAAACAGTATCTATGGGAGAAATATGGGCACACAAGTAAAGGAAACTAAGCAACTTCCTAGGGGAGTAAAGTACCCCATGAACGGTGGGAGAAGGTTGACTACATTAACCACGCAGAGTTCCCAAAGGGAAACCTATGTAAACAAGGTAGCATGGAAATGTCCATGTTGTTCTCAGATATAGCCTTGAAGTATGTAAAGATTTTCAGAGCAAGTCACAAAGAGATAGGTTTAAGTTGATTCGTAAACTGAGGTTATGTGATAATTGCTTTAAGCCTAGGCATATCGCAAGTGATTGCAGGTTACAACCTGGATGTCAGGTAGAAGGATGCAATAGGAGACATCATACTCTTTTGCATATTTACCCTACTGAACGTAACAGCGAGAGTCCCCAGACAGGTTCCGGGGAGGTGGACAAATCAAATGAGAGAACTCAAGGAGTTAGTCTCTCGACAGTTAAGTCTCCAAGAGTATGTCTCAGAGTATTGCCTGTTAAAGTAAGAGGTAATGGTAGAGAAGTTACTACCCTCGCATTACTTGATCAGGGCAGTGATACATCTCTTTGTGAAAATGAGCTAGTCAGAGAACTAGGAATAGTGGGAGAAAGTGCAGTATATGAACTAAGTACTGTTAATTCCCCTGCCACTGTGACAAAGGGTGTAGAAATAGCTCTTGAGGTCGTAGGCCTGGAAGGCAACGAGAATATTGAGTTGCTAAATGTATGGTCAGTCGAAAGTCTCCCCGTAACAAAGCGTAGTATTCCTACCCAAGACCAGGTGAACAAATGGCCACACTTAAGGGACATAGAGTTCCAGACTATGGATAGGGAGAAGGTTCAACTTCTTATAGGGAGTGATACCCCTGAGGCATTTTGGGTCCTCGAAGAGAGAAAGGGAAAAAGAAAGGAACCGTACGCAGTGAGAACACCTTTAGGTTGGACGGTAATGGGCCCCCTAGCTGGTTCATGTGGGTCACCCAGGTCGTTTTTAGTGAATCATGTTGCCCATGAAAGGCTCGAAGAACAGGTAAAGCGCTTCTGGGAGCTGGACCATGGGTTTGGGGGATCTGCAGATGAAAGAGTATGCAACTCTATTAATGATCAAAGGGCTCGCAAGATCATGAAAGACAGCGTCGTTCTCAAAGACGGGCACTATCAGATGAGGTTGCCATGGCGCCATTATCCACCTTCCTTGCCAAATAATAGGACAATGGTTGAGTCAAGACTTGGGAGCTTGAGGAAGCGGCTCCTCAAGGATGAGGATCTCCATCAGCGGTATAAGGCCGTTATGGAAGACTATCTGAGAAAGGGATATGCACGCAAGGTAGACGTGAGCGGAGATGTATGTAAGCGAGGCGAGATCTGGTACCTTCCACATCATCCTGTGATTAATCCCAATAAGCCAAATAAATTGCGAATCGTTTTTGACTGTGCGGCGCAATACCAAGGATTATCCCTGAACAGTCAGCTCCTGCAGGGGCCGGACAATACCAATAGCTTGATTGGGGTGTTAACTCGATTCCGAGAAGAGAAGATTGCCATTGCAGCGGATATCGAGGGAATGTTTAACCAGGTCAGAGTGGCACCAAGGGATCTTGATGCTCTGCGGTTCTTGTGGTGGGATGAAGGCGATCTCACAACGTCACCACAAGAATTTCAAATGTGTGTACACCTTTTTGGTGCCACATCATCGCCGAGCTGCGCGGGGTTCGCCTTGCGCAGAACTGCAGATGACAATCAAGACAGCTTTGATGAGGAAGTTAGGCAAACAGTGTATGACAACTTCTATGTTGACGACTGCTTAAGGTCAGTACGAACAACGGAAGATGGAAGGAGATTAATCCCCCAACTGCGAGATATGTTGAGCTTAGGTGGATTTCGTCTTACCAAATGGGTAAGCAATGATAGAGAAGTACTATCAATGGTCCCTCCTGCTGAAAGAGCGTCATCGGTGGTAGACTTGGACTTTACTCATCTGCCACTAGAAAGAACACTAGGGGTACTGTGGGACATGGAGTCTGATCGGTTCAAGTTCAAGGTTGCTGTCAAAGACGTCCCAAACACTCGAAGAGGTATTCTGTCAGCAACGAGCTCACTTTATGACCCCTTGGGACTTGTCGCCCCATTTACCCTGGAAGGGAAGGTTCTGCTACAAGACTTATGTGCGCAAGGCCTGAGTTGGGATGAACCAGTGAAGGATGGAGAACTTCGACGTTGGCAGAACTGGTTAGAGGAATTACCAGATTTAGAGTCTGCTGAGATCAGTAGGTGCATCAAACCACCATACTTCGACGATGTGAGTTACGATGTTCACATATTCGGGGATGCATCAGAACGAGGCTATGCCGTCAGTGCCTATGTGAGGACAAAGGATTCCGGAGGGAAGGTTCATTGTACACTGTTGATGGGCAAGGCCAGAGTATGTCCCATTAAGAAAGTAACCGTGCCAAGATTAGAATTAACAGCAGCGACTTTGGCTGTCAAGGTCGGCCAGGTTCTGCAGTCGGAGTTGAGCATCCCACTGAAGAGTACAACTTACTGGACGGACTCCACAACAGTCCTGTTGTATGTCCGCAATGAGGGTCGCAGGTTTAAAACATTTGTTGCAAACAGAGTGGCTGCCATCCGAGAAGCTAGTACCGTAGACCAGTGGAGGTATGTCGACACTCATCAGAACCCAGCTGACGATGGTTCGCGCGGACTACATGCTAGAGACCTAACGAGTACATGCAGGTGGCTGAATGGACCTGCATTTCTGTGGGATGCCGAGGAGAATTGGCCAGAGATTCCTTCTGGGATAGAAAACCTAGAGGGGAGGGAATTACCTGAGGATATCCAGGATGAATGTAAGGTGAAAAAGCAAACTTACCTTAACACGACCAATGGTGTGGTTGCCAGATTGCTGGAGAAATACTCATCATGGACTCGGTTGAAAAGAGGGGTTGCTTGGATTCTTCGGTATAAGGAATACCTTGTAGCACGATACAGGGGTAAACAACCATGTAAGGAGACTGTCTTGTCCTTGCAAGAACTGAAAGAAGCTGAATTAGCCGTAATCAAGTACGTCCAACAGAAGGCCTTTCATGAAGAACTACATCTTCTCAGGCAGAAGAAGGTCAGTAAGCTGTGGAGTAACAATGCCTTCAACAAGATTAACCCGGTATTACATGACGGGGTCCTACGGGTTGGTGGGAGGTTGAGAAATGCTCCTGTTGCATATGACGAAATGCATCCCATCATACTACCATCCAATGACCGAGTGACATCTCTGATCATTATCCATCACCATCTCCTTGTAGGTCACTCAGGGTCGGGCATGACCTGGAGCTCCCTCAGAAACAAATTCTGGATACTGAAGGGAGGAGCAGCAGTAAGGAAGGTAATTGGAAAGTGCTTCGACTGCAAGCGGAGAAATGCCCCACGCGGTTCCCAGTTTATGTCAGAGTTGCCATCAGTCAGAGTGACACCGGAAAACCCACCATTTACATTTGTAGGTGTTGACTACTTCGGGCCGCTGTGGGTGAAGCAGGGTCGAAGCCAAGTCAAGAGATGGGGATGTGTTTTTACTTGCATGACCATGCGAGCAGTTCACATAGAGTTGGCCGATAACCTGGATACCGACTCCTTCTTGAATGCTTTGAGAAGATTTATAAGCAGGCGCGGGACTCCAGCGAAAATTCTGAGTGACAACGGCAGCAACTTTAAGGGAGGAGAAAGAGAACTGCGAGAAGCGGTGCAGTCACTGAACAACGCAAGAACGGAAAATTTCCTGCTAAATAAGGAAATTGAGTGGCAATTTAATCCTCCGGCAGCAAGCCATATGGGTGGCATATGGGAGAGAATCATCAGGTCTGTGAGACGCATTCTGAAGGCGTTAGTGAAGGAGCAGCTCATCAATCAAGAGGTATTGACCACATTGCTGACCGAAGTAGAGGCAATCCTCAATGCCAGGCCACTAACACAGATCAGTTTGGATCCAAGAGATAACCAACCATTGACGCCGAATCACCTGCTCCTCTTGAAAGGAAATCCAAATATTGCTCCAGGAGAGTTTGTTAAGACCGATGGATATGGACGTCGCCGATGGCGCCAGTGCCAGTACTTGGCAAATCAGTTCTGGAGGCGCTGGATAAGGGAATACCTGCCATTATTGCAGACGCGTCAGAAGTGGAACAAGGAAAAGAGAAGCCTCAGAGTTGGCGACCTGGTTCTCATGGTTAATGAGAGCTTACCCAGGGGGAAGTGGTCCGTTGGAAGGGTGGAACAGGTGTTCCCAGATAGGTTCGGTCGGGTGAGGCAGGTAGAAATAAGAGTGGGTTCCCAATATTACAAGCGCCCAATTGTGAAACTGTGCCTATTGGAGGAGGCTGATAGTGAGTAATTGACTGCACGTCAGTTTATAGGTCTTGTTAGTTTACGTTCAGCAAAGACATGTATTCAAATGTTATCGGTCCTTATGTTCTGCATATAGTTGCAGTATGTTAAATGTTTACATCCATTTCAGTTCTTGTATGTTCAGTTAATGCTTTATATCTGTAAGTAATCTTTTAAGTGTATTTAGTTCTTTGGGAAATTGGGAGCAGTGTTGACAACGTCGCAAGAAATTAAAGGGAACGAGTAACCCCAAGTTAGCTCATTGGGGCTGGGAATGTAGCGTCGTTGTTGGTTAATAGCGCCACCAAATTTGTTCTGCTTAAGAAAAGTGCTAACTTTACGATCGATTGCGATCACGGTATAAATTAATTAAAATTCTGCCCTAGTTGGATATAGTTGTAAACCTCTCGACCAGTTGAAATAGTCTACGATCCTATAATGGAGAAAGAGAGAGTTGCAACAACAACATGAGCGCAGAAACACAACAAGCCACGTGTTTTGTCATTTCTTTATGTCTTGAGTCTACAGAACGAACATAGATTTATATCAGCTGCTGTCGTGGCGCGGTGGTTGCGTTCGAGAGCGTGACGTGTTTTGGGTCGTGGGCTCGAGACCCGGCCACGGCAGTTTGCTTTTGCAGCGATCTCATAGGGTCTCTGGAACCCTAAGTATTAGGAACGAACATAGATTTATATCAGCTGCTGTCGTGGCGCGGTTGGTTGCGCTCGAGAGCGTGACGTGTTTTGGGTCCTGGGCTCGAGACCCGGCCACGGCAGTTTGCTTTTGCAGCGATCGCATACGGTCTCTGGAACCCTAAGTATTAGGAACGAACATAGATTTATATCAGCTGCTGTCGTGGCGCGGTTGGTTGCGCTCGAGAGCGTGACATGTTTTGGGTCCTGGGCTCGAGACCCGGCCACGGCAGTTTGCTTTTGCAGCGATCTCATAGGGTCTCTGGAACTTTAAGTATTAGGAACGAACATAGATTTATATCAGCTGCTGTCGTGGCGCGGTTGGTTGCGCTCGAGAGCGTGACGTGTTTTGGGTCCTGGGCTCGAGACCCGACCACGGCAGTTTGCTTTTGCAGCGATCTCATAGGGTCTCTGGAACTTTAAGTATTAGGAACGAACATAGAGCGTGACGTGTTTTGGGTCCTGGCTCGAGACCCGGCCACGGCAGTTTGCTTTTGCAACGATCTCATACGGTCTCTGGAACTTTAAGTATTAGGAACGAACATAGATTTATATCAGCTGCTGTCGTGGCGCGGTTGGTTGCGCTCGAGAGCGTGACGTGTTTTGGGTCCTGGGCTCGAGACCCGGCCACGGCAGTTTGCTTTTGCAGCGATCTCATACGGTCTCTGGAACTTTAAGTATTAGGAACGAACATAGAGCGTGACGTGTTTTGGGTCCTGGCTCGAGACCCGGCCACGGCAGTTTGCTTTTGCAACGATCTCAAACGGTCTCTGGAACTTTAAGTATTAGGAACGAACATAGATTTATATCAGCTGCTGTCGTGGCGCGGTTGGTTGCGCTCGAGAGCGTGACGTGTTTTGGGTCCTGGGCTCGAGACCCGGCCACGGCAGTTTGCTTTTGCAGCGATCTCATAGGGTCTCTGGAACTTTAAGTATTAGGAACGAACATAGATTTATATCAGCTGCTGTCGTGGCGCGGTTGGTTGCGCTCGAGAGCGTGACGTGTTTTGGGTCCTGGGCTCGAGATCCGGCCGGGGCAGTTTGCTTTTGCAGCGATCTCATAGGGTCTCTGGAACTTTAAGTATTAGGAACGAACATAGATTTATATCAGCTGCTGTCGTGGCGCGGTTGGTTGCGCTCGAGAGCGTGACGTGTTTTGGGTCCTGGGCTCGAGACCCGGCCACGGCAGTTTGCTTTTGCAGCGATCTCATACGGTCTCTGGAACTTTAAGTATTAGGAACGAACATAGATTTATATCAGCTGCTGTCGTGGCGCGGTTGGTTGCGCTCGAGAGCGTGACGTGTTTTGGGTCCTGGGCTCGACACCGGGCCACTTCAGTTTGCTTTTGCAGCGATCTCATAGGGTCTCTGGAACTTTAAGTATTAGGAACGAACATAGATTTATATCAGCTGCTGTCGTGGCGCGGTTGGTTGCGCTCGAGAGCGTGACGTGTTTTGGGTCCTGGGCTCGAGACCCGGCCACGGCAGTTTGCTTTTGCAGCGATCTCATAGGGTCTCTGGAACTTTAAGTATTAGGAACGAACATAGATTTATATCAGCTGCTGTCGTGGAGCTGTTGGTTGCGCTCGAGAGCGTGACGTGTTTTGGGTCCTGGGCTCGAGATCCGGCCGGGGCAGTTTGCTTTTGCAGCGATCTCATAGGGTCTCTGGAACTTTAAGTATTAGGAACGAACATAGATTTATATCAGCTGCTGTCGTGGCGCGGTTGGTTGCGCTCGAGAGCGTGACGTGTTTTGGGTCCTGGGCTCGAGATCCGGCCGGGGCAGTTTGCTTTTGCAGCGATCTCATAGGGTCTCTGGAACTTTAAGTATTAGGAACGAACATAGATTTATATCAGCTGCTGTCGTGGCGCGGTTGGTTGCGCTCGAGAGCGTGACGTGTTCTGGGTCCTGGGCTCGAGATCCGGCCGGGGCAGTTTGCTTTTGCAGCGATCTCATAGGGTCTCTGGAACTTTAAGTATTAGGAACGAACATAGATTTATATCAGCTGCTGTCGTGGCGCGGTTGGTTGCGCTCGAGAGCGTGACGTGTTTTGGGTCCTGGGCTCGAGACCCGGCCACGGCAGTTTGCTTTTGCAGCGATCTCATACGGTCTCTGGAACTTTAAGTATTAGGAACGAACATAGATTTATATCAGCTGCTGTCGTGGCGCGGTTGGTTGCGCTCGAGAGCGTGACGTGTTTTGGGTCCTGGGCTCGAGACCCGGCCACGGCAGTTTGCTTTTGCAGCGATCGCATACGGTCTCTTGAACTTTAAGTATTAGGAACGAACATAGATTTATATCAGCTGCTGTCGTGGCGCGGTTGGTTGCGCTCGAGAGCGTGACGTGTTTTGGGTCCTGGGCTCGAGACCCGGCCACGGCAGTTTGCTTTTGCAGCGATCTCATACGGTCTCTGGAACTTTAAGTATTAGGAACGAACATAGATTTATATCAGCT
The DNA here is from genome assembly GCF_037975245.1 of Apostichopus japonicus. Taxonomy (NCBI): domain Eukaryota; kingdom Metazoa; phylum Echinodermata; class Holothuroidea; order Aspidochirotida; family Stichopodidae; genus Apostichopus; species Apostichopus japonicus. Next base: position 20,046,258 of record NC_092563.1, on the reverse strand, counting down.
GCTGTCGTGGCGCGGTTGGTTGCGCTCGAGAGCGTGACGTGTTTTGGGTCCTGGGCTCGAGACCCGGCCACGGCAGTTTGCTTTTGCAGCGATCGCATACGGTCTCTGGAACTTTAAGTATTAGGAACGAACATAGATTTATATCAGCTGCTGTCGTGGCGCGGTTGGTTGCGCTCGAGAGCGTGACGTGTTTTGGGTCCTGGGCTCGAGACCCGGCCACGGCAGTTTGCTTTTGCAGCGATCTCATAGGGTCTCTGGAACTTTAAGTATTAGGAACGAACATAGATTTATATCAGCTGCTGTCGTGGCGCTGTTGGTTGCGCTCGAGAGCGTGACGTGTTTTGGGTCCTGGGCTCGAGATCCGGCCAGGGCAGTTTGCTTTTGCAGCGATCTCATAGGGTCTCTGGAACTTTAAGTATTAGGAACGAACATAGATTTATATCAGCTGCTGTCGTGGCGCGGTTGGTTGCGCTCGAGAGCGTGACGTGTTTTGGGTCCTGGGCTCGAGACCCGGCCACGGCAGTTTGCTTTAGCAGCGATCTCATACGGTCTCTGGAACTTTAAGTATTAGGAACGAACATAGATTTATATCAGCTGCTGTCGTGGCGCGGTTGGTTGCGCTCGAGAGCGTGACGTGTTTTGGGTCCTGGGCTCGAGACCCGGCCACGGCAGTTTGCTTTTGCAGCGATCGCATACGGTCTCTGGAACTTTAAGTATTAGGAACGAACATAGATTTATATCAGCTGCTGTCGTGGCGCGGTTGGTTGCGCTCGAGAGCGTGACGTGTTTTGGGTCCTGGGCTCGAGACCCGGCCACGGCAGTTTGCTTTTGCAGCGATCTCATACGGTCTCTGGAACTTTAAGTATTAGGAACGAACATAGATTTATATCAGCTGCTGTCGTGGCGCGGTTGGTTGCGCTCGAGAGCGTGACGTGTTTTGGGTCCTGGGCTCGAGACCCGGCCACGGCAGTTTGCTTTTGCAGCGATCTCATACGGTCTCTGGAACTTTAAGTATTAGGAACGAACATAGATTTATATCAGCTGCTGTCGTGGCGCGGTTGGTTGCGCTCGAGATCGTTACGTGTTTTGGGTCCTGGGCTCGAGACCCGGCCACGGCAGTTTGCTTTTGCAACGATCTCATAGGGTCTCTGGAACTTTAAGTATTAGGAACGAACATAGATTTATATCAGCTGCTGTCGTGGCGCGGTTGGTTGCGCTCGAGAGCGTGACGTGTTTTGGGTCCTGGGCTCGAGACCCGGCCACGGCAGTTTGCTTTTGCAGCGATCTCATAGGGTCTCTGGAACTTTAAGTATTAGGAACGAACATAGATTTATATCAGCTGCTGTCGTGGCGCGGTTGGTTGCGCTCGAGAGCGTGACGTGTTTTAGGTCCTGGGCTCGAGACCCGGCCACGGCAGTTTCCTTTTGCAGCGATCTCATACGGTCTCTGGAACTTTAAGTATTAGGAACGAACATAGATTTATATCAGCTGCTGTCGTGGCGCGGTTGGTTGCGCTCGAGAGCGTGACGTGTTTTGGGTCCTGGGCTCGAGACCCGGCCACGGCAGTTTGCTTTTGCAACGATCTCATACGGTCTCTGGAACATTAAGTATTAGGAACGAACATAGATTTATATCAGCTGCTGTCGTGGCGCTGTTGGGTGCGCTCGAGAGCGTGACGTGTTTTAGGTCCTGGGCTCGAGACCCGGCCACGGCAGTTTGCTTTTGCAGCGATCTCATAGGGTCTCTGGAACTTTAAGTATTAGGAACGAACATAGATTTATATCAGCTGCTGTCGTGGCGCGGTTGGTTGCGCTCGAGAGCGTGACGTGTTTTGGGTCCTGGGCTCGAGACCCGGCCACGGCAGTTTGCTTTTGCAACGATCTCATACGGTCTCTGGAACTTTAAGTATTAGGAACGAACATAGATTTATATCAGCTGCTGTCGTGGCGCGGTTGGTTGCGCTCGAGAGCGTGACGTGTTTTGGGTCCTGGGCTCGAGACCCGGCCACGGCAGTTTGCTTTCGCAGCGATCTCATACGGTCTCTGGAACTTTAAGTATTAGGAACGAACATAGATTTATATCAGCTGCTGTCGTGGCGCGGTTGGTTGCTCTCGAGAGCGTGACGTGTTTTGGGTCCTGGGCTCGAGACCCGGCCACGGCAGTTTGCTTTTGCAGCGATCTCATAGGGTCTCTGGAACTTTAAGTATTAGGAACGAACATAGATTTATATCAGCTGCTGTCGTGGCGCGGTTAGGTGCGCTCGAGATGCCCAACAACGAGATGCCCAACGAAATGCCCAACAATATGGTATCAGAGGAACAACCCTAAATTGGCTAAATAGTTATCTTTCAAATAGATACCAGTACACTTTATATAAAAATTCTAAATCTGAACTTGCTAAAATCGCTTGCGGAGTTCCTCAGGGTTCTATACTAGGTCCATTACTATTTATAATTTATGTCAATGATATCGTTAATGTCTCCGATATTGCTAAAACAATATTATTTGCCGACGACACAAATATTTTCTTCGATTCCCAAAATCTACTCTCATCACATAAAACTGTTTCTACTGAACTAACTAAATTTTCCAGCTGGTTTGCGGCAAACAAATTATCTCTTAACATAGAAAAAACTAATTATATGGTGTTTAATGCTAGTCACTCATTCAGATGGGATCACAATATTACCATGAATGATAAAATTATTAATCGGGTTAACACTACTAAGTTCTTGGGTGTACACATAGATAATAAACTTTCGTGGCGTGATCACATATCAGCAGTCTGTAACAGAGTGGCTAGAAATACTGGTATTATATGCAAATTAAAACATTATTTACCTCCAAATATACTCAGAACACTCTATATAACTCTGATTTTACCCCAATTAACTTATTGCACGACTATTTGGTCAGGAACCTATTCTACAAATCTTAATCACCTATGTGTCCTCCAGAAGAGAGCTATCCGCCATATATCACATGCTGCACCACGTGATCATACTAGCCCATTATACAAAAGATTAAATTTATTAAAACTAAATGATATTATAAGAGTCCAGCTTGTAACATTTGCATATAAATCATGGAATGGATTGCTACCCGAGGCTTTTAAAGATTTTATATATAGTAATAGACTAATCCACAACCATCAAACACGCCATTGTAATAACGCACATGTTTTATCCCAACGAAGTACTTTAAGTTCTTTTAACCCTCGTATTCGTGCTATTAAAACGTGGAATAATCTCCAGGATAATGTTAAGAATAAGCCTTCTTACTCTGTATTCAAAAGGAATCTAAAAACTGTAATTATTTCTCACTATTGATGGATTTATTCTTGTGTGTGTTTGGATTGCTTATTAACATTATTAATTTCAAGTAGAGTCAATTCGATTATTTCATCATTGTAGATGCTACTATTAACTTTTCTTTTTCTATTCTTAAGTTTTTCTTTCTTTTTTTTTCTTTTTGGGGAGTCTCCTACTTTGTTAAGCCTTACAGGCTTTATAGGAGACTTCCCGTCACACTGTAAATTGTGATGAAACAAATAAATATACAAATACAAATACAATAGTCAGTAGTCAACAATAGTCAGCCCAACAAAATCAGTAGTCAGTAGTCATCGATAGTAGTCATCGATAGTAGTCAGCGTTTTCAGTACCTCATTATTTTCCATTATTTTCCCTATTATATGCACCAACTGATTGGTGCTTTCGACGGAATATTGTTGGAGTACTGCCCACACGTTGTCTTGCACCATTATTTTATCATTTCCGGATACTATACGGAATTTATAAATTGTTTAATTTTTGCAACGACGCCTTGCGGCGTTCGTCTGCCTGACGGTACATTGAGATGGGTTCCGCGAAACATGAAAGGATGGGTGCCTTAAAGGAGTGTAGCGTAAGAGTTATGGACGATTCATATGAAGTCAAGGATGTGCTGAAATCAATCATTAACGATATTGGGAACGGAAAGATACTAAGCTGTGTGAAGTCATCTGGAAACTGGATAATAACTTTACGAAACAAGGATGATGCAGACCTATTAATAGAGACAGGTATAGTTATAAACGATTGCACTTGCAACGTCTATGGAGTGTCGAGATCATTTTTAACTGTGAGTTTATTTGGTGTTCCGTCCTACATTGACGACGATGAACTCTCAGAAAAACTACTCGAATTCGGCTGTAAACTTAAAGGGAAATGGCACCACAACACATACCCGGAATTTCCCAATATTGAAAATGGGATTCGTTACATACGACTGGAACTGCCAACCGAATGCAAAAGTCTACCATATGCAATGACACTGAATGGAGTACATATGAGACTAAAGCACAATGGACAAACCAGGGTATGTAATTTATGCTTGGAAAATGACCATATTATGCGGAATTGCCCAATATATGTATGCAGGGAGTGTAATTCACAAGGTCATTGGGAAGCGAAATGTCCACAAGTAAGATGCTTTAAATGTAACGATCTAGGACACAAAAGTTTCAATTGTCCACAAGCCGGAGATGACAACAATGATCACCATGGTAACGGTGACCCAGCAACAGGCAGAAACACCATAAGCCCACCTAAGCATGCCAACGTCCAACACACTGACCAACCAAAAGATGAAGCCATGGACCAGTTATCCCAAACAAAAGGCAGCGCCATTGAGACCAACGAGACTAAAAAGAAGCAAAACGAGAATATAAAGACAACTCAACGGGATGAACAAAGACCCACCAAACCAACTCAAGAGGATACTGAGAATACAAAAGCAACTAGAGGAAACAAAGCGACTGAAGCCACTAACTCCACCGGTAACAAAACAACGTCAGAGGAACCAGCCATGGAATTACCTCAACATCTGAAACGACAAATGTCTTATGACGAAGGTGAATTTAGAACTGTTAGACTGAAAAAAAGTCATTCATTCCAAATCTGCGAAAAGCCAGGAATTCGCAACCTCGCTAAATAATCAATATTAATTTAATGGATAATGTTTGCGAGGATTCAAATGATAGCAGTGTTCTTTGTGAGTATTTTGACGTAGATTCTTACAACAGGTTACCACCAAATAATTGCCTATCTATGTTCCATCTAAACAGTCGAAGTCTGAACAAAAATTTCAACGAAATAAATACCTTTATTTCACTACTAAAGAATGAATTCTCTGTACTTGGCTTCACCGAAACGTGGCTAAGTGACCACCCATCACCTCTTATTCATATGAAAAATTACAAAATTATAGAAAAACATCGTGTTAATAGAAGGGGTGGCGGTGTCTGCTTATATGTGCACAATGGTTTAAACTTTAAACACCAACCAGATCTATCAACATTTAACGATATCATTGAATCCTTATTTATTGAGGCAAACTTGCCAAATTCTAAAGAGAAAATAATTATTGGTATTGTTTATAGACCTCCAAATGGTTCTTTAGAACAATTTTATTATAACATGCAAAATATTTGTACTACCATTAATCAGTTAAACTGTACTTCCTACATTATGGGGGATTTTAATATTGATTTGTTAAATAAAAACAAATCACCAGAGTTTCTAAATAACCTTTACTCAAATGGTTTCTATCCAACAATATCAAGACCAACCAGAGTGAACAGTACCTCTTCAACTTTGATTGACAATATTATAACCAATAGTAATTCTAAACTTTCATCAGGTATCTTTGTAACTGATATCACTGATCACTTTCCAGTGTTTGTCAATGCCCTCGAGACTAATCGCCGACAAAATAATCCCATCTATGCACGTAATTACAGTGATAATAATATAAAAATTTCACTTCTGAAATTGGGAAAACTACGTGGGACAATGTCCTAAACGAACCAGATGTTAATACTGCTTATAATACATTATACTATTATTTCAATACTACGTATAATAATTGCTTTCCTACTCAAGTGTTCAATCCAAAAAAGAAACGTACTAAAAAACATCCCTGGATCACTAAGGGCATTTTAAAATCAATCAAAAGGAAGAACATATTATTTAGACGTTATTTGAAGAATCCTACTGAACATACTAAGTCTATTTACAAAATGTACCGTAATAAATTAAACCATGTTATACGATATTCCAAACGATTATACTTTTATGATAAATTCAAGCAGAGTAGAAACAACGTAAACAGTACTTGGAGTACAATTAATGAAATTCTCAATAAAAACGGTAAAGACTCATCATATCCAGCAACATTTAAAAATGATGATTGCGAAATTAGCAATGATAATGACATCGCTAGCAACTTTAACAAATACTTTGTAAATCTTGGTTATAACCTCGCTAGTAAGATTAATATTAAACTAAAAGCGGAACATTTTTTACATAATAATGACAAAGTATGCCATTCCATATTTACATATCCAGTAACAGTAGAAGAAGTTTTAAAAGTTGCTCACACAAATGTGAAACCAAACAAAGCAGCAGGCTATGATGACTTTAAGCCAGGTATTATTAAACAAGTTATCCCATACATTGTAAAGCCTTTAACTCATCTCTGCAATATTTCTTTTAACACCGGCATTTTTCCGGATAAGCTTAAAATAGCAAAGGTAAAACCAATCTTTAAAAGGAGACCCCAGCCATTTTGAGAATTACCGCCCTATATCTTTATTGTCAGTGTTTTCAAAAATCATTGAACGATTAATGTTTAATCGTATATACAGTTTTCTATGTAAATATAATGTTCTTAATAACGAGCAGTACGGATTTCGTCCTGACCATTCTACAGAATTAGCTTTAGCAGATGCAGTCAACAATATTTATAATAGTCTTGATAAGAATAATACCTGTGTAGGCGTATTTCTCGACCTATCCAAAGCTTTTGACACCATCGATCACAAAATATTACTAAGTAAATTATTTTTTTATGGTATCAGAGGAACAACCATAAATTGGCTAGATAGTTATCTTTCAAATAGATACCAGTACACTTTATATAAAAATTCTAAATCTGAACTTGCTAAAATCGCTTGCGGAGTTCCTCAGGGTTCTATACTAGGTCCATTACTATTTATAATTTATGTCAATGATATCGTTAATGTCTCCGATATTGCTAAAACAATATTATTTGCCGACGACACAAATATTTTCTTCGATTCCCAAAATCTACTCTCATCACATAAAACTGTTTCTACTGAACTAACTAAATTTTCCAGCTGGTTTGCGGCAAACAAATTATCTCTTAACATAGAAAAAACTAATTATATGGTGTTTAATGCTAGTCACTCATTCAGATGGGATCACAATATTACCATGAATGATAAAATTATTAATCGGGTTAACACTACTAAGTTCTTGGGTGTACACATAGACAATAAACTTTCGTGGCGTGATCACATATCAGCGCACTGTAACAGAGTGGCTAGAAATACTGGTATTATATGCAAATTAAAACATTATTTACCTCCAAATATACTCAGAACACTCTATATAACTCTGATTTTACCCCAATTAACTTATTGCACGACTATTTGGTCAGGAACCTATTCTACAAATCTTAATCACCTATGTGTCCTCCAGAAGAGAGCTATCCGCCATATATCACATGCTGCACCACGTGATCATACTAGCCCATTATACAAAAGATTAAATTTATTAAAACTAAATGATATTATAAGAGTCCAGCTTGCAACATTTGCATATAAAGCATGGAATGGATTGCTACCCGAGGCTTTTAAAGATTTTATATATAGTAATAGACTAATCCACAACCATCAAACACGCCATTGTAATAACGCCCATGTTTTATCCCAACGAAGTACTTTAAGTTCTTTTAACCCTCGTATTCGTGCTATAAAAACGTGGAATAATCTCCAGGATAATGTTAAGAATAAGCCTTCTTACTCTGTATTCAAAAGGAATCTCCAAACTGTAATTATTTCTCACTATTGATGGATTTATTCTTGTGTGTGTTTGCGATTAAGATCATTATAAAGATTGTTAGGATTGCTTATTAGCATTATTAATTTCAATTAGTGTCAATTCGATTATTTCATCATTGTAGATGCTACTTTTAACTTTTCTTTTTCTATTCTTAAGTTTTTCTTTCTTTTTTTTTCTTTTTGGGGAGTCTCCTACTTTGTTAAGCCTTACAGGCTTTATAGGAGACTTCCCGTCACACTGTAAATTGTGATGAAACAAATAAATATACAAATATACAATAAGATGTTACAAGTGTAACAAAGATGGCCACAAAAGCTTCCAGTGCCCTGAAAACAGAAAGGAGGACAACGTTACCGTCGCTGGTAATCCGGACAAGAATGAACTAAGCAAAGATGAAATACAACAAGAAGCCAGCCCTATTGTAACCAAAATACCTGCGGAAACCAGTTCTGAACTAAATCAGGAAGCAAATGCAGCCAAGGAGAAAGATGCGACCAAAACAACAGAAGATAAAACCAAGCCAGAGTCATCCAGTAAAATTGAACATAAATCAGCATCTCAGCCATCAATTAGTACAGCAAGTAGAACTCCTGAACCGACCGGAATGAAGAGACCAATCTCAAGCGAAGACGACACTTTTGTAAATACCAATAAAAGAGGAGCAAATACCACCCCAAACCTTAGCGTGGCAAGACGTTTTATACAGAGGATAAACACAAATAAAACTTAACATTCCGTTTAGTAACATTAAATTGTAACGGTCTAAGAAGGAAGGACAAAAGGAACGAACTTTTTGAAACTTTAATCAAAAGGAAATACGATATTATTTTTCTTCAAGAAACCTTTTGGGATGAGGACATTTTTCAAATCGCCACGAAAGAATGGGATGGTAAAATTTTTTCATCTATGTATTCTCTCCAGAATAGGAGAGGTGTTGCCACACTAATCAGAAAAGAGTCAGATATTGAAGTGAAAAGTTATGAAACTGACCAAACAGGTCGAATTATCCTGACCGATCTAGTTATAGAAGAACAAACTTTTACTGTTATTAATATTTATGCTCCAAATAATACGGTTGAAAGGAAATCCTTCTTTTTAGATGTACACAAACGACTTCACAAAAATAAAAGTAAATTAATTGTAACTGGGGATTTCAATAACATAATCAATACTTATTTAGATAGATATCCGGTTAAATACTTCTCTGATGTGTCTAGAAAGACCTTAAAGGACCTTATGCTCAATTTTGATTTGATCGATATTTGGAGAGAGAGAAATCCAAAAGAAGCAGACTTTTCTTGTAACCGAAATTGTATGAACTATAATAGTTCCTCAAGAATAGACAGATTTTTAATTTCTAACGATTTGAAAGCTAATATAACATCCTCCCGACATTTACCGTACCCTTATTCAGATCGTAATTTTGTTGAGTTAACAATGGATTTATCTCTCATCCCAAGAGGAAAGGGGTATTGGATATTTAATAGCGCCTTACTGTTAGACCAAGATTATTGTAATCAAATTAGGGAAATTATTAATTTTAGGAAAAGGCAAGACAGTTTTACTGAAAATATTTTCGAATGGTATGAATTACTTAAAAAAGATATAAAATCCACTTCAATCAATTTCAGTAGACTAAAACAAAAAAAACTACACAAACAGAAACTGAAACTTATCAAAGAAATCAAATTTGAAAAGAAAAAGGCCCACAAATATGCCGACTATGTTATTAATAGACTTAAAAACCTGCAAGAAAAATTAGATGAAATAACCAAAAATGAGCTCAGAGGAGCTGCAATTAGAGCTAAGATTCAGTGGTATGATGAAGGAGAAAAATCTACAAAGTTTTTCCTTGGACTTGAAAGGAGCAGGCAAAAAAAGAAGGTAATAAGAAAATTAGTTAACGAACAGGGTAACATAATCCATAATCAAGATGAAATATTAAAACACCAATGTCAATATTATGCTGACCTTTATACTGCGGAAGCAACATATTGCAATGCACAAGAACTTATTTTACCAAAAATCTCTAAAATGCTTTCCCCGACTGAAACCGAAATTTGCGAACAAGATTTAACAACAGCCGAATTAAAGACTGCCTTAGACTCTATGCAAGCAAATAAAAGTCCAGGACTAGATGGCCTGACGGCGGAGTTTTTCAAACATTTTTGGTGGGATTTTACTGATATTTTTCATAACCTTATCAAACAAATGTCCTATAGTATGGAATTGTGTGATTCCATGAAAGTAGGTGTTATTTCTTTAATCCCTAAAAAAGGAGACTTAACAAGACTCAATAATTGGAGACCAATAAGTCTTCTTAATACAGACTATAAAATAATAAGTAAAGCCCTTGCAAACAGAATTAATAACGTAATAAGTAACCTAATATCTGATGATCAAACATGTTGTAATCCAGGAAATGATATTAGTGAAAATGTTATTACAATGAACCTTATTATCGATTATGTCAAAGAAAATCATTTAAATGGATTCATCCTAAAAATTGACCAATACAAAGCTTTTGATCGTGTTAACCACGAATATTTATTTAATGTCCTTAACAAAATGGGTTTTGGACCAAGTTTTCAAAAATGGATTAAAATTCTTTATACTAATATTCAATCATGTATTAAACATAATGGTTTTGTCTCTGACCTGTTCCCAATTAAGAGAGGAGTGAGGCAAGGTTGCCCAATTTCAGCTATTTTATATGTTCTGAGCGCAGAACCCTTTCATGAAATAATATGTAATAATCCTGAAATTTCAGGAATTAAGATCTGCAACACCGAAGTTAAAATGTTTCAGCATGCTGATGATACAACTTTCTTCGTTTCAAATGTTACAAGTATATATGCAATTTTAGATACAATTAAGATTTATGAACAAGCATCAGGTTCAAAATGTAACTTGGAAAAAACTGAGCTATTAATTATAGGCAATTACCAACTGGATGAACCTCACGATTTTAACTTTCCTGTGAGGAAAGATTATGTTGATATTCTAGGTGTTTCTATTGGTAATGTGAATGGGATTATTGAAGTCCAAAACTGGGAAAATAAAATAGAAAAATGTACATCCTTACTAAAAAGATGGACATTTAGGAAGTTATCACTTAAAGGCAAAGTTTTAGTTGTTAACTCTTTAATAATATCTAGGTTAACGTATTTAATGAGTATTTTGACTGTGCCAGGTTGGGTATTAGACTCATTTCGTCAGGCAGTAACTGATTTTATATGGGATGGGAAAACACCTCTAATCAGTTTTAAGTCATTAATGTTGCCTATAAGTAAAGGAGGGCTCAAACTATGTGATTTAGAAATTAAGCGAGATTCTTTAAGGATTAAATTAGTTAGCAAACTGCTAAATGGAAGTGTTAATGTAAAACTGAAGACATGTATGTTATATTTTCTTAATAAGTACGAAAATATGAAGCTTGGATTGGGTATTTTTCAAGTTGACCCTCAGACTAAATCTTTACTCACTATGCAACCTTTTGCCAGAGAAATGCTACTCGCATGGAAAAATATTACACAGGGCTATTTTGTAGAACCTAGCACACGTGAGGAGATGCTTATCCAACCAATTTTTCATAACCCTCTCCTACGCGATGAGAACGGTGAAACTCTTTTTAACAGTATTTTTATTGATGGAGGTATAATTATGGTTGGTGACCTTATGTATGAGGTCATCCCAACACAACTGCCATCAGAAGCCGTTCATGAATGCATAACACTCACTAATCCCGATAATCCCATTTCCTTGAATGAGGTAGAAACGGTTATTTCTATGGTAATGAATGTATTACCCGAGAACTGGTTGACAGAGATCAATTCATCCGACATTGTGGTATCTACACAATCGGACTTACAATACGCCGTTCATTTTCAAAGTGGTTGTGACACTATTGATGGTGCTGTATTAACTTGTAAGAGAGCATCTGACCTTTTACGTACTTTAAGAAATAATACCCCTAAAGGTGAAATATATTGGAAGAAAACGTATGCAGATCTATCTTTTGAAACTAGGTGGGAAAATGTCTTTAAATCGCCTAAGAGTAATACAGAAGCTGAAATCGACTACAAAATAATACATAACATTTTATTTACTAATGAGAAATTGTATAAATTCAAAATGATTGATTCTCCTATGTGTACATTTTGCAGAAGTTCGATTGAAACAATACATCACCTTTTTATAACTTGTCCTAAGTTATTCCCACTCTGGGAAAATTTAACCAACAAACTGAATAAACTACATTTTGTTGACAGCCATTATGGTTGGACCTTAGGTACATTATTTGGTCTGGGTCTTAATGCAAAAAATCAAGATGGTCTCCTTATAGACTATATATTCAATATCTATAAAACTGTAATATGGAAAAGCCGCAATGCAATTATTTATAATGGTGGTACTATGAATATTACAGCATATTTTCATAATTATATGAAGAAGAAGTTACGTTTTATGTATGAGGTTTACGCGAGCCATAACAACTTAGATCATTTTTTTCAGTTTTTTGGAAAAGGTAATATTCTACTTTTAGCCGACAAAGACCATACCTACCAGTACCATTTAGATAGAGGCTAATTTTTTTGAGCCAACAAATGGTATGATAAATTGTAATAATTTACTTATGCCTGTATACGCATAGTTAAGTAGGGCTTTATCTGTAAAAATTAAGCTAAGTACTATTTCAACGATATATTATCGACTTGAACAACATTTCCAAGTTTTATACGATATGAGATTACAATCGAATTAAGTTAAAGGTATTTCTGAGTAACATTCAAAGTACAGTATAAGAACATTAACAAGTAAATATATTTTTATTTTTATTATTTAGTTCTGTAGGAACTCATTGTATATATTGTTTAGTGAATGGGTAAACCAGTGGGTTCACTTTCAAAAAAAAAAAAAAAAAAGGTGCGCTCGAGAGCGTGACGTGTTTTGGGTCCTGGGCTCGAGACCCGGCCACGGCAGTTTGCTTTTGCAGCGATCGCATACGGTCTCTGGAACTTTAAGTATTAGGAACGAACATAGATTTATATCAGCTGCTGTCGTGGCGCGGTTGGTTGCGCTCGAGAGCGTGACGTGTTTTGGGTCCTGGGCTCGAGACCCGGCCACGGCAGTTTGCTTTTGCAGCGATCTCATAGGGTCTCTGGAACTTTAAGTATTAGGAACGAACATAGATTTATATCAGCTGCTGTCGTGGCGCGGTTGGTTGCGCTCGAGAGCGTGACGTGTTTTGGGTCCTGGGCTCGAGACCCGGCCACGGCAGTTTGCTTTTGCAGCGATCTCATACGGTCTCTGGAACTTTAAGTATTAGGAACGAACATAGATTTATATCAGCTGCTGTCGTGGCGCGGTTGGTTGCGCTCGAGAGCGTGACGTGTTTTGGGTCCTGGGCTCGAGACCCGGCCACGGCAGTTTGCTTTTGCAGCGATCTCATAGGGTCTCTGGAACTTTAAGTATTAGGAACGAACATAGATTTATATCAGCTGCTGTCGTGGCGCGGTTGGTTGCGCTCGAGAGCGTGACGTGTTTTGGGTCCTGGGCTCGAGACCCGGCCACGGCAGTTTGCTTTTGCAGCGATCTCATACGGTCTCTGGAACTTTAAGTATTAGGAACGAACATAGATTTATATAAGCTGCTGTCGTGGCGCGGTTGGTTGCGCTCGAGAGCGTGACGTGTTTTGGGTCCTGGGCTCGAGACCCGGCCACGGCAGTTTGCTTTTGCAGCGATCTCATAGGGTCTCTGAAACTCTAAGTATTAGGAACGAACATAGATTTATATCAGCTGCTGTCGTGGCGCGGTTGGTTGCGCTCGAGAGCGTGACGTGTTTTGGGTCCTGGGCTCGAGACCCGGCCACGGCAGTTTGCTTTTGCAGCGATCTCATAGGGTCTCTGGAACTTTAAGTATTAGGAACGAACATAGATTTATATCAGCTGCTGTCGTGGCGCGGTTGGTTGCGCTCGAGAGCGTGACGTGTTTTGGGTCCTGGGCTCGAGACCCGGCCACGGCAGTTTGCTTTTGCAGCGATCTCATACGGTCTCTGGAACTTTAAGTATTAGGAACGAACATAGATTTATATAAGCTGCTGTCGTGGCGCGGTTGGTTGCGCTCGAGAGCGTGACGTGTTTTGGGTCCTGGGCTCGAGACCCGGCCACGGGCAGTTTGCTTTTGCAGCGATCTCATAGGGTCTCTGGAACTTTAAGCATTAGGAACGAACATAGATTTATATCAGCTGCTGTCGTGGCGCGGTTGGTTGCGCTCGAGAGCGTGACGTGTTTTGGGTCCTGGGCTCGAGACCCGACCACGGCAGTTTGCTTTTGCAGCGATCTCATACGGTCTCTGGAACTTTAAGTCTTAGGAACGAACATAGATTTATATCAGCTGCTGTCGTGGCGCGGTTGGTTGCGCTCGAGAGCGTGACGTGTTTTGGGTCCTGGGCTCGAGACCCGGCCACGGCAGTTTGCTTTTGCAGCGATCTCATAGGGTCTCTGGGACTTTAAGTATTAGGAACGAACATAGATTTATATCAGCTGCTGTCGTGGCGCGGTTGGTTGCGCTCGAGAGCGTGACGTGTTTTGGGTCCTGGGCTCGAGACCCGGCCACGGCAGTTTGCTTTTGCAGCGATCTCATAGGGTCTCTGGAACTTTAAGTATTAGGAACGAACATAGATTTATATCAGCTGCTGTCGTGGCGCGGTTGGTTGCGCTCGAGAGCGTGACGTGTTTTGGGTCCTGGGCTCGAGACCCGGCCACGGCAGTTTGCTTTTGCAGCGATCTCATAGGGTCTCTGGAACTTTAAGTATTAGGAACGAACATAGATTTATATCAGCTGCTGTCGTGGCGCAGTTGGTTGCGCTCGAGAGCGTGACGTGTTTTGGGTCCTGGGCTCGAGACCCGACCACGGCAGTTTGCTTTTGCAGCGATCTCATACGGTCTCTGAAACTTTAAGTATTAGGAACGAACATAGATTTATATCAGCTGCTGTCGTGGCGCGGTTGGTTGCGCTCGAGAGCGTGACGTGTTTTGGGTCCTGGGCTCGAGACCCGGCCACGGCAGTTTGCTTTTGCAGCGATCTCATAGGGTCTCTGGAACTTTAAGTATTAGGAACGAACATAGATTTATATCAGCTGCTGTCGTGGCGCGGTTGGTTGCGCTCGAGAGCGTGACGTGTTTTGGGTCCTGGGCTCGAGACCCGGCCACGGCAGTTTGCTTTTGCAGCGATCTCATAGGGTCTCTGGAACTTTAAGCATAAGGAACGAACATAGATTTATATCAGCTGCTGTCGTGGCGCGGCTGGTTGCGCTCGAGAGCGTGACGTGTTTTGGGTCCTGGGCTCGAGACCCGACCACGGCAGTTTGCTTTTGCAGCGATCTTGATTTGATTTGATTTATTTGTTTTTTTCACGTGCAAATATACAAGGTGAAAGGAAGTCTTCTATAAACCATACAATAGCTTAACAATGTAGAAGACTCCCTGAAGAAAGAAAAGAGAAGAAAAAAATTAAAGATCAAATTAAGCGTTTCGACAATAAATCAATTATATGATATTTTAATTAATATGATGCAATTATTTCTTTAATATAACATTTTCTAAATGTCCTACACGATAATTTATTTTTAATAATGTCAGTAATAGAATTCCAGGTTTTTATTGCTCGATTTCTGAGGCTTAACATTCCTGTTGAGGTATTCGTGTTGTGATAATGCGCATGATTTGCATGTCTTGTGTTGTGGTGATGTATATCCCAGTTACTGATTAAATAATTATGAAATGCATTAGGTAGGAGTCCATTCCAAGCCTTATAAGTGAAGGTGGCAAGATTTACACGTATTATGTCATTAATTTTCAATACATTCAGATCCTCGAATAGAAGGTTGGTGTGATCACGTGGTGCAGCATGTGATATGTGGCGGACAGCTTTCTTTTGTAATATAATAAGTGGCTTAAGATTAGTATCACGTGTACCAGACCAAATTATCGAGCAATAAGAAAAATGTGGGACCACTAAAGTTTGATAAAGTGTCTTTAATATGTGTTGTGGCAGGTAGTGTTTCAATTTCGATAATATTCCTATATTCTTTGCAACTTTCTTGCATACTATGGAAATATGATCACCCCATGAAAGTTTATGATCAATATGTACACCTAAGAATTTATTAGAAAATACCTCTTTGAGAATTTTACCTCCCATAAAAATATCTTTATCCCAGCTAAAATTTCGGGATGTATTAAAAACGGTATAATTCGTTTTGCCAATGTTAAGCGATAGCTTATTAGAGGCAAACCAGTCGTTAAATTTATTCAATTCAGAAGACACTTTAATATGAAATAAATTTTCATTTTCATTTGATTCGAAAAAAATATTTGTGTCGTCGGCAAATAACGTAATGTTTGCGATTTCTGATACGTGGCAGATGTCATTGACATATATAATAAACAGTAAAGGGCCTAGAATTGAGCCTTGTGGAACACCACATTGAATTTCTGAAAGATGAGAATGAGTGTTTTTGTAAGAGATATATTGATACCGATTAGATATATAACTATCGGTCTCATACGGTCTCTGGAACTTTAAGTATTAGGAACCAACATAGATTTATATGAGCTGCTGTCGTGGCGCGGTTGGTTGCGCTCGAGAGCGTGACGTGTTTTGGGTCCTGGGCTGGAGACCCGGCCACGGCAGTTTGCTTTTGCAGCGATCTCATAGGGTCTCTGGAACTTTAAGTATTAGGAACGAACATAGATTTATATCAGCTGCTGTCGTGGCGCGGTTGGTTGCGCTCGAGAGCGTGACGTGTTTTGGGTCCTGGGCTCGAGACCCGACCACGGCAGTTTGCTTTTGCAGCGATCTCATAGGGTCTGTGGAACTTTAAGCATAAGGAACGAACATAGATTTATATCAGCTGCTGTCGTGGCGCGGTTGGTTGCGCTCGAGAGCGTGACGTGTTTTGGGTCCTGGGCTCGAGACCCGGCCACGGCAGTTTGCTTTTGCAGCGATCTCATAGGGTCTGTGGAACTTTAAGCATTAGGAACGAACATAGATTTATATCAGCTGCTGTCGTGGCGCGGCTGGTTGCGCTCGAGAGCGTGACGTGTTTTGTGTCCTGGGCTCGAGACCCGGCCACGGCAGTTTGCTTTTGCAGCGATCTCATAGGGTCTCTGGAACTTTAAGTATTAGGAACGAACATAGATTTATATCAGCTGCTGTCGTGGCGCGGTTGGTTGCGCTCGAGAGCGTGACGTGTTTTGGGTCCTGGGCTCGAGACCCGACCACGGCAGATTGCTTTTGCAGCGATCTCATAGGGTCTCTGGAACTTTAAGTATTAGGAACGAACATAGATTTATATCAGCTGCTGTCAGGGCGCGGTTGGTTGCGCTCGAGAGAGTGACGTGTTTTGGGTCCTGGGCTCGAGACCCGACCACGGCAGTTTGCTTTTGCAGCGATCTCATAGGGTCTCTGGAACTTTAAGTATTAGGAACCAACATAGATTTATATCAGCTGCTGTCGTGGCGCGGTTGGTTGCGCTCGAGAGCGTGACGTGTTTTGGGTCCTGGGCTCGAGACCCGACCACGGCAGTTTGCTTTTGCAGCGATCTCATACGGTCTCTGGAACTTTAAGTATTAGGAACGAACATAGATTTATATCAGCTGCTGTCGTGGCGCGGTTGGTTGCGCTCGAGAGCGTGACGTGTTTTGGGTCCTGGGCTCGAGACCCGGCCACGGCAGTTTGCTTTTGCAGCGATCTCATAGGGTCTCTGGGACTTTAAGTATTAGGAACGAACATAGATTTATATCAGCTGCTGTCGTGGCGCGGTTGGTTGCGCTCGAGAGCGTGACGTGTTTTGGGTCCTGGGCTCGAGACCCGACCACGGCAGTTTGCTTTTGCAGCGATCTTGATTTGATTTGATTTATTTGTTTTTTTCACGTGCAAATATACAAGGTGAAAGGAAGTCTTCTATAAACCATACAATAGCTTAACAATGTAGAAGACTCCCTGAAGAAAGAAAAGAGAAGAAAAAAATTAAAGATCAAATTAAGCGTTTCGACAATAAATCAATTATATGATATTTTAATTAATATGATGCAATTATTTCTTTAATATAACATTTTCTAAATGTCCTACACGATAATTTATTTTTAATAATGTCAGTAATAGAATTCCAGGTTTTTATTGCTCGATTTCTGAGGCTTAACATTCCTGTTGAGGTATTCGTGTTGTGATAATGCGCATGATTTGCATGTCTTGTGTTGTGGTGATGTATATCCCAGTTACTGATTAAATAATTATGAAATGCATTAGGTAGGAGTCCATTCCAAGCCTTATAAGTGAAGGTGGCAAGATTTACACGTATTATGTCATTAATTTTCAATACATTCAGATCCTTGAATAGAAGGTTGGTGTGATCACGTGGTGCAGCATGTGATATGTGGCGGACAGCTTTCTTTTGTAATATAATAAGTGGCTTAAGATTAGTATCACGTGTACCAGACCAAATTATCGAGCAATAAGAAAAATGTGGGACCACTAAAGTTTGATAAAGTGTCTTTAATATGTGTTGTGGCAGGTAGTGTTTCAATTTCGATAATATTCCTATATTCTTTGCAACTTTCTTGCATACTATGGAAATATGATCACCCCATGAAAGTTTATGATCAATATGTACACCTAAGAATTTATTAGAAAATACCTCTTTGAGAATTTTACCTCCCATAAAAATATCTTTATCCCAGCTAAAATTTCGGGATGTATTAAAAACGATATAATTCGTTTTGCCAATGTTAAGCGATAGCTTATTAGAGGCAAACCAGTCGTTAAATTTATTCAATTCAGAAGACACTTTAATATGAAATAAATTTTCATTTTCATTTGATTCGAAAAAAATATTTGTGTCGTCGGCAAATAACGTAATGTTTGCGATTTCTGATACGTGGCAGATGTCATTGATATATATAATAAACAGTAAAGGGCCTAGAATTGAGCCTTGTGGAACACCACATTGAATTTCTGAAAGATGAGAATGAGAGTTTTTGTAAGAGATATATTGATACCGATTAGATATATAACTATCGGTCTCATACGGTCTCTGGAACTTTAAGTATTAGGAACCAACATAGATTTATATGAGCTGCTGTCGTGGCGCGGTTGGTTGCGCTCGAGAGCGTGACGTGTTTTGGGTCCTGGGCTGGAGACCCGGCCACGGCAGTTTGCTTTTGCAGCGATCTCATAGGGTCTCTGGAACTTTAAGTATTAGGAACGAACATAGATTTATATCAGCTGCTGTCGTGGCGCGGTTGGTTGCGCTCGAGAGCGTGACGTGTTTTGGGTCCTGGGCTCGAGACCCGGCCACGGCAGTTTGCTTTTGCAGCGATCTCATAGGGTCTCTGGAACTTTAAGCATAAGGAACGAACATAGATTTATATCAGCTGCTGTCGTGGCGCGGTTGGTTGCGCTCGAGAGCGTGACGTGTTTTGGTTACTGGGCTCGAGACCCGGCCACGGCAGTTTGCTTTTGCAGCGATCTCATACGGTCTTTGGAACTTTAAGTATTAGGAACGAACATAGATTTATATCAGCTGCTGTCGTGGCGCGGTTGGTTGCGCTCGAGAGCGTGACGTGTTTTGGGTCCTGGGCTCGAGACCCGGCCACGGCAGTTTGCTTTTGCAGCGATCTCATAGGGTCTGTGGAACTTTAAGCATAAGGAACGAACATAGATTTATATCAGCTGCTGTCGTGGCGCGGTTGGTTGCGCTCGAGAGCGTGACGTGTTTTGGGTCCTGGGCTCGAGACCCGGCCACGGCAGTTTGCTTTTGCAGCGATCTCATAAGGTCTGTGGAACTTTAAGCATTAGGAACGAACATAGATTTATATCAGCTGCTGTCGTGGCGCGGCTGGTTGCGCTCGAGAGCGTGACGTGTTTTGGGTCCTGGGCTCGAGACCCGGCCACGGCAGTTTGCTTTTGCAGCGATCTCATACGGTCTCTGGAACTTTAAGTATTAGGAACCAACATAGATTTATATCAGCTGCTGTCGTGGCGCGGTTGGTTGCGCTCGAGAGCGTGACGTGTTTTGGGTCCTGGGCTCGAGACCCGACCACGGCAGATTGCTTTTGCAGCGATCTCATAGGGTCTCTGGAACTTTAAGTATTAGGAACGAACATAGATTTATATCAGCTGCTGTCGTGGCGCGGTTGGTTGCGCTCGAGAGCGTGACGTGTTTTGGGTCCTGGGCTCGAGACCCGACCACGGCAGTTTGCTTTTGCAGCGATCTCATAGGGTCTCTGGAACTTTAAGTATTAGGAACCAACATAGATTTATATCAGCTGCTGTCGTGGCGCGGTTGGTTGCGCTCGAGAGCGTGACGTGTTTTGGTTCCTGGGCTCGAGACCCGACCACGGCAGTTTGCTTTTGCAGCGATCTCATACGGTCTCTGGAACTTTAAGTATTAGGAACCAACATAGATTTATATCAGCTGCTGTCGTGGCGCGGTTGGTTGCGCTCGAGAGCGTGACGTGTTTTGGGTCCTGGGCTCGAGACCCGGCCACGGCAGTTTGCTTTTGCAGCGATCTCATACGGTCTCTGGAACTTTAAGTATTAGGAACGAACATAGATTTATATCAGCTGCTGTCGTGGCGCGGTTGGTTGCGCTCGAGAGCGTGACGTGTTTTGGGTCCTGGGCTCGAGACCCGGCCACGGCAGTTTGCTTTTGCAGCGATCTCATAGGGTCTCTGGAACTTTAAGTATTAGGAACGAACATAGATTTATATCAGCTGCTGTCGTGGCGCGGTTGGTTGCGCTCGAGAGCGTGACGTGTTTTGGGTCCTGGGCTCGAGACCCGACCACGGCAGTTTGCTTTTGCAGCGATCTCATACGGTCTCTGGAACTTTAAGTATTAGGAACCAACATAGATTTATATCAGCTGCTGTCGTGGCGCGGTTGGTTGCGCTCGAGAGCGTGACGTGTTTTGGGTCCTGGGCTCGAGACCCGGCCACGGCAGTTTGCTTTTGCAGCGATCTCATAGGGTCTCTGGAACTTTAAGTATTAGGAACGAACATAGATTTATATCAGCTGCTGTCGTGGCGCGGTTGGTTGCGCTCGAGAGCGTGACGTGTTTTGGGTCCTGGGCTCGAGACCCGGCCACGGCAGTTTGCTTTTGCAGCGATCTCATAGGGTCTCTGGAACTTTAAGTATTAGGAACGAACATAGATTTATATCAGCTGCTGTCGTGGCGCGTTTGGTTGCGCTCGAGAGCTCGACGTGTTTTGGGTCCTGGGCTCGAGACCAGGCCACGGCAGTTTGCTTTTGCAGCGATCTCATAGGGTCTCTGGGACTTTAAGTATTAGGAACGAACATAGATTTATATCAGCTGCTGTCGTGGCGCGGTTGGTTGCGCTCGAGAGCGTGACGTGTTTTGGGTCCTGGGCTCGAGACCCGGCCACGGCAGTTTGCTTTTGCAGCGATCTCATAGGGTCTCTGGGACTTTAAGTATTAGGAACGAACATAGATTTATATCAGCTGCTGTCGTGGCGCGGTTGGTTGCGCTCGAGAGCGTGACGTGTTTTGGGTCCTGGGCTCGAGACCCGGCCACGGCAGTTTGCTTTTGCAGCGATCTCATACGGTCTCTGGAACTTGAAGCATAAGGAACGAACATAGATTTATATCAGCTGCTGTCGTGGCGCGGTTGGTTGCGCTCGAGAGCGTGACGTGTTTTGGGTCCTGGGCTCGAGACCCGGCCACGGCAGTTTGCTTTTGCAGCGATCTCATACGGTCTCTGGAACTTTAAGTATTAGGAACGAACATAGATTTATATCAGCTGCTGTCGTGGCGCGGTTGGTTGCGCTCGAGAGCGTGACGTGTTTTGGGTCCTGGGCTCGAGACCCGACCACGGCAGATTGCTTTTGCAGCGATCTCATAGGGTCTCTGGAACTTTAAGTATTAGGAACGAACATAGATTTATATCAGCTGCTGTCGTGGCGCGGTTGGTTGCGCTCGAGAGCGTGACGTGTTTTGGGTCCTGGGCTCGAGACCCGACCACGGCAGTTTGCTTTTGCAGCGATCTCATACGGTCTCTGGAACTTTAAGTATTAGGAACCAACATAGATTTATATCAGCTGCTGTCGTGGCGCGGTTGGTTGCGCTCGAGAGCGTGACGTGTTTTGGGTCCTGGGCTCGAGACCCGGCCACGGCAGTTTGCTTTTGCAGCGATCTCATAGGGTCTCTGGAACTTTAAGTATTAGGAACGAACATAGATTTATATCAGCTGCTGTCGTGGCGCGGCTGGTTGCGCTCGAGAGCGTGACGTGTTTTGGGTTCTGGGCTCGAGACCCGACCACGGCAGTTTGCTTTTGCAGCGATCTCATACGGTCTCTGGAACTTTAAGCATTAGGACGAACATAGATTTATATCAGCTGCTGTCGTGGCGCGGTTGGTTGCGCTCGAGAGCGTGACGTGTTTTGGGTCCTGGGCTCGAGACCCGGCCACGGCAGTTTGCTTTTGCAGCGATCTCATAGGGTCTCTGGAACTTTAAGTATTAGGAACGAACATAGATTTATATCAGCTGCTGTCGTGGCGCGGTTGGTTGCGCTCGAGAACGTGACGTGTTTTGGGTCCTGGGCTCGAGACCCGACCACGGCAGTTTGCTTTTGCAGCGATCTCATAGGGTCTCTGGAACTTTAAATATTAGGAACGAACATAGATTTATATCAGCTGCTGTCGTGGCGCGGTTGGTTGCGCTCGAGAGCGTGACGTGTTTTGGGTCCTGGGCTCGAGACCCGACCACGGCAGTTTGCTTTTGCAGCGATCTCATACGGTCTCTGGAACTTTAAGTATTAGGAACGAACATAGATTTATATCAGCTGCTGTCGTGGCGCGGTTGGTTGCGCTCGAGAGCGTGACGTGTTTTGGGTCCTGGGCTCGAGACCCGACCACGGCAGTTTGCTTTTGCAACGATCTCATACGGTCTCTGGAACTTTAAGTATTAGGAACGAACATAGATTTATATCAGCTGCTGTCGTGGCGCGGTTGGTTGCGCTCGAGAGCGTGACGTGTTTTGGTTCCTGGGCTCGAGACCCGGCCACGGCAGTTTGCTTTTGCAGCGATCTCATAGGGTCTCTGGAACTTTAAGTATTAGGAACGAACATAGATTTATATCAGCTGCTGTCGTGGCGCGGTTGGTTGCGCTCGAGAGCGTGACGTGGTTTGGGTCCTGGGCTCGAGACCCGGCCACGGCAGTTTGCTTTTGCAGCGATCTCATACGGTCTCTGGAACTTTAACTATTAGGAACGAACATAGATTTATATCAGCTGCTGTCGTGGCGCGGTTGGTTGCGCTCGAGAGCGTGACGTGTTTTGGGTCCTGGGCTCGAGACCCGGCCACGGCAGTTTGCTTTTGCAGCGATCTCATACGGTATCTGGAACTTTAAGTATTAGGAACGAACATAGATTTATATCAGCTGCTGTCGTGGCGCGGTTGGTTGCGCTCGAGAGCGTGTCGTGTTTTGGGTCCTGGGCTCGAGACCCGACCACGGCAGTTTGCTTTTGCAGCGATCTCATACGGTCTCTGGAACTTTAAGTATTAGGAACGAACATAGATTTATATCAGCTGCTGTCGTGGCGCGTTTGGTTGCGCTCGAGAGCGTGACGTGTTTTGGGTCCTCAGTGTTCATACTTGTCACACAAGTTAAGTCAAGGCTCCATTTGATGATCATCCATTTGCCTCAAATATTGTAGATAGGTGATGGACAACAAAACAGAAACTGTTTCATGTATTTCTGACAACTCATTTTCCTGAAAACAAAACAGAAGGAATTATTGAACAAAGTGAAAACATTTAGAATGTCCTCTTCAACAACAAATGTATACTTTGGGCAACCAAACAAGACACAAGCTCTCCAAAGGACGACCATTAATTTTCTTCAAATTGAGGCTTGATAATATGCTAGTGTGAGTTGTTATTGTGCATAACAACTACCACTCTCTCTGCACGTGTCTCTCTGTTGGTATGTCTACCTGTCTGTCCATACACACTGTCTATTTAACTGTCCGTGTACAAGAACTTGCGTTCAAAAGATCATTTAGGTGTCATAAAAGACCATTGTTTGAATATAGTCCGAATAATTTCACAATATTAAAGGATTTAACTCTAGCTAAGCCTCTTGATTTCCTTACTTTTGTTAGAACCTACAATATTGGTAATTTTTCGTTTATTCACTACGGGGGTTTAATTAAAGCGATTCCTCGTCATTGGAAAATCGGCTTACAGGATACCGATAATAACCCTACTGTCAGTGAACTCTTACTTGAGAAAATTATGGGTAATTATTCCGTTTCCCACATACTTTATCCGGTTTTTCTAAAAGGGGTAACCTCTTTGCCCACCTCACTTAATAAGTGGAACACTGTTTATTCTTTTGAATCTGAGCAGTGGGCGATGTTGTTTAGGATGCCATACAAGAGTATTACTGAAGCACGTTTGCAATATTTTCAGTTCAAATGTTTGCATAGAATTATCCCTACTAAGAAATTGCTTTTTAAAATGAATATGGTAGACTCGCCAAAATGTTCTTTTTGTAAACTACATGAGGAGACTATTGAACACCTCTTTTGGGATTGTAGCCTGGTCTCCTATTTTATTTTAGATATTGAGAGACGACTATTGAACAAGCAGTTTTTCTTTTCGAAAGAAGATATTTTCTTTGGTTTTCTATATCAGGAATATAGTCCATATAATTTTCTGATTTTACATATGAAGATTTATATTTCTGATTGCTCAAGAAGGAATGTACAACTAGACACGGAAACATTCTTTTATAAGTTTAAGTTTGCTGTAAAAGTTCAACAGTACTGTAAGAAACGCTATTTATATGATGACTTAAAAAACAGCTTCATTCTCGATTAATTATTGTGTAACAACAAATTAACATTTGACATTGTATGTTTTTGTATATATACTGTCGAAGAAATAAACAGGAGAAAAAAAAAAAAACTCTAGCTAAGGCACTGCATAAATAATTATGTAAACACTTAAGATCAAAACAAAATCAAGGCTCCTTATAGCAATGCATTCCTGTGCACCTCTCTGCCTCAAAATTGCTCAAACATGAAATGATAATGTACTACATATCCATGCTTTCCTAAAATCATTTATTCATAAACGATTCATTTCTCTTCACAGGTAAAACCAACACCTGCATTAGAGACCCCCTAAATATCACTGGGTACACTGTTGAAGACAAAACTAGGGATGCACCGGATGGACTATCCGGCCGGATAGTGAGAAATTATCCGGTTCCGGCTCCGGCCGGAAATATTCAAAATCCGGCCGGATCTTTTTCAAAATCTGGCCTGAATTATCCGTTTTTATCCTGAATTTTCCCGTTTTACAACAAACTTCATAGGTAGGGTATGCAGTATTTTTCCAGCAAACAAATTTACATACTGTATCAAGCTTGTCAACAATTATATTGTAGTTATTTTATTAAAGAATGTAGATTACACCACCACTTCAAGTCATATTTAATCTCATAAATGGGGTCTTAAATTCACCTTCTTTATAATATGCGTATACATCACTTAAGATTTGCTCCTTGTTTCATACTTCTACTTCTTATTTTTGTGTAATGAAAAAATCCGGTTCAGGCCGGATTTTATCCGGCCGGATTTCATGTAGGCTACTATCCGGCAAAATCCGGTTCCGGCCGGATCAAAATTTTTGATCCGGTGCATCCCTAGACAAAACATTCCTATTACTCTGCTCAACTGATCATGACACAGTGGAATATAAATCCATAGAAGAGACATTGAAGAAACTACTAATGCTGCCGTATGCATCCCTCATCAACGACAATATCGCAGGGTTGGATGAAGAAATGCCAATATCAGCTACAGCCACTATTCAAGACAAACATATAATGTCCTTGAAACAAAACCTTTGACAAAGTTCTCGATACAGATTCCGACTGATGACTATTTTATTCTCAAAACTATAACCCCAACCACAGAAAAACACACTTCCATCATAAATACATACATTAGTCCTAACCTTTAAATCTAAAACTCTTGCCAACATAAACAGCACTACAAGCATAAAACATTACTAACACAATTCCATCCTTTTCATCTTCAATTCTTAACATACTTAAAATAACATACTGCCTCTATCGCTACAAATTTCTGGCCACCGTGTACAGTCTTAACACCATTCCTACCTTAACATCTCACCTTTGGTAACTTTGTATAGTACAGACACCATTCCAACTTTACAGCTACACTTCTAGCCGTCAATAACAAACTAATAACGTTTTACAGTACTAAAACCATTCTTGCCGTACAGCTAAACTTCTGCCCATCAATAAACCAACTTCTACGATACTAACCGCACTATTATTTTGTGTTCAATGATACTGCTATATTATCAACTACTGCACCATTGGTGCTCTTGTCATAGTAATGATTATGCACATTTATCCACTTCTTCTTAGTTTCAACCTCTGCATTAAGCTTTCCAAAATGTTCCCAAAAAAATCAAGCGATTTAACGAACTTCAAGAAAGAAATAATCATGTTTTCTCCATGTTTCCATGTTTTCTCTCCATGTTCTCCATTCTCCATGTTTTTCTCATCCTGTCAGTGAGGAGGAGTTGTTAAAAACAGCCACCTCTTGCATGAAACCCGATAAAGCAGCTGGATACGATGATTTTAGGCCTGGTAGTGTAAGACAAGTTATCCTATTTATTACCAAACCATTAACCCATATTTGCAATTTGTCGTTCAATACCGGTATTTTTCCTGATATGGTAAAAATTGCCTAGGTCATCCCTGTCTTTAAGAAAGAAGATTCAGAAAACTTTGAAAATTATCGACCTTTATCATTATTATCATGTTTTTTTTTCCCAAAATAGTTGAAAGGCTTATGTATAATCGTATTTTTAACTTTATAGATATATAGATGATAGATGATTTATTCAGCCACATGCATAAAAAATACAATGGAAATTGTTCAAACACAAGAGCTCTAAAACAGACATGAAATTGAAACACATAACGATGAAACACATATAAAAATTGATATTGCATGAGTAATAAATACCGGTAGGCTATCAACAATGGTATAAAAACATTGCGATAAAAGTGACGATTTAAAAAAGTACGAATGATGAGAAATATGTACGGCATGAACCATATAATGTATACTTGTACGATAAACAGAGCGCTAATTCAAATAAAAGAGTATTCAGAACAAATAAGACATAAGATACAGGGAGTGATAAATAAGTTAGGGACTATGATGCGCATTGAAAATCTTCACTGCAGATGGATAAAAACTGTTGGTAAAACGCTTTGAACCTCTAAAAGCTAGTAATCTATTTCCTGAGGGAAGGACATTGAAATGCACAAATGTTGGGTGGGAATGATCTTTCATAATACAATCTACACGCCTCAGTACTCGCTCCTGATATAGTGAATGGAGGGACGGTAGACTAGTGCCAATTATACGCTCAGTACTCCTGATAAGTTTCCCTAGATCCCTCTGACTCACACGACTTAACCAGACTAAAATGTTTGTTGTTAAAATACTCTCCATAATTGCACGATAGAAATTCACTGAAATAAGATTACTAACACCATAAGATTTAAGAGTCCGTAAAAGGAATAGTCTCTGACGTCCCTTCTTCAATATTTCATGTGAATTTTCATTCCAAGACAAATTTTCCATAATGAATGTGCCTAATAATTTGAATGTGTGCACCTGCTCTACAACAGAACCATTTATGATCAGATGGTCCTTTGTGTTTTTGTTTAGAAGGTTTACCTCATCACGGTAGTGGCTTTCATCGTCATCTGTGATCAGGCCAGTCACTGTGGTGTCGTCTGCAAAGTTGATGATCCGCGAGTTTGGGTGGACGGCTGCACAATCATGTGTGAACAGGGAGTACATCAGTGGCGAAAGTACACACCCCTGTGGGGTGCCCGTGTTGAGAACGACAGCCGCTGAATAATTGTTACCGACCCTCACAGTCTATTTGCGTTCCAGAAGGAAATCCAGGATCCAATTACAAATTGAAGGAGGGAATTTAAAATGTTCCAATAATTTAAAATGTAACTGTGAAGGAATAATACTGTTAAAAGCTGAGCTATAATCGATAAAAAGTACCCGAGCGTAGGAACACTCCCTCTCCAGGTGAGCCAGGGTCCCATGTAACCATATAGAAATAGCGTCTTCAACCGATCTGTTCGTGCGATAGGCGAATTGCGAGTGATCAAAACGGTCGGGTAAAAGTGATATGCTAAAAGAAAGGATAAAACGTTCAAATGTTTTCATCGGTACAGATGTAAGCGCGACCGGTCGATAGTCGTTCAAGCCAGATACTTTGTCCTTCTTTGGGATGGGTACTATGGTGGCATCTTTGAATGACCGGGGTACCTCTGACGTGCTCAGCGACCAATTGAATATGTCAGTGTAGACGCCAGCAAGTTGTTCGGCGCAAATTTTGAGCAGTTTTGGAGTGATGCCATCGGGTCCTGGCGCTTTCCGTTCGTTGAGTCGTTTGAAATTGTTCCTCACCGAGGTCACATCGATGAAAAATGGCGCGGTGACATTTGTGTTGTTGGCTGGAGATGGTTTGCTGTTATTATCTTTGTCGAACCGGGTATAAAATTCGTTAAGCTTGTCTGGCAGCTCTGCATCATCACTATCCGCTGACCTCTTCACCCCTTTGTAGTTGGTAATCTCCCCGGTGTTCGCCCATGCTTCTCTCGGGTTAACAGTATCAAACTTTTGCTCAATCAGTTCCTTTTGTGCTCTTTTCGCGTTCCTAATGGCTCTCTTGAGGTCAGACATGGCGAGTTGGTATCTATCTGGGTCCAGTGGTCTTAGTCCGATAAGCTTCATCCTTGGCCTTTATTTTTACTTTGACAGCTTTGTCACACCACGGTTTGTTGTTTGGGTATTGTGTGACAGTCTTAGTTGGTATACAAATGTCCTGGCAGAAATTGATGTACGCGGTCACCGTATTTGTGAATGAATGCAAATCATTATCCTCTTTGAACAAATCCCAATTCGTGTCATCAAAACAATCCTGTAGTTTATCGATCGCTTCCCGAGTCCACACTTTGACCGTTCTTTTCACTGGCTTCGTTATCTTCAACTCTTGTTTGTAAATAGGGATAAGTAGCACTGTGTTGTGATCAGAGTTACCGATACCAGCTCGAGGTGATCTGTGGTGTACCAGGTTTCAGTTAAACAAAACACATTGCAGTCGGCATAACCACGGAAGTTTGCGATTCTCGAAAATAACTCACCGGTCTTGTTGAAAAGTCTCTGCACGTTCACTACGATAATACTGGGTACTGGAGTGTTCTGATGTCTGCGACGAAGTTTTACTAGTTTGCCACCTCTCCTGCCCCGCTTACGTGTAGGCTTTACGTTAGGCTTAGGCTCATTCCAAGGGGCATCGGTTGGCCAGTCCACAGAAAATTGACTTTCATTGAGTCCGCAACCGTCGAATTGCGAGAAAGGATCCTGGCGTAATCGTAATAAATCCTCTCTGGAATATTGCAGGAAAGTGGACGATACAGATGAAATGACGACATGAAATAACATTAAAAACAGGAGAGCTCTAGTGACCGTGTCGCTCTTGATCAGCGCCATTTTTTAATTTTATTTTTATGCCATTGACAATTTGTATAGTAATCTTGACAAGAATAGTACTTGTGTCAGTGTTTTCCTGCATGGACCTGTCAAAGGCCTTTGACACAATAGACCACACAATTCTGCTTAATAAATTACACCGTTACGGCATGAGAGGAACCCCCCTAAATTGGATCGACAGTTACTTAGCAAACCGCTACCAATATACATCCTACAAAAATGCTCATTCCCAACTGGAGAGAATTCAATGTGGTATGTCACAAGGCTTTATACTTGGTCCATTGTTTTTTATCCTATATGTCAATGACATTACCAATGTTTCTGATAAAGTTAAAGTTGTTTTGTTTACTGACGACACAAATATTTTCTTCGTATCACAATCGAGAACTTTATTTCATATTGAAATATCAATTGAATTAGACAAGTTCAGCGACTGGTTCGCTGGCAACAAATTATCATTGAATATTGATAAAACAAACTATATAGTTTTTAATACTTCTAAAATCTGTACATGGAATGCTGATATTACTATGGGTGGTAAACGACAACAACAAGTCAATAGCACTAGATTTTTAGGCGTATATATAGATCATGAACTTAAATGGTGTGACCACATTTGTATGTATGTATGTATGTATATTAGATCCTCCTGCAAGCAGGAACTCGCGAAGAAGCCTCATTGGCTTATCAAAGCCGCAAGCTGACCTAAGTATTTGTATTTGTATATTTATTTGTTTCATCACAATTTACAGTGTGACGGGAAGTCTCCTATAAAGCCTGTAAGGCTTAACAAAGTAGGAGACTCCCCAAAAAGAAAAAAGAAAGAAAAACTTAAGAATAGAAATGAAAAGTTAATAGTAGCATCTACAATGATGAAATAATCGAATTGACTCTACTAGAAATTAATAATGTTAATAAGCGATCCTAACAATCTTTATAATGATCTTAATCGCAAACACACACACAAGAATAAATCCATTAATAGTGAGAAATAATTACAGTTTGGAGATTCCTTTTGAATACAGAGTAAGAAGGCTTATTCTTAACATTATCCTGGAGATTATTCCACGTTTTTACAGCACGAATACGAGGGTTAAAAGAACTTAAAGTACTTCGTTGGGATAAAACATGGGCGTTATTACAATGGCGTGTTTGATGGTTGTGGATTAGTCTATTACTATATATAAAATCTTTAAAAGCCTCGGGTAGCAATCCATTCCATGCTTTATATGCAAATGTTGCAAGCTGGACTCTTATAATATCATTTAGTTTTAATAAATTTAATCTTTTGTATAATGGGCTAGTATGATCACGTGGTGCAGCATGTGATATATGGCGGATAGCTCTCTTCTGGAGGACACATAGGTGATTAAGATTTGTAGAATAGGTTCCTGACCAAATAGTCGTGCAATAAGTTAATTGGGGTAAAATCAGAGTTATATAGAGTGTTCTGAGTATATTTGGAGGTAAGTCAGTCTCTTACATTCATATTTAACGTCCATGATTATGAATTGTTAATTGTTAATTGCCAACAACATTACAACTGTCTGTAAAAAAAGTTGCAAAAAACACCGGTGTTTTAGCTATGCTTAAGCATTATCTGCCAAAACACATATTAAAGATTCTCTTTCAGACATTAGTCCACATATTACGTATTGTTGTAACATATGGTCTGGCACTAGACAAACCAATCTGAATCCATTTGTATTACACAAAAGAGAGCAGTCCGCCATATAACACATGCCAAACCACAGGACCACACAAATCCTCTTTTTAAGCGTTCTAAGTTGTTAAAACCTGATGACATTATTAGGGTTAACTTTCATACATTTGCTTATAAGGCATGAAATGGACTGTTACCAAATGCTTTTAATGACTACTTAATATGTAACAGTGATATTCATCATCACAATACCAGATTTTCAGGCAATGCACATTATAACAGGTATAATTCTACAATGGTGATGTTATCACTAGGGGCACGTACAATCAAAACATGGAATTCTCTCTCAGACGACCTTACAAATAAACCTTCTGCAAAATCATTCAGAAGAAACTTTATTCAAATAATTATTGCATCTTATTAATTGAACATGTTCATATTTTCTTATATATTTAGTTTACTTTTTCCTTTTCTTTACAGGGAGTCCTCTACTTTGTTTAGCCCATCTGAAGGTTTTTTAGAGGACTTTCTATCACATTGTATATATTCACGTGATAAAACAAATAAATCAATCAATCAATGAATGTTAACCAAGTATCCCTTGAATTCATTTGTTTGTATTATTTGAGTATACATGTTAATAATCATGTCGAAAATCCGGTTAAATAGTTTGAATGATGGAAGAAAGGACGAAAATGGCTACTAAGCAATTACCTGGATCTATAGACCAAGACTTATGGGCAGAGTAGTTATGAATTTTCGTAACCGCATTTCTAGTTATGGATGGATCCTGTATTTTCTGTAAAACTCATTCGCAACGGACCACGCAGTGAACCGGAGTTTATTTTTTGCTGTGCTAGGCGAACTGGTGAGTAATAATTTCACGTTTTGTTTTTGTTTTTTGTTACCGCCAAACTCCAACAACGGCAACAACGAATCAGACCATTAAACTTGAAGGCACAAATAAAAGAAAAGTTTTGGTGATTCAAACCATTTAAATGTACCTTTATAACTGAAAACTCAGCCGTGATCATAGGATGCACTTATGTTGAATGAAAAAAATCAAGTACTGAAATATTGTGTCACTTTTGTCTGGTACGTATCCATTTTCAAGTGTACTTAAAGGGGGAGTGAAGGAGAAGGGGACACTGCGAGCGCCATTGCGCAAAGCCTTTATCGGATGGGGTCCAGGGCCTGCCATAGGGGTACAGATGGGTTCCAATGTCGAAGACCCGGTGGGGGGGAGGGGGCATGTGGCTGAATCACAACTAGAAATGTTCAAGTTTGCTTCTGTTTGGTCCCTGAATTGACATGTCAGTCATAGATATATGGTAACGAGGGTCACATCTGACAAGTGATTGGACTTTAATTTAGAAAGACTTATCTAATTTAACATCCGGGAGCATCGAGAAACATTATACTTATCATCAAATGTGATACAGTGATGCATTGATATGCCTATATAGCATATATTTTTAAGAAATTATTATTTGGTTAGGCTATTTACTAAAAGTGACAACCGTTTCATTATCTAAACGGAGCGCCACAATCAATTGGCGGGTAGCGTAGCAAGACAATGATTACCAAAAATGTCTCCCATTTTGCAAGAAATGGCAATTCCAAGGCATTGTAAAAATTGTTCACTTCCAAAAAGAAAAAAAATGTTGGGGGGGGGTTGGAGTGGGGTTGGCAATGGGATGAGTGGGTAGGCCGCGTATGGGACGGTGCCTCAATAGTTTTAGTTAAAACATTGTGGCACCGATAAAGAGGCTTACGATGGGCTGATAGGCCTACATGAAACATATACATGTAATAAATATATATATTAACGGTTGCTTCACATCAGACTGCTATACACTATTCCACGCAGGTTAAATCTTAGCAGCTCCCTATACGTTTATTGTTATTCTAACAAAACTCCTGAAAACCAAAACAAACGCACGGTCATCGCATTCGCGATCGTACTTAAGAGTAATGAGTCGTTAACATTAACTATGTGTACTTTTTTATCTCCATTCCTGCAATACGTGCCGAAAATCTTGAGGTTGCACAATACTGACTAATGAAACCAAAAGACTGGTATGAAACTTTAGCTAAAACTAAATGAAATACTGTCCAGGTGTTCACATTGTCTTTCATTTTTATTTAGGAAGTGGAAATCTCAGCAAGGGGCAGCTGTCCCGCTCCCCACAGGCTACGGTCCTGTACTTGGCATCAGTTAACTTAATCAAAAATAGAAAAAATTGTGAACATAATTATGTAAATAACTACTAAAGTGAAGGACTTAAGGTAGTATGAGTAACATGGTTATAACAACAACATGACTACCAGCCTAGCACCCAGGCTTAGCACCATATAGGCAGCTGTCTCAAAACTCCTATATGATTGGCATTGGTAACCAAACTGAATGCACAATATAATTTTGTATAGTGTTATAGTGCATGTACGAGCAACATACAACATACTATAAATTTAAAAAAAAAAATCATGTAGTGTAAAGGAGTTAGCGCTCCTCTCCCGCTCGGTGTCCTGTTCATGTTTTGTTTCTTTTTCCCGCCTTTTTTTCCTGCTTCCATCTGTAACAAACAGTATCGATATGTAACGCACTCTTCGTCAATACTACTATCAAAGTCATTTTTATAATTCAGAATCCAAATTTTTACTCCTCCCGAAGGTGTTTCACGGAGTGCATGCAGCTAGAACCGGTCGATTCCCATATACACATCAGCGAGAGAGAGAGCGAGAGGGGGGGGGGGGGAGAGTGAGGGGACTATACGTAACCAAAGAGCGAAAATTCCAGATAAGTGTATCTCTCTCCACGAAAATGTATAGTCGATACAAATGGATAAAAAGAGAAGACTAGAAATCCGTGCAGCACCACCTGTTTGTATTTTGTGGAACACCACAATTATAGTCATAATAATTAATAACTATAGGCCATGCAGATTCACCATCTATGGATCAGTGGTGGGCACGAAATTAATCTTGCGGACTACCATGAAGTTTTAACTTATCTGCTCCAAGATGCCAATCCACGGTTTCAAACTTGTCAAATTCGTGCCCAACGGTATCTGGGGTGGAGTGCAGGGATAATTTTGTCTCTAAAAAGTGACTCTGACTTCGTCCTCGTCTATCTGAATACTCATTCACTGCAATAAGGCACGGTACATCAGGGGCGTCAAACAATTGGGGGCAGGGGGGCGGGGACACGTCTACCATTTTTTGAAGGGTGGGGTCACAATATCAAATGTCTCTCCCCCCGGGATTAGTAACGGAATCGTGTAGGCGCAAGACCTTTCAGGCTCACAATGACTCGTGTTTCTCCTAAAGGGAGCTCAAACATTGTGCTATGAGATTAGTAGTTAGTAATGTTTTATTCTCATCTGCTCAACCGCTCGAACCCCCCCCCCCCCTCCCCAATGAAAAATTAAACTACTCAGCTCGGCTGAAGTAAGAATGACGGTTTTCTTTTATACCGTAAATTAATGAGGAACTGTGCCATGCATACACCGCTGAGATTATCTGCTAAGCCAGCAGATATTGAAAGCCCGCAGCATTCGCTAATCTCCTTTCCAGTATATTCGTTTTTCTTTCCATATATTTATAATTTGTTTCGTTTCACGCACAAGCAAAATAACACTATATGTAAATTATAATGTGCATTTAGATTGATGAGCAATGCCACTCATGATAGGTTGCAAGTGTTTTGGAGATAATTATATGTTTCATAGGAGTTTTGAGACTCTTTAAGGAAAGTGACCCAAGAAAGAACCTGGTCACGAAATAAACCAAACAACCAAACGACTGATCCGCTCTCAAGCCCAGTCCCCTTGTATCGAGATTGTGACTGTGTGATCATAGTCAGGTGTGTTTTACGATTCCCTTTCAAGGGGAACATAATGCTACATATTATCTTAGCCAAAAGGTCGCTCATTACGTATATATGCAGGATTGAGGATGCGATGACCGTGCGTTTGTTTTGGGTTTCATGAATTTGTTTTGAATAACATTAAACGCAGAGAGCTCCTAAGATTTAACCTGAGTGAACAGTGTAGCAGTCTAATGTAAAACTACGGTTAATAAATATATTAATTACGTCAATATGTTTATAGGAGGCCTATCAGTTTCATTGTTTGCCTCTACATCAGTGCTCACATGTTTTAACTAAAAACATTGACACGCAGTCCCCTACACGGCCCAACCCACTCAGTTCATCCCCCCCCCCCCCGTAGGTCCCTTGTTGTTATGTGAAACAAATAATAATACAAACCTCACAATTAATTTCACCTAAATGCCCTATATGGATTCCCTCAGCATATATAGGCTACGGCTACCATCAGAATGCACTGACTTGCTTTTATATCTTCAATTACCTGTGTAAAACAATGGATCATGCAGAGTCTATAAAGTAATGTAAAGTCCTATTTTTCTAAAAAGGGATTCTACCTAATTTTTTTCTTCTTCTAATTTACCTTTTTTTTTAGGGGGGGGGGGGTGTAAACTTCTAAAACTTGAGATCTCAATATAAGTACTTAGGCCTAGATGTTACTTTACAAGGCCTGGGAAGTGCCATTTCCGGCAATTTTTAAAGGGGCTATACAATGAATCCAGCCAAGCAATTAATGTCAGGCGCCCTCTATTTTTCTCCAACTTCTGATTCTGTCCGATTAGGGGTTGTACCATTGTGTGTGGGGGGGGGGGGGAAGCTCAGGCAGTGAAAAGAACTGTTTCACCTCAATCATAGTAGAATGACTGTGGAATGCTGTATAGACCTAGATGTTTATGTTATTGGAGAATGCCAAGGGAGTTGTTAAATGTTCTACTTGGAATGACCTGTTACAATTTGTAGTGTCAGACATGGGGGTAATTTTTACACACATTGAAGGTTCACCTCTGCACTGTGGGCAAACAAATTCTTAAATTTTTGGGTCGGCCAAGTGCATGATGTGATGCTGATTTATATTTTCAGGTATTTTCACTGATGTAATGCATAGTGGTAATTCAATATGACATAATGGGTGTAATATTCTTCACTTTGGAGGGACATATTTTGTCGGGAAATGCGTTCCCCTCCAAAGATCAACAATTTCGCTTTTGACAAAAGTGTGACACAGTAGCAGATTTTTCAGATAACGGTATGGGGGGGGGGGGGGGTTGGTGGGGATGGGACAGGCCCATATTAGCTACAAAATGGAAAAATTTAGAAAAACAAAAAGGTGAAAAA
The DNA here is from genome assembly GCF_037975245.1 of Apostichopus japonicus. Lineage (NCBI taxonomy): Eukaryota > Metazoa > Echinodermata > Holothuroidea > Aspidochirotida > Stichopodidae > Apostichopus > Apostichopus japonicus. The sequence continues at coordinate 20,009,808 of NC_092563.1, read as the reverse complement.
GAAACAAAGGAGATCTGACAAGTGGTTCAAAATTTTACTTTTTTATTTCAAATTGATGATTCAGGGGCCAAGGCTGGGGTGCTTACCAAGTACCCCCGGCAACCAGTCCGGCACTAATAATTGGTACAATTTTCCTACCATATTTTGTCAGTGTATAGCTACTGCAGGAACAGTGTAATGAGATTGACTGGCCAGATCTGACTGAAACTATCTTTCTATTGTGAAACCTTGCGATGGATCCATTGTGGGAGAGGGAACTGGGTTTAATGCCTCCCCTAATCCCCTTATTTATCCGATTTTGTGAACATTTTACAATAACGACGAGGCTGATGTTAGGATGTGATTGAATTAACAACTTGCCATACATTTTTGGAGGCATATGTTGAAACAATATCCATAAATCATATTTTATTTTGGAGAAGTGATCTTATAATTTAGTGAACTTTTAAGAATGTATATATATGGCAACACCAATGTGAGTCTTTGTGAGCGAATTCATCACATCAGCCATACAGAAAATAACTCCCTTCTATTATATATGACAATTTTATAGAGTGGACATCATTTTACAAAAACATTTCATTTTATATAGTCTAATTTTAGAGTATTCCTGTACATAGCATGCCTCTGGAGTATTCATTAAAACAGTGTCACAGCAGAGACCTTAATTGTATACAAAAACAACCGGTACTCATGGCTCATAAGTAACTACTGTTCATGTCCTGATACACATGTTAGGAATACAAAGTAGTTATTACTGATTCACGGTTGTGGGAGAGTAGTTGCTGTATCTAATCATTGAGTGTGAGTTCTTTAATACGTGATTGTAATATGAAGTCGTATCTAGTAACTTTTTGCTATAAGTAGGTCTACTGATATACCCGAACATGGCCTTTCTTTGTTATCTTCATGACGAATTGGAGTCATTTAAAGAGAGGTGTAACTGTAATCTGGAGGTACTGTACCTATTATTGGCAAAAAAAATCGCCACGCTACGTGCCCACAGATGGTGGCGCTCTCGTTTAGTGTCATGCAGAGCCGTATATAGAGAGAGTTTGGCCAACCGTGTAACCGATTTGGATTGGTCGAGAGGGAAAACGCCCACACAGGGTGGTAAAATAGGTCCACTTGAAAACTTTATAGCAGACGACACGCATACTCACAGTGTATAGACTATCGTTTTGTACACGAAAAAAGTACGAAATTATGAAAGAAATGGTGCTGGGGATGCTGCAATCGGTCAGAACATGGATATTGTTGTTTGATTATCCGACTGACCATAAAAGAAGAGGAATTTTTTGGAAGTAGAAAGAACAAGATGGAGATCTAATGAAAAAAAGTCTGTGTAGCCTAGGCCCATACTACTAGCCATAGGCCCTAGTGTAATACGAGTAATGTACAAGCAATGCGAGAATTTTACGTTCAAACTGGTTTCTGTAATTACATGCATGGCTATTCTCTCTCGTTTTACGATCCACAAATTCGATTTCATTATGCCAGCTCTCCTAATCATAGGCATGGCAGTTTCAGTCGCACATATAGTTATCCTAATTCCTAGTTATTGTATGCCTAGGCTATGCCTAGCCTAAAAAAGTATCACTTTTAGTTCTATGTAAAAGGGTGGGCTAGCCTCTAGGCATCACGTAAAGCCCTAATCCTTAGTTAAGCCCGAAGCATAAGTTAAGCCTGGGCTTAGTTAGACCTGGACCATTCTTTCTATTACTACAACTGTTATAGCACATTACATAATATGGCACAGTATAAGGCCCAATTAAACTAGGTCTAAGGAAAACAAAGTAGCCTAGGCCTAAACTAGTTAGGCTAGGTCTATACTCATTGGCAACTTGTGGGTTGTGTACACATACAAGCCTAATTATATAGACCCTTTTAGTATGTCATAAACAAGTGCCCAAATGGTTAAATGATCTTGGTTTGTGTTAATTGTCAGCATTGGCCTAGCCTTTTTAGGCTAACATGAATTCAGCCTAATTTTTTCTTCTTCAAAAGTATAGCCTAGGCCTTGGTTTAATTTGGATGCAGTCAACTATCATTTATCAAAGTTGCATCAGTACCTCCTTATTCCCTTAATTGACACCCACATTGACGATTGAAGTTAAAAAAAACCTTTTTAAATTATCTTTAGACAGTAAATTTTAACTCCCTGAACTTCAGGACTTTTTTTACAAATCAAAGGTGACATGTGCTCTGAAGAAAAACTCCTAACATAAAAAGCCACAGTTAGCAGACTGTGATAATGACAAACCTGGTGAGTGACTTCTAGACTGAAATCCAGTTCCTGCAACCACAGCAATAAAGTCTTTGTTTTAATCAATGCACTTGTGTGTTTGAAACTTTCAAATGGACACTCAATGGCAGTTGGTTAAGATATAAGGTTTTACCTTCATCATGGAGAGTCGAAGGGAATCTGCCTCATCATCTGAATAATGGACTCAAGGATAGCAACAAATCATGATTGGATAATGATTTTGAGCAAGTAAATATCTGGCAATTTGAAAGTTTGTATTATTTTTTTACATATTATTTAAGCTGTTTAGCTCACACACAAGCAAATGATCAAGTGACAACAACCGATGCAGTATATTTAAAGGTATTGAAGACTTGCCCTAAACTGCATGCCGCGCTCTGAAAAAGTTTACTTTCCGTTGCTTGCAAGTGAAGTTTTTTGTTTGTGTCGCTGCAAAATGCAGACAGTAATGAAACCCGATACCTTGTTATCTTTTATCTAGACCTGAGATGTCCACGCTGCTATGTGCACTGTGTTGTGGGTATTGACTGTGATGTTTGTATTGACTGTACACTAATGTCTATTTACAGATGGTAGCAAGCTGTATGTGTATTTTCTGGGATCAATGGTGGTGTCTAATACTTCTGTTACACCGCATTCGAATCTAGGTCAGATAACCGGCATGAGACGTTTCTTTGTGCAGGAGTCTCCACACCCTTTAAGGAGAAGTATTTATATCCCATTAATAGAGAAAGAATTATGTTTCAATTGGTAGCATGCAACTTAAAATTTTGCAAACATTAGATACAATCAAACAATAACAAGGTTCATTTACAAGGTAATCTACTGCCCTTTATTTCACATTAGTCTGTCACATCAGAAGGTCACAGCTTTCAATAATTATACAAACAAATTCCCTTGATGGGTGCTTTGTTAGATTCCTGCAATTTTCAAGTTTATCAATGTAATAAGTTCTGAATGTGGCAATGTGGAGAAGCTTTGGGATAATCTGTGGATAAGACTGCCAGACTATCAACAAGATTCCACATCCATGCAACTCCAACTGCTTCCTTCACCTCCTTGCAGATGTACCACATGTCCAAAAAAAAGTCAGCATTGGTTAATGTAATTAAAATCTGGCTTCCTCCTGAGCTGGCAAATACACATGAATTGTCAAGTACAGAGGTCAGTGTAAAACCACTGAAAGATCTTCTCAGCTTTCAAGAAAACAAAGACTTCAAGCCAAATTGATAGAGGCCACACTGATACCATTCCACTCTCATAAGACGAAGGTATCACACACACTTCATTTTGCTTCTGCGATGCAGTGCCTGGTAGACTGTGAGGGTCACCCAATGGATGTTTTAACAACTGCCTGGTTTATAGAGCTCTGCAACAGATAATTCATCCTGATGTCTAGTCGTCATCCTGTCATGGCCTTGAGCAAGTTGAACCCACTTCAACACAAAGCAGCTATTGAATTCTTGTCTAGGTACTGTCAAATCCACATCACCATCATTGCTGGTTCCAGCTACGCCAACCATAATAAAAGAGTACAATGAGGGTTTTTTAATTCACCCAACAGAGCTTGCATTCCAGTACCTTTGGGCAGCTGAAAAGATATTCAGAAATTGTTATATGAGTGTGTTTGTATGCATGCATATGTGTGATTTTCTTGCTTTACAGAACAGCTCCATTTTGATAAGCTATGTAACGTGGAAACCTGCCAATCATATGTTTGAAATAGGACAGGCTGAAACGATTCTTAAATGGAAAGCTTAACGACTTCTTGCATTTTTATACATCACTGTTCAGGTAAGGCCAGTAAGGGCAGTATGAAGAATAAGTAACAATTAATAATTATCATTATGGCCATTTGCTGTCTGCATAATAACAAACTGAATGATGTCATCAGCCCTGTGCTCAGTTGACAACACTGACAAGCAGGCACACTATGTCAGTGTGATCCATGAAACCTTATTAAGGACATGACCATATAGTATATATGTTAATGGAAAATAAATAAGCTACAACATACACCAGTATTCAGTTGTTGCAGGTTTTTTTCTTCTCGACAGACCCATTCAATCTGTTACACCTACTATAGCCTAGTACTACATTCCTGAGAAATTAACACCACAATATCAGTCTTAGGTTTGCCCACAGACTCCCAACTATTGCTAACTCCTACACTCAAGTATATAGTTTAGTTTAGTAGAAAAAAAGACCAGGAGAGACACTCAAGTCCCCATTAAGGACCCTAAGGCTATATGAGAGGAATAAAACCGAGGACATCAAATGTCATACCCAATTACAATGCTTAATGTACTCATCCAAAGTATTCTTAAACCCATTCACACTACTTGCAATTCAACCTTCTCAGGCAAACCATTCCATCCATTCACAACCCTTGTATAAGTTGTATTAGACTTTAGAGAAAAAGTTATGCCGAATATTAATCCTACTATGTAACTTCTGGAGTTTAATACAATCTCTGGTACAACTACTTTTGGCAAACCTGAAAAGATCAGTGAAGCATAAATTGTCATTTTATGTGTAGGCCTACTTTATTTAATTGAAGGATCTATTAATGTAGGCCTGATGCTATAGTTGTGCGTCTGTAATCTAGCCTAGCCAGGACTCTTTTCGTTTGTATGACTAAAGTAGGACTAGTAGTATGAGGCGTAAAATAAAACAAGTGTAATGACAGGTTTTCAGCTAGTTTTCTATGCATTTCAGGTGTGAAGATAACGTAAATGTGATTAACTAACGCATACTCTAATTCATTACCTGATATCCATTTTGTTCCTCGTATGCCTGTCAAAATCTGACATTCTGAGTCGCTTCGTTTGTTCGCAACGAGCACAGTGTGCAAAGCTGCTATATATTGTGTGTGGTGTTTTTCGTGTTTCGCGAAACTGGTAACGACAACTGGACCTATTTTGATGCCCATGGTTTGCGTGTGACGTCACAAATCGCCAGTTGGCCAAACTCTCTCTATATACGGCTCTGGTGTCATGATAGTCTCTTTAGGGAAATGGCAGTCTAAAACTTTCTGAAAATGGCCCAGCTGGCATAAACACACATCAAAACATCATTATGTAACATTTGGGAGATACATAATGTTGCTCGATGTTCCATATATGCTCCCTAGAGGTTCTACCTAGGCTACTGCCCCGAAGTATCTTTATTTTATAGTTTTTTATGTTTCCGATAAAGTGAATTTACCCGGATACCCAACAGTTCTTTTTAATTACACTTTTGATACCATATGTGTGCATGCGTGTTGTAGACTTTCTGTATAACAATGTGATTTCATTATTGTGTGCAAACTTTAAGATTGTTTCCGTTTTTGGCTAAGTCTCAGTTTTATTGATCTTGGTAAAGGCCCAAAGTCTTTCTTAATTTACGTCTAATCACTTGTCACATGTGATATTAGAAACATGTTTACTGATATATCAATTCAGGGACCGAACAGAAGCAACTTAAAGATTTCTAGATGTGAGTCCGCACCTGGGACCCCATCGGAGCTTTGCCTCTGGGCAATCTGGGGCCCCAAGGAGGGCCAATGGAACCGACCCGGCTCGGCATCAAGGCGCTCATTTCAGTTTTATCAATGCTCAGTCATTTAGACCCCCCCCCCCCGCGCCTCGATTGCTCCTACAGTACAGCAAACAATTGTGTGCATATTTAATTATTATTTTCATTAATACAGGTACCCTTGGTTTATGCTGAGGTCACATATTTCGTAATGAAAATATCTGGTTTGAGCTTTCACATAAGAATTTATAAATGAAGTATAGCGTTAACAATTCCACCGTAGCAATAGCAATATTGCTGCATTTTACGGCTGGTATTTACCTACTGTACAAAGAAGGTACTTCGTTATGCCTGGACATGCGTAACTGTTACACATGTACCTTCTTGAACTAGTTGCATCACTACCCCACACTCACAATTATTGACAGTCGCCAAAAAAAAAGGCTTGAATGATGATTTTGTATGCGCCTGTGATTTGTTTATAATATATATGTTAATCATTTATATTTCGACGCAATGTCACACGAAAACTTGTAACACTGTTCTGTTGTTGGGATGATATATTGCACCTCTTGGTGAGTCAGTGTACATCAGTAGGCTGTACAATAAGTGTACCACGATGACAATAATGGGGTTGGGCTGGTCTGGGGTTCAAATGTAATGTGAGAGTGTGTGTGTGTCATTACCATGTGGAACGAGACACATAGTGTGTTTCTTGATTATGTGACATGTTCTGAAAAGTAACCCGACCCAATTTTAACGTTTAACCTGATTTGGATCCGCACCTGTATATTTCCTTTGTCGGCAGAGAACTGTCTCAAGAGATTGGAGCAATTGCAACGGGTAATATACAGCTTTAAGAACACGTTTATGCTATATTTGGCATATCTTAGTCCGATCCGAATTGCTAACGTAATCCGTTAATGTCAAATTTCATATTGATTTTGTTTTTTAATATATTTTTTAGAACAGAGCATCGATGTATGCCATTCAACATCATGTGCACTCGAATAACATGATGGTTAACAAGTTAAAAGTCTATGTTTTCGTATTTAAAAAATATATAGTTCGTGTGCTATACTGTAGGCATAGTTACGCCATTTTTATTAATAGACTCTATAATGTTTAAAGTATCATTTCTAGAAAATAGAGAGAGAAAAAAGAAAGAATATAAGTGGTATCGAAATACAACCTGTATTTATCACAGTGGCTTTTAATTAACTGTCTGTAAAATCTTCGAATTAATTGAGATCCAAGGGCTTGCTATCCGTCAGTAAATATGATGATATGAGAGGGAGCACCCCTCCCTTATAAAATCATTGATTCGTCTCTGTTCCTTCCATAAGGATTTAAGCCCATACCTAAATCAGTTGGGAAAGTTTGATTTAAGCTCCCCCCACCCCCTCCTCCTCGCCTTTGAAATACTACGCACATCAATAACTGTAACCAGCGACGTAGCCAGGAATTTGAAAGGGGAGCACATTTTTCGATTGATATGGGGGAGGTTTCTAAAGGGAGATTTTTTGAACAATTGAAGGTCCTTAGGTGCGATCTGGTGCAATGTTTTGCCAGTTCCATCATTATTATATGATATCCTATTATCAGCAGATTTTGTTTCCTGTCTGAATTCTTTCATATATACCTAAAATCAGAACGACAAACATAGTGCTCTTTTACAATTTTTCCAGTAGGGTGTTTCTTTCTTATTGTCCAATGTTTGGACTTTAATGTATATGACAATCTTAACTGATGGACAATATAGGGTATCTGATTCAGAAACTGCAACGTCTGCAGAACAGCGCAGCCAGGCTTGTTGTAGACTGCTATGACTTCAACACACCATCGTTGAGTATCCTCCATTCTTTGCACCGGTTGCCTGTTGAATTCAGAGTAAGTTCATATTAAGTTCAAAGTACTGCTCCTGGTGTATAAGTGCATTCATTGAATGGCACCCGCCTATTTGTCAGACGATCTGTCCTTCCAGGTCAATAATCGTTATACCTTGCGTTCTAGCAATACACTCACTCTCACTGTTCCCAGAACTAAACTGAAAACCTATGGCGACCGTGCCTTTCAATCAGCCGGGCCCAAGCTCTGGAATGGTCTGCCAATATCTCTGCGGAGTTCTCCCACTCTCAGTCAGTTCAAGTCTTGTTTGAAGACTCATTTTTCAAGTTGGCGTTCTATTAGGGTTGTACAGCGCTATTGCATACTTCGTAGATTTTAGCGCTTTATAAGTTCATTTATTATTATTATTATAAACTTTCATATTTTGTAAGACAGCCAGATGTGCAGTGGCCTAAAAACAAATATCGTTATCGCAGTGAATAACAGTTTAATAATTATTTATAGGAAGCGCGTATCACGTACGATTGCTAGCTTAGCTTCATAACATGCTGTTCGTGTAACAACTTAGGACAAATCATAGAAAGGTGGAGAACGAACGTTGTCAAAGTCGTTGTGCATACGGTTCGTGACACTCCATCGAGTGCGGCTAGGTAGGCAATATGCATTTTATTACGCAGCGGCCAACTGTGGGCTTGTAATAGGCTATATGCTAAATTTAGCTAATTGCATCTGCCAAACTAAGTAAGTAGCTGAATCAGTAGGTTTAAATGCTACTATGATTATAATCGAGTTAACGGAGCTGACGAGTATTCAAGATCAAAAGAGCACTGACAAAATCCCATGCTAAAAAACAACAGTTTTTAATATTTGTTTTCGACACTGAAGGGGGGGGGGGGAGCAGTCGCTCTCCTGGCTACGTCCCTGACTGTAACCGTAACTTTATGGTATGTGAAAAGATACTGGAAATAAGAATGATATAAACAATTTAAAATGCTATACCTGTTTATTGTTCCGATGAGGGCGTTACATGATTGGAAAGTTTTGAAGCAGGAAATATGTACGGTATTCTACGTTTGCCACATGCTTTTAAGAAAACCCTCAAATAATACAACGAGGGGAAACAAAAAATGAATGGATATAGTTGAAATATGACACAAGTCTATAGCGGGGTGCATCATTCATCGCTCTCTCCACCTCTCTCTCCCCCTCCACTTTCTCTCTCTCTCTCTCTGCGCATCTCAAGCCCTGCAACATCTACTTTTAGAAATGCCACAAAAAAGTATGCCTTCACCGAGTTTGATTTAAAATGCTAATTAATTAACGAAAGATATGATAGAATGAGAGCATTTTAACACTGCTGACAAAAGCCTGCTGCCTGTCGACGCTAGTAATGTCATTGGCTACATCATACAATGGACATATATACATGTAGGGATCTCAATCAACCCCTCCCCGCCCGTTTAAACCATCATGCAAAGTTTACAGCAACAATTACTCGATACAAGGATACTTCAAACCAGTCGTAAAGTTACCAAAGAACGTTTCCGATGCAATAACATTAATCGGATTATCACCAAAGAGCATGAAGTCCCGGAAGTAATCTGTAACAGTTCCAACTTGAACTGAGGTAGCGCAAGGAGCGACGTCAATAGGCACCCAGGCTTGACAGAGATTAGGCGCATAGCGGCTCACCGCGCATTTCAATTTCTCTTCAGCTGCGCAGAACTTGTTTTTGCAAGGATCACAATTGCTGTACCCGAAATGCGGTTCCGGGATTCCGAAGTGCAAATCCTCTTTCACAAATGCGTCAAACTCGTGACGGATAACATCTGCTGGCGGAATACAGGGATGATTTTGTCTTTGAAAGGTAACGCTCATCCTTTCCTCACCTATCAGAATAGAAGCGCCTTCGTCATCCAGTGTAAGTTCATCAGCAGGAATGTATGGGTAGAGAACATTCGGTTTTGGAAAATCAACCCGACTTCGATCGTAGAATTTAGCGAGGGCCAGCGAGTATCTAGGCGGTCCATCCGGTTGGTCAGTCAATAAAGGAATGGTAACAGCGACTTCAATGCCGTAAAAGAGAGGGTTGTGAGGGTCGCTACCATCCTCAAAGTCAGAGAACGTCATGTACCCAAAGTCGATGTATATTGGGTGTTGGGTTTCGTTCATTAACTCTGGAAACACACGGAAGTTCGGTAAAAATAATCTGGGACCTGGAAAACAGTAACAAAATGAAGTTATAATGTATACTTATTAATATATGTGTACAATTTGGACCAAGTAAGATCCTCAGTAAGTACTTTGGAACATTTTAGGGGTTTAGAATGCTGTACAACCTGCAGTTTGGGCCATCTACGAATGACTTATGTTTGTATGGGTGAATGTATGTATGTATGTATGTATGTATGTATGTATGTATGTATGTATGTATGTATGTATGTATGTATGGGTGTATGTATGTATGTGTGTATGTATGTATGTATTAATAGAAAAGAGTGTCGGCATGGCATTGAAGTCAATACGACTTACTGATTTCTGCTGGATGTATCAGAAGTTTTGGAAAATCGGATTATTTTAATCCGTGTCGGATTTTTTTAATCCGATTCCGTTGCAATTTCAAAGGAATTGTTTTGGTTTATCTGGGACGGCAGACCGTTTCTGATGTTTAAACTGAATGGTGCCGTGGTCTTTAGGTTTAGTTCCCAGAAATGTTCTTTCCCTTTTCTAGATTGATCTTTTCAAAGAATCGTTTTGGTCAATGGCAATAACACACAAATTCTCAATCAAATGATTTTGGGAGATTGAAAAGATTTGCAACAGATTGGTTGATCTATTGTAACCCCCCCCCCTCCCCCTTCCCGGACCCTCATCTCGATATCAATTTCTTAAGCCATTTTACAATACATCAATAAACAAGGTTTTAAATAAAGATATGAAATGTAACAGTTGAGTTTGATATATACAGTGTATGCTTAACATGCTCGATCGTTAAAAAACATCAGTATAACCTATTAGCTTACTCCACAGAATTTACACCTTATCACCCCCTTCCCCCAACTCACCATGAATACTATAGCGAAAACTTCCACCATACGTTAAATTTGTTAATAATGCGATATATTTAAGAGCAGCCAATGTTTAGTGTAATCGAATAACGGCGTTACCTGTGGCTAAATTTAGCGACCCTCAAAATGTCACGGTTTGGTCAAAATGATGCGACGTTACAGCCAACGCAAAGCTTCACCTGTGACACACATTCATTTACAGAGGTATAGGGCAATTTATTACCGTCACATACATTTTCGTTTCCTTTGACTCTTATCATTGAGAACACTTACCCTGACAAACATCAGAATTCGATTCGTACCACTCGTCTAACCTATTCTGAATAGCATCTCTGCTGACAGGGATGTAGAAAGCCACTCCATCCCAGTAAACTCGCGCAACATCTTCCTCTATCAATGCTCCACTGTACTGCGTGACCACAAGAAGACACAATACACAGAATAAATAGTTTTCGTACTTCATGATAAAAAAGAGTTGAAACCGTGTTAGAGGAGAAAAGTAAACTAGTTTGCCAATCAGTTTGTAGTGAGAGTTTAAAAGAAAAGTTCATTAAGCAACTGCCCTGCCCTGCAACGTCACAATGACCTCGTATAAAATGCCGGTATTAAGAATATATAGAAATAGGATATTCGAATAATATCTTGTATGGTACGTGTGTATAAGATATTATATATCAACCAAATTGAAAGTAATTAGTGTACGTCTTTACATGTCAATGCCAGTCTTGTAACTAAATGTGCTGTTAACTTGTAAACATTGTTAACTTTACAAAACACAGATTATATGAGCCTTCGCTTTCATATGTTGATATAAAATGTCACATTAATTAATTAATTATATATATATATATATATATATATATATATATATATATATATATATATATATATATATATATATATATATATATATATATATATATATATTGCCATCTACATAAAACCTACCTGATAATTGTATATGTAAAAAAACATGAATTTTAGGACGAATATAGTTACCATCTTAACTTGATATATCGGAAACCCAATGTTTCCTTTGATATTCTGTTTTTTTTTTGGGGGGGGGGTGGGGAGGATTTTAGCCCCAAAAATTAATTCCTGGAATCAAACTCATACCCCTTATCATAAGAGGGACTTATTCCATTGTTAATGTAGATATAAAACAAAACAAAAGCGAGTGGATAGATTATATTTTAAGTAGGTTATGCAACACTAAGCACACGTCCGTGTCTTATTTAAATAGTGTTTAATAACTGTAGTGAATAAAACAGTTTATTTCTCGGTATAATTTCAAACATTGTGAAGTTTTCTTCTAGAACAAATATAAAGGTGAAACAAATGGGCAATCCATGGCATTAAAGGAGAAATAAACCCTAGTTTTTTGTTTTTTTTTTGCATCCATTCTTACGTTTTGACAGATGGTCTTTCTAGTAAAAGCAAAAGAAAAGCATAAAAATCCCTTCTTTGAGGTGAAATAAAATATCGATCAAAAAATATCTTTTGTCTTTATTGATCTGTAAAAATGCTTAAAAAGTGTGTGAAATTTGTTATTGGAACGAGTATCAGTAGAAATATAAATTTTGGGATCTTTTCAAGGATTTGATTTTTAACGTGTTTAAATTAGATTGCTTTCAACACGCATACCGTACTCAGTCCTAGCGATAGCGTTACTTACGTCCATCATTGCACTCCAATATACTGTCGAGCTATTATCTTCAAAATAGAAAATTGAAGCCTTTGGATTGGAATCGTATCTTTTCGAACCAGAATATTCAGAGGAAGAACTGAGATATCGAGAGGAGGAGTTTGTGCAAAGAATCAGTCCGCGACTGTTGTTAATGTTGTGTCGAATTCCAATGCTGATACGAATACCGGTTCCGCGAGCCACTGCGAAGAATGGTGTCTGTGTGCACTCTGTTCGCCATTGGAAAGCGACAAGGGGAGGGTATGCTGCTGTGGATTGTTCGCAGAAATAGCTTTGTTGAACGCAGGAGAATGTCTGACCAACAGACCTGAATTCTCCCAGATATTTTTGCAGCCAGTTCATTTAGAACTCTGTTTTGTAAATTTCTTGAGGTACAAGAAGAAGAATCCTTTTCCTACGGCTGCTGAGAACATAACGAATAGGTACTGTACACCTCAGTGAAAGTTCACTCTCATATTTTATTCCATCTGGAATAACGAAATATCTTTTACACTTTTCTGCTCCCTCTTCCCCTCTTCGGTTAACACAACCAAAGGCTTGGCATTCGGGCATTTTAACCGGTGAAATAAGCAAGCAAGATGCTCGAACATAGTGTGAATAGACTATAACTCGCATGCAAAGCTTCATTGTTTTGAAGTTACGATGAGGCTAGCCTACGTCACTTTTGAAGCGCCCTTAATACTCAAATTAACAAAATGGCCGTTGTTCAAATGGGTAAAAAAAAAAAAATTGGAAAATTCAGGGAAACTATATTTTGCTAAGTAATTTCATAAATCGTATCAGAAAAATATCCCCTACCGCATGTACACTCCAAAAACCTAGAGTTTATTTCTCCTTTAAAGACTCATCTGTTCCATGACGGAAGTTATTGTTGGGTTACTTCTGAATGCATCTGGTTGCTATCTTAAAATGTTGTCCCATTACTCTCTTCATAGCTTGTGGCTTAATGACCTTTCCATACTGATAAACAGGTAATGGCTATGAAAAAAAAAACAGTTTTGGGGTACTTTACCTTTGACCTTTGATATTTGACTTATGAAGTCACCAATCACGCAGGTACGAGTTTTCATGGTCAGACACCTACCTACACAGTTCGAATGTGATCGGACTTCTAGGAATGTAGGAGGAGTTCGCAACCGTGACCTTTTCGCACAAGTTAGCCCCCCCCCCCAAAAAAAAAGGAAAAAAAAAGAAGAAAACCCAAACCCACAATTATATAAACTTTTCGTATTTTGTGAAGGATCTCAACATACTTTTATTTACTGACCATCAGTCATGGTCAGTTATGCGTCCTAGACGTCTAATTATGATCACGTGACGTAAATGTTTCGTCAGCATTATCTCCTGCTACAAGGCATCTTTGGTGTCATTGTTTAACGCAATAATTGATACATAAGTGGAATCGGGAACGACAGTTTCTGAGTATAGTTCATGCAGTTTTTCGTAAGAAATTATCATTTTAATGTTCACTTTGTAAATCTCATGAATATGCGAAGACAGAGAAAAAGAAGTTCATTTTTATGAGGGTAGGATTGGTACCAATTGCAATTGATATAATATATTGTGTTTAGAATATATTTATATAACATTTAACATGTCAATAAATTTAAATTAACATTTGTTCAATGTTTACTTCATGTTTACTTCATTATAAAACGTTACTTTCTTTATATTATCTGGCATTCGAGTTTGTCGTACGCCATGATTGTTTCGATTATCAAGAATCATTGTTGACGCGTATTTGCATACAGACGACTACTGAAGTCTGGATACAGTTTAACTTGATATACATTTTAATATAATGTTCCGTTTGTTGTTGTTAAATATTCTCTTTACTTACTTATTATACAATGTAAACGTGTTTACTTATTCATTTTCATTGTCTGATCAAAATAGGTGGAAATATGAACAAATACACAAACAATTTTGTTGCATTTGTATTGTTTCTGGCATTGTTAACAATACGACGTACTGGCTTTGTTGACGTGACGAAGGCATCCTTGTGGCATATCGAGTTGCACATTTCACGCTTGCATATGTGTTGTTACTTGGAAGCGTATCGGTGAAGTTGTCTTGTTACTTGGAAATACAGAGAAGAAGGTTGACGTTAGTACCAGATTATTTCAATTTCATGCCCAGGCTGTATTCTTTGTGTAGTTTTAGGCCATTTACTTTAAGTGACATGTAGCCGACTGATCACACGTTATTAATATTTTACCATGTATGTAATAGGGGTTAGAGTGCAGCGCAGCAACATTGAACGGTAGCAACCATTGACACAGTGCATGTAGCGTGGACTCTACATTCTATACTGGTGGCTTGTGGGCGGAGCTTACCGTCTGCAAACTTCGACCAATGTTTTGCAAATTCCGATAAATGCAGTGTGTACTTTCGTCTGCTATGAAGCTGTGCATGTGGGATTAACAAGCGAATGACATTGATATCAGTGTTACCAGAGTTAGCGTTTTTACACTAGATCTAGCGTTTTTAGTCATTTGTGGGGTTCTAGCGCACGTTTTTTCTAATTTTGGTAATTCTACCGTTTTTTGCCTAAAACTAGTTAAATTTGCCAAAAATTGACCACTTTTCAGATTTTTTAGACAAAATTCTTACTTGGAGACCCATCCAAATTTATTTTGAGTATTTTTGCCCAATCTTCGGAATTTCCTACCGAAAATTTCCATATTTTTTTTTCAAATTTTCTGGGTCAGACTACACTCAAATCAACTATTCAAAATCTATTTTGTGATCGGTGACGCATTCATCCTACGAATCTGTGCTAAATTGACTCCAAACAACACGAATGTTAGGGAAACTACCATTTAGCGTTTTCTAGGGCTTTATTTTCGCAAATCTAGCGTTTTTTCGTCAACTGTCGCTGGTAACGCTGATTGATATAACAAATAACGCACAGTGAAAGTGTTTTTTTACTGTGGCACTGTTGAATGTTGTGTTGCGTTCACATTTGGATAATCTGGTTAGAATTCTTCGTCCTATTTAGTCCGTATCGATATTGTTGATTCGTTGGAATATATTTAACTCATCAGCAAGTCGTTTTGATTCTTATCATATGAAGGTTTTAATATTGACAAAACTGTACTCAGTATGGAAGTAACTTCCTCTCCTAGTAGGCCTAATAGTAGGCATACTTGTAATAGCCTCGTACTATATTACTGTTTATTTTAGTCTGTACTGTTAATGAGGAGATTGTGTCCATTTGTTATTACCCTTATAGGTGGTTACCGGTGATCAGAATCATATCGATTTCAGTAGCTGCTTGAGATATTGTTACCAAAAGATGACTCCAACATTGCTCAAACATTTAATTAAGGGGGATTGAAATGCCTATTTTGGTTGATCACTCGAACACTAATACCCCATTACCAATGACTCTCACTCAGATATCAGATAACCTCATATTAAAAGAAGTCAAAATAATTCATTTCTGACATTTTTCTTTTCCATATTGTACATAAAAGATGAAAAACCAAAACGGGTGATGGCCAAATCACAACCCTCATATGTGAGAAACATTCCTACACCAAAGACATTGAAGTTGCCCTATGGAGGAGTGCTGCTGACTCTCCAGCGAAGCTTGGAAATTGGGAGAAATAAGCCACATTGATGTTAATGAAAGTTATGCTTTCTACCAAGAACCATCTGTGGCAACCACCCAAAACACTCAAATAACAGTGAGTCAATATACTGTAACCTTCAAATTATACAATACATGTAGAACACTATATTCTAGTAATTTTGTGACATCAGTATTCATACTTGTCACACAAGTTAAGTCAGGGCTCCATTTGATGATCATCCATTTGCCTCAAATATTACAGATGGACAACCAAACAGAAACTGTTTCATGTATTTCTGACAACTCATTTTCCTGAAAATAAAACAGAAGAAATTATTGAACAAAGTGAAAACATGTAGAATGTCCTCTTCAACAACAAATGTCTCCTTTGGACAACCAAACAAGACACAAGTTCTCCAATGGACGACCATTAATTTTCTTCAAATTGAGGCTTGATAATATGCTATTGTGAGCTGTTATGGTGAATAACAACTACCACTCTCTCTGCATGTGTCTCTCTGTTGGTGTGTCTACCTGTCTGTCCATACACACTGTCTATTTAATTGTCCGTGTTCAAGAACTTGCGTTCAAAAGATCATTTAGGTGTTATAAAAGACCATTGTTTGAATATAGTCCCAATTATTTCACCATATTAAAGGATTTAACTCTAGCATAAGGCACTGCATAAATAATAATGTAAACACTAAAGATCAAAATAAAAACAAGGCTCCTTATAGCAATGCATTCCTGTGCACCTCTCTGCCTCAAAATTGCTCAAACATGAAATGATAATGTACTACATATCCATGCTTTCCTAACATCATTCATTCATAAACTATTCATTTCTCTTCTCAGGTAAAACCAACACCTGCATTAGAGACCCCCTAAAAATCACTGGGTACACTGTGGAAGACAAAACTAGGGATGCACCGGATATCCGGTCCGGCCGGACTATCCGGCCGAATAGTGAGAAATTATCCGGTTCCGGTTCCGGCCGGATATTTTTCAAAATCCGGCCGGATCTTTTTTAAAATCTGGCCTGAATTATTCCTTAAAAAAGTGTTGGTACTTAAATCAATGTAAACTATTATAAAAAATTAATAAAAACATTCAAAGTAAGGCAAAATTAGGTTTAACATGATTAATTTAATTTTCTCAATGGTCTGACCCACTGTTTCTAAAGATCAACCAAAATAAAATAATACAACTACTGTAATAATATGAAGCTATAGTATATACAACAAATACAGTTTGCAGTGAAATCATTTTCCCGTTTTAAAACAAACTTCATAGGTAGGGTATGCAGTATTTTTTCCAGCAAACAAATTTACATACTGTATCAAGCTTGTCAACAATTATATTGTAGTTATTTTATTAAGGAATGTAGATTACACCACCACTTCAAGTCATATTTAATCTCATAAATGGGGTCTTAAATTCACCTTCTTTATAATATGCGTATACATCACCTAAGATTTGCTCCTTGTTTCATACTTCTACTTCTTATTTTTGTGTAATGAAAAAATCCGGTTCCGGCCGGATTTTATCCGGCCGGATTTCATGTACTATCCGGCAAAATCCGGTTCCGGCCGGATCCAAAAATTTTGATCCGTTGCATCCCTAGACAAAACATTCCTACTACTCTGCTCAACTGATCATGACACAGTGGAATATAAATCCATAGAAGAGACATTGAAGAAACTACTAATGCTGCCGTATTCATCCCTCATCAAGGACAATATCGCAGGGTTGGATGAAGAAATGCCAATATCAGCTACAGCCACTATTCAAGACAAACAGATAATGTCCTTGAAACGAAACCTTTGACAAAGTTCTCGATACAGATTCCGACTGATGACTGTTTTATTCTCAAAACTATAACCCCAACCACAGCAAAACACACTTCCATCATAAATACATACATTAGTCCTAACCTTCAAATCTAAAACTCAAAAAATCAAGAACACTCAGTAAAAAAACTTCCAGCCTCCACCGGGGTTCGAATATATATATATATATATATACTAGATATATACTAGACTATTTGTGATTTCCCAGGAGTAGTTTCCACGAATTATATTCTGACTGCAGTACACTTTACCATTTCATTACTAAAATTTGGCGGCCATCTTTAAAAATGGCCACCACATAGGACATGTACCCATCTATTTCAAATCCTTTTATTCCATATATGTAATTATCACATATAAGGTGATTTTCAGGTATATCAATACCTCTCATTATCTATTAAATTCAGTGCAATCAATGATTTTGCACTTAAAATGTCGATTTTGGCGGCCATTTTAGAAAATGGCCACCATTGCTGATGTAGGCTCTTTTCGCGATGGCTCAACTTCCAGAAATGTTTCTTACTATGTCCTCTACATGTGTGCCAAAGCTAATGCTTGTATGACAAAATGCCATATTTTTACAGGTATTTGCTTGACTATACCTAAATCAGTTGGGGAAGTTTGATTTAGGCTCCCCCCCCCCTCCTCCTCCCCCTCGCCTTTGAATACTGCGCACAACACTTACTGCAACCAGCGACGTAGCCAGGAATTTGAAAGAGGGGAGCACATTTTGCGATTGATTTGGGGGAGGGTTCTAAATGGAGGGGGTGTCCCCCTCCCCTTTGAGGTTTTTTGAACAATTGAAGGTCCTTAAATGCGATCTAGTGCAATGTTTTGCCAGTTTCATCATTATTATGTGATATCCTATTATCAGCAGATTTTGTTTCCTGTTTGAATTCTTTCACATATACTTTTACATATATCAGAAAGACAAACATAGTGCTCTTTTACAATTTTTCCAGTAGGATATTTCTTGTTTATTGTCCAATGTCTGGACTTTAATATATATGACGATCTTAACTGAGGGACAATATAAACTTTCTTATTTTGTAAGACAGCCAGATGTGCAGTTGCCTAAAAACAAATATCGTTATCGCAGTGTATTAGCAGTGTAATAATTATTTATAGGAAGCGCGTATCACTTGCGATTGCTAGCTTAGCTTCATAACATGCTGTTCGTGCAACAAGTTAGGACAAATCATAGAAAGGATGAGAACGAATGTTGTCGACGTCGTTGTGCGTACGGTTCGTGACAATCCATCGAGTGCGGTTAAGTAGGCAATATGCATTTTATACGCAGTGGCCAACTGTAGGCTTGTAAAAGGCTATAGGCTAAATTTAGCTAATTGCATCTGCCAAACTAAGTAAGTGCTGAATCAGTAAGCCTAAATGTTACTATGATTATAATCGAGTTAACGGAGCTGACGAGTATTCAAGATCAAAAGAGCACTGACAAAATCCCATGCTAAAAAAACGACAGTTTTTAATATTTTTTGCGACACTGAAAGGGGGGAGCAGTCGCTCCCCCTGCTCCCCCATGGCTTTGTCCCTGACTGTAACCGTAATTTTTTGGTCATGGGAATATATACTAGAAATAAGTATGATATAAACAATTTAAAATGCTGTACCTGTTTATTGTTCTAATGAGGGAGTTACATCATTGGAAAGTTTTGAAGCAGGAAATATGTACGGTTTTCTACGTTCGCCATATGAATTTAAGAAAACCCTCATATACTACATCGAGGGGATACAAAAAATAAATGGAGGTAGTTGAAATATGACACAAGTCAATGGCGGGGTGCATCTTTCATCGCTCTCTCCACCTGTCACTCTCTCTCTCTCTGCGAATATCAAGCCCTGCAACATCTACTTTTAGAAATGCCACAATAAACTATACCTTCACCGAGTTTGATTTAAAATGCTAATTAATTAAAGAAAGATATGATCGTATGAGAGCCCTATACTATACTCTAAACCATCATGTAAAGTTTACCGCAACAATTACTCGATACAAGGATACTTCAAACCAATCGTAAAGTTACCAAAGAACGTCTCTGATGCGATAACATTAATAGTATTATCACCAAAGAGCATGAAATCCCGGAAGTAATCTGTAACAGTTCCAACTTGAACTGAGGTAGCGCAAGGAAAGACGTCAATAGGCACCCAGACTTGACAGAGATTAGGAGCATAACGGCTCACCGCGCATTGCAATTTCTCTTCCGCTGCGCAGAACTTGTTTTTGCAAGGATCACATTTGCTGTACTCGAAATGCGGTTCCGGGATTCCCAAGTGAAAATCCTCATTCACAAATGCGTCAAACTCGTGACGGATAACATCTGCTGGCGGAATACAGGGATGATTTTGTCTTTGAAAGGTAACGCTCATCCTTTCCTCACCTATCAGAATAGAAGCGCCTTCGTCATCTAGTGTAAGTTCATCAGCAGGAATGTATGGGTAGAGAATATTCGGTTTTGGAAAATCAACCCGACTTCGATCGTAGAATTTAGCGAGGGCCAGCGAGTATTTAGGCGGTCCATCCGGTTGGTCAGTCAATAAAGGAATGGTAACAGCGACTTCAATGCCGTAAAAGAGAGGGTTGTGAGGGTCGCTACCATCCTCAAAGTCAGAGAACGTCATGTACCCAAAGTCGATGTATATTGGGTGTTGGGTTTCGTTCATTAACTCTGGAAACACACGGAAGTTTGGTAAAAATAATCTAGGACCTGGAAAACAGTATAAAAAAGAAAGAAAGAGGGAAGTTATAATGTATACTAATATATGTGCATAAATTGGACCAGTTAAGACCCTCTGTGAGTAATATGGAACATTTGCGAGGTTTAGAATGCTGTAAAACCTAGGTCACCTACGAATGACCTTCAGTAACAGATGTTGGATACTGCTAGCAAAGTCCGTGCCTTTTGTAAAACATATAACATTGATATAAAATATACCATTCACATACTATATGTACTAGTCACATAACATAGGTCTTTATCAGTCACATAACCCATTTTTGGACAAAAAATAAATCAAATCAAAAACAAAATCAGCCTAATAGCCATGATGACGTCAATCGCTCTGCTGTAGCCGAGAAGAATTTCAAAGAAGGGTAAGAAATTTGTATATATATATATATATATATATATATATATATATATATATATATATATATATATATATATATATATATATATATATATATATATATGGAATGTTATGATTGAACAGAGTGCACCCCTGGTGTTTTGAATCTGACAATTTTACACAGAATAACCACTCTTCATAGGCAAGCCAAACACACTTGGACAAAACGCCCGCATTGACAGTTATAGATAGCCAATTTATACGCATCACACACCAGTAGAATCACTGTGGTCGAGTGGTATACGGACTTCGGTTTGTGACACAAAGATCCGGGGTTCGATTCCTACCTTAGACTGATGAGTCCCAAAAGGACGAAACCGGTCGTGAAGTAGAATTTTTCCGGTGTGTTATTCTTTATTAACTTACTATATATCGGTCATACCACTTTCTACACATTAATTAATTATATATATATATATATATATATATATATATATATATATATATCCAATATATTGTACAACTTCCTCTGTGAGTAGCGCCAAGCAGCCGATTCAGGGTTCTTGGCCTAAGATGTAGTATTGTAATTGGCCAGAGAATGAAGATGAACACAAAATAAATCCAGATAGGTGATGGTATTTTTTACAGCGATATTTTGAAAAGAACTTCTTACAGTAAGGTTAAGTGCTAAGTGTGGTTCTGTGGTACAAACTTGAGGCTACGTGACCCTATATATATATATATATATATATATATATATATATATATATATATATATGAAAATCGTAATGAGTTTGAACGTCAAGAACAGGGAGAAAACGTCCAGCCTCCACCGGGATTCGAACACGTGCCTTCCGCTCTATACGCGGACACCCAAACCACTATAGGCTATGGACGCTGATTGTATGTCCAGAGGTTCGAAACCGGTAAGGAAGGTCGTAATTCTACTGTAGGCTTCAAAATCGACTTCAGAAAAGTTCAGAGGAGCAAATGCTTCGAATGCGCAACGCTTGGCTGTACGGGATATTTCTGGTAGAGTACGTGGATGGCAACTGCTTGGTAAAAGGCAGTTGTGCTTGTTCGTGGGTTTATTGAACAAGTCTATTTTGAGTGAACCATTTTTTAGGGTCACAGTGGTGTCCAGGAAGTGAGCTTCATGTCCAAAAAAATATCTGCAGTAAATTTGATTGTGTGATGAAACGAGTTTATGTCATCAATGGTGAGTTTTAGATTTGCCTCGCCATGAGTCCATATCATGAAGATATCGTCAATGAAACGTAACCACGTGTATGGTTTCAAGTTTTGTCGAGATAGAAGTTCTTTCTCGAGGTTTGCCGTAAAGATGTTGGCAAAAGACGGTGCCATTTTGGTAACCATATATATATATGTTATAATAATATAATAAAGGCTTATAAGCACAACTACTACAGAAAACTATGTGCACTGCTGTGCTGGAAAACAACTAAATAAATCTCAAAGTAACGATACAAAAGTTAAAACCTGGTCGAGATGATTCTGGCTGAAATCAGAACCATTGAAAAATAGGCAGTGTTTTAATTTCCTCAGCATTTTGGACTTCTTTAAGGCTGTCAGGAAAACTTATTCCACCTTTTGGGTCCAGCCTTTCGCAAACGAGCGATAACCATACGAGGATTTAACTCGAGGCTCTATCAATAACGTATTTCTGCTACGGTCAGAGGTTACCAATATATCATGGATATATTTAGGACCCAGTCCTCTAACAGACTTTAACACAATCAATATTATTTCAATGTACACCCTCTCATTGATTTTAAGCCAATGAATATCATGGAATAGATCAGTCACATGATCATATCTACTTCTACCATATATTAATCTTGCAGCAAAATTTTGAACAGATTGGAGCTGATCATATCATGTTGGACGATACCAAAATAAAGTGAGTTACAATAATCAATATGCGAAATAACCATGGATTGGACAATAGTGCTTAACTCGGACTTAGTAAGATAGAACCGCATTTTAGAAATATTTCTTAGATTCTGAAAGCACCTGGATATAAGTGAACAGATTTGATGCGGAAAAGACATGGTATCGTCAAAATGATAACCAAAGTTACGAACAATTTGGTCAAATCGTACACAATCAACAGTGTTAAGAATTGCACCATTGATATGTATCAGTTTTAGTATAGGAGGGGGACCAAATAAAATGATTTGGGTCTTGTCAGGGTTGAGTTGCAAATAATATTTGCGCATCCAACGTTGAATACAACCAAAGGAGGATTGCAGAGAGTCAACCAGAACTGAACCTTGATTATGGTGCCTGAAGTGTTTATTAACCTGGTGATCATCTGCTAAACCATGAATATTTAAACCCATTCTAGAAACTTCATCGTAAAGTGAACGAATATAGATGTTAAATAAGACCGGATCCAAAAACAGATCTGTGGCACACCAAACTTAATAGTAATCTGATCAGAAGTACAGCCCCCTATTCTAACTCTTTGAGATCTGCCCACAATAAAACCTTTAAACCAGTTTAGGACAATACCAGTGATACCAATTTCATTAGATAATGCGGACAAAGGTACATTATGGTCAATGGTGTCAAAAGCCGAGCTTAAGTCAAGGAGTACCAGCACAGTGGCATGTCCACTATCACTGGCAACTAATATGTCACTAGTCACCCTCAAAGGAGGAGGGTTTCGGAACTATGGTATTTTTTGTAAGCAGATTGCCTGGAAATATTGAGGCTATTAGAATGCACGTGGATATTCAATCGTTTAAGGTCAACTCCTTCAATCAATTTACCCAAAAAAGATAGATTGGAGATCAATATATACTTTTTTAAATTGTTATGATCAAAGCCATTCCCTTTGATGGCAGGAGAAATATCTGCAAGTTTAAGACCATTCATACTGCCAGTGATGAGAGACAAATTAACAAGATGACATATGCAAGGAAGAAGAAGATCAATATTAGTTTGTAGGAGGTCTCTCGGAAGTATATCACTAGGGGAGCATTTAATTCCAATATTATTAATTATCTCCTTTAAGTCATCAATAGTGATAGGTTCAAACTGAGATAAGACAACTCCACGATAAGCAGTAGCAAGCTGTTTAGAATCTCTATCAATGTCCTGAAAATTTGAACGTATTTGTGCTATTTTGTCGTAAAAATACTTATTAAAGTCATTTGTAAGAGTTTATAGAGAAACAGTAGGTGGAAGGGTTTTGGTTTGATTTTTATCAAGGAATTTATGCACAATTAAGTACAGTGTTTCTTTAAGTTGAAGCTAAACTTGCCGCATCTCCCTTTTCCCGTTACGTTACCAAACCTTCTTTTCCCTTTATATCTACTTTTCAGCTGCTTCTTTTTACGTGTAACACCCCCTCCCCCTTCCCGGACCCTCTTCTTGATATCAATTTCTTTAGCCATTTTACAATACATCTATAAACAAGGTTTTAAATAAAGTTATAAAAAAAAGAGTTGAGTTTGTTATATACTCAGGCGCGTATCCAGGGGGGGACGTTGGGGGCGCGCCCCCCGGGTAAGAAAAAAGGAGAGAAAAAAAGAGAAGAAAAAAGGGAAAAAAGAGGGCCGGGAAAAATGGAGGAGTAGAGGGAGGAAGGAAAAAGAAAAAGAAGAAAGAGAGAAAGAGAGAAAAAGGAGAAAAGGAGTGAGTAAAAGAAAAACGCCAAGACACCGGGAAGAGAAAGAAGAACAGTGACATCATTACAGCGCTGATCCCTTTTATATACACAGGGTAGCCAGTGACGGTTCGAGGATTTCGGAAGAGGCGTGACCGACAACTCCAATTTCGACGTTTCCATTTTGCCTCTCTCACTAATGTATCTCTCTCTATATATATACTATATAAGGTCTATCATAACGCGTGTGTGTGTGTATATGGACGCCTTAAACAATTGTACAATTGTGCTATGAAACCAACTGTGGCTGGTCTCGAACTCGACTGAGTCTTCGGGTAACATGACGCATTTCGGGAAGGGTCGACCGCCCCTCCCGAGCGAATTTGTTTTTTATGATATCGCTAGTAATATCAAAATATAAAATGCTTACATGCAATTTACAAGGCCTGGGAAGTGTCATTTCCAGCGATCTGGGAGGCATTTTCGGCCAAAATTTTCTTGTACGCTTCGCGCCAGATCATTGTGGCGCTCCGCCTAGATAGTTTGCCTACAGGCTTCGCCCCTCCCTTGGCAAATCCTCGTTACGCGCCTGTTCGAATTTGTAAAGCAAACAGCAGATATTTCATCATATCAGTGAGCATAAAAACGTTCCAGGATGAACAGCCTTAAAACTGTCTATGTGTGTAGGCAAAGGCGAAAAGAGCCCAATTTGATTTTGGGAGCTGTAACGACTTGCCCGAAAAATATATAACCAACATTTTCGCGCGTTCAAAATGTTAATGTCAATATCATATAAGCAAGCATCGGTTATTACATCGCATGCCATCATGTATCGTACGGTCAGTGAAAGTTGCGCAGTATACCGCGGGATGCTCATGTAAACAACGAATTGTCCTATGTAGATGGAGAAAAAGCATGGAGGTCCAATTATGTCAAAACTGTCTTTTACATTAGTAATGGCGATTCAGTCGGCAAAGATTAGAACTTTATTTTAATTACTAAGGAGATAATTTTTAAACTATTCATTTCTTTTAGCTACATCATTGCAATGTATTGTTCTTTCAGTATAGGTGCCCGAAAAATTCTCAGCATATTGCACGAATTTTCAGAAAGAAATATTTCGTTAGGCCCCCCCCCCCCCCCGCCTCCTTCACCTATGTGTGTAGTGTTCGGTTTCGGAAATATTTGGTATTTTTTTCATTTCCTTCAACGAAGTTTTATTATAGACGTTATAAGAGGTTTCAATATTTGTACACCAATAAATTAACTGTGTCTGAATTTTCGAAAATTTCCTGACCAACATTCTTCATCATACTTCCCTCTACTCGTGCAATTTTGACTAGTCTGTTAGGGGTTCAAGGAGGTTTTCTATATTGGTTGTCCATAGATGAATTTTTTTTGCAACATTATGGGTATGTTTTGAAGTGAGTTTTAATCACGAGAAATGTGAATTTTGAAATTCTGAACAAAAAATTGTCTTAAAACCTTCAAAAGTGGGGCTGTCGGGTATTGTGGGCCGTGACGTAGAATCACTTACAAAAAACAATGATCCACAGGATCATGGTCATTTTCAAGCCCGAGAAGTGTCATTTCCGGTGATCTGGGGGTATCAAAACCAGAAATGTTCTTCTATGCTGCGCGCCAACTGATGGTGGCGCTCCGCTTAGATAGTAATTCGCGCCCGGGTTAGAAATCCTGGATACGCCCCTGTATACAGTGTATGTATACCATGCTCGATCGTTAAAACAACATAAGTATAACCTTTAGCTTACTGCACAGCAAATTAAACCACATCACCCATCCCACCTCCCCCTCTCCACCTTACCATGAATACTATAGCGAAAACTTCCACCATACGTTAAATTTGTTAGTAATGCGATATATTTAAGAGCAGCCAATGTTTAGTGTAATCGAATAACGGCGTTACCTGTGGCTAAATTTAGCGACCTTCAAAATGTCACGGTTTGGTCAAAATGATGCGACGTTACACCCAACGCAAAGCTTCACCTGTGACACACATTTATTTACAGAGTTATAAGGCAATTTATTACCGTTACATACATTTTTGTTTCCTTTGACTCTTATCATTGAGAACACTTACCCTGACAAACATCAGAATTCGATTCGTACCAATCGTCTAACCTCTTCTGAATAACATCTCTGCTGACAGGGATGTAGAAAGCCACTCCATCCCAGTAAAGTCGCGAAACATCTTCCTCTATCAATGCTCCACTGTAATGCGTGACCACAAGAAGACACAATACACAGAATAAATAGTTTTCGTACTTCATGATGAAAAAGAGTTGAAACCGTGTTAGAGGATATAACTTCGACAAGTAAACTAGTTTGCTTAACGGTTTGTAGTGAGAATTTACATAGAAAGTTCATTGTGAATGGTTACTGCCCTGCAACGTCACAATGACCTCGTATAAAATGCTGGTATTAAGAATAAATAATTAGAAATAGGAGATTTGAATAACATTTTGTATGGTACGTGTGTACGTGTGTCAATGCCAGTCTTGTAACTAAATGTGCAATTAACTTGTAAACATTGTTAACTTTACAAAACACAGATTATATGAGCCTTCGGTTTCCATATTTTGATATAAAATGTCATATATATATATATATATATATATATATATATATATATATATATATATATATATATATATATATATATATATATATATATATATATATATATATGTATATATATATATATATATATATTGTCATCTATGTCATCTACATAAAACCTATACCTGATAATCGTTTACGTAAAAAAACATGAATTTTAGGACGAATATAGTTACCATTTTAACTTGATATATCGCAACCCAATGTTTCCTTTGATATTCTGGTTTTTTGGGGTGGGGAGGATTTTAGCCCCAAGCAAATAATTCCTGGAATCAAACCCATACCCCTTATCATAAGGGGGGACTTCTTCCAGTGTTAATGTAGATACAAAACAAAACAAAAAACGAGTGGATAGATTCCATTTTAAGTAAATTATGCAACACTAAGCACACGTCCGTACCTTATCTAAATAGTGTTTAATAACCGCAGTTAGTAACAATTTATTGCCTTGTATAATTTCAAACACGGTGAAGTTTTCTTGTAGGACAAATATAAAGGTGAAACAAGTGGGCAATCAATGGCGTTAAGACTCATCTGTTCCATGGCGGAAGTGATTATTGGGTTACTTCTGAATGCATCTGGATGCTATCTTAAAAATTTGTCCCATTACTCTCTACAAAGCTTGTGGCTTAATGAATTTTTCCATACTGATAAACAGGTAATGGCTATAAAAAAAAAAACCAGTTTGTTGGGTACTTGACCTTTGACCTCTGACAATTGACTTATGACGTCAACAATCACGCAGACACGAGTTTGCATGGTCAGGCACCTACCCACACAGTTCGAACGTGATCAGACTTCTGGGGGTGTAGGAGGAGTTCGCAAACGTGACTTTTTCGCACAATTTAGGCCCCCCAAAAAAGAAGAAGCCCACACAAACATATTCATATTTCTGATATGGAGTGAAGTAAAATATCTCACCGCCCTTGAAATTAGATGATAATTCGATAAATAGTTGTGTATACCCTGCAGGTAGGTGATAGCCTAACCAATACCGACAACTCTGTCCCTTATTAAAAAATACATATCAGATCAAATTCAACATAACTATGTAAGTCAGAACAATTTCACAAAGGTATATATATATATATATATATATATATATATATATATATATATATATATATATATATATATATATATATATATATATATATTTAATATATATATATATATATATATATATATTTATATATATATATGTGTATATATATATATATATATATATTTATATATATATATATATATTTATATATATATATATATATATATATATATATATATATATATATATATATATATATATATATATATATATATATATATATATATATATATATATATATATATATGGTAGCTGCATGGTCGTCACCGACGCACGAACCCTCTATGAGATTCCCGCCAGAGCGGACGCACGTATCCTCAGTGAGATACCCTCTACGACAGACGCACGCCTGCACCCCCAGTAAGAACACAGCCCTATTTCATAAAAGTTAAGAACATTCTTATCTTGGACTTAAGAAGAATCATCTTTCTTAATTCTGCAATTGTTCTTAACTTTCAGAACATTCTTATCTTCTATTTCATGAAGCAACTTAAGAAGAATTCATACTTATCTTTGTCGTGAATCATTCTTAACTTGAAGAATGATCAGCATCACACTTAAGTGTCACATGTCAATTAGGCGGGACATTTCAATCAAAACACATCATTGCTAATTTACGTGTTTAATGTGGATGCCAATGATGGCTATGTATATGGCTTTTGGGCTGCTTGAAAGAGAAAACCAATGAGCTCTACCAAGGGAAAGTGTATTTAGGGAGAGAACCAACTTACTAGATCAATGGACAGACCGCCAGATGCATTCGAAGTACGGGTTCAGTAGACTTGCGTGCATCAACATCATTGATATGCTTCAAGCTGATATTTCTTAAATTAAGCATATGCCCTACTTAATATAGGATAGGCTATAATTGGGGTGGGGTTGGTGATGGGATGGCAATCATAGTTACTATAATGGGAGTAACTAAAAAAAAGTCCATTTCTGACTGGGATGGGAGGGAGGGGGAAGGGTAGAACTACTTGACCAAGGTTGGGGTAGGGGGCAGAACTGTTCTTGACGGAAAGTCGAACTGTTGCCCGACTTCAGACCGTCTTCCTGTGGAGGGGTCTAAGGGGGTATCCCTCCCATTTGAAAAAAAAAAATTGTTTATATATGGGGGATTATCTGCAAAATGGTGCTATCATTTGCCCTAATTTGCAGATTTTTTGCCCGTATCTTAGGTCTTTTTTGGGGGGAGGGGGGAGGGACAGACGCCCCCACCTCGTACGCCTATGGTCGGTACGTTTGTGGTTATGTTGATAAATTTGTGCCCATTGCCCTCCCTTCACAAACTTACTCGTAGCTGTTTACGCGACTAATTATAACTTTATAAGTTATCCGCTTGAACTACAAAAAACTACAGGGGCGGATCCGGATTTTTAGGAAGCAGGAGGTTTAAGGTTATTTGTGATCGCTGTCATGGAGGAGGAATCTAAGAATAGGGGTGTTCCCTCAACTTTGAGAATAACTAAAGGTCCATAGATATAATCTGGTGCTATTGCAACTTTTGAAGCAAATTAATTAAAAAAAAACATGTGCGCCTGAACTATATTTTGGGAAAATATCTATTAAAATATTTCCTTGTCTAAAATTGGCCAAAATATTCCTAAACTGTTAGGGGTGTAATTATGTATAAAAAAAAATTAAATATAAACCATTTTGGCAAAGAATCAAGAACTTGGTTAAGTGTGACGTACCGGAACGGTTTGCATTGACTTTGTATATGTAGATTGTAGAACTCATTTTAAGCTAGCAAACATGGTCGACCCACCCAATAACAAAAATAGTACACAAAACGCAGAATTGAAGCCGGCAAACAGTGTAATTCTATCTTAAAATTCATACCAAGTTTTGTACGGTGGAGTATAAGAATCGCAAGATACAATTTGTTAAAGTTGACGAGTGAAACGTGGTAAAAATGGATGATTTTCTGTCAATTTTAACTGAAACTTGCAAATACTTAGGTTATTCACAGGAATAAACAAATACTCCTAGTTGGAAAATTTAGAAATTCTGCACAACGATTTTTTCAATTAATAAAAACTTTGGGGAACCCTCTAAAATATATATATACAAAAATGTTTTGTGTGCTTCACCCTATATATAGATATATTTCCCTACATAAAGATATATAAACATTTATATATAAACTTTTGCCACCCTGTCAGGGCTTCCCCCTCCCCCCGCAGCCTCTGTCAGATTTTTTTAAAGGAAATCTATTGATTTCTACATTTTTATTTGGCAAGAACATTACAAATTTAGATAGGATACTGGAATAGAAATTTTTAAAGTGAATTGTAAAATTGTTCAATTATAACGAATATGAACTGACTTTCACAATAGCATTCATGGCAAAAGATATTAAAGGGCAATTCCTCTCGTCCCATATAAGACTCAAATAAACGTAGAATGTGCAATATGGAATGCTTGAGTTATTACAGTAGACCATACATAAACTTCTGAAGAGACTCAGATTGCACGGCTGAAGTGCATGCGATGAATAGGCAGCAGACAATATAGGATGATATGCTTTCAGCACAGAAGTTTGCAGTCTCGAGGGTGATGTGAGAGCTATGCCCTTCAACAAACAGGATGATAGGGAAGGTGATGTCCTCTCTCTTAACGCTCGGTAAAAAAAAAATGGCGATCCATTCGTTAAAAACTTCCGTGTTAATCCAGCCGTTCGAGGATACGCACCATTCCTCTGGAGCACCCTAGAGGGGTTCGTAACAGAAGCGGGTGTTCGGGTAGATTAACAAAGGCTCCAAGAAAAACCCTGTAGCGTCCACACAGGCCAGTCCGTGTTGCTCAACTGGTAGATGTTCCTTGTCTCTACTGGGGCCAACATTTTCTCCATGCTTCCTGCCAGTGGAGAAAATGCGACTACCATCATTAAGAATTTCCACCCAGTTTCCACCTCCTCGGAACTGATATAAGCCTTATAGTCTCCGAACCATTTTTAAAGTCGCTCGTTAACATAGCTCTTTCTTTTCACAGAGCCTCCCCATCTCTATCCACTGCAATCGCTCTTCAGAAAGGCCCTAAACCATTGTGCTCCTGAAAAAAGATAACAACATTCTAAGTTCCATACATTTTTATTCCTCATTGATCTATGTTATCGTTAAAATAAGGGGTGGCGCTATGATTTCCTCGACACTGGGGGGGGGGGGGGCTAAGGTCCCCATAAGAACGGCTAGGATCTCCGACAAAAAATATGGGTGCACAAAATATAATATATCTATAAACCGTAAAAGAATGAGCCTAGCCGGAGCAATTCTTACACCACTGAACTACATCTTTGGAGAGCCCGCTCCAGTAGAACTTCTTTTTATACTCGATTAGAAGTCTTCTTTGACATGAAATGGCCGGACAAGGGATGTGAATCGGCCAACTTCCATATTTGCCTCCGCAGCACTACAGCAGGGTTCTGCCGCTGCCGGTCGGCGCCGGTCGGGCCCGACCAGCACGCTGAATTACCGACCGCCACAATCTGCCTGAGTGACTTTTCCGACCGGCACTTATTTTCGATAGGAACTCCAAAAAACAGCCCCATAGCCGGAGGGTCGAACGTACAGAAACAATCTGTTTGAGACTAGGGGAAATCCAGTTCATAACTGTTCAAATTCAAAATATCCAACACATCACAGTGTCATACTTAGTAAAAATTACCAGAGTTCCGCATTCCAGACCAATGACTGTTTCCGTTTCCAACTCCCGATCGTACTTTTGATAGTTTCATTTATATCTATTTTTATCGCGCGAGACACAGGCACTATCCAGCTAGCTAGTACACATACGGCCGTTAACCTTCGTAGCGGGTGAATTTACATCATATTGCATTAGGCACGACCAGCGCACTCCGCCTCGTAGTGACTATACGTGACGGCTACACGAACTAGTCAGCCATGTGCACGGTGCATTGCTATTGCTTTTTAGTATACTTAATAGGCACCACCGGCTGGTCTGTACTCTGGTGCTCCAGATATTTGTCCTAACTTTTTTCATTAATTATGAAAAATTCCAGACATGAGATCTCATTTCAAAGCTGTCTATATGTGGCTCAGAATACTCGGGAAGGGCCGTTTCCGGCCATCTGGGGGGTTTCCAAAACCCAAAATTTTCTTGTACGCTCCGCGCCAACCGATGGTGGCGCTCCGCTTAGATAGTCCTGCCGGCACTCAATCTACCCTGGGCAGAACCCTGCTACAGGCACTACAAATTGTAACCACATTTTGTAGCCCCCTGTGATTCAAAATTACGATACAACAGGCCGCTCTTTAAAACCAAGCTTTCCCACTGTAACCAATATTGTTGTAGTGTCTTACTTCCACCAGAAAACTCGCCCCACAATGGTCTCTGGCTTCTTTCCCCTGCAAAACTGCCAATAAGTCGGGATCATCTCTTTGGTACTTTTTCAGGTCTTCAAATGACCAGGATTGCGTATATGAAGTTTCCTCTTGCTCCACAGTCCCTTCTTGAATTGCAACTCCACGACAAGCCCTTCTGTCGCTACAAATGTCAGCTCCTTCTTCTAAGTTAGAGATTTCAGCACTCAAGTACTCCGTCTTCTCCAGCTTCTCGCAATGGTAACAGCCACAACAGGGTCTCCGTGACAGTCCGTCTGCATTATTGTGAACCCTACCCAGTAAATTCGTAAGAACATAGAAACTCAAGCAATCGCGCTATTTGACCTTCTGGTTGGCGACAGTTCATCAACCAGCGAAGCGCTCCATGATCAGTCCTAATCAAGAACTTCCGCCCATTTGGTGCCATCAATGATAGCCATAAGTTCTTTCCTAGTAACGCAGTAGCGCCTTTCCTGTTTATACAGTGTCCTGCTGTAGTGCCCAATTACAACTCGTTACTCACTTCTGTATCCAGCACGAATGGATCATCCTTGGTCGGGTAGCTGAGAACTGGAGCTGATGTTAGTCGTCTCTTTAGTTCTTCGAAGGATTCTTCACATTCATTAGTCCACTTGAATTATCTGCCGTTCTCGGTGAGTCTGTGCAGAGGTTTTACAATTGAACTAAACCCACGTATGAACCGACGGTAATAACTACATAGACCGATGAAGCTCGTAACCTCTCGTACATCCACTGGTGTCGGCCATTCCGATACATCTCTAATTTTCTCCGGATCGGTGCGAACTTCATCTTTGCTCAAAATATGTCCAAGGAGACTCACTTTCCTCTTCAGCAGGTGACAGCTTCAGCCCGGCTTGGCGTAGTCTACTGATAACGTCCTCTAACCGTTTGAGATGTTCTTCAAGTGTCTTCCCGTGAACAATTACATCCTTTAAGTATACCAAGCAGCTTTCCCACTTCAGACCACCTAATACTCGATCCATTAGGCGCTCGAAGGTAGCCAGGCATTGCAGAGCCCGAAAGGCATGACTTTGAATTGGAATAATCCTTGATGGGCCGAGAATGCTGTCTTTGCTCGGTCAATGGGGTCCATTTGGATCTGCCAGTACCCACTGGCAAGGTCTAACGTGGAAAACCATGTCGCTCCACCTAGCAAGTCCAGAGTATCGTCTATCCTGGGGAGGGGATGTGAATCCGTCACTCCACCAGAGAGCATTTCATTGATCTCCTTAGTGGCCTCTTCTTTATTGTAAAGGTGCAACCTTCTTGCAGCTTGCCTAATCGGTGGATAAGTTCCCGTGTCTATGCGGTGCCTATCAACGTGCGTCCGTCCTATGTCCTGTGCCCCTTTTGCAACAGCCCCTCGCCACCTGCACAACAGACCAGTAACCGATTTCTCCGTGCAATCATCATACAGCTCCATAAGGTTTTTTTGGTACCTCGTATGCCCTACCTGAGTCTCCTTGGACGACATAACCCTCGTAACCACTCACTGGAGCTACCTCCTTGACGCCTTCAAACACACCAAACGTTGTATTCTTGTGCACTGTAACCGCATGGTCATTCAAGTTTATCACTCTAACTGGAAGATTCCCCTCTTCGATTTCCCATAGACACATAGCCGTTAGAACACTCTCCCTGTTCAAGAGCACTGGAGATGGTTCAATAATAGCCGTTTTTGGCTGGAGTACTGGGTGGAAGTCTTTCACCCTGCCATTCACAACCATCTCCGAGTATGGTGGCAAAACTAAAGCAGCGTCTCTGCTGCAACAATCCGACAAGACACTGTCTGATTATCAGTTCCCTATTCTATACGGTCCACCACATAACTGTCATTTATCCCCACTTGCGCCTTCCCGGCGTGGATAATGCAATTGTGACTTCTGAGAAATCTAGTACCAGTATGCAATGAGGCCCAAAATCTGTAATCCATAAAGCATGCTGTCTTTTCTTTCCGCCTACATGGATCTCAAATACAGCCATTCCCAAAACCAAGTACGCGCTTC
This sequence comes from Apostichopus japonicus, assembly GCF_037975245.1. Classification (NCBI taxonomy): domain Eukaryota; kingdom Metazoa; phylum Echinodermata; class Holothuroidea; order Aspidochirotida; family Stichopodidae; genus Apostichopus; species Apostichopus japonicus. The sequence continues at coordinate 19,975,139 of NC_092563.1, read as the reverse complement.
CCATCCGCATATATCATATACACACCTTCTTGTTGCAACAGTGGTCTGAACTCACGTGGTAGACTGTGAAACACACCTGCATGGACCAAGGAAATATTGGCCCAAGTGTCAACTGAGCAGGACACATCTTGGTTTCCTAGTTTACTCTTCAGGTTCAAGCCATGCTTGGCTAATTCAGGTATCCCATTTAACACGGCGATACAGTTGGCCCAAGATATACTGCCGGGTTGCGACCCCCCATCCCGACATCGGATCGTTTTCCTGCACTAAAGAAGAACTTTGTGGCTTTGGAGTCTTTGACATTCCCGCTTCATATGTCCCGGTTCTTTGCACTGGAAGCAGATCGGAGTGCCGTCGTCCGTGTAGGCTGGGAATGTCCTATTACGGTACTGAAAACGTCTCTTTCCGGCTTCATCAGTATTACCCTGGCGTAGTTTGTGTTTTTTATTCGATGACAGGGCTCTCCTCATATTTTGTCCGTTGTCCCTGTATTCCATCGACCATCAGCTTCTTTATTTCGTCACACATTGTTTCACCTGTGGTTTATCTAGCCTCTCGTACATTGCCTTGGCTAACCATACGCACGCTCCTTCTTATATCGTGGCATATCTGCCTCTCTGCAATGTGATAGGCTTCAATTTCCAGCGCAGATTTGACTGCCTCTTCCAGATTCACGGTTTTCATTTGATAGACCCCAAGCCGTAGGTCTGGATCATCCAAAGCATCTAAGCTATGGACTTTTTCCAGTATGGCTTGTAGCTCGCCGGGCGCCATCGGGTAAGCCTGTCAGGTCAACTGTTTGATCCCATGTGCTAGCTCCGGTAGGGACTCATCTCTTCTGCGCAGCCTGCTTTTCAGCTGGACTCTGGACACTTCTTTTTGGTGGGTGGGACAAATTCTTTGTAACAAAGCACCAACCACAATTGTGTACCTCCTATGACACCTTACGTCGATATCAGCAACCACGACTTGAGCTTCCCCTCTCAGGCTAGCCACTAGGCAGAGTGCCATACCATTTGCTTCCCAGCCATGCAACTCTGCTATTACTTCAAACTGGGCGAGGTAGTCCTCCCAAGGCGTTGTACCGTCGTAAGTTCCTGGCCGAATACCCGTGGTACCTGTTCTATTGAGCACCAAAGGGTCCCTCTGTTGTCGGAAACATTGTGACCCACCCCCTGCCGAGATGGGCGCATCCTACACCTGGTGACCATTAAAGAATGAATTTCCTCGATGGGACGTCAACTGAGGTGTTTCACTTTGGACACTCCTGTGTTCTCTATACCTTGGGGTACGCAATGGGGTATTTTCAGTACCCTTCGCTGTCCCAGTGTCATCAGTAGGTCCCCCTGGGGATTGAAACGTCGACTATTGGAGGTTTCTTCACCGGGTAGTTCGTTCCAATTGCTTCTTCCTGCTCATCGCCACTTGAACTCCACAATTGCGGTGAATCCGTGTGGCACTCATCTATAAAACCCAGTTGGGTGATGCCTCCTCCTCTTTATGGCGTGTCGTTGTAACGCCTCTGTGTGCCATGTCTCTTCCTACGAGATTATTGTTTAGAAGCCCATCCCATCGCTGCCACCAGTTGTAACGCGCTCAATCTCACGTAAATTCTTAGTAGGATGGGCCGTAAAATATGATCCAAGGAAGAAGAGACAACGGAAGCAAACCGAGAGCCAAACAGACAAAATTACAATTGGCACAGTATATTATAAAGATTAAAGTATTTACATATCAGAAAAATTACATATCTGATCACATTCAACATAACAATGTATATGGTAGCGGTCGTCACCGACGCACGCACCTTCTATGAGATTCCCGCCAGAGCGGACTCATGCACCCTCAGTGAGATTACTTCTACGACCGACAAACGCACCCTCGGTAAGAACAGGTTCCTTTGTACGTGACGCACGCACGCACCTTCGGTGAGATTCACTCTATAACAGACGCACGCACGCACACTCAGTAAGAACAAGTTCATCTGTACGTGAAGCACGCACGCACCCTTATATAACCGGTTGCTTCTTACGAATCCTAAAAAGTCAAGTGTTCTTAAGCTTATTTTACAGCAAGATATAGGCCCGGAGCCGCCCTATACTTCCTCGTACTGGGAATCCTGCAATTATTCACTTAAAATAAGGGTCAAATCCTTCCAGGTTGTGATCAAACAGGGAAAACCTTATTCTTGCCCTATATTTCTGGTCCATACCGCTAGGTGATAGCATTATGGTTAAAATAATTAGTATAACACTCACTACCGCGGAATCGGGTTTACTAAGTTATTATATTAAGACAAAGATACATAAATCTCACCAGTAGGCCTAAATGATGGAAACCCAAGCTCCGTCGACCTTTCTTTTACCAAGAGTAAGAGCCTCGTTATACCAGCGTCCGTACTTTTTCGAGTCTAAACCCGTTTCTTTAACACGAGGCACAATATCAGTGACGCGCAAGGTAGCATACGCCCATTAAAGGCCCCATTGACTTACACACTAAATCACAAAAGTAATGTGGTCTCTAAGTCTAGAAGTTTTCACTAGCTAAACGCTACCCATCACCGGATAGCTGACAAGTTGGCCTTTCATGGCACTATCAATTTTCCGTATCATGACCATGTAGATTTTTTGCTATCCGAGCCGGAAGTTTTCGTCACTTGTAAACAAACCTCTTCACTCAGTGGTAAACAATTTTCCTACGCTGCTCCTGGGAGTCCTTAAAGGGGTCTAAATTTGCCTCAATTGACCCAATTTTCTCTCTACATGTAAAATGTTCTCACTACATGTACTTCAATTCATGCTCGTCAACATTCAAGCCACAAAAAAAACTAGATCATGATTGATAACAGGTCAAAAAAGATGTTCTCCTGCTGCATTTTGGCACTTTTCCTGAAGGAAAACACATGGGGCGGATTGATATAGACGCTAATAGGTGTATGCCACCGCAAGATGCACGGGCGTCCACGTGGGTGTCATACGTCACGCTAGTGAATAAAGAAATGTGTCGGCGCCCTCGACTTAGATAAATTGGGATAACAGGAGCTACGATACATAAGTCTTGAGCGACTTGCTGATACAATTTACGAAACAACCATTGTCTTTCTACTTATTAACAGACTAACAGTCCTATACTTTGCTAATATGGAAGGAAATCCAATTAGTGCTATACCGGTACAAATAACAGAAACAATTTTCAGTTCCTGTGAGTTTAACAATTATAGTTTTTTGTCAAGCTCAATTAGCAATTATGATGCAAAACACATGAAACGGTAATTTGTTTTAATAAGAAATCTTAAATTCAGAGCTGTATGCAGATGCACCCACATTAGAACTCTGACCTGTATATTTACACAGCTCTATGGCAAGCCGTATTAGCTGTTATTCTGTATTTGATGATATCACCAATTTTTTGATGATATCAGCAAATCAATTGATGATATCAGCAATTAAATTAGTGATATGTACATATCAACAAATGATTTGATGATATCATCAAATCATTTGATGATATCAGCAATTCATTTGATGATATCTTCAAATAAGGCATATCTCCTGGATATTGGTGACATCATCAAATCATTTGCTGATATCATCAAATCATCTGTTGATATCATCAAATCAATTGCTGATATCACCAAATCAATTTCTGATATCACCAATTCATTAACGATATGTAGAATTGCTGATATCAGCAATTCATTTGCTGATATCACCAATTCAATTGCTGACATCATCAATTGATTTTATGATATCATCAAATAATTATTGTTATCACCAATTATTTGTTGATATCACCAAATATTTGCTGATATCATCAAATAATTGGTGATATCAGCAAATCAATTGCTGATATCACCAATTAAATATCACTATATGTAGAATTGCTTATATCAGCAATTCATTTGCTGATATCACCAATTCAATTGCTGACATCATCAATCGATTTTATGATATCGTCAAATAATTAATGTTATCACCAATTATTTGTTGATATCACCAAATATTTGCTGATATCATCAAATAATTGGTGATATCAGCAAATCAATTGCTGATATCACCAATTAAATAGCACTATATGTAGAATTGCTTATATCAGCAATTCATTTGCTGATATCACCAATTATTTGCTGATATCGTCAAATAATTGGTGATATCAGCAATCGAATTGATGATATCATCAAATGTTTGATGAAATCATCAAATACAGAATATAAAGTAAAACGGCTGGCCATACGGTTGCGTTAGGACTGTAACGCAGGGTTCTTTCTTCAAACTGTGTAGAGCCCTACTAGTTGTCACCTTGTACAGCTCAGAGGGGTTTCAGAGGGGTATCCTGCCAGGTAAGTGTTAATGTTATATCGATTAATCAGATTGAGGCAATGTAAGGTACTAAGACACATGGCAAGTTAAATGAGCAGTTCAGACATATATCTTAAAGAAAAATATCTTCAAACCCAGAAATATCTATAGAAATTTTACCTACACTTACAATTTTCATTTGTGGTGGGATTAGGCATTCCAATCTTAAAATAGTAAGAAAACTTCCTAAAGTCATGTACTTATATATTTACCAATATCTGGAGACAGGGAGAGGTAGAGAAAAAGGGATGTGTGTGTGTGTGTGTGGTTGGGAGTGTGTGTGGGGGGGGGGGAGGGTAACGAGCTAACTTATTGAATAGGCGAACACAACTAAACAACTTAACTTGCGTGTTCATATAGTTGAAAATATCGACAGTTCATATATATTTGCACGATTGTCATCGAAATACGTAAAGAATTCAAATTTACTTTCAAAACTACTTAAATTGGTTTAATTGTGCATGCAGTCATAAAGTCGCCCGAGCTAATTAACTACCGTTTTTACTATTGTCTTTTCTAGTGCATCCGGTAGTGAGTGGACACTGCATGTTATATATTACTTATCACTCAAAACTGTTGTCACAGTAGTTCACAACAATTAGGGTTCCTCAGACATACTGAATTGAAAGTCTTTTCATCATGAATTATGAAAACTATGTATTCTGTGTGTTGTGTCTTCTTGTGTGTGTGCAGCACAATGGAGCTGCCACAGTAAAGGATGTTTCAAGTGTGTATTGGGATGGAGTGGGTTTTTACATCCCGGTAAGCAAAGAAGTCATTCAGAAGAGGTTAGACGAGTGGCACGAGGCCAATTCTGATAGTTGTGATAGTAAGTTGTTAGTCTACCTACAGTAACTTCAAGTTGTTAGTCTACCTACAGTAACTTCAAGTGTTAGTCTACCTACAGTAACTTTAAGTTGTTAGTCTACCTACAGTAACTTTAATTAGTTGTTAGTCTACCTACAATAACTTCAAGTTGTTAGTCTACCTACAATAACTTCAAGTTTTAGTCTACCTACCATAACTTCAAGTTGTTAATCTACCTACAGTAACTTCAAGTTGTTAGTCTACCTACAGTAACTTCAAGTGTTAGTCTACCTACAGTAACTTCATGTTGTTAGTCTACCTACAATAACTTCAAGTTTTAGTCTACCTACCATAACTTCAAGTTGTTAATCTACCTACAGTAACTTCAAGTTGTTAGTCTACCTACAATAACTTCAAGTTTTAGTCTACCTACAATAACTTCAAGTTTTAGTCTACCTACAGTAACTTCAAGTTGTTAGTCTACCAAAACCAAAAACCAAGATATTCTGATATCGCATCAGTAAGATGACTTATATTGTCACAACTTTTTCTGAAGACATCCCAATCCGTACTTTTAATTATTTCTTTCATTTGATTAATACTTCCTAAGCAAAGTTCCCTTCTAGTTTTCGTTTTTCTGTTATAACAGCTTTGGAATGACCAGTATACTATTGTGACCTGACGTGGAAATTGAAATCAATTTATTAACGTAGTTGCAATCACCTTGAATGTACATACTTCTAGCATAGAATTCGACTATGGTTAGGTGCAACATGCACATGCGCATACACACACCTACACATATACACACATACGCAAAATGAATTCAAACGTACTAGTCGTGGTAAACGCACTCGATCGTTGGGGCAAGCGCCAGAACCTCTCGGTTTCCGTATTGGTGTCAAGTTGGGTAGTAAAGTTGATTACATTTTCTAGTTACAGCGGTGTGTATTTGGTACATATATATTCATTCATTTGAAACATTTGACCGTCTTCTTTGCTCAGGTCCCAGGTTATTCTTACCAAACTACCGTGTGTTTCCAAAACTGCTCAACAAGGGTCAACACCCAATTTACATCGACTTTGGATACGTGACATTCTTTGAGTTTGAAGATGGTAGCGACCCTCAAAACCCTCTATTTTATGGTATAGAAGTCGCCGTTACTATTCCTTTATTGACTGACCAACCAGATGGACCCCCTGCATACTCACTGGCCCTCGCTAAATTCTACGATCGCAGTCGAGGTGATTTTCCAAAACCGAATATTCTCTACCCATACATTCCTGCTGACAAGCTAACACTGGATGACAACGGCGCTTATGTTCAGATAGGTGATGACGAATTTAGCGTGACCTTCGACAGACAAACTCATCCCTGTATTCCGCCACCATCGATCGTTCGACACGAATTTGATGAATTTGTTGCTCATGATTTGCAACTTGGAACTCCCGAACCTCACTTCGAGTACTGCCATTGTAATCCTTCTGCCACGAAGTTCTGCTCACACGCAGAAAATATCACATGCGCAGTGAGCCGTTATGCGCCTAATCTCTGCCAAATCTGGCAGCCCAGTAGCTTGCGTTCTTGCGTTACCTCAGTTCGAGTTGGAACTGTTACAGATTATTTCCGGGATTTCATGCTCTTTGGTGATGATCCGATTAATGTGATCGCATCGGAGACAATGTCTAGCAACTTTACGATTGGTTTTAAGTATCCTTGTATGGAGTGATTTTTATTTGGTTATCCTTGTATGGTGTTATGAAGAATATTATAATTATATGCGTATATCGATTAGGTGGGTCTGTAACGGATACCAGCAGGATGAATAGTTAAATTTTCTTAATACTGCATTTTGTGATGACATCTATACAGTATTGTGGCACTGCAACCCCCCCCCCTCTCTCGGGACTGGGGTTAAGAGTGGATCAGTTAACTAGCTTGCCGGATTTCGTATATCTTGGGTGACACATTTATAAATTTTCCCTTTCTATAGACACGGGATACACATTTAACGATATGATAATGTAAAATACCACAATGGTACCAATTTTTTCAGTAAGGTATGTCAGCAATATATATATATATATATATATATATATATATATATATGCTGTCATAACGCAATCATCTTCTGACTGCCTTTTACGAAGTAGTACGACGCTGCATGTGATAGTGTAGGCTAGAAATGCGCAGTTGTAGCTTATACGGTTACTATACTGCTGCTACTATAACTAATGTGTATTGCATTCATCTGTTTAATAGATGGTTTTCTATATTTATTTATGTAAGCTAGTACTGGTAAAGTACCAAGACTTATAAATTTAGTATGATTACGAATATGCCTATATATGTTAGCATCCCAATACAGGGCTCGAATTAACTGGCGTCATAACACTTTTCAAAATACGCGGTTGTTAATTTTGATTTAGTCTCATCTCATTTATGGTATTATTGCCGCCTTTCAAATCTATTATATAAATCGTTAAACCCTCAACTATACTTTTAAAGTTTTCACGTATGGTGGAGGTTAGGGAATGAAAGGTGCATGGATGTAGTTACGTCAAGAGACTCCGTAACTTGGGTTGTTTAATCCGGTGAAAATAAATAAAAATAAAAAAACCTGTCGAATCCATATCAGATTAACTCATGCTTTATCCACGCTAATCAGACCATGGGATCAAGATGTATGTGCCTATATTTCTCGCCTGGTCTAAAACTTCGTAACTGATAGTTGACTTATATCACAGGAAAGAGAAACGTTTCAATGTTTCTATGGTAGTATTATGGGCTCTTAAATCTCTTTCATAAAGGTATCCTATTTTCAATATTTTATTGACTTGTTTGGTTATTGATTTAAATTATATCGATTAACTGCATTTAATGGTCAATTATTAAAAGTAACTTTCGTTTAAAAATACTTTGTTTATCAATGTTAAATCTAGATTTCACGAAAGCCGAATGTATTAGCTCCATACTGATACTATTTTGTGTTCATTAATGTTTGATCCAATTGCCTGCTCTTAATTAAAGGATTATTGCGTTTAAGTATCACCCCAAAGTGACGCCTGCGTACCATTAATCGTGAACCTTACACTACTCTAAACATGTATACGAAACATATTTTGTGCGAAAAACGTCTCGAATCTTACAAAATCATGTAGCAAAAAGGATGAATATTTTTGTCAGCAAAATGGCTAATTATGAAACGCTAAGCCACGCATATAAACGTTCTATCGATTACATTTGCATTTCATGCATAAAGGTCACGTGGGGTTGCCTCCATATTGAGCAATACCCGTGAAGTTTCTGGATTACTTACCGTCACGTGTACTCTACCAATGTGCAAACGATTTAGTTTGAACATTATTTTACGGCAAATCCAACGTTGTTGTCAATCACGAATTTCTCAGAACCGCTTTTGGAAGAGACCTCAGAATACATTTTGGTGTCATCATCAAACTTCTTGGCTGTTCACAAAATATCTCCATCAATGTCATTTACAAATGACATTGATGGAGATATTTTGTGTACATGCAGCAATCAACAAGGGCCCCAAACAATCCCTTGTTGAACCCCAATAGTAACGTTCTGCCAAGAAGAAGCACAGCCAGGGGCGGGATTTGAGTTGTGAAAGTGGGGGGGGGGGGAGGGCAAATCTGAAAGCAAGACTATCTAAGCGGAGCGCCACCATCAGTTGGCGCGGAGTGTACAAGCAATTTTTGGGCTTTACCAACCCTCCAGATGGCCGAAAACGGCACTTCCCGAGTGCTATAAGCTGCATGTACCCATCCTTGAAATATGGATCTCATGTCTGCAATTGTATCTAGATAGTTAATTATCGTTTAAAAATTTGAAGAGGATTGATAGTAGAACATATGGTCAGATGGTGATGTACAACTTTTGTTATACGTCACTATCTAAGCGGAGCGCCATCCATCATCGGTTGACAAGGAGCTTCGAAATTTTTGATGAAAGGTACCCTTAGCTCGGTAAATGTAACACCCATATAGGCTTTAAATTGCATCTAAACAATTAATGAACGTGTGTAAATTTAGGGAGGACGGATAGGAGAACTTATATGGTGATGTACAACTGAAGCTTATACGTCACTATTTAGGGGTGAACCACCATCAGTTGGCGCGGCGCGTCGAAATTTAAGCAAAAGGAAATCTTAGATCAGCAAAAATGACACCTCTGGTAACAATAAATCGCATCTAGACAGTTCTTTACCCCTAAAATTATTAGTATATTGTGCATTGGACCGATCAAGAATATGTTCAGCACCCACTTCGAAATTCTCCCGCGGTCCCCACTTCTTGGAGCACTTGGCAAATATTGGGGGCTGAACATACCTTTACATACCTAGCCACATATTATTTTATCGGCCCTACCGAAACTGCCGAGTGCTGTATACTGTAGCAATGGATTTAATGTGTTATTCGATTATTTTTCAAGGGCGTAGGAACCGGGGGGGGCTGGGGGGCGCCAGCCCCCAGTGAAAAATGTGGAGGGGCGAAAGTATCATTCCGCCCCCCCCCCCGGTTCGCAAGTCAGAAAACCCCTTTTTCATTTCTAAATGAGAAAAAAATCTCATTTGGAGCACCAAATTGCATCTAAGGCCAGGTGAAAATACAAAATTAAGTTTACAAAATGGAGTGGATGGGTTGAAGTGTGCTATATTGCACCAAATTGCATCTGAGGCCACCTGGAAATGCAAAAAAATCCAAAGGGGAGGGGGACACCCCCTCCCCTTAAACCCCTCCCCCAGGCCGGCCATCAGTCTTCAGCCCCCACTCAAAAGTACCTTCCTACGCCACTGTTATTTTTTATCATTATTCGATTTACATGCATCATTCCAGGATTTCGAGCAGTAAAGAAATTACATCGGCATTGATATTTCATATTGTTGAATGACACGAGGGGGGGGGGGGGTCATGTGTCAGTGTATTGAATTTAATTATTGATATACCCAATATATGTAAATCTGGCTCTCGTAAATCGTTTCTCTGGATGTAGTTATTCAACGCATTCAGTAGAGCAGCAACGTTGAAAATCAATTGCTGAAGCTAGCACTATAGCACATGCCGCGGATTCATCACATGCAGAATTGAATCTAGTGTATTAGCTCCAGGTTTCGTAACCTGTGCTGCGTACCATGTGCTAGCTCCAGCTCCAGTTATTCTGGATGCCACATGTTACGATGTTAAACACAAATTCGACTTAGATTCGAAACAAATAGAACACTGACGCTGATGCAGGGGCGTCGGAAGCTATTTGGGATTGGTACGGCAGATCAGAGTGTGGCCATCTATCATAATTATCGGGGGACGTTTGTGGCACTTCCCGAACTCGAAAACAAGACCCCTGCCACCCGATTATTCTTCTGAAACACATTTTGAAGTATGTTTTATTTTGGTTCTTTATTTTGCCATTTTTTTTCTTAGTCCTACTTTTTTTTTTTTTTTTTTCGCCGTGAATATTGGTCCGGCGTTCGCTGGACCTGCCGTACCGGCTCCGACGCCCCTATAATGGCTTTTATATTATTGGCTAATGTTTGTTGCTGTCATTAGTGGCTGCTGACCGTCAAATGGTGCTATTCTACTTCATTGTCGATAAATGACAAAGAACCCGGATGTCACTTTTCGTCTTTCATTGGCTGCTAGTTTCAAATCGATAAACAAATGGTGATATTCGACTCTATTGTTGACAAATGACGAACAACCCTGGATGTCACTTTTCTTCTTGTATTGGAGGGAATCTAGCTGTCACAAAAATGCTGGATTTAGAGGTGATACCTGGTCGATCGCTTGGAAGTGACCAGTGGGAATTTATTCTCGGTAATCAGAAGTTTAGTGTTGTCTGTAGTTATCAGTCATCAGTGCCCTCGTACTGATTGCATAATTATAACTTAAGCCTACTGAAGCCTATGTTGTGACCTAGGCTAGGCTTACTACGCAATTTGAAAGTGTACAATCAAACCCTAGTCTTATAGTAACATTAAGATCTGAAGCAGAATTGAGTCACCGACCTTAACTAGTATAATTCTTGCTGTTTTGGGCGGAATGTATTCAAACCATCGATGCAATTACATTGTAGTGACCAAGCAGTAACAGCTAGAACAAACTAAAACATGCAACCAACAAAGAATGACACAAGACAAGTTGACAGCTTGGAGGAGCTCTGCTCTATATTATTCTCTTGTAACATCGCCAACATACATAACGAATTAACACTAACATATATCAACACCCTAGTTTAACACAATCCTATTGGTAGGTGGAAACCACGGACCACTCCCACTAGGTCATTCCACCTCTCACAAATATCTACACCTGTATAACATGTGATCACACCAGTGTATGTGCACCTGGGTACTCTCCAATTGACCTGGCCATAAAAGCTTCCAAACATAACTCAACCTACAGTGTAAACAATATATAGAATACCAACAATGCCATAGATGACTATCCTCAGTAAACTAGCGCTATTAGTGACCAGAATAGTCTAATGCATGCCAGCAAGTAAAATAGACTAGCCTAAGATAGGATAAACAAGCTACAGTATAGGACCTTACAACATAGCTGAAGGACAGAACTAAACCACAGAACAACATCAGCGAGATCATCACAATTCTTTGAAACTACAGTAATACAGTAAAAGAACATATCACCTTATGCCTTTTTTAAGTTATACTATAACAAATTTACCATATATACAATCTTGCTGCTGCGCTATGCATCCAGTCTACGATTTGAAAAGTTTGTGCAGTGTAAAAAGCTTGAGTTTTTTTGTGTGCTGATAATATCCAGGACAGAGTTAAGCAGCTGGCTGCCGTTATTGTAGAACTATAGTACATTACAGAAGCAGCTTGAAAATTTTTGCCCCTGCAAGACATACTAGGCATTTCATATACTACATACCCAGTACATGCTTCTGTGCAAGTGTACTAGTGATTTTAAAAAAAATTGAAAACTTGTATGGTAAAATATAAATACAGTTATTCACTGCTATAGTTTACTGATACTAAAATATAGACAAAGCTTTGTCTAAAAATACTGTAGTTCACAATATTACAATCCAGTCCTTGTAACACTAAATCCTTTCTACCTGTGGTTCCCATATTTTGTCTGACGGAAGAAAGAAAGACAAGTTGTTGCGGTCTGGAGAGAGGATAATGAATGTGATTCAATGTCCCTAATGTCCTTTGTGGTACAGTACCATAGCAGAGGTCTTACTGGGGTGTAAAATGATGATGCTACTGTACGGTACATATCATTTATCTTTTCCCTTCTCTCTTTCCAGTAAACTAGTGTGTTTGTCTTGCGTTTTTCTTTTGTAGGAATGACCTTTGGTCAAGTTGTGAACATTCTACGGAGACAGTGCCGGCTGATAAAGGACATCCACGTGATATATTGTGATCAGGTCTGTCTAATTCGGGTGCATCACATGCAACAGTTACTGTACATAGTCTTTAATGTATACTCACAAGGAGAGTTGTACAGTAGGTCAAAAGAAATGTGAAACAAGAAATGAAATTAAATGAATTTAATGCACTAGTACATAGTTTCCAGACCTTTGTGTAGAGTGAGAGACTTCTTAATTTTCAAAATACTTGGAAATCTACTCTGATCACATAAATCTTTGCCTTTTTGTGCTTGAGGAATTCAAAGGCAGGTCTTAGCATGATCAGGTAGGACAATGGTGAAGAAGATTTTGTAGGGGGAGGGGGGTGAGGGAGTTTGCAATTGTTACTGCTAAAGCCTACTGTGAAGTAACAGCCATTGAATAGAGAAATGGGATTGCAATAGGAGCCAAACATATTGAAAACATGTATTGTTACAATAAAATAAAAGGGGATATTATATGTTAGTTCATTTTTGTTGTCAGTAAGTAGTGAATATTTTCAACTGTTTCTGGATGTTTGAAATTACAGTATTGACATTGCTTGAAGCACAGTACTTAGTAAATGTAGTAGGCTTAACCTTCTGTAAGCACTGCTGTGGAGGTGTATGTTGTAGGTCTGGGCTGTGAAGTGTTAATACTGGCTGTGTTCTTGCTGCACAGTACAATTGAACTAGAAACTTGGTGTTATTTAATGCTTTACTAAGTATTTCTTTTCACACATATTATTAGAGTATGTGTCAACGTTAATTGAGATGTAACCATCTGCTTCAAATGACAACTTTTGACAATATTTTACATTGTAAAGTGAATTCCTTTCAATTCTTCAGCAACCTTTGTCCATGGACATGGTCTTGAATCTGACTCAGGATGGCACCAAGTTAATCTTTGATTCAGTTTCTCAGAGGTTAAAGGTAATTGTTTTTGTTATTTATGGCTTGTCAGAATTTATGGTAAGCTAAACATACTTGTTACAGTGCCTGATGAACAGTTGAGTGTAATGCAACATTTATGATTCAAGTAGCAGCAAGGGAACATGTGGCCCATTCCCAGTGGCCAAACTTGTGAATGGATGAACTGATTGATACAGTATAGACATGGGTGGGCAACAAATTATAGAGTTAGAGAGGCAGTTTTTGTCCGAAAAACAAGTTACTGTATCTGTCGCTGTTACCTGATCATGTTATTATCAAATTTCTGTTGATGATTTTAAATACTTTTACACAGGCCATCATGTACTGCACCTACCAAAAAAAGGCATTTTGCATTAGATAAGCATTTTCTTCACAGGTATTTTCCTCCATAAGAATTGAAATTATGTCAATATGAATGTCACTCTATTTTCTTTTCAGGTTATTGAAATTTACAACTTGAGCAAAGTGAAATTAAAATATTGGTAAGTATTAAATTTTATATTGTAATGTTGGCTTATTGACCCTCAGAAGTAAATACAGCATTCACTAGGTTTTGAATGGTACGTTTTAAAAATTCTTTCTTTTATAGGGCTGCCTTATTTATTCAGGGTGCTTTATAACTCTTAACTGTTTTTCATATCCTATTTATAAATCTGTACTTTTAATGTTTTTATACTGGATTTTTAATAAACTTGAAACTTGAAGTGGCCACAGACTGCCAGCTGATTTCAAGGAGTGGGTTGGCACTCTGAGATGCTCACATAGTCTTTTTGTACATCTATTAGATACCCTGTGAGATTGCCAGCAATTTATTGACAGAAAATTGCTGTCAAACTAGGACCGTGTTTATGTCAGTCTGTTTTGTACACCAATGTTGCTTTATTTAGACAAACCTCAGGAAAATGTCCTCGTTTTTTGAGAGCGTGGTGGCCAATTGGCTAAGGCGTCGGACTCATGATCCAAGGATTGCTGGTTCGATTCCTGCCTAGTTCATTACGTTGTGTCCTTGGGCAAGATGCTATATCTCACTTGCCTCTCTCCACCCATGGGTTAAACGGGTACCTGTGAGGTAACTTGTCATTGGGCCCAGTATAAAACTGCTTCCGACGGGAGGGATTGTCTCTGGGACAAGTTGTCATTGACCAGGGGTAATATAACGTCTGTAAAGCGCTTTGAGACGTATCGCTGGTGTAAAGCGCTATAAAAATCAAGTATTAAATATTATTATTGGTTTTCAAGAGAACAACGTTTTTGCAACATTTATTGAAACATCCGCTTTTGTTGAGTAGAGGGCCGAGAATTGTGACATTGTGGGGGCATACTGTTGCTATGGAAATGAAAGAACAACATAGATATTATGTACTAACGAGCGGTCATACTGAGATAGCAAATAACTACCAATTAGAACCAACCAAAATAAAACATTTATGTTACATTTATCCTCACATGATCACAACATCCTTTCGTCCATGACCCGTTGTCGGAAATTATAGATCATCTTAGAAAAGTTTTTCGCAGCTGTCTTTGGCCCTCTTTTGCAAAGTCTTAGAAGTAACTGTGTACTTTCTGGTTTCTTCTTTCATTTCTCTTGCTCATCAAAGTGGTAAGCACTTCAACTCCCCACAAGTACAACCTACCATTGAGAAGATTAACAGTTCATTCGGTGCCACAAGGCCAGCTGTGTATGATGCTACCCAACAACTCTTCACGGTTAATTTCAGAGGGCTGGCCTTCCTTTTCCCAATTCCTGCGGATGCTAAGTTTGAGGTGACGTTAATTAAAAGAGGTTTAATTTTTTTTTGCACAGAACTTGTTTCGTTACTCCCCTGCGCCAGTTCAAGGACCTTGACGTAAAATATTGTATTTTGAGGGTTTTTCTTCGTCGCCATGTGGCAGTACCAACTAGATAGGAGAGATAAGGATATCAGTGTACCTGTAAATATGATCTGCAACTTTAGCCAAGGGATGTCCCACCAAGAGTGATGTAATCTCTAGACAAAAAAAAAAACAATAGTTTGCAAATGAAAGTTCTCAAGCATTACATTTTAATATTTATAACAGTGCTATGATGAAGTGGACCAAGTGTGTGTGTGTATGAGTTTATATACATAAAAATATCTAGTAAAGTTTTACTTATATTAATTTTCCATCCATATGTGTTTTTCACGCAGCCAAACGTTCACGGCCTTGGCTCAATTCCTCTGCCGAATAAGAATGCGGCACATGTGAATAAAATATACATCTATGGTGGGACTGGATTGTCTGATTTGAGGTAATACGTACATTATTAGCACCATTTGCATCCGATACTAGCATGAATGAACCTATACCTCAGTATGGTGTCAAATGATAACTTTTGGCAGAACCTTTTTTTATGTCGGTATTTTAAAGAACTAGAAAATGAAATCTGCATGCTGGTCATGTTTCTCTACATTGCAGAGCACTTGCTGGACTTGACTGATGATGAAATAAACAGGCTTTCCTGAGACTGACTTCTTTTTAACTTTTTCACATGACTAATACTGTAGTAATGCAATGGCATGGTTGGAAACCATTCTGAATTTTTTGTCACAAGCACTTTTGCTGGTATGAGCGATTTCTTATGATTGTTCGCGAAGTAGACAACCAAACAGTTTTGATACATAAGGGTAAATGAAATGTCCAAAAGAATATGCTTTAATTCAAGTGTTTAAGACCCTATAGGTTTATGTTTTATTTTTATATTTGTTTTCATTTTATAGTATATAATTATATTATGTTACTTATGTATTTATATTTATTTCATGATTTTGATTTCTTGAGTGATAAATTCCAGTGATGAGCACAAACCTGGATTGGATAGTTTGCAAGGTTTTGTAAATTGCTTTAGACTGTTAATGATTTACAAATGTCGAATCACATATCTCCTGCTGATTTCAACTTCAGTCTCCACTTTTGATATGTCAACTCTCTCTTTTGTTTCTTTTGTCAGGGTACCAACCATCCCAAACTCTTGCTTTTGCGGTAATGTTTTCACCGAAAAAGCTGAAGCCATCATAAAGAATGACTTGCCAATGGGAATGACGTTTCATCTCCTTGCTGACAGTGAGTGCTAAACAGATCTTGTCTTCAATAATCATACAAACAATCGCAGGTATAGGTCCAGTATATTCCATTGCGGAAACTCACATTTAGCAGACGTGAATAAATATACCTTTCTGATTGGTTGACAACCAGTCTTGTGTACAGATGCCAAACGAACAGTGGACAACATTGTGTTGCTAAAATATCCTTGTTATGAGGGGTAAATGTTGGTTTGAATATGTCACACTAACATGTGAATTGGAGAATGTGCAAAAAGTGTCTGTCTGAGATTCCTCATAGGAATTCTCAGTGATATCAAGACACTGGAGCTTGTCAAGTCTCGCTGAACGAGAAAGAATCTGATATAATAGCGCCCTCTGTTGATTTAGGGCTTGACTGGAGATTCTTTAATTGCCTTGCTATCTCACTCCCTCTTTGTTTCTTTGCCGCAGATGCTAGTCAGGGTCGTTCTCCTGAAGCCAAGAGACAGCCATTCGTCAGACAGATATTGTTTGGTGATTCTGTACAGGATGTTATCAGTGCTCTTGGTGCACCTCATAAAACATTCTACAAGTCAGAGGATAAGGTAATCATACATATTCATATGGAGACACAAAAGTTCATCATAAATATTCATAAGAAGAAACTAAAGGTTATTATAGATATACATTAGAGAAACAAACAGTTTTTTAACAAATGTTATGAAGAAGAGACAATATAAAGTTCTGTCTTGAATGATTCACCTAGGAATAGTTGACCAATAATTGCATTACACGATCCTCATCAAATATTCTGCTAGTGAAAGGGAAAAAATATAAATATTCATGAGATGAAGCAAATTCAGTATGAGTTATTCACCAAAGTAGAAATAGAAATAAATCGGAGACAATACAAAGTTCTTGAAAGTGTCACCCAAAGTATCTGATCCCCCTCTAGTGGAATCATGATACACACCTGACGATGATCACACAGTCACAGTCCCGATGCAAGGGGACCGGGTTGAGAGCGGATCAGTCGTTCGGTAGTTTGGTTTTTCGTGCCCAGGTTCTTTCCTGTTTGACTTTTCTTAAAAAGTACCATAAATGGGTCACCCAGTATTTTGTTGTAATCAAAGACTTGTGTGACCTCAAAAAATATTCTGCTCTTGATGGAACAAAACATCAGTTTAACATCAGTATGGTAATTTTAAGAGACATAGTCCTATGCAACACAGTGCCCATTTAAATTTGTTTGATTAGTTGTTCAACTGAGGTAGTTTGAGTGTGCTGTTTTCAGTTGACATTGTGTAGCTAAAGTGATCAATATCATTAATTTCAGATGAAGATACATTCCAAGTCTTTCAGTGTGGACAAACAACAAACCTCTGATTACTTCTACAACTATTTCACCCTCGGTGTGGTAAGTCAACATTCAAAGCATGTTTAGCAAGTATGGTGGCAGCGGTGGGATGCATGCGGTATCGACAATAATGTAATGTCCTCTGGACATATCTGTCTCCCTTCCACAATTGCACTTTTCCAAGCTGAATTAGCAGGTGCTGGTTGCTTAAGATATTTTCCTTTGCCTTTTCCTGTTACATTTGCATAATATTAACAACATATTTTGCATAACATTTAGATAAAACAATGATTTGTATTTTCTATTCTTTCAGGATATCCTACTTGATGCAAACACTCATCAAGTGAAGAAATTTATTCTACATGGAAATTTTCCAGGGCATTATAACTTTAATATGTAAGTTTATTAATACCAGGGAAATAATTTTTTTGCTACTGAACAGCCTGATGGTATGCAAAATGTCAAAGTTTTTACCCCACAAGTGGGAAGATTTGTAATAGGCTAATAAAACCTAAATTGTTTTTTTTTGGTTGTGTAGTATAAGCAGACTTAGTGTCGCTAAACAAGCTTGGTTATTTCCTTATATATCATATTGTAAATATCTTAGGTATCATAGGGAGGTCGAATATATTAATTATATATCATTATTTGTATCGGGGAGTGTTGTACCCTGTTAAGCTCTCCAGAGTTTTTGTACAACACTTCCTTTCACAATATTATTCATTCTAATTTTTTCTTATATTTATATGATTGTAAATTTTCTGTACCAATGCTATTTTCTTGTATATATGTTATATAAATATGTAAATAATGTTGTGAAGAAACAAATAAAATGAAATGAAATGATATTAATGAAATGAATATAATGCATAGATAAACACAGCGCATATCATTTGTATAAACTGTATTTTGCTTTAAAAGCAAATTACATCTTGGGTACACACCTGTTATGGGATTTTTCGTTTTTGTTTTATGAACCAGAATACTTTTATTTATAATACTCTCTGCTTAGTGGAAGAAAATGAATGAAGACAAAATGAATTGATTATTATTCTTCTTGATAAGTTGTTTCCAAATCTTTAATATTATCCTCAAAACATTGTCAATTCAATCTAGGTCTGAACTGTCTCATAATTGTGTAGTGGAATATTTAGGTCTATCAAGTATATAATAGCTGCATTAATTCTGCGGTTGGTGTATAAACTATTATTAAAATCGTTTAAGTATACATGTATAAATTATGTAGTAGATACATACAAATTCTTAAATTGTGCAGGAAGTGTTTAGTATGTGTATGAAGTGTTTAGCATATGAATTAAGTGTTTACTGTATCTGATTCTCTCTGTTGTATTAAGTCCTTTCCTTATTGTGTGTTACTTATGTGTATTCCACTATTTGTTTATATATTATCTCATGTATGAAGTATGTACTCTCTCAAATTTGTGTATGAAGTATTTTCTTGATATGATTCTCTCTGTATGCATTTAAGTATTTTCCTTATGTGTAGAAAGTATTGCACTATTTCTATATGAAGTGTCTTAGATATGAAGTATGTGCTCTCTCAAATTTGTGTGTGAAGCATTTGTTTGTATATGATTCTCTCTGTATGCATTTAAGTATCTTCCTTATATGTAGCAAGTATTGCATTATAATAGTTTGTGAATATTAAACTGATCTTTCTGGTATGTATAGAAAGTGTTATGTGCATGGAGTTGTTGATATTTTGGTGATATTTTTCAACTCCCCCATATTTACCGGAACCCTCACGGTCATTGTTACGTTATGATACCCCATAAACTTAATATAACATTAGCATTGACACTTTTTCCTTTTCAGATACCATCGTTGTAATTTTGAAATCCCGCTGCCTAATGTTGCACCGGTAATGTACGACCCTGAAGCTGGTGTACTGAATCTTTCTCTTAACACTTGCAGTAAGGTAAGTATTAAGGTACACTTGTTAGCTGGTGTACTCAATCTTTCTCTTAACACTTGCAGTAAGGTAAGTATTAAGGTACACTTGTAAGCTGGTGTACTCAATCTTTCTCTTAACACTTGCAGTAAGGTACAGTAAGTGGTAAGGTACTCTGGTACAGCTTTAGATCTTCTCTGTATGTAGTGGCTAAAATTAGACTATTGTTTGTGGGCACACAGCAACATGTAAGTGAGAAATACAGTTACCTATAATCAGAGTAATAGTTTATAATTCCATTTTTAATCCCATTTTTTCGACAGTGGGACACACTCAGTCCATACTTGGTCAAGTCCAGTCAGAAGCCGGTGGTTCTGAATCGGTCCTCACATATGAATACAACCAACCCATTCGGGTCAACGTTTTGCTATGGTGTCAGAAACATGATAGTAGAGGTAAATTATGATCTTGGAAAAAGCTGTGTCTTACTCTCCATTGACTATTACTTTGCTAATTCATTCCGTGTAACAGATGATTGCAGCTACAGTATATATTGTCTAATGCAAGATGATTGCTCCCATTTTTGTGTGTGTATTTAATACAAGATGATGTGCAGCTAGTTATTCTAAGGAAGATAAATGCAGCTTCTTGTGTGTTTAATCAGAGATAATTGCAGCTATATTGTCTAATGCAAGATGATGGCTCCCATTTTTGTGTGTGTATTTACTACAAGATGATTTGCAGCTAGTTATTCTAAGGTAGATAATTGCAGCTTCTTTTGTGTTTCATCAGAGATAATTGCAGCTATTTTTCTCAAATACAAGATGATTGCTCCCATTTTTGTGTGTGTATTTAATACAAGATGATTTGCAGCTAGTTATTCTAAGGAAGATAATTGCAGCTTCTTGTGTGTTTAATCTGAGATAGTTGTGCTATTTTCTCTAATACAAGACACTTGCTCCTATTTTGTGTGTGTTAAATATTTCAAGGTGTTTACAGTAGTATTTCTCTAATACAAGATAATTGCTCCTTTTTTTGATTTTGTGTGTGTTTTTATTACAAGATAATTACATCTAGTACGTTTAAAGAAGATAATTTGCAGCTTTCTGGTTTGCTTATAATCAGAGATAATTGCAGCAAGTCATGATTTGTCACTTTAGTATGTATTTTTAGTTCAAGACAATTGCAGCTAATTTGTCTTATACAAGATAATTGCTGCTTCTGTGTGTGCTTTCCAGGCTGTTACATACGCTTAAAGATTTCTAACTAACCTTGCACTGGTTACTTGAATGAGCCTTGTAAAGAATGGAATGCAGTTTGTCTGTTCATTTCAGCAACAGAATGGAACGTGAGGCGTGACATTATTACACAATGTTTCAAGCAAATTTCTTCCAATTTGGAAAGGTGAACATGTAAATATAAAGTTTCCGTCGCAAGAGAGCATAATAACTTTAAAAATTATTTTATTTAAATGTAAAGTAAAAAAAAAAAATTTTTCCTGTTTATTTTCAGGCGATGCCAAACCATCACGTAGCGTCGGTTACTATCTATGATCCAAGTTGTCTGTCTGTTGAAGGGATTGACTCACCCTGATGACACCTCATCACTCCGCCATGATTTAAGATCTCTTCGGTCATATTCAAATAATTAAAACAGACTTGAAACTTCTTAATTGGATGGAACAATCAGACAGCCACTGTGTGGAAGGTTGTTACACTGGACTGGACACTGTGGGGACGTGTACATGTTTCATTGATGAACAAATGGGAAAAATTGGCAAAATTAGCCCTTACTGCAGAGAACACTTGTGTGATTTATATGTTTGCATGATTGTGTTGGGTTTATTATCTTTGAGCAATGTATGGACAGCACCCCCCTCCCCCAGTGTAGTGTCTACAGGAAGGGGAGTGGCTTACTGGAGACTGGCATTCCCCTCCTTAAAAATGAGTCATACCCTCCCTAATCCATGAATAATATGCATGATTAATGGGGACTTTATGGGCCTGAGCCCCCTCAAAACGTTACCTTCCAACTTCATCCATGTAGAGGTGAGTTTTTTATGCACAAATGAGAAATTTTAGCAGCAAATTAGAGCATTTCAATTGTTGAATATTCTGTGCCAGGGAACCATGTAAAGGGTACATAGTTCAAAATTTGAAGATGAAGTGAAGTTTAGGTTGTCTATAGGTCTACAGATAAATTTGTCAAATTTAATATATTGAACTGTGGGGAATGAAAAGAGGAGGGTATGTGGCTTTGTTTGTTATTCACAGGAGTTTAGTTTTATTATCATTTAGTATCCCGTGTGAAAACTAGTAAAGGATATTCTTGATCAGTCATGTAAAACTTGTGTGTAATTAATTATTTTTTACCCTTCAAGAAAAGAAAAAAAAATACGGGGCAATGAAATAAATTGGTATTTTGATTTTGATAACTAGCACTTGCAACATTAAGTTTTACAGAACAGATTAAAAATTTATTATTTTACTTAAAAATATTGTATTACTATTTCCTTCTACTACCTTACAATTTGGTATGGTTAATTTATTTCTTAATTGGAGAGTGTAAAATACTAATGGACAAAAAAAAAATTTACTTTTCCAATTTAATTTCTTAATTTCTTTCTCTTTATAAAAGTCACCTTGATAACGAAATCCATATCAGATAGTTCTTGTAAGCATTTGGACTGAATAGTTTACCTCCTTGATCAAATTGATTCAATATAACTTGGGAAGATCTATTCAAGAAACCTCATCATTGATTAAACTACTTTAATGCAATGAGGGGGCAGGGAACAGGAGGGGTGGAAGGGGAGGGGATGAAAGATATGGGGATGGCTGATCATATGGAGAGAAACATTTTTAAGTGACCCGAATTTGACACAAAAAAAGCCTGAAAAGTATTTTCATAAGTAAATTGATACAGTTCTCACTGTGAACTTGAGCTGTAACTAATTCTTCATATATGTTATCTGCTATTCACTCTGTTAAGTTTTCTAGAAAAGTTATACCAAATTACAACAATTGGTTCTGATGACAATTGAATGTGAGAATCTTGTGATCAGGATAATTTTGGCCAGTTTAATTTGGAATTCTAGGAGACATAAATGAATTTGTCACCGTGTCTCGTTCTTGATGTCGAGCTTAAATCAGTCTAAATGAGGGTCCAGTTTATCCAATAAGTGCAAGACTAGGATAATTCTTCTTTGGGGACCATATTGAGTTATTTTGCAGGCAGCCTATGTTGGTCTAATCTTAGTGAGAAAGGGATATTGCATCGGCAGAGGAAGTAACAGTTATCGTAATGGGAAACATTTTCAGCAGTGTTTGCTATTAAAGCAAGTATTAACTTCAGCTACCAAAATATCCCATTAATGTTTGTCTTGAATTGCAACAGTTTATCCAATAAGTGCAAGACTGTGGTATAATTCTTCTTTCTGGGCCAAATTGAGATAAGTTGCAAGCAGCCTATGTTGGTCTAGTCTTAGTGAGAAAGGGATAATGTATCGGCAGACGAAGTAACAGTCATCGTAAAGGGAAACATTTTCAGCAGTGTTTGATATTGCAGCAAGTATTAACTTCAGCTACCAAAATATCCCATTAATGTTTGTATTGAATTGCAACAGTTTATCTAGCATCAGTCATTGAAGCAAATTAAACAATTTATTTTTTATCTTCAGTGATATTTGATGATAGAATAACTTATTTTTACTCTGCAAGTTACATAACACGATATTAAACTGCTTTGAGGTCAACTTAACAGCATCTACTCTACTACAGTCATAACCCTTTATCATTTGATAGTCTAACATAAAATTAAAAGCAATATCCACAAAAATGAAAAATAAAATTTACACAAATTATTAATTTTTCTCCTTCACATTATTTTATTCCATCGAATATATATAAAGTCACATATACATAAATATTTCTCTTAGTATCCTTTATAAATTCATTAAGTTTGCACAAAAAAATAATAATCCATGACAATCATTGAATACAAAATGCTTTTTGAGAAAGGGTTTATACCTATCGTGAAACTTCCTTAAATATCCTCCAATCTGATTCTTAAAACTGCGATTGTTTACAGACATTCTTCATTTTCACATCTATTGTAGATAACTACAAAAATAATACAACATCAATGCATTAACTCCTCCAACTTAAAGGTTGAAAGAAAAATTCCATTTGAAATTAAATTAACCACACCTGCCCCCCCCCCTCCCCCCAATAAAATATAAACAGTACTATTTTTCTCTTCACCTGCAAATAACTACGAAATGTTGTTTTACTCTATTCTTTCAACCGTTTCCCAACTAATCTTGGCTATCATGTTGTTGTCGTCATATCGATTTAATGCTATTTCTACATTTGATGATGATTAGGTTATAAAAAGTTCTTAGGATGAACTGAATTTTCAGGCTATGAGAAGTCTCCAACTATTGTAGGACACATTTTTGAAGAATTGTTGAATTTCTTCAAACCTTTCTTTCAAGCAGATTTTTGTATTGATTTTGCACAATTTTGCTACTCAACAAAAGACAATGATTTTAATGGGGTAAATCATGAGGTGAGTTCATGGTATATCAGAAGGAAGGACAAGAATATTGTGCCTGTCAACTAATAATGGAGCTACTCAAGCAAGGCTTTCAAAAAAACAAACAAACATGACATATGCCTGCTACATAGCAGACAGCTTAAAACATGGCTTTTTACATTTTACTGTTCACAAACAGATTGATAACATCTGCCACATCTCTGTTATCAATCTGATAATGTTGTCTAACATTAAATTCCAACTTTGTAGGATTTACCAAAGGATTTCCCTGCTATGATAAGTAAAAGAGATTTATCACCAAAGTGACTACTCAGGGTTTAATAGCAGACAGCAGCCTAAATGTATGCAACAGTGATTTGCATATTGGGTTAATTTGCATAATTTGAACGGCATCCATTACATTGACTTTGCTCTGAATAGCTTCGAGCGCTACACCAGGCAGGCGTAACTCTCACTGTATTCCTATAATAGTGGAATCAATGCAACATTGCTATGTTAAACTGCAAAACTTATTTACTTCAGTATTTGATTATTCAGGGCCACCACATTTACACAGATTAAGCGTGGGTCAGCAAACTGCACAAAACAAGCCTGTGCCCTGTAGTGTGCTCATTTCACCACAGTAGAGTAGTGTAAAGGATGTCACAATGTAGAAAGAGACCATTGTAGAAAGAGGATGTCACAATGTAGAAAGAGGACCAGTGACAAAAAGTCAACTGTAGTCACCATGGCTGAACCAAACATCTTCAGAATGTGTGATGGTTCCACTTACATTTTACTTAATCTTGTAACAACCATTCAATTCCCATCAACAATTTTTACAAATCATATCAAAATAAAAAACATAAAAGGGAATGTTGCAGTTGTACATTTTTACCCATGATGACCTTAAAATGTTATGAAAGAGGATTCAAATATTTTAAATGAAAAAACAGAAGAGAAGATTATGACTTTTATTTCAAGTCCAGAATAAGAAAAATAGCATCTTCCCATTATTGAAGACACTCAACATTTTACAAGGAAAACAGACCCAGATTAAGTTTTTGACCAAAAGTAAAAAAATAAAAAATAGCATTAATTCCTTAAATTAAGCTCATCATCTTTGGCTGCACACAGATTTCATGCAATCTACAGATAAACAATAGTTTCCACACAGTTTGCCCACCCCATCAATCATCTCTAAACAATGCACATGATGTCAGTGCATGTTTTCAATTAAATACAGTACTTTTTAGAATCTCAAAATAGACTTGTTTAAAGAATTTAATTGATATGCACATCTTTACACAAGTCCTTCTCTTCCCAACTCCTTCTCCCACAGAGTCCAAGACAACCATGAAATTTAAGTTTGGTGTAGCACATTTGGTGTTAAGAAAATATCTCACTAATAATTGGCATTACAATTTGGCATGATAAAGTTTGGCAGTGAAAGAAAATCTCACGAGAAAACTGTTCCCACGGCTGACATTGAAACAGTGAGTGACGAACAAAATACACACACCATCAAACACAGCCAAATCATTATTTTATGGTATTACATTTTTAACCGCCACCCCATCATCCCAACCCACTCTTTCCACCAGTTCTAAATTGCATACAGATATACTTCACAACACCACTGAATTCCTCCAAAGTCTTGAAATTTGTCAAATTGGAATTTATAGATATCTTACATTTCTTCTTGTCTTAAAGAGTGTGAAGACTCGCACAAAAAGAAACGTCTCATGCAGGTAATCTGACCTAGTTTCGAATGAGGTGTAACAGAAGTGTTAGACACCGCCATTGATCCCAGAAAATACACACACAGCTTGCTACCGTCGGTAATTAGACACTAATGTACAGTCAGTACATACAGCTGTGGTCAGTACCCACAGCACAGTGTAAAATGAGCATTTAAAGACTTACTTTTACCACAATATGTATCAAACATACCTCAGTTGTAATTGATATATGGTCGAAAGTAACCAAGCTTCTTTCTCTCAAAGATAATTAAAACTCACAAATAATCAAAGGACTTTTGATAAAATGTCTTTTGCAAAGTACTTGACAAAGTTAAGCTGGAAAGGGTCAAGTAGCTTAATACAGAATGAAACTCTTCCATTGTCAATTAAACCTCACAGAAAAGCCCATTTCGCTGGGTGTTTATCAAAGGAGCCAAATCACCAAAAAACTTGCTATTAAATCCTTGAACTTCCTGTTGAACCTGGTACTATCTAAGAAGAGTAACCCAAGATAGAGCCCGAGCATAAAAAACCAAGCCACTCAACTCCAGCTGATGTGTGTGTAGCCATTATCAAGTGTAGCTACTGTACATTCTGAATAAGGTAAAACACTAGCGGGTACTTTATGTGCCCCCCTCCCCCCTCACCCCCAGGCATCCTTATCCCTTGTCTCATCCTTCTGTGGAAGCAATGTACACATAGTGCACAAAATGCCATTTGCTTGGAGGGGGATATTTTGAGACATTACATTAATGATTCACAGCTATGTAAAAAAAAAAACATGTAAGAAAAAAGAACGAGCCAATATAATGTTGGCACATCGGGTTCCCCTGTTTTCAAGTGGAATGTTCCCTAACATAGAAATCTTAATACCCTGATTACTACTCATTTAAATAACATCAAAACAAAATTTGAAAAAAACCCTCCTCTATTATTACTACAGATTCTAGACTTTCTGCAATCAATCTGACTTCAATCCCTGGAAGTAAATCGCAAATAAATGACTTAGAATATGTCAATTTTTCTGCGAACAAGTACAACATATTAAGGCATGCATGCTTGCTTGAATTAAATGTGTACACAGGACTCTTAATTTGGTATTCTTTTCTTTTCTTTTCATCAGCAAAGCGAAATCAAGTTTAGGGAGTGTAAAAAATTTACTGAGATATAAACCAATGTGAATAGATGATTATAGATACTGTAGGTCCAATCTTTTTGGCTAGCTCCCTTCTCAAGGTGATCAAAAGAAAGATGGCTCCCCTGGACAGAAATGATGAATACGTGAGAGGAAAAAACCCAAAATGGCCCCCAAAAAAACAACTATTTTGAAAGAATTTAGTTTACAAGCAGCTCGGTTACATAAATATGACTTTACACTGTCATTGGATACACACTGGCATTAATATCCCTTCTTTCCATAACATCTAAAATAAGCAATAATATTGACAAATGAATGTAAAAACAAACATGTATGAAAATGTAAATCATCGCCAGACGGGAGACCAAAGAGTGGCATACAAGAAAGAACTGTTTGTGATTTTCACAAAGCCAGACAAATGAACAACAAATTCTTCACTGAGAGAAAGTAATGTGCGACTGTTTGCATATGAGTACTCTATACAATAACTGTTGTCTTGTTAATAGGTTAGTGTGAAGCGAGTTAAATACTGTGTTAACTCAAACCAAACGACTGATATAGCAAACCTAAATGTCAAAGAGATCATATTTTATAGATTATCTTAATCGCTGTGATAATACGGACCTAATTAACTAGACGGATATCCAATGCTGGTCTCATTTTATACTTTGCTGTTACGTCTGTCCAGTAGAGAAACCATACAATGATAAGACATAAATTGGCGACGTACAGTAGGATGGGATAGAATAAATTTATTCATTTGTAATTGTTATTTGTGAAGCAAATTCATGTTGCTTCTCGGAATACTGGACGAATTTTGTGAGGGACTTGAGGAATGGCCACAGGATTACAACATTTCTTTTCGTCCCATGAAATCTCGGAAGAAGGAAAGAAATGTTCTGTATTTCTTAGCATTATTGGACCAGAAGCTTATAAGTTACTGAGGAACTGAGCTCCACCAGCAACACAATGGACAAAAGTTTTAAGGAATTGGTGACAGTTATATCCGCACAACATAGCACCAGCCCATCAGAAACGGTACAGAGATTCAAGTTAAACAGTCGTATCAGACAAAAAGGCTCAAACAGAATTTTGTAATGACCAGAGAACCTTGAACAAAATGTTAAGGGACGGACTGGTATGTGGTGTAAATGATTACTGTATACAGAGAAGTCTGCTGGCCCCAGCGAACTTAACTTTTCAAAAGGGTAAAAAAACACGTAGGACCTCAAATCAGCTGGTGACGCAACTAGTTGTACAGACGAAACTGCAGTAGACGATAAGGGACAGATGTGGAAGATGTCATTATTTGCAGTTGGCTTTAGTATGCTTTACCAGTTCAGAATTTCAAATTTTGCTGTAAAAGAAATGGCATAGAGCATATGACAACCGCACCCAATCATCCTTCATCAGATGGTCTGGCTGAACATGCAGTGAAAACATAAAACAAGGGGTAAGGAGGAGGATGCAGGATGACCCCACAAACTACTAATTATTGATTGGTCGAGAGTGACTATCTTGTATGGATTTAATCCGTTGAAATCTCCAAAAAACAACTTCAACTGAACAAAAAACAACAAAAGCGACAGCATGACAAAACTGTTGTCAATCGTAAATTTAACTATGGGGGAAAATGTAGGGTTTAAGAATTTCAAAATGTGAAAGAGACCATAGTTTAAAGATTATCTTCATCACTGTTATACTACGGACCGAATAAACTAGGCGGATAATCACGCTGGCCATGTTTCTTGCTTTATAGCTATGTCTGCCTCGTAGAGAAACCACGCAGGGGTACGACAAATACAATACTCACAAACAGTGCCCTCTGTATGCATTCTAAACTATAATAATCACAAACAGTGCCCTCTGTGTGCATTCTAAACTATAATAATCACAAACAGTGCCCTCTGTGTGCATTCTAAACTATAATAATCACAAACAGTGCCCTCTGTGTCCATTCTAAACTATAATAATCACAAACAGTGCCCTCTGTGTGCATTCTAAACTATAATAATCACAAACAGTGCCCTCTGTGTGCATTCTAAACTATAATACTGACCTTTGCAGCACTATCTTGAAAAATGGTCACTAAATATTAAATTTTCACAATCTTCGGTGAATGCACCCAAAACTTCTCTCTGTGTTTAAATATACTGGCAAGGCAGTGAAGAAACACAGATTGAAGTCTACACTGCTCACTGGAATTCTGACTGACTTCAATGTCTTGATACATTTATCCGAGCACTATATAAAAACAGCGACCTCTTATTTAGTCTGCAAACTTGCAAATGAGTCTGGGAAATTATTCAATACTCATAATTACCAAAAATCACAGGATCGTCATTAAGTTCCTTTCTTTCAAATATATCCAAATAATAATCATGATAATTGCTTTCAAACCCTGATGATGAATTAATATTTCAATCAAATTTCATTTTTTTTTTCTTTTTGATTCTAAATACCTGATTGAAACATTTTCTTTTGCACATAACCCCGAAACCTGAGCCTTAACCGAATCTACGATGAATGGCTGGTTTACGACGGACAGCTCTCATTTCTTACGAGTGAAGACACCGGTGACACGCGACTTCTGAGCGCCAAGTTTGTTCTTCAGCGAGCTGCCGCTGTCTCCAGTCACAGAGTTTTGCACCCCGGGGGTGGCACTCGGGGGTGAAGTGGATCCAACCGATATTGCCCTGCAACATTAACAGGGTCAAGAATAGTATCACGTTTCAAGATTAAAAACAAAAATAGGGGCACCATCTCACAGTAATTGATTGTAAGGTATGAAAGAAGAATCTAAAGGAGAATATGAGAACCAGAATTCTGGTTACAACTGAACATTGGTTTGCTAAAGTTGAAATTTTAGTAATGACCATAGTGTATTCGTATCTAGATGGATCCAAATGTTGAAAGCAGAAAATTGGAACCAAATTTTTCTAAGCTAAACATAAAACAATATATTGTGAGTGAACATCTATGACTATCCCTTCTATCTGCTCTAAATTGACTTTTGGTGCGATTTGTTGACTTAAACTTGTTGGTAACCGTAAATTCACTTTCGGTGCGATATGTAACAACTCAATCTTGTTAGTAACCATAAATTCACTTTTGGTGCGATATGTAACAACTTAAACTTGTTGGTAACCGGAAATAGGCCATAGAAAATGTATGCAAGTTCCATCACGATGCTTACAAATTTATTCAAATATGTTCCCCTCTCTCATCTGTGTAAAGTTAAATTTACCAATGGCCTATCAGTTCAATTTGAAATTATTCAGTTTCCAAATATATAGTGGCAACCAGTACATTGTTGGATCACAGCTCCAATGACTTTGAAGGGAATGGGAGGGGGGGATTGTGGCCATTGGCAATGAAGACAGCTGGTATAATATGAAGTCTTACACTATCAGTTTAGTACAAAGTCATATAGTAGATGTTTCATAGTCTCCACAGTTTAGACTGTTGCTACTGACACAAATTACCTTTTAAAAGTTAAATATTAAAACTTACCTCTCTCTTCCATAAACTTTATTCTCCAAATCCTTCATCATTGACCCAACCACAGCCTAGAAATGCAAACAAATAATTTGATTAACAACGTGCGAGGGGGAAAATATCACTGCATTTAGTTTCACTGACAAATAATTTGGGTTTTTATCTGTTTCACTACTGCATGATTTAACCACTTCAAAGCAGTATTCATGGTTTCATTAGAATTTAAATAACTACCACAAGAGGCTTCCATATATGCAGCATTGACAGTAGGTTCTACATACATGTCAAGGACTTAAGTTTACAAAAGAAGTCCACTATTACATAATACCAGATGATTCATTTTCAAAAGTCTTTCACAAGATCAGTACATAATGTAGGAATGGCAAGAAATACACAAAGAAGTGGGTCTATTTTTTTGACATTTCAGTGGCAAAGTATGGAGAAAACTGCTAAGTCACCGTTACTAGGGGTTTCGTCTTTAGGCTTAGGATGATATATCTAATCCTATTATTTAATCTAGGATGTAGGGTCTAATCCTACAATAGGGTCTTCTAACTTTGAAAAGAAGTTATGCCATAAGCCCTCCCCCCTGGCAATATCTGATATCACAAAATAATTTGATTCATTAGAGAATGAATTAAAGAATGAATATTTTAATCAATCAATGAGTAAATTGGTTAAACTCACCGCATGTTCCGGTGAAAGCAAATCGAGATCTCTCTTGAGGCAGCGGAGACCTGGTAACATTGCACTTTGAATCAGCTCAACGGATATAACTGATGAAACGTGTTAAGGAAATCAAACTCACAGGACAATGTCAGCTTTATACCAGGCAAGCTAGATGGCAGCTACTACTACTACATCAGAAAGTAAACACACACAATTGATGGCATATCAAACTCACAGGTACATTGAAGAAATATAAAACTCCCAGGTACATTGAAGAAATATCAAACTCACAGGACAGTGTCAGCTTTATACCATTCTGGCAGGCTAGATGGCAGCTACTACTACTACTACTACTACAACAGAAAGTAAACACACACAATTGATGGAATGTCAAACTCATATGTACGTTGAAGAAATATCAAACTAACAGGACAGTGTTAGCTTTATACCATTCTGGCAGGCTAGATGGCAGCTACTACTACTACAACAGAAAGTAAACACACACAATTTATGGAATATCAAACTCACAGGTACATTGAAGCAATATCAAACTCACAGGACAATGTTAGCTTTATACCATTCTGGCAGGCTAGATGGCAGGTACTACTACTACAACAGAAAGTAAACACACACAATTGATGGAATATCGAACTCACAGGTACACTGAAGAAATATGAAACTCACAGGACAATGTCAGCTTACCAATCAAGGCAGCCAGATATGACCAGAAAGCCACCAAAATACAAATGATGGAATAACCAATTTACAGAAATATTGAACTCAACAGGATCATGTCGGCTTACCACTTTAGCAGACCAGATGACTGCTAGTATAATTACACCAGACAGTGAACAAATAAAACTGATTTATACTAGCCATCAGTTTTTGAACGATTCATATTTGAAAGTTGGAGGACCTGACATGTTGATCCTACGGCAGGACCTTCTTCTCAAAGGTGAACTGAGAAGAACCTGCTCGGAGTGAGATATGAGACTCTCCAGCTTTTATACATTTACACACTACACACTCAGGCTGTTTACATTTACACACTACAAACTCAGGCTGTTTACATTTACACACTACACACTCAGGCTGTTTACATTTACACACTACACACTCAGGCTGTTTACATTTACACACTACACACTCAGGCTGTTTACATTTACACACTACACACTCAGGCTGTTTACATTTACACACTAAACACTCAGGCTGTTTTGCATTTACACAATCAGGCTTTTTAAATTTACACACTACACACTCAGGCTGATTGCATTTACACACTACACAATTAGGCTGTTTACATTTACACACTACACACTCAGGCTGTTTACATTTACACACTACACACTCAGGCTGTTTGCATTTACACACTACACATTCAGGCTGTTTACATTTACACAATTAGGCTGTTTACATTTACACACTACACACTCAGGCTGTTTACATTTACACACTACACACTCAGGCTGTTTACATTTACACACTACACACTCAGGCTGTTTGCATTTACACACTACATACTCAGGGTGTTTGCAATAGATAAAAAGTTTGTTAATTTGTTTTCCCTCCAGTATTATTTCCCAACGTACTTTTCCGTATAATCCATCAGGAATGCTTCCAATATGCTAGAAAGTATCAATCTGGCAGGTCAGATCAACAAGATAGATGACACTTTTGATACATTTTCTGCAACATGTAAACATTTTGACACCGACATAGATTTAAATTTCAGAATTTCATCTAAGTTTGGCATTCCTCCATTGAGTTTCTTTAAACCTCTCTGTACTATTGTTGCCTAATGTGGAGAAGTTTGTATAATGAATAGCAGTTATAATTATATAAGGATACAACAGCAGGATAGAGCACTGTAAGCTTCAAATAGAGCCATGGCTATCTCCCTCTTCTTCCACTCCTCAACGACATTACAGTTGCCATGGGCGATGGCTGTCAACCTGGGTAATATAACTGGGGGGTCAAAGAAAACACAAAAGTGAAATGAGGGGTTCACTTAGAATCAGAGCAACATTTATTACTTTTATTCTGTAAATTTTCATCTAATAGGTTTACCTGAAGTGCTCAAAGCAGCACTCTAAAAGATTTGTAACCTAACATGGAATCAACCCCCAGATAAGATAAATATTCTGTACCCTATACTCAACGCGACTGGGAGTCCCACCCCATAAATTTGCTGGTAAGGGAAGGCAAGTTAATATCTGGTATCGCATTGCAAATTGCCAAACCAAAAATGGCAAAGTTGCTATACAAGTGTAAAGATATATACCAGTTTTCATACACAGTAACCATAGAACTTAATGACAAAGACAAAAGCTCAAGAGCTTTCAAAATAGCTACACAACATATGAAGAGTAGAAGTATATTCCTTGCCCTCTACTCGGCGCTGCTGGGAGTCCTGTCCTGTGAGCTAACCCTACAAATCAGATGGGGTATTAATCTGGTCAATACTTAC
This sequence comes from Apostichopus japonicus, assembly GCF_037975245.1. Classification (NCBI taxonomy): domain Eukaryota; kingdom Metazoa; phylum Echinodermata; class Holothuroidea; order Aspidochirotida; family Stichopodidae; genus Apostichopus; species Apostichopus japonicus. The sequence continues at coordinate 19,941,292 of NC_092563.1, read as the reverse complement.
ACTCGTCCCTAAACCTCGGCTCCGAGGCAGGTCCGACCTGTCCCATCGTAAGAATAGTCTTCTTCATGATGATCAGCTCATCCTTGTTAAGAGGATCATCCAAAAACGACTGGAATTGGGCGAATACACGCTCGACCACCTGAAAGAAATTACCGTGAGTAAATTGAATATCTGTCATATTTGTGAACAACTTCACACAGTAATGGCTCGCTCTGGTAAAACCAATCCAGACAGAAGCAATACAGATAAACTTATTTATATTATCCATGTAAAACTGGGGTAATTTGGATAAAAAAATATTTTTTTCCCCCTGCATAAAACAGGTTAAGAAATATACAGACTAGGGGAAAATGAAAGATCAGGACATTTCATATCAACTGCCCGATGGTTACTTTGAAAATAGCAGTCACAGTCTGTGAACCATGACAAAAGTTTTTGTGTCGTTGCGATTCCTTCAAGAATTTTTCCACAAAAAAAGAGACGTGAAGAAACAATCTTTCATCTTACCTCTTTGGATGGAGTTCTTTCTAAAATTGTGCCAAATGCTGATATTGTTGCCACCCGGACAGATCTAACAAAAAGAAATCAAAAAGATATTAATAAGGAGAAGACTTGCATTGCTTATTAACTAAGTTTTCATCAGAATTAGATAATCCAGCTGAAAATGAAAAAAACTTTTCAGTAAAAGGACAACATTCAAAAAAAGTTTCGACAAAGTAACTAACTTCTGGCAAAATTATTACATAAACTGTATTAATTTCTAATTGGAACAATCCTGGGTAAGAAAGTGCTTAGTTTCTTGCATACTTACACATTGGTATCTCCAGACAATGTGATCAGAGCTGGTACAACCCTGGAAGATACCAGGGCCTCACTCAGTCCAGCAGAGAGAAGTTCAAAGAGCTTGGCAGTGAGGATTCTGACAGAGGCTTGGGTGTGTACCACGCAGGTCCAGAGGGTGGCTAGGAGTAAGTCGTGGTAGTCTGAATTGGAACTGAAGGAAAAAAACATGGCAGATTGAAGTCATGGTTCTCTATGACAGAATGTAAAAGTATATCAAAAATATGAAAGAAAATAACAAGGGAAAACATGACTTGAGGAAATAGTGACAAAGATAGAGAATATTATCAGTGAATCAACTACAAGAAAAATAAACTGGAAAAATTGTAAACAATTTTAGAGGGGAACAATTTTTGTTGTTGTGTACCAGTTACTGGTTTGAATCCTGTTCTAGATAAATCCTGTTCTAGATAAAAAATAATAAATATCTTTACTTGTTGCCCTAAAAAAAGGGAAAATAAAGTGAAAGCAAAACTTATAACAAATAATTTATAAGTAGAGGTTGCAATTCACAACTGTTTTCAAATTTTAAGATGTAAGCTTTCTGTTCACAATTCCTGGATTAGCTATCAACAGTGAACTTATTCTCTGAAGAATTGTTGATCTATCCACTAAGAACATGGAAATTACATTGAAATCTAGAACATAGTAAACAAAAACCTGGATTTAACCACATCCCGATTATTTAAATATTTGGGGATTATCCAGATCTGATATCAAACCCATCATTATTGTATAATAATGAAAATTTTGTTCTCATCAATCAATCCATCTATCAATCAAGCAATTACATTTTTTTATTTCCATTCAGTTGCAGCATAAACCAAACAGGGAGAGGGAATGTACTAAGCAGCATTTACAGCATTGGGTATCACATTATCAAACACATTGAGCTAATGAATGTAGGGGCCGTACTTGCATTAGCAGACTACACTACAACAGTTCAGGAAGCTGCATTTTTATAACTGTTTTTCCAATCCCGGACAAGTTTTGGTCTTAATATGTCTAGATCAGGGTTTCCATAACTTTATCCCCCCACAAACCCCATGTGGATGTCAGAGTTGTCCACGAACCCCCACATTTTTGAGACACGATCTGAGTCATTATTTACTACAATACGCATAACAGTGCTTCGTAAAAGATCAAGTTCATAGTGAAATATTGTAGAGTTTGTCGATAGGTACGACTTTTGTACATTACTAAATTATATGATATATCAGATTTTAGTTCAACAAAAAGTACTCTAGTTTTGACTTTCAGAATCGTCTCACGAGCCCCCTGGGATGGACTCACGCACCCCCTGGGGGTTCATGTACCCCCAGTTAGGGAACCCCTGGTCTAGATGATTCAGGTCTACCAGTAATTACTGTCATTTGAAACTTGCTTTATACATAAACGTTTTGATTACATGTTTCAAAGCTACGTAACCGTGTAGTTCCCACATCAATGTTTTCTACTCCTGGAACCACCAGATCCACATGGATGAGAGATGGATGGGAGACTACCCCAGACTATAACCACTTTTCTAAACTACTGAGGGAGGTTAGGGCAATAAGCATCCCTGCAGTACAGCCATGAGCAATAAAGTTGCTACCATATAAAGGAAAGAACACAACTACAAACCTTTTTGTTTTTGCAATGAACAAACAGAAGAAACCCTAAATTAAATGGTTGTGACAAATGGAGGCAGTTACTCTAACAACCATGGCCATAGAGACCTTCATCTTTGAAACTCACTTCCACTGCACATCAAGTCGGCACCCAACGTTAACATTTTCAAAACTTATCTATTTATGACTGCCTTCCCTGAGCACTAGCACCACTGAGCATTGGTTTTCCTCTGGATAATGGTGCTATATAAATTTGCATTTATTATTATTATCTCAAGTATTACTCACTGTAATTTACTGAAGGCCACCTGGACACTCTCCGTGGGGGCTTCGGACAGGGCCAGCTGGGTCAGGGACTCCTGTAAGAAAGTACTCAGTTGGTTTCTATTCTCTGGACTGTCAAAGGTGATCAGGACACCACAGGTGTAGACTGGCAGGGTTGCCTTGGTGATTGGATACTGACCAGACTTGGCCATGCCGGCTGATTTTACACACAGATGAAAAATGGGAAAATGAATATTTAATCAGTGGATACAACAAAGTGAGAAAAAAGCAACATTTGTAGAAATAAAAATAACTGAGGGACACTGTTATGAAGCTGTATTGTAGAAAGCAGGCTCTGTGACTTGATATACTGGTATTGCAAAGTGAGACTAAAAAAATATGAAGATGAGCTAGCCTGGGGTTGAAAACAAAACTTGTTCATCCTTATATCCTGTCGAGAACTTGTCGAGCAAGAAACGCAAAAGTGAGCGACTAACAAACAAGAGAGCATTTGCAACAAATTAAGTACCAGTGACTTACATTAATCGAACTGAATCATAAATTAGAACAAGCAAACCTTTCAGAGACAAACAGAAAAAAAAAAGAAAAAAAAATCCTAAAAAAAAAAAAAAAATCAACTTTAGAAATTGAGAGTCAGAAAGGGATATATCCAGTGGTCATAATTTTGAGTTGTGCAAAAAGTTGGCAAACACTGTTAAGACAAACTGAAAATGGGAGTCCCTATTGGTCTCAATTATTAAAGGAGCTAAATTTTGAGAAGGAATGCAAATAAAAGCGAAAAGTTGGTCTTGCATCAAGGCAAGGCCTTCTCACTCAGCTTTCTTTACAACATTTCACCCCAGGCCCTTGGTAAGTCAGACCCCCCCTTCCTGTGCACAATTCAAACAGTCAGTCTCCCAGGACACTTACTACTATTTGCCACATCTACATATCTCATATGGTGCAGCCAGAAACCAGCGCACTCAACTATAAAAAAAAGTAACCTCGCAGGTCCCCATTTATACACCTGGGTGAAGAGAGGCAATGGAGGTAAAGTGCCACGCACAAGGACACAACGTAATGATCTGGCCAGGATGCAAAGCTGTGACCCTTAGTCGGCAAGTCCCATGCCTTTCCATTTGACCACCAAAATCCACAATAGTCAGAGTTGACCTTGCTGCAATATGTCATATCATATCACATCCCACCCCATCATGTCATGTTATGTCACAACACATCATAAGCACGAACCTGCTTGGTCAGGTGGAACTGTGAGCACTGCTTGGAATTTTGGCTTGATCTGTTGGAATGGAACCAAATATACACTTTTAAGAACCACAGAATCCCAACTTCAAAATATAATATATGTTTGATAAGAGAAATCTTGCATGTCTAAACTACAGTCAATAAAGAGGTCTGCCAAGGTTTCACTTGTGACTGATTCTATCACATACATCATTACACACTGCACTGTCTGTATTACTTTGAAGAGTACTTACATCATGCTAAACATAAATTGTGAAATCACAGAGGCACAGAAATAACAAAACAACACCAGCCCTTGGACCAGCAATGTTTTCTATAAACTATTATTGCCTGTAAGTGTAAGAATTACCTGTTTGGAAGGCGACATTGATCAATTTTCAATGCTTAAGTTTTCTTGATGCAAAAAATCCACAAGACTAGTATGGCATGACCTACAAATTTTCAGACATTAAAAAAAAATGTTTTTCTTTTCTTTTTCTGGCATGTTATGAATTCAGATACAAAACAGTTGGGAAATGTTGCAAAAGGAATTAAATTATTTATTCATCACACACTCATTACACCCTCACTAGAAGGGTGTTTTCATTTGAACAAATAAAATCTTGTTTTCTGTTAATTCTGGGGAGGTTTGGGTAAACAAATTTATCGGCCGGGAAGAGCATTTTGGCCGGGAAGGCAAGAGAAGCCAGATGACTTATAACCTTGCCTTCTTTGGTTCGAACTCTTACCTAAGTTACAGTTTAAGCTCATTCTGGATTCAATTTTACAAATTGAAAGATCCTTTAGATGGAAAAACAAGGAGTTTTCCTGTATGAGATGTAATGCCATTGCCTTAATCCAGTCCACAGTAGCACTAGCTGGTTCAACATTGAAATGTTGACCAATGCAAAATGCTGCTTATAATAACTCTTCAAGACAGACTGAAACATCTTAAGTAGGATATTTACCTTCGTCTCTGTGATGTGCTCACCGAACGTCCTTGAGATAAAGAAGAACAAATAACAGAGTTTCTGTGTGACTTCTGAGTTATTGACTTCCAAACGGCCCACCACCTCTATCAATCGTGGAATACTGGAAGAGCGTGAAAGGGAAAAAGAAAACAAAATGAAAGTAAATTATACAAAAGTATTCTGACAAGAATCATAGTTTCAACTTGGTTTCATCAAACTTCAGAACTTTGTCTGAAATTTTGGAAATGCCAGTCAAACAGAGAGATATATAGACTCACCAGCCTTGCTAGTGTTAGCCAAAAGGCATGAGAAAATATTAAAACTGTTGTTTTATACTCTTGTTAGTATTTCTAATTTGCTCTAAAGTTCTCCATTTTGTATAGCAACATTGGTTTTATTTTCACTATTTAATAGTATCTGCTCCTGTGAAAATTGGCAAAAACATCAAAAGTGTCCTTTGAGCTAAACTTGTAGTTTTCTATGCAAATATCAAAATCTATGGGTAAGGAACATTGTCATGACGAATGCAAACGTTTTCAACTCTGTAATCCTAGTATACATAACTGCATCCATAATAACAAATTTATGAAATGATCAGGAAAGCTAAATAGTACCAAAAAACACAGGCCAATCTCTGCAACTTCTGTGTCTCCAGGAGCCAAACTTCTACATCAAATATATCACATAACTTTATAAAGTCAATGAATCTGCTAATGAAAACACTCACAATTCATTAGTGAACCAGGTGAGACTATCCCAAGATTGCACCTCATCTTGGCTGATATGAGACTCAAAGGCACGAACCAGTCGAGCTAACCTAGACTCGTATCCGACGATGGTGTGGACATCTAAGAGAGCTGATGATGGGGTGGGAAATCGGGAAGCTGAAGAGAGAGAAAGGAAGAAAGAATCAGAGGTATTGAGATTCAGAGTGACTGAGATTAAAATGCCAGTGCTACCAGCTAAAATATAATCATCATTCCTGACTGAGACCAAATAATGATACAAAACTTGATAGATATGCTAATTGGACTTATTCAATGCTCAAGAAGTTACATAACTTAAGAACTTCTGTGACCGTTCTAATGAAAAAAAAAACAATTTCAGATACATTCCACCACAACACATTAAGAAAATCTTTAACATGTCCTCATAGCAGTGAAGGCTGAGCAAGTAGTCTCTTGCCATTGCACCCACTGCTGGTCCTCTCCATTAGTTACTCCTTCGTACATTCCCTTTTCAGTAGCTGGATGAGCTTGAAAGGAACGTCTGGCACAATGCCACAAACACATGTTCAAACTGCATATTTTTAGTTTTTTGTTGTTGTTAGTTTTCCTTTTTTCTTTTTGAAGCTTTTTCACTTTGGAATCTACCTAATTATTGTTTCGTCTTAAATATGTTGCTCCATCACCACCCAAATCCCCATCCTCTGTTTCATCCCTGTTCATGTGAGTACCAAGCAAACTCCTTCTACGTTCTCCTACCTTGGAGTTCCTCCACATGTTCTGAGGCCAGCGCGGAGTCTTTGAAGGGAGCCGTTTCCATTATTGAGATGTAAAGCTTGGGAACGAGACATTGTAATGATGTGCAGTAGAGTTGAACCAGATGTTCATTGTCGTAAGAATCTGCAGAAGTCCGTTGTAGGTCCTATTAATGAAGATGGATGTTCACATATCACTCTATTATCATACACCAGGATATATAGCTTCAGATCATATCATTGCTTGGCATTGCTGCCAATGACAAAAATGCCAGAACTAATTTATTCCTTAAAACTGTCTGCAAAGTGCAAAAATTCTAAATATGTTTCTGTTTTAAAATATAAGTAAATGTAGAGTGCAATAAGGAAGGTGGGCTTGTCATCATGAGGTAGGTCCCTTGTTCAAATCCTGTGTTATAGCCAGAAAATTCCCAGCCCATTTTAATACTACAATAGTTTTCCGGTACATCCACGACGAGATCAGTGTGCATGGAGAAAGTAAAATATGTCATTACAAATCCTTTGCTATCTAGACTTAACTTACAGCAATTTTCCATAGTAAATATTATCTCTGTCAACACCCTTAACAGTCCATTCCCATTTTCTGACTCTAAAGTCAAAATATTAAGTGTTTTATCATCTGAATTGTTTGGAAAGACCCTACCAGAAAATGAACCAACTGCAAACATACTTGTAGGCACTACAGCACTGTCCAATGAGACAACCACAACCAATGAATAATTGCAGCATAACATCCCATCTCACTCTCTCTATATATATAAAGCAATACAACCCTTGAAAGATGAAGGAGGTAACCATATACCACATAAGGAACTGACTACTCTTGTTATATAAAAAAGTGTCACTCTCCAATGAAATACGGACTTCTATGAAGCTTCAACAAATCTATTATTGTAGGGTTAATTGCACTAAAACCTTGTAGGTTACCCCCTCCTATGTATATATAACAAGTAAAATACAGCCCATGGAAGGGGAATGTGCTTACCACTGCTGCTACCTCTAGACGCTTCACTATAGCAGTTACCAGACTTGTCTCAAGTCTGTTTAGTTCCTGGGCCCAGGATGCAAATGCCGGAAGGAATACCTCCCTGGCAGCAGAACTCACTGCAGGTGAGCTGTTCCTCAATGTGTTCAGGAGCAAGTCTAGGCCCTGTGTGAACATGAACGCAAGAGAAGATATGTATTTAAAGAACCGTACGAGATAACGTAACTTGTTTTGTGTTGTGTATACGACAAACACATCTCAGGATACTTATTAAGTGCATGGACAATTGGATGGAAACCTCTTGGCCAAGTATTTAAATATAAGTATTCCCCTGGTTGGTTTCTTTCTTTTCTCCATCCCTTGTCTACTAAATCCTCTTACATCTATCTCATTTGTGTTCACCCTGCTCATTAACTTGTCTGTATTCTGTGTGTGCATTTGTCCCTTCTGTTACTGTAACTTGTCATTCAGCCTCTGAAGAAAATCCTGCTAGGATTGAAATGTCAGGCCCTACTATCAATCACAATGTAAGCTAAAAGTGTTATATAAAGACCTTCTCATTTATTAACACTCTCTGATAACTTTGCATACTGTACCACACATATTACCATCAACCACAATGTATGTTAAAAGTGTTAGGTATGGCCTTTCCTTTTATGAACACTTCATGGTAATGTGGTGTACTATCAACCACATCCTGAACTCAAAGCGTGTTAATAAGGCAAGTCTATTATTGTATGGAATATGCAGTATTTGGGCCCATCCTCTAACACCTCTTGCAACAAACTATGACTAAACTTTGTGGGTACTCTTCATATCTATCTTAGCAATCAACGTTGCCAACAAACTTAGTAATTATGAGCATACAATACATAACAGGAGGGGAAAACTCCAGAATTTAAAGTAGCCATTTTCCAATAGCAACAAATAGCAAGCCGCTCTGGTGAAACAGTAAACAATATGTTAGATACATCTGCTCGATGGAAACTGTTGTGATGTCGGACTGTATTCTTTCACAAGTTCAGATATTATCTATTTATGAAGAGCACTATTTTGTAGCTCGACAAAATCATTAATTCTGCAAGCCGATAGTGAACGAAGGACTCTTACCTGGTTGTATTTATCAGCATCTTCAATCAGAGAGAAGACCATCCCGAGACTCTTCACTGCTGCTATTTTGACCTCCTCTGTTTTATCATCCAGAAGCTGCTGTAACATGGAGAGCACCAACGAACCAACGATAGCAGACTGAAGGAGAGAACAGACCAAGAGATGCTGTAACTGTCGACTATTGTCAACCTAGCCAGTGATTGTGAGATTATGATTATCTCAATTATGAAGCATGCTGCCATTTAGAGAGTGACTGAAGTACTTACACCCTCCCCCACATCGTGATGTGTCAAATCGCTGAATAAAACATCATTTTGTTGGTACAAATGAAGCATGAAAAGAGCATGACAAGACATAAGATATCACCACAACACTAGTGGCCCTCTTAATAAACCAAAGCATTGTTATGGATGGAAACGTCAATTAAGAGTAAACGTTACCGGTAAGAATGAAGCGAGAGCACCGCAAGACTAGTGGCCCTCTTAATAAACCTAAGCATTGTGATGACTCAAATGGTCATTTTAGAGTTGAGATTACTGGTAAGAATGAAGTGATAGCACCACAAGACAAGTAGCCCTCTTTAATAAACCAAAGCATTGTGATGAATCAAATGGTCATTTAAGAGGGTTACCGGTAAGAATGAAGTGAGACCACCATACTACTAGCATCCTTCTTAATAAACCTAAGCATTGTGATGACTCAAACGGTCAGTTAAGATTACCGGTAAGAATGAAGTGAAAGCACCACAAGACAAGTAGCCCTCTTTTAATAAACCTAAGCATTGTGATGAATCAAATGGTCATTTAAGAGTTAAGTTTACCGCTAAGAATGAAGCGAGAGCACCACAAGACAAGTAGCCCTCTTTAATTAACCTAAGCATTGTGATGACTCAAATGGTCAGTTAAGATTACCGATAAGAATTAAGTGATAGCACCACAAGACAAGTAGCCCTCTTAATAAACCTAAGCATTGTGATGAATCAAATGGTCATTTAAGAGTTAAGGTTACCGGTAAGAATGAAGCGAGAGCACCACAAGACTGAGCGACCAAGAGTCTTCTTTCTGTGAATTTATGGGTGATTTGCTCCCAGCATTGAGGTAACAGTTCTGTCTCTGCTCTGCCTTGCCCGGCATGTTTAGCAAACGCCACACATCCATTCAGAATGACTTGCCTATGTTAGAAATAAAAAAGAAAGTAGAAACATTTTTTGAACCCTCAAAGGGAAATACATCTCAATTACAACATCTGTGACTATTCGTGGACGACTCACACCTAGCTGACTATCAGTGGAGAAATTGGCTGCATTTGGTAATGTTACACTTTTTCAAACAGTTCAAAACTTGAGAGTAAAATTGTATTTTGTTGTATTCATCGTGTTTTACATTTTGAGTTACTGCGAAATGTTTTACTGTTCAACATCTTGAACAGGACAAAAAAAGTTTATTTATTTGCTTGTAAGATTTGAGACAAATAAAATTGTCGTCAACAAGTGTTTGACTTACGTTTATAGCCTGAAATTGCACATTTTTGAGTGACAACAAGTGGCTTTTGATGGAACTATGGTCAACTTCTTTAACATTACAAATGAAGGACAGAAACCATGAACAAAGAACTGTTGTAAATGATGGATAGCAAAACCAAAATTGTGCAAAATTTTACATAAAACCAAAATTTTACATAAATCTTTTAACATCTAGAAAAGACAAAAGTTACCTCTGCTCTTCATCAGGTTTCTTAATAAGGTTGAACAGAAGATTAAGGAGCTTGTCTCTCTCCTTAGGGTCAGGATGGAGGGTACCAGCTGACAGAATCAGGGGAACCAATTCCTTGAAGGTAAAAGAAGAAAAAAGTATAAAGGATGAGAAATGTGTGATCACTACCCTGTAAGTAGAGGTGTCTTGATGAGGTTGGAGGAGAAAAGATTCATGAGAGAGAAACCTACCTCTCGTTTGGCAAGAAGTACGTTGGGGGTGATGTGGGGTAGACAGCGGGCTAACATCTCGACGAGGCTGTCTAGGGAACTGCTCATGTGGGATACTTCATCTACGAGTCTCGTCTCTCCGGTGGTCCTGGATGGCATGATAGTCTCAAGGAGAGCTTGATGGAATGCAGCTGAATGGGTTCTTTGGGATGAAAGAAGAACAAACGTATGTGAAGATGGGTGATGAGCTATAGAAGAGAGATCTAAACAGTTGGTGAAGGTTGGAAATTATTAGAAGATGAGTGAATAAAATTGAAATATTCCTTTGCCAATAGTAAGCTAGCTTATTAACATTGGCGCCAGGAGAGAAATTGATTCAAAAAACAAACTGTTGATTGTTTCAGTGGTTTCAAACATGTGAAGATAGTTCATAATAGATATTTAAAGAGTACAAATATTCAGTAGGACACATGTGAGTATGAAGCAATGTAGCAATTCTCAACACATGGGTTCAAAACCAAGAATAACACTGTTGCACAGGCATACCACAGATCACCATGGCCTAGAACCAACCTCAACAGTCATGGAATATTCTTTGAACAAATGCAACCTCCTTACTCCGTTCTGTTTGTATGACACAAGACCTATACAGACAACTTTAGCAGCTCTTTTGCTTTTAGACCGGGGTATAAAGAATGTCCATAGTATTGCAACAGAACATATAATTGCTTAATCATCATAATAACCATGCAGGTATGCAACAGAAATTCCAAAACTTACTGGTTTGGATATTTACGAGTGACGAGCTTACCTGTCTCCTCACAACCTTAGCACCTCATTCTACTGTGCCTATAAAGTCCTGGTAAATAAATAACACTGTGCGCCCTCTATGACCGGACCCCCCTTCCGGTCCCTCCTCCTTTCTCATGAGACCATTCCTAAAGAGTGGCCTCACGGACACGGGAGTGGGGGTGGCAAGGTCTGGCCACCCCCAACGACTCCCGTCGAATTAACTTCCCAAAGTGAACCCCTAACAAAAATTCACTGACGCCTTCCTAGCAGGGGGGAGTGTAACCCTCCCCGGCGCAGCGGGAAGGGGGGACACTCTCCTGAACCCTGCAGGCGGAACTACCCCTTAAACTAACAAGGAGCCTAAAGGTTTACGGTCCGCCACTTGTTACCTTTAGACCAACTTAGGTGAGAACGTAAGTGGAAGACTATGTACGCAAACGCATACGAAAACACCTAGGTACACTCACCGATAGACCTTGTCGGTGGCTCTCTGGTGGAAGGTGGATCTGTCTATCTGGTGTGAAGCTCGGAGTCGTGAGTCAAGTCGAGCGACCGCTCCTCCGTCCGGCTGTGTCCCACCACCCTCTCGGGGGAGGGAGGCGGGAATGGAGACAGGTAAGCTCGTCACTCGTAAATATCCAAACCAGTAAGTTTTGGAATATTTACTTCGCTCCTCGCTTACCTGTCTCCTCACAACCTTAGCACCGAGTGGCACTGCCCGATGGTGGGAGGCCCGAGGGGTGGGACCTGTTACCCACCGGACCTCGCATCACCGCGCTACCAAATGCCGCTTCGGCGTGTAAAGTGTCGGTCAAGTAGCAGGCGACGAACGTAGTTGGAGTTCTCCACGCTGCTGCTTTGAGTATGTCCTCTATCGGGATGCCGGCGAATAGGGCTGTAGAGGCCGCGACCCCTCTGACGTCGTGAGCCCTTGGTCGGGAGGTCCCCGATGTGAACGGGCGTATGATCTCTACTAGCCACCTGGATAGAGTGTCTTTGGAGGCCGCTGCGTAGGGTGGCCGTGGTATGATGAAGAGAGAAGTTGATTGTCTTAACTTTTCTGTCTTGCTCAGGTACCACTTCAGTGCCCTGACTGGACACCATCGTTTGTCCTCGGCTACTGATGACATGGTCTTAATTTCCGGGATGAAAATGTCTCCTGGCAAGAAGGTCAAGGTCTGGTACTTTGCAATAAATGACGGGTCTGGAACCATCCTTACCCGTGGCCCTCAAATCTGATGTGATTCTGCTTGGTGGATAGGGCGTGGAGGCAACTCCTCCTTCTTGCTGACGCAACTGCGACGAGGAAGAGTGTCTTTTTTGTGAGGGCAGCCAGGGAGGCGTTAGCCATTGGTTCGTATGGTGGTCATGCCAGGGCATGTAACACTGCTGAGAGTCCCCAGGAGGGGGCCAGCCGTCTGATCTGTGGGCGACGGTTCGCCATGCCTTTGACGAGTTGTGCAATGTACGGGTTATTGCTCAGTGTGGAGCCATCTGGGAAGCCCTGGTGGATGGCGGCGATGGCCGACCTGTAATTCCTGATAGTGGAGACTTGTTTCCCTTCTCCAAAGAGTGAGAGGAGGAAGTCGGCTATCTGTGTCACAGAGGCAGCAGGCAGCAGTATCTGTCTCGGTCGGCACCATTGGTCGAACTTCCGCAGACGGGAATCGTAAGTCGCTGCGGTCGTTCCCCTTCTAGCGTCGGCTGCCATCGCGGCAGCTGCTTCTGAAAAGCCTCTCTGTCGTAGGGAAGACCGGACAGCCTCCAGGCAACTAATTGTAACCCCTTGATGTCTGGGTGGGAGAGAGTTCCCTGTCTCTGGGACAGTAGGTGGGGCTTGTCCGGTAGACTCACTGGGACGTCCATGAGGAGCTGAGGGATCTCGGCGAACCAGGGTCTGCGAGGCCAGAACGGGGCTATTAGTGTGAACCTGCCCTTGGAGTTCCGAATTTTTCTGAGGACTTGTCCTATCATACACAGCGGCGGGAAGATATACGCCTCCATGCGGTCCCAAGAGAGGGACATTGCGTCCGTGTGGTAGGCCAGGGGGTGGAATCGTCTGGAACAGAAGGTCTGGAGTTTGTTGTTCTTGTGTGTTGCGAACAGGTCTATCGTGGGCTTGCCGAAGATCGAAAAGATTCTGTCGCAGGTCTCCTGTTCCAGAGACCATTCGTTGGGGTCTATGTGCCCCCTGGATAAGGCGTCCGCCATCACGTTGAGCTTGCCCGCGATGTGGGAAGCCCGTAGGATCGTACCGGAGTCCTCGGCCGCTGTTATCACCTCCCACGCGAGTCAGCACAGTCTCTCTGAGTGGGTGCCCCCCTGCCGATTGATGTAGGCCACCACTGTCGTGTTGTCGGTGAAGATTGTGGTTATCGTTCCCTGTACGTGGTCGTTGAAAACTTCCAGGGCTCTTTTGACCGCCCTCATCTCTAGGATGTTGATGTGGAGAGATCTTTCTGTTTGGGACCACGTCCCCCATGCTGTGCGATTGCTCCAATGAGCTCCCCATCCGGACAGTGACGCGTCCGTCGTTATCGATGTCATTGGTAGCTGTATCGCAAAGGGTACCCCTGAACTCCAGTTGTTTGGGTCGAGCCACCATCGAAAGTGTTGGGTGACCTCCTCTGACCTGTAGATGAGCGTTGTTTGTCTGGGTCTGTAGGGTCTGCGGACCTCAGGAGGTGCAGTTGCAGGGGTCGCATGTGTAGCCTGCACAGTCTCACTATATCGACGAGGCTGGCCATGAGTCCCAGGGCCCGGAGCCATGTCCCCGTTGGTGACCCCCGGTGTACCAAGATCTGTTGTGTGGTCGCCTTGACTGCCGCGACTCTTTCTTCTGAGGGTCGGGCTACCCCGGTGGTGAAGTCCAGTATGGCCCCGAGGAACTGGATCGTCTGGGAGGGCGATAGTCGTGATTTCTTCTGGTTCACGATCCAGCCCAGTTCTTGAAGGGTCTGGAGCGTTTTGTGGACGTTGTTGGTTGCTTCCGATAGGCTGTTCCCTACTACCAACCAGTCGTCTAGATATACGTAGAGGGTGACTCCTCTTTTTCTGAGGTAGGCGACTACTGCTCCCGCGACTCTCGTGAAGGTTCTGGGAGCCGTGGCTAGGCCGAATGGGAGCGCCCGGAACTGGTAATCTTGTTCTGCGTACCGGAACGCTAGGAATCGTCGGTGTTCTCTGTGTATCAATATGTGCAGGTAAGCGTCCCGTAAGTCTACGGTCGCCGCCCACATGCCCTTTCTGAGTAGGGGTAATATTAAGTTTAAGGTCTCCATACGGAAGTGTTTTGGTCTGATGTGTTTTGTGTTCAGGGGTTTTAGGTTTAGGATGGGACGCCAGGAGCCGTCCCGTTTTTTGGTCAGAAAGAAGGAGGACCGGAAGAGCGGTCCCGTCTCTTCCGGAACTCTTGTAATTGCCTGCTTGGCCAGCAGGGCCAGAATTTCCCCTTCTAGGGCTAAGCGTTTGACGGGGTCCGTGGGTGTGAGTGTCTGCCTTCCTCCGCCCCCGAAAGGTGGGCTGGAGGAGAATTCTATTTTGTACCCGTGTCTGACTGTGTCCAACACCCACTTGTCCCCGCCAATAAATTCCCATTGCTGGGAGAAGTTTGATAGTCTCCCCCCCACCGGCGGAATGGCCGCGGTGAGGTGGGCACCCCTAGGGCCGGGCGGCGAACGCTGGTCGGATGGAGGAGCGGTGACTGTCCCGTCTGGTCGACGTCGAGCCTCTGCCTCCTCTGGGGGCCCAGGGGCGGGTCGGACGGAAGGCTGCCCCCCCGGCTTCTGCCTCTGAGAGCTCCTCTGCTCATAGATTTGGCGGGTGCTGCTCTCGTTCCTCTAGGTGCTCTGCTCTCCCTCGGGCGGAAGGGTCTGGTTCTCTGGGTAGGTGGGGGTCGGAATTCTGATTTGGCCAGAGTCTCCCTTCGGGCCACCTCTTCCTGCAGTTTCTTTTGGAAGCAGCCCGCGAAAAGGTCTTCCCCGAGGATTGGTAGTTCCAACATTCTGTCCTTAGCCTCCGTCGAAGGCCAATGGATGGCGGAGACGATGTTTTGTCTACGGGCCTTTACGGACCTGGTAGCGATCCTTGCAAATTGATCGTACGCGAGCCTGACGAGGGGGCCCAGCAGCAGGAGGAGCTGGCCCGCTTCGTCCCTGGATACTTGGCTGCTGTCCTCAGGTAGTTGTTGGTGGTGTCGCATGAGGACTTCGGCTGATAGCATTAGTACCGATGCGAACTTCATGCCCGAACGGGCTGCCATGTCTACCTCTACCAAGAGCTCTTCTAGCTTCCTCTGGTCCGGGGTCTTGAACACGTGTGTGGATGAGGCCCCTTGTTCGGCTTTTAGCCTCTCCTTGGCCTCCTGGGGGATGGTTGGAGATCTAAATAGATCCCTCCAGGCCTCGTCAGGTACCCTGACCGCTCTATCTGCCCTGGCCGGGAAGGCCGTCCACTTGGTCTTGTTGGCAATGGCCTCAAATCTGTCATAGCAGGTTGCGTCTACTGGTGCGGTAGTTTTGGGCTTATATGACGCTTCGCCGGTCGCTGTCAATTTTGATACCCGGCCCGCCTTCTGCGGTTGCGTCTCGGGTTCCTCGAACCCCAGGTGTCGTCTAAATATGTCTGCCGCCCGTGTTATTAGCTCCTGTGGGAGGGCTCCTCCTGTCACGGGCGCCTCCTCCGGTTCGTAATTGTGGCCAAAGCTGTCCTCCATAGGATCGTAGTCGAGAGGATCTGGATCTATGGGCTCCCCTTCGTCCTCCAAGCCGGAAAGATTCACCGACGCTCTGCAATCCAGAGCGTCTGGGTCCGGGGCCGGTTGCGGGGTCATGGTCGGTACGGGGCTGGTAGGGCCCGGTGCCACGTCGGCTACCGTGGACGTCCTTTGCTCCAGCAGGGGCCGTAGCAGGCCGGTGAGTTTAGATAGCCAAGCTGGCTCCTCTTCCTGGTGCCGTCTCGGGGACCGGCGCCTCCTCTTGGATCTTCTGTATCCATCGTCGGAAGAGTCCGAGGACTCGTCGGAGATTGGAGAGTATCTCTTCCTCTCCCTCCGTCTTGGGGATTTTGTATGCGACCCCGATCTCTCCCTTCTGGGTCGGCGGGAGGACTCTCTCTCCCTGCTTTCTCGGGCCGGGATCTCCGTCGGAACCCGCCTCTCCGGCTCCCTGTCCGGCTCCCTGGAACGGGACCGGCTCCGTCTCCGCGTCCCCTCGGTTACTCTCTCTTTTGGACCCGAGCCTCCCACGCGCTCTGTGGGTTTGTTTAGCTGCGGCCCGGACTGAGACGGAGTCTCCAGTCCGGCCGAGCTGTGCCTCTGCTTCGGAGGTCTTTTCTTGGCAGGAGCCTTGCCTTTGCTCCTGCCCTTCCCTCTGGCCGTAACTGATCCGGACGTAGCCGGGGCCGTTAGGGGAATTCTTTCTCTTTCTCTTTCCTCTCTCTCTACCTCTTTCTCTCCTTCGGCCCTCTCCTGGCCACTCTCCTCCACCTCTCTCTCTACTACTCCCTCCTCCTCTCTATCTCCCGTTATTCCTGGAACCTCCGGCGCCCCGATTGCGCTCGGGATCGAGTCCAGCCTTCCCTGGAGCTTGCTACGTAAGCCCTCAAGCCACAGGTCGATGTCCTGCCACTGAGCTGGTGTAAACTTAATACACACCAGGCAGGGGTCTCGTCGAGTGCAGGATCTGCATTTCGGACAAAGGTCGTGTTCGTCCCAGGCTCTGCCTGGGCGAAACATAGAGCAGTTGATGCACTTCAATGGATTGCGTGACATGCTGAATAACTGGATTAAGGAAGATTACTTCTTAGTGATAAATGAACAACGATAGAAGCTTAACGTAAGAAGGGAGAACTAGGGAGGGAATTAGGCTTAGGTGGAGCGTAGCGTAACCTAGCAACGGTAAACAAGGTAACGCTACGGGGTGGCCTAACAAGAAAATGCTAGCTGAAACGAAAATGAGAGAGCGAGAAATACATACAAAAAGAGTGAAATATGAATCCCCAAAAGGGGGACGAGAGAAAACTAATTGGGGGGAGGCCTCTTTGCTTTGTTGCGAGTAAACAAGCTATGAAAACACACTAACAACAACACGCCTCAGCGTGGGGAGGAATAGGGCGGGAACCTAGGCAGTTTCGCGGAACTGCTAACCCCGCCGCAAACCAACCCGAGGAGGAACGCACTACGAAAACAGTCCCCAAAACCCTCCCTTTTTGACAAAAAGGATACTTATCGGTCAGGAAAGGACTGTCAAACTTCTAAAGATCCGAAGCTAAAAAACTTCCGGCGATCGTCGAAGAAAACCAAGACAAATTTCCAAGGAAACTATCCACAAGAAAAATATGCGTGTAGGCACTTGGAATGGTAGAATGAAAAAGGAGGAGGGACCGGAAGGGGGGTCCGGTCATAGAGGGCGCACAGTGTTATTTATTTACCAGGACTTTATAGGCACGGTAGAATGAGGTGCTAAGGTTGTGAGGAGACAGGTAAGCGAGGAGCGAAGTAAATCACTTAATTAACATCATAAAACCCAGTGAGTCTTTTACACTATAATAGATACATGTTGGAAATGGATGTAATGTAATTCTATTTCCACAATTTCCCCACTTGTTTCTTTGTTCGTCAGTCATTTGCCATTGTTTTCATTAATCCTAGCTGTTCTACGCACCTCTTCTTGTTCCCAGTGGTCTTCTTCTCTGAGTCTTGCATCTGCTCGGGACCGGAATCTTCTCCTCCGCTCTCAGTCCTTCCAATGTCTGCCTCATCTTCATCATTTTGTACCTCTTTGTCCTCCTGCTCCTGCGTGTGGTTCTGCCTAGCCTCTTTCCTCTCCGTTGAGGGTCCGTTGATAGCTGGCTCCTTTACTGGCTCTTCTGAATTTGCAATCATGGCTTTTCGTTCATTGGATGCTAAGATATTCTGATGTTTCAAGTCTTCTAGTTCCCTGTAGAAAAGGACATTAAAACAACCAGATTTACTTCACTAAGTTAGTCTATTCCATTTTTATGGCATCCATCCATCTTGACCCCCCCTCCCCTCCTCCTTTTTGTTTGTCCTGAACTTTGCATGGTTCGCAAATCAACCAAAGTTCATACCTCAAAGTTCAATGTGCTCGATTCCACAAGAGTAACATGTTTACCCTTGTAAGGAAATAACCGTTCCCTTACTAATTGAGTTAAACATAGCACTAGCAAGCCCTGAACTGTTATAAACTGAAACTTCATGTCTAACAATAATTTGCTCGAAAATCCCAACATTTACTGGGTTGGGGGTTAATTGTACAAGTGATGAGCTTACTGTCTCCTCAGAACCTTAGCACTCTAGTTCAATAGACACAGTTCACTCTACCATTTTGCTCTACCAATTCAATTTAGAGCTCTACCAATTCAATTTAGACATAGTTCACTCTTGACACAGTAGAGTGAGAGGGTATTAATAAATTTGACTCCATAATGGTGAAAAAAATGCTTCAGAGAGAAACAATTTAAAGATCTTGTTGATATATATATTTTGCAACCAATCATGTACAAACTGCCTTCCAAACTGTATTTCTACTTACTGTCTAACTGCTTCTAATTCTTTCATTAAATTCTCCTTTTCTTCATTAGTCTGTCGAACTGTTTCTTCAAGTTTCGAAATGTCGGTCTCCTGTGAATTATAAGATATGGAGAGATTCAGTTTTGAAGAGAACCAAATTTGCAGAAACAATTCGACAAGTGTTGATGCAAGACTATGCCAAACGGAATCTATGACATTATGCCAGCCAAATCAATGTTACAGTCTTCCTAAAGTACCAAAAAATGTATACGAGTGTGTGTGCATATGACAGAGAGAGGGGATGGACAAAAGAGGACTTAGTTAATGTAACATGGAAAACTAATCTAACATTAAGGAATACAGAGATGTGTAAACATACATACTAGCACACAAGTTTTGACTATCAATGGGTTTGTCTGTGTTTAAACAAAAGCATGGAAAAGCTCAATTTGATCTTTATATTCAAATTTGCTCATGGATTCTTCTTTTCTAAAGTTATGGTATGTATCTGTCACTAATGACAGAGCCTAGATAACAGCCAACAGGATAGGTATGTGTTGATATACTATACAGTACTGATTTCGCTTAACTCCCGTTAAAATTCGTTGAAAGAAAAATAACCGAAATTCTTTGTTTTTCATCGAAATTCGGCGATTTTTATCGATTTTTATCGTTTTTTATCGAATTTTATCGATTGGTTATCTCAGTCATTTCCTTCGTGGAATTTTCAACGGTACGTTGAAATTCTTTTTTAAACGAAATAGAAGGTCAATTTGTGGTTACACGAAACGTCGGAAAACGCGTAACTTCGTTTATTTATATCAGTTAGACTTTAGTTCAGTCGTTTGAAAGAGGGAATATTTTCGAAAGCATTCTCATGCTTATATGAGTAGTAACACTCAAAGAAACGCTTAATTAAACTGACGGGGGACGTTTTCTGACTGTGAACCCCAAACACAGTGACATAAGTCTTAACTTCGCCAGGCTTTTAGAGAGGTTGCAGTCAAAGCTATGTACCACGAGGCACCCTTCCAAATAAGTTGAAGTTCTGTTTAACCATTTAAATAACAGTGAATGGACATATAAACTTGGTTTACTTGCAGAATACGAAAAATAGTTATTTCTAAGAGATGTAAATTTGTTTTTTTATGAGAGTTGAAGTATGAAACTTTGTTTCCGAGCGAAAACATGTTACTTGAAGCAAAATAAAGATGCCCCGCCCATTCTGCGAGGACGCTTCCATTTTTCAAAAAGGCGTTTTCTCTTTTTATTTTTTCTATTTTGTTTACATTTTAAACATGAAAATTATTTAAAAATATGTGAAGAACTTAGTAATGTACTGCAAACTATCTATAAAAAAACAGAAAAACGATGTTTTAGGCATGAATAATGTGTTCAATATAACTCAAGTAGTAGGCTAATAGTCACAAGCTCATGATAGTGTCGTCAATTCGTTTTCCCAGTTAATATGTGTGACATATATGGTCAATTCCATGATAAGGTCAACATCATACCAAAAAATTTAAAATCATTGTACATTAAAAATGTATAAGTTTCCAATAAATAGAATACTTGTAGTTACTAAAAATAATTTTTTCACCCCAGAAACATCATTTGTTTGATTATGGGGTCGGTAATAACAAATGGTTCCCGTAGTAACTAAATTATGAAAAATACAGTGAAATTTCATTTTGTGCAGATTTGTACATATTAATCATAGGTATCATCAGTGTTTTGGACTAATTATATTTGCTATAGCATAGTGCTCACTTAATAGCTTCAATTTTTTTTCTACATCAAGGCATTAGACAATAGTGGTGAATTGAAAACACCCTCGATTTACTGTCACGCGAGTCACAAAATTTACTGTTTTTGTTTTTTCTCTCCTTGCCTGCACAATAGTTTTACTCCAAATCATGAATATCAAGTCTTCACATAGATACCAAAAGGATTACTGAATTTTCCTTTCCAAAAGATATTCAAATTTTGCGGAAAATCACCCTTTATGAATGTCACGCGAGTCACGTCACGCGAGTCACGTCAATTCAAGATAGTGTTTCTACCTATTTTAACTGTGTGTTGGACTAATTATATTTGCTATAGCATAGTGCTCACTTTATAGCTTCAGTTTTATTTTGACATCAAGGCATTAGACAACAGTGGTTAATTGAAAACAGTAAACACCCTCGATTTACTGCCACGTGAGTCACAAAATTTACTGTTTTTGTTTCTTTTCTCCTTGCCTGCACAATAGTTTTACTCCAAATAATGAATATCACGTCTTCACATAGATACCAAAAGGATTACTGAATTTTCCTTTTCTTAAGATATTCAAATTTTGCAGAAAATCACCCTTTACGAATGTCATGCGAGTCACGTCACGCGAGTCACGTCAAATCAAGATAGTGTTTCTACCTATTTACTGTGTGAAATTTGCAGGGATGTTATAGTTTGATGAATGAATCACTGATTAAAGATATCATATATGCATTCCCCTTTAATTAGGCAACTTGAATACTATGGGCACACATAAAGCAACTAATTATGATAATTTCATTTGAAGTATCAGAATTTAAAATCATGAATATTTATTCGCAATGTAATGCCTATTTTATCACCACATTTGGAAAGTTAGCACTTGTCATTGATTTTTAAGTAATATGCAAAAACATTGTATCTGGCAATGCCATGTGCTATGACTTGACAACCTTAAGGTTTTAACTGCTCAATCATTCCCAAAATCCCATGAGCGAATGTATCTTCTCAAATATTACACTTTTGGTTTATTCAAATATGACAAATGACAATGGTAATTTGAATCACATTTTGATAGATCTCTTTCTTCTATAACTCTCAAATGAGTGACTTCAACAGAATAAATGTTGTTACAAATATTAATTGACAAGATATATTGCCTGAACAACTGTACTACCCGTACAGTATATTACCTACTGTCTGCAGTCATGAAGGTAACTTGGGGACATAATATCATCTGGACTTTCCCAAGGGAAGTACCTTTTGGACACTTTCTAGACCAATGAATGTTATATTTCACTATGCAAGATCTATACCTTTGATTCACTACTGCATTTGGTCTAGAACTATCCGAAAAGTGAACTAGTCACGCGAGTCACGTTTTCTTGTCACGCGAGTCACAATACATCTGCATCGTTTTTTTCATGCGTTACAACACTTTTTCAAAGTTGCATAGCAATTGAGGTAGAGGTGTTTTTCAACTTCGGTATGATTACAAAAAGTGATTGGAAATATTTTAATAAGACATAAGAAATCGAACATTTGTGTGTGCATTCTGATTTTTGCTAATAGTAACTGTCACGCGAGTCATGTTTAGTTTTTCGCCAATTTCACCCCCAATACTTGAGGTATAAATATTTTTTGTCTACTGTTGTAAGCATTAAGGCTTACCTTACTGACTAAATGAATGCTTTTCTCCCAGGTAATTTCTTTATTTGTTTAATGATATTAAATAGAGAGGAATTTTAGTAAAAATGTCACGCAAGTCACCGTGGAATTGACCATATCACCCGTGTACATCGATCAATGGCATGTTGAAATCCCGTGTGAAAATATGTTGACCCCAAAAGAGGCAAATGGTCGTTCTAGAAAGTACCGTCATAACATTAACAACACAAGGCCAGTTTGCTCTCTCAGGTCTGCACGTGTACAGCCATTTTTTTCACACATGGTATTATGCTGTGCATGCATTGCGGGCGGGATTGCGGCAAACATAAAAGAAAATGAATGAAAATGAAAAACTTACGATATTTTTCACAAATATTGATGCTTAGATAAGTGCTTCCTCACAATCAACGAGCCGCCTTAAAATTCGCTCCGCTTACGTAAAACTTCTATATATATAACACATGGAAAAACCCGAGATTTTACACACATAATTCCCACTGACATTGGTCACAGAACATAAGTAGGTCATTGAACTTTGCCCAAGTTCATCGCACCATGGGAACAACACAACAGATTGAACATGATGTTACATCTCCCGCCATCTGGACGCCGAGTGTAAATTTTGATGTTATATGCAAATTATGAATGGTACTGCGCAGCGCGATTAAAACTTAACCTATTGCGACACAAATTTTGGCTGTTGTTGAATTAACTTTTGTATCTAATGTAAGGTACTGTATCATGTATGTGACACAAGAGAAAGAAAATGAAATCGGAGGCTGCTCAAACCAGTTTCAACTTGATTTTTACAACCCATCGCACAACACGTGCGTGCGTAATTTGTTTTCTTAACATGACTTTTAATAAGTAAGCAGGAAAGGTGGGTAAGTATACTAATTTAGGCGAGTTTTTGTTAAAAATCTTGTGATAGATAGACAAATATATTGTTTTTTTCTTCAAAAGTTACGATGTTGCCGAAGGCCGAGTGATATAAATTCAGTGATCTGAACTTCTGAACACCACGAATACTGATCATGTGTGTTATTCTTTTCAGCAATTATTACACGAAAGGTTCGCAATATTATTGGGCCTAATTAGTAATTAACATACATTGATCGAGTGTCTTGTTGCCTGAATTGCTACCTGCTGGGGAAAAAACCTTAATTATTGTACTAATTATGTCCTATTTTCATTAAAAGTCGAGTGACCGTGCGTCGAAAAAAACCGCGATCGGGAAACGGCGTTTAAACGTTAAACCGACCGGCAGGCGATACGGTGAAACGGTTAGCGAAATATCTGTTGGGTCACACCCTTACTTAAACACACACAAAAACGACCTTATTGAATGAAAATATACTAAAAACCATATCGCAAAAACACAAAATCGCATATAACTCGAAAACGGAAGGAGATATCGACTTTTGTCGGCTGTATAGGGATTTCCTAAACCGAATTTTGATGCGCTCTATCCACCTGTGTCATTTATGAGCTTCTCCGACGTAAGCTGCAGTACGTAATTTCTCTATACCAGTTCCGCGAAATTTATTTACTGTACGCAATAAGCATCGTTCGCTATGTTTTCTTTCACAACGAATATTCAAAGTTGTGCTCCGCACGCTTCACAGATATTGTTTTATGTCGTTCATTTTCAATTCTACTTTAAAATTACCTTTTTCGAACGATGCATTGCATGCTTTATTAAACATTCCTGATTAGTAAAACTAAGGAAGGATATTCAAATATGTATTATTTTCATTTGATATGATTTTATGAGCTGTTCCACTTGAAAAACGATGATAAAACCGAAAAACAAAAACATTTACTTCTCATGTGACGCATACCGGGAGACTCATAAAAACTCCCCCTTCTCATTAAATTAAATGTACATGCCGTCAGGCCAGTTGAAAGCCGTCAGGCCAGTTGAAAGCCCTCCCTACTAATGTTTGATCAGCTCTTCCCAATATACAATACTCAAATAAGCAATGAAAATATATTCATTTTCCACAGATTTCTACCCAACGTGGGCCCCAAGTCACTGCTTTATTTTCTTAGTAGTCATGGATACAATTGTTTGCAACTCTCTTGCTGGCCAGGTGTTTCAAGTTTTATTAATAGCACGACTTCTGATTGGTTCATTCAAGATAAACTTTCTATCCCTGCTGGATTGTTCTACTTATAATATGAATGAATATTTGGTTTTCAGGTAACATCCATTCCATTACGAACAGTAGGGGTAAAATAATGTTTGCTTCTAGAGGCAGCCAGCCAAAGGTTCAGATAAATACTATGCTAATTAACAGATGGTAGGCGTGAATTTGACAAAGCCAGGTTTATGATTGGACTAAGCCTCTCAAAAAAAAGTTTGGTGGTGGGGATATCCAGGGTAGGGAATACACATGTTAGCAGCAAACTGCAGGTGGCCCAGACCCAGGCTGCGACCTAAATACCAGGGCAGTCCATCTGCATTCGCGGGCAACTTACAGTAACGGGTTAGGGGGAAAATAACAGGATGTTTTTTTATTTTTGCGTGCATTGAAGCTGGGGGAGATTTTTTGTACGGAATGCGCTCAGAAAAGTTTGTTTAGTGAGTGATGTTCTGTAGTAAACGGTACTGTAGTACGTCAAGTAACACAGGAATTTATTGGAAATAAAGATCTCTTTGATATCCAGCTACGACTGTTTCATTGTGGATATTTTTTTTATTTCTAGTTTTTCTGACGCTGCGTTCCTTGGTGAGCTAACCTAAACTTATCTTAGTTTAATACTAGCCTATAACTTATCGTAGAACGTGCTTATTACGATCGATCAAGACTAGTTTTTACTATCCTAGCCAAATCATTTTTCAAACACCTAGTAAAGAACTTACTCTATCTACAATCAAACTTTTGTAACATTTGTAATATTCCTCTACAACTTCTGGTAGAGTCTGAAAACGGCTGTAGTTAAACTAAGGATTCAACGCAAGTCACAACCTTGATATGTCTAGAATAGCCTTTGCGGTTTTTGATCGCGATAACTTTCGTGGAATTTTCGTTGAAACTTCGCTGACAACCCGTGCCCGCAGTAGTCTAAATCTTGTCAACGAAATTATTCGTTTTTAACCGATTTTCAACTTTTTTTATCGATTTTCAACGTTTTTTATCGATCGTTGATTTTTTTTCAACGGGAGTTAAGCGAAATCAGTACTGTACATATTTTTTATTCAAAGTTCTTGTATCAATGATGTCCTGGTTCCAGTCTGCTTGTATATGTACAACACATCCAGTGTAAGTAGGAAAGATATTGTGCTTACTCTTATGAATATATGTCCTTCAAGGGATTTTAATCTGACATCAAATATTCAACTTTGAATGCAAATAAAACGTAAATGTTCTGACTCAATATATATGAAGTCATTCCAGATGGTTTGATGACAGATGTACCAAGTTTCTCCTGTTTTATATTGGAACAAAGTCTCTGGTAACATTGCCGAGAGATGGTGCCATCATGAGAAATATCATGGATCTTTAAAAATCTCTTTCCAAATGCTGGAATTCTTGCACATAACAGCACATGATCCAAGTGCAGCAGTTTACAATGGAAGATCAAAAAACATTCAATGAAGGAAAACACAACCTATGGTAAGAGACAGCCCACTAAATGTTCTCTTTTATAAAGTAGTTGAGAGGTTATCTGGGGAGGGGGGAGTGGGGGGAGGGGAACGACTCTGAGACCTCCCTGTATATGTTCTCACCATTTGAAGGCGTTTCTGGTCGAAAGCCATGGCGATGTCAGCCTCTGCTTCCTCTGGCTGAGCCTCTTCAACGGTGTCATCACCGCATCCGACATCCACCATCTCCTTGGGTGGTATCACATGCTTGCCATAGTCCCGATAAAGGTGAAACAGATCTGGTGGGCGAGGGACGTTGAGCCCGACATCATCCCAGTCATCAAAATCCTGGAAAGAGTTTAAAAAAACCCATAAATAAACAGATAGAATTTAGCCAATGATTGATCTCCACGATGAAGACCCTGAACGTTGTTTAACTGAACATTATACTTCATAGTCGCAACAAAATCCATTCATCTTTGTCAAATGATGTCACTGCCCCATGACCCTAACACGCACTTCAATCTAATATATGTAGACAACCGTATCCTATGTTCTTTTTGTAGCAAAGCAGCTTCACGAGTTGGTTCTGATATATTTTGCAGGTAATATGGCATAGTGAAGTCCCACAACAATGCAGTTCCATAGTTTCAGTAGTGCAGTTTCATTTTAAATATACTGGAGTGAGAATATTTAAAAAATGTTAAAAATTTTCATATCACTATTCTTAAACCTGTCCAGGTGAGGATCAAAACAAGTATATTTTTAACTACAGTTATAACTGTAGTTCATTATCGTTCAGTTGGTTTTCATATCACTTTTCTTAAAACTGTCTGGGTGAGGAGATGTTGAGGATCAAAACAAACATATTTATAACTAGTTCATTATCATTCAGTTGGCTTTCATATTACTTTTCAACTGTCTGGGTGAGGAGATGTTAAGAATCAAAACAATCATATTTATAACTAGTTCATTATCGTTCAGTTGGTTTTTATATCACTTTTCTTAAAACTGTCTGGGTGAGGAGATTTTGAGGATCAAAAGAAGCATATTTATTTCTAGTTCATTATCGTTCAGTTGGTTCAAAATACAACGAGTTTGGCTGATCACTACAGTGTGGTTTGATCAATTGCCTTCTGATTCTTAGTTATAGTCGGCAGAGTTGGCAAAATTGCTGACAAAATTAAAGAAAGCTGCTATGAGTGACTTCTCATGAGAGTGAGAAGATAGTGAGGGACTAACCTGGTCTTCATTTTCATCCGAGAATGTTATCGAAGTTAGTCTGTAGCTGTTACTCAGCATGTACTCGTTGACCAGAAAATTGAGAGCTCTTTTCTCGAGTGGTTTTATCCCCTCCTGAAATATACAAAGAATATGGTAGTACTTAAAACACGGAGTGAACAAGAAGTCCAGGAAAGATCACCATGATCTAAAAAAGGATAATATTGCAACTGTGAGTCATTGAAACAATTTTGGTGGAATAAAGTGTTTAAGAAGATTGCGTTTTCAGGCTCAGTACTACCTTATACCATTCAGCCATACAGATAAATTTTGTATCCTTTTCCACAAGACATATTTTTGGGTTTTAACAGCATTCTTTCATAAAAACTTACCTCTGACTGAGGATTCTCACCCTCTGCTTGTTGGGGAACATGAACCGGAGATGAAGTTGCAGTTTCTGATAAAATAAGAATGAAATTTTGAATTTTATTTGCTGTAATTTATTGATCCCATTTCTCAGATAGTTTTCCATTGTTTAGTTAGTCCTTGAAATAATTTAATACATTTGTGTCCAACTTAACATTATGTTGCTGTAACCAATACTATGCATCATACATCAAAACCATAAATATTAAATTCTTCTGCAGGGAATAATTAACTATAACTTCTTATGAAACACTGACAATATATTAGTATGCTTTGAACAGTGTACAAAAACTGTCATTCCTGCATAGTGCCCAGTATTTAGCTAGATGCATTATACACTATATATACTCTTCTGTAGTTACCAAATAAAATTATTCCATGGTTTGGAATATTCCCACGTAATGCAATGCAAAATGACCACACTACTGTACAACAAAGTGTAATGCAAAGATGCACAAACAAATTTCCGTAACACAGAATCTTTTCGCATTTGTTTGTACAAATTTCACACAAGACTGACTGAGCAAACCATTTCACCAATATTATGCATTACATTATGCAAACAAACACAGTAATAAATGGATTCTTTACAGTAGGCCTACAGTATACTGTACATACAGTTAATGTACACACATGAATTCAGTACAGTTACAAGTTCATAACACATTTGGAAACTCATCAAACATAAAAGTTGCTATGCAAATTTACACTAAAATATTACTTTGATACTCCAACCATTCTGTGCAAAAGATTTACACAAGAAACTGGCTCATTTAAAATTTTTTTTAAAAAATCCTATTCTTAGTCACTTCAAAATGCCAATGTTCATGAATTTGTAGTGCACATGACATGTCTGTATTCAAATATTAAAGTAAGGGTGGTGCAGTATACTGTATGTACAGTATACTAAATGCATTGAACAAGAGAAACCCTAGATCCACAAATCATCTTGGATTACACTGTACTGTATCTGCGGTAAAGCATTCAGAGTGCAGCAGCCATACTACTGTGCATACAGTATGCATGTACCTGTATACTGTATACATACTGTACTGTACTGTACATACAGTACTGTACAGTACATGTCAATATGTTACTGACATATTTAACTATACATACTGTAGTTAGAATGTAACGCACAATATTATAACTCTCTGGCTTACTGTTATAATCCCTACTGCAGTGACAAGTGTAGCTAAATATATCAGTTGATACAAATTATACAAAACCGAATGCTACGTTGGAGAACAAATATGTACTGTACTGTACAAGTGATAAATCCATTTCAAACGGTACTGTATATACTTTGAGCAAATTTTCTACATTCGGTCAGCAAAAGTTAAGAAATACTTTTCCTATGACAGCAAAATTAAGATTGCATTAAGGTACCGTACAGTAGATGGTAATAACAAAATGAATACTTTTTACCAGGGTTCGGTTTCTTCCGGAAGAAACCTATTTCTTTCGGGGACGTGGAAGAAACTGGAAGAAACCTGTTTCTTCCAGGTTTCTTCCAGTTTCTTCCGGAAGAAACTGGAAGAAACCGGAAGAAACTGTGAAAATTGGCATATAAGCAGCACAACCCACATACATGATAAAAAGACAAATAGTTTACCACCATCTGACTGAAATACAAACCATTGAAACCATCAAAATATGATATTTTTGTTTTGATTATAATTTTGGGTTGTTTTTATACACCAAAAGATGTTTGCTTTATATCACAATATTGAAGGACTGCTTATCATCTCGTGATCCCCCCCCCCCCATCAACCAGAATTGCATAACTGGCCATACTGTATGAATGATTAACCTGGATTGGCCCATGAATTGAGGATTTAATACAATGAACACCAAGAAAATAGCCGAACTATATCTGTTAGATTTAGGCAACAGTTTAATTTCTGCAACCACCTAAATTACAACTTGTAGTTAACAGGAGGATTTGTCATCCCAACAGCAGAAGGAACAAACATCCACAATTAAACACAGCTGGCCACGAGCCAGCCCTCATTTCATACTACAACTTCCAGTCGAATCTGTAACCCTCATGTCTTGAGTTCAATCTCCGCAAAATATGGTCATAGTGGTCAATGTAATCGTAGTAGTGAGTGTGCATTGTAGTAGGCGTACACTAATTTCCAGGGAACACTTGGCCCTCCACTCAGAAACTAGTTTTTAACTAAGAACTGGGCTATAATCAGGACCATCCTGGTCTGCAAAATATAGCTTGCCCATGCATAGTTGTTCCCTGAATTGTCCGATGCTAGTAGCCTAGTACTATATTGTGTACAGTATATGCTGGAAGCAGGTCATGTGCCTCAAACCTACAGTAAATATAGACTACCTAGATGACACTATAGTGCTTCTTGTCCATTTATTACATAGCTAGAAATCATTGCAGGTTGTTATGAAACTTTATCAACAGTTTTTCCCCCAAAAATGAGTTTCTTCCATTTTGTCCGGCAGAAACTGGAAGAAACCTATTTCTTCCGAGTGGAATAAACCGCGGTTTATTCCGCGGTTTTTTCCACCCCCGGAAGAAACCTGCGAACCCTGCTTTTTACAGTATATATTACATGGCGAATAATGCTTGATTCTATTTGGTTCTGAACATTTTATTGCCCAGACACTTTTTCATATCACTTATTCACATGCAAAACTTGGCATTTTTTGCCAGGGTTTGCTTTGAATCTTTTTGTATAGATTAATAGGATAAATGTTGAGGAACCTGCAATTTCTTATGAATTGGACATTTCCTTGTATTGTTATTGAGTGAAGAATAAACAAGCTGTATAGTAATATCCGATGATGAAGAAAAGCATTATATATTGCCACAACTTTCGCTATCAGAGGTTGCTCAGTAGAAAGCAACTCTGAAACACACCTCACAGACCCCACACTGAAGACCCACACTGAAGACCCACACTGAAGCCCCCATAAGGAAGCCCGTCAAAGTGCGCTGATAATGTTCCATGAACCAAGGTTCCTTCTCAAGAGAACTTAAAGTGGCCATGACACGAAAATTTCAAAGTCCTATATTTTTGGGATCCATCAAAGAATGTTCTCTAGAACATGTACCAACCAATCTGCCAGTTTAAAACTTGATTTTTCAAGTCGAAAATTGAGAATGAATTTACCCTTTTCGGCGTTTGAAACTTTGTTTACTCGAAAATTTTCCGATTCGCATGACGTAATGTGACGTCACGTTTTGAACACATTTGTTGTCGCTGCTTACGATCCTCCGAACATACCATTCACGTACACAGTAGACAAGTACACATACCACTAGTAGTTACTAAACAAAACACCGATCACAAGTGCGATATCAAATCAAAATTTCCTGTGAAATGGCGGATCCAGAACCAATTGCGGCAACCGAAGTTCAAAGTGATAATGGTTCTTCACTAGGCAGTGAAATTGGGCTATAATTAGAGTGACCTTTCTCATATTCGAAGCAGAGAGTGAAGGCGATGATCATTCCAATATTGAACCGAACGTTGAGGGTGGAGCGGAGGTGTTAGAACCGTATCAGTTCGAGCCTGTTAAACGAGCCGAAATTGAAGCTCCACAACATATCGAAGAAGAAATCCGTTCGAAACCATTGCAAGGAACATACAACGTGGTAAGAATTTATTAACGAAGCATTTAAAAACAAAATCCAGTCCATTTTGTGCATGTGTTGTTGGAGTTCGCGGAACACCCTAAACCGTATTGTGCGTTTTGTTACGGTAACTTACAACCCATATGTAGAGTGTGTAGTACTAGTAGGGTTGGTTGCATACTGAAAGTTTGGCTCGGGGATGTAAGTTGCATTATGCAGCCATGCTAGGTAGGCATATGTGTTATTTCATACTCATTATTACTTGGCTAGTACTTTGGCCTGGAGTTTTGCAAATCAATTTTCTGAAACAAAAGAATATTTCATGATACATGGAAGGTGTAAAATCACAACAAATGTAACCATAACTGTACATTGTATGCCTGCTTGATATTGTGGACATCATGGCCAACATTAATACATTTTGAACTTTCATAAATTTTTTCCCAGGCAGTACAGATACATAGCCTACGGTCAACAGGTTCAATGATACTTGGGGTTCCTAGCAAGACACGTCAGGGTTGTGCTACCATCATGTGCAGTCCAAATGATCAGAAGTGATTTTCCAGCCAATGGTCATTACACTGGATTCAAGTTGCCAGGAGAAAACTCATTGTATAGGAAGCCTTGGTTGAGAAATTCCTCCAGAAACACCTTTACTAAACTACGATTGTGTTGGATTATCAATCCGTCAGGGTTCCCTCAGTGTTGATATATTGAAATTCAAGACTTTTAATTCAGGATGAAAAGGTTATTTTCCAGACCCAACATCAACAATGAAAGAAAAGGCATGTTTTGAAGCATTTGGACACAAGTATTGGCGTGACCGTGATGTCATATAATATGTGCATAAGGGAACAGGCATTGACCTTTTTAGGGGCATTTACCTCCCAGACGTTTGATTCGTACCTTTAATCTGGAAGCCAAAATATCCATATCACCAATGATATTTGACAGAAAAGTCATAATAAAGACTAATGGAGGCAGCAGAACTCTTGAATGTTTAGACTTTGTTTCTTCAGCAGCAGGTGGGTTGTTTTGTAGTCTTTCTTCAAAAACTCAGCTGTACACCCTGTTAATGGTCTTCGATTGTTTTAATGCGTGTGATGCTGTGTTTCACATTGCCCATCAGTGTTGTATGTGTCGTCGTGCTTGTGTAACATTTTTGCATGTGAGTTACTTCGTGCAGTGTTTCTTGGTTTAAATAACCCTTTACAGTATTGTATTTGCTTCTGGATTATTCTAATTAATTTGTCATAACAACGATTGATAGCGATGGACATGCAACTGCTTTGTAGGCTTAAAGCCAAAAAATTCATGTAAGTTGTTTTCTTTTAACCTCCTTTGATGTCACAAATTACATTAGTGTAATTTAAGAATGATAATGTTTATGGAAAGTAGTTTTACTTTTATGTCATATAATACAATGATTGTTGTTAATGTTAGTTCAGATTGTCCAGAATGACTGTCTAGAACTGATATTGAATAAATTTTGTTCAATGATTAAACACTTGAACTACAGTATGTTGTGTGAATTTTTGGCTCTGTGACTTTAAAATAAATCGTTTTGAGATTTAATTAAACACCCTTTGGAATAAAATCTTTTTACCTACGTATTTTGACCCATCCCCATTACCCCCACTCCATCCACAACATAAAAAATGGTTTTCCTGGAATAGGAATAAGAAATTATTGCTATAACTAACTGATCCAGCATATTCCAGAAATAAATTGGGGCACTGAGATTTGTTCACAAGAAGATGTAACCCATCGCTTCTGAAGCTAACTTCATAGCTTATTAGTAGACAATAGAGCAATGAAGGGGGTGTTAATTTAGATGATACAGTAAAATCTCTTCGTCTATTGCGACTTCAGTGTAGTAACGCCAATACTATAGTACTACTAGTGCTCGGCGCGCTACCTCCTAAGGATCGCCACTTGCCCCATTGGAGGTTTCCTGTTCCCCGATCTGGTCTTCAGAGTAGTTTTTTTTGTGGATTACTTGACAGAAGAATGACTCTTTTATGTCGAACCGTTAAAGTCCATTTGTTTAATTTCATAACAAAAAGGAGGGATCATAGTATGCTTCCGCGAAGTGTTCGCTTCATTCGGAGCTGCATACTGGCTAGGCCCAGTGAAATCGGCGCTGGTGTTGTGCACTAACTTGGTCATAATCGCAGTGTTTTTTTCATCCTTCAGCCATGGATGAAGGCTAAAATTTTGCATGGGTAATGATATTTATGCAGCCCCCAACAACACAACGGACCGGCATTTCTCTCGGATAGTTTACAACAGTTGTAAAACAAACTTGAAATTTCTAACGATATAGCGTAATACAGTGGTTGTTCTCTCAGTGTAAATGTGCGTGTACTGTATATGGAACGGTATGATCGTCGCGCATCCGATCAGGCTTGGGGTAATCGTAATCAGTAATCGTAATCGATTACAATCGATTACATTTTTTGAAGTAATCGTAATCGTAATCGATTACTTTTTTGAAAATTACAAAGTAATCGTAATCGTAATCGATTACAAGGGCAAAGTAATCGTAATCGTATTACATTTATGATTACAGTGAAATTTGAATGAGAAGGGCAAAATTAGTAGAAATGATTAAAACTAAATCTTACTTTTGGCTTTTAGTGTGACCAAAGAAGTGTTCCTGCTTCTAGAATTCTCTAGCACAATAAACTTATACTAAGAAGTACTGGGGATTTGATCGCCATATTCAAGGATTTTTTATCACCTGAATTATTCTGTTCAATGCTGCCTCTCAGCGTTCACAATCCTTTTGCATACACAACTGGTTGACATTAGTTGACATGGTGTGCTGATTATAGAAAATTATTTCATTAGTACTATATTAAACACTTATAAAACAATAACAGTCAGGCTGACAAAATACACCCTTTAAATTAGTATTAAATTTAAGTAAGTAAATTTGATAAATAATTCCATTTGCCATGTTCAGTGGGCCACAAGGCTCAGGTGTTAGTTATAGCATACTGTAATGGCAGTAATGCTTGTACAGAAATACAGCAAAACGCATTTGCAGCTAGCATAAAAATTCTTGTGAAAACATCACGGACGGGACATTTCAATGTTCATTAGTAAAACGTTAAATGTACTCATCTCATGTTGTGGGGAAAAAAGTTATTCAGAAATTTGCCTACATTCCATTGTCCAATAACCCATCCAACTTTGCACCATTTACACCTCTTTAATTAATGTAATTAACTTTGTTGCTGAAAAAATCACTGCAAATTAAGTATTTTGGTGGATCAGAATTTGCTTTACCAGAGTTGACCACTTTTTGATGAAAATAATTTACTTTTACTTTGGCCTTCCATGTCCCATGTACTGTGGAATGCCCCATTTCAAAGCTGTTTAGTTTTATTTTGGTGTTATAATGTAAAAGAGTTTTAGTTTTGCTGCTATGCAGAAATTATTAGTTAACAAAATATGGTGTTGCATGAAAATCTTCATTTGTTTTACTTACTCTACAGTATTTATCTGTTTACTCTTTGTCTGTTAAATTGTATTTTTTACTGGACTTATGGGTTACACATCTTAAACGTGTTAAGGCATAAATGTGTAATGCCTGGTAGGAATTGTAGATATAGTTCCACAATTTTGTCCGTATATACTGTAAATGCCCTTCCTTTGCCCTATTTCTCGGCAGAGAGTTATATTAAACAGATATGCAGAGGATTGTGCAAGTAACCACAATGTAATCGTGATTGTAATCACGATTACATTACAATGTAATCGTAATCGTTATCGATTACTTCAACTTTAGGCTGTAATCGTAATCGTAATCATACATTCTCAAGTAATCGTAATCGTAATCGATTACATTCAGATGTAATCGCCCCAAGCCTGCATCCGATACATGCCTGGGCTTTGCACGTGTGTTCCTAACATGACGTCATCATTGTCTTGTTGTGAAATCGCATTCTCAGATATCTATTTTCGGATGCGAATATTAAAACGTTAATTACTAATTAGTCCTTGAGGTTTTCAAGGTGTTGAGGATAGTTTTGAACATAGATTTTCTCATAGATTCAGAGGAAGTTACTCTCGATGAGTTGGATTTTTCGTGTCATGGCCTCTTTAACTGTAGGATCAACAATGTAAAGCCCTCTTAAATGTCTTTTTTGTCAACTTGTGCACACAGCTGCAGGATTTATGAAAGTACACAATATATATAAACTATAAACTATAAACTAGTGACTGTACGCATGGATAGCTTAGTAAAATGCACATTGTATTTCACACTTTATATTAAATAAGAGACTTTGGTTAAACTTGAACCTTGCATAACAGTCTGTCCCAATGCTTAGGCAGGTCTGTATTTTTTTGGTCCTGATAGGGTTGAACTGTCAAGTACACTCAAACTTTGCTATGTACAGTTGCCTACAATACACAGGATTCTCTGAGGACAGAAGACCAGCCAGTTTGGTAAACAGGTCTCTCCTCTGTCTTTTGAGTTTAATATCCTAAATTTTGTACTATATATTCAACACATAATTTTTCCTAGAAGTCTATGTATAAACGATATATATAGTGGAATATATCCCATTCCGGTGCCTGAACTAGTCAGATAGAAAGTGAAATGTAACATAAATCCATACCTAAAAAAACCTGTCTACAACCCACACCCTCCCCCCACCCTCCCCCCCCCAAAAAAAGGTCAGGTTTGTAATCTTAGGTTGCCATAGAAAATACTTGACATACCCAGGTAAATGAAGCATTGCACATATATTCTCTATAAGTCTGGCATCAAAACGAATTGATCGAGGTAACCTTGTCAGACATATACAAAGTTAACTGTACATACTGTACTGTAGTTGTAGTATGTTTGGGGGAGCAACAATGCCACAAATCTAGGCCTACTCTACACATCTTAACAGAATTCACAATTCTTTCAGTATCCACCATAGGAATCTAGAATGACTAAACTGCTCGCAAAATTTAAGTTTCAAGAACAAATTTCTCCAAATACTCACTATCAGTTAAAAGATCACAGGGAGTACTGTTGGTCCAGAATTTAGCATATGATTCAAAGTTACCAACATTTTTCAAGTGTATTTTTCTGTACAGTTTTTAAAGCTCCAAACTGGCTTTAAATTGACTTCCCTGGCAATGCATTCAGAAGTATTCAATAAGACAGTAAATGACAAATGCAAACTGATGGAAAATCCTCGAAAAATTGCCGTAAAATCATTAAAATACTTGATGAAGGTTGGAACATGCGTGAAAACTATTTGTCGTAACTCTCCATATACAGTTCTGTACACTGTATCCATGTATTCTTCTGATGTGCACATACAAACACATATACAAACAAATATCCAATGAACTCACCAGCTTTCTCTGTAAAACTTGCCCTCAAAGCTTTGATTGTTTCCTTTGCTTTGCGTAGTTCAAACTCCAGCACTGTACATTTGTCCTCATTTTGGGCATTGCCATCATCTGAGTACCGGGCTAAATCTAAAGAATCAAACGTCTGCTCACTTGAAGTGCGATCTATGGGAACAATTTGTACCAAATGAAAGTTAATTTTTAGAAAGTATTTCATGACTCATTTGATTGTCAAATTACTTTAATATAGTTGCCTTCACTACATAGTACAGTATGTACAGAATATCAACTTACAGCACTACAACAGTACTGAACTACACTCATGAAGTAGATTACTAAAACAATATTGTAAATTGTCATTTCGAGTCATGAATAATGTAATATAGTAACTCAAGTACAGTATGAGCTATGTCACTGAACTACTGTAGAGTACCACAGTCCCTATTGACTCCCACTACATTGATAACAAGCCTGCAGAATTACCGTACAGAACACTATGTATATATACAATAGTTCACTGTACTATGACATTAAGTTCTATGGATCACAGCATATATACAGTAATAATATCAATATAGGAAGGAATGAGTGATTTGTAATTTTTCTGGAAAAAAAATAAAAGAAATGAGGATTTATTCAATTAAATCTGATATATATTTTTATTTAAATAGAGCCTAGTACACTTTTGGTGAGAAACTGGTGAATTTGAAAACCAGATTTCTACAAGAAGGAAACACCGAATGGGGACAATTTTCACATGGTTAGGAAGAGAAAATAAGAACTATGAGGACAATGTATCAAATCTTCCACCAGACAATTCCTCTAAGTGAACATAGGTACTGTATATAACTGATCATATACTGCATATGAGAAGGCTAGCTGCACAGAGAGGTAGTACTAGGGTCTAACTCGTAAAGTTCTGTGAAAATGGACATATTTTCATAACAAGATTGTACTTGAAGTAGAATCAGTCACATGTCACCAACATAATTATAAAGGCTATGATAAAGCAGTCCATTGGTACTTCAAATGATTTTAACCTTGGGACCATTGTTCAACAAGAAAATTGAAGAGAGGGTGGGTGAGGGGAGAGGGTAGGATATGGAAGTTGGTGTCATCAGTCTGCAAAGGTATGCTCATCAACGCTCATCAACACTTGGGAGGCATGTCAAAAGGATGATCAATCTATGGGACCTTACAAAAAACAGTGAAGCCCATTTGACTTTACTTATTTTGATAATTGGCAAGGGCGATTTTTGTTCTACGTTACAGACTGGACATATATATTCAACAGTAACAGTTTGAAAAATTCGACATATAGAGTAGGGTTGGGCGATATATCGAAAATTATTATTATCGTGATAATTTTTTTTCAAGACGATATTTTTTGAGGATTGAACAAATGACGATAATTTCTTGTGAAAGAAATTTGAAATAAATGTAGTAAAAAATCTCCATTTTATGGGTAAATGTTATTCTAGCATTCCATGGTTAAGAAAGTTGAAAAGAAATAAAGTTTATCAACTTCATTTACTGACTTTTGCACTTCGTAAAAAACCCGTCCTTTACAACATTGACTGTATAGAGAACAAAACTCTGAATATCAGTAGAGAAATTACCAATTGTGTACGAAAAGTAAGTTGGTACACCTTTCTAATTTTACGAAAGATCGAGCAAAATACTTTCGAAAAATTCACGCGAAACTGGCATATCGTGCTAAATGCAACAAGTGTCATGTAAACAAGGCTCTAGTACACCCATTTATGAATAAACCAGAAGACCACATATGGTGTAAAGCGGGGGGAAAAGAAAGTATTTTCTAGAATTTCCAAAAAAATAAAATAATAATAATATCCTACCATAGTTAAGTGTATAGTAAATAGCCTAACCACTTCGTCGGTTACGGATCTCACGTAACAACAAAAACACAACTAATTGTATTTTGCGAAGTTGACGATTTCTACAAGGACATGGAAACAATATTTAGCATTAAGTTAATCATGCCTGGTGGCCTAAAACATGGAATTACAGGGTTTGCTTTCATAAAGATGGCCATAATGTAGCTATTGGGGCCTTGATATCGTGCTATGTCTGTATGGTATAGACTGTGCCTCGTGTATCATGGGGAATAGATTGTTTTGTTCATGCGGAGGAGTCGGTTGGCTTGAGGTGTGTTTTACTTACCTTAATGTTACGGGGATATTTACCTACTTTCCTTTAACGTCTAAGATAATATTTCGCATAACTTTACCGATCCTTTACTGACTGACCTAATTAATTCTAGAGTGGAGCCAAAATAGTTTACTCCATGAAAAGTTTTTTGGAACCGTGCCAAAAATGTTAACAAACAGGTGTTAGACAGGGGGGTTGTAACTTGTTTGGTAAGGTACCTGGGAAAATTGGAAGCGCATGTAGCCTACCGTGATATTTAAGTACGGTTAATCACTGCAGTTGTAAACTGATTGTTAGGCAGTCTAGAAACGGGGCTTTGCCGAACGTAGTTTGTTTCATAATATCGACAGTTTTGTAAGTTAAAAAAGATTGTAAGACAGATTAATTCTCTTTTCATTTTATCACATTATATAGCTACTCTAACTTGTCATTTTAAAACTTTCATCAGTTTCGTGACAATTTAAATTCATAAAGTTAGTCAGTATTTTGAATCCTCAATTGCGAATTTTTTATCGCCAGACACGCAAAAATACTTAACTTTTCTGGGGTCCTTCGCCCCCTGGACCCCCACAAGGGGTTCCACCCCTTGACCCCAACGGGGCTCTAAGGCGGGCCCCTGAACCCCACTCCATTATGCTCGGTGTGTTTGCTGCGCGAAAACACCGGTGGGAAAATGGCAGTTGTTTTTAGTGTGTTCGCGAACACACTAAAAACAACAAGAAAAAATTATCGTAATTATCGAAATATCGCGATAATTTTTGAACTATTTATCGTGTCATTAAAAAGCAAATATCGCCCAACCCTAATATAGAGTCCTAATCTTGGTACGAGCTTGGTACTGCATGTACAGATGGGCTGAGTACAGTATTTTATTGTAGCCTAGGGCCTAGGCCTACTGTAACCAGTGTACACTGTAGGCTTGAGTGTACTGTAGAACCACCGAACGTAGGTTTGGATAGTGTCCTTTCTTTTTGGGTAGCCTAATTCCTGTTGTTTTATAAGGTTGTTCAAATTCCTTACGCAATGATAACGTTTGCTCCCCGGTTTGCTTTTCGAAGTTGCCAGGGTTTGAGAAAAAATCTCGCAAAGGCGACAGCTGCCTCCCGGCCTCAGTAAGTTCAGTGTGTAACTCTAGAGCTGTTAATATTAACTTGTCTTTGATTAGCTTGATGGCGATTGCATCGTAATTTAGCTCTGATTTGAGATGAGACACATCGTCCACTGTTTCCTCTGGAAGTTCTTCTGTTATTTCAAGGTTTTCTGTTGCCGTTGAAATGCTATTGGTAATTATGTCCTCAACTTCGTCTTCGTTATCTTCTAGGAAAGGGTTGTAATGGTCGGCCATTTTTTTAAGCTATGAAACCGTTTGACCATAATTTGATAGCGCAAACTTGCTATAGTGTTTACGTTTCTCAAAGACATGAAGTAGGGGGAAGGCTGACATGGTTTATCGCCGTGTGTACTGTAATTAAGCTTGTTGAGTTGTCTATAAAACTAATTAGTACTTAAGTAATAATTGCTTTACTTTGCCATCTGCCCAGTCCTTATTTAATGCAGAGAAGTCAACAGTTGGAACATTTTGCCTCTATTGCGTAACACATCGTCCGTTTATTTATATGAAGCAGTGGCGAATGATACTTCCGCCCCTCCATATTTTCCACTGGGGGGCGTCCCCTCCCCAGCCCACCGGTTCCCACGACCTTGATATGAAGCCATGCATTGCAGTTACATGTTTTTTATTAAACCGATTTCGTAGGTATTAAAATAGTGGCTCAACCATTTTTATTAATGACTTTCTAATGTTAGGAGTGGTATAGCGAAATTTGCGACCTGCACTAACATCAAATGAAAGATCTACAACATAATGAAATTGCTTTAAACTACATTGCATGATTAGATTGAACATATAATTGCTTTCTTCCCTCTTTTGGTATATAGGAAAATCTGTTTCGCACCATGGGGTATATTATGTAAGAGAAACATTGAGGCTGTGCAAAGTTAGTATTTTCGTTAGCCAAGGTCATGAGAGTGAGATCTTACATGTAAAGAGGGCGGGTATCATATATTTTGACTTACGGTTTGCTGTACGTGTTTCTTCTTGTAAAGTTACGTTGCTGTTGACTTATTTTGAAAATCGATACATCTGTTTACCTGACAATATACCCTAAAATACAGAGTGACTTACAATTTGCGGTTTTTGTTTTGTTTACCGTGTGCATAAAATTGCATTTTAGTGGCATTGTAGACATTTGCCTACAATGCAGAAGTTATTTGCAGTGGCGGAGCTATAGGAGTATTGGTCAGGAGGGGCGAGAATGGTCTGTAGGGGCACTTCCGACACTATCTAAGTAGAGTGCCATTACTGTTTGGCAGGTAGCGTACAGAAAATTTGTGAGCCTGTAGAGATACCCCCCTAGATC
Organism: Apostichopus japonicus; assembly: GCF_037975245.1. Classification (NCBI taxonomy): domain Eukaryota; kingdom Metazoa; phylum Echinodermata; class Holothuroidea; order Aspidochirotida; family Stichopodidae; genus Apostichopus; species Apostichopus japonicus. The sequence goes on along the minus strand of NC_092563.1, from coordinate 19,900,306 downwards.
GCCGGAAATGACCCTTTCCGGGCCTGGCTAATTTGCAGATAAACGAAGAATAAATAGGTGTCATCGCCAAATTACACCAACAAAAATCAATAAGTAGATGAGAGCGCAATAAAAAAGTCAATAATCTAGAATAAGTAAAACGTGGTAAAGAGCTGAAAAGGGCGCCAGCAGTCCATTTGAGTTCGTCGGGGGGGGGATCCGCCCCCCCCCCCCCTGACTGCATGGACGATCCACCACTGGTTTTTTGATATACGTTTACCTAAAGGACAAAAAGATACAAGTACTCGTCAATTTAATACATCAATAAGTGAATTAACCATTAAATATTGTTGGGTGTATATATCTATTAACGAACAAAGATATTGCCAATGAATCTCCCAGCGTAAAATAGATTTTATCTTTTGTAACGAATACAGTATTATTATCGTGTAAAAGTACTGACAACATTCACCCTTGACACCATTCCCACGTGGCTACTAAAACACAATCTAGACATCATGTTGCCTGCACTTACCTCAATCATAAATGCATCTCTCTCATCCGGCATTTTCCCAAATTCTCTTGGTCAAGCCATAATATCGCCAATTTTGAAAAAAAAACCTTCCTTGGATCACAATGCTTTAAGTAGTTATCGTCCTGTTTCAAATATCAGATTTGTGGCAAAGCTCATTGAAAAAGCTGTTGCCACACAGTTGAAACAACACATGTCTCTGCACAATCTCGACGAGCCGTACCAGTCTGCATATAAGACACATAACGGTACTGAGACAGCACTCTTGAGGGTTAAAGATGATGTACTTAAGGCGATGGACAAGTCTCATGTTGTTTTTCTGGTGTTATTGGACTTGTCCGCCGCCTTTGACACTATAGACCACGATGTACTGCTTAAGAGAATGAATACAGAGTTGGGAATATCAGGGATTGCCCTCCAATGGTTTAAATCCTACCTGTCTGATAGACAAAGCCGTGTTTCCATTGGCAACAACTACTCTGATCCTGTTGATTTATTTTAGAGTATGGACTGCCACAAGGTTCTATCCTTGGTCCCTTAAAGTTTGTTATCTACACACTCCCTCTTGGTAAAATCATTCGTCGTCATGCCTTAGACTTTCATCTCTATGCAGATGACACACAGTTGTACTGTTCTTTTGACCCAAAAATACCAGGTGCACGGCAGCATGCTATTGAGAAGCTTCAACTGTGTATTGCTGAAATCCAAGAGTGGATGACTTGCAACAAGTTAAAATTAAACGAGAGCAAAACTGAGTTCATTGTGCTTGGATCACCCTATTTTCTTCAGAAACTGCCACCTGTGTTACTGAAAATCGGTGATTCACATATTGAACCAACACAGTCGGTTCGGAACTTGGGCATAATGTTTGATGCAAATATGACTATGACTAAACAAATATCTAGCCTCTGTCAATCAACACATTTCCAGTTAAGAAACATCTGGAGAATTAAGAGATATCTTGATAAAGAAACTCTCCATCATGTCGTCAGGGCTTTAGTCATCTCTCGTCTCGACTATGGAAATCTTCTTTTTGGTGCTACGGAACATGAATTGGACAGAGTTCAAAGATTGCAGAACAATGCTGCCCGGTTGGTATGTTCCATATCCAAGAGAGATCACATTACTCCAACACTCAAAGAACTCGACTGGCTGCCAATAAGGGAAAGGATTCAGTTTAAACTCTGTCTTTTTGTCTTTAAATCCATGAACAATACTGCACCTGTATATTTATCCAATCTACTGTCACCTTATACTCCTCAAAGAACTCTCCGCTCTACTCATGACATAAACCGCTTGAATGTACCTAGAACGAGCAAGGTCTTGGGTCAGAAATCGTTCAGTGTAGCCGGTCCACAGTCATGGAACAATCTCCCTCGTACTATAAGAGAAACTGACAATATCTCTCAATTTCGTAGTAATCTTAAGACTCACCTATTTCCATGCTAATTTGTGTCTGTGTCACAAGCGCTATGATCTAGATAGAATAGCGCTATATAAATATTAATTGTTATGTTGTTATGTTATGTAAGTAAGTTAAACGGCTTGACGTTTCGATCTTAGCAGGATCATCTTCAATGGCTGAATGACAAGTAACAGTATCAGATGTGACAAACACACGCACAGAATGCAGACAGGTTAATGAGCATGGTGAACACAAAGAGATAGATGTAAGGGGATTAGTAGACAAGGAATGGAGAGAAGAAAGAAAGAAACCAGCAGGGGAAGAGGAGAGGTAGGAGATAAACAGTGGAAGGACAAAGAGAGGATTAAGGAAAGGGGGTAGGGAATAAACTGGAGACGGACAACGACAAAAAGGTGTGGAGAAAAAGGGCGGAATAGAGCTATGAGAAGAGGAGTGATGGGGGGGGGGGCAAGAGGAGAAGGAGGGGGCAGAAGAATGTTGAGCCCATGCGGTTGAATGATGCGAAGGCGTTGCATCCACAGCCTCTCTCTGCTGATTCGTACTAGGTCAGGACGGCTACCTAAGGATACAATCCCCTGTAGAGACATGTTGATGATACGGTTGGGAAGGTTAAATTAATTAAGTGTTCTCCAACTGGAGTCTCAGACTTCATGGTGTTGACTATGGATCGTTGGTTTCTTGAGGGTGGTTTTTGGTTTCGCCAACATACTGGATGCCGTAAACTCTACAAGGGATCAGATAGATGACATTAGTGGTTTTGCAAGAGATGTGACCCTTATTCTTGTGTGTGAGTTGCATGCTGTGGCTGGTGATGGAATTGGATTCGACAATGTGGTGGCTGCGGATGCATCTCGAAGTACGATCACAGTTGAAAGTACCATGCTGAATGGGTGTAGGGTACGTTAGAAGTACGAGGTGGAACAGCAACACACACAAGAAGGGCTCGTAGGTTGCGTGGTCGCCTGTAGGCGATGGTGGGTTTTTCAGGGACGGCTCGAATTAGAGTCTATCTGAAGTGACGATAATGTTGTGGTTGTTAGAGGTCACTTGCTGAAGAGGAGGAAGATTTGGGTGGAAAATAACAACCAGGGGGAGCTCTTTGTCGCAATTTCGTCCCTTTTTGGACCTTCACTGCCAAAGTAAATGATCTGGAAAGAGAGCGGACTCTCTGAATGGCTTCACGCACCCTTCTGGCACTATGGCCCCTGTCAGTAAGGTGTTTTTCTAAAGCATCTGTATGGCGAATGAAAGAGGAATTGTTACAGCAAATGCGACGAAGACGAACACTGTAGACAATTCCAGACTTGCAGTGACGACAGGGAACGGCAGCTTGAAGAATGGAGAAACTGGTGTGTCTGTACTCTGTGGGCTTGGTGTACCAGGGGCGTCGGACTAATATTCACAGCGCAAAAAAGAAGACAAAAAGTAGGACTAAGAAAAAAAATGGCAAAAAATAAAGAACCAAAATGAAAAATACTTCAAAAACGTCCCCCCGTTGATTATGATAGATGGCTACACTCTGATCTGCCGTACCAATCCCAAAAAGCTTCCGACGCCCCTGTGTACTATATGTCTGTATAGATAGAGAACCGTGTTCCTTGCGAACAGTCACATCGAGAAATTTAAATTGTTGGTGAGAGTAATCAGAGGTGAATCTGATGGTGCTGTGGAAAGAATTGATGTGATTGATGAAGGTGAGCAGGCTATCCTCATCACTGGTCCAAATGAAGACGATGTCATCAATGTAGCGCCACCAGATGAGAGGACGGCAGGGAGCTGTACTGAACATGCGTTCTTCAAGGATGGACATAAACACTGGCAAGCAAAGGAAGGAGCCATCCTGGTACCCATGGCAGCCCCGTGTCTTTGAAGGTAATGCTTGTCCATGAACGTGAAGTTGTTTTTGGTTGGAACCAGTTGCTTGAGAACTTTGATGTCAGAGATAGGTGGACAAGGATGGACATTCTTAGACATGGCTGCACACGTGGCTGTGATACCTTCAGCATGAGGGATGTTAGTGTAAAGAGAAGTAACGGTAAAAGTACCGATGATGGCTGTACTAGAGATTGGTTCTTGATATCTTCAGTTTCCTGAGGGTACGTTGCTGCTGAGAGCGGGTTGAACCAGATGTTGATGTTGCGCCTACTGTAACGGTTGTTCTTGGTTGGTTGGTTGGTTGGTTAGCGATGTATGATAGACCCTCAGTGTAGTTGCTTGATTTGAGTGCTTCCTCGTAGGCTGGTGCGGCTTTCTTGAAGATCTCCTTGTCCGTGGGAGATGGCGGAGATGCTAATCGAGGCTGGTAGGGACCTGCAGGTCACCATGGTGATTCTGGGTTGGTGGTTGGATTGTCTGTGGATGTACAGTGGGCGGTGGTTGGGCTCCCTGTAAGGGATTTTTTTCCGGTGTTGAGGTTGAAGGTCGATAGTGATGTTGAGCCCCAGTTCTTTGAATAAGTTGGTCAGGTGTTTTCTTATCCGGTATGCTTTACCTCCGCTGGTGTTTTTGAAGACTGCTATGCCGTCGTCCCTGTATAGACCAATGCATTCCTTCCCATATTATTTTTTCTAGGATGTTTAGGATGTAAAGTCCTAAGAGCTCGCATACCTCGACCCCATCGTAGCTGCACATGGCGGCTGTTGGCATGGCATATATATATATATAAATATATATATATATATATATATATATATATATATATATATATATATATATAAATATATATATATATTTATATATATATATATATATATATATATATATATATATATATATATATATATATATATATATATATATATGTGTGTGTGTGTGTGTGTGTTTCCCCTTGCACGTTTCCCCTTGCACCGAGACGGTGGCTGTGTGTCATCGTCAGGTGTTTATCACGATTCCCCTCGAAAGGGAACATATACTACACATTGTCTTGGCCAAAGGTCGAGAAGCAAATTTTTAGATGGGGGTATTTCTCTCCTATTCAAACTAGGGGGCTGTTACGGGGGTATTTATGTCACGGGACCCCGATTCTGAAGTCTTCATTTATCCTTAGTGTCGTTATGAGCATTAGAATACATTCCATGTGCCATTATTTCTGCTTCCCTCTCAGTTAACCAGAGTTACCCCCCCCCCCACCCCCTCTGATCCTCTCTCTCCATGTATGGCACATTGATAATGCCATATTTTATGTTTCTTTTCAAGAATAACGCACCATACTATTAAACGGGATAACAGCCAATGGAACAGTTCACACTGTTCCATTGGCTTATAACTAACTATTTTGATTGGTCTAAGAAAAGTACCACATTAGTTACTCAGTGATATCATCATTGCGGAACTACTTAAATCATTTCCTTTTCAGCCTTTTATAATCTTGTTATTGATTCATCCTTGAAATGGATAAATTTGGAATTTTTCTTCAATAATGTTCTCTGTGTTAAGAGTTTATCCACATGAAGTTTCAGCTCAAAACTGTAATGAAATCATACACTCTGATTTTACCAGATACATTTAAAAATATCACCCTATGTTAAAAATCCATGTCTTCACTATACAAACTAATATGAGGTACCGATAGTGGTTTACACTATACAAAGACTATACAAACACTTTGTAATCTCTTACGAAGTACCGTAGTGGTTTGGAAATATAGCCGGACGGTTGCCTAAGGGAGCCTGTATAACTTGTGTTAGAAAGTTTGCCATTGCTGAAAATGTCATCGTAGGACCTGACGTTTCGACAAGGATAACTATGCGTAAATAAACCATTGCCCTTGTATGAATTCATCATATTAATGTTCACAATATCAAAACATAAAAAACAAAAACAAAAACATTAGCATAGCGTTTCTTTGCTCAGTACAGTCATAAAGTTATGAAATGTACCATATATTTTCATTAAATTGAAGTTATTTGATGATTTGCTATCACATACTGACAAGCACAGTCCATGCAACCGATCCTCGTGGACAGAGCTGATGCGACGTCATGTATCGTAAGCACTAATTCTAGCTTGCTCTTTCATAGTTGCTACTTTCTAGTACAAATTTTCTTCATTATCTTAAAGCAAATAGGCCTACGTTTATATGAAAGAAAACAGGTATAAAAACAAACGTGTAAAAAAAAAACCCAGAGACACAGCTAACAACGTGTCACTGTGCTTCAATCACGACACATTTGTTTTCAATTTCTGTCTACGATTGAAATGCCATACACTCACATTAGTTTATCTGAAAGTGAATGTATTTGATGCCTCTTCGCCCCTTGGTAATGGCATTTAATATAGACTTTTATCATTGAGACCACTCCATGTACTAAAGGATACCGCATTCACCAGGAAAGTCAATGTCAAAAACCTCACATATCTCATTGGTATTTTTTGGATTGGTATGCAATTCGTGATACATTAGAAAGTAAATTGTAGAAAAACGTTTTCTGCAAGCTTGACTATAACAAATTTCAATACAAGAACATATTCCATTTCTTTTAATTAACAAACATCTAACAAGCATCTAACATGCATTAATTAACAAGCATCTAACAAGCATCTTAATTAACAAGCATCTTAATAGCTCGTTATTACTCTTTTTACCCATTGGTGATATTTTGAGTATCTGGTATAAGCCCCGTAACTACCGTGTCGACCGCAACCAATTCCCCAACTGACAATACCCATCAAGAACCAACGACTAGCTTTCTCCACTGCATACGGTCCACCGCTGTCTCCCTGACAAGCATCAGCTCCACCTCTTTCATAACCAGCACAGAACATATTTTTTGTAAAAACGTATTTTGGACGGAAATTTACCTTGCATGTAGGGTATGGAATAAATGGTATTTGCACTTCTTGTAGGTAAAGGGATGGAGCACCACCCTCAGTCGTAGCTCCCCATCCGCTTACTCGTCCAGATACACCGACGACTAAGAGCTCTCTGTCAATTGTCCTGTTTGCTAAGCATATTGGTCGTACGTAACTGCTGTACCTCTGCAGGGGAGTGGCTAATTTTATTAAAGCGATGTCGTTATTAAATGTGTTGATGTCATATTCTTCGTGTAGGTAGAAAGCCTCAACCAAAACGTATATTTGGCTATCCTCTGTTGCCAATGTGTCATGATCCCCCAGTATTACGTATAATTGCCTGGCACTCAAATTTTCAATAATGTTAAAACAATGAGCAGCTGTTACGACCCATTGCCTGTCTATGAGAGACCCACCACATACAAAGCCACCACGCCCGTGTAGTCCTTCTCTTAGAAATAGCCTCGCCATCCATGGGGCGGAGCCTCTCCCAGCGTCACGCCCTCCAACAACACGACCACTATGTACACCTCTCGTGTTGGCATCTTCTAAGACCTCGGGAGATGAAACAATTCCGCAATCTTCAGAAGAGAAAAAAAAACAGAATATAGTAGGTGGCAGTGAATTTTATATTTGTGTTCTTTCTTTCTACCTTTATAAATTATGGACAGCAATTATTTTCCACTGTACACTTACTTTTCCAATCAGAGCCAAACTTCATCATTTCGCTCGAGGTTGACCCTTTGAACTTGCAAAAAAGATGCCAGGCAATAAAACGATTAACTTCCTGGCAGGTTCATATTACTCATAACTCTTGAAGTACCTTGATGTATAACAAACACTATTGGATAATGTTCATGAAATAGACTTGACAAAAGTGTAACAGCACTGCTACAATAATAACATGATTAAATTGTATGAATGATAAGTTTTGGAAAAGTAAGCACTTTGATAACATAACAGACCCCTCACAAGTTCCACTGTGCTAAATAGCTGAAGATTGTTCATGAGTGAAACAGAGTTGCAATATTTGAACAATCACATTTTCAAACAATGTCAGACAACACAATATAACCTCCATGGTGTGGTCAGGGAGTTGCTACTAGTAGCAGCTCCCTGGTGTGGTCATTGTTTATTTCGCCATTGCAACACATTGTGCATGTATACCGGAGCTGCTTCCAGTTTAAAGCTATAGTTTTCATGTGTGTTGCAAATGACGTAAGTTGTTTAGCCAAAATACCATCATTGTTCAGAGTGTGCGGTAAAACGTCAACTGCTGCTCTCGCCTGAGCAACAACATGTCCTTCACTGTCGGCTGCAACACAAACGTAAAGACCGCTGTCGTCAGCTGTGACGTCTCTTAAAAGAACGCGATCAACTATCTATAAAACAAAGGATGTGAGAAGAAGTTGGAAAACCATTAGCCTCGAGCGGTGGATACAAGCTCCTTCGTTTCGTTTATATCCCGAATACCTAGTATATTGGCAATTGCAAAGTGGGCCACACCTTCTGTCTTGAAAATGAAATAAAAAAAGCCTAGGTTATAATATCGTCTATGTGAACTAGTAGAGCATGTATTGCAGAAATTGAGATAAAAATCTCCGTATATGTAACCAAAATAGACACTTTTGATCAGTATATTTGAAGAAGCTGAAGTGACAAATTGCATAGCAAGGCGATTCTAAGATATCGTGTTCTGCTTTTGACTTTTCCTCATTATACTCAATGTTTACAGGGCAATACATTCCTTAAGCTCATTGGAATTACATGAGTTAACTCATTTAGTCCTATTACCCCCATCCATAATACCTCAATGGTGCGTTGGTTGTAAACCAAGGGCGAACCGTCCTTCAACCAACTCAGTTGAAGCGTTGCAATACTGGACGAACAAGTCAGAATATGATTTTCACCATCAAAGACCGTTGCATCGCCTGGCTTTGAGTCAAACACATAACTAGTAGGGAAGTCTGTGTAAATAAAATGAGAATATATTTTTAATGTAGGACTTACAAAATGACATTATTCTTGGATGGAAGAGCAAACGTTGTGAAAATGCAACATGTATATAGCTCTATAAAGTTAAAGTTACGAATTTTAACTGTATCAACGAGTTAGCAAATACATTTTTATGGTCAATAAATGTGTTAGATAACTTGATTTATCTGTTGATAAATAAAGATGCAAGTCATTAAATATGACATAGCTAGTTATAGACGTCATCGGACTAAATCCTAATTACCCTTAACTCAGCAAATCGACTTATTTTAATTACTCTCTCATGCCAAGAGGTATGAGTCATCAACCTTAGCAACCCTTTTTTTAAGATGATGGACATGCTTGCAGAAGCAAACAGCAAGCACGATGTATTAATATTTCATTCCAAAGGCACTCTGTTTCAAGAAGCAGAGAACAATGTAGATTAAACTCACAAGCCCGTGCAGTAACTTCGGCTCTTCTGCTATCTGAGCTGGTTGCAACACATTTGTAGGTCCCATGATGATGAACCTCTATGTCGGTTATTATCAAGCTATTATCACGTAGCAGAACTAGTCCATTAATAAGCCCTGCATAAAAAGATAGGATACCAAACTGACTAAAAGAGGTTCAGTTATAGATGGAATTCTTACAGAATTGTTTGGAAATGTTTGGACAATTAAGTATTGCATGCTCTGAAGTTCCAAAATAAATTATTCAGTAGACAATCATAATTATGAAAATTGTGTAATTTGTACAGATACTGACATTTCTAAGGAGGGTCTTTTAAACTGTGATGTGACCATTTTATTTCATGAACTTGAGTGGATAATACTATAATAGATATTATTTCAGTGATGTTTAACAATCTCAAGATCGGACTAGTAAGAAATCGGCAGATTAAGTATAAATATATTCATTTTAACAGCAATGATCTATCTGGGTTTTAATAATTCTCTTTTAATTCATGTGGTACGTTTTGAATAAACCGATTATGGGACATTATTTATTATCTGTCGATACTTTATCTGCTGAATGAAAATAGATATTTACCTCTGTCGTGTCGGATTATGTTGAGAAACATAGACAATTTAAGTAAGTTTTCTATCGATCGAAGCCTCACGTCACTTTACCCCATGCACCAGTACGTTAATATGTAACTAAAGACGGATATGTTAATTACCTTGAGCAATTTGGATATCATCTTTAAACCAAGTGATTTCAGCACTCGCGTCATCAACTTCACAATGGAATACTACTATATCTCCAAGAGCTAATTCGGTGTCTTCGGGGCGCTTCAAGAAATAAAGCTGTCGGCTTGGAACATTTGTCGCAGTGTGCAGAGCAGTAACAGCTGTAAGAACCAAAATGCTTGTTTTATGAGACAATTTATTTTGTTCTATATCCGTCAAATATCTACACCCTGAATTGTATACAAGATAAAGTAATTTTACTAGTCTTGCTGACAAGATGCTCTCCCTATATGCTCTTTTGGTGGGACAATCATTCCCCACATCCACCTACGCCAAGGGAATGTAACGAACTTAATTTTTAAGAATAACTGTTAAGATTACATCAGATTATAAATTAAAAATAGAACCGTTGCATAACGTGTACAAGCAACAAAAGGAAGTAAATTTAACAAGTTGAAGCCTCCCTGCAAATTGCTTTGGCTTTTTGAAATGAAATTTTTAATGTTTCTGCTGAAAAGAGCACGCTAAAAATTAAAAAGTTCAAAACTATAATTGTATGAAATACCGTCTCTCAGACTTTTAGCTACCGGTATCACGTAATGAATTGAACTAGATGTTCTAGAATACCTTTAATGAAACAGGACTATACCAGACATACCTTAAGGAGTTTATAAACTAGGTTCGCATAGACATAGTAAGCAAATGTGTGTCATTTGTTTGTTCCTTTCTTTTATTTTCTCTCAGTTTCTTCTCATTTACAGTCTCAATTAGTCTCAAATAACATTATTGGTAACGCAATTTGTGGCTTAGGCTCTTCTGTTAACTAAGCATTAAAATTTCGTACTTAAAAATGCCGAGGCTCTAGCTTCTTGTCCACTTGGAGAACGGGCAAGACATGTGTATCTGCCAGTAAACCCGACCTCTGTATTGACGAAAATCAGATTCCCGTCGATTGTAACATGAACGCTTTCTTCGGAATCTTCTGCAATAATAACAACAACAATAAAAGGTAATAAGTTGTAATAAAATTAGTATACTACTTTATATATTTTATCTTAGTATTATTATGATGTCTTCATGGATACAACGGTTAAAATTATACGAAAAATATATTTGTTTTTGTCGTCTGATATCTTATTTGCCTTTAATAGTTTTTCTTTGTATAAGTAGATTGTTATCAGCATCTCCCCTCATAAGTTCTCCTTTATCTCGTTTTCGTTTCCTAATTTATTAAAGCTTTTAGATATGGAATAAATATTAATATTCACCTTGTAATTCGTAAAAGCGCAAATAAAGGTCCACTTCGATAGCTAATTTTATTTCTCAAATGAAATGTTTATGATTGTGACAATTCTTCTGCATATCCAATCATACTATATAGGCGTATTTGTTACAATTTGTTTCCATTTAAGTTGAACTTTCAAGGTTTGCCCCCATCAAAGTGACATGCACAATTCCTTAGTTTTCTTAGGTGCATACCGAACACACGAGATATGCAATTGTTCATGAAACATCTCTGTAAACAGCCATTTGGGACAATTTTCTACTGATAATACCTATCTAAACTGTCCACCCATATCATTCTTCAAAGCATTCGTATCGACAGTAAGAACAGTTCCTAACCTTCATCTGATATAAACATGACGTTCATGCTGCTCATACGGACGGTACAAGTGCTTTAGGGCGCGGAACATGAACGTACAGTATGGAAAAAAAGTGTTCCAACTGGGTGCTGTACACAGTATTTGACGTTTCATTAGTCAATTGCAACCTGTTACGCAAATTTATTACCAACTCCCTGATCTAATAGGCATAATTTCAAAAATCGCTCAATTAAAGGTATACCTGATGAAATTTGACTCATCCCTTTAAACCAGAATCGACTTGCTGCTTCGTTGTTGACTTCACAAAATAGCTGCACAACATCTCCCTCCTCAACAGTAACATCAGTCGGGGCCACTACAAATTGCAGTGTTTCAGGCGAGACTGTAAAGATGAAACTTGATTTGTGAGTAAACATTTTCTTCTCACAGCAGATAGTGATAGGTAACATACTAGTGTGTGACAATTCATCAATATGAAATAATAATTTTTTTTTAAATTTGTGATGATAACTTAATTTCAAAGTTACGACTTCATTACTTAAACGATCCTCGATGCCATGGGTGCAACACGTTTATCCTATCAATTGTATTTCAAACTGCAAACGAAAAATGAAAAGTTTCATTTCTAATTAATAATATATGGACAATTTTTTATTGTTCTATTGAATGAATCATGAATCACTCAATAATTAAGGTTAATCTCGTTGGCAGAAATTGAAAAATGTCTTAATTAGTTTAATTGTAATTTTATTTTGCATATCATTCAGTCGCATGATTCACTTATAGACACAAGCCTCAGAAAAGTGTGATATAAATTATGTGCTGACACATATATTCCAAATTAAAAAGAAGGATCAAAGCCAAAAAGTGTGTTCTTCATATGAAAATATACTGCTTTTAAATCTTTGTAATGGTGGTCGAGTTCAAATTCATAAGTGCATAACTATATATATGCAACTTTCATTCGTACATACATATCTTTAATTTAATTTTCACAATCATTTGCCATATTCCCTACGTCCTTTTAAATCCCACCCCATTCGCTCATTTCGAAACATTCGCGAATTATTTACCAGTCTTCACATTTGAAACATACCACTGCGGCGTTTTTATTATGACCACAATTATGATCTACAATATCATTTTTAGGACAGTCTTGTAAAGTTAGTGATGATACAACACATTCCACATTATCTAACCAAATCCTTACAGATCCTTCACCGTAGTGCGCTGAGGATCTCGCACGGACAGCTCCTGGATAGCCTAGCTGTCTACAGACGACCGCCGCGTCGGTGATATCCCACGAGTCGTCACAAACCGTTCCCCATTCACCATGCACAAATGCTTCGACTCTACCTGCATGTGGTGTACTTCCACCAGCAAGACGAATACTTACAATGCCTGAAACTACCAATCAGTTTTGATTACAACCATAACAAATACACTAATTCTTCTACCTTCACTCTGTTGCCACACATAAAATAATTCGTACATGATTTGTGCAGCTTTTTAAACGCATTCGTTAAAAGCTCCACGTTGTTTTCCTTTACGTTTTGGACTCGAAGTATAAATATCTCACGTGAAACGTCTGCAAAAGCAACACAAAGCTTCTTTAATGCATATTTGGACAATTCAACGAAGGATATCAAATGATTGCGATCATTTGATACATTTTAACGATAACCACATAGTAAATAAAAAGTACTTATCGTTTGAGCTGGAACGTAATTCTTCGTAATCCTATGATGAATAAGCAGATAAACGACCCATTTATTATCCATCTTCTTTGCAAATAATGGCTAATTTTGTGCTAACAATTAAAGTACACGAAAGAGTAAAATACTTTACACTATTCCACCAATCACATGGAGTAACTTCCTTGTTTCTCCGTCATGCTGCTTCCCATGCCTCCCCCACCCCCCCCCCCCGCCTCCACAAGCTAAATGAATGGCTACATACCTGGAGCAGCAGTTGTTGGTACCTCTAAGGGTAAACATTCAACACCAGCATCTTCTTTATGATTGCAATTGTGATCTCCAATTTCACTTTTAGGACAGTCTTGTAAAGAGAGCGATGACACACCACATGCCACATTATCTAACCAAATCCTTCCAGATCCTTCACCGTAGTGCGCCGAGGATCTCGCACGGACAGCTCCTGGATAACCCAGCTGTCTACAGACGACATGCGCGTCGGTGATATCCCACGAGTCGTCACAAACCGTTCCCCATTCACCATTCACAAATACCTCGACTCTACCTGCATTCGGTGTACTTCCACCAGCAAGACGAATACTTTCAATGCCTGAAACGACCAATCAGTTTTGATTACAACCATAACACATACACTAGTTCTTTTACTTTCACTCTGTTGCCACTGGGTAGACGAATTTCGTCAATATCTGAAAATTTCAATAAGCTGCGATAATAATATACAATTATACGGCAATTATACGATTCGTTGATATATATATATATATATATATATATATATGTAATACTACTACGACCGTTAATAACATATTTCTGCTACGGTCAGAGGTTACCAACAGATCATGGATATAATTAAGACCCAGTCCTCTAACAGATTTATACACAATCTATATCATTTTAAAGTACTCACTCTCCTTGAGTTTAAGCCAGTGAAGATTATTCAATAGATCAGTCACACTATCATATCTACTTTTACCATAAATCATTCTTGCAGCAACTTTTTGAACAGTTTGGAGTTGATCATGTAAATGTTGGTTGAAACTAAAATAAAGTCAGTTACATTAATCAATATGAGAAATAACCATGGATTGGATAATAGCGTTTATCTCAGACTTAGTTTGATAGAACCGCATTTTTAGAAATATTTCTTAGATTTTTTAAACACTTGGAGTCAATTGAACAGATTTGATGCCAAACAAAACATAGTGTCGTCAAAATGAGCACCAAGGTTACGAACTAGTTGACCAAAACGTATACAACCAACAATTTTAAGAATAACACCCTTACGAATTAGTTTTAATATACGAGGGGGAACAAATACAAGTATTTGTGTCTTGCCGGGGTTAAGTTGCAAATATTATTTGCGCATCCAACGTTGAATACAACCGAGGCAGGACTGCATAGAATGTATGTCTCTCGTGCTGCTTCCCATGCCCCCATCCACCCACAAGAAAAAAAAATGGCTTCATACCTGGAGCAACAGTTGTTGGTACCTCTAAGGGTAAACATTCAACACCAGCATCTTCTTTATGATTACAATTGTGATCCCCAATTTCACTTTTAGGACAGTCTTGTAAAGAGAGCGATGACACACCACATGCCACATTATCTAACCAAATCCTTCCAGATCCTTCACCGTAGTACGCTTTGGATGTCGCACGGACAGCTCCTGGATAACCCAGCTGATTACAGACAACATGCGCGTCGGTGATATCCCATGAGTCGTCACAAACCGTTCCCCATTCACCATTCACAAATACCTCGACTCTACCTGCATTTGGTATACTTCCACCAGCAAGACGAATACTTGCAATGCCTGAAACGACCAATCAGTTTTGATTACAACCATAACACATTCACTTATTCTTCTACCTTCACTCTGTTGCCACTGGGTAGACGAAATTCGTCAATATCTGAACATTTCAATAAGCTGCGACGATAATAGTATACAATTATACGGCAATTATACGATTCGTTGATATATATATATATATATATATATATATATATATATATATATATATATATATATATATATATATATACAGTATATTTGTATGTTGTCTTGTGGCAGCAAAAGGAATGATTTCATAACAGCTCTCTCTCTTCTGGGTTGCTAGGCAACTTTCTTGTTCTTCCTGGAAATTCGCCCTCGCAGGAAATGGGGTCTGTGTGTATATATTTTAGGAACAAAGGAGTTTTGTGAGGGTATAGGGAATTGGCAGTTGGCTATTAGTATCTGAGCAAGGCAGTTGTAAAAGAAGAGAAAAGTAGTTTAATGGCTGGATAGTTTGTTTTAAACCTTAATTTACATAGTTCAAGTTACTGTAGACCTTATTATTTTAGGAAGTTGTGATATTCAACTGACAGTCTGTGAAACTATTTATTATAAAGGATACTATTTACTATAAAGGATATTATTTTACAATAAAGGATATTCCAGGACACCACCACTTACAAAGGATATTATTTTACTAATAAGTAACATTATTTTACTTAAAGGATACCCTGGAACACTATTTCATATAAATTAAATGATACTTTTTTGTTGGGATCGGACATTCATAATACCATTTATTGGGTTCAACTATACTGATGTCGTAGAATATCTGATGTCGTGGAAGATCTGAGGTCGTAGAATACTTGATGTCACCAGCTGGCCAACTCACCAGAACAGACTTTTAAATTAAGTGTATTTCTTTATTTTTTGGGTGCGCACCTTACGACTGTAAGTTGTTTCATTTAATTCTTTGACTGGGCCCAGATCAGCTGTACATTGTTTGTTATTCATAATTATAATTTCTTTTGATCAAATCCAGTTGAGTTCTCCATTTTTTTTATGTGTTGCTCTGTGTTAGGTCATCACACCAAACCCAGAGTTCTCTGATCAAGAACAAACATTTATTTTCAGTGGCTAACACTCTTACATACAGTATAGATCTACTGTTCAAAAATGAAAACTTCTTATAGTGTGGTGTTATATACAGTAAGTGTAGATAACACCAGTTGAGAATCCCAGTTCAAACTATATATTTAAAAATATAAGCAGTTAAACATAGTTCACCTAGTTTAACCCAGCAAAACATAGTTGACCCAGTTGAACCCAGTAAAATATAGTTGACCCAGTAAAACATAGTGGAACCAATGAACCCAGTAAAACATAGTTGACCCAGTAAAACATAGTTGAACCAGTTGGACCCAGTAAAACATAGTTGGACCCAGTAAAACATAGTTGAACCAGTTGGACCCAGTAAACATAGTTGAACCAGTTGGACCCAGTAAAACATAGTTGAACTTGAACCAGTTGGACCCAGTAAAACATAGTTGGACCCAGTAAAACGTAGTTAAACCAATTGGACCCAGTAAGCATAGTTGAACCAGTTGGACCCAGTAAATATAGTTGAACCAGTTGGACCCAGTAAAACATAGTTGATCTTGAACCAGTTGGACCCAGTTAAACATAGTTGAACCAGTTGGGAACCCCAGTTCACCCATTTCAACCTAGTTCAAATTTGGGCCAACTTCCGTATAGAAAATTCCAGTTGAACCCAGTTCAAAAGTTCAACTAGAAATTTCCACCAGGGAAGCCAATGAAGATCATGGAATAGATCAGTCATACTATCATATCTACTTTTACCATAGTTGATCATGTAAATGTTGGTTGAAACTAAAATAAAGTCAGTTACATTAATCAATATGAGAAATAACCATGGATTGGATAATAGCGTTTATCTCAGACTTAGTTTGATAGAACCGCATTTTTAAAAATATTTCTTAGATGGGGTGGGGGTTGAGTTGCAAATATTTTGCGCATTCAACGTTGAATACAACCGAAGCAGGACTGCATAGTATATAAGTCTCTCGTGCTGCTTCCCATGCCCCCAACCACCCACAGAAACTAAAATAGCTACATACCTGGAGCAACAGTTGTTGGAACCTCTAAGGGTAAACATTCAACACCAGCATCTTCTTTATGATTACAATTGTGATCTCCAATTTCACTTTTAGGACAGTCTTGTAAAGAAAGCGATGATACACCACATGCCACATTATCTAACCAAATCCTTCCAGATCCTTCACCGTAGTGCGCTTTGGATGTCGCACGGACAGCTCCTGGATAACCCAGCTGTCTACAGACGACCGCCGCGTCGTTGATATCCCACGAGTTGTCACAAACCGTTCCCCATTCACCATTCACAAATACTTCGACTCTACCTGCATTCGGTGAACTTCCACCAACGAGACGAATACTTGCAATGCCTGAAACGACCAATTAGTTTTGATGAAAACTATAGCACATACACTAATTCTTCCAGTATTTGTTTAGTTTTTGAACGCCTGCATTGAAAAGCTCCACGTGGTTTGCTTTTTCGTTTCGGACTCGAAATACAATTATCTCACGTGAAACGTCTGCAAAAGCTGCACAAAGCTTATTTAATGCATATTTGCACAATTCAACGAAGGATACCAAATGCTTGCAATCATTTGATACTTTTTAAAGATAACCACATCATTAAATAAAAAGTGCTTATCGTGTGAGCTGGATCGTATCTCTTAGTCATCTTATTATGAATAAACAGATAAACGAGCCATTTCTTATCCATCTACATTGCAAATCTTGGTTTATTTTGTACTAACAATTAAAGTATACGGATGAGTAAAATATTTTACACTATTTCACAGATAACATGAAGTGCCTTCCTTGTTTCTCTCTCGTACTACTACCAATGCCCCCCCCCCCCCTCCACAAGAAAAATAAGTGGCTGCATACCTGGAGCAACAGTTGTTGGAACCTCTAAAGGTAAACATTTAACACCAGCATCTTCTTTATGATTACAATTGTGAACTCCAATTTCACTCATAGGACAGTCTTGTAAAGAAAGCGATGAATCAGCACATGCCACATCATCTAACCAAATCCTTCCAGATCCTTCACCGTAGTGCGCCGAGGATCTCGCACGGACAGCTCCTGGATAGCCCAGCTGTCTACAGACAACATGCGCGTCGGTGATATCCCACGAGTGGTCACAAACCGTTCCCCATTCACCATTCACAAATACTTCGACTCTACCTGCATTCGGTGTACTTCCATCAACAAGACGAATACTTGCAATGCCTGAAACGACCAATCAGTTTTGATAACAACCATAACACATACACTAATTCTGCCAGGATTTCTTAAGCTTTTGAATAATAATAATAATAATAACAGAGATTTATAATGCGCACATATCCACCCTACAGGGTGCTCAAGGCGCCTGCATTGAACAGCTCCACGTGGTTTGCTTTTTCGTTTCGGACTCGAAATACAATTATCCCACGTGAAACGTCTGTAAAAGCTGCACAAAGCTTATTTCATGCATATTTGCACAATTCAACGAAGGATACCAAATGCTTGCAATCATTTGATACTTTTTAAAGATAACCACATCATTGAATAAAAAGTGCTTATCGTGTGAGCTGGATCGTATCTCTTAGTCATCTTATTATGAATAAACAGATAAACGAGCCATTTCTTAACCATCTACATTGCAAATCATGGTTTATTTTGTACTAACAATTAAAGTATACGGATGAGTAAAATATTTTACACTATTTCACCGATAACATGAAGTACCTTCCTTGTTTCTCTCTCGTACTACTACCAATGCCCCCCCCCCCCCTCCACAAGAAAAATAAGTGGCTGCATACCTGGAGCAACAGTTGTTGGAACCTCTAAAGGTAAACATTTAACACCAGCATCTTCTTTATGATTACAATTGTGAACTCCAATTTCACTCATAGGACAGTCTTGTAAAGAAAGCGATGAATCAGCACATGCCACATCATCTAACCAAATCCTTCCAGATCCTCTACCAAAGTGCGCCGAGGATCTCGCACGGACAGCTCCTGGATAGCCCAGCTGTCTACAGACAACATTCGCGTCGGTGATATCCCACGAGTGGTCACAAACCGTTCCCCATTCACCATTCACAAATACTTCGACTCTACCTGCATTCGGTGTACTTCCATCAACAAGACGAATACTTTCAATGCCTGAAACGACCAATCAGTTTTGATAACAACCATAACACATACACTAATTCTGCCAGGATTTCTTAAGCTTTTGAATAATAATAATAATAATAACAGAGATTTATAATGCGCACATATCCACCCTACAGGGTGCTCAAGGCGCCTGCATTGAACAGCTCCACGTGGTTTGCTTTTTCGTTTCGGACTCGAAATACAATTATCCCACGTGAAACGTCTGTAAAAGCTGCACAAAGCTTATTTCATGCATATTTGCACAATTCAACGAAGGATACCAAATGCTTGCAATCATTTGATACTTTTTAAAGATAACCACATCATTGAATAAAAAGTGCTTATCGTGTGAGCTGGATCGTATCTCTTAGTCATCTTATTATGAATAAACAGATAAACGAGCCATTTCTTAACCATCTACATTGCAAATCATGGTTTATTTTGTACTAACAATTAAAGTATACGGATGAGTAAAATATTTTACACTATTTCACCGATAACATGAAGTGCCTTCCTTGTTTCTCTCTCGTACTACTACCAATGCCCCCCCCCCCCCTCCACAAGAAAAATAAGTGGCTGCATACCTGGAGCAACAGTTGTTGGAACCTCTAAAGGTAAACATTTAACACCAGCATCTTCTTTATGATTACAATTGTGAACTCCAATTTCACTCATAGGACAGTCTTGTAAAGAAAGCGATGAATCAGCACATGCCACATCATCTAACCAAATCCTTCCAGATCCTCTACCAAAGTGCGCCGAGGATCTCGCACGGACAGCTCCTGGATAGCCCAGCTGTCTACAGACAACATTCGCGTCGGTGATATCCCACGAGTGGTCACAAACCGTTCCCCATTCACCATTCACAAATACTTCGACTCTACCTGCATTCGGTGAACTTCCACCAGCAAGACGAATACTTGCAATGCCTGAAACGACCAATTAGTTTTGATGAAAACTATAACACATACACTAATTCTTCCAGTATTTGTTTAGTTTTTGAACGCCTGCATTGAAAAGCTCCACGTGGTTTGCTTTTTCGTTTCGGACTCGAAATACAATTATCTCACGTGAAACGTCTGCAAAAGCTGCACAAATCTTATTTAATGCATATTTGCACAATTCAACGAAGGATACCAAATGCTTGCAATCATTTGATACTTTTTAAAGATAACCACACCATTAAATAAAAAGTGCTTATCGTGTGAGCTGGATCGTATCTCTTAGTCATCTTATTATGAATAAACAGATAAACGAGCCATTTCTTATCCATCTACATTGCAAATCATGGTTTATTTTGTACTAACAATTAAAGTATACGGATGAGTAAAATATTTTACACTATTTCACCAATAACATAAAGTGCCTTCCTTGTTTCTCCCTCTAGCTGCTTCCTATGCCCCTCCCCCTACCTACAAGATAAATAAGTGGCTACATACCTGAAGCAACACTTGTTGGAACATCTAAGGGTAAACATTCAACACCAGCATCTTCTTTATGATTACAATTGTGATCCCCAATTTCACTTTTAGGACAGTCTTGTAAAGAGAGCGATGACTCAGCACATGCCACATTATCTAACCAAATCCTTCCAGATCCTTCACCGTAGTACGCTTTGGATGTCGCACGGACAGCTCCTGGATAACCCAGCTGATTACAGACAACAAACGCGTCGGTGATATCCCACGAGTCGTCACAAACCGTTCCCCATTCACCATTCACAAATACTTCGACTCTACCTGCATTCGGTGAACTTCCACCGGCAAGACGAATACTTGCAATGCCTGAAACGACCAATCAGTTTTGATTACAACCATAACACATACACTAATTCTTCCAGGATTTGTTTAGTTTTTTAACGCCTGCATTGAAAAGCTCCACGTGATTTTCTCTTTCGTTTTGGACTCGAAGTATATATGTATGTAATTCAGATCCTCATGCAAGCAGGAACTCGCGAAGAAGCCTCATTGGCTTATCAAAGCCGCAAGTTCACCGAAGGTCAGTCTCTTAGATTCATATTTAACGTCCATGATTATGAATTATCAATTGTCAATAACTCTTCAACTGGACGACATACATTAATCTTTTAGTGACTCGAACCCGGGGACCTTATGATTGGAAGGCACCGACGTTAACCACTGAGCTAACACTCCTTCTCATGATCACATGTAAGTCTAATTATCTCATGTGTCTAATTCTTATTATCTAATCAAAGTCTACTAATCTCATGTGAAACGTCTGCAAAAGCTACACAAAGCTTCTTTAATGCATATTTGCACAATTCAACGAAGGATACCAAATGCTTGCGATCATTTACTACCTTTTAACGATAACCACATGTGTAATTAAAAAGTACTAATCGTTTGATCTGGATCGTAATTCTTCGTAATTTTATTATTGAATAAACAGAAAAACGACCAATTTATTATAGATCTACATTGCAAATCATGGTTTTATTTTGTACTAACAATGGTAAAATATTTTACACTATTTCACCAATAACATGAAGTGCCTTCCTTGTTTCTCTCTCGTGCTGCTTCCCTCGCCCCCATCCACCCAACCACCCACCAGAAAAATAAATGCTACAGACCTGGAGCAACAGTTGTTGGAACCTCTAAGGGTAAACATTCAACACCAGCATCTTCTTTATGATTACAATTGTGATCTCCAATTTCACTTTTAGGACAGTCTTGTAAAGAAAGCGATGACACACCACATGCCACATCATCTAACCAAATCCTTCCAGATCCTTCACCGTAGTACGCTTTGGATGTCGCACGGACAGCTCCTGGATAACCCAGCTGATTACAGACAACATGCGCGTCGGTGATACCCCACGAGTCGTCACAAACCGTTCCCCATTCACCATTCACAAATACCTCGACTCTACCTGAATTCGGTGAACCTCCACCAGCAAGACGAATACTTGCAATGCCTGAAACGACCAATCAGTTTTGATTACAATCATAACATATACAATAATTCTTCTACCTTCACTCTGTTGCCACTGGGTAGACGATATTCGTCAATATCTGAAAATTTCAATGAGCTAAATATACAATTATACGACTGCATCATATAGAGAAAAAACTAGTTGGAACATTTTCTTGCAATTGGTATTGTTTGTTGATATACTCAAACTGTTAAAAACATCCGGCTTATACTTTAGGGTCGAAACTAAGGTATAATATATGTGTACGTTTCTGATAAGTTCATTGCAGAGGAAGTATATTTTTTGCTCTTTGCGTAAACATTTAGTTGGACCACGGCTGCTGATAAGAACGAGGTATTTGCTACAATGCATTGTGATTCATCATAATGATGAGATATTGAAGTACTTTTAATAAGCAATTTTTCTTGAAAAATAATTTGTTGATTATGAAATGAAATCATGAGATCAGGAATTGTTAAAGTTTAAATAAACATGATTAATTTCTTCCTCGTCGGAAGCACCCCGACCCCTTCCCCCATTTTCATTTGTTATGAAAGTTTCGTTATCTTAACAGTTGAGATATTGTCGGTCTGTCGTCGTGTGGGAGGCTATCAAACACATGCTTGAGGACATAGCATTGTAACTCTGCGATTTGGTTCTGTGTTAAATTAATCCTTTATCAGGGGAATATACTTTATTGATGCATTGGCTCTTGACTCTAATTGTTCACTGAATAATTGAACATTAAATAATTTCATTTTGGTTAATGCATCAAGCAGCCTGTCGATAATGAGAACGCTAACGAAAATGTATGAAATTTGTCACCTTATACTTGGTACCTGTCTCCTCAACCCCCCCCCCCCCCCCTCCCACTTTCTCTATCGTCCAAATGAACACCAAGGTTACGAACAAGTTGGTCAAAACGTACACAATCAACAATGTTAAGAATACCATTCTTGATACGATTCAGTTTTAATATAGGAGGGGGGCTAAATACAATGATTTGTGTCTTGCCAGGGTTGAGTTGCAAATAATATTTGCGCATCCAACGTTGAATACAACCGAAGCAGGACTGCAGAAAATGTTAGGTTCTCGTGATGCTTCCCATGCCCACCAACCACCCACATGAAAAATAAATGGCTTCATACCTGGAGCAACAGTTGTTGGAACCTCTAAGGGTAAACATTCAACACCAGCATCTTCTTTATGATCACAATTGTGATCTCCAATTTCACTTTTAAGACAGTCCTGTAAAGAAAGCGATGACACAGCACATGCCACATCATCTAACCAAATCCTTCCAGATCCTTCACCGTAGTGCGCTGACAATTCCGCACGAACAGCTCCTGGATAGCCCAGCTGTCTACAGACAACATGCGCGTCGGTGATATCCCACGAGTCGTCACAAACCGTTCCCCATTCACCATTCACAAATACCTCGACTCTACCTGCATTTGGTATACTTCCACCAGCAAGACGAATTCTTGCAATGCCTGAAACGACCAATCAGTTTTGATTACAATCATAACATATACAATTATTCTTCTACCTTCACTCTGTTGCCACTGGGTAGACGATACTCGTCAATATCTGAAAATTTCAATGAGCTAAATACACAATTATACGACTGCATCATATAGAGAAAAAACTAGTCGAAACATTTTCTTGCAATTGGTATTGTTTATTGATATACTCAAACTGTTAAAAACATCCGGCTTATACTTTAGGGTCGAAACTAAGGTATAATATATGTGTACGTTTCATGATAAGTTCATTGCAGAGGAAGTATATTTTTTGCTCTATGCGTAAACATTTAGGCGGACCACGGCTGCTGATAAGAACGAGGTATTTGCTACAATGCATTGTGATTCATCATAATGATGAGATATTGAAGTACTTTTAATAAGCAATTTTTTCTTGAAAAATAATTTGTTGATTACGAAATGAAATCATGAGATCAGGGATTGTTAAAGTTTAAATAAACATGATTAATTTCTTCCTCGTCGGAAGCACCCCGACCCCTTCCCCCATTTTCATTTGTTATGAAAGTTTCGTTATCTTAACAGTTGAGATATTGTCGGTCTGTCGTCGTGTGGGAGGCTATCAAACACATGCTTGAGGACATAGCATTGTAACTCTGCGATTTGGTTCTGTGTTAAATTAATCCTTTATCAGGGGTATATACTTTATTGATGCATTGGCTCTTGACTCTAATTGTTCACTGAATAATTGAACATTAAATAATTTCATTTTGGTTAATGCATCAAGCAGCCTGTCGATAATGAGAACGCTAACGAAAATATTTGAAATTTGTCACCTTATACTTGGTACCTTTCTCCTCAACCTCCCCCCCCCCCCCCCCCCGCTTTCTCTATCGTCCAAATAAACTCCAAGGTTACGAACAAGTTGGTCAAAACGTACACAATCAACAATGTTAAGGATAACACTCTTGATGCGAATCAGTTTTAATATAGGAATGGGCCAAATACAATGATTTGTGTCTTGCCAGGGTTGAGTTGCAAATAATATTTGCGCATCCAACGTTGAATACAACCGAAGCAGGACTGCAGAGAATGTTAGGTTCTCGTGATGCTTCCCATGCCCACCAACCACCCACATGAAAAATAAATGGCTTCATACCTGGAGCAACAGTTGTTGGAACATCTAAGGGTAAACATTCAACACCAGCATCTTCTTTATGATTACAATTGTGATCCCCAATTTCACTTTTAGGACAGTCCTGTAAAGAAAGCGATGACACAGCACATGCCACATTATCTAACCAAATCCTTCCAGATCCTTCACCGTAGTGCGCTGACGATTCCGCACGGACAGCTCCTGGATAGCCCAGCTGATTACAGACAACATGCGCGTCGATGATATCCCACGAGTCGTCACAAACCGTTCCCCATTCACCATTCACATATACCTCGACTCTACCTGCATTTGGTGTACTTCCACCAGCAAGACGAATTCTTGCAATGCCTGAAACGACCAATCAGTTTTGATTAAAATCATAACATATACAATAATTCTTCTACCTTCACTCTGTTGCCACTGGGTAGACGATATTCGTCAATATATGAAAATTTCAATGAGCTAAATATACAATTATACGACTGCATTGCATAGAGAAAAAACGAGTTGGGACGTTTTCTTGTAATTGGTATTGTTCGTTGATATACTGACACTGTAAATAACATCCTGCTTATACTTTAGAGGGTCGATTCTAAGGTCTACCATATTTATAAGTTTCATTTTTTCAAGTTCATTGCAGAGCAAGTTTATTTTGTTTGCTTAATGCGTAGGCATTTAGGTGGACCACGACTGCTGATAAGAACGAGGTATTTGCTACAATGCATTGTGATTCATGATAACGATATTGAGATATAGAAGTACTTTAAAATAAGCAATTTATTCTGGATTTTTTTTTCTTTGATTTCGAATTGTAATCATGAGATCGGGATTTGTAAAATCACATACACGTGAGTTGCGTCCAACAAAACCCTTATTTAAGTAGCATGTAACGTTGGACGAAAGGTATGATATTGTGTCTCCTTATACTTGGTACCTGCCTCCTCCCCTCCCCTTTCTCCATTTTCAAACCTTGACGGGTTACATCATTTACCAGGTGTCACAGTTGACGCAGCCTCCAATGGTAAACATTCCACAGCAGCGTCTTCACCGTGATCACAATTAATGTCTCCAATATCATTTTTAAGACAGTCTTGTAAAGAAACCGATGACTTCTTGCATGCCACATTATCTAACCAGATCATTACAGATCCTTCACCAGATCCTCCTCCAGATCCTTCACCATATCCTTCACCAGACCCTTCACCAAAGAGCGCCGAAGATCTCGCCCGGACAGCTCCTGGATAGCCAAGCTGTCTACAGACAACCGTCGCATCAATAATATCCCATGAGTCGTCACAAACCGTTCCCCATATTCCATTCACCAAGACTTCCACTCTTCCAACATTCTCCGTTGGTCCACCAGTGAGACGAATGCTTTGAATGACTGTCATGTAGAGAAGAACAGATTATTACACATGAATTCATAAATTACTGTTCTTTTACAATACAGTTTGACATTCATACTTAGAACACAGTAATTGCCTATATATATATATATATATATATATATATATATATATATATATATATATATATCATTATATATCAATATATATATATATATATATATATATATATATATATATCATTATATATAATTATATATATAGGTGGAAGATTTCAGGCATTTATACCAACTGTCAACAACATACACCTTGACAATAACAGACGCAGTAGTTGTTATTTCAGCATTCGAAACTTATTTAAGGTATAGCTGATATTTTCAAACTGTTGCAACACCATCGTATAGAAACCTTCCATGATGTATGAAAGATTTCTTTCTAAAAATTATGGTTACAACGGCAGTGCTAAATAGCGATATAAATCTTATTACTAACAACCATGTTTGTTTCAAGTGAACAAATCTAATTGATGCCCTGTCGAAAACATCTTCGAAATGCCTATAGGCCTCTGTGTGATGAAGAAGGTATAGTAGAGAAAAGTATATAGCGAGGATTTACCTTTTGAATAACACAACCAACACGACAAAGTAATTATCAAGAAGAATGTTTCTCTGCTTAATACCGTCATCTCTTCTTCAGAAGTCAGAACCGTTTACTTTTATATCACTGGCAATACGACCAGGTCACAGAAAACCCGCCCGAGTTACATGTATTTCAATCTGGTTATCGCTGTGTTGACTGTCTGCTTGTACCATCTGAGACTTGAGTTAAGGTGCCCTTGTTCCACTAATTCCGACTGTGAGCAAAATATAGCAAACTGTTAGACACCATCGACATTGCTGCAGAAATAGAATACAAACGCGAAATGTGATGTATCGTGTACTATCACATGAGTAGCAGTCTGGGATAAACTGGGGAAGAACCACTCAGTGCCACTTACCTTAGTTTTTCCATAAGAATTCCTTTTGAGAAGACAATGCTAACAGTAGTGATCCTATTAAATACCACTCACGCACCGCTGTTGTGTCATGAACTTATTACACAGGATGAAGCCCCTGGTTTACAGATTTACTACATGACCTTGCGGATTTGTGTGTCAGACACAATTCCTGTGTCAGACAACATTGTTGTGTCAGAGAGCATTACCATGCATAAAATGATACGACCTTGGCTAACCGGAATGTTACATGATTTTGCAATTAAGAGTTAAAGGAGAATAAGAGTTACCAAGCAGGTCCACTACTTGTAATTGTTAAGTTCTTCTAAGTTCGTCATCAATCCGAGAAACATGATATCATGTTAAACACATTATTTGGTAAAACTAATTTGTGTTACCTCGATATGCATTGAAACATTTGGTTAGAACATGTCTTTCAAGTTGCGAAGCAACGTCTTGTAGCAAACTACGTCCCTTTTCCATTCTTCCTAACAAATTTATAGAATTGACAAAAACATGGTTCTTATTTGACAACTATTCATGCTCTCTGGTGAATAAACTCAATATAAATTCGTCATTTTGGAATTCAACTATTCTTTATTACCAAACACTTTTATTCGTAGCCGTCGACAGCCAAAACTGCTCGTTTGTGATCATACGTGACTAGTATTATTTTCCCTACTCCTAAAGCACCATATTGTGCTTTTAATTTTTTCCTTATATCCTTAATATAAAACACAGTAAATTATTTGATTTTAGAAGGCCTTAGAGTCGGGTTTTGGAAACGTAATCGAAGTTTAAACAATTTCATTCAGTATACCCAACGTCATACTCAGAGTCCCTAGCGTTAAGTGTTTTATATGTGTTAGTTCAATCTGCAACACTTCCTACCTTGTTGCCTAGTCATTTGTTCACATCTTGTCATGTTTGTGGGAAGAAATGTTTCTATCAAAGCACGAATATGCTTGTTCGTTAGTCCAGTCCGGAAAATTCTACGAAAAGACAACTTTTGTATGGTACTGACAATCCAACATATAGCCGATGGCCGAATCACATGTAATGATTATAACGAGGGAGACGCTTGTAGACTGAATGCTAATTTTATCATTATATCAATTTTACCTGTTGTTCTGTCTTGTTATTTGCTGCCACCGCGAGACGAGCAGTGAATCAGATCCGAATCATATCTCATCCTCGAGGATAATGTAATGTAGTATGTAGTTATATCCCCATCATATTACTTTAAACACGTGTTTCCGTGCCTCTTTGTCTTAAGAGTAACTACTATACTTCCTGTTCCCGACTTTACTCACCACTCACCCACATCATAGTTGTAGAAGCCCTCTTTTGTCTTAATTTCATGAAATATTCATGCTTAACCACAGATGACAACCTGTAGCATCTCATGTGTTTACAAATGAGGTTGTTATAGCCCTCTCCTATGTGCCTTAGTAATTATAGGTAAAATACTCTGTGACCAAGATTTATATGTTACAGAGAGGGTATTGCCTATTCACAGGAAGCTGTAATGACTTAAATACTGTAGTTTTTTGAGTTAGAAAAAGGAGTAGCATTCCAGACTTCAGAGAGTGTAGTTCAAATATACTATTCTGGATCTGCACTGCAGCAACAATATCACCACAAAATAAATAAAGCTTATATTTTACAATACTATATATGTCTGGAGTTTCTATGTATCTGCTTTTAATTCTACCAATTCAATAACGGAGCCCTGAACTAATTGATCAGGAGCACCCCATCGTAACATGCCGCCCTAACAGGTCTTTGCGATGTAATCTTTGCACAAACAAACTATGGCCGAACCATGAATACCTAGACAGTTTGCAGTCTCTGCCGGATTTTTTTCCTTTTCTGTGACTCTGGAAGGAACATCAGTATTTCCTGTATCGCTACCTGAATACTCATTGTTTGTAACAGTCGTCATTTCATTGTGACACAACTCATACTCAAATATGTATACATTAAGCCTGACAGCACTCCTATTTGTACCTTCCTGACCGCCAGCTCAACAACCTTGCAGTCTTATTTGGTTCTGGATGATCTCATTCTACTTGTATTGGGAACGGATGTCTTCTTTCCGACCACCAACAAGTGCTCAAGGCATCCCCACCTCTCAACACCGTAGATGTACACCTAACCGTTGAAAATAACATACCATCCTATAATTTAAGTCAGAACTCTCCAAGGATCTGAAAAATTGTCTCGGACACTTCAATATTAAGGTTTTATTTTTAAAAAGATAGCTCTTTTCTCTTTCGTTTTGGAAATTCTGGTATTATATTTTATATTTTGTGTACCCCGATTCTATAATTATCATTTAAAATGACAGACACTAAGACCAAATCTACGCTTTGCAACACAAACTTCCTGCCATCTCGGTTGGCAGGTTCTGAGATTAAAGACGATGAGACACTAGCCCATTTTTTACCGTTTGGAGATTATTTGGTAGCACATGATCTAGCCATAGCTGACATGGTAAACATTTGTAAAAGAACTCTCTCTGATACCGCCAGATTATGGATAGAGGGTAGGGAGTGCCATACCGTTAAAGAGTCACGACAGGACATTTTAAGTAGGTTTAGTCGTAACCAGTCCTATATTGCAAACATTAATTTGTTGATCAATTTAACTTATAAGAAGGTGACAGTGCTGAACAGCACTTGTCAAAAATTTTCAGGCAGCCACTAAGCTCAATTATGGACAAATTCAAGTTAGGGACAAATTTCTCCCAAGCATCCCAAGTGACTGCCGTATGGCGATACTTATGTCCGTACCCCCGACGCCCCAGTTAAGGATTATGGCGGGCCATCAGTCTCAAATCGTGGGGAATCGACTTTAAGTTATACCGATTTAAATCGACATATACCAATTTCCTTCGACTTATACCAGTTTCCAGCAGCTTAAATTGACTTCTGCCGATTCAAATCGACTTATACCAGATTATTTCGAAATATCATCAATTTAAATCAACATATACCAATTTAAATCGACCTATACGAGTTTAAATCGATGATATGTCAAATTAAATAGGTATATGTCAATTTAAATCGACATCTACTAGTTTAAATCGATGATATTATTATTATTTACCACATTCATATAGCGCTCTTTTCATGCTCAAATATTAATATAAATATATATATATATATATATATATATATATACATATATATATATATACTAAGGAATAATTTTAAAAACAATATAGATTTACAGTGAAATTCCTAAAAAGAAAAAGCGAGTTGTAAGCAATTTTAAGTAACAAAATGACAAAACCCTTAAAATATGAATATGAAAATAAAATGGACGCAGCTTAAATATTAATATAAAAAAATATATATATACTTAGGAAAATTTTTAAAAACAGTATAGATTTACAGTGAAATGTCTAAAAAAAAGTGAGTTTTAAGTAATTTCTTAAAAGTGGCTAATGTTTTGGCATCACGGATATTCTTTGGCAGTGCATTCCATAGCTTGCTAGCAGCAAAGTTAAATTGTCTGTCGCCGTATGTAGCAGTCCTTACTCTGGGGACCACTAGTGTAAGGGAATTGGCCTATCTCAATGTTCTGTAAGGCTTGTACACAGTTGGCATATCAGTTAAGTATTGAGGTGCTTGAAAATGAATGGATTGATATGCATGTACTAACAGTTTGAACTCGACACGACGGTGAAAAGGCAGCCAGTGAAGATCTCTAAAGACAGGTGTGATGTGAGAGAAACGCGAAGTTATAGTGATTATACGTGCCGCGGTGTTTTGGACACGTTGCAGTCTATTCAAAGTCGATTGTGGTGCACCAAAAAGCAGTAATAGACGTGAGGTTACTAGGCCATTCACGAGTGATTTGGTTGCATCGTCAGTTAAATAACGCTTTATGTGACCGATTTTTCGAAGACTCGCGTATCTAGACCTACAAACACTCTTAACTTATTGGGACATTTTTTTATTAAGGTAAGATAAGATTATTATTAAGGTAAGATTTCTTACCGTTGGCGTTGGTGTGATAACAGAATCGTCGATATTTAATGAAATGTTATTGACACCGTTCTCGATGAGCTTAGTGGAAAATAACATCACTTCCGTTTTGGCAGGGTTCAGCTTTAGCTTATTTTTGTGCATTCAATTCTCTATATCAGCTATGCATTCGGATACTAGATGCATTGCTTCCTTCTGTGCATCCTCTTAGGTTTAAACGACACATACAACTATGTGTCGTCAGCATAAAAGTGAGAGTTTATTCGGTGACGTTGAATAAGATCGCCCAACGGTGCTGTGTACATACTGTACAACTTAGGACCTAAAACTGAACCTTGAGGCACGCCTTGCTTCAAGATGACCGGTTCAGAATGATGATCACCGGTGGTCACAACTTGTTTGCGATCGCAGAGGTATGACGACATCCAGGACAAGGCATCTCCAGGAACACCAAATGTGTTCTCGAAACGTTGCAGCATGGTTTTGTGATCGAGAGTGTCAATGGCTGCCGATAAATCGAGCATAATTAAAGCTGTTACATATCCTTTGTCCAGGGATGATAGGAGGTCGCTCTGTACTTTAAGTAGTGCAGTCTCTGTTGAGTGTGATTTACGATATGCAGACTGCATCGTCTCGTTTAGGTTATTGGTCAAAAGATGGTGTTCCAAACGGGCATCTACTACTTTTTCCAATAATTTACCTGCTGAATACACCGGGGAGTTCACTGGGGGAGTAGTTTTGCCGAAGGCATGAACCTTTGTCGTCGCCTAACAGATGCTCAGCCACATTGAAAATTCCCTTTGATCACGTCGGAATTTTAACACAGTAATCCCGATAAATCTGGTAGTCAATTACGACTTTTTCGCCACTTTTGTTCCAATTTGCGCCGTGCGTGTTTGACGTCGTGCAGTACGTCGCAATACCATAGGCAAGTCTGCCTCAGCATTATGGTCAATAAGTGAGGATAGTCTATTATTTTATGCGTTGACAAGTGTGTCCACGGAGCCAGGGTACTACCTAGCAGTGGCGAATAGGTAATATCCTGTCTGAAAGGCTCCACGTCGATTTTGCTTAACTTTTGATAGGATACCAATTTTTAAATAGGGACAGGCTTAGGCAGGTTAGTGGTGAAGCAAACAGCAAAATGGTCACGTGATGCTTTCCCCAGGTGATCACAGAGTACGGGGTCTGCAACTGTCATATCCGATACAACATCACTCGTGTCCCTGTTGATGACAACGTCCAGTGTATGGCCATGAACATGGGTGGGTTCACGAACATGCTGTTAAAAGCCGCATGTTTTCAGTGTATCCAGAAAACATTGGGCGTGGCTGTCAGTATCTACATCCAACTACAAGTTGAAATCACCAACGATGAGGACCTCTCTCCTGTCAATGGCGTAGTCTGTAAGGAATGTAGACCATTCGTCTAGGAACGCAGCCGTTGTCAGACCATTTTGTTGAGATGGTGGAGGTCGGTACACCACAGCCAGTGGAACCCTTTGGTTTTCGCTGCTTAGTTCACATTCCATATGTTCGAAGTTTTGTGTAGTGTACACCAGTACTGGAGCTCAGCAGACGGAGATCTAGTGCTGATTTATAGAGCAGCGCCAAACCAACGCGTCTCCCTCCAGGACGAGGGACAAGATTTATTGAGTAGCTGGCGGCCACTAATTCACTGGTGCATTTGTTGTCGACTGTTGAATCGAGCCAGGTTTTGTAAGTGCAACCAAATCTTAGTAATTTGTCCGAATGTATTCCCAAGAGACATGCTTTTGTTCTTAATTGACCTGGGATTCAAGCAACATACTTCGAGAGGTCGTTTGATGTGAGTAACATACCTAGATACACGTCTAACCTCTTACAAGTTATCATGTCTTAAACTGTTGGTTGCAGTTGGTATGACTTTGTGGTATCGTGGACGGCTTGCACGTGGAAACAGCGTAAACACCAGTTGTGGAACCGAGTTCGGTAACCAGCTGGCTGGATTCGCTGGCGATATATGCATGTTTGCCCCGATCAGATATAAGTTTGATCAGATTGTTATATTTACACCATTCTGCGTAGATACGGAGATTGCTTTCTGGCGGTCAATGGATGATATTTTTCGTATTCATTTTCTACCCGCTTTTGTGTCTCTCCTGGTGCGTGGCACATCTCGAGAATGGCTGATTTTAAGTTTCTCTGCGAGTCTTTGCCATGGTTGACTAATTGCTAAGTTTTTTTTTTCTGAAAGGCTCTAAGGAAAGCAAAAACGACCAGCTATACGCTAGTGTCATTGTTAATGGCTGCCACACTGGATACAATTAATGGAGCCAATTACTGTACGTTGGCTTTACCCACGGTTGACCGATTACAAACTGTTTCTCCTTGTTTGCTTCAATATGTAGTGTCACAATAAGGTACCCGCATTATACACATACAGTCAGGCGATAGGCTAGCCTACAAATAACCAATATAGGCCAGTACCGTTGCGGAAATCCGTTACTTATTTCAAGAACAATGTCCAGATGTTAGAGTGCACGATACATTATGAAATTACGGTACTCCACAAGCAAAAATGCAAGCGTTAAAGGTTCGGATACGTCCAAAATCAAAGTAACTGTTCAGAGCGATATGGAGTGCAGCCTTACAGCCCAAATCCCAAATGAAATCCCAAATGATATGTCGAATTAAATCGGTAGAAGTCAATTTCCTTGGACTTATACCAGTTTCTAGCAACTCAAATTGACATATACCTATTTAAATTAACATATCATCGATTTAGCTCATTAACATATTCCAAATCCCAATTTGATGATGATTGACATGTTAAGATACATCACGTGAAGTCACCTGACAAGGCGCGCGAACATTGAACAAACTATCACTAGTTCCCACAGCAAAACTGTAGGCCACCTCAGCCTAATTACAATTGTTCCCAAAATTCAAATACAGCCCAACATTTTAAATGGGAGTTCCAGTGACTGCGCTTGTTATTTATACCAGACGTGATTCTTCCCAATAGGAAATCCTTACTTTTCTTTATTCGATCGTGGTTCTACTCGCACTCTCATTTCACAAAATTTTGTATATACCTCAAAATATATTTCTTCCCTACAACCACAACCTGTTCCCACTATTCACTTCAAATTAGGTAATGGTGCATTCCTAGCAGCACATAAGAAAATATCTTTCCAAATCACTATTCAAAATCATGTATTTGAGTTTATCGCGTATGTTGCCAGCAACCTTACTGGTGTTGATTTAATTGTTGGTAAAGAAACACTTAGCGAATTGAAAGAAAACTAGATTTTGAATGTAACATACTTCGTAAATGTGTATTGCTAAAAGGTCGTATAACAACACCATTAAAGAATTCGGAAATGCCCTTGCATGGCTATAGGATTGTGCAACTACATATGACCTTCAATTCCCCTTGTAAAGTTTGACAGAGGTCGTACACGACTTCTTTTCACAAATGCAACTGGCAAACCAATTGCCTTTTCACCTTCAAATTCTGTAGCATACTTTGATGCCAATGACTTTGTAAGAGTTTTACAAGTATTCCAAAAGATCACCTTAACACCCTTCCTGAAGTTGTAAGCAGGGAAACAAACATCTCATGGGAGATTACGTATTCATCAATGTAATTAAAACTATTACGCTATTGCCACTAAGATCACAACGACCCTTTCATTGACCTCACCGAGCGCGAAGTTCCTCGTGAAAGTATTCACCTCCATGACAGCGTGTTAGATCCCCAGGAGAAAACCTCCTTTTACCAACATTTAGATAAACACATAAAGAAAGATTTTCTACGCATGGTGAAATTTCCAGTTGCCCAAACAAGTAGATAATCATCTCACTGTTACTAACCCATTTTCATCCGCCCTTACCTAACTTCTGACTTAGACAAACCATGGAGCTATAATCTGTTTATAGCTCCATGGACAAACGAACAATTGACAAAGAGCTAGGAAAGTCAGTCAAATTATGGATCTTAGGAAAAGGTCACAATTCCTATGCTTCCCCCGTCTTTCTAATTTCCAAGAAAGATAGTAAAGAAAAGATAGTCGTTATTGATTTTCGACATTTGAACAATCGTATCAAGCGTTTCAATCACCCTTTTCCTTAACTGAATGAAACTCTTAGAACCATTAATTGGTTACTCCAACGCAAACGTTCTCAGTGTCCTAGATTTAAAATCCGCCCTATTTTGCCTCCTACTCAGTGTGCGCATGCGTTTACCGCAAGGATTGAACATTTTACCTGCAATTTTTCAAGCCCAAATGGATGAAATTCTTGGAGATATCCCCAATGCCTCTCGGTTTTGCATCAGTCATCACGATGACATCACAGTGTTTAGCCAGGATACACCGGGTCATCGAAAACAGTTGTTATCGATTTTTCAGGCACTAATTGCACATGGTTTGAAAATATCTCCCAAGAAAAGTAACTTTTTTTAAATGAAGTAACATATATGGATCACCTTATTACAATTAATTCTGAAAGCCAAGCTTGTATTCAACCCTTTAACAATCGTGGTACGAACCACACCCGTCCCGATAACGCCTAAAGCAGTAGAACGTTTCATAGGTGCAGTTATCTATGTTTCTCTAATTTCTTCTCCAAAGTTCATAAATTTTGCATCGTCTTGAGTCGCAAACGAAAAGACTTTAAATGGACTACGGATAATTAAAAAGCTTTTGAAGCCATCATAGAATTAATGACTCGACCACCCATTCTACATATGCCTAGAAAACAAGGTAGATTTACTCTGTATATAGTGACCCCTCAAGGACTGCCACAGGTTCATACCTCACACAAACATGTGAAGGTCATGAACACATTATTGGATATTACTCTAAAGTAATCCCCGATGCGTGTAAAAGATACAGTGTAACAGAGTTAGAGATATTCGGTCTCCTCATAAATATCACCGCCTGCCAACATTTGTTAAGACATTGTGAGTTTGATTCTGTTGTAGATCATTCAGCAATAGTTCAACTAATGAAATCAAAACATTCACCACCATCAGCCCGTTTACGTAAGCTACTTTTTCGTTTAATCAGATAATGTTGTTATTGTTCGATACGAGAAAGAATCTGATATCCCACTGGCTGATTTTCTCTCCCGTGCTCCATAGAACAACGATTCTGAACTGGGTCAAGTTGTTCCATTAGCATACAGTTCAATATCTGAATTACCCCCTGAACAATCAGACCTTGAATATAATCTTCATCCGGTTATGACCAGATCTAAAGCCAACTCATTGCATGGTATCACTGTTCCCGAATTATTTGCACCACAAAATAACCGTAAAACACATGCAACCACTTCCGCTTACCCTGCCTCTAGACCTGTTACCACCGACCGAGTTAACTGCACTCCATGAGGTTCACATTAATTGTTAAAAGTTGTGTCCATATGAAAACAATAACTTTCCAGTATCAACATTTTCTCACTTTGGACCGGACGTAATAGGGTTCAGGTGAAGTGCAGATGTACCTTATTCAACGATTTCTTTTTATACTTTTAATAGAATTTTTTCCCCGGCCTGTAGTTTCTGTTAGATTGATCATCTCTACAACTTCCTCAAAAGGTCGATTATCATCCATAGGGAAAGACCCTAATGGCTACCTGAAAATCAAATAATCAATAAACTACAACAATATACCATTATATACCATTCAATATTTTTCAATGCTGTGGCTATCCTCCTTTCCACGTCTAGCGTTCATAATGTGGTTTTTGTAACTAAGATGAAAGCTTTCAGCTGAGCTATAGCTATTGTGCAATTCTGCCAAAATTCTGTCACTTTTGCCAACGTCTTTGAATGACTGACATTTCGTCATTTTCATCCGATTTGGCTGAAATGTTGTGGTAAACCAAATATGTTCAGGAAAAGTATTTTTGTCGCCATGTGAGCCCCCCCCCCCCCCAAAAAAAAGTGCCTTCTCTAGAGTTTCCTGTAACTAAGAATAGTTCGACGTTTGTCACATTAAATGTTAGACCTACAACGAACCAATGAAGTATATTTTTGTGTAAATTATTTGTAACAGTGCCGGTAGGTCATATCTAGAAAAAATTCTACCTGTGATATTTTGAGGATATTTATGTGCATAGAATGTTGTTTTGAAAAACTAAGTCTTACCTACATTGATTTAAAACCCTGTTACGCTGCTTTTAACACGATTATAATGATACCCAAAGTATAGATGAGTGATGTTCATGCCTTAGAGTGCCACGTCATCAAACTAAGGCCAAATAGGTATCCCGATTGTTACTGCTATACTTAGATTAGGGACAACAGAGAAAATGAATATACCTCTGTGGAACTCAATAAACGTCGCACATTGTAGTTGGAAGTAATGTACTTAAATATAGGTAAATCGATGTATTTCTACTACGTGGCTGTATAATTTCAACCACTTTTTTTATATTCAATACCTATGCGGAGCATGTAGTAGAATATCATACAAATCGAAGCAGGCCCTTCTCAAACCAGAAAACGCTTTTCTTATCATAAATATTACCCTTCTTAATTGGGTCAA
Source organism: Apostichopus japonicus (assembly GCF_037975245.1). Taxonomy (NCBI): domain Eukaryota; kingdom Metazoa; phylum Echinodermata; class Holothuroidea; order Aspidochirotida; family Stichopodidae; genus Apostichopus; species Apostichopus japonicus. The sequence goes on along the minus strand of NC_092563.1, from coordinate 19,862,629 downwards.
TCCAATTATTATTAACCCTCATTGCCGGAAGAGACAGTAGTGGAATTTGCTCAATTTTAATTTCGGATACTCAATGTACAAGACCGGTAGTTGCGAAAGAAGCATCCAAAAGTGAGTAAAACATAATTAAGCTGGCTTGCTTGTCGACCCTTCCCTAAATGAATATTTACCGTTGAATCGATACACAGCAGATGATTTATAAACGCAGGCATTTTTAACAGTCAAGTAACGTTATTCTACTTCAACAGTTTTGCATATTCACCTACTTCAAGAACTATTATGTACGTCAAAATAAACTTGATTATAATTTAATTGCCTGTTACTCTTCACAGGATATCAAAGGATCCAGCCGAATGATTCAGGTTTTAGATTCGTGTGATCTACATATCACTCTGAATGAAAAAGATTTTTGCTTTGGTATATGAGAGTATATATGACTTCAATCTAGATGGATTCAAAATGTAGAAAATAACACTAAGGCACGTTTTATTTCAACAAACTTTTTAGTTGATTCTGATTATTTTTATTCGATTCTATTCCATTTTAGTGTATTCGTAGTATGTAAATTGACATATAAATATATAGTTCATAAATACGTCAAAGGCAATTATGATGGCTATATGAATTCCCGATCGTTTGGTAACGCCATACTGACGAAACGCAAAAGTTGTTCTGTGTCCTACTTAGTAGGCAGCTATGATCATGAAACCAGAAAGACAGTTGGCTGGATAATTTCTGCCATATTTTGTATCAGAACATTATAAATTAACACTTCAAACAAGAGTTTAGGTCATTCGCTTACTAATTATCAGCAACAGATTTCGTGAAATCTATCCATATGTAAACAATTTTTAGATCGACAGGTTATACATTTATCTTAACAGGACTATTGATTCATTATATAAAAATTTCTTTTCTGTCCTTGTGTCTAAATGTAAATATGATGGACCATTACCGTATGGCCTTGGTCGAACCATAACAACTTTGAGGATAATGTCATGAAACCCGGTTAGATTGGTTTGTTTGCGCATTGAACTATTATACATTTTAATTATCTATACAAAAGATATATCTGTACTGTAACAACTATATATATGTTACAACAGTCAACTTATCTATCTAAATGAAAATTTTTTAGCAAACTGCTTATCTACTAAAGAGCAAAGAAAATGTGTGAAGGTAAGAGGGCCTGCCGGTTCAATCCTAGCAGGATCTTCTTCAGAGGCTGAAGAAGTTATTTATCTATATGAGTAAGAATACTAAATACAAAACACCACTCTCTTGTATCAATTCAAGCATTCAAGATTCGTTTACTATTCTTTCCAACCATTGGTGATACTTTGAGTATCTGGTATAAACCCCGTCACTTCCTGCATCACCGCAACCAATTCCCCAACTAACAATACCAATCAAGTACCAACGATCAGCTTCCTTTACCGCATATGGCCCACCACTGTCTCCCTGACAAGCATCGGCTCCACCTCTCCTATAACCAGCGCAGAACATATTTTTCGTAAAAATGATACCTCTCTCGCGATACTTTTTCTTGCATTTACGAAATGTGTTATATGGCAGGTATACCTCTTGTAGGTAAACTGATTCAGCACCCCCATCAGTGGTAGATCCCCATCCGTTTACCCGCCCAGATACACGGTCCGCTGTCAGTCGCTTATCGATTGTCCTGTTTGCCAAGCAGATTGGACGTATGTAATCGCTGTACCTCGATAATGGTGTGGCTAACTTTATTAAAGCAATATCGTTATTAAACGTCTCGCTGACAAAGTTTTCGTGCACGTAGAAGGCCTCTACCCGTATAGATATTTCAGCTTCATCGTCGATCAATGTGTCATGATCCCCCAGTCGTACAAATAGATGCTCGGCGCGCAACTCAACTTTCGTATCAAAACAATGAGCAGCGGTTACTACCCACTGTCTGTCTATGAGGGAACCACCACACAGGTGACCTCTAACACCCAGTCTATTGATATAGAGCCTGGCCATCCAAGGGGCGGAGCCTCTCACTGCGTCCCGCCCACCAACAACACGACCACTATGCAAACGTCTACTGTTGGCACCATCTAAGACCTCAGAAGATGTAACAATTCCGCAATCTGTAAAAAAAAAAAAGAATGATAAACTCAAATGATAACTGAACAAAGTTAATATATTTGATTTATTTACCTTTGCTTCAGTCAGTTTAAAGAACGGCTCTCCATAGGTGGTGAACCAATTGCTTTCAGAGATATTTCTCTACAGCAAAGTCAAATGTTTAGATGTTTTAACATTATAATGACCACCGTAATCAGTATCCATATAGTGGTAACTAGCAATATCTCATATAGAACCGTTTGATGCTCTAGGTATGATTTCATAAAGATAGCAGTTCTTACCACTTTCTCGTCTTCAAGTACGAAATTTAATAATTGCGTGTTAACATGACAATACTATTGATGGGAATACTTCTATAGATACCATCTAAAAGTAAGATTACGAAGCATACATCTAACGAACTTTTCTAAGGACAAAAACATACACAAATAGTAAAGTTTACCCTAAAACAGGACTAGCTGATAGCAGGAAGACTAGAAATCATGTAAAAACTAAGACAATTCGAACAGATGTAACTTGTGTCTTGAATTTTGGTGTTTTAAGTTAGAAAAATAGATTCGGAAGGCAGTGGCATAGCAAAGCGCACTGCTAAAAGCGCTATTAAGTTTGGCATGTTAAGAAGATAGGTAAGTTCATGATTTGAGAGAAGACAGGTAAGAAAGGATTGAACATCAATAATATCACCACTTTTATATACACAGGACGTGTAATAGCGTCAATCTGAGAAAAGTTAGTATGGTGCACTCGAAAAACTTTTTTGTCACCAGCTATAGTCGAATACCGTTAAACCAAAGCTGAACGTGTCTTCTAGCATTTCCGTCTAAGGTTTAATTTATGGAATATTAATTCAGTCACTAAACCAGTTATTTAAATACATGCTGTTTTCATTACTGCAATTACTACACCGTAACAGTCATACTTTCAATTGTTTCATTTCGTTTTACAAGTTTTCAAGTAACTTCGTCACCTCTCGTAGAATCAGTTGAACTGTTGCAAGAATTTCAGTCCAGAGTCTTAAAGAGCCTAATTTAGTTTGGTTACTAGTTCCCGGCAAAGTCCTACAGTAAATAGCTTCACGATGGACGAAACTGCTACAACAGAGATTTTATCACCTATTAAGAACTACAAATAGTTCAATTTTATACTAAAAATCAATGGCACAAAAATGTGTTTATAATGTAGTTTTAATAAGTCATTCAACGAAATGGAATCCTGCATGTATAAGTTAATACACTATGCTGCTACTGCGTGTTTCGGATTGTGTAGAGTACACTACCGTCTGCCTATATATTTAGGTCGTGCGGATTTGTAACGAAACGAAACACAATTAGTTGCCCAGTTTAGATAAAGAATATGTTTCGACCGTACAATAACTTACCAAAATCGTTTAGATTATGGGTTACTACTTCGACTACTGCTGTTGCCTGGGCAACTGTGTGGCCCTCACTATCGGATGCAACGCATACGTACTGACCGGTGTCGTTGGCTGTAGCGTCACGTAACAGAACGTCACCACCTAACTGTAAAGAGGAGTTCAAGAGTATAATGGTATATACGGTATGGATCTACGTGTAAAATTAGTGCTATAATTTATACCATTTCATCATTTTTTCCTTTCTTCTCCTACCATTCAACTCTTCCACCTGGCAAAAAGGCAGAAAATGGACCCACTTAAAAATGGCTAACTTTGGGATCTCTTGGCATCAGACTGAATACCCCTAGCACCTTCCAAAAATTGTTTATCACTTGTCATATATCACATATATTACATCTAGACGATAAATCATCTTATATTCCTAAAACTGGCATAAACGCAATACCTTGAATATTCGTTCGCTGTAAATCAACGGCGCACCATCCTTCAACCAACTCAGTGTTAGCGTTGCAATTCTCAAAGCACAAGTCAGGTGGTAGACTTCTCCATCGAAAACCGTTCCATCAGACGGAACTGATTCGAACACATAGCTAGTGGGAAAGTCTGTTAAGTTGAAATAGACAAAAATCACACTTTTCGTTCATAGTTTCCCAATTGAGTCTATTAAGACAGTACAAATCAGTTGCATTTATTTAAAGGAATAATTCTTTTGAAAAAGAAAATGTATGAAAAGAAGTAAATGCAACTCACAAGCAAGTGCAGTAGCTTCGGCTCTTCTACCATCTGAGCTGGTCACAACACATCGGTAAGAACCTTGATGATGGATTTCTGTATTTGCTATTACCAAGCTATTGTCAAGTAGTATAAGAAGTCCTTTAGAATTTCCTCCTGTGAGAAATATAAAAATAAAGTGCCCATATTTATAAGAGGAATAGTGAGAATAGGGGCGCCAACTTCATCTTAGCCCTGCTTCACTATTTTATTTCCTTGGTATCCTATATTATGATTTCTCTACGCTACAGTCGCAAGCCATACATTTCGTATGCCTAAAATCACAAAATGGGGACTGATGGTTAATCACCACGTGGAAGGGGGGGGGGGGGTCTTGGCGAGAGAGGGACGATATTCACCGATCTTTTCATCTCTTGTTTACCGCTATACCACGAAACACCGTAAAGGGTTTGGGTGGCGACCCATTGATTGAGCAGCGACTGGGTCTAGATGCTGCTCTTTTTTTTTCTTCAAAATCCTACTTTCTCAAGTTGCGAGTTGCCTACAATGAACTCGTTGGGGGGGGGGGGGGAATGACGTAATGACAACCAACAAAAAATCAGCAACATGTATCTAGACAATTTATTACCGACAGTAATTTGGATATCGTCTTTAAACCAATTAACTTCAGCATTGGCAATATCGACATCACAATGAAACTGAGCAACATGCCCGAGAGTTAATTCGGTATCTTCAGGGCGCCTACTGAAGACAGGCTCAAATACGGTGGCAGGTGTAGTAACGTCAGGAGAGGCAATACCTGTAACAAAAAAAAATATAAATCAGAAAGTTAGCGGGTAAAGTTATGCAAATGTGTCATTAGAACGCCAAAATTACTCCGTTTGTCCATCTATGACACGTTTTGAGTCATTTTAACATCAATTTTCTAGTTTAGACCCAAATAATGAAACTATTTTGCTTTTTTCGTCTACATAGAATTGTTTGTCGCGTTTTGTAGAGTTGACAACTTACGCGGATAACATTAAATCATGGAAGGAAATATCAAATTGCTGAGTTACTGTGTTACACTTAACTTGACAACAAGTCAAAAATTGTAATTTGTCGTATTTTCATGTTTTACAACACTGTGTCTTCAACACTTGTCCCTTCAGCACCTCCGTATTTCTGTTACATTTATGTAATTATATTTCATTCTTCCCGTTTAAATCGATGGATAATGATGTAACTAATGTGCACTAACTGAACCAATGATCCACAATGGAAAAAAATGCTGTAAGAAGTAACAATACCCCACATTTGAATCTGCTTCAATATATCCAAAGCTTTTCTTATGAGAGGGCGTCGTGTGGGACAGCAGGGGCCCGGTGTGAATAATTAAGAAGTCCGAAAAATAAAAGAGTTCAAATAGAGGCGTCGATGACATAATTTTCCGCGATGCCCGTAGCCAGAACGTTGTAAAGGGGAGCGTCCCCCTTCCCTGCAGGAAATATGGGGCTTCCCTCCCCCGCCCCCTCCATCTGTGCCACCATCAGTTGTACACAAGCTTCAAAAGTTACATGGCACATGTAATGTGACCCTCCTTAAATTATTGGTGCCCATCGAAGTCTTAAAAAAAATGCATACTTAGTAAAGCTGTCGCTCGAATTTCTGTCCCTCCCGGCAACCGTGCTACACAAGTGTATTTGCCGGCGTGTTTGGTCTCGGTTCTGGGAAATGTAACCATGTTACTAGAAACAAAAACACCGTCTTCCAAATCTCCTGGAAACAAAAATACAGAAAAATATCATATTAGGAAATCTGCTGAAATTAACCTGGACAAGTTAACGTACAAAGTGTAGAATATTTCAACGTAACGGATGAGTTTCGACAGAATATTTACGGTTGTATATATAACATTATAGTCATGCAAGTAGTCTTTTGGGGCGCATCAACAAGATACTTAACTTGGACATACGTTTAGTCGTCTCACATACCTGATAAGAATGGTAGTCCCGACTGACCAAGAGTAGCTCACACTATCAACTAAAAGTTTCTTGAGGGTTTCAATGTTTACAGATAAATTGTACAAACTTTATTTTGGCTATTTTCATATATTACCTGTTCATAGATTTATCCATAAATTTTTAAGTTTAAAAACGCAATGTTTCTCATGTTCTGTCTATCTAGAATTTACGATAGCATTACAGAAGGCAAACATCTCTTAAACTATCACTATGTGTATATACTATAAAAAAAAATCATGACTGGTGAGAAAGGGAAATAATTAACTGAAGAAGTTTACTCGATTGAAGTTGACGCGTCCCTTTATACCAATACAGACTTGCTTCGTCAGTGTTAACTTCGCAAAGTAGCTCAGCTTGGTCTCCTTTGTCAACAGTAACATCTCCTGGGCGAACAACAAACTGTAGTCTCTCTTCCAAAACTGCGGACGAAATTACCACATTTTCGTGAATTCTGTATAGCCTACTAGATGGTTAAGTTCCAACAGAGTTGATAAGACCAGGAATAGTTTCTTGAAGTTCCCTGGTTGTATTGATATTGTATACGAATGTTAACATTGATGTGTACAAATATACAACTTAACAGATTTTAAATTTAATAAGCGAGTATATGAACGCATTGTCGACAATTGTATCAGATGCAAAAATTTATAGAGTATTGACAAAAGCGGCTAGACATAAATGCTTAATAAAATATTTAATTTATAAATATCTTGATTACAAAATAAAATGCAATTTTATCAACATTTCGGAACACTAATCCATGTAGAAAAAAAGTAGAAAAAGTAAGGGTAATATTACTGTTACACATATCTTTATTCACAAAAACTTAACAGAGATACGTTTGAGTGTATTTATTATTTCTGTTAACATTTTAACTTTCTAATCAAAACAGTTTCTTGAGCTCGTTACAAGTTCTTGTATATAAAACGAATGAACAGAAGAAACTTTTCGCATGAGTTTAAGGAACTCTATATTAGTATACACTGGTTCAAATTACAGTGTGTTTAGTAGGTGAGAGAACATAATTTCGGCATTAGAGACCTCTGTTCTCGTATGTTAAGGTGTATATATATATATGTATAATATATATATATATATATATATATATATATATATATAACTATGGATCCTACCTTAGGTCGACAGTTACATTGACTTACACACTAAACTTATATATATATATATATATATATATATATATATATATATATATATATATATATATATATATATATTTATATTTATATTGCCATCGGTTAACCTTACCAATACATCCGGTGTCACCTGAATTCCTCACATAACTTTGTCGACACTCGCAATGGAAACCAGATGGTGTGTCGTCCACGCATATCTCTCCTTCTCCTATACAGCTTTCAGCTGAATTTTTACAGGAAGCAACTGAGAAAAGAGCCGAGTAAATGCTTTATATTAAATATATGATAAATATGACATATATTTCATGGTAGTGATACAGAAATGTGAAAGAAATTCCCCAAGTTGAGTGAACCCTCCACTCACAACCCTCTCTTAATATCTAGGCCTATATTTTATTACACCAATCTTTCTATCTACACATATGCTCATATTATGAGATGACGATACCTTCGCATACAGAATCATATGGTACGTCCCAATCGAAGCTCCTGCAACTTCCTGTAACACATGTTACTGTGTTACGAACAACCTAATGTACAACACTTTACACAGCAACATATCTATTCCTTGCAAACTATGTAAAAATAAAATAAAATAAATGTACTCATATAATAGGATAATAGGAAGGTTTCATTGAAAATGAGGAACAATTGATGTAAAATTAAACTACATTTGTCTTACTTCTTGACGAGGGGTTAAACTGTGCCTCTATAGTGATCCGTCAGTTAAATAATATAAAGTCGCGCACTATATTACTTATTTTGTTATTTTTTATCATCGATTAACCTTACCAATACATCCGGTGTCACCTGAATTCCTAACATAACTTTGTCGACACTCGCAATGGAAACCAGATGGTGTATCGTCCACGCATATCTCTCCTTCTCCTCTACAGCTTCCAGCTGAATTTTCACAAGATGGAACTGAAAAAAGAGCAGTATGAACATTCAATATTATGACACAGATTTCATGGTAGGGCCACAGAAATGTGTAAAACAATTCCCAAAGTTGAATGAACCCTCCACTCACCACTGTCTCTTACTATCTATATTCATTTATACTACTCATTCTATTTACACTTATGCCTATATTATGAGACGGCTATACCTTCGCACACGGAATCCTCTGGTACGCTCCAAACGCCGCCCCTCATGCAAATTACGATAGAGTTGAGAACTAAAGCTGAACTCGTGACGTAACCATCTTCACAGGCCACGGCGCATGCGCTATTGGGTGTCCTTGCACAACCGGCGAATATAGCGTGAGGAACAGGTGGACATTTGATCTCAAACATATCTGGTAAGAAGAATTGCAATTGCAACTGATGGAATGTTTCAAATCAAAATCACAAAGCTAACTTCAAGACAAAGGAATTTGTTCCTCTTCGTTCTGTAATTTACTTGAAATAATTGAATACCAAGATAAAACTATATCCATTCGAGTTTATTCACTACTTTAAATAATCTACATAATGTCCAACTCGTTGTCTATGCGATCATTTTATGTAAGCTACAGGTAATGTAATCCACCAACATCGTCATAAATAAAGTATGTATTATCTCTACCGACCAATAACAGTTTTGTTTAGTAAGAATAATTGTTTTTGTGCATCTGTAAATGTATTGGGTTTCTGGTTTCGAGCGACATTCTTTACATGTTACCCGCTTTGTACATTGTGTATCCTATTTACGTGTATTTTTCTTGTTCCATGAGCTGTCATTCGAGATGTCTAATGCATGAGCTTGCATATACAGTTCACTTACAAATGGAATGTTGTATTTACCTACATTCGCCTGTAGGCCAATGGCCGCGACGTCGTTAACGCTTGGGTCGAACAAACCACAAATCTACATGGGAAGAAATCACAGCGGTTCAATTGATAAATTTAGTGATAACTTTAGTATTGATATAATATAGTCCATGAAAATTACAGAATGGACCAAAATATGTTAAAGGTCTGAAATTCTCCTTTGAGGCTAAATTGATGATGACGTAAATTCCTCTTTCTGCAAGACTGATCACCAGTTGGGACCAGTCATGCAGTGTGCAGCGGGCTTAAGTGTTAATTTTTACTCATTATTTCATAAATTCTGATAATTCAACAAAACCAAGTTCTTTATTTAACTTAACATCAGAGCTGATATTCAACACGTGTTTTGCTTGTCACATCTGTGCTTCTTTACATTAAACTCTTTGTTTTCCTGTGGAACTGACCAAGCTGCATGTGTTATACAGTGTACAGTTCAGTCACTTTAATTGACAAACCTCAGCTCTTTAAAGAGCCATTTCTAAATAAAAATGTTGATGTGTTATAGAACTACAGCTATAAAGTGTTTAAACCGTATACAACATATTAGTTTTGCGCCTGAGCTCAACCTGTCAATACAAACAAAAATAATGTATTCTTAAAACTAATTTATTTAGCCGTCTCCAAAATTCATACTCTGCACTTAAATTTGTTTACATACAACGATTGATATTCATTGACAGTGATACGCATATTGATATTTTTCAAATAAAAAATAATTGAGTCATTGAATTATCATGATTACTTGAGAGTAAACAATCAGGTTACGCGCTAGAACGTGATTTGAACAATTTTGAATTCAAAATTCAAAATACTTGTACTCTGTCTACTATAGGCTATAACGTTTACAACATGCATGTTCCCTGTTTGGTTTCCTAAAAGGGAAAAATATGGAGTCACTATGGAGTCACCTCTAACGACCTTGCAAACTTGTGAGGGGGACCTCGGATTGCAAAATCGGTAATGACTATAACGCGGATCGCAAACTCTGTAATTATGATTACGGTTACATTCGTTCAACACGGCAACATACAAAAATGCTGTACTCAAAGCCGAAGACTTTGTTATTACAAATCCATTGGCCAGCGACGGCACTCTGTCATTTCCCAAGAGGTTTACCTGCAGCTTTGGTTGGTACCATTATAGGGTAACGTAAGTAAACAACAAAAAGTTAACGCAAATAAAAAACTAGTGAAAATATTAATAATGATCGTAGTACCCTACTTGGCCTGTGTTCTTGGACTAGTTCATGTAAGTAGATCGGCGCTGAACTATTTATTGCTTTGAACACTAGCACTAGGATTTTATAATTGATTCTATCGTCAATTTGAAGCCAGTGGACCTCTTTCAGAATTGGTGTTATATGTTGATGTTTTCAAGTCCATTAAGTTCAATAAGGGGCGCATTGCAATAGTCAAGATGCGATAGAACACAGGACTGCAGCGACGTGGAGGTTGTTTTGGAAATATATCTTTTTATATATCTATCTATATATATATATATATATATATATATATATATATATGTAAATGAAAATCGTAATGAGTTGGAAAATCAAGAACAGTGAAAAAACTTCCAGTCTCCGACGGGATTCGAACCCGGGCCTCCCGCTTTGTACGCGGATTCCCTAACCAACTAGGCCATGGACGCTGATTGTATGTCCAGAGGTTCTAAACCGGTAAGGAAGGTCGTAATTCCACTGTAGGCGTTTGCCACCTGTATCGAACAATACTAGTTCTGTTTTCGGTGACATACTTTGCCTTACTCTAGAGATCAAACATGATGCTAACCAACTCGAAAATCATTTGTGATTCCTAAAGCCGGATCTCGAAAGAGATACTTTGAACAGACTTTATGTTAATGAAATGGAGGTAAACGACAAAGGCAAATGAATATATATAAATGATAATCGTAATGAGTTGGAAAATCAAGAACCGTGAAAAACTTCCAGCCTCCACCGGGATTCGTACACGGGCCTCCCGCTTTGTACGCGGACACCCTAACCAACTAGGCCATGGACGCTGATTGTATGTCCAGAGGTTCTAAACCGGTAAGGAAAGTCGTAATATATATATATATATATATATATATATATATATATATATATATATAAATAAATAAATAATACGAAATATATATAACGAAACTAACTGGTTGCATGGCAGAATACGTACTAGAAACACACGTATTTGTTGATGTGACTACTCAAAAAAGTATCTTACAACCTTACGCATTACGTGTATAACCCCTTTTGAAATATCTTGAGCGGTACTGGTAGGGCCCTTGCAATGTCATCTGCGAAATAATCAGGTTACACATCCGGAACCTATGTATGCTAACTTTTCTACAATACTGCCCTTTATTTTCTTTCGGGGAAACATTTTTTACTGGAGTTTTGATTAACCACGATTCTGCTATAGTGAAGGAAAACAATTTCAATGAAGAAATCGCATTGACCTAAGAAAGCAAACATCGGGAAGAATGACCTAAAAATTGGAAACTCTTGAGCAAATAGTTACATTTAAATGTCGCAAAGTACCACCATATTTCATCTAAGCAGCCTTAATCATAATAATATTTCCAGAAGGCAGTGGCATAGCCCTCCTCTTACAATCCTCTCTAAGGAGTCTTGCGCCACTGACTTATATTCGATTCTTTTGGCACAACTTTCATGTCAGTTTGATGTTTTCAAGTTTGAATACTAACCCCCGTAGTGACTTCTACTTCAATATCATCTGAAACTGAATCCAAGACAAGAGTGTACATCCAGGAATCACTGAAAAGTAGTCAATAATTAAAACGTGGTTACAAAACCGTTCCCAAGCTGTCCTTGTAAGGTGCTTAAGTGGCATAGCTTTATCAGACGATGCATGTGCCCTCGTTATAAAGTAGTATTGATCGAACATTGTAGTGGAGATTTATTTCATGTATAATTTAGTCTTTTTCGACATTCCATATTTTTTTTAAGTGTTTGGCAACAACTAACGATCCCTTTCACCTGAAGTTAGTCCACAAACATTGTGTCACCTCAGCTGTAACCAACAAACCAAACTTGAAAATAGACATTTCATGAATTTCATGATCACGTTTCATGATTTTAGGATGCAAAAATGTGATTGCACAGATTTCAAGATGCCAAAATGTGATTGCACAAATTTCTAGATGTGTAACGTTATAGGGCATGAAATCAAAGTTATGACAAACATATCTTACCCTGTGTCGGCAGTTGTAGTTGGATGAGAAAAGTCAATATCTCCAGTGCACCTTGTTTGTTCGAGTTTTCCTGGTGGACCATGATCTGCATAGGCGCAATAATTACTTTTTTTTTGTAAATGAGAATGACTAAATACCTTATTAATCAAACTGATCATTTCAACACTAATGTAACGGTAATTATGATGTATAATATAATTATTATACAGATTAAGTACAGAAATGCCGAAAATACTTACAATTAATATGTAACATCACATTCGCACCTGTTTTGAACTGTGGATTAATCATACTAACGAAAATATCTAAAATTACTGTAACCTCATGTTTTCTTTAAATTGGTAACAATTTATTTAGCATGGATCAGCGTAATACTTTTGATGGTGTGTAAATTACTTTCAAATCTTCGCCCAAAATCTCAAATGCGTTTAACAAAATTTAATTAGTACAGGGTACTTGATCGGATGCTTGCAATAACTTTTGTACACCGTAAATTGGAGCATTTCACCACACTACATAATTAATCATTATAGCATAGCATGGTAAGAATGTTTCTGACGAATACAAAATAAGAAGTCATGTATTGTATTTGTTGTATGTATGTTTATATGTATGTATGTAAGTATTATATGTACAGAAAGTAATGTCTTGGGATGGGGAGGGGTGAAATGGACACTTATACAAAACCAAAAACAAATGAATAATATAAGAACTTACTGTAGCTGTAAACAATGTTTAGTCTTGCTGGGTCCAACTGGTAGGATAACGTTCCAGTATCGTGTGCGGAAAAACTATGAAAGAAGGTAATAACCAATATGAGTTTAAATTATTCCTTTTTGGGGTCACTTCTTTACCTTTTCACTTTTTTAGCCTTAGTTGGCTTCGCTTGTATTCTAATAAGAAAAAGCAAGTTCGTGTGTCTTATTGCCCTTGTTAATTTATTTCCATTGGAATCAAATATGAGGTTTGATAAGCAACAGTGACGGTTATACGGCTACCCTAAGCCAGACCCCCCCCCCCTCGATCCCAAACCTAACCCTATACCAAGTTAAGGAGGTACTGAATACAACTCACTAAAATGTCAGTTTACCAACAAACGTTATACTTGGAAATTATACAACTATTGTAAATTACAAGTATAGTTCATATATATATATATATATATATATATATATATATATATATATATATATATATATATATATATATATATATATATATATATACATATATATATATATATATATATATATATATATATATATATATATATATATATATATATATGATGTAGCAACTTACAATAGTGACGACACTCTCGTTTCCCAGTCAGCTCTTATATTTAAAGAGAGGTCAGAAGTAACCAATTCCGCTGTGACGTCATCCAGCTTCGTGAATCTCACTGAGTTTCCGGTTTGAATATTACTGAACACAAAACTGTGTAAATAAACAGAAATCCAACAATCTTAGTGAGTTTTTGTAATGTTCGACTTGAGACCTTTAATGATACAATGCCAATATGACATATGACATATACCAATATGCCCATAGGATTACTACGCTCAAGTACTTGGCGCCATATACCAATTTTCTGGAAGTTTCTTTGTGACGGGTTGCCCCGAAATAGTTTAAGGGACTCGAACTTTGTTTTGGAAAAATCTTGCCTTGAGAACTACGCGACGTATGGAACTTTATTCGCAGCATAAATTCACCTAGTCATGTAAGTACATTCTTACCGCGTAGAACTTCAACGCTTTCACTTTATTTGTTCGGCATTGCCCCGCGTACATTGATTACTGCTCTGTGAGCTCAGTTTATCTCGGTTCTTTAACTTTCACCTTCAGTCTGCACAGTGGGTAATTCGGTTAATTACTTTAGTTAATTTAAGCCAAGCGCAGCAGCTGCTCGTTAGTTAATAACCATAGGCGTCCTACCAATACCAAAATATACTACTACTACTTGTACCGACAATTTCGGCACTATACTGAATGGAACTTTCCACTACGGCTTGGCGTAAAGATTCGAACACCACCGATAGGAACTGAGTGAGATTGGTCTCCAGTGTTGTATGTGCTTTTTATATTGGAGGACAGCTTAACGACCAAACTTATTGTGACCTGTACTACGTAGTGTAACCATGGCGAACATAGCCTATCAAGTCTAAGAACGCAAGAGCAGAGGTGAGGGTATTTACTTCGTAATACTAACATTAGCTCTAAAGACTCATGTTGACGTCCAAAATCCTTTGACCTACAAATATGACAATACCACAAGTGACGATGTATCACAGTAATGATCACTTGTTTACGGTATCTATGTATCGGAGACCTTGGTTGAGAGTGGTTTAAAGTTGTTTGTCTCCATGCCCAAGGTCTATCTTGTGTGAAAATAGTACGGTTCATCCACATACAGAGTATCAGTTTATGGAAGCTTTAATTTTGTAGTTACGATATGTTAACATGGTCCGAAACTTTATACTCTTGTGACTTAAAAGTATATTTGACCTTCAAAGGCATCATGAACTTTCTTGAATTATCGAGTTTACGAGCCAAGACGTCACACACAAAAACCACATCATCATCGTATAGATCCCTGTTACCTTCATCAAGAACAGACATACCACATTTTTAACATTTACGTACTTATACGTAGAACCCTGCTATCATCGATCAAGACAGCAGGGAAAAAACATTAGAAATTTTTTTTTTAATGTAAAGAGATAAACATAAATTCATTCATTGATTCATTGATTCATTGATTCATTGATTCATACATTCATTCATTCATTCATTCATTCATTCATTCATTCATTCATTTATGCATGCATTGGTTCATTGATTCATTGATTGATTCATTCATTTATGCATGCATTGGTTCATTGATTCATTGATTGATTGATTGATTCATTCATTGACTCATTGATTGATTGATTGATTGATTGATTGATTCATTGATTGACGTATGTATTCATTCATTTACCACCACCATCATCACTATCGCTACCACCACTACCACCACCATTATTCGTTTTAAAGTCTTTTTAGACCTGTATGTTTTGAACAACTCATCAAGTCTTATGCGTTAGCTCTTACTTGCGTAGGTATGTCGTTGATGATCCGCGGATATCTGTCAGATCTGAATTGATTCTGTATTCCGGAATATTTGGGGCAGTTAGAACTGCGGAGAGCAAATTTCGCCCTCTTTGCCTCTCATCTATGAAATATAACAATAACAATACTTTTACACATTCTCTTATGCAGACTACTTAGTGGATTAGCAGTTTGATAACATTTTTGTTTCATATTAATTAAAAGATAGCAAAGAAAACACTTTGAAGTTATTTGCAACTATAAGAGATCTTCTCTTATCCCATCACAGGATAAGAGAGAGCAGGGATAAATTATTGAGTTTACACCCACCCACTGTTACATGTTTAAACCTCTACATCTGGCATGCCATGTTGATAGATACAATGATCAAGTGCCCACTTGTTCATTTTCTTATAAAGTCAGAAACAACGGCTTTTATTAAGTTTCCTCAAACGAATAAATTTATGCAGTTGCATCTCTTACGCCGACAATAAGAAATGTGGAAAAAACTGCTCCCTAGTGACTGTCCCATTACTTTATTGCCATACGGGGAGAAGGGGGCTTCTTGTCGGTAGTGGGAGGGTGATTTACATTGACAAAAGAATGGAATTAACCGCTAAGAACAAGCAAGTTCTCAGAGGAATAAGACTGTATATTGGAAAGTAGCAATTCGCAGATTTCATCAGAAACGAATACAAAAATGGAAGATTGCGAGTGTACCAAGTCATCATGCCAACAAGTCCTGGTCGGGTGCTACATTTGTTTATTCTTTTCCCAAGGAAAAATGCAATACACAAGCCTCACTGGTGTTAATGAGAATACCAGCTAAGCCTTATACAAAGTCAGTTGGACATAGGATCAATACCACACTAAACCTGCATGCTTATTACACAATGTACCGCATTTGCGAAAACAGAACTTAAGCTAATATATTCCAATTGGTGCCGTATCCTAGCAACAGGCCTGGACAAAGCTATGTCAGCTAATTAAATTTATAACTAATTAGTGCATATTCTAGGCCTATATGAGGTTACGTTCTTGGTCATCAGCCCATATTTGCTCTTCATGGTTAAATAGACCTAGGCCTATATCATGATGTATCACAAATAATACTAAAAGTCTCTTGGGTACCATTACATTCAACATATACCTAACGAATGGTGAAGTACGTATAGGGTATTTTGCAGCCTCTGCAAATAGATACGTGCCAGATAACTTGTCAGTAATGAAAGACTGTTGGTTATGATTTTGACAGTAAATTGACTAAGCCTACCAGGAAACTGGAACAACTCCCTGTATTGCCATACCTACCGATTGAGCTATCGTCACTGGCTATTGCAATGGAATATCTGTCCGCATGTCTTGCTGATTGGCACAACACCAGACACAGTGTTATCAACAACGTCACTCGAAATCCTGTCATTATATGTCTTCCGTTACAGACTATGTAGTCCGTGTAGAACGATACACCAAAAAACCCGTCGATTCGTCATAGAAATTGTTTTTTTTTTATGCGAAACCTCTTCAACCTTTCAGCCAAATAGTTGTGACACTTTTTGTAGAATAACTAGAGTTCTAAACAAATTCCTGTACTTCATATGTTTGAGGTATTCCTCTGTACTGTACAATCACATGTACCGTATAAAGCTACTGAACAACTGTAGATAAAGAAACTCACTCGTAAAATGGTATATTGTAAGGTGGGTGATGAATGGCAATCGCAGTGAACTCACATTTATTCGTACGGATGCCATGAATTACCGACAATACAAACTGGTATGCCTATGGTAGATTTGTATTTCATGGAGGGATTGAGAACAGAAGAATTAGAGCTTGAAAACAGATTCCAACCCCCAGGGGAGTCAACAGAGCATTTAAATATGGGGGTGTAGTGGCATGTTTTGCCCTACAAAAAGGGGAAAAAACATCGACAGATGTTGACAAACGAAGTGCAAGTCCAACGGGGTACGGTGTACTGGGTACGGGTCCGCTGAAACCTGAAGGTCCCCTAGTCGGGGTCCAGGACCACAGAAAATGCTGAGGTTTACGGTATTTTTGGTGCTAAAATGACACTTATTTTCGCCCTGTATAATGACTAATGAGTTGTGAAGGAAATAAAGAGTTGTCTACCATTTACATATAAGACATCCCAACCTTCTCTCCTCCCCTTACTATCCCGCCCCTTTCTTTCGTCTTTCGTCTTTCGTTTTCTCTCTACCTCCCTCTCTTCAGTGGCGTACCTAAAATAGTTTTCACCCGGGGAGGATCCTCCCTTTGTGACCCCGTGCAGGAGATACCGTCCTGGGTGAGGGGCCTAAGGGAAGGGGAATTTTTTTCATTATGTAAGGTGGCTTGGATGCAAGCTATCATTGGCAAAGTTTGAACTGATTATATGTTTAGGAATTCTTATTATTTAGAGAATATTTCTTAATTTTTCCTATTGTCTATCTAAAATATTCATTTTTATTAGACAATTTAGATTGGCGTAAACCAACATAATGATTTACAAAAATAGGAACAATGTCCACCTTTCCTCTATAGCTTGCTGCCACTAGCATCCCCATAAATAATTATTTATTCATTGCACCCTTCCCCGCCCTCTATCTGTCTACGTTACTTCGTTCTCTGCAGTAATGACATCATTACGTCGTATCCCATTTCATGTCATACGTCTTCCCTGAGCTACCGTATACAATGAAGGTTACGTACATAGTGGAGACGGTATATTAGCTGAATACGTATGTAAG
This sequence comes from Apostichopus japonicus, assembly GCF_037975245.1. Lineage (NCBI taxonomy): Eukaryota > Metazoa > Echinodermata > Holothuroidea > Aspidochirotida > Stichopodidae > Apostichopus > Apostichopus japonicus. Next base: position 19,844,399 of record NC_092563.1, on the reverse strand, counting down.
CATTTCTCAATAACTATTGAAATCGCTTCATTATCAACCCGATAACCTACCACCAACAGGGAAGTCAAAGGTCTAGCCAAAACAAATATATTTGACACGATATTGCCATTGCACAAGGATACATGACATGTGGCGTACATCGCGTGCATCTATACATGCCATGTTTACATAACATAACCGGATACCTCATAAAGATCACCAGTGTTATTGCAACTCCTTAAAGTGGTTCTGTGCGTTTCGAAACTGTTCATTTTCGAAAAAAAATAACTTCGTTTTAGCTGCTAATCTGACGAATCACGAACAATTAGAAAGTTTTACCATCCTAATTTTGCCAAAAACGTTTCATTATTTAAGATTTTTTTGATCGAAAGTATCAAAGATTTATCCGCTGAAGTCAAATCTCATTCTTGTATTCTGTTACGCCGTGCCTCTTGTAGGCGCAATTGACACTAAATACATTAGAGGAATTCAACGTAGCGCTCGTAACAAGATTTTTTAGGTGACTATGTTTATAGCTCCAAATTCAACAAACTGATGGACGGACGTATTAAACTATCTGGACAAACTTCTTACGGACTTCATACATACTTCGGTCGGTAACAAACAAGAGAACTCCTTACAAATAAAGATATACTATCGGCCGGATATTATTCGTAAACAACAAAGAAATATGAACAATCTAACCGTGTATAGTAAACACACAGACTGAAACTGGCAATGTCATTACGTAACTTGAATATTACTGCAGTTGCACAATACAAGTCAGCAAATATACCAATTCTTCGAACAACATAATAAAAGTCAATTAAAAGTTATAAACACGTAGAAAATAAACAACGTCTCACGTTGACCCCAGCCGAACACTATTCATGTAAACAATTATCTCCCAACAGTGACGTGAACAACTGGCATACATAAAGACAAGCTAAAAATGATTACTACCGATTGTAACTGCCCCGACTACAAACAGCAATCTGCTTCTGTAACTGACGAACCTTTTTTTTAATATCTCTTATATTTGTTTGAAATTTGATACTGTACATCACACAGTACCATGTGCAAGTCGTTTTCACTTTGGCACCGTACCTTTATTTCAACCATAATATTACAGGGGCGCTCTTCCAAATTATAAATCGCCGGTGCACTCTAGATTTAAACAAGCCAATGAGAGAACCGCACTGCCATGCATATTTAGCACCAACTTAGCTCTCCTTGCTCGAAGAACGCCGATCGTCGATGGGAATAGCAGACTGGTGACAACAGTAATAAATGTTTAAAACTTAGCCTTTGGTCAAACATTGTACTAAACCCTTCGTATTACCGACCATCGATCATCTTCACAATCTCTCTCTGGCTAGACCTAATAGCGTACCTTTATTAGAACTAGGTCTCTGACTAGACTACTAATATTAAACCTATACTTAGGCTATTGGTTAGGTTATATAATAACAAAAACGGTTAGCTCAAATTCTAACTGACGTTTTGATGAAGCTGATGGTAGGAACACTGACTTACCATCATAATTGTATATTCACTTCAGCAGTAATCTCGCTACCTAAATAGTTGTCCGGTAATAAAACCTAACGCAGAGGTATAATTAAGTCGAGAACGAAACCGGTATCACTACTAGTGCAGCCTACTACAATGGAGCTATAAACCTGGGAGTCCCAGGTTTATAGCTCCTGCTACTACTATGTAACACGATTAGTGTGTAGTATGTGTACAGTACCAACTATAATCAGTACGGAAAACTGCTGACAGACCATGGATGTAAATAAATACAGGCCCATGAGGCAGTTATTTCTTCGGCACTAAGCTACCACGAATGTGGGAGAAACCCGTAAGGCCTTATGGATTAAACTTCACGTCGGGTGGCTTCCAATTCAACATTTTCTCTCAAGTTTGGAATCTAAACCTAAAGCTTAAGTAGTTTGCATGTGTTACACCGGTGATACTGTCGCTGATTAGTGTTGTATTTTTTTTACTAAACTCATATAGAGGCGTAGTGTAACCCTTTTAATGAGAGCCGGGTTTTTTTCCAACAACATATATATATATATATATATTTATCCCGTTTCCGTTAGGTTTAACAACTACCACTGTCATTAAATGACATATTTCACCCATGAACAACACCGGTGGTACATTGAAACAATGAAAAATATAACATATGTGTTTTTTCTCTTTCGGTACGCACTTAATCACTTTAATTTAAGTATGCTGATAAGGCTACTTTTCTAAGAACCATATTTCCTAGATATTCTGATATTCCAAGTTATTCGTATTCACAAACAATTAGGACGTTACATTTAAGCGATTTCAAAATGGCTCATGCAGTTAGGTGGAAAATTATTAGAGGACAGCAGAAGTTTAAATTTGTTCGGATTTTTGTTATATATGATGACTTTGTTGACGTTAAATAAAGTGCAGTTCGGATCACCTCCTGCAGAATGTTAGAACTGTTTGATTTGATTGATTTGATTTATTTTGTTTTTTCACGTGCAAATATACAAGGTGAAAGGAAGTCTTCTATAAAGCATACAATAGCTTAACAATGTAGAAGACTCACTGAAGAAAGAAAAGAGAAGAAAAATTTAAGTTTTATTGTATTGTTTTATTATAAGTGATTGAAGATAGAATGATGTCAAGGGTGCCAATAAAAAATGTCACTTGCAATGCTCTTAGTTTCAGAAATACCGTGCAGGTAATATTGGCAAGGCATTGGGTCTTAGCGGCTTACAGCTAAGATCCAATGCCTAGTTAACAGTAAATTGGCCCAGAATTGTGTACACTCCAACTTGTTGAGAACATACTAACATTTTCGCAATTCTATTATTTCTCTTGCAGGGTTTCGTTTTATTTTATCAATGAATTAGAAACTCTACCACCAAGCCTTACTGTCCTCATTTCCTGTCCACCGCCTTACGTGACCCGTGACACCAGATTCGTAGAACATGTTAGTGACTGCATTTGAAGCATAACCGGATGTTCCCAAAACGGAAATTGTAACGGAAAGATTGTAACACGAAGACAGGAAGATGAACGACCGGGTTGGCGCTAGTGTGAATGGTGGACATGAAATGGTAATGAAGCAGCAAACAAAGAGTAAAGACCCAAACTGTTACAACTGTAGAAAAGTTGGTCACAGCCAACGAAATAGTACAGAACTCGCTCAAGAAGAAGTATAACTCAGGCCACAGGGGTGAGACGCATGTCAGTCAGAGGGCTTACAATGTAAATCCTAAACGAAGTATACGAGTGGGTTGTTATATTACGCCACGGGTTGAGGATAGTTGTGAAACACCGGATGCAATAAGCTGGTTGCTGAGGCGACTAGAGTAGGAAGCTTGTACTACCTAGATTGCCAGACCCACCATCAAACGATGAAAGCAGCTAAGAATGCACGATAGGTGACAAAGGAAACTATCTGGCATCGACGATTTGGTCACATGGGGGAACAAAATCTGCAAAATTTGGCCAAGGACAAGTTGTTTGATTGTTTTAACTACGATTCATCAATACACATTAATTTCTGCGAGCAGAAGAAAGCATCACTGTGGTCGTAGTCGAACAGACACTGTGAAACGGTCAGGAGAGCCACTTGGTTTGGTGCACAGCGATGTCTTTGGTAAGATGAATACACAGTCTCTGAGCGGAGCTGAATATTTTTTTACTTTTATTGATAAAAGCACTCGCTATGTGAGAGCGTATTTCCTAAAGCGCAAAGATGAGGTTCTCAAACGATGTTTAGAGCGGAAAGTTCAACGGGCCACAGTAGTGGTGAATATACGTCCGCAGAGTTTGAAAACTACCTGAAAACAAAAAAAGTTAGACAAGAGCTAACTGTACCAAAGACAAGAGCTAACTGTACCAAAGACACCTGAGCAAAATAGTGTTGCTGAAAGGATGAACGCTGGTTGAGACAGTGCGATCAATTTTGGCCGACTCCAAACTGCAACAAAATATTTGGGCAGAAGCCTTGTCAAATGTTGCTTACTTGTCTTGGGAAACCAGAGTCCAACAAAAGCAATTGCAGGAATGACACCATTCGAACACTTGACAGGTCATAAAAACAAATATTTACCACCTTCAAATATTTGGGTGTATCAATTACGCTCATGTAGCCAAAGATGAGCGACAGAAACTCGACTCAAAGGCAAGTAAGTGTATTCTCCTGAGATATGGTACAGAGACAAAGGGATATCGGCTGTATCATCCTTAGTTATGGGGTTGAGAAGGAGCCCGATGAGCAAGAAGAAAAACGAAACATAACGATTGATTCATTCCAGGAACAAGAACTAATGTACACTCACAGTTACGACGATCAGAAAGGGAAAGAAGACAGCCCAGTCATTACAGAGAATGGGTTACTCTTGCAGGCGATATGTTAAACGAGCAAATAACCGACTGTGACAGAAGCACTAGCTGGCCCAGATGAGTCCAAATGGAAGACTGTCATGGCGAAGGAGATGAACTTTCTGTGACAATGATTTCTGAGATATGGTGGACTTGCCAATGGATCGAACGGCAGTTGGCAGCAGAGTGGGCTTTCAAAGTCAAGGCTGGTGCTGACGGCCCAGTTGAAAGGTACAAAGCTCGTCTCGTTGCACAAGGGTTCTCTCATAAGTTTGGAATTGATTATAACGAACTTTTCCCCATGATCAGGCTTGAATCAGTTAGAACAGTCATAGCCTTAGCAGTGCTGAACGGACAGAAGTTGCATCAGATGGATGTGACAACTGCCTTCTTAAATGGCCTACTCGATCAAAGAGGAGGTGTATATGAAACAGCCAGAAGTATTTGTTGTCAATTACCAAGAACAATTTGTATGGAAACTTAAACGAAGCATTTCTGGCCTGTAGCCGATCAGTTTAAAGTGAAGGGTAAATTATTCATTCAGGACCACGATAGAGAAACAATTCGGATTGCCCATCCGGCATGGAATATGCCAAAGTAGTTGCAATTCCAGTCGATGCTAGCGCAAAGTTTGTGAAAGCAAAATACGACTGTTATATCTAGATCATGGACAGTACCAATCACAGTGAGCAGATTGCTGTTCCTAAGTCCTAGTTTGCTGTCAACTGTGACAAAACCAGATACTACATATGCTGTGAGCAGTGTGACAAGGTTCAGTGCCAAACCAACACAAATATGGTCTAATTTACTCCAAAGACGGCTCAAAAGACTTCATTGGATGCATGCTGACTGGGCAGGAGATATCGATGGCCGAAAGTCAACCTCATATTCCTTGTTCGAGATGAGCTCAACTACAGTCAGTTGGAGGAGAGCAGAAAGCAAACGTGTGTGGCACTCTCAATACCTGGCATTGGCGGGTTTTGCACAAGAAGCAAATTGGGAGCAGCCTCCCTTATCGTTTTTTTTTTATTTTCTGACCAGAAATACACCTTGATATCATTGGTATCATATATAATAACACTAAATGTTTGGTGGTAAACAAACACCCCGAATAGGGGATATGAAATGCGCTCTGGACTTATGTTAACCAAAAGGATATTTCGTTCTCTTACGGGTTATATAATTAAACCCTAAATAGGTTTGAAATCATATACGCCCTGGTATGTGGCAAGTGGTATACGAGGTACAACATGATACCCACATGATCCAAAGGGCAACCTATACCCCACCTTGCTGGGTGACAACATATACCCCAATCCTGTGCTATATATATATATATATATATATATATATATATATATAAATATATATATATATATATATATGTATATATGTATATATATATATATATATATATATATATATATATATATATATATATATATATATATATATGATAGCTGACCCGGCTGGTAGCACCTGGTAATGGTCCCGTGCCAGGGTAACGGTGAATACGATGGCAGCAGGTCGTAGGATGCTGATACCATGAGATGAACCAACTTTGGTCAATGGTGGTAATCAGTCAGCTGGCATGTCGAGGAACTAAGATGTTGGTCAACAGATGGCAGCATTGGCCAGTGAGCGGCAACTGCGGGGCAAACCTGCCATTCCCTAGTCTGTTTCACATCCTGTGTACCTCTAGTTCAGACTGCCATATATATATATATATATATATATATATATATATATATATATATATATATATATATATATATATATATATATATATATATATATGTATATATATATATATATATATATATATAGGTGAGAATTAGTAGAGACTAGTACAACCACCGGGATTCGAACCCAGGCCAACAACTAGGCTATGGACGTTGATTGTTTGTCCAGAGGTTCGAAACCGGTAAGGAAAGGTCGTAATTCTACTGTAGGCGTTGGTCACCGGTATCACGCTATTCCATCGCGTTCCAACTCAGAGTGTCACGCACACACTGAGTTCTTTCACTGCGGCGATCATCAGGCAACTGAATCTCGCAAGGACGACTATTCCCTTTGAGATCGATCAGGGGCTTTCTTAGACACAAACTCGCTGCGCCTTGTTGATTGAGTTGTAGCTTTTGTCGGCCTCTTAATTAATGCGAAGAACTTTTCTTCCATACAGAGATTACACTGGTCGTAGCTGCGCTTATCTGTATTAGAGTTCTTTAAGATTTCCCCAGAAATAGAGTGATCGATTTTCTTTCTTTTTTAGTCTCATGTATGCTTTGAGGGCTCAGATTCTTGTTGGTAACGTTCATTGCGGAATGATTTGGTAGAAGCTTTTAGTGGAAGACTCAAAGCAAGGTAAAAAAGCCACACCAAATCTTTCCGCCGCAGAGCAGACAAAAGCTGCTATTCAATCAACAACATTATGGTGTCGTTTCCATGCTCAGTACACTCATAAAGTTAATTATAAAGGCGCATTTACACGACACGATTTTCATCACGATTTGTCGTGCACGACAGTCGTGCGCGACAAATTCTTGGCGTGTGAATGGACTTTTCGCAGAAACTGAATCGTGGGCAACTTGACGCGCAAAGTAAAACATATTACAAGACGCCTGGAATCGCAGAATGTAAATGGGTTTACTTGAGTCGCGCATGATTTATTACGCACAGTTAGAAAGTTGTTCAATTGAACAACTTGTGATTTACACAACACGACAGTCGTATGCTGTAAATATGTGCGTTTGATGCTATAGGGTTGAGGGTAAGAGATACAGGTGCCAAAAGTGAGGCATCTTGCGGGATATCCGTATTCAAATATTGAAATTTAACCAACTCACTCTTGCGGGATATCCGTATTAAAATATTGAAATTTAACCAACTAGCTGAAAAGAAAAATTCTGTGTAAAAGTAAGTTGGCCTGACGTTTCGATCCTAGAAGGATCTTCTTCAAACGCTAAATGACAAGTAACAGTAACAGAAGGGACAAAACACGCACAGAATACAGACAGGTTAATAAGCAAGGTGAACACAAAGAGATAGATGTAAGGGGATTAGTAGACAAGGGATGGAGAGAAGAAAGAAAGAAACCAACAGGGGAAGAGGACAAAGAGAGGATTAAGGGAAGGGGTAGGGAATAAACTGGTGAAGGACAAAGACAGAAAGGACAAAGACACCTTTCTTTTTATCGGATAAGCAGTATGCTAATAGTTTTATTTTATTTTAAGATAAATACTGAAGAAAGAGAGAGGAAATAAAACATCTTCAATTTTGTATGTCCTAATGAGCAATTGTAACTGATAGTACGTAATAGCATTAAATCATGTTGTCTTTTTAACCCAATCATCATCCACTATTTCACTATATGCTACAGGTGATAGGTATTAGATTTGACCTGCGAAAAAAAAAAGTTTCTTATACTTGATGAAGCTGATCATTCTATTTCATGAATTTTATTTAATATTCAGTGTCTTGTCAATAGTTTGACTAAAAAGAAGTCAACTCACCATCGTGAAGATGTTGATAACGGTCAATAGTGCTCTAAGTTTTGACGGTCGAAGCCTCAGAAAAGTTTCCATAAATTAGCGTATGCATAAATGCAAAACAAGACACTGATCTAGAGGATGTGTTTAACGATCATGTCGCTTTGAGATATCTGATTTGATCTGCTTCTACCAAAATGCAAAATAACATTAATTCGATAAACTATATAATTTGTCAAGGTATCCGTATAATTTTTAGGCCTTCGAATGACAACAAGGCTACCTCAAATTATTTTACATTAAAATTACGCACAATTTCCAAACACTGACTACTTGCAAACCGATGACACAGAACAACTTTAGACATATTAGACTTATTTAACCAACAAAAATCAACATTGGGGGGGGGGGGTCTAGGCTAGACTGTACGCAACAACATCGCATAATAGTATGCATTATGTGCTACACAATAAACATATATAGTACCAATGGCATCACTTCAGTGATCATTCATACGTAATTCTTTCTTAAAGTTGAAAGTTGTGAGAATTGTCAAGTTAATAACTTTTGTTGTTCTCCTTTTATCTTGGTCTCAAGTCGTCTTAATAATAGTCGCGCTAGAACGGCTAGACAGAATGTTGAGCAATATTCCATTCTCACGCTGCGATCAATTCGTGCGCGATTTAAAAGAAATCGTGGACGATATTGTCATGAACAATAATTCCTCACGACAAGAGGAGAAGCCATTCACACGTACCGACAAAATCGTACAGGACAAGTCGGCTAAAAATATATTCGCAGACGATGTTTTCGTGTCTTGTAAATGCGCATTTAAAGCTATTTGATGTTTTGGTATCACAAACTGACAAGCACAGTCCATGTTAACAACAGGGCGGTTGCAAGGCGATGTTTCGTAAGCACAATTTCTAGTTGCATTTTATCTTTATCATTATCTTGAAGCAAATAGGACTACGGGAATATACAAGAACACAGGTATAACAAAAAACGTGCAAAAAAAGGAGACACAGACAACAACGTGTCACTGTGCTTCAATCACGACACATTTTTTTTATTTCTGTCTACGATCGAAATGCTGTACACGCTCATGAGCTTATCTAAAACTATACGTATTCAATGCCTTTTCGCCCCTTGGTAATAGCATGTAATATAAACGCTTACCATTGAGACCACTCCGTGTACTAAGAGATACCGCATTCACCAGAATGAGTCAATTTCAATAACCCCACATATCTCATTCGTCCTTTGAATTAAAATGCAATTTGTGATCAATAAGAACGTAAATGGTAGAAATACGGTTACTGCAAGCACCACTATTACAATATTCAATACAAGAAAATCCTAATTTCTCGTAATTACTCTTGTTACCCATTCATGATATTTTGAGTATCTGGTATAAGCCCCGTAACTACCGGGTCGTCCGCAACCAATTCCCCAACTCACAATACCCGTCAAGAACCAACGACTGGCTTTCGCCACTGCATACGGCCCACCGCTGTCTCCCTGACAAGCATCAGCTCCACCTCTTTCATAACCAGCACAGAACATATTTTTTGTAAAAATGACTTCCTTTTGACGGAAATGTGCCTTGCATATAGGGAATGGAGTAAATGGTATTTGCACTTCTTGTAGGTAAACTGATGCAGCGCCACCCTCAGTCGTAGCTCCCCATCCGCTGATTCGCCCAGATACACCGAGGACTAGGAGCTCCTTGTCAATTGTCCTGTTTGCCAAGCATATTGGTCGTACGTAACTGCTGTACCTCTGCAGGGGCGTGACTAATTTTATTAAAGCGATGTCGTTATTAAATGTGTCGATGTCAAATTCTTCGTGTGTGTAGAAAGCCTCAACCAGAACAGGTATTTGACTATCCTCATCTGTCAATGTCTCATGATCCCCCAGTATTACATATAGTTGCCTGGCACGCACATTGTTCCTTGCGAAAAAACAATGAGCAGCTGTTACGACCCATTGCCTGTCTATGAGAGACCCACCACATATGAAACGACCACTCGTGCGTCGTCCCCCTCTCAGAAATAGCCTCGCCATCCATGGGGCGGAGCCTCTCTCCGCGTCCCGCCCTCCAATAACACGACCACTATGTACATCTCCCATGTTGGCATCTTGTGAGACCTCGGGAGATGAAACAATTCCGCAATCTTCAGAAGAGAAAAAAGGACAATAGTTGTTGTCAGTGAATTTAATATTTGTGTTTTTTCTTTCTACCTTTAGAAATTATGGACAGCAATTTCTTCTCCACTGTTCCCTTACTTTTCTAATCAGGGCCAAACTTCGACATTTCGATAGAGGTTGGTCCTTTGAATTTGCGAAAAGGATGCAAGGAAATAAAACGATTAACTTCCTGGCAGGTTCATATTACTCATAACCCTTGAAGTACCTTGACGTATAACAAACACTATTGCATAATGTACATTAAATAGATTTGACAAAGGTGTTACAACACTGCTACAATAATAACATGATTAAATTGCATGAATGATACGTTTTAGAAAAGTAAGCACTATATATATTTTTAAAATAAACTGCAGTTTGATGAAGCTTTGAATTCAGAGTAAATTGACAACTAAACTATGGTCCAATGGTGTCACGTATAAAGGACAAATACACAACAAGATTATAAAAGGAAAGGAAAGCATAAATGTGGAGTATTTTTGTCTTTCCTGTAGGTGCAACATATTGCTTGCCACTGGAATATCCCTTAAATGTATACTTTACAGGGGGGCTTTTACTGTGCTTTATCATGTGAGGTAGATTGCAAAATTCAATTTCTTTAAAAACCTGTGTGACGGTCATGATTTCATCTTTCATTATTGGTTGTTGTACAACACTTTTGCAGGAAGATGTGTATGAAGATCCTCAAGTGAGAAGGAAAACCAGCGACACACCACTTGGTTCCTCCAAAAGGAAGGCATATAGGAGCCTTCTGGCTGAAGCGCTAGGAGACAATGATGACAGTTCAGTGACTTCAGTCAATGAAGTTGATGTGAGTACATTTTCTTGAAGGAGGACTGCAGGCATTATTTTCACTTTCGTATGTTATGATCCAAAACAGTGTAAACTTTTCAACTGCTTTTCCAACACTGTACTGAATTAACCATGTGGTCCAATGTCAGGAGTGTTCCAAAATCCTAAGATATCTATAGCATGTCGTAAGCTGGTGTAGGGTCACTGTGGGGGTCAAGAGAGCAAAGTCCCTGAAAGCCAACTTACTAGTTTTATACATTTTTTTGAAACTGGGGATAATAGGGACACTATAACACTCTGATATATAACAATGCTGAAGTTAAGATATACAGTTTTTATAGATTACAAAAGAGGTACATTCAAGTTTGCAAGGATAAGGAACTGTTGACATTCCTGTCATATTCATTGTGCAATTGTTTGCTGACCTGAGACAGAAAATGGCCTTGGTTGATTAGGTTGGACCCCATTAATTAGTTATTTCAATAACTATGGTTGAAAAAAAAACATCTTATAGGGCAGTCAATACAACATGTATCCTTTTAAGCAGATGAGCTAATGGTCTTAATGCAGCAACTTTTGTTGGTAAGCCAATTAGCAACAGTGAACTCTTCAAAACAGGCCAACTCTGAGAAAATCTTGGACTAATTAATTGGTGATTAGTAAATTATATTATTCACTGAACATTAATTTTGTTTCATTTGATATTCCTTATCTTAATCTAATCAGGAATCCAACTACACAAATGCAGCTGACCTGAGCCACATCCAGATGCTGGAGGAAAAAATTTATAAATTGAAAGAAGACAAGAGGGTCCTGAGGGCGGAAAACAAGAACTTAAGAAGAACAATTAGGTTGATGGACAGTGAGTAAAATCATTTTTTTCTAATTGATTATACCCGTATGCTAAAAAGACTTGCTGGAGGGGTCTGTTTTTAATAATTTCCACAAAATGTTATCACCTGTTCACTCTTCTTTTAAATTCTTATAAGCAGAGAGAGACTAGCTGTAGATGCAATGGCTTTGCACAATTTATTCTCATTGGCTCAACATATGGGTGGAAATTACTAATATTCTTCAGCCCCAACCCCCCATCCCTCGCACTGCCTTTGCCATCTTTCCTATTTCTTTGTCACACCTTGTCTCCCACTTAATTCTCTCTTTGTACTTTCAGTTTCTTTACCCTCTCTTGTGTATTAATCCTTTTGCTGTCCTTACACCGTTTATCTTTTAGCTCTCCTCTCCCCCTGACTCCTTCCTTTGTTCACTAGTTCTTTTACTTCTTTCTTTGTGTTCAGTTCCACTTATTTTTATACAACTATCATAATGACCGGTAAACCCCCTACCAGTGTTACAGCAGAAATGCTAACTGCCTGTGATACCTATAAGGTCCCTTTGCAAACTTAAGTCAAGCACCGCACATGATTTATCTATATATATATAAATAGTTTTATGTGATTGGCTGATTAACATGACATGCTTTACTCTATCTATCCAGGTCTTCCAGAGCTCTTACAGTCTGTGGAGAAGTTAAGAAAAGAAACGCCGATCCCCAAAAGCATCGAAGAAGAAGCTCCTGTCTGTACACCTGTCAAGGTAAGCTTATGATTATCATGAACAGAAGAAGGAATTTATTTGCAGTGAGCTAAGGAATATGTTAAATGTCTGGTGAGAGTAAAATCTTGTTGCTGACAGAAATTCAAAGCAGTACAGCTGGAACTTTCTCAAGATGTGACTAATATTTTCTCATGATCTCCACCTTCTTTACATTTTTATTATACCAAGCAGCTGTTTCTCTATTTTTCCAGAATTTCATTTTAAGGATTTCTCTTTTGTATTGGTAGGGTAATGGATAATATTTACCTGTAATTTGTTAATGCTGTGATTTATGCATGTAGTAAAGCAAACTTTTACCTCAATGTGTGTATATTATTTGTGCATTTACAGTTAAAAGACGATCTGCCTTCAGGAGTACAAAAGGTTAACAAGATTTTGGCTCGATGTAACGTGATGGAGCCAGCAAAAATGGTCAACGACATCCTAATAGGAACATTCTCAGAGGAGTATCTCTCTTCGCATTCCATCACAGGGACAAATGGCACCACGAAGGAACCAATGGACCCTGTCATATTGAACGAAATCATTTGTAAGTATGCACTCAATGCGTTAGTTTTTTTCTCTTACAATGAGATCATTGGTCCACAAACATTGATATTCTAATATTGGCAGGTGAACCATATTAAATTTGGTGATCATGAATTGCAATAACTTGGCAACCACAGGTCAGAATTTCAAACTTGCTATTGTGAAATTTGGTGTTATTGTCAACAAGGGAAAGATTGATAATGACTATTAATTAGGTCAAATTTTAAAATCTTCAAATTGTAGTAACTAAATTGGCAGCCATAAGTTGGAATTTCTTCGAAGATTGTACGATGATATTGGTAGGAATCCTGTACATGCTGATGTGTATTGCAATTGATATCATGCATAATTATTATTGTGGCGGGGGGTGGGAGTGGGGTGGATAATGGGACGGTTGGTCATTATCGTACTCAGTAATTTGGTGGTTCATAAATTAATGCTAATAATTCATGCCAGTTGGTTGCCTATAATGAGAAGGTAGACCCTATTGTTTTTGGTGCCCATAATACAAATATTACTCAAATTTTAACTTTTAAATTGCAATAGCTTGGCAACCCTTAGTTGGAATTTCTTCAAACTTTGTATGGTGATATTGAGAGATAGCCTACATATGCTGATTGCAATTGATATCATGCTTAATTATGAGGGGGGAGGCTTGGGGGGGGGGCTTAGCGTAACTAACAGAAGATTGTATGCACCATAGCTTGATAGCTCATCTCATGAATATTAATGAGGTCAGAGGGTCAAATGTCAATATATTCAAAGTACAATAACAAAAGGTTTTCCTTATTTACAGCTGTTGTCATACAAAAATTCCCAGAGAAAACGCCAACAGAAGTCAAGGCCTACATAAGACAGAAGATGGCTAATGCAGTAAAAGCACAGAAAAGGAAGGCGGCAGTGGAGCAGTGACAGTTTTTTTATATTTGATGTTATTATGATAATTTCAGTGGTTTGTATATATTAAAGATGTTAGAAATAAATTGACTGAACTGAGAACTTTTTGTATTCTTCTATTTAGCTTATGTGTAAATTTAGGGTAACACTGAGATAACACTATGACTAATAGTCTGATAAATTGCAGTAAAACCATACATAAAGTAGGGTATATCTATGGCAAAAGTATGGTAAAATTATGGTTAAACCATGGTAAATTGTGGTCAAACTACGGTTAAAGTGTGGTAAATTGAGGAAAAGTGTGGCAAATGACGATATATTGTTGTAAATCTATGGTAAAATTAGTGTAAAACCATGGTATATATTGTGGTAAAAGTAGGGTATATTTGGGGTAAAAATAGGGTAAATGCACGGTAAATATTGTGGTAAAACTAGGGTAAAAGTCTGGTAAAAGTATAGTATATTTGGGGTATAAGTAGGGTATATTTGGGGTAAAAGCATGGTAAAATGTGGTAAACTAGTGTAAATGCATGGTAAAATTATGGTAAATTGTGGTAAAAGTAGGGTAAATTTATGGTAAATGCATGGTAAAAGTAGGGTATATTTGGGGTAAAAGTAGGGTATATTTGGGGTAAAAGCATGGTAAAATTAAGGTTAAACCATGAAAACCATGGTATATTGCGGTAAATTTAGGGTAAATGCATGGCAAAAGTAGGGTATATTTGGGATAAAAGTAGGGTATATTTGGGGTAAAAGTATGGTAAAATTAGGGTAAAACCATGGTATATTGTGGTAAACTAGTGTAAATGCATGGTAAAATTAAGGTAAATTGTGGTAAAAGTAGGGTATATTTGGGGTAAAAGCGTGGTAAAAGTAGGGTATATATGGGGTAAAAGCGTGGTAAAACCATGGTACATTGCGGTAAATTTAGGGTAAATGCATGGTAAATGTCAGGTAAATTTGGGGTAAAACCGTGGTAAATTTGTGGTAAAACCATGGTAAATTTACGGTAATGTACTACGGTAAACCGCGGTTTACCGCGTCCATAGGGCCAAAACACCGCGGTAATGTACAACAAATTTACCGCAGTTTTACCGCGGTTTTACCGTAGTAAAAGTGTGGTAAGTTACCGCGGTAAATTTGTGGTAAATTTTTTCCTGGGATAACATTACAGACCCCTTACAAGTTCCACTGTGCAAATTAGCTGAAGATTGTTCATTAGTGAACCAGATTTGCAACCTTTGAACAATCACACTTCAAACAACGTCCTCCACAACATAACCTCCATGGTGTGGTCATTATTTATCATGCATTCGTCATTGCAACACATGCGCATATATATCGGAGCTGCTTCCAGTTTAAAGCTATAGTTTTCAAGTGTGTTGCAAATGACGTAAGTTGTTAAGCCATGTTACCATCATTGTTCAGAGTGTGCGGTAATACGTCAACTGTTGCTCTCGCCTGAGCAATCACATGTCCTTCACTGTCGGCTGCAACACAAACGTAAAGACCGCTGTCGTCAGCTGTGACGTCTCGTAAAAGAACGTCATCGACTATCTATAAAACAAAGGATGCGAGAAAAAGTTGGAAAACCTTTTAGCCTCGAGCGGTGGATACAAACTCCGTCATTTCGTTTATAAAACCTAATCTATTGGCAATTGCAAATTGGGCCACACCTTTTTTCTTGAATATAGGCTATGCTTGATTCTTTAATAGAACACACCTCTTTAGCATCTTACATTTTTAATCTGTAATTCAAGAAGCTGAAGGGACAAATTACATAACAAGGCAATTCTTAGAGAACATGTCCTCCTTTTGACCTTTTTCCATTACTCAATGATTCCCGGCAATACATTAATTAACCTCATTGAAAATCATTTAGTCCTATCAGGAAGTTGTTATGGAACTCCCTGCCCCCCCCCCCTCTCCTCCGCTTAATAATACCTCAATGGTGCGTTGATTGTAAACCAAGGGAGAACCGTCCTTCAACCAACTCAGTTGAAGCGTTGCAATACTGGACGAACACGTCAGAAGATGACTTTCACCATCGAAGACCGTTACATCACCTGGCTGTGAGTCAAACACATAACTAGTGGGGAAGTCTGTGTAAATAAAATAAGAATACATGACATAATACTTAGATAAAAGAGCAAACGTTGTGAACATGTAACATGTATATAGCTCTATACAGTTAAAGTTGCGAATTTTAACTGTATTAAGCAGTTAGCAAGTACGTTTATATTGTCAATTAATGTGTTTGATAACTTGATTTATCTGTTGATAAATAAAGATTCAAGTCATTAAATATGCCATAGCTAGCTGAGCAATCCTTTATTGTTACTTTTTAGTATTGGTAGTATTAAATATTACGAGATTCTGTTTGAAATATCTTATAACTTGGACGCATTGTACCTCCCCTCCCCCATCCTCCACACCTTCGCCAAATGAAGGTCAATACATATTCGCCTAGAACTACAACGATGTCTCAGCGGTGACATTAAGACCAGTCTACTTTGTAATTCACAGTCAAGGTTGCACCTTTATTGTCTTTAACTGGCGAATAGTAACGTTTTTATTTAATTGACAAGAACATAGAAGTTCACAAACATATCATCGAGTGAATCTGGAGTGAATCTGATAAGATGTGGGACATGCTTGCAGAAGCAAACAGCTACCATGATGTATTAATGTTTCATTCAAGAAGGCACCTTGTTTCATGAAGCAGAGAACAATGTAGATTAAACTTACAAGCCCGTGCAGTAATTTCGGCTCTTCTGCCATCTGAGCTGGTGGCAACACATTTGTAAGTCCCAGGATGATGAACCTCTACGTCGGTTATTATCAAGCTATTATCACGTAGCAGAACGAGTCCATTTACAAGCCCTGCATGAATAGATAGGGTACCAAACTGACAGCAAGAGGTTCAATTACAGATGGTCTTCATACAAAATTGTTTGGAAATGTTTGGAAAGTAAGTATTGCATGCTCTGAAGTTCCAAAATAAATTATTCAGTATAGGTAATCATAATGATGGCATTTAATATTACTCTTTTTATTCATGCGGTACGTTTTTAATAAACCGATTGTAGGACATTATTTAATATATGTCGCTATTTTATCCCCTGAATGAAAAATATATATTTACCACTATCGTGCCGGAATATTTTGGGAAACATAGACAATTAAAATAAGTTTTCTATCGATCGAAGCCTCATGTCATAAAATCAGAGAATTTACTTTACTATTTCCGTATCACTTTACCCCATGCACCAGTACGTTGATATGTAACTATAGACGGATATTTTAATTACCTTGAGCAATTTGTATGTCATCTTTAAACCAAGTGACTTCAGCACTCGCGTCATCAACTTCACAATGAAATATGACTACATCTCCAAGAGTTAATTCGGTGTCTTCGGGGCGCTTCAAGAAAGCAAGCTGTCGGCTGGGGACATTTGTAATAGTGCGCAGAGGAGTAACAGCTGTAAGAATCAAAATGCTTGTTGTATAAGATTTATTTTGTTCTATATCCGTCGTATATCTACTCCCTGAATTGTTTACAAGATAAAGCTATTTACGAGTCTTGCTGACAGACGCTCTCCCTATCTGGTCTTCTGTTGTGACAATTATTCCCCACATCCACCCACGCCAAGGGAATGTAACAAACTTACTTTTTAAGAATAACTGTTAAGATTACATAAGATTATAAATTAAAAATAGAACCGTTGTATAACGTGTACAAGCAACAAAAGGAAGTAAATTTAACAAGTTGAAGCCTTCCTGCAAATTGCATTGGCATTTTGAAATGAAATTTTTAAGTGCTTCTGCTGAAATGAGCATGCTGTAAACTAAAAGTTTCAAAACTATAACTGTATGAAATACCGGCTCTCAGACTTTCAGTTACCGGTATCACGTTATGAATTGAAGAAATAACTTAATGTCCTAGAATACCTTTGAAGCAAAAAAATATATACCAGACATACCGTAAGGATGTGATACATTATAAACTAGGTTCGCATAGATATAATAACCAAATGTGGGTCATTTGTGTGTTCCTTTCTTTCAATTTCTTTCTTTTACACAAATTAGTCTCAAATAACATCATTGGTAACGCAATATGTAGCTTAGGCTCTTCTGTTAACTAAGCATTAAAAATTTCGTACTTAAAAATGCCGAGGCTCTAGCTTCTTGTCCACTTGGAGAACGGGCAAGACATGTGTATCTGCCAGTAAACCTGACCTCTGTATTGACGAAAATCAGATTCCCGTCGATCGTAACCTGAACGCTTTCTTCTGAATTATCTGCAAAAATAGCACCAAAAACAAAGGTAAATAGTTATAATAACAACAGTACACTGTTATATTTTTATGATCATCTTTAAATGGACACAGAGGTTAATGTAATACGAAAAATAAATTGTTTTCGTCTTCTCATACATTTATTTGTCTGTAATAGTTTTGCTTTATAAGGAAACTTGTTATAAACATCTCCTCTTCATCAGTTTTCCTTTATCTCGTTTTCTAATTAATTTAAAGCCTTTACATATAAATATAATATTGTAATACGTAAAAGCGCAAATAAAGGTCCACTTCGATAGCTTATTTTAGTACTCAAATGAAATGGTTATGATTGTGACAATTCTATTACATTTTTGATCATACTATACAGGAATTTTTGTGACAATTTGTTTCCATTTAAGTTGAACTTTCGACATTTAATCCCATCATAATGGCATGCACAATTCCTGATTATCTCAGGAGCATACCAAACTAAACAGACAAGAGATTGTATCCTGAAAGCATCTCTGTACACAGCCAGTTGGGACAATTTTCTACTGCTAATACCTTTCTAAACTGTCCACCCATTTTTCAAAGCACTCTTATTGACAGTATAAACAGTTCTTAACCTTTATCTTTTATAAACATGACGTTCATGCTGCTCATACGGACGGTACAAGTGATTTGGAGCGCGGGAAATGAATGTACAGTATCGAAGAAAGTATCCCAACTGGGTGCTGTACACATTATTTAACGATTAATTAGTAAACTGCAACCTGTTACGCAACTGCATCTGATGAGGAAGTTATTACCAACTCCCTGCTATAATAGGCATAGTTTCTCAAGTTCACTCAATTAAGGGTATACCTGATGAAATTTGACTCATCCCTTTAAACCAGAATCGACTTGCTGCTTCGTTGTTGACTTCACAAAATAGCTGAACAACTTCTCCCTCCTCAACAGTAACATCAGTCGGGGCCACTACAAATTGCAGTGTTTCAGGCGAGACTGTAAAGATGAAACGAGATTTGTGAGTAAACATTTTCTTCTCACAGCAGATAGTGATACGTAACATATTACTGTGTGACAATTCATCAATATAAAATATTGGAGTTTGTTTAAATTTGAAATGATAACTTGATTTCAAAGTTATGACCTCATTACTTAGACGATCCTCGATGCCATAAGGGTGCAACACGTTTATCCTATCAATTGTATTTCCAAACTACAAACGAAAAATGAAAAGTTTAATTTCTTATTAATAATATATGATTATTTGTAATGATTTCAATGAATCATGAAGCACTCAATAATTAAGGTTAATTTTGTTGACAGAATTTAGAAAAATGTCTTACTTAGTTTAATTGTAATTTTATTGTGCATACTAGTTAGTCGCATGATTCACTTATAGAGACAAGACTTAGTAAAGTGTGAATTTAAATTAAGTGCTGACACATATATTCCGAATTAAAAGAAGGATCAAGGCCAAAAAGTATGTTCTTCATATGAAAATAAACTATTTTTAAATCTTTGTAAAAGTATGTCACAATTAAAGTAAGCAAAAGAAAATGTTTAATATATTTACTTTAAAATTCATTGCGATGGTCGAGTTTAAATACCTAAGGGCATAACTATATATACTTTCATTCGGACGTACATATCTTTCTTTTTTTTCACTAACATTTGACATACTCATCACGCCCTTTCAATCCCATCCATTTGCTCATTTCGAAACATTGGCGAATAACTTACCAGTCTTCACATTTGATACAACTTCTAAGGGTGAGCATTCCACTGCGGCGTCTTCATCATGACCACAATTGTGGTCTCCAATATCATTTTTAGGACAGTCTTGTAAAGTTAGCGATGACACATCACATGCCACATTATCTAACAAAATCCTTCCAGATCCTTCACCGTAGTGCGCTGAGGATCTCGCACGGACAGCTCCTGGATAGCCAAGCTGTCTACAGACGACGGCCGCATCAACGATATCCCACGAGTCGTCACAAACCGTTCCCCATTCACCATTCACAGATACCTCGACTCTACCAACATTCGGTGTACTTCCACCAGCAAGACGAATACTTGCAATGGCTGAAACGACCAAACAGTTTTGATAACAACAAATAATACAAAAAATAATTCTTCCAGGATTTGTTTTGCTTTTTAAAGCCTGCATTTATTAGCTTCACGTAGTTTTTTTTTTTTTTTTGGACACGAAGTATAATTGTCTCATGTGGAACATCTGCAAAAGCTACACAAGGCTTATTTAACTCATAGTTGCACAATTCAACGAAGGATACCAAATGTTTGCGATCATTTGATACCTCTTAGTGATAAAAACATTATAATAACAAGTATTAATCGCTTGAGCTGAAACGTAATTCTTCATAATTTTATGATGAATATACAAATAAGCGACCCATTTATTATCTATCTTCATTGCAAATCATGGCTTAATATTGTACTAACAATTAAAGTATACGGAAGTGTAAAATATTTTACAGTTTTCCACCAACGACATGAAGTGCCTTCCATGTTTCTCTCTCGTACTGCTTCCCATCCCCCACCCGCCCCCTCCACCACCACCCAGAAAAATAAATGGCTACATACCTGGCGCAAAAGTTGTTGGAACCTCTAAGGGTAGACATTCTACACCAGCATCTTCTTCATGATCACAATTGTGATCTCCAATTTCACTTTTAGGACAGTCTTGTAAAGAAACCGATGACTCAGCACATGCCACATTATCTAACCAAATCCGTCCGGATCCTCCACCGTAGTGCGCTGATGATCTCGCACGGACAGCTCCTGGATATCCCAGCTGTCTACAGACGACCGTCGCATCAATAATATCCCATGCGTCGTCACAAACCGTTCCCCATTCACCATTCACCAACACCTCCACTCTTCCTTCACTCAGTTTGTTGCCATTAGATAGACGAATTTCGTCAATACCTGAAAAATGTCAATAATAATTCAATAATAATATATAATTATACGAATGCATCTACTAAAGAGAAACTAGTTGGAACGTTTGCTTGTAATTGTCATTGTTCGTTGATACACTAAAACTCTAAAGAACATCCGGCATATACTTTAGAGTGTCGAATCTAAGCTATTATATATAAGTTACATTATATAAGTTAATTGCAGACAAGTGTATTTTGTTTGCTTCATGCGTAAACAATTTGGCGGACTACAGCTGCCGATAAGAACGAAGTATTGTTACCATGCATTGTGATTCATCATAACGATAATGAGATATTGAAGTACTTTAAATAAGCAATTTATTCATGAAAAATAATTTGTTGATTTCGAATTGTAATAATGAGATCAGGATCTTATATAAACATGTTCTGTTTGATTAATTTCTTCTTCAGAGAAATCAACCCCCACCCCACCCTTCATGGTCAACTGTTATGAACATCTCGTCATATTAACAGTTGAGATATTGTCGGTATTTCGTCGTGTCGGAAACTATCAAACAAATCTCGAAGACATAGCATTATAACTGTGTGATTTGCCTCTGTGTTAAAATAAACCCTTATCTGTGGTTTATACTTTATTAGTGCATTGGCTCTTGACTCTAAATTTTCACTGATTAATTGAACATTAATAATTTCATTTTGTGTAATGTATCAGGCAGCCTGTCAATATTGAGAACTCTACCATGATATACAGTTCAATGGTAGAGAAAGCATGGCACAAACTACCGCAGCTAGACGAAATTAAAATGTTAATATGAAAACATGGCAAATCGAA
Organism: Apostichopus japonicus; assembly: GCF_037975245.1. Lineage (NCBI taxonomy): Eukaryota > Metazoa > Echinodermata > Holothuroidea > Aspidochirotida > Stichopodidae > Apostichopus > Apostichopus japonicus. Next base: position 19,822,468 of record NC_092563.1, on the reverse strand, counting down.
TGTAGTTGAGATATGTGTACGCGTGAATCACGTCCAACAGAGCTCTTACTCAAGTAGCAAGTAACCCCGAACGAAAATTTATGATGTTGTGTCATCTATTAATTGGTACCTGTGCCCTCACCTCCCCTCCCTTTTCTCCCTTTTCAAACCTTAATGGATTACTTCAGTTACCAGGTGTCACAGTTGAAACAGCCTCAAGTGGTAAACATTCCACACCAGCGTCTTCATCGTGACCACAATTAATGACTCCAATATCATTTTTAGGACAGTCTTGTAAAGAAACCGATGAATCATCGCATTCCACGTCATCTATCCAGATCCTTCCAGATCCTTCACCAAAGTGCGCCGAGGACCTCGCCCGGACAGCTCCTGGATAGCCAAGCTGTCTGCAGACAACCGTCGCATCAAAGATATCCCATAAGTCGTCACAAACCGTTCCCCATCTTCCATTCACCAAGACTTCCACTCTTCCAACATTCTCCGTTGGTCCACCAGCGAGACGAATTCTTTGAATGACTGGCAGGTAGAGAAGGACAGATTATTACACATGAATTCATTAAATGCTGTTCTTGTTTAATACAATTTGACATTCATAAGCCGTAAATAAGCCGTAAATAGGAAATGAATGTGTAGCAAGTGCCTATGAAGAGTGATCATTCTGTGAAAATTGTCAGATTCAAAGCACCATGGGTGCACTCTGTACAATCATAACACTTGGGTAATACGCCCTCAAAAACATTTATACAATGCCAATTTAAACGCATTCACACACCAGTAGAATCACTGTGGTCGAGTGGAACGGACTTCGGTTTGTGACACAAGGTCCAGGGTTCGATTCTAGCTTTTGCCTGATGAGTCCCAAAATGACGAAACCGGTCGTAAAGTGGAATTTTTCTGGTGTGTTATTCTTCATGTATTAACTATATGTCTGTCATACCACTTGCTACACATTCATTTCTTCTTTACTTATATATATATATATATATATATATATATATTTTTTTTATTATTATTTTTTTTTATTATTCATTACGAGTTCAATTATATATATCTTCATTTACCTTTGTCGTTTACCTCCATTTCATTAACATAAACTTTGTTCAAAGTATCTGTTTCGAGATGCGGCTTTAGGAATCACAAATGATTTCGAGTTGGTTAGCATCATGTTTGATCTCTAGAGTAAGGCCAAAATATGTCACCGAAAACAGAACTAGTATTGTTCGATACGGGTGACAAACGCCTACAGTGGAATTACGACCTTCCTTACCGGTTTCGAACCTCTGGACATCAGAATCGTCAGAATCGACAACATCACAAGAATCGTGACAAACTGTTCCCTTTTACTTAACGGCAGAACCGTGACTACTCCTCTCCTGTTTGCGTCTCCAAAATCATTTAGGTTTGATAGCAAGAACGTCTTTGGGCATAATTGTAATTCATATTTCGTTTGAGCAATAGTCAAGCCTTTATCAACTCTGCGAGATAAGCTAGTTGGATGAAGATTTCAGAGCATTTATACCAACTGCCAACAATTACATACAACTTGACAATAACGGAAGCAATAGTTTCAATTTCAGCATTCAAAACTTATTCAAGGTATGGCTAATATTTCCACACGCTTGTTACACCATCGTTTAGAAACATTCCATGATATATAAATACAGTGCATAAAATAATGCTTTCTAAAATTATGGTAACAACGGCAATGATAAATGGCGATATAAATCTAATTACTAACAACCATTTTTGTTTTAAATAAATAATTTCCAATTGCGGGTCCTGTCACAAAATGCCTAGGCCACTGTGTGATGAAGAAGGTATAGTAGAGAAGAGTACAAAGCGAGGATTTACCTTTTGAATTACACAACCAACACGACAAGGCAATTATCAAGAAGAATGTTTCTCTGCTTAATACCGTCATCTCTTCTTCAGAATTCAGAACCGTTTACTTTTATATCACTGGCAAAACGACCAGGCCACAGGAAACCCGCGAAAGAAGCTTCGTGTATTTCAATCTGGTTATCGCTGTGTTGAATGTATGCTTGTACCATCTGAGACTTGAGTGAAGTGCCCTTGTTCCACTTTCGACTGTGAGCAATCTACAGCAAATTGTGCGACACCATCTACATAGCTGCAGAAAAAGAATGAAAATGTCAAAGGTGATGTATCGTGTACTATCACATGACTAGCAGTCTGGAGTAAACTGGGGAATTTCCAGTCAGTGCCAATTACCACAGTTTTCCCCTAAGAACTCCTTTTGAGAGGACAATGCTAACAGTCGTGATCCTATTAAATAACACTCATGCACCGCTGTTGTGTCATGAAAATTTTACACAGGATGCATATTTCATGACCTTTCGGATTTCCTGTGTAAGACAACACTTCAATGCATAAAATGACACGACCTTGTTTAACCGGAATGTTACATCGTTCTCGCAATTCAGAGTTATAGAAGGATAGCAGTAACCAAGCAGGTCCACTTCTCGTAAATGTTAAAATCTTCTAAGTTCTTCACCAATCCGAGAAACATGCTATTAGGTAAAACACATTATTTGGTGAAGCTCATGTATGTTACATCTGTATTGAACATTTGGTTAGAGCATGACTTGCAAGTTGCGAAGCAATGTTTTGAAGCAAAACTACGTCTAATTTCCATACTTCTCAAACAAGTTGACAAACAATCGTTCTGATTTGACAACTATACATGCTCTCTCCTGCATAAATTCAGAAATAAAAAGTACACGTCATATTTGAATTCAACTATTCTTTATTACGAACCTCTTTTATTTCGCTGCCGTCCACAGCCAAAACTGTTCGTTTCTTGTCCATTCGTGACTACCCAAGTATTATATTTCCCCACTCCTAGAGACCCATGTTATTCTTTTAATTTTTTTTCTCATTTCCTTATCATAAAACACAGTAAATTATTTGATTTTAGAAGGTCTTATAGTCGGGTTTTTGCAATGTAATCTAAATTTAAACAATTTTGATTCAATATAACCTACGTCAAAATTCAGAATCCCTAGCGTTTAGTGTTCTATGTGTTAGTGCAAGCTGTAACACTTCCTACCTTGCTGCCTCATCATTTGACTACGGTGTTCACAAATTGTCATGTTTGTAGGAAGAAATGTTCATATGAAAGCACGAATATGCTAGTCCGTCAGTTCAGTCCGGCAAATTCTACGAAAGGTCAACTGTGTATGATAAGCTGACAATCCAAGATATAACTGATAGCCGAATCATTTGTTATAATTTTCACATAAATCAATAGGCAATGAGGGAGATGCTTGTATAGACTGAATGCTTATTTGTTGTCCTGTCTTGCTTCTTGCTACCATCGGATAAAGAGCAGTGGATCAGATCCGATTCATATATCATGTTCGAGGATAACTTCCAAGTGTCAACACTCTTTCAGTCTGGATCGGACGTAAGGGGAAGAAAGAGTGGTCTGAGATTACTTCAGGTGAAGTGCAAATGAAGTGTTTTCAACCATTTGTTTTTATAATTTAACAGATATTTTCCCCGGCCTGAAGTTTCTATTATAGATTGATCACTCTGTTTTCGACGACCTTGAAGAAGCTTGAGTTAATGCTGAATTGAATGATGACATTGAAAGAGGAAGAACGTGATAGATTCGCTGTGGAGTGTTGCTGTCGTTCGAAATTAACCTTTGTACGTGCATTACCAGAACTGTATTATTCTACAATGGTGATGTCGCCGCAAAGTAATATAAAGCAACGCATCTCTACAACTTCCTCAATAGATCCATTATCACCCAAAGGGAAGTCCCGAATGGCTACCTGAAAATCAATGTACCAATAAACTACCACAGATGTGTCAAATAACTTCGTTTTGCATACCATTCATTATTGTTAAGTGATATGGCTATCCTCTGTTCCACGTCTGGCGTTCATAATGTGGTGTTTTGTCGCTCAGAGTTATTGTGCGTTACTTTTTCCCACCGTGTTTGAATGACTGCAATTTCGTCATTTTGTATTCGTTTTGGCTGAAAGGAATGTTTACTATTGTATCGATACACATCAGGTGATTTATAAACGCAGGCACTTTTAGCAGTCAAGTAACGTTACTCTATTTAACAGTTTTGCATATTGACCAACTACTTCACCAACAACAAGAATTATTATGTTTGTCAAAATAAAATTGACTATAATTTCATTGCCTGTTACTCTTCACAGGAAATCAAAAGATCCAGCCGAATGATTCAGGTTTTAGATTCGTGTGATCTACATAACACTACGAATAAATCAGTTTTTGCTTTGGTATATGAGAGAATATATGATATCAAGCTACTTGGATTCAAAATGTAGAAAATAACACCAAGGCATGTTTTATTTCAACCAACTTTTTAGTTGATTCTGATTATTTTTATTCGATTGTATGCAATGTTAGTTTATCATTAGTATATTAATTGACATATCAATATATAGGTCACAAATACGTCAAAGGCAATTGTGATGGCTACGAATTCTCGATCGTTTGATAACGCTATACTTATGAAACGCAAATGTTGTTCTAATGTATCCTACGTTTATAATAGTCAGCTTATCTATGTGAGTACGAATGCTAATACAGAACATCACTCTCTTGTACTAGTTAAAGCATTCAATATTCATTTACTACTCTTTCCAACCATTGGTGATACTTTGAGTACCTGGTATAGACCCCGTCACTACCTGCATCACCGCAACCAATTCCCCAACTAACAATGCCAATCAAGTACCAACGATCACCTTCCTTTACAGCATACGGCCCACCACTGTCTCCCTGACAAGCATCGGCTCCACCTCTCCTATAACCAGCGCAGAACATATTTTTCGTGAAAACGATACCTCTTTCTTGATACTTCTTCTTGCATTTGGGAAATGTGTTAAATGGCAAGTATACTTCTTGTAGGTAGACTGATCCAGGACCCCGATTGATGGTAGCTCCCCATCCGTTTACCCGCCCAGACACACGGTCCACTAACAGTCGTCGATCCATTGTCCTGTTTGCTAAGCAGATTGGACGTATGTAATTGCTGTACCTCGATAATGGTGTGGCTAACTTTATTAAAGCAATATCGTTATTAAACGTCTCGCTGTCGAAGTTTTCGTGCACGTAGAAGGCCTCTACCCGTACAGATATTTCAGCGTCATCTTCGATCAATGTGTTATGATCCCCCAGTCGTACAAATAGATGCTCGGCACGCAAGTCATCTTCCATATCAAAACAATGAGCAGCGGTTACTACCCACTGTCTGTCTATGAGGGAACCACCACAATGGTGACCTCCAACACCAAGTCCATGGATATAGAGCCTGGCTATCCAAGGGGCGGAGCCTCTCACTGCGTCCCGCCCACCAACAACGCGACCACTCTGCAAACGTCTACTGTTGGCATCATCTAAGACCTCAGAAGATGTAACAATTCCGCAATCTGTAGAAGAAAAAAAAAAGAATGATAAACTCAAATCATAACTGAACAATGTTAATACATTTTACTTATTTACTTTGCTTCAGTAATTTTCAAAAACGGTTTGAATAGATGGTGAACAAAATAAGTTTAGTTATGTTTATAACAGCGGCGTAGCTAGGATTTTTTGAGTGGGGGGGGGCATGGGGGCTGTTCTTTCTTGTGGGGGGGCCGGAGGTTACTATCTAAGCGGAGCGCACAGAGAAAATTTGAGATTTCTGCACCCCCCCAGATTGCAGGGGATGGCACCTGTGAGGCAAAATAGCAACCAAAAAGATGTGCAACTTTGGTGACAGAAATGCAAAAAAAGTTTTTTCTCTTTCATGCTGACTGGCCTTGCCAACTCAGCCAGACTTTTAACTTGAGGGAAATTGGCATCATTTGTCGTTTCAAGGTGTCAAGGCCTTTCTCCCAACTCAAACCCCTGTGGGCTACCGGTTGGTTTGCAGGATATGCCCACATGTGGACTAAAATACATTAGAGGAAGGGGATGGAAGACTAACACGCATCGATGTTTCGGTAATGGTCCACATTGGTGGCTCGGTGCTAATTAGGCCATTTATTGGGTTTCTTGAGGCAGCTGTCATCAGAATCTGGGTTTTTGTGCCAATGGATGACCGATAACATGTATTGGTATGTAAATTTCTTCTTCATATATCTAGCAACACTCTAAAAACAAATGAGTGGATTTCATTCCATTGGAGTGATCACTCGGCGCACTTCAAATTAAGAGTGAAATTTAACTCTATTAGAGTTAACCCTCACTCCTAATATGAGTGAATATAACTCTATTTAGGAGTTAAGATTTACTCCAATGGAGTGGAAATTCACTCTTATACCGGAATGTGCTGAGTGATCACTCCCATGGCGTGAAATTCACCTATGTTTTTATCAGTAAAGTGCATATCATCATAGACGTACGTACGTACTATACGTACGATCGTATATCAGACGCACTCGATACCCACGATACGATACGGTCCTGGAGAAACAATTTCCACTCATCATTTTTTAAGGCGATACAGTCAGTAGTGAACAGGCACAGCCGCATGTTTACAGGAATTTCAGAGTTCCCAATACTTTTTATCTCTTCCAGTAGTGGAAAATCATGTTTCGACAGTTTCGTGGCCATAAAAAAAAGTTGTTTTGTGGAATATTCAATGACATATCAGGGTCGGATGCAGGGTTTGTGACAGGGGGGTCTGACTGGTCCAGCCGCGCCTGAACGTAAGACTATCTAAGCGGAGCGCCATCATCGGTTGGCGCGGAGCGTACAAGAAAAATTTTGGCTTTACAAACCCCCCAGATGGCCGGAAACGGCACTTCCCGAGTATTCTAAGCTGCATGTACCTAGCTTGAAAATAGGGATCTCATGTCTGCAATTTCTCAATTGATGAGAAAAAAACAATCTATGAAATATGGTATTACATATCAGATGAGTTGAGATGATACAAAAATCATAATGCCTTTAGCCCCAATCCCCTCCCGTTCCGTCAACACTGTTTGATGCAGGGCCGGATCCAGGATTCTGGGAGGGTGAGGGGTTTGCGCATGAAAAATTCGTTAGCGCATCCTAGCAGCCTGCCGCTCTGTAACCTCACCGCCCAAAAAAATTCGAACACCACCTCAATTTTGAAACTTTTCGGTCTGAAAATTGAGATTGTTAGGCATTTTTGGCACGTGTAGCACGCGTGCACACTTGTTCATTTGACGGAATAGACACACCTGGCTGACTTGTGAGGATAACCGCTTTTCTGACGTCCTACATGTTTAAAATTGGCGTTTAATTTAATAATTTTTTTCTCTCTCTTTTTTTCCTTTTTTTCTCTCTCTTGTTTTTGGGGCCAAGAGCAGGGGGGTCCGGACCCCCTGGACCCCCCTGGATCCGCGCCTGCATATATTCATTTGACTCGAGGCAATATATAAATACCCGATACCTCGGCTCAGTACAAACGGTGCCAATCTTTTGGTAGATTGTTGCGCTAGGTGGAAGCACTGAACATATTTTCAGCAGATATCGATATCGCACAGCACAACAAGGTTTGTGGTGTATGGTCGCAATCGTCGCATCGACCATTGCCATACCATGCTGTGTGACCATTCTCATGCCATGCCTTATTCTGCCAGATGCAGACGAGAAAATTGTGTAACTCTATTTCCCAAATTATTGAACAAAAAATATTAGTGAATCGCACTTTTTTTACCCCATACCCAGTGGGGGCCAGTGGGGGGCCCCAGCCGATTTCATGGGGGGGCCTCGGTTCCCCCAGGCCCCCCCCCCCCCGTAGCTACGCCACTGGTTTATAAGTTGTAACATTATAATGACCACTTTAATCACTCTCGATATAGTGGGAAAGAGCAATATTGTCATCAACATGATTTCCACCGTCTCATATTAAACCGATTGATGCTCTAGGTCTGGTTAAATAAATATAGCTGTTCTTACCATTTTGTCGTCTTCAGGAACGACATTTTATAATAACGTGTTAACATGGCAATAACAATGATTGGAATCGTACTATAAATGCCATCTCAAATTACGATCACGAGGCATACATCTAACGAGCTTTTCTTAGGAAAAAAACATACAAAATTGCAAAGTTGACTTTAAGACAGGACTAGCTAATAGCAGGAAGACTAGAAATCATGCAGAAACTAAAGACAATTCGTACAGATAAAATGTGCGTCTCCAGTTCAAGATTTTTATGTTAGAAAGGTAGATTCGGAATGTGCAGACAGTGAGTTAACGAAGCGCACTGCTAAAAGCGCTATTAATTGTGACGTTTTAAGTAGATAGGAAAGTGTGTAACTTGAGAGAAGACAGGTAATTTCATTTCGTTTCAAGTTGACAACTAACTTCAGCAAGTACAAACACTAAATTCGTCACCTCTCTGTTGGATCCATTTCAGCCCAGAGTCTTAAAGAACCGTATTTAGTTTGGTTTCTGATTTCCTGCAAAGTCCTTCATCCGAGTGCTACAATATATAGCTTCACAGTGGATCAAACGATAGAGATTTTATCACCTAATGACAACTAAAAAATGGTTCAATTATATACTAAAAATCAAATATCAAAATCAAAATATGTTTTTTAATAAGTCATTCAAAAAAATGGAATCCTGCACGTTTAAGGTTCATACACTATGTTTTGACTGTGTGTTAGGGATTGTGTAGAGTACAATACCGTCTACCCTAACATCTTAAGTTTTGAGGTTTTGTAATAGTACAAACACAATAATTAGCTCAAGTACCTGTTTTGACCATACAATAACTTACCAAAATCGTTAAGATTATGGGTTACTACGACGACTGTTGCTGCTGCCTGTGCAACCGTATGGCCCTCACTATCGGATGCAACGCATACATACTGACCGTTGTCGTTGGCTGTAACGTCACGTAACAGGACGTCACCACCTAACTGCAAAAAGGAGTTCCAGAGTATAAAGGTATGTCCAGTATTGATTCTCCTTGTAAAATTCGTGTTATGGATCATGCAATTTCATCTTTTTTTCTCTTCTACTTTAGCAATCAACTTTTCCACCTTAGCAACTTTTCATACTAAGAGCTCAAGGGCAAAGAAATATGTTCGCACAAAGGCACACAGATGGAACCACTTACCAAAAGGCTAACTAAGTCATCTCTTGACATCAGACTGAATACCTCTAGCACCTTCCAAAAATTGTTATCACTTGTTATATATCACCCTTTTTATTTATTACATCCATGCAATAAATCATATTATCTTCCTAACCTGGCACAAAAGCAATACCTTGAATATTCGTTCGCTGTAAATCAACGGCGCACCATCCTTCAACCAACTCAGTTCTAGCGTTGCAATTCTCAAAGCACAAGTCAGGTGGTAGATTTCTCCATCGAAAACCGTTCCATCAGACGGAACTGATTCGAACACATAGCTAGTGGGAAAGTCTGTTACGTTGAAATAGAAAAATATCTCACTTTTCGTTCATAGTTTCCCAATTGAGTCTAGTAAGACAGTGCAAATCGAATTGCATTTATTCAAAGGAAGCAAAAAGAGAATGCAGGAAAAGAAGTTAATGTAACTCACATGCACGTGCAGTAGCTTCGGCTGTTCTACCATCTGGGCTGGTCACAACACATCGGTAAGTACCTTGATGATGGATTTCTGTATTTACTATTACCAAGCTGTTGTCAAGTAATTTAATAAATCCTTGAGATTTTCCTCCTGTGAGAAATGTAAAATACAGTGCCCCTATTTACAAGAGAAATAGTGAGAATAGAGTGGCCAACTTCATCTAAGTCCTGCTTTACTAATCACAAAATGGGGACTGATGGTTCAACACCACGTTAACTAAAAGATATTTGATAGCAATTAGTAGTACAATAACCGAGATTAGTTATCAATGGTACACTGTACACTTTTCAAAACTTGAGAAAAAACCCATGGTGAGAGGGGGACGAAATTCACCGGTCTTTTCATGTCTTGTTTACCGCTATACCACCGAAACATCGTAAAGGGCGACTCATCGATTGAGCAGCGTGTGGGTCTATATGCTGCTCGTTTATCACAATCAAGTTGCCAATTGCCTAAAACAAACTCGTATGGGGGAGTTGACATAATGACAACCAACAAAAAACAACAACATGTCTTTAGAAAATGTATTACCGATAGTAGTTTCGATATCGTCTTTAAACCAATTTACTTCAGCATTGGCAATATCGACACCACAATGAAACTGAGCAACATGCCCGAGAGTTAATACGGTGTCTTCAGGACGCCTAATGAAAACAGGCTCAAATACGGTGACAGGTGTAGTAATGTCAGGAGAAGCAATACCTGTAACAAACAACAAATATCACTCAGAAAATTAGTACTGGGTAAAGTTAATCAAATGTGTCATTAGAACGCCAAAATTCCTCCGTTTGTTCTTCTATGACACATTTTGAGACATGTTAACATCAATTTTCTAGTTTAGACCCAAAATATGTAACTATTTTGCTTTTTGTTTGTCTATTTAGAACATTTTGTGGAGTTTTGTAGGAGTTGACACTTTACGGGCTTATATTATAACATGGAAGGGAATATCAAATTGTTGAGTTACGGTATTACACTTAATTTTACAGCACGTCAAAATTCGTATTTTGTCGTGTGGTCATGTTTTACTATAACACGTTAAGTCATCAACTCGCCTGTCCCTTCAGCACCACCGTAGTTCTGTTAAATTTATGTAATGATATTTCATTCTTCTAACTTAACCAATGATCCACAAAAGACAACTCTTGTAAGAAGTAGCAGTACCCTACATTTGAATCGGCTTTAATATATCCAAACCTTACTTGACGAGAGAGTGTCTCCCCCTGCCCTGTAGGAAATATTGTGCTCTCCGCACCCCCCCCCCCCCCCCTCTTTTCCATCTGTGCAACTTACATTTGTACACGATATTCTGAAAAGTACATGGCACATGTAATATGTCTCTCCTTTATTTGTTAGTGCCCCTCCAAGCCTGAGCCCATCGCATTAATATTGACGTAATAGTTTTAAATGTATACTTAGTAAAGCTGTCGCTCGAATTTCTGTCCCTCCAGGCAACCGTGCTACACACGTGTATTTGCCGGCGTGTTTGGTCTCAGTTCTGGGAAATGTAACCATGTTACTTGAAACATAAACACCGTCTTCCAAATCTCCTGGAAACAAAAATACAGTAAAATATCATATAATAAAACCTGCTGAAATGATACCTGGACAAGTAACAGTGTAAAGTGTAGAATATTTCAACGTAACGGATGAGTTTCGACATATATAATATTCACGGTTGTAGATATAACATTATAGTCCTGCAAGTAGTCATTTTAGACGCGGATCATCAAGACACTCACCTTGAACATACGCTAAGTCGCCTCACATACCTGATAAAAAAATGGTAGTCCCGACTTATTAAGAATAGCTCACACTAACAACTAAAATATTCTTGAGGATTTCATTGCTTAAAGATAAATTTTACAGTTTGGCCAGTGTCATATATTCCTTATTTATAGATTTCTCCATCAATTTTTAAGTTTAAAAACGCAATGTTTCTAATTATCCGCATATCTAGCATTTACGATACATGGCCGAAGTCAACCATCTCCAAAAGTATCACGATGTGTCTATAATATCTCATGACTGGTGAGAAAGGGAAATAATTAACTGAAGAAGTTTACTCGACTGAAGTTGACGCGTCCCTTTATACCAATACAGACTTGCTTCTTCGGTGTTAACTTCGCAAAGTAGCTCAGTGTGTTCTCCTTCGTCAACAGTAACATCTCCTGGGCGAACAACAAACTGTAGTCTCTCTTCCAAAACTGCGGACGAAATAACCACATTTTCGTGAATGCTCTATAGCCTTCTAGATGGTTAAGTTCCAACATGCATGATAACATCAGGAATACTTTCTTCAAGGTCCCTGGTTGTAGTGATATTGTATATAAATGTTAACATCGATGTGTAAAAATATACAACATAACATATTGCAAATATAATAAGCGTGCATATGAACTATTTTCTGTTTGATCATCCTACCAATGCATCCAGTGTCACCTGAATTCCTCACATAACTTTGTCGACACTCGCAATGGAAGCCGGATGGTGTGTCGTCCACGCATATCTCCCCTTCTCCTATACAGCTATCATCTGAATTTTCACAGGAAGCAACTGCAAAAAGAGCAGAATAAATACATTACATTAAATATATTATAATAATTGGCATAGATATCATGGTAGTGCCACAGAGATTTGAAGGAAATTCTCAAAGTTGAGTGAACCCTCCCCTCACAACCATATCTGAATATCTAGGCCTATATTCATCTACACCACTCTTTCTAACCTGCACTTGTGCTTATATAATGAGACGGCTATACCGTCACACACGGAATCCTCTGGTATACGTTCCAACCGCCGCTCCTCATGCAAATTACGTTAGGGCTGAGAACTAAAGCTGAACTCGTGAAGTATCCATCTTCACAGGCCACATCGAATGTGCTTTTGGAAGTCCTTGCACAACCGAGATATAAACAATACATAATAGAGAGCTTGTGAAACGAACCGTATTGACCCAACACATATCTTCATAGCTCATTCCGTTGATGACATAAACCATTTTGAAATTAATTCATTTTATTTAGATAAGTACGTACTTGCGCAATAATTTGTAACATAATGGAACGAGCTATGAAGCGGTCCGCATATTAACTTAACAACTCGACAGAAAAAAACAAGAAACGAAACAAAAATCAACACTAAATAGAAGAAAGCCAACCTAGGTACAACACTTGATACAGCAACATATCTATTCCTTGCCAATTATGTCGCACATAATCAAGTAAATGTTCCATATAATAGGAAAGATTTCCTTGAAAACGAGAAATGTTTGATGTAAAAAATATAATTATGTTTTCTAATTCTTTGGCGAAGGGTTAAATTTTTCCTCTAGTTAACCGTCAGTTTTATAATATAAATTCGTGCACTATTTTCTTTCTATCATCGGTTAACCTTACCAATGCATCTGGTGTCACCTGGTTTCCTTACATAACTTTGTTGACACTCGCAATGGAAACCAGATGGTGTGTCGTCCACGCATATCTCTCCTTCTCTTCTACAGCTTTCAGCTGAATTTTCACAGGAAGCAACTGAGAAAAGAGCAGAATGAATGTATTACATTAAATATATTTAATTATTGACATAGGTTTCTTGGTAGCACCGCAGAAATGTGAAGGAAATTCCTAAAGTTGAGTGAACCCTCCACTCACCACTGTCTCTTATTATATATTTTCATTTATACTACTCATTCTATTTACACTTATACTTATATTATGAGATGGCTATACCTTCGCACACGGAATCCTCTGGTACGTTCCAAACGCCGCCCCTCATGCAAATTACGATAGAGTTGAGAACTAAAGCTGAACTCGTGACGTAACCATCTTCACAGGCCACAGCGCATGCGCTATTGGGTGTCCTTGCACAACCAGCGAATATAGCGTGAGGAACAGGTGGACATTTGATCTCAAACATATCTGGTAAGATGAATGGCAATTGCAACTGGTAGAATGTTTCAAATCAACATCACAAAATTCAAGACAAAGGAATTTGTTCCTCGTCGATCTGTAATTCACTTGAAATCATTTTCGTTCTTGAATAGCAAGGTTAAAACTATATCCATTCCAGTTTATTCACTAGTTTTCATAATCTACATAATGTCCAACTCGTTGTTTATGCGATCATTTTATGTAAGCTTCAGGTAATGTAATCCACCAACATTGTCATAAATAGAGTAGTTATCAGCTCTACCGACCAATAACAGTTTTGTTTAGTAAAAATCATTGCTTTTGTGCATCTGTAAATGTATTGGGTTTCTGGTTTCGAGCGATATTTACATGTTCCCCGCTTTGTTCATTGTGTATCCTATTTTACGTGTATTTTTCTTCTTCCATGAGCTTCGAGATTTGTAATGCATGAGTTTGCGAATACAGTTCACTTACAAAAAGGAATGTTTTATTTACCTACATTCGCCTGTAGGCTAAGGGCAGCGACGTCGTTCACTTTTGGGTCGAACAAAGCACAAATCTATATGGGGAGAAATCACAGCGGTTCAATTGATAAATTTAGTGATAACTTAAGTATTTATATGAAACCTAAACTTGACGAGCTCCGGTTGTTTACCGAAAACAGTGGTTACGTGCGTTAATCAGTCGTCAGCGGGCTGGGGTTAGTCGTATGACTATTTGTTGTCACTGCCATTAATGATTTTCCGAGTAACGACGGTCGAGTTGAGTCGCATCGGGACGGGATCAGTCAAACAGTACGGTGCCGCGGGCTTAAGTCTTAATGTTTATTCACATTTTTTTAATAAATTCTGATAATTCAACAAAACCAAGTGTTTTGTTTAACATAACAACAGAGCTGATATTCAACACGATTTATCCTTGTCACATCTTTACTTCATTAAAAAACCAAGTCATTTGAGGACATAAAACTCTTTGTTTTCCTGTTGAACTGACCTAGCTGCATGTGTACTAGAGTGTATAGTCCAGTCGCTTCAATTGACGAACCTCAGCTCTTGGAAGTGAAATATGCACCATGAATAAGCATACAATGTGAACTGTTTCAAATATAGAACATATTTGAGTCATGTAATCATCATTAATACTTGAGCGTAAACAATCAGGTTACATGCTAAAACGCGATTTGAACCATTTGAATTCAGAAGTAAAATTCTAAGCCATATCGTATACAAAATACTTGTTCTCTTTTTGGTTTCCCGAAAGGAAAGCTATGGAGTCACTCTTAACGAACTTTGAAAATTGCGAGGGGGGGGGGGGGTGGGGCCGCGGATTTCAAAATCGGCAATTATATAATGCGGATCGCAAAGTCTGTAATGACTATTACGATTAGATTCGTCCAACACGGCAACATACATAAACACTGTACTCAAAGCCGAAGAATTTGTTGGTAAAACACCCATTGGCCAGCGACGGCATAGTGTCTTTTCTCAAAAAGGTTCGTATTGCAAAATTCGTAGGGTCTGCACTGCTTGTCAATGTTAGAAAAAAAATTATGAATGGAACATTACAATTCAATTAGTAACTATTTATTTAGTAACTTTTAATAAAAGTAGGTAGTTAACATGACTTTAAATGTTAAACTATGTTGTGTTCTATACAGACATTGGTAACCCCCTTATACAATAAACAACAAAAAGGTAACGTAAATAAAATCTATAAGTGGAAATAATAATAATGATAATGACGACTATGACAATAACAATAAAATCATCATCCTCATCCTCATCATCCTCATCATCATCATCATCATCATCATCATCATCATCATCATCATCATCATCATCATCATCATCATCATCATCATCATCATCATCATCATCATCATCATCATCATCATCATCATCATCATCATCATCATCATCATCATCATCATCATCATCATTATCATCCTCCTCATCATCATCAAGTATGCAAACAATTGCGAAGAGTAAACTAAAAAATGGAAAACTAGTCTCAAAGATCCACCATATTTCATCTGAGCAGCCTTAATCATAATAACATTTTCAGAAGGCAGTGAAGTAGCCCTCCTCTTACAATCCTCTCTAAGAAGGCTTTCGCTACTGACTAATATGAAATTCTTTCAGTACCCCTGTCATGTCAGTTTCATGTTTTCTAATCTTGAAAACTAACCTCTGTAGTGACTTCTTCTTGAATATCATCAGAAATTGAATTCAAGACAATAGTGTACATCCAGGAATCACTGAAAATAAGTCAATAATTAAAAAAGGGGATAAGAAATCGTTCCCACACTGTCCTTGTATGGAGCTTGAGTGGCTTAGCATTGTCAGACGATGCATGTGCCCTTGTTGTAAAGTAATATTGATCAAAAATTGTAGTGGAGATTTATTTAATGTATAATTTGGTCTTTTTTGATATTATCTTTTTTAAAGTGTTTGACAACAACTGACGATCCTTTTTACTTGAATTTAGTCCACAAAAATTGTGTTAACTAAGCTGTAACCAACAAACCAACTTTAAAATGTACATTTCATGAAACATAATGGCTCTAGTTTAAAACCTTAACTCTACTTTCACATAAAATACCATGTGTCTTTTGAAAGCAACTTTACACTCAGTAACAGTCCAATAGTTTGTCATCGGGATGTATTCGGTGGACGGTGGCTAAACCCATGCAGGTCGTGGCAAAGGCGTGGTTAAACCAGGCTCTGACTTTTGGCAAAGATCGTGTGCAGTATCTGTACTTAACAGCTTTACATCTGAATCGCGATACACACTTGACCATTCAAGGGGACTGGGATTGAAAGTGTATCAGTAGTTTCATTCTCTTTCTTGGGTGATTTTACATAAAAAGGTATCCTCTGACTATAGGCAAGGATTCATTCACGCCAAGTAGAACGTAGAACCAAGTTGACTGATCCGCTTGGCATCCTCCGCGGAGAATTGGACACGGGATACTCCGGACCGTTCTAAACTACAGCGTGTCTTGAACCAAGCAAGATTTAAGTAACCGGCAGAGTGAGTCATTCATTTGCCCATCATAGAGCCCGCCAAGTTGCGTCAGCTGATCAAATATATGTTGAATAAATATTTAAAGTCTCCAGAGAGAAGTTTGCCATCATGCTATCATGGGAAAAGACGTTTTGCATAAACTCACTTTAGATGGGTTCGAGCCTGGATGATCAGGTTTCCGGTCCATCGTTTTCTGACACCTGACTAAGTACTTCTCGATAAGCTTAAATATACCTTGACGGTTAGACAATTTATCTTTCAACAAATATGGTTCCTCATATTAGCACAATGGATGAGTATACTGAAAATCTACAAAACATGTATATAATTCATCTTCCTTACATCGCAACACACAGGAAGGAGTTATATTTCCTTCAATTGTAAGATCTAAAGCTACAATAAGATTATACCACAATGCTCTTTGCAACTTGGCTACCGCAAAACATCACCGCTGCCCCAAACACGTTTGACTTTACAGAATACATCATTCTTTATCTCGCCTCTCTCCCCTCCACCCCCCCCCCCCCTCACCACACACACACACACTTCGAAATGAGCTTTGCTGCCCAATGGATGTCGGACAGGTTCAGCAAACCTAACAAATATCAGTGGAGACCACATAATAACAGTAAAGAGAGTACACCAATTTCTAGATGCGTTACGTTAGGGTAAGGAATCAAAATTATAAAAAATGACGAACATTTCTTACCCTCTGTCGGCAGTTATTGTTGGATGAGAAAATTCAATATCTCCAGTGCACCTTGTTTGTTCAAGATTTCCTGGTGGACCAACATCTGCATAAGCACAATGATTACTTTTTGAATGAGACTGTTAACATGGATAACGCTCAGATATAAACACAAAAGAGAATATCTAAACATACCTTAGTGTCCACACTGATCATTTCAACAATAATGTAATGGTAATAATGATGTATAATATAATTATTCTACATCAGTTAAGTACAAAAAAAGCCGCAAATGCTTACAATTGATATATTACGTCAGGTTCGCACCTGTTTTTAACTGTGGATAAATCATACTTACGAAATTATCTCAAATTAAAGTAACCTAATTTGTTTTGAGATTCGCAAGAATTTAATTAGTATGGACGAATACTTTTGATGCTGTGTAAAATGTTTCTTTCAAAATCTCAAATACGTTGAACAACATTTAAGTCAAATTCAAATTCAAATTTATTAATTTATAAAGCGTTAAATCTGTAAAATACATTCTAAAACGCTGTACAATAGTAAAACTACAAATGAATATAATAATTAACAATTAATAACTAAAACGATGTTAAGAACTATTGTTTAAAAACTGAGTAAAAAGGTGAGTTTTCAAATCTCTCTTAAAAATAGTAAGACTATGTTGTGAACGAAGTGTCAGCGGAAGGGAGTTCCACAACCTAGGTGCATAGACGTGGAATGCACGTCCACCGAAGGTGGTGCACCTGTAACTCGGGGTACTCAACATAAAAGCATCATTGGACCTCAGGCGGTAGGTACTGTTGTGGCGCAGTTCAATCGACTCACCAAGATATTCAGGAGCCATATCATGTAGAATTTTAAACACAATCAAGAGAACTTTAAAATGAATACGGAGCTGCACAGGAAGCCAATGTAAGTCTATGAGAGCAGGTGTAATGTGATCAGATTTTTTAAGGCCTAGAACAAGTCTAGCAGCAGAATTCTGAACACGTTGCAATTTATTGATCAAATAAGCGGGAGCACCATACATCAGACTGTTACAGTAATCAATTTGGCTAGTAATAAAGGCATGAATGAGTGAACAAGCAGCCTCATGAGTGAGATAGTCACGAATACGAGCAATATTATGAAGATGATAATATGCAACACTACAAACTTTCGAGACATGTTGGTCCATAGATAACTTCTCATCAAAAATAACACCTAGATTTCGCACTTTGGAACATGGTGTAATCTGTGCATCACCAACAGTGATATCACTAATGGTAACTTTTTCTAATTGTTGCCTACCACCCAATATGATGAATTCAGTTTTACTGTCATTGATTTTCAGTTTATTGGTCAGCATCCAGTGTCTTACATCGGAGATACATTCCTGCAAGGCAGTCACTGCGAATTCCTCCTGAGCACGAGAGTCTGGTTTGAATCCAATGTACAGTTGGTGATCATCGGCATATCCTTGAGCACTAGGTAAATGGCGTTCAATAATCTCGAGAACGGGTGCAGCATAAACCGTGAACAGAACGGGTCCCAAACACGAGCCTTGTGGAACGCCAAATCTCAGTTGAAATGATTTGGACAGCTTGTTATTTACCATAACTTGCTGGGTGCGTCTTTCGAGATATGATTTAAACCAACACAGGGCTGTGGAAAACACCCCAAGATGTGATTCAATAGTCTTTAACAATATCCCATGATCGATGGTGTCAAAGGCAGAGCTGAGGTCTAACATGACGAGAAGAACCACTTTCTGCCTTTCGAACTCCAGCCGCATATCCGACTGAACTTTGAGTAGTGAGGTCTCAGTACTATGAAATTGTCTGTATGCAGACTGATTAGGAGGTAGTAAATTGTTGTTCGATAAATGTAGTTGAAGCTGTCCAACAACTGCTCTTTCCACCAATTTTGACAGAAACGGAAGGTTACTCACAGGTCGGTAGTTGCTGAAAACATTCTCCGCCCCCGGTTTCTTCAAAATTGGCGTTACCACAGCGTTTTTCCAAACTGGTGGAAAGTAGCCATGTTGCAGAGACATGTTTATCACCATAGTTAAAAATGGTAGAATCACCTCCGCACATTCCTTGAGCAACCACGTCGGAATTGGATCGTTCACACAATGTTTGTTCGGAGACTGGCGGAGAAGTGCCCTAACGTCTTCCTCACTTAAAACAGAGAATGAATGGAAAGACGGTGTAGCGGAATAAGCAACATTCTGTCGACAGATATCAGGGACATCATCATTATCAAGTTCATCTCTGATCTTGTCAATTTTGGACATAAAATAGTCCCCGAAATCATTCGATAGTTCGTCCAAAGAAAAAGTCGGTGGATATTGGATGTCACAATTCGGTTTCAGGAGGGAGTTCATTAGCTCAAATAGTCTTTTCGAATCAGAAGAACAGTCTATTACCTTTTGTGAGTAGTGCTCAGTTTTAGCCCTGATAAGCTGAGCTCTAACCGAATTACGGTGATGTTGGAATTGTTGTTTTCGAAACTCTCTATCAACAGGATCATCCACAGGACACTTTCGCCAACAACGCTCGGCTTTGCGGCGGGCACATTTGCCTTGTTTAATTTCATCATTCATCCATGGAACAACTGGTCTGATCGTGATGACTTTAGTCTTAACAGGTGCGTGTTTGTCGATGAGTTCTCGGAGAGTTGTATTATAGAGTGCCACGATACGATCTAGATCCGTAGGAGATGTTACTGTCATATCTGATGTAATGGTACACAGTGGGGAAGCCTGGATATCCCTTTTAAACATGGCGATGTCGATGGCTTTATATTTCCTAAAGGATATGGATTTCCGATCAAGACGTAGTTTCGGAAATGCAAGGTCACTATGTACGAAGGCATGATCTGATATAAAGTGAGCGACATCCGGTGTCGATAAAACTAAATTGTCGCATTCCCTCGTGATCAGTAAGTCGAGTACGTGACCCGCGGAATGCGTGTGGTCTTTGACATGTTGTTCAAGACCAAAGCTTGAAATAAGGTCATTGAACTTCCGTGCATGCATGTCCGAAACATCATCAACATGGATATTGAAATCCCCAGTGATTACAACTGGTTCCTTATATGCAATAACAGACTCCAAGTAATCTGCAAATTCCTCCATAAAACAGTTAACTGAGGTCGAATGTTCTGCCGAGTAAGGAGGGCGATAAACGACAATGATCCTGACCGTAATATCCGGTCCTGTGACTCTCCATTCAGAAGACTCAAATGATTGGCCCTGGTTTGCAATGATTTTCTTTGCTTCCAGTGGTTCTTTGCACAGTAAACCAGTTCCTCCACCAGCCCTGTCCTCTCTAGGGTGGTCATATAGCTTATAACCATTAGGTGCACACTCACATCGGATTGCATCATCGTCCTTTTTCAACCAAGTTTCCGTGACAGCACACAGATCAACAGCATTGGATACAATGTAGTCTGAAAAATCACCGGTTTTGTTCCTTATGGAGCGAGTGTTCACTGTACAAAAATTCAAGCTTGACAAATGTCTAAGAGACCTAGGTGGATTCGGTACCCGTTTCACTATTTGCAAATTACCATAATCAACCCCATCGCGTCGATCAAATTGTCTAATTCTTGGCTTCCCAGATCTGCACCCACGTTTGGTCCGCACTGAGTCGTTAAGAATGCTATTGTCTCGAAGGAGTTGAAAAAGTGTGTTAGATAATCTCGGTAATTGGCCTCCATTCAGTTCGAGAAGCCGCTCCGCAGAATAGTGTAATATTGTCATTGAGTAGGAATCTCCAATAACGAGATCTCCATGCACAATTGCACCAGAACAATAGAACTTAGTTCTGTTCTTGAAGTGTCGTGAAGGCCTGTGTGTAGGCTCGTGTGTAGGCTCGCTATAGAATAACTGGCCTAAGCTTTTATCACTGCCGTAGGGAATAACTCCCAGAGTTGAAAAATTATATGTGTCCAAATTCCACAAATGACACCAAAATATGGGTGAACAGTAAACCAATACATACGAAATGTGGCTGAACAACATAGTACCGATAACAAAATCCTTAAATATCCGAGTATACGTAATAAAAACGATAAAATATGAGAGCAAGAATTGACAAGCAGCCACACGCGGCGCTACACTATAATTAACTTCGTATATGATACTTAATCACAAGTATGCAATAATATTTGTACACCGTAAATTGGAGCATTTCACTATCATACATAATCAATCAATATAGCATAGCAATGTCAGAATGTTTCTGACGAATAACAAATACGAAAACAATTGACTGAAGTGTTTATGCCAGTGAATTATATGTAATGCAAATACAAAAAGTACTTATATGTCTTGACATGGGGCGGGTGAAACTGGATACATACAAAACCAAAACGTAATTAATGATATAAGAACTTACTGTAGCTGTAAACAATATTTAGTCTAGCTGGAGCCAACTGATAGGAGAACGTTCCAGTGTCGTGGACGTTCAAGCTATAAAGGAAGGCAATAACCAACATGAGTATAAATGGTTCCTTTATTGGGTAATTATTTTTTCTCGCATTATCAATACCAATGCGATTTCCCTTGTTAATTAATTTCCATTGGGATCAAATTCGAGCTTTGATAAGCAGTACTGACGGTTATATGGCTAACCTAAGCCAGAACCCAACTTCCACAGCCCCGATCCCCAACCCTACCCTATACAAAGTTAAGGGGTATGTAATGCAAGTCACTAAAATGTCATTTAACTATAGACATACGTATTTCTTAAAAACTATACAACTATTGTAAGTTACAAGTAAAGCCATATATATAAAACTGATGTAGCAACTTACAATAGTGACGACACCCTTATTTCAAAATCAGCTCTGATATTTAAAGATAGGTCAGAGGTCACCAACTCCGCTGTGATATCATCCAGCTTCGTGAATCTTGCTGAGTTTCCTGTTTGAAGATTACTGAACACAAAACTGTGTAAATAACCAGAAAACAAACAGTCTAAGCAATTTCTTGTCATGTTCGACTTGTGTCCATTGATGATACAACATACACAGAAGAGTACTACCCTGAATTACTTGGCACCATATACCAATTTGTAAATTTGTCCGAAATTTACTTTTCGAGTTACCGTACATGTTTACAAAGTTTCCAGACGTGACTCCTGTTGACGTCCAAAATGATTGACCTACAAATATTAAGATAACCCAATGACGACGTAACACAGTAATGATCACTTGGTTACGGTATCTATGTATCGGGGACCTTTGTTGAGAGTGGTTTAGAACTGTTTTATCTTCATGCCCAAGTTCTATCTTGTGTGAAAATGGTACGGTTCATCTACATACAGAGTATCAGTTTATGGAAGCTTTAATTTGTTGTTACGACATATTTACATGGTCCCGATACTTTACACTCTTAAAAGTATATCATCATCATCATCATCATCATCATCATCATCATCATCATCATCATCATCATCATCATCATCATCATCATCATCATCATCATCATCATCATCATCATCATCATCATCATCATCATCATCATTTTTCTTTTTCAGGCCACTTTAGACCTGTATGTTTAGAATACCTCATCAAATCTTAGAGTTTAGCTCTTACTTGCGTAGGTATGTCGTTGATGATCCACGGATATCTGTCAGATCTGAATTGATTCTGTATTCGGGAATATCTGGGGCAGTAAAAACTGCGGAGAGCAAATTTCGCCCTCTCTGCCTCTCATCTATGAAATTAACAATAAAAACCATATCAAAGAAACCACTTTGAAGTCATTTACAGCTAACAGATCTTCTCTTATCCCATCACAGGATACGAGAGATCAGTGATAAAATATTGAGTTTACACCCACCCACTGTTACATGTTTAAACCTCTACATCTGGCATGTCATTTTGATAGATACAACGATCAAGTGCCCACATGTTCATTTTCTAAATAAGCCAGCAACAACGGCTTTTGTAAAGTTTCCTCAAACGAAATAAGTTCATTCAGTTGCATCTCTTACTTCGACAATAAGAAATGCGGAAAATACTGCTCCCTAATGACTGTTCCCATTGCTTTATTGCCATAAGTGTGTGTGTGTTTGGGGGGGGGGAGAGGGGTAATAGTCGGTAGTGAGAGGGTGATTTACATTTACACAAGTATGGAAATAAACCGCTAAGAACAAGCGACTATTTCGCACTTCGCATATTACAGCAGAAACGAATACAAAATTGGAAGATTGCGAGTGTACCAAGTCATTATGCCGACAGACCCTAGCCGGGTGCTACATTTGTTTATAATTTGCCCAAGGAACAATTGAATACACACAAGCTTCAATTGTGTTAATGAGAATATCAGCTAAGTTTAATACAAAGTCAGTTTGAAATATTGGTTCCACACCAGACTAGACCTGCTCATAACACGATGCACGACAGTTTGCGAAAACATAACTTAAGCTAAAACATTTGAATCAGTACCGTATCCCAGCAACATGCCACGACGAAGCTTTGTCAGCCAATTAAACCAAATAGTGCATATTCTTGGCCTATAAATGGTTACTTTCTAGATCATCAGCCCGAATTTGCTCTCCAAGGTTTAATTGATCTAGGCCTTTATCATTATGCATCACCAATAATACTAAAAGTCTTTTGGCTACCAATAAATGTAACATATACCTAAATAATAGTGGAGTACGTTTATGGTATACTGCAACCTCTGCAAATGGGTACGTGCCAAATAACTTGTCAGAAATGAAAGAATGCTGGTTATTAATTTAACATTAAATTATTTAAGCCATTCCAGGGAATTGGAATAGCTCCCTGCATTGCCATACCTACCGATTGAGCTACCTTGACTCGCTCTTGCAATGGAATATCTGTCCGCATGTCTTGCTGATTGGCACAACACCAGACACAGTGTTATCATCAACGTCACTCGATATCCTGTCATAATATTTCCTTACAGACTTTGTAGTCCGTGTAGTACGTATTACCAACAAACCAGTCGATTCGTCATAGAAGTATTGTTATATGCGAATCCTCTTCAACCTTTCAGCCAAATAGTTGTGACACTTTCTGCAGAATATCAAGAGATCTGAATAAATTCTCTTGCTTCATAGGTGACAGTGCACTTGTTCTAACTTTTATTTGTACGAGTAAACATCCAAAAGCTGATATTTCTTCTTTTTACAGCCGTAAAGTACGAACGTTTTTCTTCTGTGAGCCTTATGACCTAGAATGGCAATGAATTTGTACAGTCTGTATACAGACATGCATTTGTACAGTCTGTATACATACATATATATATGTTTGAGGTAGTCACCTGTACTGTACAATCACAGGAAACGTCTACAGCTACTGAAAAGCTGTAGACAAAGAAACTAGTAAAATGGAATCGTGTAAGGTGGCTGATAAATGGCAGTGAACCTACATCTATATTCGTCCGGATGCAACGACTCACCGACAATACAATTTGCAGGTCTGTGGTAGATTTATAGTTAATGGCGTGATTAAGGGAAGTATTTAAAAGTTTACAAGTTTTGAAGAGTTTGAATAGTTTGAAACCAGATTTCAACCACCCCCCCACCCCCTTCCCCAAGGTGCGTCACTAGAATATATGTGGACAGTAATGCCATGTTTTGCCGACAAAGAAGAAATAGTATCGACAGGAAATGTTGACAAGGGAAGTGAAAGCCCGACAGGTTACGGGGTGGGGAGCAGTGAGCACGGGTCCGCTGATCCTGAAGGTGCCCTAGTTTGAGTCAGGTCCACAGAAAATGCTGACGTTTACGGTATTTTTGGTGCTAAATTAGCACTAAACTTCGACATTTACTGCTATGGTATATAGGTTGTGAAGGAAAGACGGCGGTGTCTGCAGTCTACATATATATGTTCCAATCTCCTCTCCTCCCTGCATAACCCGGCCCTTTATTTCATTCCACAGCCTTTGAGCTACGGTCCCGTCTTATATCTATCTGCGTTACTTTGTTCTCTGTAGTAAGGATCGGCATCAATGCATAGTATCCCATTTCATTCATACGTCTTCTCTGAGATACCGTATACAATGACGGTTACGTTCGAAATGGAGATCAGGGGTTCCAACGCTAGCACCAGCTCAGTGCACTGAATTATTCATATCTTGCACGGGGTTGACGCTTTATGTATTTTCTTTTTCTGGTGAGAGTAGTCTATGGCTCCGCCTATTTTCTATAAGACACCGCCTTTTCTCCAGCTGAGTGTAGCTTGAAATGTCGATCAAATCACATTATCGATTTCCATTGGTTTAGATATGAAAGAAACGCCATTGTAATACATATTCATTTTACCCGATTATCGATGATATACTGTTTGGCCCGCGAAGCTCGAACGCACCGCCGTCTGCTGAAAGCAACGTTCTTGTGCGGACTAAGTGCCAAGTTATTTTACTGAAAGCGATGAAAACTGGACTGGGCCAACATTTTATTGCTTTTATGTAATAACACCTTTTGATATCCCTTCTTCACATGTAAATGCTACAAGACAAACGTCCTTAATTCGGTTATTTGCCATCAGTGTAACGGTCTTTACCTTAGCCGTAGGTAAGCTAGGCTGTCACTGTGAAGTGAAACTTTACGCAGGTTACGATTTAAGGAAATAAGTCTACGATTATACTACATGACCTACTCTTACGACGGAGGACTACTAGTTCTTCTATTAGGCTAGTAGTAGGCAAATACTTATCGCTAGGTTATGTTGAACTAGCACAGTAGCCTAAACCTCAAATATGGTTTATACTTCTAAAACGTAGCCTCTCAAGTTGTCCAGCCAGATTTTAAAAACGACAGCATACAAAACTCTTGCCAGGCCAGTACTCGATTTTGATTCAGTAGTCTGGACCCCTATATCACCAGTGTGATTTGAATAAAGTAGAAGCTCTTCAGAATTTCAGAGAAGAGCAGCCAGAATTTGTATGGCAGACTACTTTGAAAATATACTTCGAAAATATCTGAACATTGAAAATGAAGGTATTTGATGCCTCTTCGCCCCTTGGTAATGGCATTTAAAAGAGACGCTTATCAATGAGATCACTCCATGTAATAAGAGATACCGCATTCACCAGAATGAGTCAATTTCAATAACCTCACTTATCTCATTTGTATTATGAATACATTACAACGTAAATTGTAGAAATACGTTTTTCTGCAAGCATGACTATAACAAATTTCAATAAAAGAATATCTTCCATTTCTTTTAAAGGAGGAATAAACTCTGGGTTTTTGAAGTGTACATGTGGTAGGGGATATTTTTCTGATACCATTTATGAAATAACTAAGCAAAATATAGTTTCCCTGAATTTTACGCGATTTTCCCAATAATTTTTTTTTACCCATTTGAACAACGGCCATTTTGTTAATTTGAGGATTAAGGGCGCTTCAAAAGTGACGTAGGCTAGCCGCATCGAAGCTTTGCATACGAGTTATAGTCTATTCACACTATGTTCGAGCATCTTGCTTCGCTTATTTCACCGGTTAAAATGCCCGAATGCCAAACCTTTGGTTCTGTTAACCGAAGAGGGGAAGAGGGAGCAGAAAAAGGAAAAATATATTTCGTTATTCCAGATGGAATAAAATATCCGGAAAAGAGTGAACTTTCACTGAGGTGTACTGTACCTGTACGTCATGTTCTCAGCAACCGTAGGAAAATGATTCTTTTTCTTGTACCTCAAGAAATTTACAAACAGAATTCTAAATGAACTGGCTCCAAAAAAATATCTGGGAGAATTCAGGTCTGTTGGTCAGACATTTTCCTGCGTTCAACAAAGCTTTTTCCGCGAACAATCCAAAGCAGCATACCCTTCCCTTGTCACTTTCCAATGGCGAACAGAGTGCACACCGACACCATTCTTCGCAGTGGCTCGCGAAACCGGTATTTGTATCAGCAACGGAATTCGACCCAACATCACCAACAGTCGCGGACTGATTCTTTGCACAAACTCCTCCTCTCGATGTCTCAGTTCTTCCTCTGAACATTCTGGTTCGAAAAGATACGATTCCAATCCAAAGGCTTCCACTTTCTTTTTTGAAGATATTTGCTCGACAGTAAATTGGAGTGCAATGATAGACGTAAGTAACGCTATCGCTAGGACTGAGTATGCGTGTTGGAAACAATCTAATTTAAACATGTTAAAAATCAAATCCTTGAAAAGAGCCCAAAATTTATATTCCTACTGATGCTCGTTACAATAACAAATTTCACACACTTTCAAGCATTTTTACAGATCAATAAAGACAAAAGATATTTTTTGATCGATATTTTATTCATTTCTATTGTTGAGAGTACAATTCTAATTATTTCAGGGATTGGCAAATATTTTGTCTTGAAATACGCGAAGCGGCTCGCTTTCGTCACGGTACATCCGGGAACTGGCTCAATTCAAACAAAATGGCGCGACACATGAAGTACATTCAAATCGTTTTATCACCTCAAAGAAGGGATTTTTATGCTTTTCTTTTGCTTTTACTGGAAAGACCATCTGTCAAAACGTAAAATTTCTCTTTTAATTAAGCAGCATCTAACAAGCATCTAGCATGCATTAGTTAACAATCATTTAGCAGGTATCTTAATAAACAAGCATCTTAAAAAACAAGCATGTTTCTCGTAATCACTCTTGTTACCCATTCGTGATATTTTGAGTATCTGGTATAAACCCCGTAACTACCGGGTCGTCCGCAACCAACACCCCAACTGATAATACCCATCAAGACCCAACGACTACCTTTCTTCATTACATACGGCCCACCGCTGTCTCCACGACAAGAATCAGCTCCACCTCTTTCATAACCAGCAAAGAACATATTTCTTGTAACAACATATTCCTGTTGACGGAAATATTCCTTGCATGTAGAGAATGGAGTAAGTGGTATTTTTACTTCTTGTAGGTTAACTGATGCAGCGCCACCCTCAGTCATAGCTCCCCATCCGTTGATTTGCCCAGATACACCGGGGACTAGGAGGTCCCTGTCAATTGTCGTGTTTGCCAAGCATATTGGTCGTACGTAACTGCTGTACCTCTGCAGGGGCGTGACTAATTTTATTAAAGCGATGTCGTTATTATATGTGTCGAGGTCAAATTCTTCGTGTGTGTAGAAAGCCTCAACACGAACAGATATTTGACCATCCTCATCTGTCAATGTGTCATGATCCCCCAGTGTTACGTTTAGTTGACTTGCACGGATATTGTTATGAAAGAGAAAACATGCAGCAGTTGTTACGACCCATTGCCTGTCTATGAGAGACCCAGCACAAAAGAAACGACCATTCAATAGTAGCCTCGCCATCCATGGGGCGGAGCCTCTCTCCGCGTCATGCCCTCCAATAACACGACCACTCTGTACATCTCTCGTGTTGGCATCTTCTGAGACCTCGGGTGATGAAACAATTCCGCAATCTTCGGAAGAGAAAAAAACAGAATACAGATGGTGTCAGTGAATTTTATGTATTTTCTTTCTGACTTTAGAAATTATGGACAGCAATTTCTTCTCGTTCCCTTCCTTTTAATCAGAGCCAAGCTTCAACATTTATTTCGAGGTTGACCCTCTGAGCGTGCGAAAGGGATGCCAGGCAATAAAACAATGAACTTCCTGGCAGGTTCATATCACTCATAACCCTTGAAGTACCTTGATGTATAACAAACACTATTGCATAATGTACATGGAATAGACTTGACAAAAGTGTTACAGCACTGCTACAATAATAACATGATTAAATTGCATGAATAAACATTTTGGCAAAGTAAGCACTTTGATAACATAACAGACTCCTAACAAGTTCCACTGTGCTAAGTAGCTGAAGATTGTTCATACGTGAAACTCAGTTGCAACCTTTGAACAAACACATTTTCAAACAACGTAATCCACAACATAACCTCCATGGTGTGATCATTGTTTATCATGTATTTCGTCATTGCAACACGTTACACATGTATACCGGAGCTGCTTACAGTTTAAAGCTAAAGTTTTCAAGTGTGTTACAAATGACGTAAGTTGTTAAGCCAATTTACCATCACTGTTCAGAGTGTGCAGCAATGCGTAAACTGCTGCTCTTGCCTGAGCAATCACATGTCCTTCACTGTCGGCTGCAACACAAACGTAAAGACCCCTCTCGTCAGCTGTGAAGTTTCGTAAAAGAACGTCATCGTCTACCTTTAAAACAAAGGATGTGAGAAGAAGTTGGAAAACCTTTTAGCCTCGAGCGGTGGATACAAGCTTCATCGTTTCGTTTATATCCCGAAAAACTTGGCTATTGGCAGTTTGCAAAGTGGGCGACACCTTCTTTGTTGAAATGTAGTAGAAAAAATCCTACGTTATTGAATCGTCTATGTGAAACTACGTAGAGCATGAATTGCGTCAAATGAACCAAAAGTCTCCCTATATGTAACCAATATATACACTTTAAATATAGGATAGGCCTATGCTTGATTCTTTAATAGAACAAACCTTGTTTGCATCAAAAATATTTGTATCAGTATACTTGAAGAAGCTGAAGTGGCAAATTACATAACAAGGCGATTCTTAGATATAATGTTCTCCTTTTCTCCATTATACTCAATGATTACCCGGCAATATATTCCTTAAGCTCATTAGAATTACATGAGTTAACTCATTTAGTCCTACACCCCTCCTCCATAATACCTCAATGGTGCGTTGATTGTAAACCAAGGGCGAACCGTCCTTCAACCAACTCAGTTGAAGCGTTGCAATACTGGACGAACACGTCAGAAGATGACTTACCATTGGAGACCGTTACATCACCTGGCTGTGAGTCAAACACATAACTAGTGGGGAAGTCTATGTAAATAAAATGAGAATATTTTTTATTCATGTTGGACTTAAAAAATGACATTATTCTTGGGTGAAAGAGCAAAGCGTTGTGACCATGTAACATTTATATAGCTCTATAAAGTTAACGTTACGAATTTTAACTGTACCAAGCAGTTAGCAAGTACATTTATATGGTCAATAAATGTGTTTCAAAACATGGTTTATCTGTTGATAAATAAAGATGCAAGTCATTAAATATGACATGGCAAGTAATAGTCGTCATCGGACTAAATCCAAATAACCCCTAACTCAGCAGATCGACTTTTTTCAATTACTCTCTCATGCCAAGAAGTATGAGTGATCAATCTTAGCAACCCTTTTTGGTTACTTTTTAGTATTGGTAGTAATGAAATATAACGATATTCTATTTGAAATATCTTGAAGCTTGGACGCACTGCAGCTCCTCTTCCCCTCCGCCACACCCCCGCTTAATGAAGGTTAATACATATTCGGCTAGAACTACGACAACGTCTTAGCGGAGACATCAAGACCAGACTACCTCGAATATCAGGAATTCAGAGTCAAGGTTGCACCTTTATGGTCCTTAACTGGTGAATAGTAAGTAAATTGTAAATTCAACAAGAACAAAGAAGTTCAAGAACCTATCATCGAGTGAATCTGATAAGACTGGAGTGAATCTGATAAGATGTGGGACATGCGTGCAGAAGCAAATATGAAAATTTCATTCCAAAGGGCACTCTGTTTTATGATGCAGAGAACAGTATACATTAAACTCACAAGCCCGTGCAGTAACTTCGGCTCTTCTGCCACCTGAGCTGGTTGCAACACATTTGTAGGTCCCATGATGATGAACCTCTATGTCGGTTATCATTAAGCTATGATCGCATAGCAGAATAAGTCCATTTGCAAGCCCTGGATGTAAAAATTGGGTACCAAACTGACTGCGAGATGTGCAATTATAGATGGAATTCGTACAGAATTGTTTAGAAATGTTTGGACAATTAAGTATTGCATGCTCTGAAGTTCCAAAATAAATTATTCAGTAGGCAATCATAATAATGACAGAAAATTTTGTAATTGTAAAGTTACTGACACTTTTAAGGAGGCTCTTTTCAAATTGTTTTGTGAACTTTTTATTTCATGAAGATGAGTGTTTAATAAATATTAATTCAGTGATGTTATGCAATCTCAAAGTCGGACTGATAACAAATTGGCAAATGAAGTATAGACATATTTATTTTAACAGCTATGACCTGGCTTTTAATATTACTCATATCATGTGGTACGTTTTGAATAAACCGATTGTGTGACATTATTTATTATATTTCGATATTGTATCTGCTGAATTACAAACAGATATTACCACTGTCGCGTCGGATTATGTTGGGAAACATAAACAATTAAAATAGGTTTTCTATCGATCGAAGCCTCACGTCATATAATGACAGAATTTACTTCACTTCTTTCCGTATCACCTTACCCTGCACCAGGACGTTGATATGTAACTATAGACGGATATGTTAAATACCTGGAGCAATTTGGATATCATCTTTAAACCAAGTGACTTCAGCACTCGCGTCATCAACTTCACAGTGGAATACTCCTATATCTCCAAGAGTTAATTCGGTGTCTTCGGGGCGCTTCAAGAAATCAAGCTGTCGGCTGGCGACATTTGTCGCCATGCGCACAGGAGTAACAGCTGTAAGAACCAATATACTTGTTTTATGAGACCATTTATTTTGCTTTGAATCCATCACATATTTACTCACTGTATTGTTTACATGATAAATCTATTTTACGAGTCTTGATGGCAAGATGCTCTCCCTATCTGCTCTTGTGGTGAGAAAATCATTCCCCACATCTACCCACGCCCGGGAATGTAACACACTAAATTACTAAGAATAACTGTTAAGATTAGATAAGATCATAAAGTAAAAAAAAGAGCCGTTACATAATGTCTACAAGCAGCAAAAGTAAGTACATTTAACAAGTTAAAATTTCCCTGCAAATTGCTTTTTGCTTTTTTCAAAAACTAAAAGGTTCAAAACTATAACTGTATGAAATACCGGTTCTCAGACATTCAGTTACCGGTTTTACCGATTATTTACCAACCTTCACAATTGATACACCCTCTAAGCGTAAGCATTCCACTGTTGCGTCTTTATTATGACCACAACTATGACGTCTAATATCATTTTTAGAACAGTCTTATTAAGAAAGCGATGACCAGCACATGCCACATAATCTAACCAAATCCTTCCAGATCCTTCGCCGTAGTGCGCCGAGGATCTCGTACGGACAGCTCATGGATATCCCAGATGTCCACAAACGACCGTCGCATCAATGATTTCCCATGCGTCGTCACAAACCGTTTCCCATTCCCCATTCACGGAAACCTCAACTCCACCTACATTCGGTGTACTTCCACCAGCAAGACAAATACTTGCAATACTCGAAACGACTAAACTGTTTTGATTACAACAAATAACACATACACTAATTCTTCCAGGATTTGTGAGCCTTTCATCGCCAGTTTTGAAAGCTCCACGTGGTTTTCTTTCTCGTGTCTGACTCGAAGTATGTATGTATGTATTTTATATCCTCTTGCTAGCAGGAACTCGCAAAGAAGCCTCATTGGCTTATCAAAGCCGCAAGCTGACCGAAGTCAGTCTCTTAGATTCATATATAACGACCATGAGTCTGTATGGTCAATTGTTAACAACTCAGTAGCTGAACGACACACAGTAATCTTGGAGTGACTCGAACTGGTGACCTCATGATTGGAATACACCGGCCTTAACCACTGAGCTATAACACTCCTTTCTCATTATCTCAGGTGAGTCTAATTATATCATGTGTCTCATTCTAATTTTCTAATTATCTTATCAAAGTCTAATTAAATCAGGTGAAACGTCAGCAAAAGCTACACAAAGCTAATATAATTGCACAATTCAGTGAAGGATACCAAATGCTTCCGATCATTTGTTACCGTTTAACGATAATCACATATGTAATTAAAGAGTACTTATCGTTTGAGCTGGATCGTAATTCTTCGTAATCTTATGATGAACAAGCAGATAAACAGCAATTTATTATCCATCTACATTGCAAATCATGGTTTTATTTTGTACTAACAGTTAAAGTATACGGATGAGTAAAATATTTTACACTATTCCACCAAAAACATGAAGTGACTTCCTTGTTTCTCTCTCGTGCTGCTTCCCATGCCCCGCCCCGCCCCCCCCCCCCCCCACCTACAAGAAAAATATATGGCTACATACCTGGAAAACCAGTTGTTGGAGCCTCTAAGGGTAAACATTCAACACCAGCATCTTCTTTATGATTACAATTGTGATCTCCAATTTCACTTTTAGGACAGTCTTGTAAAGAAAGCGATGACTCAGCACATGCCACATTATCTAACCAAATCCTTCCAGATCCTTCACCGTAGTGCGCTGAGGATCTCACGCGGACAGCTCCTGGATAGCCAAGTTGTCTACAGACGACCGCCGCATCAATGATATCCCACAAGTCGTCACAAACCGTTCCCCATTCACCATTCACAAATACCTCAACTCTACCTACATTCGGTGTACTTCCACCAGCAAGACGAATATTTGCAATGCCTGAAACGACCAAACAGTTTTGATGACAACCATAACACATACACTAAATCTTCCAGGATTTGTTTTGCTTTATAACGCCTGTATTGAAAAGCTCCACGTGATTTTCTGCTTCGTTTTGGACTCGAAGTATGTTTGTATGTATTTTAGATCCTCCTGCGAGCAGGAACTCGCGTAGAAGCCTCATTGACGAATCAAAGCCGTAAGCTGACCGTATTCATTCTCTTAGATTCATATTTAAGGACCAGGAGTCTGTATGGTCAATTGTTAACAACTCAGTAGCTGGACGACACACAGTAATCTCGGAGTGACTTAAACTGGGGACCTAATGATTGGAAGGCACCGGCGTTAACCACTGAGCTAACACTCCTTTCTCATCATCTCATGTGAGTCTAATTATCTCATGTGTCTTATTCTAATTACATAATTACCTAATCAAAGTCTAATTATCGGATGTGAAACGTCCGCAAAAGCTACACAAAGCTTATTTGATGCATATTTGCACATTTCAACGAAGTATACCAAATGCTTGCGATCATTTGATATCTTCCAATGATAACCACATATGTACTTAAAATGTACTTATCGTTTGAGTTGGTATATAATTCTTCGTAATCTTATTATGAATAAACAGATAAACGTCCCATTTATTATCCATCTTCATTGCAAATCATGGTTTTATACATATTAACAATTAAAGTATACGGAAGAGTAAAATATTTAACACTGTTCCACCAATAACATGAAGTGTCTTCCTTGTTTCCTCTCGTGCTGCCTCCCATGGCATCCCCCTCCGGCCCCTACCCACAAAAAAATATATGGCTACATACTTGGAGCAACAGTTGTTGGAGCCTCTAAGGGTAAACATTCAACACCAGCATCTTCTTTATGATTACAATTGTGAACTCCAATTTCACTTTTAGGACAGTCTTGTAAAGAAAGCGATGACTCAGCACATGCCACATTATCTAACCAAATCCTTCCAGATCCTTCACCGTAGTGCGCTGAGGATCTCGCACGAACAGCTCCTGGATAGCCAAGTTGTCTACAGACGATCGCCGCATCAATGATATCCCACGAGTCGTCACATACCGTTCCCCATTCACCATTCACAAATACCTCGACTCTACCTTCATTTGGTGTACTTCCACCAGCAAGACGAATATTTGCAATGCCTGAAACGACCAAACAGTTTTGATGACAATCATAACACATACACTCATTCTTCCAAGATTTGTTTTGCTTTATAACGCCTGTATTGAAAAGCTCCACGTGGTTTTCTGCTTCGTTTTGGACTCGAAGTATGTTTGTATGTATTTTAGATCCTCCGGCGTGCAGGAACTCGTGAAGAAGCCTCATCGACTTATCAAAGCCGTAAGTTGACCGAATCCAGTCTCTTGGATTCATATTTAACGTCCATGAGTCTGTATGATCAATTGTTAACAACTCAGTAGCTGGACGACACACAGTAATCTTGGAGTGACTCGAACTGGGGACCTAATGATTGGAAGGCACCGGCGTTAACCACTGAGCTAACACTCCTTTCTCATCATCTCATGATGTGAGTCTAATTATCTCATTTGTCTAATTCTAATTAAATGATTACCTAATCAAAGTCTAATTATCGGATGTGAAACGTCAGCAAAAGCTACACAAAGCTTATTTGATGCATATTTGCACATTTCAACGAAGTATACCAAATGCCTGCGATCATTTGATACCTTCCAATGATAACCACATATGTACTTAAAATGTACTTATCGTTTGAGTTGGTATATAATTCTTCGTAATCTTATTATGAATAAACAGATAAACGTCCCATTTATTATCCATCTTCATTGCAAATCATGGTTTTATACATACTAACAATTAAAGTATACGGAAGAGTAAAATATTTAACACTGTTCCACCAATAACATGAAGTGCCTACCTTGTTTCTTCTCGTGCTGCCTCCCATGGCATCCCCCTCCCCTACCTACAAAAAAATATATTGCTACATACCTGGAGCAACAGTTGTTGGAGCCTCTAAGGGTAAACATTCAACACCAGCATCTTCTTTATGATTACAATTGTGATCTCCAATTTCACTTTTAGGACAGTCTTGTAAAGAAAGCGATGACTCAGCACATGCCACATTATCTAACCATATCCGTCCAGATCCTTCACCGTAGTGCGCTGAGGATCTCGCACGGACAGCTCCTGGATAGCCAAGCTGTCTACAGACGACGGCTGCATCAACGATATCCCACGAGTCGTCACAAACCGTTCCCCATTCACCATTCACAAATACCTCGACTCTACCTACATTCGGTGTACTTCCACCAGCAAGACGAATATTTGCAATGCCTGAAACGACCAAACAGTTTTGATGACAACTATTACACATACACTCATTCTTTTACCTTCACTCTGGTGCCACTGGGTAGACGAATTTCGTCAATATCTGAAAACTTCGATAATAATTTACAATTATACGACTGCATCTCATAGAGAAAAAAGCTAGTTGGAACGTTTGCTTGTAATTGGTATTGTTCGTTATTATACTTAAACTGTAAAGAAAATCCGGCTTATACTTGAGAGGGTCAAACCTAAGGTCATATATATATGTATACGTTTCATTATAAGTTCATCGCAGGGCAAGTTTATTTTCTTTTGTAATAATGAGATTAGAATTTGTTTAAGATCAAATAAACATGATTAAATTTTTCCTCGGCGGAAGCACCCCGTCCCCCCCCCCCTTCATCTTAAACTATTAGGAACATTTCGTTATCTTAACAGTTGAGATATTGTCGGCCTGTCGTCGTGTCGTATCTAACACATTCTCGAAGATTTAAATCTGCGATTTGCCTCTGTGTTAAATTAATCCTTTGTCTGTGGTATACTCTTTATTGATGTATTGGCTCTTGACTGTAATTGTTGACTGAATAATTGAACATTTTATAATTTTAATGTTGGTAAGTGCATCAGGCGGTCTGTCCATATTGAGAATCCTACCATGATGTACAGTTTGATGTTAGAGAAAGTATTGCACAAACTACCGCAGCAGGAAGAAATTTAAATGTTAATATGAAAACATGGGAAATCGAAGGTAGTTGAGTAATTTGTATATGTCCATCACGTACACGTGAATTGCGTCAAACAGAGCCCTTATTTAAGTAGCAAGTAACCTCGAACGAAAATGTATCATATTGTGTCACCTATTACTTAGTACTTGTCTCCTTACCTCCCCTCCCCTTTCTCCCTTTTTAAACCATAATGGATAACTTCAGTTACCAGGTGTCACAGTTGACGCAGCCTCAAATGGGAAGCATTCCACAACAGCGTCTTCACCGTGATCACAATTACTGACTCCAAGATCTATTTTAGGACAGGCTTGTGAAAAAACCGATGACTCATCGCATGCTACATTATCTAACCAGATCCTTTCAGATCCTTCACCGAGGTGCGCTGAGGATCTCGCACGGACAGCTCCTGGATATCCCAGCAGTCTGCAGACAACATGCGCATCGGTGATATCCCACGAGTCGTCACAAACCGTTCCCCATCTTCCATTCAGAAAGACTTCCACTCTTCCAACATTCTCCGTTGGTCCACCAGAGATACGAATTATTTGAATGACTGACAGGTAGAGAAGGACAGATTATTACACATGAATTCAATAATAATAAAAATATTATATATATATATATATATATATATGTATATATATATATATACATATACATATATATATATATATATATATAATTATATATGTATATATATACATATATATATATATATATATAAATAAATATAAATATATATATTTCCCCATCTCATTTATTCACGATTTTCATACATGTTTATGGTCCATCGATTATATTTAGAGTTCCGATGAAATGATCAGAAATATATGATATGAGTATATATCAACTCTGTATAAAACGTCAGAATCGACAACATCACAAGAATCGTGACAAAATGTTCCCCTGATACTAATCGGCAGAATCTTAACTAATCCTCTTCGTTTGCATCTCCAAAATAACTTATTTTGATAGCAAGAACGTCTTTCTGCATAAATGTATTTCATATTTCTTTTTGAACAATAATCAAACCCTTTTCAACTATTCCAGTTGAGCTAGCAGGGTGAAGATTTCAGAGCATTTTTACTAACTGCCAACAATATACACCTTGACAATATCAGAAGCAATAGTTATAATGTCAACATTCGAAACTTATTTAAGGCATGGCTGATATTTTCAAACGATTGCAAAACCATCGTATGGAAACATTCCATGATATATGAGTACATTGCATAAAATATTGCTTTCTAAAAATAATAGTAACAACAGCAGTGCTAAATAGCGATTTAAATCTAATTACTAACAATCATGTTGTTCCAAGTGAACAATTTCCAATTGAGTCCTGTCGAAATCATCGTTAAAATGCTTAGGCTTCTGTGACATGAAGAAGGTATAGTAGGAAAGAGTATATAGCGAGGATTTACCGTTCGAATAACACAACCAACACGACAAGATAATTATCAAGAAGAATGTTTCTCTGCTTAATACCGTCATCTCTTCTTCAGAAGTCAGAACCGTTTACTTTTTTATTACTGGCAATACGACCAGGTCACAGAAACCCCGCGAGAGGTTATCGCTGTGTTGAATGTCTGCTTGTACCATCTGAGATTTGAGTGAACTGCCCTTGTTCCACTTCTGACTGTGAGCAATATATAGCAAACTGTGAGACACCATTGAAAGTGCTGCAGAAAAGAATGAAAGTGTCAAAGGTGATATATCGTTTACTATCAAATGACTAGCAGTCTGGAGTAAACATGGGAAGATCCACTCAGTGCCACTTACCTTAGTTTTTCCCACAGAACTCCTTTTGAGAGGACAGTGCCAACAGCAGTAATCCCATTAAATAACACTAATGCACCGCTGTTGTGTCATGAAAGTATTACACAGGATGAAGCCTCTGATTCACAGATGTACTACATGACCTTTCGGATTTCCTGTGTCAGGCAACATATCCATGCATAAAATGAAATGACTTTGGCTAACCGGAATGTTACATTTGAGTGAACTGTGGAGGCGTTGTGGTCAAGTGGTTAAGGCAGTGGACTTGTGATCTAAGGATTACAGGTTCGAGCCCTGGCAAGATCATTGCGTTCCGTCCTTGGGCAAGGCGCTTTATCTCCATTGCCTCTCTTCACCCAGGTGTATAAATGGGGACCTGCGAGGTAACTTGCAAATATAGTTGCGTGCGCCGGTTTGTGGCTGCACCCTATGGGAAGTCCCCCGGGGGACACGTGGTTGTGGTGCACTGTGGTGCCCCAGGAGAGATTGATTGAATTGTGCACACTTTGGTGTGTGGGTGTGACAAGTTACCAATGACCAGGGGTTAAGTTGTAAAGTCATGTGAGGAGGCATTAGCCTCATACAAGACTGTAAACCTTCAACTTTATACATTGTGTTCGTAATTCAGAGTTAAAGAAGAATAACAGTTACCAAGCAGGCCCACTACTTGTAAATGTAGAGTTCTTCTAAGTTCGTCATCAATCGAAGAAACATGCTATTAGGTGATACACATTATTTGGTGAAGCTCATTTTTGTTACATCTTTATTGAAACATTTGGTTAGAACATGACTTACAAGTTACCGAGCAACGTTTTGTAGCAAACTACGTCTAACTTTCATTCTTCTCAATCAAGTTGACAAACAATCGTTCTGATTTGACAACTATACATGCTCTCTCGTGCATAAATTCAGAAATAAAAAGTGCACGTCATAGTTGAATTCAACTATTCTTTATTACCAACCAAAACTGTTCGTTTCTTGGCCATACGTGACTACCCAAGTATTATAGTTCCCCACTCCTAGAGACCCATGTTATGCTTTTAATTTTCCCTTATTTCCTTATCATAAAACAAAGTAAATTGTTTGATTTTAGAAGGTCTTAGAGTCGGGTTTTGGCAATGTAATCTAAATTTAAACAA
This sequence comes from Apostichopus japonicus, assembly GCF_037975245.1. Classification (NCBI taxonomy): domain Eukaryota; kingdom Metazoa; phylum Echinodermata; class Holothuroidea; order Aspidochirotida; family Stichopodidae; genus Apostichopus; species Apostichopus japonicus. The sequence goes on along the minus strand of NC_092563.1, from coordinate 19,782,849 downwards.
TTTTGATTCAATATAACCTACGTCAAACTCAGAATCCCTAGCGTTAACTGTTCTTTGTGTTAGTGCAAGCTGCAACACTTCATATACCTTGCTGTCTAGTCATTTGACTACGTTGTTCACAATTTGTCATGTTTGTGGGAAGAAATGTTCCTATCAAAGCACAAATATGCTCGTCCGTCAGTTCAGTCCGGCAAATTCTACAAAAAGTCAACTGTGGTATGATACTGACAATCCAAGATATAACTGATAGCCGAATCATTTGTTATGATTTTCACATAAATCAATATGCAGTGAGGGAGATCCTTGTATAGACTGAATACTTATTTGTTGTTCTGTCTTGCTTCTTGCTGCCATCGGGAAACGAGCAGTGGATCAGATCCGAATCATATCTCATGCTCGAGGATAACTTCTCAGTGTCTACACTCTTTCACTCTGGATCGGACGTAAGTGGAAGAAGGAGCGGTCTGAGCTTACTTCAGGTGAAGTGCAGATGAAGTATATTCAACGACCTCTTTCTATACTTTTAACATATATTTTTCCCGGCCTGAAGTTTCTATTCTAGATTGATCACTCTGTTTTCGACGACCTTGAAGAAGCTTGAGTTAATGCTGAATTGAATGATGACATTGACATGAGGAAGAACGTGATAGATTCGCCGTGGAGTATTGCTGTCGTTCGAAATTAACCCTTGTATGTACATTACTAGATCTTCATTATTCTACAATGGTGCTGTCGCCGCAAAATAATATGTAGCAACGCATCTCTACAACTTCCTCAATAGATCCATTATCACCCAAAGGGAAAGTCCCGAATTGCTACCTGATAATCAAAGTACCAATAAACTACCACACATGTATCAATAGCCTCGTTCAACGTACCATTCATTATTATGCAGTGATATGGCTATTCTCCGTTCCTCGTCTGGCGTTCATAATGTGGTGTTTTTAGCCCAGAGTTATAGCTATTGTGCGTCACTTTTTACCACCGTGTTTGAATGACTGCCATTTCGTCATTTTGTACTCGTTTTGGCTGAAATGTTGTGGATATTGCGTTTAAAAGGTGACAAACCAAACATGTTCAGGAAAAGTATTTTTGTCCCCATGGCCTTTCTGTAGAGTTTCATTTACCTAGAATAGTCCGACGTTTATCGCATTACATGTTTGGACATACAACGAAACAATCAATTTGATTTTCGTGTAAATTATTTTGAAATAGTAGGTCATAAGTAGAATATAAATGCGGGTACTCGGGTGCATGTAAACTTGATTGAAAAACCAATTCTTACCTACATTGGTTGAAAACCCTGTTACGCTGCTTTTAAAAGGATTACCGATACCCAGAGTATAGATGATTGATGTTCAGGCCTTAGAGTGTCACGTCATCAAACTAAAATAGTCATCAAACTAAAATTGGCATTCCAATTTTTACTGCTATACTTAGATTAGGGAAAGCAACGAAAATGATTGTTCCTCTGGGGAACTCAACAAACACCACACATTGGAATTAGAAGGGATGTCCTTATGTATAGGTTAATCGATGCATTTCTGCTACGTATGTATAGTTTCAACCATTATTTAAATTTCATAGCTACGTGGAGCATGTAGTAGAATATCACAAAATAGGAGCAGGCCCTTCTCAAAACAGAAAACACTTTTCTTTTCATGAATATAACCACTATTAATTGAGTGAATTCAACTATTATTAACCCACATTGCCGGAATAGACAATAGTGGAATTTGCTCAATTTTAATTTCCGGATACTCCTGAAACAAACCGGTAGTTGTGAAAAAAGTATCCAAAAGTGGGTAAAAGATAAGCTGCCTTGCTTATCGACCCTTCCCTAAAGGATTGTTTTAAAGTTGTTCTTATGTATCCTACATAGTCGACTGCTAATCTTTTTCCTTGCGGCCAACCCTATGCCCCATCACAATATCCAATACTCGTATCGAAACTAGGATATACAGTTATCCTAATAGGGGTATTTATTCATTATATGAAAAAATTTCTGTCCTTGTGTCTTAATGTTAAAATAATAGATCATACCCGTGTGACCTTATTCGAACCATAACAACTTTGAGAATTATGTCATGAAACCAGCTTAGATTGGTCTTATTGCCCATCGAACTGTGATTCTGTTTCCATCGTTATACATATGATATATCTTGACTATATTGAACAACGGTTATAACAGTCAGCTTATCTATCTATGAGAGTACGAATGCTAATGCACAGCATTCACGATTCGTTTACTATTCTTCCTAACCATTGGTGATACTTTGAGTACCTGGTATAATCCCCGTAACTACCTGCATCGCCGCAACCAATTCCCCAACTTACAATACCCATCAAGTACCAACGATCAGCTTCCTTTACCGCATACGGCCCACCACTGTCTCCCTGACAAGCATCGGCTCGACCTCTCCTATAACCAGCGCAGAACATATTTTTCGTGAAAACGATACCTCTCTCTTGATACTTCTTCTTACATTTGGGAAATGTGTTAAATGGCAAGTATACTTCTTGTAGGTAGACTGATCCAGCACCCCATCAGTGGTAGCTCCCCATCCGTTTACCCGCCCAGATACATGGTCCAATAACAGTCGCCGGTCCACAAACAGTCGTCGATCCATTGTCCTGTTTGCTAAGCAGATTGGACGTATGTAATCGCTGTAGCTCGATAATGGTGTAGCTAACTTTATTAAAGCAATATCGTTATTAAACGTCGCGCTGTCGAAGTTTTCGTACACGTAGAAGGCCTATACCCGTACAGATATTTCAGCGTCATCTTCGATCAATGTGTCATGATCCCCCAGGCGTACAAATAGATGCTCGGCACGCAAGTCATCTTCCATATAAAAACAATGAGCAGCGGTTACTACCCACTGTCTGTCTATGAGGGAACCACCACAAAGGTGACCCCTCCAACACCTAGTCCATTGATATAGAGCCTGGCGATCCAAGGAGCGGAGCTTCTCGCTGCGTCCTGCCCATCTAAGACCTCAGAAGATGTAACAATTCCGCAATCTGTAGAAAAAAAAGAATGATGAACTCAAATCATAACTGAACAATGTTAATACATTTTATTTATTTACTTTGCTTCAGTAATTTTCAAGGTTTGAATAGATGGTGAACAAAATGCTTTCAGAGATATTTTTCTGCAGTAAAGTCAAATGTTTAGAAGTTGTAACATTATAATGACCACCTAAAACACTCTCGATATAGTGGTAACGAGCAATATTCTCATCAACATGATTTCCACCGTTTCATATTAAACAGATTGATCTCTAGGTCTGGTTTTATAAAAATAGCTGTTCTTACCTTTTTCTCGTCTTCAGGAACGACATTTTATAATAATGTGCTAACATGGCAATAATAATGATTGGAATCCTTCTAAAAATGCCATCTAAAATTACGATCACGAGGCATACATCTAACGAACTTTTTTTAGGGACAAAAACATACAAAGTTGACTTTAAGACAGGACTAGCTAATAGCAGGAAGACTAGAAATCATGCAGAAACTAAAGACAATTCGTACAGATGAAATGAGCGTCTCCAGTTCAAGATTTTTATGTTAGAAAGGTAGATTCGGAATGTGCAGACAGTGAGTTAACGAAGCGCACTGTTAAAAGCGCTATTAATTGTGACGTTTTAAGTTGATAGGAAAGTGTGTAACTTGAGAGAAGACAGGTAATTTCATTTCGTTTCGAGTTGACAAGTAACTTCAGTATTTTTTTTTTAGTACAAACGCTAAATTCGTCACCTCTCTGTTGGATCCATTTCAGCCCAGAGTTTTAAAGAACCGTATTTAGTTTGGTTACTAATTTCCTGCGAAGTCCTTCATCCGAGTGCTACAATAAATAGCTTCACAGTGTATCAAACTGCTACGATGGAGATTTTATCAACTAATGACAACTAACAAATGGTTTAATTGTATACTAAAAATCAATGGCACAAAATAGTTTTTTAATAAGTCATTCAAAGAAATGGAACCCTGCACGTTTAGGTTCATACTCCATGTTTCTACTGCGTGTTAGGATTGTGTAGAGTACAATACCGTCTGCCCTAACATTTTAAGTTGTGAGGTTTTTGTAACATTACAAACACAATATGTTGCCTATTTTAGCTCAAGTAGCTGTTTTGACCATACAATAACTTACCAAAATCGTTAAGATTATGGGTTACTACTGCGACTGTTGCTACTGCCTGGGCAACCGTGTGGCCCTCACTATCGGATGCAACGCATGCATACTGGCCTTTGTCGTTGGCTGTAACGTCACGTAACAGAACGTCACCACCTAACTGTAAATAGGAGTTCCAGAGTATAAATGTATGTCCAGTATTGATTCTCCTTGTAAAATTAGTGTTATGGATCATGCAATTTCATCTTTTTTTTCTCTCCTACTTTAGCAATCAACTTTTCCACCTGTAGCAATTACATGATTGTTTTATTATTAGCAACTTTTCATACTAAGAGCTCAAGGGCAAAGAAACATGTTCGCACAAAGGCACACAGATGGAACCACTTACCAAAAGGCTAACTTAGTCATCTCTTGGCATCAGACTGAATACCTCTAGCACCTTCCAAAAATTGTTATCACTTGTCATATATCACCTTTTTCATTATTACATCTATGCAATAAATCATCTTATCTTCCTAACCTGGCATAAACGCAATACCTTGAATATTCGTTCGCTGTAAATCAACGGCGCACCATCCTTCAACCAACTCAGTGTTAGCGTTGCAATTCTCAAAGCACAAGTCAGGTGGTAGACTTCTCCATCGAAAACCGTTCCATCAGACGGAACTGAATCGAACACATAGCTAGTGGGAAAGTCTGTTACGTTGAAATAGAAAAATATCTCACTTTTCGTTCATAGTTTCCCAATTGAGTCTAGTAAGACAGTGCAAATCAATTGCATTTATTCAAAGGAAGCAAAAAGAGAATGCAGGAAAAGAAGTTAATGTAACTCACAAGCACGTGCAGTAGCTTCGGCTGTTCTACCATCTGGGCTGGTCACAACACATCGGTAAGTACCTTGATGATGGATTTCTGTATTTACTATTACCAAGCTGTTGTCAAGTAATTTAATAAATCCTTGAGATTTTCCTCCTGTGAGAAATGTAAAATTAAGTGCCCCTATTTACAAGAGAAATAGTGAGAATACAGTCGCCAACTTCATCTAAGTTCTGCTTCACTAATCACAAAATGGGGACTGATGGTTCAACACCACGTTAACTAAAATATAATTGATAGCAATTAGTAGTACAATAACCGAGATTAGTTATCAATGGTACACTGTGCACTTTTCAAAACTTGAGGAAAAAACCATGGCGAGAGAGGGACGAAATTCACCGGTCTTTTCATGTCTTGTTTACCGCTATACCACCGTAAAGGGCGACCCATCGATTGAGCAGCGTCTGGGTCTAGATGCTGCTCGTTTATCACAATCAAGTTGCCAATTGCCTAAAACAAACTCGTATGGGGGAATTGACATAATGACAACCAACAAAAAACAACAACACATCTTTAGACAATGTATTACCGACAGTAGTTTCGATATCGTCTTTAAACCAATTTACTTCAGCATTGGCAATATCGACACCACAATGAAACTGAGCAACATGCCCGAGAGTTAATTCGGTGTCTTCAGGACGCCTAATGAAAACAGGCTCAAATACGGTGGCAGGTGAAGTAATGTCAGGAGAAGCAATACCTGTAACAAACAAAAATATCACTCAGAAAATTAGTACTGGGTAAAGTTAATCAAATGTGTCATTAGAACGCCAAAATTCCTCCGTTTGTTCTTCTATGACACATTTTGAGACATGTTAACATCAATTTTCTAGTTTAGACCCAAAATATGTAACTATTTTGCTCTTTGTTTGTCTATTTAGAACTTTTTGTGGAGTTTTGTTGAGTTGACACTTTACGGGCTTATATTATAACATGGAAGGGAATATCAAATTGTTAAGTTTCGGTGTTACACTTAATTTTACAACACGTCAAAATTCGTATTTTGTCGTGTTGTCATGTTTTACTATAACACGTTAAGTCTTCAACTCGCATGTCCCTTCAGCACCACCGTAGTTCTGTTAAATTTATGTAATGATATTTCATTCTTTTAACTTAACCAATGATCCACAAAAGACAACTGTTGTAAGAAGTATCAATACCCTACATTTGAATCGGCTTTAATATATCCAAACCTTATTTGATGAGAGAGCGTCTCCCCCTGCCCTGTAGGAAATATTGTGCTCTCCGCACCCCCCCCCCCCTTTTCCATCTGTGCAACTTACATTTGTACACAATATTCTGAAAGTACATGGCACATGTAATATGTCCCTCCTTTAGTTGTTAGTGCCCCTCCAAGCCTGAGCCCATCGCATTAATATTGACGTAATAGTTTTAAATGTATACTTAGTAAAGCTGTCGCTCGAATTTCTGTCCCTCCCGGCAACCGTGCCACACACGTGTATTTGCCGCCGTGTTTGGTTTCGGTTCTGGGAAATGTAACCATGTTTCTTGAAACATAAACACCGTCTTCCAAATCTCCTGGAAACAAAAATTCAGTAAAATATCATATAAGAAAATCTGCTGAAATGATACCTTAACAAGTAATAGTATAAAGTGTAGAATATTTCAACGTAACGGATGAGTTTCGACATATATAATATTCACGGTTGTAGATATATCATTATAGTCCTGCAAGTAGTCATTTTAGACGCGGATCAACAAGACACTCACCATGAACATACGCTTAGTCGTCTCACATACCTGGTCAAAGATGGTAGTCCCGACTGATTAAGAATAGCTCACACTAACAACTGAAATATTCTTGAGGATTTCATTGCTTAAAGATAAATTGTACAGTTTGGCCAGTTTCATATATTCCCTGTTTATAGATTTCTCCATCAATTTTTAAGTTTAAAAACGCAATGTTTCTAATTATCCACATATCTAGCATTTACGATACATGACCGACGTCAACCATCTCCAAAAGTATCACGATGTGTTTATAATATCTCATGACTGGTGAGAAAGGGAAATAATTAATTGAAGAAGTTTACTCGAAAGAAGTTGACGCGTCCCTTTATACCAATATAGACTTGCTTCGTCAGTGTTAACTTCGCAGAGTAGCTCAGCTTGGTCTCCTTTGTCAACAGTAACATCTCCTGGGCGAACAACAAACTGTAGTCTCTCTTCCAAAACTGCGGACGAAATTACCACATTTTCGTGAATGCTCTATAGCCTTCTAGATGGTTAAGTTCTAACATGCATGATAACATCAGGAATACTTTCTTGAAGGTCCCTGGTTGTAGTGATATTGTATATAAATGTTAACATCGATGTGTAAAAATATACAACATAACATATTGCAAATATAATAAGCGTGTATATGAACTATTTTCTGTTTGATCATCCTACCAATGCATCCGGTGTCACCTGAATTCCTCACATAACTTTGTCGACACTCGCAATGGAAGCCGGATGGTATGTCGTCCACGCATATCTCCCCTTCTCCTATACAGCTATCATCTGAATTTTCACAGGAAGCAACTGCAAAAAGAGCAGAATAAATACATTACATTAAATATATTATAATAATTGGCATAGATATCATGGTAGTGCCACAGAGATTTGAAGGAAATTCTCAAAGTTGAGTGAATCCTCCCCTCACAACCATATCTGAATATCTAGGCCTATATTCATCTACACCACTCTTTCTAACCTGCACTTGTGCTTATATAATGAGACTGCTATACCGTCAAACACGGAATCCTCTGGTACGTTCCAACCGCCGCTCCTCATGCAAATTACGTTAGGGCTGAGAACTAAAGCTGAACTCGTGAAGTATCCATCTTCACAGGCCACATCGCATGTGCTTTTGGAAGTCCTTGCACAACCGAGATATAAACAATACATAATACAGAGCTTGTGAAACGAACCGTATTGACCCAACACATATCTTCATAGCTCATTCCGTTGATGACATATACCATTTTGAAATTAATTCATTTTATTTAGATAAGTACGTACTTGCGCAATAATTTGTAACATAATGGAACGAGCTATGAAGCGGTCCGCAGATTAACTTAACAACTCGACAGAAAATAACAAGAAACGAAACAAAAATCAAAACTAAATAGAAGAAAGCCAACCTAGGTACAACACTTGATACAGCAACATATCTATTCCTTGCAAATTATGTCGCACATAATCAAGTAAATGTTCCATATAATAGGAAAGATTTCCTTGAAAACGAGGAATGTTTGATGTAAAAAATATAATTATGTTTTCTAATTCTTTGGCGAAGGGTTAAATATTTCCTCTAGTTAACCGTCAGTTTTATAATATAAAGTCGTGCACTATTTTCTTTTTATCATCGGTTAACCTTACCAATACATCCGGTGTCACCTGAATTCCTTACATAACTTTGTTGACACTCGCAATGGAAACCAGATGGTGTGTCGTCCACGCATATCTCTCCTTCTCCTATACAGCTTTCAGCTGAATTTTCACAGGAAGCAACTGAGAAAAGAGCAGAATCAATGTATTACATTAAATATATTTAATTATTGACATAGGTTTCTTGGTAGCACCGCAGAAATGTGAAGGAAATTCCTAAAGTTGAGTGAACCCTCCACTCACCACTGTCTCTTACTATATATTTTCATTTATACTACTCATTCTATTTACACTTATGCTTATATTATGAGACGGTTATACCTTCGCACACGGAATCCTCTGGTACGTTCCAAAAGCCGCCCCTCATGCAAATTACGATAGAGTTGAGAACTAAAGCTGAACTCGTGACGTAACCATCTTCACAGGCCACAGCGCATGCGCTATTGGGTGTCCTTGCACAACCAGCGAATATAGCGTGAGGAACAGGTGGACATTTGATCTCAAACATATCTGGTAAGAAGAATGGCAATTGCAACTGGTAGAATGTTTCAAATCAACATCACAAAATTCAAGACAAAGGAATTTGTTCCTCGTCGATCTGTAATTCACTTGAAATCATTTTCGTTCTTGAATAGCAAGGTTAAAACTATATCCATTCCAGTTTATTCACTAGTTTTCATAATCTACATAATGTCCAACTCGTTGTTTATGCGATCATTTTATGTAAGCTACAGGTAATGTAATCCACCAACATTGTCATAAATAGAGTATTTATCAGCTCTACCGACCAATAACAGTTTTGTTTAGTAAACATCATTGCTTTTGTGCATCTGTAAATGTATTGGGTTTCTGGTTTCGAGCGATATTTACATGTTCCCCGCTTTGTACATTGTGTATCCTATTTTACGTGTATTTTTCTTCTTCCATGAGCTTCGAGATTTGTAATGCATGAGTTTACGAATACAGTTCACTTACAAAAAGGAATGTTTTATTTACCTACATTCGCCTGTAGGCTAAGGGCAGCGACGTCGTTCACTTTTGGGTCGAACAAAGCACAAATCTATATGGGGAGAAATCACAGCGGTTCAATTTATAAATTTAGTGATAACTTAAGTATTTATATGAAACCTAAACTTGACGAGCTCCGGTTGTTTACCGAAAACAGTGGTTACGTGCGTTAATCAGTCGTCAGCGTGCTGGGGTTAGTCGTATGACTTTTTGTTGTCACTGCCATTAATGATTTTCCGAGTAACGACGGTCGAGTTGAGTCGCATCGGGACGGGATCAGTCAAACAGTACGGTGCCGCGGGCTTAAGTCTTAATGTTTATTCACATTTTTTTTTTATAAATTCTGATAATTCAACAAAACCAAGTGTTTTGTTTAACATAACAACAGAGCTGATATTCAACACGATTTATCCTTGTCACATCTTTACTTCATTAAAAAACCAAGTCATTTGAGGACATAAACCTCTTTGTTTTCCTGTGGAACTGACCTAGCTGCATGTGTACTAGAGTGTATAGTCCAGTCGCTTCAATTGACGAACCTCAGCTCTTGGAAGTGAAATATGCACCACGAATAAGCATACAATGTGAACTGTTTCAAATATAGAACATATTTGAGTCATGTAATCATCATTAATACTTGAGCGTAAACAATCAGGTTACATGCTAAAACGCGATTTGAACCATTTGAATTCAGAAGTAAAATTCTAAGCCATATCGTATACAAAATACTTGTTCTCTTTTTGGTTTCCCGAAAGGAAAGCTATGGAGTCACTCTTAACGACCTTTGAAAATTGCGAGGGGTGGGGGGGGGGCACGGATTTCAAAATCGGCAATTATATAATGCGGATCGCAAAGTCTGTAATTACTATTACGATTAGATTCGTCCAACACGGCAACATACATAAACGCTGTACTCAAAGCTGAAGATTTCGTTGGTAAAAAAAACCCATTGGCCAGCGACGGCATAGTGTCATTTCTCCAAAAGGTTGGTATTGCAAAAATCGCAGGGTCTGCACTGCTTGTCAATGTTAGAAAAAAAACATTCAACAAGTAGAATAAAATTATAAAAGGAACATTAAAATTCAATTAGCAACTATTCAATTAGTAACTTTTAATAATATTATGTAGTTAACATGACTTTAAACGTTAAACTATGTTGTGTTCGATACAGACATTGGTAAGCCCCTATACAATAAACAACAAAAAGGTAACGTAAATAAAAACTATAAGTGGAAATAATAATAATGATAATGACGACTATGACAATAACAATAAAATCATCATCCTCATCATCATCATCATCATCATCATCATCATCATCATCATCATCATCATCATCATCATCATCATCATCATCATCATCATCATCATCATCATCATCATCATCATCATCATCATCATCATCATCAAGTATGCAAACAATTGCGAAGAGTAAACTAAAAAATGGAAAACTAGTCGCAAAGTACCACCATTTTTCATCTAAGCAGCCTTAATCATAATAACATTTTCAGAAGGCAGTGGCGTAGCCCTCCTCTTACAATCCTCTCTAAGAAGGCTTTCGCCACTGACTAATATGAAATTCTTTCAGTACCCCGATCATGTCAGTTTCATGTTTTCTTATCTTGAATACTAACCTCTGTAGTGACTTCTTCTTGAATATCATCAGAAATTGAATTCAAGACAATAGTGTACATCCAGGAATCACTGAAAATAAGTCAATAATTAAAAAAGGGGTTAAGAAATCGTACCCACACTGTCCTTGTATGGAGCTTGAGTGGCTTAGCATTGTCAGACGATGCATGTGCCCTTGTTGTAAAGTAGCATTGATCGAAAAATGTAGTGTAGATTTATTTCATGTATAATTTGGTCTTTTTCGATATTAATCTTTTTTTTAAGTGTTTGACAACAACTAACGATCCCTTTCACTTGAATTTAGTCCACAAACATTGTGTTAACTAAGCTGTAACCAACAAACCAAACTTGAAAATGTACATTTCATGAAACATAATGGCTCTAGTTTAAAACCTTAACTCTATTTTCACATAAAATACCATTGTGTCTTTTGAAAACATCTTTACACTCAGTATCAGTCGAATAGTTTGTCATCGGGGATGTATTCGGTGGATGGTGGCTCAACCCATGCAGGTCGCAAAAGCATGGTTAACCAGGCTCTGACCTTTTGGCAAAGATCTTGTGTAGTATTTGTACTTAACAGCTTAATATCTGAATTGCGATACACATTTGACGATGCTCATGGACTGGGGTTAGAAGTGTATCAGTAGTTTCATTTTTTTTTCTTGGGTGATTTTACATGAAAGGTATCCTCTGATTATAGGCAAGGATTCATTCACGCCAAGTAGAACGTAGAACCAAGTTGACTGATCCTTTTAGCATCCTCATCGGAGAATTGGACACGGGATACTGCGGACCGTTCTAAACTACAGCGTGTCTTGAACCAAGCAAGATTTAAGTAACCGGCAGAGCGAGTCATTCATCTGCCCCTCATAGAGCCCGCCAAGTTGCGTCAGCTGATCAAATATATGTTGAATTAATATTTAAAGACTTCAGAGAGAAGTTTGCCATCATGCTATCATGGGAAAAAACGTTTTGCATAAACTCACTTTAGATGGGTTCGAGCCTGGATGATCAGGTTTCCAGTCAATCGTTTTCTGTCACCTGACTAAGTACTTCTCGATTAGCTCAAATATACCTTGACGGTTAGACAATTTATCTTTCAACAAATATGCTTCCTCACATTAGCACAATGGATGAGTGTCACAAGTGACACATAGTGACCCTTTCTAGAAAGTAACGCTCAATTGATAATCAAGAAACCACTCAACCACTCTGCTTTTAATTCTCATGGATTTATTGACACGAGATATTTCAATGATTTTTGGTAAAAGAAAACATAAAAGAAATGCACATATGAAAATAACTACACCCACTTATCCAGTGAATCCTACCCCCTTTATGCTAACTGACACTGCTATAGTACGCTTTAGGACAGGCTTCAGAAGATCACCGCCCACAAGGTAGTCGCTATAGGCGGAGTCAAACCATTCAGCTTTTCGCACGTGTCAAAGGTAGGATACCTGTATCCGGCGTCTTAAAAGTGTGGATCAGACCACATCTATTGGCACGGAAGAATACCCCCGTGACCCCAGGCAGTTAGTTTTGGAGTCACCAAAAATAAAACCAGATTATTGGGGGTCGCCTGCCCGTAATCTGGTTTACTATACAACAAACTCCGCTTGTCACAAACGAATAAAGCACGTGCGTCGAGAATATACGGTATTGTAGCGGCTTGTTCTCAATAACAAGTATACGCAAAATTGTCCTCATTGACAATATTATACTAACTCAATTTAAGACCTCATTGCCTTTTTATGAATATGCTAACTCCCGTTCTCAATAACGGAGAAACTACCTCTCTGCCCGACGTGATATCGTTACCAGATGGAATGCAACTAACTAACTTTCCTGTACCCCACCCTAACATCAACTTAAAAAAAACACGAATCTAATATGACGTAACGGCTCTTACAATTTGTAAGCCCAGGTATTCCGATATATCTCGGTGAAACATACCAACAATAAGGAGCCGAGAAACCCGGAATTTAGTTACTCTTTATATGCGATACAGGTGCTCCAATGCACACAGTGAAGCATATCAACACCAGGAATTTTGCATCCACTTACGTGACACACTTTGTGTATACTTAAAATCTACAAAACATGTATATAATTCATCTTCCTTACATCGCAACACACAGGAAGGAGTAATATTTCCTTCAATTGTAAGATCTAAAGCTACAATAAGATTATACCACAATGCTCTTTAACTTGGCTACCGCAAAACATCCCCGCTGCCCCAAACACGTTTGACTTCACAGAATACATCATTCTTTATCTCGCCTCTCTCCCCTCCACCCCCCCCCCACCACACACACACACACTTCGAAATGGGCTTTGCTGCCCAAGGGATGTCGGACAGGTTCAGCAAACCTAACAAATATCAGTGGAGACCACATAATAACAGTAAAGAGAGTACACCAATTTCTAGATGCGTTACGTTAGGGTAACGAATCAAAATTAATGACGAACATTTCTTACCCTCTGTCCGCAGTTAAAGTTGGATGAGAAAATTCAATATCTCCAGTGCACCTGGTTTGTTCAAGATTTCCTGGTGGACCAACATCTACATAAGCACAATAATCACTTTTTGAATGAGACTGTTAACAAGGATAGCGCTCAGATATAAAAACAAATGAGAATATCTAAACATACCTTAGTGTCCACAACAATAATGTCATGGTAATAATGATGTATAATATAATTATTCTACATCAGTTAAGTACACAAAAGCCGCAAATGCTTACAATTGGTATTTAACGTCAGATTCGCACCTGTTTTTAACTGTGGATAAATCATACTTACGAAATTATCTCAAATTAAAGTAACCTAATTTGTTTTGAGATTCGCAAGAATTTAATTAGTATGGACCAGCGAATACTTTTGATGCTGTGTAAAATGTTTCTTCAAAATCTCAAATACGTTGAACAACATTTAAGTCGTATATGGTACTTAATCACAAGTATGCAATAATATTTGTACACCGTAAATTGGAGCATTTCACTACCATACATAATCAATCAATATAGCATAGCAATGTAAGAATGTTTCTGACGAATAACAAATACGCAAACAATTGACTGACGTGTTTATGCCAGAGTGTATTGTATGTAATGAAAATACAGAAAGTACTAATATCGTCTTGGGATGGAGCGGGGTGGATTGGATACATACAAAACCAAAACGTTATTAATGATATAAGAACTTACTGTAGCTGTAAACAATATTTAGTCTAGCTGGATCCAACTGATAGGAGAACGTTCCAGTGTCGTGGACGTTCAAGCTATAAAGGAAGGCAATAACCAACATAAGTATAAATGGTTCCTTTATTGGGTAATTATTTTTTCTCGCATTATCAATACCAATGCGATTTCCCTTGTTAATTAATTTCCATTGGGATCAAATTCGAGCTTTGATAAGCAGTACTGACGGTTATATGGCTAACCTAAGCCAGAACCCAACTTCCACAGCCCCGATCCCCAACCCTACCCTATACAAAGTTAAGGGGTATGTAATGCAAGTCACTAAAATGTCATTTAACTATAGACATACGTATTTCTTAAAAACTATACAACTATTGTAAGTTACAAGTAAAGCCATATATATAAAACTGATGTAGCAACTTACAATAGTGACGACACCCTTATTTCAAAATCAGCTCTGATATTTAATGAGAGGTCAGAGGTCACCAACTCCGCTGTGATGTCATCCAGCTTCGTGAATCTTGCTGAGTTTCCTGTTTGAAGATTACTGAACTCAAAACTGTGTAAATAACCAGAAAACCAATAGTCCAAGTGATTTCTTGTCATGTTCGAATTGAGACCATTTATGATACAACATACACAGAGAAGTACTGTCCTCAATTACTTGGCACCATATACTAATTTGTAAATTTATCCAAAATTTACTTTTCGAGTTACCGTACACGTTTACAAAGTTTTCAGACGTGACTCCTGTTGACGTTCAAAATTATTAACCTACAAATATTAATATAACCCACGTGACGACGTAACACAGTAATGATCACTTGGTTACGGTCTCTATGTATCGATGACCTTGGTTGAGAGTGGTTTAAATGTGTTAGGTCTCCATGCCCAAGTTTTATCTTGTGTGAAAATGGTACGCTTCATCCACATACAGAGTATCAGTTTATGGAAGCTTTAATTTGTTGTTACGACATATTTACATGGTCCCGATACTTTACACTCTTAAAAGTATTTTTGACTTTCACAATATGTCTCCACATACTTGAATAGGTCTCCTCATAGGTCTCCACACAATAGGTCTCCACATACATGAACTTCATTAAATCATGAATATTCCTGAGTTATTGTGTTAACACGCCGAGACGTCACACACACACAAAGACACATCATCATCATTATCATCATCATCACCACCATCATCACCGTCATCATCATCGCATAGATTCCCGTTACCTTCAGCAAGAAATCATGAACAGACATACCACATTTTTAACATTTAAGTATTATACGTAGAACCCTGTTATCATCGATCAGGACAGCACGGGAAAAGCATTAGAAAAATTTTTTTTTTATGAAAAGGATAAACATGGTGATATGATATCCCGTCCTATCGCCTCCCCTCACCTTCTGTTAACATTTTTTTCAATACCGTGTGTACATTATACACACTCCTTGTCCCTCCAACGCAACCCCATTTCAATACAACACAGAGGAATTTTGTATTCTTTTTCTTTTTTTCATTAATTCATCATCTTCGTCATTGTCGTCGTCGTCGCCGTCGTCGTCGTAATCATCATCATCATTATTATTACTCGTTTAAATGGCCACTTTACACCTGTATATTTTGAACAACTCATCAACTCTTTTACTTTAGCTCTTACTTGCGTAGGTATGTCGTTGATGATCCGCGGATATCTGTCAGATCTGAATTAATTCTGTATTCCGGAATATCTGGCGCAGTAAGAACTGCGGAGAGCAAATTACGCCCTCTCTGCCTCTCATCTATGAAATCAAAAATAAAAACAATATCAAAGAAGCCACTTTAAAGTCATTTATAGCTAACAGATCTTTTCTTATCCCATCACAGGATACGAGAGATCAGTGATAAAATATTCAATTTACACCCACTCACTGTTACATGTTTAAACCTCTACATCTGGCATGTCATGTTGATAGATAAGTGCCCGCATGCTCATTTTCTAAACTAGCCAGCAACAATGGCTTTTGTAAAGTTTCCTCAAACGAATTAAGTTTATTCAGTTGCATCTCTTACTCCGACAATAAGAAATGCGGAAAATCCTGCTCCCTACTGACTGTATCCATTGTTTTATTGCCATAAGGGTGGGGGAGGGGTAATTGTCGGTAGTGGGAGGGTGATTAACATTGACAAAAGGATGGAAATAAACCGCTAAGAACAAGCGAGTTCCCAGAGGAATAGGACTATTTCGCAATTCGCACATTTCAGCAGGAACGAATACAAAATTGGAAGATTGCGAGTGCACCAAGGCATTATGTCGACAGGTCCTAGCCGGGAGCTACATTTGTTTATTCTTTGCCCAAGGAACAATTGAAATACACACAAGCTTCAATGGTGTTAATGAGTGTACCAGCTAAGTTTTATACAAACTCAGTTTGAAATATTGGTTCCACACCACACTAGACCTGCTTATTACACAATGCACCACAGTTTGCGAAAACATAACTTAAGCTAATATGTTTAAATGGGTGCCGTATCCCAGCAACATGCCACGACCGTGGCAAAGCTTCGTCGACGAAGCTATGCCAGCAAATTAAACCAAATAGTGCATGTTCTAGACCTATAAATGGTTACGTTCTTGGTCATCAGCCCAAAATTGCCCTTCAAGGTTAAATTGACCTAGGCCTATTTCATGATGCATCACCAATAATAATAAAGTCTTTTGGCCAGCAATAAAGCCAATATATACCTAAATAATAGTGGAGTACGTTTATGGTATACTGCAACCTCTGCAAATGGGTACGTGCCAAATAACTTGTCAGAAATGAAAGAATGCTGGTTATTTATTTAACAGTAAATTATTTAAGCCATTCCAGGGAATTGGAACAGCTCCCTGCATTGCCATACCTACCGATTGAGCTACCTTGACTCGCTCTTGCAATTGAATATCTGTCTGCATGTCTTGCTGATTGGCATAACACCAGACACAGTGTTATCAACAACGTCACTCGAAATCCTGTCATTATATTTCCTTACAGACTTTGTAGTCCGTGAAGTACGTATTACCAACAAACCAGTCGATTCGTCATAGGAATATTGTTATATGCGAAACCTCTTCAACCTTTCAGCCAAATAGTTGTGACACTTTCTGCAGAATATCAAGTGATCTGAATAAATTCTCCTGCTTCACAGGTGACAGTGAACTTGTTCTAACTTTTATTTGTAAGAGTAAACATCCAAAAGCTGATATTTCTTCTTATTACAGCAGCAAAATACGAACGTTTTTTCTTCTGTAAGCCTTATGACCTAGAATGGCAATGCAATTGTACAGCCTGTATGTTTGAGGTAGTCACCTGTACTGTACAATCACAGGAACCGTTAACACCTACTGAAAAGCTGTAGACAAAGAAACTGGTAAAATTTAATCGTGTAAGGTGAGTGATAAATAGCAGTGAACCTACATTTACATTCGTCCGGATGCAACGACTCACCGACAATACAATTGGCAGGTCTATGGTAGATTTATAGATCATGGCGTGATTAAGGGAAGTATTTACAAGTTTACAAGTTTTGAAGAGTTTGAATAGTTTGAAAACAGATTGCACCCCCCCTATACCCAGGGGCGTCATCAGAGCATTATATGTGGGTGTGTAGTGCCAGGTTTTGCCGACTAAATAGAAAATATCGACAGGAAATGTTGACAAACGAAGTGCGAGTCTCAACGGGTTACGTGGTGAGGACCAGTGAGCACGGGTCCGCTGAGCCTAAATGTGCCCTAGTTTGGGTCCAGGTCCACGGAAAATGATGAGGTTTACGGTATTGTTGGTGCTAAAATGGCACTAAACTTCGACTGGTACTATGGCATATAAGTAAAGGAAATAGGGAGTATTTAGTGAATATTTCTTAATTTTTCCTATTCCTGTGTATTCACAATATTCATTTTCATTACACAGTCTAGATTGGCGTAAAGCAACACAATAATTACAATAATAGGGAATATTTCATCCTGTCCTCTATAGCCGACCGCCATTAGCATCCCCATAACATATGGGGGGGGGCTTTGGCATGACACCCCCGTGACTGGTACCAGGGCGGACCTTCCCCTCTCCCCTATTAGTTCGCCACTGCCTCTCTTTCCTCTCTTCTCGTCCTCTGTTCTCTTCCACTCTTCCCTTACTACTTTCTCTTCTTTTTCTCCCCCATTTCCTCTTTTTTGTCTTTCCTATTCCTTCCTTTTGACAACTTGTGCAGAATTTTGCCGACTGCATGTGTGAATGGGGCTATCATTCCCTACCCACACAAGCACCCACAAACACACCCCCACACACAACCCTCTAGTTACGGCCCTGCCCCCCCCCCCCGCCTTATATCTCTGTGCGTTACTTCGTTCTCTGTAGTAAGGATTGACATTTCCATGCGTCGTATTCCATTTCATCCATTCGTCTTCCCTGAGCTACCGTATACAATGAAGGTTACGTTCGAAATGGAGGTGGTATATCTGCTGGATACGTCTGTATAAGCCTTTCTCGATAACTACTAAATTGGCTTCATCAATAACTCGATAACCTACCACCAACAGTGAAGTCATAGATCAAGCCAAAACAAGTAGGATATAAATGTATTTTTTGACAGAAAGATTTAAAGGCGGGCGGCAATGTAACAGGCCGTCCCTTATCGAGACACGATATTGCCATTGCACAAGGATACCTGACATATGTCGTTCACTGCGTGCATCTTTACAAACAATGTTCACATCACTTAATTGTATACCTCATAAAGATAATCAGTACGTGTTACCCCAACTCCTTAAATTGATTCATTACCGAAAGATGGAACTTTCGTTTAAGCAGCTTATCTGACGTACCATGAATTTGCCAAATTTGCCAAATACGTTTCATTATTTAAGAAATTTATAATCGAAAGTAGAATACAAAGTATCTGCTGAAGACAGGTTTCATTCATGTATTCTGTTACACCTCTAGATGTAAACAAGCATATGAGAGAACGCACTATAATGCATATTCAGCACCAACGAAGCTCTCCTTATTCGAAGAACAGCTGATCGTCGATGCGATTAACAGACTAATGACAACAGTAACGACTGTGAAAGCCTAGCCTATGGTCATACATAATACTACTCTTGGTATCACAGACCTCCGATCATCTTACTGATCTTTCTCTGGGTAAACCTAACAGCGTAACTTTATTAGAGTTAGGTCTCTAACTTGGCTTCTAATATTATACCTGTACATATACCTAGGCTATTGCTACTAGTATACCTACTAACAGTAGCAGTTAGGTTAAGTTCTAACATAACGTTCGACGAAGCAGATCGAAGGAACACTGACTTACCATCTTTGTAGTATCTTCAATTCAGCACTATAACCTCGCTTCCAAGTTCTTATGATACCAAATCATTGTCCGGTGATAAAACCTAACGCAGAGGGATAATTAAGTCGATAAGAAAACCGGTATCACTACTAGTCCAGCCTACTACTAACACGATTAGTGTGTAGTATTTGTACATTACCAATGCTATACTATTATCAGTACGGAAAACTGCCAGCGGACCATGGAGCTAATAAATACAGGCCCATGAGTTATTTTTACGACGCTAAGCTACCAGGAATGTTGGAGAAGCCCGAAAGACCTTGTGGCTTACACCTTCACGTTGGGTGGCTTCCAATTGAACATTTTAACTCACATTTTTGTGAGTTTTGATTCGACGACGACGGCAGGCCGCCCGAAGAAACATTCATATATTTGAAACTCGTTGTGTTGTTCAGTGGCACGATTCTATGAAACGGCACGTCTCATAGACTCGTGCCACTGGACAACACAACCGAGTCCCAAATCTATGCATGTGGTCATCGGGCGGCCTATATATATATATATATATATATATATATATATATATATATATATATATATATATATATATATATATCCTGACTATATATATATCCTGACTATATATATATCCTAACTACTGATCCGCTCTCAACCCCTGTCCTCTTGCACCGAGACTGTGACTGTGTGATCATCGCCAGGTGTGTATCACGATCCCCCTCGAAAGGGAACAAATACTACACATGATCTTAGCCTAAAGGCCGAGAATCGATTTTCCTATTCAAACTAGGGAGCTGTTACGGTGGCATTTATGTCACTTTCCCCGATTCTGAAATTTTCATTTATCCTTAGTGATGTTATGAGCATGAGAATACATTCATGTCCCATCTTTCTCTGCTTCCCTCTCAGTTGACCCGAGTTACCCCCCCCCCCTCTGATCCCCTCTCTCCACGTAGAGCACATTGATAATGCAATATTTTATGTTTCGTTTCTTTTCATGAATAACGCACCATACTATTCAATGGGATAGCAGCCAATGTAAAAGTTCATACTGTAAGTTGAAAACATTAACCAATACTTATATCTTAATATTTTGACTGGTCTACGAAAGGTACCACATTAGGTACTCAGTGATATCATCATTGCGGAACTACTTAAATCATTTTCATGTCAGCCTTTTCATAATCTTGTTATTAATTCATTCTTGAAATGGATATAGTTGGAATGTTTGCTCTAGGAATGTTCTCTGTGTTTAGAATTTATCCACATGAAGTTTCAGCTCAATTACTGTGATGAAATCATACACTCTGATATTACCAGATAAATTTAAAAATATCGGCCTATGTTAAAACTCCATGTCTTCACTATACCAACTCCTATGAGGTACCGAGAGTTGTATGCACTACACTAAGACTATACAGACACTTTACAAACTCCTATGAGGTACCGGTAGTGGTTTGGACTTGATTCGCCGAGAGTATCCATGTAACCGAACGGTTGAAGGTAGAATACTGACGAAGGGAGCATTTATAAATAGTTTAAGAAAGTTTGCCATTGATGAAAATGTCATCGTAAGACCTGGCGTTGCGACAAGGATAAATATGCGTTGCCCTTTCACATTAATATTCACAATGTCAACACTACCATACACACACACACAAACATCGTTTCTTTGCTCAGTACAGCCATAAAGTTATGAAATGTACCATATATTGTCATTCTATTAAAGTTTGATGGTTTGGTATCACAAACTGACAAGATCCATGTTAACAACCGATTCTCGTGGACAGGGCTGATGCGACACTTTGTATCGTAAGCACTATTTCTAGTTTGCTCTTTCATAGTTGCTACTTCTAGCACACATTTTCTTCATCATAATCTTAAAGCAAATAGGCCTACGATAATATAAAAGAAAAAGGGATAACAACAAACGTGTAAAAAAAACAGAGACACAACCAACAACGTGTCACTGTGCTTCAATCACGACACATTTTTTTTATTGAATTTCTGTCTGCGATTGAAATGCCATACACTCACATTAGCTTAACTGAAAGTAGAGGTATTTGATGCCTCTTCGCCTCTTGTTAATGGCATCTAATATAGACGCGTATCATTGAGACCACTCCATGTTCTAAAAGATACCGCATTCACCAAAATTTCCAAAACCTCATATATCTCATTCGTTTTTTTGGCATAGTGTGCAATTCGTGATATATTAGAACGTAAATTGTAGAAATACGTTTTCTGCAAGCATGACTATAAGAAATTTCAATACAAGAACATCTTCCATTTCTTTTAATTGACAAGCATCTAACATGCATTAATTAACAAGCATCTAACAAGCATTTTTAACAAGTATCTTAATATCTCGTAATTACTCTTGTTACCCATTGGTGATATTTTGAGTATCTGGTATAAACCCCATTACTATCGTGTCGATCGCAACTAATTCCCCAACTGACAATACCCGTCAAGAACCAACGACTAGCTTTCTCCACTGCATACGGCCCACCGCTGTCTCCCTGACAAGCATCAGCTTCACCTCTATCATAAGCAGCACAGAACATATTTTTTGTAAAAACGAGTTTCTTTCGACGGAAATTTGTCTTGCATGTAGGGTATGGAATATATGGTATTTGCACTTCTTGTAGGTAAACTGATGCAGTGCCATCCTCAGTCGTAGTTCCCCATCCACTGATTCGCCCAGATACACCGGGGACTAGGAGCTCTCTGTCAATTGTCCTGTTCGCCAAGCATATTGTTCGTACGTAACTGCTGTACCTCTGCAGAGGCGTGGCTAATTTTATTAAAGCGATGTCGTTATTAAATGTATCGATGTCAAATTCTTCGTGTATGTAGAAAGCCTCAACCGGAACAGATATTTGACTATCCTCATCTGTCAATGTGTCATAATCCCCCAGTATTACGTATAGTTGCCTAGCACGCAAATTATTCATTACGTTAAAACAATGAGCAGCTGTTACGACCCATTGCCTGTCTATGAGAGACCCACCACATATGACACGACCACTCGGGTATCGTCCTCCTCTTAAAAATAGCCTCGCCATCCATGGGGCGGAGCCTCTCTCCGCGTCACGTCCTCCAACAACACTACCACTATGTACATCTCTCGTGTTGGCATCTTCTGAGACCTCGGGAGATGAAACAATTCCACATTCTTCAGAAGAGGAAAAAAAAACAGAATATAGCTAGTGTCAGTGGATTTGATATTAATGTTGTTTTCTTTCTCCCTTTAGAAATTATGGTCACAGAAATTTCTTCTCCTCTGTTCACTTACTTTTCTAATCGGAGCCAAACTTCAAAATTTCGCTCGAGTTTGACCCTTTGAACTTGCAAAAAGGATGCCAGGCAATTAAGTTCCTGGCAGGTTCATATCACTCATAAGCCTTGAAGTACATTGACGTATAACAAACAATATTGCATAATGTACATGGAATAGACTTGACAAAAGTGTTACAGCACTGCTTCAATAAGAACATAATTAAATTGCATGAATGATACGTTTTGTAAAAGTAAGCACTTTGATAACATTACAGACCCCTAACAAGTTCCACTGTGCTAAGTAGTTGAAGATTGTTCATGCGTGAAACAGAGTTGCAACCTTTGAACAATCACATTTTAAACAATGTCAACTGCAACATAACCTACATGGTGTTGTCATTGTTTATAATGTATTTCACCATTGTAACACGTTGCGCATATACACTGGAGCTGCTTCCAGTTTAAAGCTATAGTTTCCAAGTGTGTTGCAAATGACGTAAGTTGTTAAGCCAATTTACCATCATTGTTCAGAGTGTGCGGTATTACGTCAACTGCTGCTCTCGCCTGAGCAACAACATGTCCTTCACTGTCGGCTGCAACACAAACGTAAAGACCGCTGTCGTCAGTTGTGACGTCTCGTAAAAGAACGTCATCGACTTTCTATAAAACAAAGGATGTGAGAAGAAGTTGGAAAACCTTTAAGCCTTCAGCGGTAGATACAAACTCCGTCCTTTCGTTTATATCCGGAAAACCTAATCTATTAGCAATTGCAAAGTCGGCCACACTTTCTTTCTTAAAAATGTAACAGAAAAAATTCTAGGTTATTATATTGTCTGTGTTAAACTATGTAGAGCATGAATGGCAGTAAATGAACCACAATCTCCGTATATGTAACCAATATATACACATGGAATATAGGCTAAGCTTGATTCTTTAGAAGAACAAATCTCTAGCGTCATAAATTTTTATCCGTACTTGAAGAAAATGAAGTGACAAATTGCATAACAAGGCGATTCTTAGATATCATGTCCTCCTTTTGACTATTCTCTATTACTCAATGGTTCCCGGGCAATATATAACTTACTTGACCTCATTGTAAATCATTTAGTCCTATCAGGGAGTTGATATGGAACTACCTGTTCATATACCCCCTCCCCTCCCCTTCCCTCGCAATACCTCAATGGTACGTTGATTATAAACCAAGGGTGAACCGTCCTTCAACCAACTTAGTTGAAGCGTTTCAATACTGGACGAACACGTCAGAAGATGACTTTCACCATCGAAGACCGTTGCATTCTCTGGCTGTGAGTCAAACACATAACTAGTGGGGAAGTCTGTGTAATTAAAACAAGAGTTTTTTTTCTTCATATTGGACTTACAATGACATTATACTTGGATGAAAGAGAAAAAGTTTTGAATATGTAACAACATGTATATAGCTCTATAAATTTAAGGTTACGAATTTAACATGTATCAAGCAGTTAGCAAGTAAATTGATATGGTCACATAAGATGTGGGAAATGCTTGCAGAAGTAAAAAATTACCACGATGTATTATTATTATTACAATAAAGAAGGCATTCTGTTTCATGAAGTAGAGAACAATGTAGATTAAACTCACAAGCCCGTGCAGTAACGTCGGTTCTTCTGCCATCTGAGCTGGTGGCAACACATTTGTAGGTCCCATGATGATGAACCTCTATGTCGGTTATTATCAAGCTATTATCACGTAGCAGAACGAGTCCATTTACAAGCTCTGCATGAAAAGATAGGGTACCAAACTGATTGGCAGAGTTTCAATTATAGATGGAATTCATACAGAATTGTTTGGATATATTTGGACAATTAGGTATTGCATGCTCTGAAGTTCCAAATTAAATTATCCAGTAGGCAATCATAATTCTGGCAAAAATTTGTGTAATTTGTACAGATACTGACATTTCTAAAGAGGCTCTTTTTACATTGTGCTGTGACCTTTTTTTATTTCTTGACCTTGAGTGGATAATAAATATTAATTCAGTGATGTTTAACAATCTCAAAGGCGGACTAATAAGAAATTGGCAAATGAAGTATAAGCATCTTCGTTTCGACAGATATGACCTATCTGTGTTTTAAATTACTCTTTTTATTTAGTGGTACGTTTTGAATAAACCGATTGTGTGACAATATTTATCATCTGTCGATACTTTATTTGCTGAATTAACAAAAAATATTTACCACTGTCGTGTCGGATTATGTTGGAAAACATAGACAATTTAAAATAAGTTTTCTATTGATCGAAGCCTCACGTCATAAAATGAGACAATTTACTTCACCTGTTTCGGTATCACCTTACCCCATGCACCAATACGTTGATATGTAACTAAAGACGGATATGTTTATTACCTTGAGCAAGTTGGATATCATCTTTAAACCAAGTGACTTCAGCACTCGCGTCATCAACTTCACAATGTAATATGACTACATCTCCAAGAGTTAATTCGGTGTCTTCGGGGCGCTTCAAGAATTCGAGCTGTCGGCTGGCGACATTTGTCGCAGTGGGCAGAGGAGTAACAGCTGTAAGAACCAAAATGCTTATTGTATGAGACAATTTATTTTGTTCTATATCCGTCATATATATATATATATATATATATATATATATATATATATATATATATATATATATATATATGTATATATGTATATATATATATATATATATATATATATATATATATATATATATATATATATCTACTCCCTGCATTGTTTACAAGATAAATCTATTTTACTAGTCTAACTGACAAGATGCTGTCCCTTTCTGCTCTTCTGGTGGGACAATCATTCCCCCACATCCACCCGCGCCCGGGAATGTAGCAAACTTAATTGCTAAGAACAATTGGTAAGATTAGATAAGATTATAGAGTAAAAATAGAGGGCCGTTCATAATGTCTACAATTAAGCAACAAAAGTAAGTAAATTAAACAAGTTGAAACTTCCCTGCAAATTGCTTTTGCTTTTTTATATGAAACTTTTAAGTGCTTCTGCTGAAAAGAGCATGCTGAAAACTAAAAGGTTCAAAACTATAACTGTATGAAATACCGGCTCTCAGACTTTCAGCGACCGGTATCACGTTATGAATTGAAGAACTAACTTAATATCCTAGAATACCTTTAACGCATCACGAATATACCAGACATACCGTAAGGATGTGCTAGTTTATAAACTAGGTTCGTGTAGATTTAGTAACCAAATGTGTGTCATTTGTGTGTCCCTTTTGGTCTTTTATCTACACAAATTAGTCTCAAATAACATCAGATAGCATCAAATAACAATTCTTTAATATGAAATATTGGATTGTTTTTCAATGTGTAATCATAAATTAATTTAAAAATTATGATCTCATTACTTAAACGATCTTTGATGCCATAAGGATACAAAACGTTTGACTTATCAATTTTATTTCCAAACTGCAAACGAAAAATGGTACATTCATTTGTTACAAGAATTTTAAATTCAACGAATCATAAATCGCTCAATAACTAAGGTTCGGTGACAAAATTTAGAAAAGGTCTTACTTAGTTTATTTGCAAAGTTAATTTGAATAGTAGTCAGTCACATGATTCACCTATAGACACAAGCCTCAGTAAGGTGTGGATATAAAATATGTGCTAATACATATATTCCGAATTAAAAGAAGGATCAAGGCCAACAAGTATGTTCTTCATATGAAAATGTATGATTTTTAAATCTTTGTAAAAGTATGTCACAATGAAAGTAAACAAAGAAAATGTATAATATATAAACCTTAATATTCATTATGGTGGTCGAGTTTAAATACATAAGTGCATAACTATATATATCAACTTTCATTCGTACGTACATATCTTTAATTTTCTTTTCACCATCATTTGACATATTCCTCACGTCCTTTTTAATTCCTCCCTATTTGCTCACTCCGAAACATTGGCGAATTATTTACCAGTCTTCACATTTGATACACCTTCTAAGGGTAAGCATCCAACTGCTTCGTCTTTACTATGACCACAATTATGACTCCAATATCGTTTTAGGAGAGTCTTGTAAAGTTAGCGATGACTCAGCACATGCCACATTATCTAACCAAATCCTTCCAGATCCTTCACCGTAGTGCGCTGAGGATCTCGCACGGACAGCTCCTGGATAGCCCAGCTGTTTACAGACGACCGTCGCATCAATTATATCCCACGAGTCGTCACAAACCGTTCCCCATTCACCATTCACAAATACCTCCGCTCTACCTGCATTCGGTGTACTTCCACCAGCAAGACCAAGACTTGCAATGCCCGAATCGACCAAACATTTTTGATTACAACAAATAACATATAATCTAATTCTTCCCGGATTTGTGTAGCTTTTTAACGCCTACATTGAAAGCTCAACGTGGATTGCTTTTTCTTTTCGGACTCGAAGTATAATTATCTCACGTGAAACGTCTGCAAAAGCTGCGCCAAGCTTATTTAATGCATATTTGCACAATTCAACGAAGGATACCAAATGCTTGCGATCATTTGATACCTTTTAACGATAACCACACGATTAAATAAAAAGTACTTATGGTGTGGGCTGGATCGTAACTCTTGGTCATCTTATTATGAAATAACGGACGAAAGAGTAATTTCTTATCCATCTTCATTGCAAATTATGGTTTATTTTGTACTAACAATTAAGTATACGGAAGAGTAAAATATTTTACACTATTCAACCAATAATATAAAGTACCTTCCTTGTTTCTCTCTTGTGCTGCTTCCTATGCCCCCCCCCCCTACCCACAAGAAAAATAAGTGGCTACATACCTAGAGCAACAGTTGGAACATCTAAGGGTAAACATTTAACACCAGCATCTTCTTTATGATTACAATTGTGAACTCCAATTTCACTTTTAGGACAGTCTTGTAAAGAAAGCGATGAATCAGCACATGCCACATCATCTAACCAAATCCTTCCAGATCCTCTACCATAGTGCGCCGAGGATCTCGCACGGACAGCTCCTGGATAGCCCAGCTGTCTACAGACGACCGTCGCATCAACGATATCCCACGAGTCGTCACAAACCGTTCCCCATTCACCATTCACATATACCTCCACTCTACCTGCATTCGGTGAACTTCCACCAACGAGACGAATACTTGCAATGCCTGAAACGACCAATCAGTTTTGATTACAACCATAACACATACACTTATTCTACCAGGCCTTTTTTAGCTTTTTAACGCCTGCATTGAAAAGCTCAACGTGGTTTTCCTTTTTCGTTTTGGACTCGAAGTATGTATGTTTCTATATACTTTAGATCCTCATGCAAGCAGGAACTCGCAAAGAAGCCTCGTTGGCTTATCAAAGCCGCGGGGTGACCGAAGTCAGTCTCTTAGATTCCTATTTAACGTCAATGATTATAAATTGTAAACTGTCAATAACTCTGTAACTGGACGACATACATTAATCTTGGAGTGACTCGAACTGGAGACCCAATGATTGGAAGGCACCGGCGTTAACCACTGAGCTAACACTCCTTCTCATAATAACATGTTAGCCTTATTATCTCATGTGTCTTATTCTAATTATCTTATCAAAGTCTAATTATCTCATGTGAAACGTCTGCAAAAGCTAAACAAAGCTTATTTTATGCATATTTTCACTTTTCAACGAAGGATACCAAATGCTTACGATCATTTGATACCTTTTAACGATAACCACTTATGTAATTAAAAAGTACTTATCGTTTGAGCTGGATCGTAATTCTTCGTAATTATATTATGAACACACAGAAATGCGACCAATTTATTGTCCATCTTCATTGCAAAAATCATGGTTTTATTTTGTACTAACAATTAAGTATACGGAAGAGTAAAATATTTTACACTATTCAACCAATAACATGAAGTGCCTTCCTTGTTTTTCCCTCGTGCTGCTTCCCTTGCCCCCACCCACCCCTTACCCACAAGGAAAATAAATGGCTACATACCGGGAGCAACAGCAGTCGGAACTTCTAAGGGTAAACAGTCAACACCAGCATCTTCTTTATGATTACAATTGTGATCTCCAATTTCATTTTTAGGACAGTCTTGTAAAGAAAGCGATGACACAGCACATGCCACATTATCCAACCAAATCCTTCCAGATCCTTCACCGTAGTGCGCTGAGGATCTCGCACGGACAGCGCCTGGATAGCCAAGCTGTATACAGACGACCGTTGCATCAATGATATCCCATGAGTCGTCACAAACCGTTCCCCATTCATTATTCACCAAGACTTCCACTCTTCCAACATTTTCCGTTGGTCCACCAGCGAGACAAATGCTTTGAATGACTGACAGGTAGGGAAGGACAGATTATTACACATGAATTCATAACGTATTGTTCTTTTGTAATACAATTTGACATTCATAAGACGTTATATGAAATGAATGATTAGCATTTACCTA
Organism: Apostichopus japonicus; assembly: GCF_037975245.1. Lineage (NCBI taxonomy): Eukaryota > Metazoa > Echinodermata > Holothuroidea > Aspidochirotida > Stichopodidae > Apostichopus > Apostichopus japonicus. The sequence goes on along the minus strand of NC_092563.1, from coordinate 19,753,540 downwards.
TAAAGAGTGGTTATTCTGTGCAAATTGTCAGATTCAAAGCACCGGGGTGCTATCTGTACAATCATAACACTTGAGTTATACGCCCTCAATTACAGTTATGCAATGCCAATTTTTACGCAATCACACACTAGTAGAATCATTGTGGTCGAGTGGTCCGGACTTTGGTCTGTGACAAAAGATACAGGGTTCGATTCTTACTTTGCCTGATGAGTCCCAAAAGGACGAAACCGGTCGTAAAGTGGAATTTTTCTGGTGTGTTATTCTATATTTAGTTACTGTATATATAGTTATACATATATATTTATATAGATATAGATAGATATAGATATATTTCTATATATATATATATATATATATATAGAAATAGATATAATATCAACTCTGTACAACGTCAGAGTCGACACATCACAGGAATCGTGTCAAACTGTTCCCTTTACTAATCGGCAGAAGGCAAAACCCTGACTAATTCTCTCCTGTTTGCGTCTCCAAAATCATTTAGTTTTTATAGCAAGAACGTCTATGTGTATAATTGTAATTAGTATTTCGTTTTGAACAATAATCAAGCCATCTATTCGAGATAAGCTATTTGGATGAAGATTTCTCAGCATTTATACCAACTGCCAAAAACATACGACTTGACAATAACATAAGCAATAGTTGTAATTCCAGCATTCGAAACTTATTCAAGGTGTGGCTAATATTTCCAGACGCTTGCAACACCATCGTATAGAAACATTCCATGATGTATAAGTACATTGCATGAAATATTGCTTTCTAAAATTATGGTAACAACGGCAGTGCTGAATAGCCATATAAATGTTATTACTAAACAACCATTTTTGTTTTAAATAAACAATTTCCAATTGAGGTTCATGTCACAAATGCCTTGGCGCCTGTTTGATAGAGAAGGTATAGTAGAGAAGAGTACAAAGCGAGGATTTACCTTTTGAATTACACAACCAACACGACAAGGTAATTATCAAGAAGAAAGTTTCTCTGCTTAATACCGTCATCTCTTCTTCAGAAGTCAGAACCGTTTACTTTTATATCACTGACAATACGACCAGATCACAGAAAACCCGCGAGAGAACCTATATCAATCTGGTTATCGCTTTGTTGAGTGTATGTTTGTACCATCTGAGACTTGAGTGAGGTGCCCTTGTTCCACTTCCGACTGTGAGCAAAATATAGCAAACTGTCAGACACCATCGACATTGCTGCAGAAATAGAATGAAACGTCAAATGTGATATATCGTTTACTATCACATGGCTAGCAGTCCGGGGTAAACTGGGGAAGATCCACTCAGTGCCGCTTACCTTAGTTTTTCCCAAAGAACTCCTGCGCACAGTAGTAATCCCATTAAATAACACTCATGCACCGCTATTGTGTCATGAAAGTATTACGCAGGATGAGCCACTGATTCACAGATATACTACATGAACTTGCGGATTTCCTGTGTCAGGCAACATTTCCATGCATAAAATGACACGACCTTGGCTAACCGGAATGTTACCTTGTTTTCGCATTCAGACTTAAAGGAAAATGAGAGTTACCGAGCAAATTCTTCGAACAGACAACTTTTGTCAGCTACTGACAATCGAACATAATTATTATTGCCAAATGACATGTTATAATTATAACGAGGGAGACGTTTGTAGACTGAATGATTATTTTATCAACCAGTTTTTCTGTCTTTGTTATTTGCTGCTATCGCGAGACGAGCAGTGGATCAGATCCGAATCATATCTCATGCTCTATGATAACTTCCCAGTGTCAACACTCTCTAACTCTGGATAGGACGTAAGGGGAAGAAAGAGTGGTCTGAGATTATTTCATGTGATGGGCAGATGTAGCTTATTTAACGATTTCTTTTTATATTTTTAATAGATATTTTGAAGTTTCTGTTCAGGCCGCCCAAAGATCTCATAGAATCGTGCCACTGAACAACACAGCGAATTTTAAATATATGCATGTATTCATCTGTGGTTATGTGGTAATTAACAAATAAAATCTAAGAATGTAGAATGTCAAGCTAAATGAAGTTACGCAAAGTAGAATATCACATAACAATAAGCTATTGTTGGATTTGCCTAACTAATTAAAGTGACAGCGTTCCATTTTATCTGAAATACGCAAAGTCGATATATTTAGTTACCGGTTCTTAATCAAACATAACCTATAAAACTGAAAGTCGCCTAGCAATTATAGGTGTTACACGTTTAACAGTTGCAATATCCATTCACACGAAATGGGTTGCCGACTTATGATTTATTTGCACTGAAAGCATGGAACCAGTCAAAACTTCTAGTTGCAAGCGTTTACAGTTCAGGCACTGCTTTTTTTTGGAATTCTAACGACATGAATTCACGGTTTTAATGTAATCGTTTAAAAGACAGTATCTCTACTGGAAACGTTATAAAACAGTGTAATACTATACATGAACATGGTTAAACAAGTGTGTTATTACACTGGGAGCATGTTGGAACCACTTAGTGAGTATACTTACCACGCCAACCCAAATTCCCCAACTAACTTTTATCAAACAGGTCTTCCATAACAACTCCCTGGTCTAACCCTATAAACAAATGTACCTCGAATATCAAAGCGCCCGCTAATATCTCAATGTCACCCATCACAATTCGCAGGGCCAGTCATTGCTCTTGCTTTCCCACCTTTATGTTCCATGTTAATGTTATTCGTCTGTGCGACTGAGCACAGAGAGGTTTTTTTTTTTGATGTGGTTGAGCCATCGTCAGTGATGATAATACTGTATTCGTTACAAAAGATAAAATCCATTTTATGCTGGGAGATTCATTGGTAATTTGTTTGTTCGTTAATAGATATATACCCAACATTATTTAACAAGTAATTCCCTTATTGGTGTATTAAATTGACGAGTACTAAAGATATGCATGTGTCCATCGAGCGGCCTGTTGTCGTCGGCTGGCGACGGTGACGGCAGACCGCCAGATGAATACATGCATAGATTTGAGATTCGTTGTGTTGTTGAGTGGCACGATTCTATGAGACGGGTGATGATCGAGTTTTCAGCCGAAGGTGACGACTTCCCGCCCAAAGAATACATGCATAGACTTCGAACGGGCTGTGTTGTTCAGTTGTACGATTCTATGAGATGGTGCGAAGGCCAACTTTTCAGCCGTCGGCAACGGTAGGCCGCCAGATTTATTCGTGCATAGAATATGCATGATTCTATGAGGCCTAACAAAGGCCGAGTTTTCAGCCGACGACGACGGCTGCCCGCCCGGTGAACACAATCATTTATTTGAAACTCGTTGTGTTATCAGGTGTCAACAATTGCTAATGCTCTTTTTTCTGATAATAGGCATACCAATATTTTCTTTAAGTTCGAAAGACTAAATAGAATACATGATATCGTCTCTGCTTAACGAAATAAATTTGCTGATTGGTTTGCTGCTAATAATGTATCACTATTGCTAATAAATTTAATACCTTTTTTTACCAACTTAGGGCCGTCTTTAGCGAGTCAAATCAAGCATCATAGTATGTCATCTAAAGTTACACGTAGCAGTGCAATTGGACGTTCTACATTTATATACCCTGTTACCGAGGATGAGTTATTTAAAGAAGCAACCTCTTGCCTCAAACCCAAAAAGGCTGGAGGATACGACGAGTTTAATCCTGGCATTATTCGACACATTATCCCTTTTATTACTAAACCATATACTCATATTTGCAATATTTCATTCAATACTGGTATCTTTCCTGACATATTAAAAGCTGCAAAAGTTATTTCTATTTATAAAAAAGGTGACAATGATAAAATCGAAAATTATAGACCGATATCTTTATTATCATGTTGTTCAAAAATTATAGAGAGATTAATGTTCAATCGTACACTACATTTTCTAGATAAGATCAACATTTTATGTCACCAACAGTATGAATTCCGCCCTAATCATTCTACAGAATTTGCACTGGCAGATGCTATTGATAACTTAGACAACAGTCTTGATCAGAATAAAACTTGCATTGGGGTTTTCCTTGACCTTTCTAAGGCTTTGATACTATAGATCATACCATCCTATCGAACAAATTGCAACATTGCGGGATAAGAAGTACAACTTTAATCTGGATTAATAGCTATTTAACTGACCGTTTTCAATATGTTTCCTACAATAATGATCCTTCCCAACTAGGAAGAATTCAATGTGGTGTTCCACAGGGCTCTATTCTAGGACCCTTACTGTTTATTCTATAAACGTGTGGCGTGTGTCGTCATTAGCCAACTTTACCCTGTTGCGATGACACAAGTAGTTTCTTTGAATCTGACTCATATGAATCTTTTCAAATACAGTATCTGCGGAATTGAATAAATTAACGATTGGTTTGCAGCCAACAAACTCTCACTAAACATTGATAAGACAAGTCATATAGCTTTAACACCCCACGAAATGTTAACTGGAATAAAGAAGTTATTATGGGAGGGCGTATTCTCAAACACGTCCACAGTACAAAATTTCTAGGTGTTTTAATTGACAGTAGACTTACATGGTGTGATTACATTTCATTCATTTGCAAAAACAAATGGCCAGCAACTCGGGTACGTTATCTAATACGTCTTTAGACGTAATTTAACCAAATCTTTTATTGAATCTTATTGATTATATTATTATTACGTATTTGCTATAATTCAACTTATCATGTTTATCACGTTATCATATTAACATCATGCTTAAATGTATATCACATGTTTATAGATGGCACGTAATTAATATGTAAATACTTCTAATTGTAAACGCCTCTTTTCTTTTCACAGGGGGCCTCTGCATTGTTAAACTATGAATAGATTTTCAGAGGACTTCCCCTCACATAGTATTTTTGTTAGAATACAAATAAATCAAATCAAACAAATGAATGCAGACACGGTCAATAAAAATCGGTAAGTGCCACCGTCGCGTCGCACTTTTATTCCTTCAAGCCCAAACAAGCTCGAATGAGCATTATTACATGCATATATGTTGTAGGCCAACGTGTCGAAGCTACGTAGGCTGAACTACAGTGTTAACATATGTACAAGCGGCCTGTTTTGGTGACAAATATTGGCACACTCTATAGATTTCTGTATTGAGAAGCCGGATCTCGAAAGAGAAACTTCGAAAAGACTGTTATATGAACTTGAACATATATACCTATATATAGAGTAAGTAAGTATATATGTATAAAAACCACGCACACGCACACACATAAATAAAGTAAAAAAAGAAAAAAAATCTCCATTTATTCAGCATATTTTATATTTTTAATATACCATATACATATTGTTATAATTATAATGACCTTTTACAATTCTTGCATACTCTTGCATATTCTTGCATAAAAAAAGAAAATAAAGAACATAAAGTTCATAAAGTAACTTAAAGTAACTTTAAAGTAAATAAAGTAAATACGCAATAAAGTATATAATGTATATCATGTAAATATAGTAAATATGGTAAATAAAGTAAATAAAGTAAACAAAGTTAATAAAGTAAATAAAGTATTAAAATAAATAAAGTAAATGTAGTCACATTTGTCACCAGTATCGAACAATGGCGAATTCTGTTTTGGTGACAAATATTGGCACACTCTATAGTAAATAAAGTCAATAAAGTCAATAATTCAATACAGTAAATACAGTAAATAAAGTAAAAAACGTATGTAACATAAATAAAGTAAATAAAGTAAATAAAGAAAATAAAGAAAATAAAGTAAATAAAGAAAATAAAGTAAATAAGTTAATAAAGTAATAAAGTAAATGTAGGCACATTTGTCACCAGTATCGAACAATGGCGAATTCTGTTTTGGTGACAAATATTGGCACACTCTATAGAGATCTTTATTGAGAAGCCGGATCTTGAAAGAGAAACTTCGAAAAGACTCTGTTACGTGAAATTGAACGACAAATGCAAAGAAATATATATAATTGAAATTGTAGAGAAAGTAATTAATTCTATATATAATTGTATATACAAGCCATACACACACGCACATATATACATATATATATTTAGATAGAATAATTGTATATACAAACCACACACACTCACAAGCATACATATACATATATATATATATATATTTATATACATATATATATACATATATATATATATATACATATATATACACACACATACATATACATATATACATATATATATATATATACATATATACATATATATATATACATATATATATATATATAATAAATAAATAAAGTACATAAACTAATCAAAGTAAATAGAGTAAATAAAGTAACTAAAGTAAATAAAATAAGTAAAGTAAATAAAGTATCTAGAGTAAATAAATTAAAAAATTAATAAAGTACATAAAGTACGTAAAGTAAAGAAAGTATATACAGGTAATATAGTAAACAAATGAAATAAAGTAAATACAGTACTGTATATAATGTAAATTTAGTAAATCTAGTAAATCAACTAAAGAAAGTAAATAAAGTAAACAAAGTAAATGTAGTCACATTTGTCACCAGTATCGAACAATGGCGAATTCTGTTTTGGTGACAAATATTGGCACACTCAATAGTAAATAAAGTAAATAAAGTCAATAAAGTCAATACAGTAAATACATTTAATACAGTAAATAAAGTAAAAACGTATGTAACATAAATAAAGTAAATATGCAATTGTATATACAACCCACACACACACGCACACACATATATATAAAGTAAGTAAAGTATATATTTATATATATATATATATATACAAACCACACACACGCATACATATAAATAACACAAATAAAGAAAATAAAGTAAATAAAATAAAGTTAATAAAGTAACTAAAGTACATAAAGTAAAGAAAGTAAAGAACGTAAATACGATATGCAATTGTATATACAAGCCACACACACACACGCACCCATATACATATATATATAAAGTATATATATAAAGTATATATATATATATATAAAGTATATATATATATATATAAAGTATATATATATATATATACACAAACCACACACACGCACACATATAAATAACATAAATAAAGAAAATAAAGAAGTTCATAAACTAACTTTAAAGTAAATATGCAATAAAGTATATAAAGAATATAAGTTTAGTAAATATGGTAAATAAAGTAAACAAAGTTAATAAAGTATTAAAGTAAATAAAGTAAATGTAGTCACATTTGTCATAGTTTGTCACATTTGTCACATTTGTCATAGTCAATGGCGAATTCTGTTTTGGTGACAAATATTGGCACACTCTAAAGATTTCTGTATTGAGAAGCCGGATCTCGAAAGAGAAACTTCGAAAAGACTCTGTTATATGAACTTGAACGACAATAGCAAAGAAACATATAAAAGCCATTAAAGCCATACACACACACGCACGAACACACATATATATATATATAAAATATATATATATGTTAATATATATATATTTTTATCTAATTAAAGTAAATAAAGTATATAAAGTATATAAAGTAAATAAAGTAAATAAAGTAACTAAAGTAACTAAAGTAACTAAAGTAAATAAAATAAAGAAAGGAAATCAAGTAAAAAAAGTATATAAAGTAAATAAAGTAAATAAAGTAACTAAAGTAACTAAAGTAACTAAAGTAAATAAAATAAAGAAAGGAAATCAAGTAAAAAAAGTATATAAAGTAAATAAAGTGAAAAAAGTAAATAAAGTAAATAAAATAAATAAAGGAAAAAAAAGTAAATAAGTAAATAAAGTAAATAAAGAAAATAAAGTTAATAACGTTAATTACATAAAAAAGGAAATAAAGTTTATATTGTATATCATGTTAATTTAGTAAATAACATAAATAACATAAGTAACTAAAGTAAATTAAATAAATAAAGGAAATAAACTAAATAAGTAAACAAAGAAAATAAAGTAAATAACGTTAATAATATAAATAAAGTAAAAATAAAGTATATCATGTAAATTTAGTATATTTAGTGAATAAAGTACATAAAGTAAAGAAAGTAAATAAAGTAAAGAGAGTTAATAAAGTTAATATAGTAAACAAATGAAATAAAGTAAACACAGTACTGTATATAAAGTATATAATGTATATATAGTAAATCAAGTTAATCAACTAAAGAAAGTAAATAAAGTAAACACGATATGCAATTGTATATACAAGCCACACACACACACACAAAAGCACACACGCACACACATACATATATATAAAGTAAGTAAGTATATATATATACAAACCGCACACACGCACACATATAAATAACATAAATAAAGTAAATAAGGAAAATAAAGAACATAAAGAACATAAAGTTCATTAAGTAACTTGAAAGTAAATAAAGTTAATAAAGTAAAGAAAGTAAATAAATTTAAGAAAGTAAATAAAGTAAATAACGTAAATAAAGGAAAAAAAGTAAAGAAAGAAATAAAGTTATTCAAGTAAAGAAAGTAAATAAAGTAAATTGAGTTAATGCACTCACAAACGCACATATATATAAAGTAAAGTATATATACAAACCACACATACGCACAAAAAGTAAATAAATAAAATAAAATAAATAGGCCTAAGTTAATAAAGTAAATAACGTAAACATCATAAATAACCTAAATAACCGTAATAAAGTAAAGAAAGTAAGTAAAGTAATTAAAGTAAATAAAGTAAATATGCAATTGTATATACAAGCCACACACACACACGCACGCAAACGCAAACGCATATATATATATATATATATATATATATATATATATATATATATATATATATATATATATATGTATATATACAAACCACACACACACGCACAAATATATATAACATAAATAAAAAAAATAAAGACAATAAAGTTAATAAAGTAAATAAAGTAGATAAAGTAAATAACGTAAATAACATAAATAAAATAAATAAATAAATCAAGTATATAAAGTATTTCATGTAAATTTAGTAAATATGGTAAATGTGGTAAATAAAATAAACAAAGTAATAAAAGTATATAAAGTAAATAGAGTAAATAAAGAACATAGAGTAAATAAAGTTAATAAAGTAAATCAAGTAAATCAAGTAAATAAAGATAATCAAGTAAATAAAGTTTATAAGGTAAATAGAGTTAATACTATTAATAGAGTAAATAGAGTAAAAAGAGTAAAATTCTGATGTGGACATAAACTATGAATTTTACGTTAGCAATTTAAGACGTGTAGTATTAAATAATGTTATATCCTTGTAATAACCAACAAGAGATATGGATATTCCAGCTCTGCTTTCTCATTGATGTACTAGTTACTCCTTGTAGTATAGTCTACACATCCTCACCCTACACAATTCACAGTGGTAGATTAACGATGGAAGGTCGATCAAACATCTTCTAGGTGGTTGCAGGTATTTTCTTCCAGTTCATCTTCATTGAGAAATTACGAATTCACAGTGGTTTGATTAACGATGGAAGGTCGATCAAATATCTTGGAGGTGGTTGCAGGTATTTTCTTCCAGTTCATCTTCAGGCTGCCGAGAAACGAGAGAATAATTACTTTGAAATATATTGAAGCAATCTTTGGATATGGGTTCCTCTCGTACAGTTATGTTCAAGTATTTTTAAAGTATTTTAGGAGTTTAATCAATGCGTCATTTAGGAACAAATTTATCTGGTACTGACCTGGATGATCCATTAATTCCCAGAAATGGCTCCTGGAATCAATTTAATCCTTGTACACCCGCTGATTTAATTCCTTTTTACTATGGAGACTGGGTGATAGGACGGGAGATGGCAGAGTTCCTGGTGGCTGCTAGCTGTCACTTCATCTGGTGGAGGGTGCAATCGGTCACTTCATCTAGTGGAGGCTGCAAGCAATCACTTTATATAGCGGAGACTACACGTGTTCAGTTCATCTGGCGGAGACTAGATGCTTTTCAGTGCATCTGGCGTTGGCTGGTGATTTGTGGCTGGTATAGGTAATTCGTGGTTGGTGGATGGAGAAATAAACTTCGAACTTGGAACTAGATGAGAACAATCAATCATTTCTATATTAAAATGATGCATTTATATGTTATGTAAACACGCATAAAAATTCGCACAAAAATCTATAGTAAAATCAATTGCAATACAAACACACATAAGTAATAATTATTTTGCTCATGGCAAAAGGCTAGTGGCTGGTGACTAGTGGTCGGTGGATGGTGCCATATTTTATTTTCCTGAAAACACTCAACAAAATATATAGTAAATTCATTGCAATAACAAACACACATACTTTATTTCTTTTGCTCGTGCAAAAAGACTGGTGACTTGTAGCTGGTGACTGGTGGTCGGTGGCAGCTGGAGCTTGATGATGGTGGCATTTGGTGGTTGGTTGCTGGGGAAGTCTGGAGGATAATTGGCTGTGGGTGGCTGGTGGTCAAGAACGATGGAGCTGGTCGATTGTGGAATTTGGTGGTTGGTGGCTGGGGAGGTCTAAAACATCTATAAAATATAAACTATAAACGAACAATCAGGCAATTCTTTAAAAAATCATGCAATATTTTTTTTAAACACTCTTCAAGTTGGCATAAAAATATATGGTAAAATCATTGCAATACAAACACACATACGTTATTACTCTTTTGCTCATGGCAAAAGGCTGGGGGAAGGTAGCTGGTGACTTGTGGAAGGTGGTCGGTGGTATTGGTGGCTGGAGGCGTCTGAAACATCTATAAAATATAAACTAGAGACGAACAATCAGGCATTTCTTTAAAAAAAATCATGCAATATTTTTTTTTTAAACACTCTTCAAATTGGCATAAAAATATATAGTAAAATCATTGCAATACAAACACAGAAACGTTATTAATCTTTTTCTCATTGCAAAAGGCTGGGGGAAGGTAGCTGGTGACTTGTGGAAGGTGGTCGGTGGTATTGGTGGCTGGAGGCGTCTGAAACATCTATAAAATATAAACTAGAAACGAACAATAAGGCATTTCTTTAAAAAAATGATGCAATATTTTTTTTAAACACTTTTCGAATTGGCATAAAAATATATAGTAAAATCATTGCAATACAAACACAGAAACGTTATTACTCTTTTTCTCATTGCAAAAGGCTGGGGGGAGGTAGCTGGTGACTTGTGGAAGGTGGTCGGTGGTATTGGTGGCTGGAGGCGTCTGAAACATCTATAAAATATAAACTATAAACGAACATTTAGGCATTTCTTTAGAAAAAATCATGCAATATTTTTTTTAAACACTTTTCAAATTGGCATAAAAATTCATAGTAAAATCATTGCAATACAAACACAGAAACGTTATTACTCTTTTGCTCATTGCAAAAGGCTGGGGGAAGGTAGCTGGTGCCTTGTGGAAGGTGATCGGTGGTATTGGTGGCTGTAGACGTCTGAAACATCTATAAAATATAAACTACAAACGAACAATCAGGCATTGCTTTAAAAAATGTTGCAATATTTTTTTTTTAAACATTCTTCAAATTGGCAAAGAAATATATAGTAAAATCATTGCAATACAGAAACGTTATTACCCTTTTGCTCGTGGCAAAAGGCTGGGAAGGTAGCTGGGGACTTGTGGAAGGTGGTTGGTGGTATTGGTGGCTGGGTAGTCTGAAACATCTATAAAATATAAACTACAAACGAACAATCAGGCATTTCTTTTTGCAATAGTTTTTTGAAGCACTCTTCAAATTGGCATAAAAATATAAAGTAAAATCATTGCAATGCAAACACAGAAACGTTTTACTCTTTTGCTCATTGCAAAAGGCTGGGGGAAGGTAGCTGGTGACTTGTGGAAGGTGGTTGGTGGTATTGTTGGCTGGAGGCGTCTGAAACGTCTATAAAATATAAACTAGAAACGAACAATCAGGCATTTCTTTAAAAAAATGATGCAATATTTTTTTAAACACTATTCAAATTGGCATAAAAATATATAGTAAAATCATTGCAATACAAACACAGAAACGTTATTACTCTTTTGCTCATGGCAAAAGGCTGGGAAGTGACTTGTGGAAGGTGGTCGGTGGTATTGGTGGCTGGAGGCGTCTGAAACATCTATAAAATATAAACTAGAAACGAACAATCAGGCATTTCTTTAAAAAATAATGAACTATTTTTCTTAAAACACTTTTCAAATTGGCATAAAAATATAGAGTAAAATCATTACAAACACAGAAACGTTATTACTCCTTTGCTCATGGCAAAAGGCTGGGGAAGGTAGCTGGTGACTTGTGGAAGGTGGTTGGTGGTATTGGTGGCTGGAGGCGTCTGAAACATCTATAAAATATAAACTAGAAACGAACAATCAGGCATTTCTTTAAAAAAATGATGCAATATTTTTTTTAAACACTCTTCAAATTGGCATAAAAATATATAGTAAAATCATTGCAATACAAACACAGAAACGTTATTACTCTTTTTTCTCATTGCAAAAGGCTGGGGGAAGGAAGCTGGTGGAAGGTCATTGTGGTATTGGTGTCTGGGGACGTCTGAAACATCTATAAAATATAAACTAGAAACGAACAATCTACAGTAGCATTTCTTTAAACAATGATGTAATATTTTTTTAAACACTCTTTAAATTGGCATAAAAACAAAATTATTTTGCACGTGGCAAAAGGCTGGGGGAAGTTAGCCGGTGGATGGCGGAAGGTGGTGGTATTTGTTAGTTGGTGGCCGTGGACGTCTGAAGCATCTATTAAATATAAACTAGAAACGAACAATCAGGCATTTCTTTAACAAATCTGCAAAAAAATATATTATAACATTATTGCAATACAAACACACATACTTTATTACTCTTTTGCTCGTGGCAAAAGGCTGGAGGATGATGGAAAACCTGCAGCACCTACAATATAGAGACTAGAAATGAGCAAGCAAACTTTTCAAAATGATACCACTACTACACCGTTCTTTGTTTTTCTTCTGTTTAGTTCATAACCTGGTTCTTTTCGTTCTTCCGTCGATTTGTCGTCTTGGTCCTCGTCCGCTTTGTCATCGTTCTAGAAGCAAACCAGTAGAATTGTACGTTAAGTTTCTCCTTAATTTTGTTTCGAGTATACCCTAAATTTAAATTGCAAAAGTCGTAATAATGCTTGTTGCTTAAATAAAGGAAATCCTTGTACTAAAATTTACTAAAGCACTAACAATTTCCGCCCAACACTGTCTTAAAAATCGTGAATCCCGCCCAGCACTATTTTCATCTAAAATCCCGACATTATTAACAATATATTCAACATAAATTGAAAACAATTAAAAAATGTAAAAATTGTTAGCAAAACTAGTATTTGTGTGTGCTTAAAAAGCTACACAAGTGCAGTATTTGGCATCTCAGCCCCGCCCAGCACTAAAAATTACCGCCCAGCACTATCTTAAAAGTCGTGAATCCCGCCCAGCACTATTTTCATCTACAATCCCGACATTATATATTCAACATAAATTGAAAAAAATAAATAAAATGTAAATTTTTAGCAAAAATAGTACTTGTGAGTGCTGAAAAAGCTAAACAAGTGCCATTATTTGGCATCTGAGCACCTTCAAAAATCGAATAAACACCCTTCCCCTAAGACCCCCCGCCCCAGGACGGCGATCAGTATACCCGGCACTCAGGAAATCCTGGGCACATCCCTCTGTGTTCATAGGATACTACAACTAGATTAATCGACAGTAACTTAAAAAAACTTGGTCATGTCATAACATATAGACGTATAGCCTACTTAACCGCATGAACAAGTATGGTAAAAGATAACATGTTTCTCGTCTTTAATATGAATGGTATCTAAGAACATCAATTAGTAGTAGAGCATTTTAGCTAGAGTTTGTTACTACTCTTTTGAAAGAAGACAATCATCTTAAAATCATTCTTGGTTCATTTTATATATGCAAAGCATAACTTCTCCAAACATCTAAGCAAATATCTCATTTCATTTGGGAGATATGATACAGATTTAATGCATCTTTACACACAAGGCTGGATAACTAATCAAGTTTATATATATGACATCAGAGCCATTTGTGGTTCATTGTTCTTCTATTGTCCTTCAATTATTACATTTGTTATGTTTGTATAAATGGTGGTTTTTGTATCAATTTGGGTTCGAACAAATGTTGCATCTCAAATATTGAACCTCTTTAACACGGTCAATTGGGATTATTTCGAAAGAAAACCAAAGAGAAAGTATGATTGAAGGGAGACCAAGACACAGATGGACTAAACACCAAGGATGTGTATGCTCAGACAGTAGACCAGGGATATGTATATAAATTAAACGAGCTCGGGTAAAACAAGCTACCTTATGTGACTAAAACAGAGCCTATTCACACTTAGCATTACCGTTACGTAAAGGCGAAACACGTTTCACTTAGAATATCAGACAGTATTGCCTTCTGTTAACAAGCATTTGGTGGTTATAATTATTTTACAGTTACGCACATGATTATCATTCTCTTTAAGATGTTTTGCATTCGTCAGCCAAAACAAAAGTAACTTAAATAAGATACTCTATTTAGATTACTCTACTCACCTTAATTCACTGCAAAGCAGCCCGCATTAGTCTGTATACAAGGTTACACTGCTTCTCTTCCGATCCTAAAGTCTGAAATGAAGTTCCCGCCAAGCGCGTCTGCCGCGTGCCCTGCCTCATTAATATGGATGTTTTCTTGTCTGGTCTTTCATCGAAGTCGGTCAACCAAGCATACTAAGCTGTTGGAAGCTAGACGTTGTTGGTATTCGGATTATGAATGCCTAACATAAAATAAAAGTGCATAAGCTCACCAGTGGAAATGAATAACTCCTGTTAGAAATGTGGCAATCCAACAAAAATAAGTCATCTGGGGCCCGGAGGCATGATGTCCATATAATTGTCCGACGAAACGAGTCCAAACAAAAATACACTTGAAATTAACTCCTTCTTGGATAACACAAGCGATGAAAGTTTTTACAGGTGAGAGCTGATATCCAAAATTAAATATATGTGAGAATTCCTAAGTAGTTGTTGTAGCTGATACATAACATAGTGTAGATGAGTAGTAGTATACAGTAGTTCCTTGAGTCTTAGCAGAAAATACTTGTTCCTTGATGGAAGCCTTCTACTAAGATGACTGCACATGGTATAGATCTACCGGGTTGTGCAATGTGCTTAATTTTAGACTGTCTCTTGATTGGCCAGTTGTTGCCATGGTACAAAAACAACTACTGTACTAGGGTACAGTAGTTAAGGTATTTCAACAAGAGTGAGCTTGGCTGGTCTAAATTCTATAGAGTGACAATGTTGAAAAGGCTGACCAGTGGTGAACAAAAGAGATAGTTTCAAAAGGAATGCTGGTCTGTTGATGTTGAAAGGCAACTGATGGTGATGTAATAAAATCAGCTGACAATTGTAAACAAACTGTGGTGGAGTGCAAATGTTTTTAAAATTGCTGATAAAATTTCGCTACAAACGTTCTGCGCATCTTTTCTTGTGGTTGAGTGACTTCGTCAATGGGTATATTTTGGGATGCACTCCACGGCAGTGCTAGATGAAACAGCTGGATCATTTCTATTAGCGGCAAATGATAATTTTCTCCGCTTCAGATAGTCACCCTGCAGTCCAATTTTATAATAATTTGAGTAATAATAATTGAATCATTTAAACACCTTTGGTCAACACTTGTACGTTTTAGGTGGTATTTTGTCTCAAAAAGTCACAATTTAAATGAAAGGCCGAACGAATAAGCGATATTTACTGATAAGAAACCGAAATTCAAAAGCCTAAAGTTCAACACATTTAATATTAGGAAATTTGGCAAAAAAATGTAAAACATCAACAAATAGCTGAATTGAAATTGAATTGAATATTTCAAGATGAACAGTCGACGTTTCAAGATAAAAACAGGGGCGGATGCAGGATTTTTGACAGGGGGGGGGGTCTGACTGGTCCAGCCGCGCCTGATCGAAAGACTATCTAAGCGGAGCGCTACCATCGGTTGGCGCGGAGCGTACCAGAAAATTTTTGGCTTTACAACCCCCACCCCCCCCCCCCCAGATGGCCGGAAACGGCACTTCCCGAGTATTCTAAGCTGCATGTAACTAGCCTGAAAATATGGATCTCATGTCTGCAATTTCTCAATTGATGAGAAAAAAAAACAATTTATGAAATATGGTAATACATATCAGATGAGTTGAGATGATACAAAAATCATAATGCCTTTAGCCACCAATCCCCCTCCCGTTCCATCACCACTGTTTGATGCAGGGCCGGATCCAGGATTCTGGAAGGGTGAGGGGTGTGGCCTCCAGTGATCCTAGGGTCTAAGGGGAGTGGGTTTCCCTCTATCCATTGTGAAATTCTTGGATATTTAAGTACAACAGGGAACCCCCTTCAATTTAGCCATTCAAAGCACCTACAAAAACTCACTCGAAATGTATCTGCATCAGTACGAGTTAGCTAGTTTTATTGATGATCTATTCATGGTAGATTTTAGAGAACAAACGCCGTGGATGTGTCTCAATGAACTTTCGGACCCCTTCGTCAGTGTCGATAGGAGTGTTATGATACGTGTTCATGAGAACAAGAGCTGTGCCAGACGTTCCTTGCCCATTGTTGATCGGAGAACAGTTTTATGCCTTCTCACCGCAGAAAACGATCTCTCATGAAGAATTCGTCGGCGCATCCTATGCAACCTACCGCTCTGCCACCTCACCGCCCAAAACAATTCGAACACCACCTCAATTTTGAAACTTTTCGGTCTGAAAATTGAGATTTTTAGGCATTTTTTGCACGTGTAGCTATAGTTCATTTGACGGAAAAGACACACCTGGCTGATTTGTAAGGATAACCGCCCTTCTGACGTCCTACATGTTTAAAATTGGCGTTTAATTTAATTATTTTTTTTCTCTCTCTCTTTTTTTCTCTCTTTTTTTTCTTTTTTTTTCTTTTTTTTTGTGGCCAAGAGCAGGGGGGTCCGGACCCCCTGGACCACCCCCAAGGGCGGCGGAAGCACTTTTAATCTGGGGGGGGGCACCGACGTCGAAGGGCACTTTGCAGAAGTTCGATTGGACTGGTGCAGCCTGATATTTAGTACCCTTTATAACTCTTATTGCATTATCGTTTTTGCGTATACACATCACTCCATCAACGCCCCCCCCCCCTTCCAAGGAAAAAATAAATGGCTTCTGCTTATTACAAAGTCACAATGTAATATAGCAATGCATTTTTGGAAATGCCTTAGGATATTTTTGGCAAATTGGATATGCATAATGGCACTCATCAGATTGTTAGAAGCCTTGTGGTAGTAAATATAGGCGTAGGAGGCGGTGGGGCTGGGGGCTGCAGTCCCCCCCCCCAACCAAAAATTGTTGTGAAAATTCGGGAAATATGCTGAGAATTTTCGGGCACCTACTGAAAGAAAAATAATTTGCTATGTGTTTTTCAATGAATAAACTGATATTATTATGATCATTATTATTGTAACGACTTTCCCAATAATTATAACCAATATGGAAGGGTAATAACACGGCCAAATGATTGTATGTTATTGGCATGCGATGTAATAATCGACGCCTGCCTATATGATACGCGCGAAAAACTTTGCTAATAATTTTTCGGGCCAGTCGTTACAGCCCCCTCAAACCAAACTTGGGCTCCTACGCCTATGGTAGTAAACATTTAAAACTTCCCGAAATATTTTTAATTCGACGTGGGTTTCGCTTTGTAAACTCTTTTTTATTTAGAAATTTTTATGTAGAAAAAAGACACATTTTTAACCTGAGGAAAAGTGGGGGGTTCCGCCGCCCTTGCCCCCCCCCCCCCGCTGGATCCGCTCCTGGAAAAGTATACTAATTTCGAGGAAGCCGAGATTTTAGAAACAAAATGTCCGCTGAATTTGAAGTCAAAGTGTCGGCCAATCCCCTTCCATGTTTATCTCCTAACCGTGCAAATAGAATACGTCATTGAAACCGGCACTCCTAATTGGTCCAAAGTAGTACCAGTAATTATTATAGGAAAGTATGGTAAATAGCCGGGATGAAACGAGGCGGGAAATAAGGTTGCTAAATGCCGATTATTCGTTCGAAATGAAACAAGGAAAGTTGTGGTGTTTAGTTGAACAGAGATGCACAGTAGTTTAAACCGGTAGGCATTTATTTTGGAGTTATCATACGGAAAGGCGGTTGTACGTGACTTCGGTCAGCCTACAGATAATAATGGTATTACTATCAAGATACTACACCTTGTTATATATGACTAGGCCCGTAGTACTACGCCTAGTTATTGACTATATTTATAGGCTTGAGCATAGTTTGAGTAACGATACATTTTTAGGAAGGTAGGACTAGGCCTAACGTTATACTTATTGCGAAATTATGAACTAGTACTAGTAGTACATACTTGCGGTAGGGGTGTTTGCCAACAAAACTAGTAAACTAGACCGGTGTGAAGTTAGATACTTATTCCGCATTCCTCGTACAACATTCACGAATGAGTAACTGCTACCTATTCAGTCACTTATTCGACAATGGTATCAACGTAGTTACCTATGGCAAGACGAATGCTTTCTTACAAGATGTTCAACATTTGGTTGTGGAAAGAGGTTTATCTATGGGTCATATGAACTCTAATGACAATGTGCAAGGGTACCATAATGCATCTTGCTTGGTCCAAAGAGTTCTTGACCAATTAAAATGACCACATGCTACTTCATCAGTTCTTATAGTTATATTATGTAACGGGACCTGAAAAATCACTTTTTGCCCTAATCAAGACTAGCACCCCTTGGACCACCCAACCAATGGGTCATATGAATTCTTAAGACATTGTAGAAGGGTACCATAATGCGTCTTGCCCAGTCCAAAGAGTGCTTGACCAATTAAAATGACCAACAATTTTTTAAATGAATGTTGTACAGGACCTGAAAGAAAAACCTTTAGTCCCCAAGCACACCTTGGACCACCTAACCAATGGGTCATATGAATTCTAATAACAATGTAGAACAGTACCAGGTCCAAAGAATGCTTGGCAAATTAAACTCAGATATTCCAATAAACTCACGCATTTGGCGTGTGACACACGCATTTCCAGCCCTTCACACGCTACGTGCACTTTATCACACGCAATCCACAAACAATCTTCGAAAAACCGTCCTGAAAGATGCTAAGAAGGCTACATACCTCTACAACACAAAGCAACTTTGAGTACTTACACTTACAAGAGTAGTGCTTTTGCCATGGTGGTGGTGGAAAACGCCAGGTGGGAGAGGTGTTGGTACTAAAGATTGAGAAGTGCGCTTCAATTTCCGATACAAATGTTCAATTATGTTAGCAAGTGATTACTTTCATTGATTCAAGAAAAGTCTTTGTTGAGAATTGTCATGCTTGTTGAGTTCAATAATGTATATATGATGATGAAATTCTCAATATAAAATTACTCAGAGAAACTGAAAAAGAATGCACCACTTTGCATCTAGGCAGTCAAAAATACGAAAAAGGAATACCCCCTCCCCTTAGACCCCTCACCCACTGCCGCTGCACTCATCAATGATGTTGGAATGTCTGTAAACTTACAAATATATCATCACTTCGTAAATGAATGTAACAGGACCTGAAAAACTCCTTAAGGCCCTAATCAAAACCAGCACGCCTTAGACGGTCACCCAACCAACAAAACAATTTAGCAACACCTTTGGCGTGCAAGTTTAATGCTAATTGGTGCTTTATGATCATCAGCATACAAAGTTTCCTTCCCCATTCGGATAAACACACGCGCACTCTTTGGGGGGGGGGGAGCGCACCTTAGTGCAAATCCATTTCTCAGAAAGAAGTGATTTCTGAAGACTGACAATGCAATGAAAACCATTTTTTTTTTCCGTCATAGAAATTGTTTTCATTTCTTTTATTCGTTTCACACAACACATATTTACAGATTTAAAGAACAGAGAAGTTTTCTTGCCTCTCTCCTCGAAAGTGGTTGGGAACGCTGTTACCGCCTTCCACTGCTACATTCTAGAGCTGACAAAGACAATCAGTCATCTCGGGTCAAGCGGAGATAAACTTAACTTTAATAGTTTATTTAGTAAAATAGTCTTCAAGTGAAATAGTTCTACCCAGACATATATTTTATTCCAACTAAACATCGACCAGAGTTATAGTGTGAGGTTTTATTAAATTTCCTTTTATTCAGTTTTTCCTAAATATTAATTATAACTTCAATAATCTAGCAATTTTACTCATGTTTACTCAATTCAATCCGTTAACAAAAGTGCCAAATTTTAGGTCAATTTCGCATTTGTTAAATTAAGTCAAAATTACACTGTCTAATCACTTACAAAATTTTGTATTTAATGTATTAATTCTTCGGTAAATATAAATTACTGTAGGCTATATGCTGAGTCAATTATGGAAGTATAGTCAGTTGGGGTAAAAAAAAACAAGGGGGTAGTTGGGGTAAAAAAAAACAACCCCTTTTTATAGAAGGGGAATATTTAGCCAAAGTTCTTATTTATTTTTGGTGATAGTCCTATATGTCTAGTTTATTATTATATAATTTCTGAAACTCTATGTCACTTCGCTGCCAATCACCGCTTCATCGAATCAAGCGAATGCTAAAATAGCAAAATTTGAAGTTTGTACCACATATTCGAAACTTTCTCCTGCATACCCAGCTTATATGATGTGGAGATTATTCCAGCAGTTACAGCATAGCAGTTAGTGATATTACACTCCCCCATGGTAGAATTACTCCAACTTCATTCACGCTTCATGGGGGGCCTTGTTTTTTTTTACCCCCAAAAAATGATGGGAATGGGGTAAAAAAAAACAAGTACTTTCCGGCTCCAATGTACTCCCTATTTTGCCCGAATGTATAAATTTTTCCATAATGTTGATTTAAGAGGTTTGGCAAATAGTTTTCATGTCTGTCATGTGTCAAAAATGTTAAATAATTGGGCAGTTCTAAGTAACTGAAATTGGCTCAACTCTAATGTTTCTACTATATTACACCACATTTGTGTAGCATCATATACACACTGTACAGTATGAATATGGCTGAGCATGACATATGACACGAGCGATCCATTATTACGAATTAAGACAATTTCACAATTTGTTTCCTTTTTCATGTAAAGGTAGTAGCTCATACTTAGATGTAATTATATGCAAACATGATTTTAAGATACATTCATGAAGAAAATAGCTGTTTTCTAGCATTGTTTTTTTTTACCCCGAATTAAGCAAATTTTGGGGGTAAAAAAAAACAACATCTTTCGCAAAAAACGACACTTTCCATTTACAAAAAAGTTATTTTTGTTAATTTCTCTTTAAGAGAATCCCACTCCACACACTTGAACATTGGAACCAAAACAATACCTCTTACTCATCAATTTTTAGAGCAAACTTTAGGTAAATTGTTTTTTTTTACCCCACTTGACTATATAGAAGTCAGAACAAGTATGACATGCTTAATATCCCGCCCCCTCTACATTTATTCTCTGATTGGATTGAAATGTACTTGCAGGCTCAGAGAAATTTTCATGCCAAAATTACTACAAATTTAGTAGAATTGATACACTTTTACCAATCTATGTGCAAAGATGTTCCATTTCACTATTACTCAATACTTCATAAGACAAATGTGAAGGAGCGGAACAAAGGACCATGCATTCTGATTGTAATTGAATGATTTATTCAGGGTGTTTCCTAGAAGTTTTCTCTTGAAAACGGGCACTTGAACATTCGGCTAGAACTAATTGATACCGATGTACGAACTGACTGCCTACCATGTCCATGGAATTACATAATTTAAAAGGCTGAGAGTTCATATTTATCATAGCGTGATTGCTCCCTTGCGTCGAACCATTAACATTCTTAAGTGATAGATAAATGAAAGAATCTGCAGCATGTTGAAAGTTTAACTGCTTTTTCGCATTTGTATTCCCAAATGAATTAAATATCGGAAATGGTCACATTTTCCTTCTTTCCTTCTACGAATGTCTCTGACCCATGTTAGGAGAGTTAAGGTGATATTGTTCAATGTTTGAACGTTACTGCATGTGCCGTTAATGCATGGTAGTGTTATGAAATAGTGATACCATCTCTTTGATGTTACCGAAACACTCCATCGAGACACCTTACAGGCCTCTTATATATTTATCTAGGTCATGGATTCAGTTTTCCCACGAGAAGTTTTTAACTATCTTATTGAATCTTGGTACAGGGCCTTTTCCCAAAATAGATTCCATTATGTCTGTGGAACATTCGAGAAGGTTCTCTCACGTGGTATGGAAGTTTCCATAAGAAAGGGGATGGACTTCCAAACTCCCAACCAATCAGGGCAGATCAGTGCCAGCACACTTATTTTTATATAGTTAAGTTAATACAGGATGGTCAGGTTATTGGCTGCCTACTGATTGTGCGCAGTGGGATTTTTATAGAAGTAAGATATAAAAGTAAAAGGGGGCAGAAAGTTTTATCACTTGGTCAGCAAATTTATCACTCCGTCAGCGCTCCGTGATCAGTTCGTCATTGCTTCGTTACTATTTCATCACTCCTAATTGTTTAATTGACGGAGTCAAGTCAAGTCAAATCATTGTAATTTAGTTTTATTTGTAAAGAGAATCGACAGAGAACAAATTATACCGAATCATTAATCAAATCCTATCTCGTCAAATTGTTTTTTGTGTGAAGTCATTGTTTTCTTCCGTTCGAGACATCTCCTGAAGAAGCGTAAATACGGCATCAAGACATCCCAGTACCTTTCTATCGCGAGTCCCGATATAGTTTTACTATCGGAGGAGCCGGGCTCGACACAATATTACAGTAGGCCTAGGGAATGGTTTATTATTACTTTGATTGTTTGTCCGGCTGTAAGCTTCAGTTGAGCTTTTATGACAGTGCATGCCTGCTACAGCCTTGCTACAGCCCTGGTAAGATGCTGTCGCTTTATGCCATAATGTGTTCAAGTAACTGCCACATTGCAATTTTCCCCTGTGATTAGGCTGAAAATTGGTAAGTGATTTGCGCAAGCAGTGTTATATATGCAGATATATCGATGAATTCAAAAGTCATTTAGAGGTATCTTTCTTAAATTGTAAAAACTTTCCTACAGAATTTGGCCATATAGAAATGTGGCCATTAATTGGAATGCACTTAAAACAAGTTCTCTTTTTTTCATTCTTTGAGGGTCCAAAGTGCAATTTGTAATGCTACCAGTTGACTCTAAAACGCACGATACATAACATATGAGATGGACATTAACTTAAAAAGTGATGTAGTGGTCATTTTGGTTGGTCAAACACTCTTTGGACTGGGCAAGATATATGGTACCCTTCTAATATGTCTTTAGAGTTCATATGACCCATTGGTTAGGTGGTCCAAGGCTTGCTGGTTGTGATTGGGGCCTAAAGGTTTTTGTTCAGGTCCTGTTACATTCATTTAGAAAATTGACGATTTAGTGGTCATTTTAATTGGTCAAGAACTCTTTGGACCGGCAAGTCGCATTATGGTACTGTTCTACATTGTCATTAGAGTTCATATGACTCATTGGTTGGGTGGTCCAGGAAAGCTGGGTTTGATTAGGGCCTTAAGGGGTTTTTCAGGTCCCCTAACATTCATATAAAAAAATGATGATTTAGTAATCATTTTAATTGGTCAAGCACTTTTTGGACCGTGCAAGACACATGATGGTACCCATTTAATATGTCTTTAGAGTTCATATGACCCATTGGTTAGGTGGTCCAAGGCTTGCTGGTTATGTTAGGGCCCAAATGCTTTTTATTTGTAATCCCCTTACATTAACTTAAGAAGTGATAATGTAGTGGTCATTTAAATTGGTCAAGCATTCTTTGGACCGGGCAAGACGCTTTAAAGTACTCTTCTACAATGTCCTTAGAGTTCATATGACCCATTGATTAGTTAGTTTAAGGCGTTCTTGTTTTGATTAGGGCCCAATGGTATTTTATTCGCAGTTCTATTACATGAATTTAAGAAGTGATGATGCAGTGGTCATTTAAATTGGTCAAGCATTCTTTGGACCGCGGGCAAGACGCATTATAGTACTCTTCTACAATGTCCTTAGAGTTCATGTTACCCATCAGTTTGGAGATCCAAGGCGTGCTGCATGGATTAGGGCACAAAGCTTTTTCGTGGTTTCTGTACACTCATTAAAGAAGTAATGATTTAGTGGTCATTTAGATTGGTCAAGCACTCTTTTTTGACCAGGCAAGACACATTGTGGTACTGTTCTACCTTGTCTTAAGAGTTCATATGACGCATTGGTTAGATGGTCCAAGGCTTGCTGGTTGTGTTAGGGCCCAAATGCTTTTTATTTGTAATCCCCTTACATTAACTTAAGAAGTGATAATGTAGTGGTCATTTAAATTGGTCAAGCATTCTTTGGACTGGGCAAGATGCATTAAGTACTCTTCTACACATGTCTTTAAAGTTCATGTTACCAGGGTTTTTGTTAAGAAATGAAGTAGGTGGGTCAAGTTGAAAAGTAGGCGGGACTGTCTGTACGCGGACATGGGGGAGGGGTCTAAGGGGAGGGGTCCCCCTCCCCTTTGCCGGAAAATTGCAATTTAAAAAGTCTCTAGATGCAAAATGGTGCAATATACAGTTGTTTGGTCAATGATATTGCCCCCTCCCAATCACCCCTTTCTTCTGTCCTATTTTTCTTTTTTTTCTCCTGAATTATTTTATTAACACTCGGGTCATGGAGCCTAGGGAGGTACTGTAGCTCTGCCACTGAACCGAACTTAGCAAGGGTATGACGCACTTGCTGCATTAAATGAAGTGCGATCATAACAAAATGATAATAGGTCTACGGTACCTACAAAGTGAGTAGGATTTTACTGCCAAAATATACCCAACTAGGTCTGTGATAGAACCTTCTGTTTTTTATTCAGCTTTTATCTCTGTTGAGCAACAATTTGTATGTCAAGAGAAGCCCTTCGCCTACCTCTACTCTCACCCACCCCTCGGCCTCATCTCCTTGACCATACTACTAATGTTCAACTTCTTGTAGTTTTTACCAACAGTTAACTGCTGTGACATTTTCAATCACACCTGACCTGGTTGTGGGTATTTATTCCTCTCGATTTTTTTCGTCATTTTTTTTTTTTTAATTTTAATTTTTTTTTTTTTTTTTTTTTTACTGAGCGTCGCAAAGTAGCCGGGACATGTACGTGCAGTAAGCGGGTCATTTGACCCGGGTTCCGGCTACTAACGAAAACCCTGGTTGCCCATTGGTTTGGAGATTAAGGCCTGCTGCATGGATTAGGGCACAAAGCTTTTTCGTGGTCCTGTTACACTCATTAAAGAAGTAATGATTTAGTGGTCATTTAAATTGGTCAAGCACTCTTTTTTGACCAGGCAAGACACATTGTGATACTCTTCTACCTAATGTCTTAAGAGTTCATATGACCCATTGGTTAGGTGGTCCAAGGCGTTCTGGTCTTAATTAGGGCCAAAATACTTTTTATTCGCAATCCTGCTACATTAATTTAAGAAGTGATGATGTAGTAGGGAATAAGTATTTAACTTCACACCAATGTGAACTAGCACTAGTAGTATACTTGCGGTATCGGTGCATGCCTACAATTTACAAAAGTAGGCATACAATTCCACAGGCAAAATTAGCGTTAACCGAACTACCCATAATATTAACTAATATTAATAATATTATTAATAATGAACTAATTATTTTAAATATTAATAATATTAACTAAAATTCTTGAGAAAGCTACTCATGCCCAAGTTTATGGTCATCTTCAAAACAATGGACTTCTAAGTTGGGCACAATTTCGATTCAGACAACAGCTTTCTACTCTTGCTGGTATTGGCGTTACTGACAATATTCTCCATAATTTGGACAAGGGTCAGATCACTGGTGCTGTGTTTTTGGACCTAAAAAAGGCCAGTGATACAGTCAACCATGAGATTCTTCTGCACAAATTATCTTATTATGGGATACAGGAACATAAGCTGGCCTGGTTCTCTAATTATTTGTCAAAAAGAGAGCAAACTACTATTTATATATTGATGAAGTTTAATACGATGCAAGACCTGTTACAATTGGTGTACTGTACCCCAGGGATCCATATTAGGTCCACTTTTATTTATCATATGACCTTCCTACTGTAGTTTCGAATTGTAAGGTTTTTCTTTATGCCGATGATACTGCCATCATGTATCGTGTTCAAAAAATGAATCAGATATTGAAAGGGTCATAAATTTGGACCTGGAGGCTGTTTCTGATTGGATGAACACTAATAAGCTGACACATCATGCTTCTAAAAACCAAGGTTATGACATAAATTTGGATCTTTTGAAATTATGATATGTCAGCTTATTAGTGTTCATCCAATCAGAAACAGCCTCCAGGTCCAAATTTATGACCCTTTCAATATCTGATTCATTTTTTGAACACGATACATGATGGCAGTATCATCGGCATAAAGAAAAACCTTACAATTCGAAACTACAGTAGGAAGGTCATATGATAAATAAAAGTGGACCTAATATGGATCCCTGGGGTACAGTACACCAATTGTAACAGGTCTTGCATCGTATTAAACTTCATCAATATATAAATAGTAGTTTGCTCTCTTTTTGACAAAAATCCCTTCAAAGTAAAGCTTGATAATGATATTCTTGAAAATGTGTACATGTATTCAAATACCTTGGATTGTGGTTCAACCCGTTTCTTAAATGCGAAAACCATATTGACAAAATTACTGCAAAAATATCACAGAAACTGGGTATTCTAAAAAAGACTTAGTTGGTGTGTTGACCAGCATACGCGTAATACTCTGTACAACACTCTAATAGTACCTCATATTGATTATTAATTGTTCTGCCGTTTGGACAATGGCAACAAACAAATCGGTTGACCGGGTTCAGATTCTTCAAAATCGTGCAGCTAGATTAGTCCTGGGGTGTGGGCTTCGGGATGTGCATGTTACAGATATTTTTGCTGAATTGAAGTTGCTAAATGTCCATCAAGGTGCATTATATGTCAGGAATATTCTAATGTACTGTGTCCACGGCCTGGCTCCAGATTACCTTACTGATAACACTATTCTATTGAGAGATAGCCATTCGTACAGAACTAGATCTAGCTGCTCTAATAATGTTTTACTTGCTCCTGTTAGATCTGGGAATGGTAAAAGGTCCTTAACATTTTCTGGAGGCAGGTCGTAGAACAGTCTTCCCCCAAATTTGAAATGCTTGCCAAATGTTAATAGTTTAAACGCAATATGAAAACTTATATATTTTGTTAAGATGTCTGATATTTGTTTGTCTACATTTTTTGCTGTCCTTTTTGTGCTTTTGGATGTTTACTGTTTTTCTACTGCATAATATTGTGTATGTATTTTGTATTGAAGGCATCTCTGTGAAAGCAGTGCTTCTGCACTGAGCAGGATTACCCTCATTAAAGATTACACTTTGTAGATTATAATTGCCCCATATTGATTTCATACGATCTATATAGAACATACTGTATTGTGTTGATACCGACTCTCAGTATCCCGACAAGCAGCTTTACACATTCACAATATTTCTTATCTCATGAGGTGATAATTTACAGTCAAAACTCATATTCATCAGGTATCTTCCTGTGTTCCTGGCTCATAATTATATAGTTCACGGAGGTGCCACTGTACCCCCTCCCCCTTCAACCTTCACACACTGCGGTAACGATTACATAAACATCCTCCCGTCTGTAACTGGCTAAGTCCACATTGCCTTGTGCCTGTACTTTGTATGGGTTCAACCAGTGGCGGAGCGAGGGGTATTGGTCAGGAGGGGTGAGAATGGTCTGTAGGGGCGCTTTCGACACTATCTAAGCGGAGCGCCACCACTGGTTGGCGCATAGCGTACAGAAATTTTTTGAGTAAAATACTCCCTAGATCGCCGGAAATGACCCTTTCCAGGCCTGGCTAATTTGCAGATAAACGAAGAATAAATAGGTGTCATCGCCAAATTACACCAACAAATTGTGACAAATGTCAATAAGTAGATGAGAGCACAATAAAAAAGTCAATAATTGCGAATAAGTAAAAAGTGGTAAAGAACTGAAAAGGGCGCCAGCAGTTCATTTGAGTCCGTCAGGGGGGTATCCGCCCCCCCCCTGACTGTATGGACACTCCGACAATGTTCAAAACTGTTACAGACACAGTACTCAATTAACTCTTTGATTTTATTAAGATGATTCCCAGTCCCAGGAAACTCTCTGAAGAAGAGGAAGATGAACAGAACATGGAACCCACATTAATGGGTATGTTACCTTTTAAATTTAATATCAGGTTCATGGGCAGAGGGATTCCCCACCAAAATACTCAATTTTGGGTAGGATCGCACGAAATGCCCCAACTTTTACCAACATTTTTATGTGAGTACGGATGTAACTAGATTTCATGAAAGCCAATTCGAGCATTCTGGATTTGAAAAGTATAGGTACCGTGTATATGGTGAAAACTGCAGGCATCTCAAATAAGGCGTAATCAAACGGATAGATCTGGTACTCGTGAAATTTTCAAAGGGGCATACAATCCTATACCTATAGACAGTAAACAGGAATTCGTTCTGAAAATGGTACAGAATGTGACATCTTACAAGACTTTGGCCCAGTCAACCCCCCCCCCCAACCCTCCTGATCTCATAAAATGTTTTTCAAATCAAGGAGAATGTGCAAATTTGTTTATGATAATGTAGTCATATTCATTAATCGAAGGATTAGCCTATACTTTGTTTTTAATATGCACTTTGATGCTGATGCTTTATTTATGTACTGTTGCAATAATTATAAACATTTTGTTATGAATTGGTCCTCCTTCTCTAATGATTGACATGATAACTATGATACGTTGGTTGTGCTGTATCATTAGTCTTCGAGTTATATTTTATTACGAGAGGGGCCTATAACTTTATGTGTGTATAAAATCAATTGGATGGGTGCATAATGCATACATATCAGGTTTTCTTAATCAAAACGAAGGGGTATCTTTGAAAGAACGAAATTGAATGCCAATAGTGTGTGTCAATTAAAATACTTTTTTACATCATTAAAGAATCTTACAAATGTTTACATTATCAGAAACGGACCGAGGGACGAGTGATGCAGCACCAACTCAACAGCAAAAAAGAGCACCTGATACAGGTAAGCTTTGCCTATATGTGAATGCCGAAAATGAGTCATCAATGAAGCTGTGATAGCACTTTTTGAATTTGCTTTTTGAGAAGTGATTTAGATTGGCTTACCTAAGGAAATTAGGCTGTGGTTGGAGTAATAGATGAAGAAATGTGGGGTATAATTTATTGCTACCTCTTTGTCCCATCACACTTGCCCCACCCCACCACAGAGCATTGGTATGACAAAAAATCGAACGGAAAGTACAAAATAGGGGCCCAGCTGGACCATTCAACAACTAAGTCCAGAGAACTCAGAAATAAATTGCTCAATTGGGTTAGAAGTTATACATGTAACAGTAGCCTATCATTACCATAGCTACAAGTGTTTGGGAAAGCTGAATATTGCAACGGTGGCAAAAAGTGACCAACCTGGTCGCGCACAAATCTTGACCAATCGACCTTCCCCCTAAGCCCAAACCACCAACCATCCGAATTATCTACAGATTAGAGAAACGTCCTGATGTCATCAAGCAAGGTTGTATGAAATGATGTGAAAATCTGCAATCAAATTTTAATATAAAAAATCCAGCAATATTAACTTATTATTTAAATAATGATAAACTTCTGACAGTCGTCGAGGAAATATAACTGATTATAAGACAATTATAAAAAAAAAATACTCTCTTTAAATGGAGCCAAACACAGCCATCATAGTGTTGAAGAGAGATGGGATGTGGGGTAAGTGACAATTTAGTTTCAGCCTATCCAAAATACTCATTGACATGAAAATTCAGCAGTTTTTTCGAAATGTGTGTATACAAGTTCGGGGGATCTTTTTACGAGTTTTCCTCAAACACACTAAGCCTACCTTTTTTCATGGGAAGGATTCCCAGGTCCCTTCATTTGGCGGGTCAAACTGCAGATTCGCCCTCGGTTAATTGACAGGAGCTAGAGTAACTTTACTTTTGAAATACGTTTCAGCTATGCTGTTATTACTTGGATGATTCTTAAACAATCTTTAACTATCAAACAGGTGGCCTGAACAATTATGGGTTGAAGGGAATCCCCTCTTGAAAATTATAAGTGGATTTTGCATGGTCTTTGGGATATATCCCCGGCGAGAATTTCAAACACACCAGTACAATACTCATATTACAAAAAATAATAACGAAAGTTCTGTAGGTCTTTAATTTATGTTATGTAAGCTCTGATAATAAACCTCTTATATTACTTTCAATTTTCAAGAATACTTGTATTTTTCACAACTAAATATAAAGCTCAGTCACCTTGGCAGTCCTTCAGAAAAGTGCAGGTGGTCACTGTTTTAGCCAAATGCAGAGTCCACATACAGTATCTGAATGCAAAATGCCGGAGATCGTTGGTAAACATATATAATGGTTGCTAACATGATGGTAACTAGTACACAGTGACGTAGACAGGAATTTGAAAAGGGGGGAGCACATCTTGCGTTTGATATGGGGGCCGGGGTGTCCCCCTCCCCTGTGATATTTTTGAACAATTGAAGGTCCTTAGATGCAATCTGGTGCAATGTTTTGCCAGCTTCATCATTAATTATCATATGATTGATATCATAATATCAGTAGGTTTTGTTTCCTGTTTGAATTACATGTTCTTTTTCATATTATATCAGAAAGACAAACATATTGCTCTTTCACAATTTTTCCAGTAGGATGACTCTTGTTCATTTTCCAATGTCTGGACTTTAATACATTTGACGAACTTAACTGATGGACAATATAAACTTTCATATTTTGTAAGACAGCCAGATGTGCAGTGGCCTAAAAACAAATATCGTTATTGAAGTGTATTAGCGGTGAAATAATTATTTATAGGAAGCGCTTATCACGTACGTTTGCTAGCTTAGCTTCATAGCATACTGTTTGTGCAACAACTTAGGACGAATCATAGAAAGGATGATAACGAGCATTGATGACTCACTGTTAGTGACACTCTTTCGAAGTTGGTTAGGTAGGCAATATGTATTTTATTATGCAGTGGCCAACTGTAAGCTTGTTATCGGCTATACTCTAAATTAAGCTAATTGCATCTGCCAAAGTAAGTCAGTAGCTGAATCAGTAGGCCTGAATGTTTCTACGTTTATAATTGAGTTAACGGAGCTGACAAGTATTCAAGATCAAAAGAGCACTGACAAAATACCATGCTAAAAAAACAGTTTTTTTAACATTTTTTTGACACTGAAAGGGGGGAGCATACGCCCCTGGTAGTACTGTACATGGGTAAGTATTTTTTTTATCATATTATGATTTCATATGAATTTGATGTACAATAACATGTTTTTATAATATGGATTTATTGAGACTTGTTACTGGTATATATGTCCAATTGATATACAATTTACATGGTCAACCCATATTAAGGATATTCTGTTCAGGTTGAGTATCTGTGACATGTTTCATTTTCTCTACTTAAAGGCATGATTGCATATTGTAAGCATTTCAATGTACCCAATTGTACAGAAGTTTGAGATATTCCCTACCAAAGGTACGTATGCAGTTACTGAAGTGAGCTGTATGATGTCAGATTGTAGTTAGCAGCTGCCGAATTAACATGTAAAATGCATGTTTGGTGGTGAAAAGTACTTTCATTAAGGTAAAAGTTGAGCTGTTGACCTCGCTGCAAGAGTCATCTGACTAAGAGGTCTATCTGTGTGTTCAAGGGGTGACCAACGGCTCTACTGGCGAATGCGGTGTATCACTACTGAAAAAGATTTAGATCATCAAGGTTGATATCTGTTAGTGTGTGATTATATTAAAGTGATATTAATCCCACTTAAAGTAGGATTAATATAATCGCACATTTATTTTAAAAAAATATTAATACACTTGATATATATTTTTTATCCTTAAATCTCCTTTATCATTCAGTGGGACTCCACCTACAGATCACTTTAAATATGCCATTGGTATTAATGTCAACGCATTTGAAACCCTTGCAGACCCACACACAGCAACTGGTCATGATGTAAGTAATAAACCTTCATTGCAACACACTGGTCTACATTTGATTGCAGACAATAAACTTCCAGACAAACTTAATTAGTAACAGGCACGTAGCCAGGGGGGGCGAAGGGGGCGGCCGCCCCCCCCCCCCTGTGAGCATATTTAAAAAAAATGTTTTTTTAATGTCTTTATGATATCGCTAGTATTTTCAAAAAGAAAATGCTAAGATGCAACTTACAAGGCCTGGGAAGTGCCATTTCCAGCGATCTGGGAGGCATTCTCAGCCAAAATCTTCTTGTAGGCTTCGCGCCAACCATGGTGGCGCTACGCTTAGATAGTTTGCAGTGCCGAATCTACAGTTTCGCCCCTCCCTTGGCAAATTCCTGGCTATACGCGCCTGATTAGTAATTCCTTACCACAAGTCTTATGTATATATTGAATGTACCACTGCAGACAGTGTATGTGAATGTTTGACAGTGCTGTATTTAAACCGGGAGCCCAGAGGGTTTGGTTAGCTGGGAAGGTAACCAATTGCCTTGTACATCACAATGTTCACAGTGCATTCCTGTATATGAAACCAGACGACTGGCAAACCTGCTGTGGTGGGTGTGGCTGGGAGGGCAATTTTAAATTCACCTTAAAGCTAAACTAGATCAGCTTTCATCGGCAACCCCATCAAAGTGAGTACACTGTGTTGGACCAAGAAGTGTATTATATAATTCTCTATCATATATTTTTCATGGGTTCTGTAACTGCTAGGTTTGTACGTGTCGCTTTCAAAGATACACACTACTTCTTTAACAATGATTAAAGATATAAAGGACTGTTCATATTTATTTTATTTTATTTATTTTATCATTCTCCACTTATTAGGATTAACTGCAGCCGTTGCAAGGTTAGACGGGTGCCCAGTTTCTCCCTCAACACCAAGAAGGGAAGCATTTCCAACCCCAGACAGCCCAACAACTGAAAACAGTTTTAATGCTGACTTAGTTGAGGGCAACGAGGTGTGTACTAATGTATCATTCTCAGTGGTAACCCCCCCTCCTGTTTGGTTAGGTTCATACTAATTTGGTACATATTATTGCAGGAAAAGAAAAGATGTCATAAGTCCATTTTTGGCTAAATTGAGTTTCTGATGGGAAAACATTCTTGAACATGATAAGGTACCTTATATTTCCCAAATATTTCCCAAATATTTTCCTATGTGGAATGATAAACTGTCAGTATGTCCATGCTAGGGAAAGATAAACTGTCCTTTGTCCTGGACATAGGATTTTTATTTTATTTCCAAAAACAAATGTATGTCATATTTGTGGAATATAAAAGTTCATTTCAGGCCCCTCTAAATACACCATATAGCGGTCAAAATCTAAAATTTTGACAATAATGCAACCTTAATATATTTTAGCAAGTCGAGCATATTTTATACACGATTAAAATCTTTAAATGCAATTATCTCAAAATGGCAATTTTGGATTTAGTACATCTTTACTTTACTGTGACGATACGTTGACAGTATGAACATAATATAGACTGTATAAGTCACAATGGTACTAGCTAGTATAGGCCCCCCCCCCTCCCCACCCATGCTGCTAAAGTCATACCTCACTAATGATGTATCATTGATGATGATTTCAGCATCATATCTCAGTGGTAGCCAATCCCCCCTCCCCTTTTTACAACTTTCTGGCAGGAAAACTGATAGGCGGAAACAGATTTTAGATTCCTTGCCGAGGTTCAAGAAATCTATGCTGTCACAACATGTATGTGTGTATGATGCCAAGCTTAATGTTACCACTTTTTCTCAACAGTGCCACATTGCATTCATACCTGGTACATAGGTTGTGCACATATCCTTATTGCTTTTGGTACTGTTTCTCATGAATATTAATGCTTGGCCAGTAAAAAAGTTGTTACTAAACTTGGAAATGGGCCATCAATATCTGTAAGGAATCACAACTGCCTTTTTTGGCTTCCTGGTTTCAGAGCTGCTCTAAACACATTTATAATTTGTCTTTGCAGCTAGAAGCCTTCAAAATTCCACAGGAGATCCTACACAGAGCTCTGCAGGCCAAAAAAGAAAAAAAAAAACTCATTTGCAACTTGATGAGAACACTTTTTACCAGGGAGGACATGGCGACATCCTCCTAAACTGGCAAATCACCCAACAGTGATACTAAGAAGCAGTTTCACAATGGGAAGATAGATGCCATAACAAGTGAGTTTGATTTGAGTAGTTTATCCATGAATACATGGAAGGGTTTTATGGCTAGATGGCTCTAATTTTATGAGTAATCACTGAAAGTCATATTAATTTCAATTAATATATAATTGAGGCAAAAATATTCAGATTAGTTAATGTTTTTTTACAGGTGATTGCTGAGGAGGTCTGACAAAAACTACATTTGTATTCCCATGTTTTTGATAAACAATGATACTGGCCATTACACCTGCAGTGTTCTCCACTCCACTAGCAAAATATATTGCCGTTACCGGCAAAATATCGGTATCGGCAAAACTATCCAAACTTGCCGAACCAGACCATCCGATATCAGCCCCATCCAGCTCACCTGTATAAATCCTAGATATATTATAAACATCACTTTCAAATACAAGTGTATACATTTTCCATATTTAAAGTGTTCTTATACAGTTCTGTTAAAGTCTAATTCTTTTAATTGTTATTAGTAACATTTAAAAAACATTTTAAAATTTAATAACATAAAAATAATTAATTGAATGGATATACTTTGCAATCTACAATTTGAAGGTATATATTTTACAAATTAATGACAAATTGCATGATTGGCCAGCAAACTTATGACGTCAAAACCTTAAAACAAACAAGTTTTTTAGAGTATGATCTAAGTGTGCATTTTTTCTAACAATGTTATTATTATAAGTTAACAAACATTCAATGCTTAAACTAAAAATTTAAAACAAAAGTATTACAGTGCAGGCGCGTATCCAGGGGCGGGGGGCGTTGGGGGAGCGTGCCCCCCCGGGTAAGAAAAAGAGGAGAGAAAAAAAAGAGAAGAAAAAAGGGAAAAAGAGGGGGGAAAAAAGAGGAGGAAGGAAGGGAAAATGAAAAGAAGAAAGAGAGAATAGGAGACAAGGAGGGAGTAGAAGATAAATGCCAAGACACCGGGAAATGAAGAGGAACAGTCATAATTATAGCACTGATCACTATTATACTATAGTATACACAGGGTAGCCAATGACGAATCGAGGATTACGGAGGTGGTGTGCCGTGTGCGCCTCACCCAAAAGTTACACCGACAACTCTTTTATTGATGTTTCCACTTTTCCTCTCTCACTCATGTAGATATTTCATATTCAGTATCGACGATGGGCCATATTCAGTACAAGAAGTGTAACAAGAAGTGTAATTTGTGCTCAGCAGAATGATTGGGAATACTTTTTGTCAACTTCATGACCACAAGTTTGCTTTCACAGTATTGATCATGTCTGCTGTACACAATATGCTAGATCTTCTTAAACCAAAAAATCCTTCAAACCTATAAGAATATTTTCATTTTGGTTGACTGGAAAATGGTGGTTATAATTACTCTCTGTGTTATTTCTATACGGGCTAACAGTATTTTATGAGAAAGTTGGGTCATATTCACAATCGATAGTGGTTACCATAAAATGCCAAAGAAAATTCAACTTAGTGACAGCTATACTTGGCATATAATGTAGTAAAGAAATTCCTTGAATTTTCTTCCCTGCAGATTAGACAAGATTTTGGATTAATGTTTCCAGATGAATTCCCAAAAGATTATTGCACTTGAAAGAAAAAGTACTGATAAAGGCGCACCACTGCTGAGTTGCTGGCAACGGCGGACCGTGCGAGGATTTGGAGTTGGGAAGTAAGTTGGCAAAGTTACACAGTAGACAAAGCTACAGCAATCACTTTAGCATGTTAGCCATTTCACTGTACCCATTTGCGGTCCCCTGCATCACAAGCTGACATCACCTGCAGACAGCTAGTGCAGTTGTCTCTGCTGCATTGTATTGATTACATGGGATATATTGATGAGATGTGATTGTTTATTAATTGATATGGATGCTGGCTAATATATGCTGAAGGCCATTCTGTCAGATGATGGGAGGCAAAGCCCATTAAACAGCTGTTACTTAAATTTAAGTCATTGTGCCCCATTATGTGTTAAATATTATACATGTGCTTGATAAATTAACATCAACCCAGTACTGTAGACTGCAATTGATGGAATATCGGTTATAGTTGAATTTAGGAATAATCATGCCTGAGGGAGCTAGCAGCTGCATGAAAAATGTCCAAACATTAATGAGAAATGTTCAAACATTAATGAGAAATGTTCAAAAATTAGTGAGAAATGTCCAAACATTAATGAGAAATGTCCTGACATTAACGAGAAGTGTCCCAACATTAATGAGAAATGTAACCTTTTTCTAGTAGGTAACTAACTTTGGTTTTCTTTGGAAAACAAGGGATGTTTGAGTTACCTCAGTCTATTAAATGTGATGCCGTACAATCCGTCAAAACCTGTTGCTTGTTCTGCTCCAATTTATTGGGGTTATAGGGCCCTTGCTGGGTATGAAAGCCAGTAAAGTAAATGAAAGGACATAATGGAGGATGTATATGGAGGACGGTGGTACAACCCACCGGAAGGATTCGTTAGCCCTGACAACTATGCTCTCACATCTCAAAGTCAATTGTTACTTCAAATATGAATAAAACAGTATAATAGTTGAGAAGTTAAAAGATACCAGTTATTGTTAGAGTGGTTAGACACCGTTTTTGCGGAAGCAATGGCTTAAATTGAAGGGGTGCTCCACATCAAAACTTTGGGGACCACTGTTTCAGTGAGTGATATTACAGATAAATAATACAACAAACAGCAATACAAAAACATAATACAACACAACACAATACAATACAACCAAACAAAACAATACAGATAAACAAATAGGGAGTGTTAGCTCAGTGGTTAATGCCGGTGCCTTTCAATCATAAAGGTCCTGAGTTTGAGTCACTCCAAGATTAATAATAATAATGTGTACACTTGGTATCGCAATTTACGATGGTATCCGTCCGAAAACACTCGTGGCGCAGTGCCTATAACCAACGTTCTATTATCATTCCATAACCGTTCTCAAGTCACTGTGGACTATACACAATGAGCTGCTACAAAGGGCGCTTAATCGTATTTACCGATCAGACACACTTTCCCCCAGACCATACTTATATGCTGAGCACCAAGCAAGATGGCATTTTTTAAAGTCTTTGGTATGTCTCGGCCCGGAGTCAAACCCCAAACCTTCCAGGTGATATTAGCGGATGCTCTAACCAGCCGGTATTATTAATGTATGTCGTCCAGTTACAGAGTTGTTGACAATTCATAATCATGGACGTTAAAATATGAATCTAAGAGACTGACTTCGGTCAGCTTGCGGCTTTGATAAGCCATTGATGGCTTCTTCGCGAGTTCCTGCATGCAGGAGTTTGAGCAAGAAAATGTCAGTTTGGCATAAGTGAACACAGTGTCTGAAAAACATGTGTTTTCCTTCGAAAGGAGGAGAGCGTGCGGGGTGACCTGTGGTCCAGAAATTATCGGGGGCGCAGTGCTAAAATTATACCAGTGGTGTCTAGGTAGACTAGGAAATGTGCGTTAGTGTTGTAAGAGAGAGGAAAGAAAGGAGTCAAGTAAATTCTAAAATATAATAGAGTCCACTGTGCAACGCGTGTATACAGGCAAATTGTCGGGTTACAGGTCAGAAAGGTTGTTACGGGGAGAGTTCATGAATATTGATTACGGCACCTTCCCCCACATATGCAAGGAAACTTGAACCCCTTCATGTTCTCCAGCTTAATGAACAATCCTGAAAAAACTCATTTAACTGAACACAGTGTGTCATTATTATATTTTTCGTAGGCTGGGACACAGAAACTGCTACCATATTGCTGGTACTCTAGCTGCTACATGCTATACCACCTGCAAACCATGGCCATGCTGGAGTGACAAAATTGCCAGTGATCAAAGCAGTGGACTTTATCATAAAGTTTGAAAAGGTTTGATAGTTTTCTGTTAACGTATTGTGGGAGGATTTAGGTCTACTGATAATACAAGCAGCTTCTTTCGACCTACTGTGATTATGTTATCGTCCTGCCATGGTCGTAAACTGACCTCTCTGCATGCAGTGTCTGGCATGCAATAGAATCTGCACACCAAACCGCAATGACACATTACCACACACATACAGTGTACATCGGCCCAAGTGCGTTCCAGCAGAACCAACTTGAAAACGCAAGTGGATATGTCACAAAAGCAACATAATACCATATGCAAAGTATGTTGTTGCTAATGTTAAGTGGAATGAGCTAAGCATGTACCCTTGTCCAGACCAAGCATTAAAGGCATTGAAGACTCACCGCAAACAGCGTGCCGCCTATAAAACGTTAACTTTCGGTTGCTTGCAAGTGAAGTTTTTCTCTTGTCGCTACAAAATGCAGACAGTAATGAAACATGATACCTTGTTATTTGTAGCTGAACCTTAGATGTCCATTGCTGTATCGTTTGTACACTGTGCTGTGGGTATACCGCAGCTGTATGCACTGACTGTAATTACCGACGGTAGCGAGCTGTGTGTGTATTTTCTGGGATCGCTGGTGTCTAAAACTTCTGTTACACCTCACTCCAAACTAGGTCAGATTACCAGCATTAGACGTTTCTTTTTGCGAGAGTCTTCACACCCTTTAAAGTTGTGGTATTAAGTGAAAGGGTGGCATAACAATTAAAGCTCTAACCAGAAAAGGCCTACAAAGTCAATGGGATTTTACTGTGTAATTTCCTTCACATACAGTTAACTCAATGGAGAAGTCCCATTGACTTCTGTGTGGCAGTAAAAAACAATGTCTAAGAGCGAAGTCCTTGCGAAGGAAGAATAAAGAAAGATCTCAACGACATTCATGTTTGTACTATATGTATAATAGATACGCTGAAGCTCTCGAAATAGTGAGAAAAAATCGCCCAATCAACCTACTGCATTGCAAAGGAAGAATGAAGCAAAACTTCTAAAAGACTTTGGGTTTCTCTATAGAGTAACTTAGTGTACTACTTGCAATGTACAGGGCACCGGCGGCAAAACATAAAGAGCATGAGGGCAAACTTTTGCTGTTTGCGTGGTGGAAATTCAGGGGCACCTGGGCAAACAGCAAGGGCAGGACGCCTTTTTGCCGTTGGTCATGTCAACTGAAGCCCTGGGTTTGTAATATAATGAATTTCTCCATTGCTCAAAAACAAAGCTGATATGGTGATGTCACTGCCTCTGTGCAGACCTATCAAAATATGGGCATTTTGCTTGATGTGACCAATGAGTCATGTAATGTTATTTTGAGACCATAAAAATCTTACAACTTCTTGTGTATTTTGTCTTTGTTTTGAGGCACCAGTTTTGATCATCTGTGTGCTAAACATATCCATTTCATTCTGTGACTATTTAAGCAACTGAAAAATTGTATATTTGTATATTTATTTGTTTCATCACAATTTACAGTGTGTTACAATTAAACCTCAGATTAAATTACAATTAAATTACAATTAAAATTACAATTACAATTAAACCTCAATTAAACCTACAATTAAACCTCAGAACAAAGACTTGATGGGCCAGTGTGTAAAATTGTCATTGTTACAGGTTCAGAGAAAGTATTGCACAAATACTAAGACCCTTTATGAAATTCAAAAATTGAATTTTATCTTGTAGGTTTCTTCTAATAATTTATACAATTTGTTTTAATTTCTTTACACAGTGGATGTAGTATCGATGCATTCTTGGGAGAGAACACCCCAGCCATGAAGGAGGCGCATATCTTCTGGCACTTGGACCTTCCAAGAGAAGCATTTCACCGTACTTCATTGTTGTAGACCACATCGCCCTACCCTGTTCTGCACTCACATGATGCCTTGAGAGCATTTGATGCACTCTTTAATAGCCATGTTGTGTTTGGCATTCACCACAGTAAGCATGCATCTCCTTAAAGGCATTTAAGACTCGCCCCAAACCGAGTGCGGTCCTCTGAAAAAGGTTCTGTCGCTTGTCGATCTCGACCTGAGATGTCCATCTCTGCTATGTACACTGTGATGTGGAAACTATTTCAGATTACCGGCATCAGACGTTTCTTTGTGCGCGAGTCTTCACTCCCTTTAAGTTTTGGACATTTCTACAAACACAGTCTATGAAATAGGTATCCAGGCATGAGACTCTTCCGCGGAAACGCGGATTTCCGATTATTTTTTTTTTCATTTTCGCGTTTTTTCTCGTAATTCGCGTTTTTTATTATTTTTTATTATTTTTTTTATTTAATTTTTTTTCATTTAATTTTTTTTATTTATTTATTTATTTTTTTTTTTTGGCCGAACATGCTGGACTGTGAAGGGAAGGAACACCGAATTTGACCAGTGGTGGAATCAAGTAGCACAAAGCAAGCAAAAAAGCCTTTTTTTGGTTCAAAAAAGCTAATGGATAAATTATACAAGCAGAAATTCCACACTTTTTTGGCGAGTTACGTGATGTGATAGATTCCATCTGGAATCCACCATTTTGCATTTAAGCCCTCCTTACCTGACAAAAAAATTCTAAAGGGGAGGGGGACACCCCCTCCTCTTAAACCCCTCCCCCAGGACGGCGATCGATCAATTTCAGATTTTTTTTTCCCCGGCTCAGTCTCATCCCTGGATATCACTTATACCCAGCAGACCCCACATGTGAGGACGCTTTAATAGATCTAAATTGCAAGAATGAGTTCTTTCAAATGCAAAGCTTATCTTGGTAGTGTACCATATTACTTACTCAGGGACATGAGGTTACAACTTGGATGTTATGATGGGCAGAATCTATTGCTGAAATGTTGCCAAGGGTCATTTTGTCGGACACTTTTCTCATTTAGTGAATTGAGGAAGCATATAGTTAAGCATGCTCCATTTTCATTACCAAATTGACCCAGGAACAAAGGAAAATAATTTGGAGGATGATGTTGAACATAATATGATGATAATGTGGAGGGTGATGAACTTGCTACCTTTGTAATCCTTTCCCCTCAAGAACTTCACTCAGGCAGCAGGGTTAATAGGCTATGTACGATGTCTGCAAGCTCAAAGGTTATTAATATACTCTAAACAAAATAGTTAATTCACATATCAATTCCTTCACCCCCCAAAACGACACATGCAATATAAGCTCTTTGAAGGATTAAGTGTGACTCATCGCTCCCATACGTGAGCGCTGAGGATCAACGCGGTCAGGAAGATTGGACTGATCCATTCTGTTGCGGGTTTTTTTTATATTGCTGTGACGCAAACTATTGCATTCTCAATGTATATGGGAATTTGGGTGAAAAAAACTACCAATAAATGTGTTTTTAAACTAATTTTGAGTTCTTAACAGTACAATAACAAATTTTAATACAATTACACATAAACGATTAAACAGTGCGTAGTTACAGTCCCCTATACTAGGCGCTACCACGCGGTTGTCTACAATAGCGTCTCTCGAGGTTGGGCTAGAAGGTCGATATTTTCTAACGAAGACTCTCATTTGTTACCCCTAGGTCCGATTGAAAACTTGAACCAATCACAATAATTTTTATATGTACAGAATCTGTCACTCATTTGTAATGCATATTCAATTTAGACAAAGAGGAGGGCCAGTGTTATAGTGACACAATTGAACTTTCAAAAATGGGAGTTTCAAAAGCCACACGACGCTACATGTTGCCATGTGTGTTTTACGTGTGACTTTTGGTTTTCAAAAGTTACGTATATTTACATTTTTTAACCCCCAAAGTCCGATTGTGCCATACTAAATAGAAACTAGGAAACAACAGAGATATGAAGAGATTTATTCCACCTTTCTAAAGATGTTTTAGACAAAGTGTAATGAAATGAGGAAAGAACTGTTATCAGTGAAGAAAAACATGGCCTAGCAGTAAGTCAACGAGGGGTGTGGGTAGTAACTGTCGTGACTTTCCGCCGCTGCACAAGGAAGAGCGCTAAGGAATTGATATGATGGATAATGTTATTGGTGAAATCACTGGTAGTGTACAAGCTGACCTTCAAAGAACATGAATTGAGAAAAGACTCTATATAATGTTTACAATGATATCAAAACACACTTAGACAGTCTATCAAACCTCTGCCATGAACTTTACTCTGAATTCAAGCAAAATAAAAAATACTTACAGTATTGTAATGCTCTACAGTTCCATTTTTTTTATGATGACTTTGAGACAGTGAATCCACTATGATCAAAATCATCTATTCACAAGGTGCATTTTAATTTGTTTTAAAATATCTACCTCCTAGGTGTAATTCTATTTGACTGCGTCCAATGTGCTGCCCTTTGTCACACAGAAGATATAAATAAATGTGGGTTTGGTCTAATTCTCAAACACATAATCAAAGATATAAATGACCTGCCTGAGCATGGTATTCCACTCAGTTTAGTGCAGACAATCTTGGTGCTAACTCATTATTTGGTTTTGTAGAGAGCTCGTTGGCAAATCATTAGTGCCACCTTTGTTCGACCAGTCGTAAAGTCATGCACAACTACTTTACAGTGAGAATAACATGCAAATGAGAGACAAAGAATCACAAGATTTGCATGTGCAACAGGCATTATAGCAACATGAAATTGTTCATGTTCAACGTGTCAAGAGGGGATCTACTTTAAATAGTTGTGTATCTTTCCATATTTTTCCAAATATTTCTCAGGATGTGATGTACTGTATGATCTCCTTGAAGGTGTGGTCCAGTATGAAACTATAACTGGTATTGTCATATTTAATATCAGATAAAGAGCCACCTTTAATGACACCAAATCATTTAAATAAAGAAATAACAACTTATGACTATGGATCAACGGAAAAGTCAAACAAGCCTTCTCAAATCAAGTTACGATCACAGGGCAATGCTATTGGTTAAAAGGATAGATGCAATCTTCATGGTGTTTAAAAAGACATTGCCCCTTGTTATTGGACATCTTTTACAGGAGAGGGACATATCTTATTTGAGCTGTTGATGAAGTTATTAAATTGCATGGATATAATATTTTCACCTAAACTAAATCATGGGTTAATTGCACAAACATTCTTTGCAGATCATCATCAGACACGTATCCTGGATTTCTAACCCGGGGGGGGGGCGCTAATTACTATCTAAGCGGAGCGCTGGGTTGGCGCGCCGCGACCAAGAAATTTCTGGTTTTGATACCCCCCAGATCACTGGAAATGGCACTTCTCGGGCTTGAAAATGACCAACCAGATGTACACTTTTGCCTGAGAACCAAATATT
Source organism: Apostichopus japonicus (assembly GCF_037975245.1). Taxonomy (NCBI): domain Eukaryota; kingdom Metazoa; phylum Echinodermata; class Holothuroidea; order Aspidochirotida; family Stichopodidae; genus Apostichopus; species Apostichopus japonicus. The sequence continues at coordinate 19,710,159 of NC_092563.1, read as the reverse complement.
TCCTTCTTTTGTTTCATCCATAACCTTTTTCAAGATTGTCACCAGTCACACATCATGTTCGACCTCATCGCAGCTCCTAGGCTGTGGATCATTGCTTTTGTAGGTGATTCTACGTCGCGGCCTACAATACCCTTCAGCCCAACTTTTCAAGGTTTTAGGCCATTATTCATTCATTCCTTTATTTTTTTTCACATAAATATTACAATGTGAATGGAAGTCTTCTGAAAAGCCTATGCTGGCTTAACAAAACAGAAGACTCCCATGAAGAAAAGATAGAAAATAATGTTAATAACAATACGTATACGCTTCAATATGTGTATATGCTGCTATGCGACTATGCAGCTAAATCATAATTAATAAGACATGATAATTTCTTTAGTAAGACATTTACTAAATGTGGAGCTTGTTTTCTTAGTTTTTAAAGCTATTGACAGTGAATTCCAAATTTTGGTTGCACGGTTTCTGAGGCTTAACATACTAGTGCGTGTTTTATATGATTTATACTGTGCGTTGCTAGCCATTCTGGTATTATGATTATGGAAATCTGTGTTGCTATTTATAAAATTTCGAAAACTGGTAATGATCCATTCCAAGCCTTGTATGTAAATGTTGCAATATTAACTTTTATAATGTCATCTAATTTCAATAAATTGAGTTTCTTAAAGAGGGGGCTTGTATGTTCACGCGGTGCTGCGTGAGATATATGACGTATTGCACTCTTTTGAAGTATTTTAAGGTGACTTAAATGAGAAACGCTTGTACCAGACCAGATAATCAAGCAGTAATACAGATGTGGTGCTTTTAAAGTTTGATAAAGCATTCGGAGTATATTCTGGGGGGAGGAATGTTTAGCTTTGCTAAAATTCCTACACCTCTTGCAACGCTAGTGCAAACTTTTGTAATATGGTCACTCCATGAAAGTTTACTATCAATATTAACCCCTAGAAATTTAGTAGTTGATACTTGTTTAATTACTTTACCGTCCATTATTATGTCATTATTCCAGTTAAGCGTTCTTCTTCCATTAAATACTATATAGTTAGTTTTGTCTGCATTAAGTGATAACTTATTAGCAGCAAACCAGTTAGTAAATTTAGTTAATTCAGTAGAGACGGTATCATGTATTCTATGTACGTTTTCGAACTCGAAGAAAATATTGGTATCATCAGCAAACAAAATAGTATTGGCAATTTTTGACACCTGGCAAATGTCATTGACATATATTATGAACAACAGTGGTCCTAATATTGAGCCCTGTGGAACACCACAACGGGTTACAGCGTGTTCGGATATTATTTGTTCAGAATTTGAAAATATTTCTCGTGAATAAATTCACTTCAAAACATACCCAAATGTTGCACAAAGTTTCATCTATGGACAACCAATATAGAAAAACCTCCTTCAACCCCTAACAGACCGGTCAAAATTGCACAAGTAGAGGGAAGTATGATGAAGAATGTCGGTCAGGGAATTTTCGAAAATTCAGACAAAGTTAATTTATTGGTGTACAAATATTAAAACCTCTTATAACGGATACTAGAAAACTTTGTTGAAGGAAATGAAAAAATACCAGATATTTCCGAAACCGAACTACACACATCACTATAGGAGGGGGAGGGGGGGGTGCTGCAGCCCCCAACCAAATATTTTTGTAAAAATTTGGGCAATTTGCTGAGAACTTTCGGGCACCTACTTAGAGAAAATGAAATTGCAATGATGTAGCTAAAGGAAAGCAATAGTTTAATAAAAAATCTCCTTGGTAATTAAAATAAAGTTCTAAGCTTGCCAGACTAATTCGCCATTTAGGTAATAACACAGCAAATGATTGTATGTCATTTTGCATGCGATGTAGTAACCGATCCATGCCTCTACGATATGTACATTAATATGATGTTGCAAAACTATTGGTTATATTTTTCAGGCAAGTCGTTACAGCCGCCCCCCCCCCCCCAAATCAACTTGGGCTTCTACGCCTTTGACTAGTTCTACACACATAGACAGTTTGGAGGCTGTTCATCCTTGGAATGCCATTTTCATGCTCACTGATATGATGTGATATCTGCTGTTTGCTTTAATACAAATTTGAATAATTGAAATGAGACTGAAATAAATAACTTTTATCTGTTTATTGTGCAATGCCCCACATTTTTTTCATTTCGAAAGACGCACACTTTCAAGTTCATAACACACTGAAGGCTTCGATTCTCTATCTGCCTTCAGTTTAGGGAAGATCTTGGGATTTTCATCCCTAGATATCCATACAGTACAGTGCCCTTGGGATTTTTTGGGGCCTGATCTTGGGAATTGCAAAATCGGGAGTGGTCGCACTCCATGTAGGTCAGTGCACGACCTCTAGACGTCACTAATTCACAACCCGATCACTTGTTATCAATGAAGTGGTGTGTTGCTGGATTTTGTCAAGGTCTTGGTACTACAGGCGAAGGTCTTTAATTAAGTTTCGTAACTCACCGGGAAGCGATAAGAGGGGTGGGGCGTGCGTTTTCATGCAGATGGGATCAATATCAAGAAATGACCCGCCCCCCCCCCCCTGGATACGCGCCTGATCATTCTAAATTCTTTGAGATATTCCCAACTTGTTCTCTCATTGCAAAGCATCACTTTATGATCCAATATCCTACTTGCTTGTGGTTAGTGGGTCCACTTATCCATGTTTGGTGCATTAAGCATAAAACTGAACATGATTATTCATGTCAAATTGCTGATAATTGTCGAAAGTTTAAGAATATTTGTAAAACTGTGACAGGAAGACAACAAATCAATCAAATGTTGTACCATTTCATTTCAAAACAATCGCTAGGGACTTTTCATGTTGGACCATGGTTCAGAAAAATTGATATCAATTTATCATATGGAGTGTTATGACTGTTGTCTCAAAAGTGCCAGATGCAGCACTGCTTACTGAAGTGTTTGATGTAAACTGGGTGAACCTTGGGTGGGACAAGTGTCACGATGTGCTTTGTTATGACATGGCGTCATTTGGTCAGTTTACTCAGATATAGAACACACTGTTTTACTAAACATTGTCTCTTCAATGGATTTGCTGTGAAAAAAGGCAAAACCTCAGCAGACTGCTGTTGATTTCAAACTCCTCTCATTACTGAGATCTGATCATCACAGTTATGTCTTTCCAAGGCATTTAAGTGTTCAGTAAATTGATTGCACTTCTTAGTAGTGCACTACTTATGCCTCAGTCAATGTTGGTTTACAGCAATTGTTTTTATTCATAAACAATGGTTGACATGTTTAGTGAGATAAAAAGTTGTTAAAGAAGTACCCTGTAATTTGAAATGTGATTACTTACAGCCAAGCATTATTTTGGTCACTATGATTGACTTGCAATTGGCTTTCATGCAATTAACTTTTTGAGACAAAGGAATAATTTAAATTCTAAGGACTCATAATGTGAAAATACTATGATCTGATTTTACCTTCATTCAAAAGGTTTAAGTTTTCCAGTCAGTTTGAACTCAAATGTGGCTGCAAATGTAATTTGTTGAAAATTTATATGAGACAAGCTTTTGTTCATTCTTGTTTTTGCACTTGATAAATAGTTTTCTTTCTATTTTCTGTTAACGTTTTATCTGTACAACTGATGCTTTCAAGATAAATAAAACAATGAATCATTGAAACTTACAATTTTTTTTTTTTTTTTGCCTGTTGTTTATTGCTTGAACATTTGGCCCAAACTTAGGTGTTACTTTGAAAAGGTGTTAACAAAAGTATTATATAGAAGAATTAACTCAGTCAAGATACAATAAAACAAAATGCCAATCAACATCAGAGGGAAGAACTACGTCACACCATTTTGGAGTAAAAATCAATACAGTCAGTGCTACTCCTACACCAACCAGAGAAACAATACTGACACCAAAGATAACCGATTTAACACCCTTTGTGGTGAATAGTAAATGATTCTCAAGTTGGTGTTAATTTAACACTAGCTGGTGGCAAATATGCACTCCAAAAAAACTACAAATTTGTCCCATATCTATACTCTGCCCACAGTGCCCAGTGCATTTGCAGGGGGGAGGGGATAGTGGTAAATCTGGATGCCAGGCACAGCAGTTTTCGAGGGGCAGCAGTGTACCCCACCCAGTGAGAGCAGTAGACGTGTGATCTAAGGCTAGCAGGTTCAAGTCCTGGCCAGATCATTACGTTGTGTCCATGGGCAAGGCGCAACATATCTCTATTGCCTCTCTTCACCCAGGTACATAGGCGTAGGAGCCGAATTTGATTTTTTTTTGGGGGGGGGGGCGAGGCTGTAACGACTTGCCCGAAAAATATAACCAAAATTTTCCGCGCGCTTTCAACATGTTAATATGCATATCATATAGGCATCGGTTATTACATCACATGCCAATAACACACAGTCATTTTCCGTGTTATTACCCTTCCATATTGGTTACAATTATTGGGGAAGTCGTTACAAAAATAATAATAATACTATAAGTTTAACCATTTAAAAACACCTTGCAAATTATTCTTTTTTTTCAGTAGGTGGCCGAAAATTTCTCAGCATATTGCCGAATTTTCACCATAAAAGTTGAAAAACACACTGCAAAGTATTCTTCTTTCAGTAGGTGCCCGAAAAATTCTCAGCATATTGCCCGAATTTACACCAAAAATGTTGGTTGGGGGCCCCCTCCCTCCCCCGCCTCCTACGCCTAAGCCCAGGTGTATAAATGGGGACCTGTGGGCGTTGTTTAGCTGCTGCCATGTGGAGGGATTTTCTCTATGTTATGAGTTATCGTAAACCATGGTAATATTGTTATGCGCCTTGAGCACCGTTATCGGTTGATATGTATGCGCTTTATAAATCCTCAATATTGTTATTCTCATTATTACTGATTGTGGGGCAAATCCCTCAGTTAAAACTTTCCGAACATTTTCATCCTCGCATTTCGTACCACAAAAACCACATGTTCTACACAGACTAAGGAGTGGGTGCTCTATTTTCCCCATCCAACAGGCACGACTTTCCCAGAACCAATAGCCAACAAGGCCGGCGGAACCAGGGGGCACGTGCCCCCCCCCCCCCACTATTCCTCGGGTTAAAAATGTGCCCTTTACCACCTTATTAGGTCAGCGATATTTCAGTAAGAGATCTAATTCTAATTTAGAAGTATTAATGAATTTCTGTGGGTCAAACTCAAATGTTTACTACCACAAGGCTTCTAACATTCTGGTGAGTGCCATTATGCATATTCAATTTGTCAAAAGAATCCTAATACATGTCCAAAAATGCATTGCTAAATTGTGACTTTGTAATAAGCAGTAGCCATTTATAGCCTACTATGAACAATGACACAGTTTAAATATCCCATAACCTGTCCTATCCTTTCGTATTTTGACATAGTTCATTTGCTTTCATACATGTTTTGATCGTGTGTGCAGGGACTTGGACTTTATAATGATTTCACCTCATTTTGTCTCGAAGAGAAAACTTGTTCCTTGTTTCCCAATTTGCACATTGGATATTGCAGTGCTAGTATGCATTTTTTCCTTGAGGGGGGGGGGGCAGTGGCGGAGCGCCCATACAGTCAGAGGGGTGGATGCCCTTCCCCCCCCCCCGGACAGACTCCGATGGACTGCTGGCGCCCTTTTCAGCGTTTTACCACTTTTTACTTATTCACGATTATTGACTTTTTTATTGCGCTCTCAAACACATATTGGCATTTGTCACATTTTGCTGGAGTAATTTGCTGACAAAATGGCGATGACACCTATTTATTCTTCGTTTATCTGCAAATTAGCAAGGTCCGGAAAGGGTCATTTCCGGCGATCTAGGGAGTATCTTTACTCAAATAAATTATGTACGCTCCACGCCAACCTGTGGTGGCGCTCCGCTTAGATAGTGTCGAAAGCGCCCCTACAGACCATTCTCGCCCCCTGACCCATACACCTAGCTCCGCCACTGGGGGGGGGGGCGCTGATGGAGTGATGTGTATACGCAAATAAGATAATACAATAAGAGTTATAAAGGGTACTAAATATCAGTCCAATCGAATTTCTGCAAAGTGCCCTTTGACGTCGGTGCCCCCCCCCCCCCCCAGATTAAAAGTGCTTCCGCCGCGCTTGGTAGCCAAGTTACGATGAGAGTAAAAATGAATGATTTGATATTTCATTTCTCAGGCTTTTAATTATTATGCCTCCCTTTCAACCCCACATAATACAGTATAGTTATATTAGCACAACTTTGCATGTATGGCCGTATTAATAGAAAGCCTACATATACATACCTCAGTATGCACCTTTACACGTTGAACATTTTTTTAGGAGAGGGCCCTCATACAAGGGAGTCGGAATTAACGACCATAATGCCACCCCAGCACCTCCTTGAACTCCTGCATCCCACCATTGTTTGTTCACAGTGCGATCGAGCATAATGCGATCGAGGAGTTTGAGAAAATTTGTAAAGAGAAAAAATGTCAGCCAAAAATCCCCCACCTTCGAACCTTAGTAATGCCCCTTAGTGCCATAAAATACTTAAGATTCTCGAATATTAAGCACTAACAAAATTACATTGAGTCGATACACAACTTGTAGATTAGGATCAACTTGAACAAGGTACTACAAACCAGTTCACTGGCACCATTATTTAAAAGGACGTAAGTAGAGTCACTGGTTCACTGACTTTGAAAGATAATCCTTTGATAAAAGGCCAGACAGCAACACACCCGTATTGATGAGAATTGGCGGGAATTTAGTTTGCAACAAGACGGTTAATGATGGAGGAAGCCACCGTTGTAACTTCGTGCTGCTATGCAGTAAAGGTGAGTAAAATCTTCCAAATTGAGCTAACCAATCTTTTTATTGCTGACGACAAGTTGTTTGTTTTAGTGTTGAGTAAGGAACACAAACTTTATAGAGATATGATCAGTTTATAATAATAACGCGTTGATATTACTTCAAAGAACGGTCTGTAACCCAGCAGCAGTGCTAGCAATTGCGTGGGCAATCTAGTTTTAAACACCCTCAGGACTGGGGCTCTCCTTAACGGCCAAGGCTTGCGTATTCCAGTCTTTTATAGTCCTGTGATAAAAAGAACTACTGAAAAGCACGATGATCTTTATTTACTAACTTGTGGGGCCTTGACCACCAGCCCACTCTGTGTCTCCTCTATTGGAGCAATCTGGCCCCGGTCTGGTCCCAAAGTAAATAGTTTGGTCTATTCAATGCGTTTGTCGAATGGGGTCCACAATGCTGGAGAAATTATGGCGCAGGAATCAGCGACGTAGCCAGGAATTTGAAAGGGGGAGCACTTTTTTGCGATTGATATGGGGGAGGGGGTATCCCCTCGCCTTTGGGTTTTTTTTTTAACAATTGAAGGTGCTCAGATGCGACCTGGTGAATGTTTTGCAGTTTCATAATTATCATATGATATTATCAGCAGATTTTGTTTCCTGTTTGAATTCTTTTACAAGTTCTTTTACATATTATATCAGAAGGACAAACGTAGTGCTCTTTTAAAAATTTTCCAGTAGGATGATTCTTGTTTATTGTCCAATGTCTGGCTTTAATACATTTGACGAACTTAACTGATAGAAAATATAAACTTTCATATTTTGTAAGACAGCCAGATGTGCAGTGGCCTAAAACAAATATCGTTATCGCAGTGTATTAGCAGTGAAATAATTATTTATAGGAAGCGCGTATTACGTACGATTGCTAGCTAGCTTCATAACATGTTGTTCGTGCAACAACTTAGGACGAATCATAGAAAGGATGATAAAACGAACGTTGATGACGTCGTTGAGCATACGGTTGGTGACACTCCATCGAGTGCGGTTAGGTAGGCAATATGTATTTTATTACGCAGTGGCCAACTGAAGGCTTGTAATAGGCTACAGGCTACATTTAGCTAATTGGGTCATTCCATATCAAATCACCAAATTTTGGAGTATGTTGTAGTTCGACATCTTTGAAAAATTCCCAAATTTTTTGTATGATTGGACCACCATGAAATAAGCATATTCTGACAATTTCAGTTGCATTGCTTTACAATTGGCCGATTTATCACACTTTGAAATTCCGCAATTTGTCGCCACCATGGCATTTTGGCATTTTCTTGACTTTTGAGGTCTCATTTCTCAGCAATTAAACATTCTACTACCTCTCTATTACATATGCCTATAGAGTCTATCCAATAGAACAGGAAAATATTTTTTTAAAAATACAAAATTATTGTCTTGTGGAGTAAGGTCAACTTAAAAGTGTAAAAATATGCGATTTTTGTACTTTACACTAAAAAAATGTGCTATTTTTAGTGATAAATTGCTCCTAAACCATTGCTTCAGGGTACTTGATTCTTTCAGAAGTTATTATGTCTAGTACAAACATTACCAAATAATGATTACAATGCTTTCCTTTAATATGTTTGCAAGTTGTGCAACTCTAAAGTTGCTATTTCATGCTGCGATTCAGCATGAGGTAGGGGTTTTGATGCCAATTTTTTACCAAAGTAACCATGTCAGAGCTGTCAGGGTTTTATACTTTAATTATAGGTATAAAGTTCTTACACCTAACAAATTTCAGGGTTCTAGCTGTTCTCAATATTAATTTATGAATTCATGACACGGAATGACCCAATTGCATCTGCCAAACTAAGTAGCTGCATTAGTATAGGCCTGAATGTTACTACGTTTATAATCGAGCTAACGGAGCTGACGAGTATTCAAGATTAAAAGAGCACTGACAAAATACCATGCAAACATCATTTAACATTTTTTCGACACTGAAAGGGGGAACGGTCGCTCCCCCTGCTCCCCCTGGCTACGTCCCTGGTAGGAATTACTTACTATTGAAGAGTGATGGGCATGCAGAAAAACGATGTTGATTAAAGGCAGTACGGTAACCATGGGTGAAGGGTGCTGACCTAGCGTGCGTGTTGGGGGATGTGCCCCCTTACTCCAATTTTTCAGACTTTGGATCCCTCCCAAATTGTGTGTCCCCTCCACCCCCCCCCCCCCACCCAACTAAATCAAACTTTTGTTATGGGTCCACCATGGCTCCCAAGTCTTGAGAAGGCAAATCGCCGTCCGGCCTGGGGGAGCGGTATAAGGGGGGGGGGTGAATTTTTTGGAATTTTGGTGATGCCTTCATGTAAAATGGTGGCACTTAGAAAGGGTTTTGTCACCCAAAAGTTTCTGAGAAATATGCCTTTTTTTGTGTGTAAAATCAATAAATTGAATAGTAGGTGATAATTCATTCTTTCCCATGGCATGAAAGTGTTCGCTGCTCCCCCAATGAAAAGAAATATTGGCTAATTTGAAGTTCAAATGATGTTTTAAAGGAGGTTTTATACTCTATTATTGTATCCCTTTTTTAGGTCAATCAGAATCTACATGCAATAGAATCGGATCAGAGTCAAACCCAAATGTCAAAAAATGAAACAACATTCCATGACAAATGAGAAACATCCATAATTCACTCCCAACACAGACTTGGTTGTTGTTATCATATAAAAACATTTAATTCTCAACTTCTTTTGCCATAAATTATTCATTTATACACTGTAGGATGATATAAATACTGGTCGAAATTATTCCAGTATGCAGTATGAACAGGTGTTGGTAGACTCCGACCATGAGACTTGTATCTCCTTTGCGTTTATATTGCTTCTAAGGGCGGTCTGTAACCCTTCAAGTAATTTTTCTGCTACTGTTGTATACTGGTTAAAAACCCCTCTCCGGTATCACGACGAGGATGCTGGTAAGCAGCGCAGCAGTGCAAGTAACAATGCGTGGGTAATCTAGTTTTAAACATCCTCGAGACTAGGGTTCTCCTTAACAGCACACACTCTTTTTGGATCCCTCCCATAGCACTCTCCCCAAATTTTGTGTACCCTTCTCCACCAACCCCATCCACCCCCCCCCCCCCCACACCCCGAACAAAATCAAACTTTTGCTGTTTTGACTGTTTTTTTGCCTTATTGTTTCAGATGCAGAAGAAGATGGATAAAGACGCAGGACGATGCCACCAGAAGAAGAGGGGAGGGGGGGTTCCAGGGTTAGTGGGAGGGTTATGCATTTGATATGTTCTAACTGTTTTTCTAGCCTTGTTTTTTCAGATGCAGAAGAGGGATTAATACGCAGGACGAGGACGACGTAAGAAGAAGGATGATGTCTGTGGAAGGTGGTTGCAGACGGAAGGAGGTGGATTTAAGACCCTGGACGATGCCACCAGAAGAAGAGGGGGAGCGGGGGGCTAGGGTTATTGGGTGGGTTATGTATTTGATATGTTCTATCTGTTTTTTCTAGCCTTGTTTTTTCATATGCAGAAGACGGATTAAGACGCAGGATGATGACGACGTTAGAAGAAGGGTGTTGTCTGTGGAAGGTGGTTGCAGACGGAAGGAGGTAGATGATGACGCTGAACGATGCCACCAGACGAAGAGGGGGGTCCCAGTGTTAGTGGGAGGGTTATATATTTGATATGTTCTGTTTTTCTAGCCTTGTATTTTCAGATACAGAAGACGGATTAAGACTCAGGACGACGTAAGAAGAAGGATGATGTCTGTGGAAGGTGGTTGCAGACGGAAGGAGGTAGATTATGACGCTGGACGATGCCACCAGAAGAAGAGGGGGGGTCCCAGGGTTAGTGGGAGGGTTATGTATTTGATATGTTCTGTTTTTCTAGCCTTGTATTTTCAGATACAGAAGACGGATTAAGACTCAGGACGACGTAAGAAGAAAGATGATGTCTGTGGAAGGTGGTTGCAGACGGAAGGAGGTGGACTAAGACGCTGGACGATGCCACCAGACGAAGAGGGGGGTCCCAGTGTTAGTGGGAGGGTTATATATTTGATATGTTCTGTTTTTCTAGCCTTGTATTTTCAGATACAGAAGACGGATTAAGACTCGGGACGACGTAAGAAGAAGGATGATGTCTGTGGAAGGTGGTTGCAGACGGAAGGAGGTAGATTATGACGCTGGACGATGCCACCAGAAGAGGAGGGGGGTCCCAGGGTTAGTGGGAGGGTGATGTATTTGATATGTTCTGTGTTTCTAGCCTTGTATTTTCAGATACAGAAGACGGATTAAGACTCAGGACGACGTAAGAAGAAAGATGATGTCTGTGGAAGGTGGTTGCAGACGGAAGGAGGTGGACTAAGACGCTGGACGATGCCACCCGAAGAAGAGGGGGGGGTCCCAGGGTTGGTGGTCGGGTTATGTATTTGATATGTTCTATCCATTTGTCTTGCCATGTTTTTTCATATGCAGAAGACGGATTAAGACGCAGAACGATGACGATGTAAGAATAAGGATGATGTCTGTGGAAGGTGGTTGCCGACAGAAGGAGGTAGATTATGACGCTGGACGATGCCACCAGAAGAAGAGGGGTCCCAGGGTTATTGGGTGGGTTATGTATTTGATATATTCTAACTGTTTTTCTAGCCTTGATTTTTCAGATGCAGAAGAAGACGGGTCAAGACGCAGGACGAGGTGGATGCAGACGGAAGGAGGTGGACTAAGACGCTGGACGATGCCACCAGAAGAAGAGGGGGGTCCCAGGGTTAGTGGGTGGGTAATGTATTTGATATGTTCTATCTGTTTTTCTAGCCTTGTTGTTTCAGATGCAGAAGACGGATAAAGACGCAGGACGATACGACGTAAGAAGAAGGATGATGTCTGTGGAAGGTGGTTGCAGACGGAAGGAGGTGGACTAAGACGCTGGAGATGCCACCAGAAGAAGAGGGGGAGGGGGTCCCAGGGTTAGTTGGTGGGTTATGTATTTGATATGTTCTATCTGTTTTTCTAGCCTTGTTTTTTTCAGATGCAGAAGACGGATTAAGATGCAGGATGATGACGACGATAGAAGAAGGATGATGTCTATAGAAGGTGGTTGCAGACAATCTAGACAGAAGGAGGTAGATTATGATGCTGGACGATGCCACCAGAAGAAGAGGGGGTCCCAGGGTTAGTGGGTGGGTTATGTATTTGATATGTTCTAACTGTTTTTCTTGCCTTGTTCTTTCAGATGCAGAAGAAGACGGATAAATACGCAGGAAGATGCCACCAGAAGAAGAGGGGGTTCCCATGGTTAGTGGGTGGGTTATGTATTTGATATGTTCTAACTGTTTTTCTTGCCTTGTTGTTTCAGATGCAGAAGAAGACGGATAAAGACGAGGACGATGCCACCAGAAGAAGAGGGGGGGGGGGTCCCAGGGTTAGTGGGTGGGTTATGTATTTGATATGTTCTAACTGTTTTTCTTGCCTTGTTGTTTCAGATGCAGAAGAAGACGCATAAAGACACAGGACGATGCCACCAGAAGAAGAGGGGGGTCCCAGGGTTAGTGGGTGGGTTATGTATTTGATATGTTCTAACTGCTTTTCTTGCGTTGCTGTTTCAGATGCAGAAGAAGACGGATAAATACGCAGGACGATGCCACCAGAAGAAGAGGGGGTCCCAGGGTTAGTGGGTGGGTTATGTATTTGATATGTTCTAACTGTTTTTCTTGCCTTGTTGTTTCAGATGCAGAAGAAGACCGATAAAGACGAGGACGATGCCACCAGAAGAAGAGGGGAGGTCCCAGGGTTAGTGGGTGGGTTATGTTTTTGATATGTTCTAACTGTTTTTCTTGCCTTGTTGTTTTAGATGCAGAAAAAGACGGATAAAGACGCAGGACGATACCACCAGAAGAAGAGGGGGGTCCCAGGGTTAGTGGGTGTGTTATGTATTTGATATGTTCTAACTGTTTTTCTTGCCTTGTTGTTTCAGATGCAGAAGAAGACGGATAAAGACGAGGACGATGCCACCAGAAGAAGAGTGGGGGGGTCCCAGGGTTAGTGGGTGGGTTATGTATTTGATATGTTCTAACTGTTTTTCTTGCCTTGTTGTTTCAGATGCAGAAGAAGACGGATAAAGACGCAGGACGATGCCACCAGAAGAAGAGGGGGGTCCCAGGGTTAGTGGGTGGGTTATGTATTTGATATGTTGTAACTGTTTTTCTTGCCTTGTTGTTTCAGATGCAAAAGAAGACGGATAATGACGCAGGACGATGCCACCAGAAGAAGAGGGGGTGGGGTCCCAGGGTTAGTGGGTGGGTTATGTATTTGATATGTTCTAACTGTTTTTCTTGCCTTGTTGTTTTAGATGCAGAAGAAGACGGATAAATACGCAGGACGATGCCACCAGAAGAAGAGGGGGTGTGGTCCCAGGGTTAGTGGGTGGGTTATGTATTTGATATGTTCTAACTGTTTTTCTTGCCTTGTTGTTTCAGATGCAGAAGAAGACGGATAAATACGCAGGATGATACGACCAGAAGAAGAGGGGGGTCCCAGGGTTAGTGGGTGGGTTATGTATTTGATATGTTCTAACTGTTTTTCTTGCCTTGTTGTTTCAGATGCAGAAGAAGACGGATAAATACGCAGGACGATGCCACCAGAAGAAGAGGGGGTTACCAGAGTTAGTGGGTGGGTTATGTATTTGATATGTTGTAACTTTTTTTCTTGCCTTGTTGTTTCAGATGCAGAAGAAGACGGATAATTACGCAGGACGATGCCACCAGAAGAAGAGGGGGTGGGGTCCCAGGGTTAGTGGGTGGGTTATGTATTTGATATGTTCTAAATTTTTTCTAGCCTTGTTGTTTCAGATGCAGAAGAAGACGGATAAAGACGCAGGACGATGCCACCAGAAGAAGAGGGGGTTCCCAGGGTTAGTGGGTGGGTTATGTATTTGATATGTGCTAACTGTTTTTCTTGCCTTGTTGTTTCAGATGCAGAAGAAGACGGATAAAGACGAGGACGATGCCACCAAAAGAAGAGGGGGGGTCCCAGGGTTAGTGGGTGGGTTATGTATTTGATATGTTCTAACTGTTTTTCTTGCCTTGTTGTTTTAAATGCAGAAGAAGACGGATAAATACGCAGGACGTTGCCACCAGAAGAAGAGGGGGGTCTCAGGTTTAGTGGGTGGGTTATATATATGTATAGAGGGGGTGGATGTACGATGCCACCAGAAGAAGAGGGGGTGGGGTCCCAGGGTTAGTGGGTGGGTTATGTATTTGATATGTTCTAACTGTTTTTCTTGCCTTGTTGTTTCAGATGCAGAAGAAGACGGATAAATACGCAGGATGATACGACCAGAAGAAGAGGGGGGTCCCAGGGTTAGTGGGTGGGTTATGTATTTGATATGTTCTAACTGTTTTTCTTGCCTTGTTGTTTCAGATGCAGAAGAAGACGGATAAATACGCAGGACGATGCCACCAGAAGAAGAGGGGGTTACCAGAGTTAGTGGGTGGGTTATGTATTTGATATGTTGTAACTTTTTTTCTTGCCTTGTTGTTTCAGATGCAGAAGAAGACGGATAATTACGCAGGACGATGCCACCAGAAGAAGAGGGGGTGGGGTCCCAGGGTTAGTGGGTGGGTTATGTATTTGATATGTTCTAAATTTTTTCTAGCCTTGTTGTTTCAGATGCAGAAGAAGACGGATAAAGACGCAGGACGATGCCACCAGAAGAAGAGGGGGTTCCCAGGGTTAGTGGGTGGGTTATGTATTTGATATGTGCTAACTGTTTTTCTTGCCTTGTTGTTTCAGATGCAGAAGAAGACGGATAAAGACGAGGACGATGCCACCAAAAGAAGAGGGGGGGTCCCAGGGTTAGTGGGTGGGTTATGTATTTGATATGTTCTAACTGTTTTTCTTGCCTTGTTGTTTTAAATGCAGAAGAAGACGGATAAATACGCAGGACGTTGCCACCAGAAGAAGAGGGGGGTCTCAGGTTTAGTGGGTGGGTTATATATATGTATAGAGGGGGTGGATGTACGATGCCACCAGAAGAAGAGGGGGTGGGGTCCCAGGGTTAGTGGGTGGGTTATGTATTTGATATGTGCTAACTGTTTTTCTTGCCTTGTTGTTTCAGATGCAGAAGAAGACGGATAAATACGCAGGACGATACGACCAGAAGAAGAGGGGGGTCCCAGGGTTAGTGGGTGGGTTATGTATTTGATATGTTCTAACTGTTTTTCTTGCCTTGTTGTTTCAGATGCAGAAGAAGACGGATAAATACGCAGGACGATGCCACCAGAAGAAGAGGGGGTTCCCAGGGTTAGTGGGTGGGTTATGTATTTGATATGTGCTAACTGTTTTTCTTGCCTTGTTGTTTCAGATGCAGAAGAAGACGGATAAATACGCAGGACGATACGACCAGAAGAAGAGGGGGTTCCCAGGGTTAGTGGGTGGGTTATGTATTTGATATGTTGTAACTGTTTTTCTTGCCTTGTTGTTTCAGATGCAGAAGAAGACGGATAAATACGCAGGACGATGCCACCAGAAGAAGAGGGGGTTCCCAGGGTTAGTGGGTGGGTTATGTATTTGATATGTGCTAACTGTTTTTCTTGCCTTGTTGTTTCAGATGCAGAAGAAGACGGATAAATACGCAGGACGATACGACCAGAAGAAGAGGGGGGTCCCAGGGTTAGTGGGTGGGTTATGTATTTGATATGTTCTAACTGTTTTTCTTGCCTTGTTGTTTCAGATGCAGAAGAAGACGGATAAATACGCAGGACGATGCCACCAGAAGAAGAGGGGGGTCCCAGGGTTAGTGGGTGGGTTATGTATTTGATATGTTCTAACTGTTTTTCTTGCCTTGCTGTTTCAGATGCAGAAGAAGACGGATAAATACGCAGGACGATGCCACCAGAAGAAGAGGGGGTTCCCAGGGTTAGTGGGTGGGTTATGTATTTGTTATGTTCTAACTGTTTTTCTTGCCTTGTTGTTTCAGATGCAGAAGAAGACGGATAAAGACGAGGACGATGCCACCAAAAGAAGAGGGGGGGTCACAGGGTTAGTGGGTGGGTTATGTATTTGATATGTTCTAACTGTTTTTCTTGCCTTGTTGTTTTAAATGCAGAAGAAGACGGATAAATACGCAGGACGTTGCCACCAGAAGAAGAGGGGGGTCTCAGGGTTAGTGGGTGGGTTATATATATGTATAGAGGGGGTGGATGTACGATGCCACCAGAAGAAGAGGGGGTGGGGTCCCAGGGTTAGTGGGTGGGTTATGTATTTGATATGTTCTAACTGTTTTTCTTGCCTTGTTGTTTCAGATGCAGAAGAAGACGGATAAATACGCAGGACGATACGACCAGAAGAAGAGGGGGGTCCCAGGGTTAGTGGGTGGGTTATGTATTTGATATGTTCTAACTGTTTTTCTTGCCTTGTTGTTTCAGATGCAGAAGAAGACGGATAAATACGCAGGACGATGCCACCAGAAGAAGAGGGGGTTCCCAGGGTTAGTGGGTGGGTTATGTATTTGATATGTGCTAACTGTTTTTCTTGCCTTGTTGTTTCAGATGCAGAAGAAGACGGATCAATACGCAGGACGATACGACCAGAAGAAGAGGGGGGTCCCAGGGTTAGTGGGTGGGTTATGTATTTGATATGTTCTAACTGTTTTTCTTGCCTTGTTGTTTCAGATGCAGAAGAAGACGGATAAATACGCAGGACGATGCCACCAGAAGAAGAGGGGGTTCCCAGGGTTAGTGGGTGGGTTATGTATTTGATATGTGCTAACTGTTTTTCTTGCCTTGTTGTTTCAGATGCAGAAGAAGACGGATAAATACGCAGGACGATACGACCAGAAGAAGAGGGGGGTCCCAGGGTTAGTGGGTGGGTTATGTATTTGATATGTTCTAACTGTTTTTCTTGCCTTGTTGTTTCAGATGCAGAAGAAGACGGATAAATACGCAGGACGATGCCACCAGAAGAAGAGGGGGGTCCCAGGGTTATTGGGTGGGTTATGTATTTGATATGTTCTAACTGTTTTTCTTGCCTTGCTGTTTCAGATGCAGAAGAAGACGGATAAATACGCAGGACGATGCCACCAGAAGAAGAGGGGGTTCCCAGGGTTAGTGGGTGGGTTATGTATTTGTTATGTTCTAACTGTTTTTCTTGCCTTGTTGTTTCAGATGCAGAAGAAGACGGATAAAGACGAGGACGATGCCACCAAAAGAAGAGGGGGGTCCCAGGGTTAGTGGGTGGGTTATGTATTTGATATGTTCTAACTGTTTTTCTTGCCTTGTTGTTTTAAATGCAGAAGAAGACGGATAAATACGCAGGACGTTGCCACCAGAAGAAGAGGGGGGTCTCAGGGTTAGTGGGTGGGTTATATATATGTATAGAGGGGGTGGATGTACGATGCCACCAGAAGAAGAGGGGGTGGGGTCCCCAGGGTTAGTGGGTGGGTTATGTATTTGATATGTTCTAACTGTTTTTCTTGCCTTGTTGTTTTAGATGCAGAAAAAGACGGATAAATACGCAGGACGATGCCACCAGAAGAAGAGGGGGTGGGGTCCCAGGGTTAGTGGGTGGGTTATGTATTTGATATGTTGTAACTGTTTTTCTTGCCTTGTTGTTTCAGATGCAGAAGAAGACGGATAAATACGCAGGACGATGCCACCAGAAGAAGAGCGGGTTCCCAGGGTTAGTGGGTGGGTTATGTATTTGATATGTTGTAACTGTTTTTCTTGCCTTGTTGTTTCAGATGCAGAAGAAGACGGATAATTACGCAGGACGATGCCACCAGACGAAGAGGGGGTGGGGTCCCAGGGTTAGTGGGTGGGTTATGTATTTGATATGTTCTAACTGTTTTTCTTGCCTTGTTGTTTCAGATGCAGAAGAAGACGAATAAATACGCAGGACGATGCCCTCAGATGAAAGGGGGGTCCCAGGGTTAGTGGGTGGGTTATGTATTTGATATGTGCTAACTGTTTTTCTAGCCTTGTTGTTTCAGATGCAGAAGAAGACGGATAAAGACGAGGACGATGCCACCAGAAGAAGAGGGGGGTCCCAGGGTTAGTGGGTGGGTTATGTATTTGATATGTTCTAAATTTTTTCTTGCCTTGTTGTTTCAGATGCAGAAGAAGACGGATAAAGACGCAGGACGATGCAACCAGAAGAAGAGGGGGTTCCCAGGGTTAGTGGGTGGGTTATGTATTTGATATGTGCTAACTGTTTTTCTTGCCTTGTTGTTTCAGATGCAGAAGAAGACGGATAAAGAAGAGGACGATGCCACCAAAAGAAGAGGGGGGGTCCCAGGGTTAGTGGGTGGGTTATGTATTTGATATGTTCTAACTGTTTTTCTTGCCTTGTTGTTTTAAATGCAGAAGAAGACGGATAAATACGCAGGACGTTGCCACCAGAAGAAGAGGGGGTTCCCAGGGTTAGTGAGTGGGTTATATATATGTATAGAGGGGGTGGATGTACGATGCCACCAGAAGAAGAGGGGGTGGGGTCCCAGGGTTAGTGGGTGGGTTATGTATTTGATATGTTCTAACTGTTTTTCTTGCCTTGTTGTTTCAGATGCAGAAGAAGACGGATAAATACGCAGGACGATACGACCAGAAGAAGAGGGGGGTCCCAGGGTTAGTGGGTGGGTTATGTATTTGATATGTTCTAACTGTTTTTCTTGCCTTGTTGTTTCAGATGCAGAAGAAGACGGATAAATACGCAGGACGATGCCACCAGAAGAAGAGGGGGTTCCCAGGGTTAGTGGGTGGGTTATGTATTTGATATGTGCTAACTGTTTTTCTTGCCTTGTTGTTTCAGATGCAGAAGAAGACGGATAAATACGCAGGACGATACGACCAGAAGAAGAGGGGGGTCCCAGGGTTAGTGGGTGGGTTATGTATTTGATATGTTCTAACTGTTTTTCTTGCCTTGTTGTTTCAGATGCAGAAGAAGACGGATAAATACGCAGGACGATGCCACCAGAAGAAGAGGGGGTGGGGTCCCAGGGTTAGTGGGTGGGTTATGTATTTGATATGTGCTAACTGTTTTTCTTGCCTTGTTGTTTCAGATGCAGAAGAAGACGGATAAATACGCAGGACGATACGACCAGAAGAAGAGGGGGGTCCCAGGGTTAGTGGGTGGGTTATGTATTTGATATGTTCTAACTGTTTTTCTTGCCTTGTTGTTTCAGATGCAGAAGAAGACGGATAAATACGCAGGACGATGCCACCAGAAGAAGAGGGGGTTCCCAGGGTTAGTGGGTGGGTTATGTATTTGATATGTGCTAACTGTTTTTCTTGCCTTGTTGTTTCAGATGCAGAAGAAGACGGATAAATACGCAGGACGATACGACCAGAAGAAGAGGGGGGTCCCAGGGTTAGTGGGTGGGTTATGTATTTGATATGTTCTAACTGTTTTTCTTGCCTTGTTGTTTCAGATGCAGAAGAAGACGGATAAATACGCAGGACGATGCGACCAGAAGAAGAGGGGGTGGGGTCCCAGGGTTAGTGGGTGGGTTATGTATTTGATATGTTCTAACTGTTTTTCTTGCCTTGCTGTTTCAGATGCAGAAGAAGACGGATAAATACGCAGGACGATGCCACCAGAAGAAGAGGGGGTTCCCAGGGTTAGTGGATGGGTTATGTATTTGTTATGTTCTAACTGTTTTTCTTGCCTTGTTGTTTCAGATGCAGAAGAAGACGGATAAAGACGAGGACGATGCCACCAAAAGAAGAGGGGGGGTCCCAGGGTTAGTGGGTGGGTTATGTATTTGATATGTTCTAACTGTTTTTCTTGCCTTGTTGTTTTAAATGCAGAAGAAGACGGATAAATACGCAGGACGTTGCCACCAGAAGAAGAGGGGGGTCTCAGGGTTAGTGGGTGGGTTATATATATGTATAGAGGGGGTGGATGTACGATGCCACCAGAAGAAGAGGGGGTGGGGTCCCCAGGGTTATTGGGTGGGTTATGTATTTGATATGTTCTAACTGTTTATCTTGCCTTGTTGTTTTAGATGCAGAAGAAGACGGATAAAAACGCAGGACGATGCCACCAGAAGAAGAGGGGGTGGGGTCCCAGGGTTAGTGGGTGGGTTATGTATTTGATATGTTCTAACTGTTTTTCTTGCCTTGTTGTTTCAGATGCAGAAGAAGACGGATAAATACGCAGGACGATGCCACCAGAAGAAGAGCGGGTTCCCAGGGTTAGTGGGTGGGTTATGTATTTGATATGTTGTAACTGTTTTTCTTGCCTTGTTGTTTCAGATGCAGAAGAAGACGGATAAATACGCAGGACGATGCCACCAGATAAAAGGGGGGTCCCAGGGTTAGTGGGTGGGTTATGTATTTGATATGTTCTAACTGTTTTTCTAGCCTTGTTGTTTCAGATGCAGAAGAAGACGGATAAAGACGAGGACGATGCCACCAGAAGAAGAGGGGGGTCCCAGGGTTAGTGGGTAGGTTATGTATTTGATATGTTCTAAATTTTTTCTTGCCTTGTTGTTTCAGATGCAGAAGAAGACGGATAAAGACGCAGGACGATGCAACCAGAAGAAGAGGGGGTTCCCAGGGTTAGTGGGTGGGTTATGTATTTGATATGTGCTAACTGTTTTTCTTGCCTTGTTGTTTCAGATGCAGAAGAAGACGGATAAAGACGAGGACGATGCCACCAAAAGAAGAGGGGGGGTCCCAGGGTTAGTGGGTGAGTTATGTATTTGATATGTTCTAACTGTTTTTCTTGCCTTGTTGTTTTAAATGCAGAAGAAGACGGATAAATACGCAGGACGTTGCCACCAGAAGAAGAGGGGGGTCTCAGGGTTAGTGGGTGGGTTATATATATGTATAGAGGGGGTGGATGTACGATGCCACCAGAAGAAGAGGGGGTGGGGTCCCAGGGTTATTGGGTGGGTTATGTATTTGATATGTTCTAACTGTTTTTCTTGCCTTGTTGTTTCAGATGCAGAAGAAGACGGATAAATACGCAGGACGATACGACCAGAAGAAGAGGGGGGTCCCAGGGTTAGTGGGTGGGTTATGTATTTGATATGTGCTAACTGTTTTTCTTGCCTTGTTGTTTCAGATGCAGAAGAAGACGGATAAATACGCAGGACGATGCCACCAGAAGAAGAGGGGGTTCCCAGGGTTAGTGGGTGGGTTATGTATTTGATATGTGCTAACTGTTTTTCTTGCCTTGTTGTTTCAGATGCAGAAGAAGACGGATAAATACGCAGGACGATACGACCAGAAGAAGAGGGGGGTCCCAGGGTTAGTGGGTGGGTTATGTATTTGATATGTTCTAACTGTTTTTCTTGCCTTGTTGTTTCAGATGCAGAAGAAGACGGATAAATACGCAGGACGATGCCACCAGAAGAAGAGGGGGTTCCCAGGGTTAGTGGGTGGGTTATGTATTTGATATGTTCTAACTGTTTTTCTTGCCTTGTTGTTTCAGATGCAGAAGAAGACGGATAACTACGCAGGACGATGCCACCAGAAGAAGATGGGGTGGGGTCCCAGGGTTAGTGGGTGGGTTATGTATTTGATATGTTCTAACTGTTTTTCTTGCCTTGTTGTTTCAGATGCAGAAGAAGACGGATAAATACGCAGGACGATGCCACCAGATAAAAGGGGGTCCCAGGTTTAGTGGGTGGGTTATGTATTTGATATGTGCTAACTGTTTTTCTAGCCTTGTTGTTTCAGATGCAGAAGAAGACGGATAAAGACTAGGACGATGCCACCAGAAGAAGAGCGGGGTCCCAGGGTTAGTGGGTGGGTTATGTATTTGATATGTTCTAAATTTTTTCTTGCCTTGTTGTTTCAGATGCAGAAGAAGACGGATAAAGACGCAGGACGATGCCACCAGAAGAAGAGGGGGTTCCCAGGGTTAGTGGGTGGGTTATGTATTTGATATGTGCTAACTGTTTTTCTTGCCTTGTTGTTTCAGATGCAGAAGACGGATAAAAACGAGGACGATGCCACCAAAAGAAGAGGGGGGGTCCCAGGGTTAGTGGGTGGGTTATGTATTTGATATGTTCTAACTGTTTTTCTTGCCTTGTTGTTTTAAATGCAGAAGAAGACGGATAAATACGCAGGACGTTGCCACCAGAAGAAGAGGGGGGTCTCAGGGTTAGTGGGTGGGTTATATATATGTATAGAGGGGGTGGATGTACGATGCCACCAGAAGAAGAGGGGGTGGGGTCCCAGGGTTAGTGGGTGGGTTATGTATTTGATATGTTCTAACTGTTTTTCTTGCCTTGTTGTTTCAGATGCAGAAGAAGACGGATAAATACGCAGGACGATACGACCAGAAGAAGAGGGGGGTCCCAGGGTTAGTGGGTGGGTTATGTATTTGATATGTTCTAACTGTTTTTCTTTCCTTGTTGTTTCAGATGCAGAAGAAGACGGATAAATACGCAGGACGATGCCACCAGAAGAAGAGGGGGTTCCCAGGGTTAGTGGGTGGGTTATGTATTTGATATGTTCTAACTGTTTTTCTTTCCTTGTTGTTTCAGATGCAGAAGAAGACGGATAAATACGCAGGACGATGCCACCAGATAAAAGGGGGGTCCCAGGGTTAGTGGGTGGGTTATGTATTTGATATGTGCTAACTGTTTTTCTAGCCTTGTTGTTTCAGATGCAGAAGAAGACGGATAAAGACGAGGACGATGCCACCAGAAGAAGAGGGGGGTCCCAGGGTTAGTGGGTGGGTTATGTATTTGATATGTTCTAAATTTTTTCTTGCCTTGTTGTTTCAGATGCAGAAGAAGACGGATAAATACGCAGGACGATGCCACCAGAAGAAGAGGGGGTTCCCAGGGTTAGTGGGTGGGTTATGTATTTGATATGTTCTAACTGTTTTTCTTGCCTTGTTGTTTCAGATGCAGAAGAAGACGGATAAAGACGAGGACGATGCCACCAGAAGAAGAGGGAAGGGTGGGTCCCAGGGTTAGTGGGTGGGTTATGTATTTGATATGTTCTAACTGTTTTTCTTGCCTTGTTGTTTCAGATGCAAAAGAAGAAGGATAAAGACGCAGGACGATGCCACCAGAAGAAGAGGGGGGTCCCAGGGTTAGTGGGTGGGTTATGTATTTGATATGTTCTAACTGTTTTCCTTGCCTTGTTGTTTCAGATGCAGAAGAAGACGGATAAAGACGAGGACGATGCCACCAGAGGAAGAGGGGAGGGGGGTCCCAGGGTTAGTGGGTGGGTTATGTATTTGATATGTTCTAACTGTTTTTCTTGCCTTGTTGTTTCAGATGCAGAAGAAGACGGATAAATACGCAGGACGATGCCACCAGATAAAAGGGGGGTCCCAGGGTTAGTGGGTGGGTTATGTATTTGATATGTGCTAACTGTTTTTCTTGCCTTGTTGTTTCAGATGCAGAAGAAGACGGATAAAGACGAGGACGATGCCACCAGAAGAAGAGGGGGGTCCCAGGGTTAGTGGGTGGGTTATGTATTTGATATGTTCTAAATTTTTTCTTGCCTTGTTGTTTCAGATGCAGAAGAAGACGGATAAAGACGCAGGACGATGCCACCAGAAGAAGAGGGGGTTCCCAGGGTTAGTGGGTGGGTTATGTATTTGATATGTGCTAACTGTTTTTCTTGCCTTGTTGTTTCAGATGCAGAAGAAGACGGATAAAGACGAGGACGATGCCACCAAAAGAAGAGGGGGGGTCCCAGGGTTAGTGGGTGGGTTATGTATTTGATATGTTCTAACTGTTTTTCTTGCCTTGTTGTTTTAAATGCAGAAGAAGACGGATAAATACGCAGGACGTTGCCACCAGAAGAAGAGGAGGGTCTCAGGGTTAGTGGGTGGGTTATATATATGTATAGAGGGGGTGGATGTACGATGCCACCAGAAGAAGAGGGGGTGGGGTCCCAGGGTTAGTGGGTGGGTTATGTATTTGATATGTTCTAACTGTTTTTCTTGCCTTGTTGTTTCAGATGCAGAAGAAGACGGATAAATACGCAGGACGATGCCACCAGAAGAAGAGGGGGTTCCCAGGGTTAGTGGGTGGGTTATGTATTTGATATGTTCTAACTGTTTTTCTTGCCTTGTTGTTTCAGATGCAGAAGAAGACGGATAAATACGCAGGACGATACGACCAGAAGAAGAGGGGGGTCCCAGGGTTAGTGGGTGGGTTATGTATTTGATATGTTCTAACTGTTTTTCTTGCCTTGTTGTTTCAGATGCAGAAGAAGACGGATAAAGACGCAGGACGATGCCACCAGAAGAAGAGGGGGTTCCCAGGGTTAGTGGGTGGGTTATGTATTTGATATGTTGTAACTGTTTTTCTTGCCTTGTTGTTTCAGATGCAGAAGAAGACGGATAATTACGCAGGACGATGCCACCAGAAGAAGAGGGGGTGGGGTCCCAGGGTCAGTGGGTGGGTTATGTATTTGATATGTGCTAACTGTTTTTCTAGCCTTGTTGTTTCAGATGCAGAAGAAGACGGATAAAGACGCAGGACGATGCCACCAGATAAAAGGGGGGTCCCAGGGTTAGTGGGTGGGTTATGTATTTGATATGTGCTAACTGTTTTTCTAGCCTTGTTGTTTCAGATGCAGAAGAAGACGGATAAAGACGAGGACGATGCCACCAGAAGAAGAGGGGGGTCCCAGGGTTAGTGGGTGGGTTATGTATTTGATATGTTCTAAATTTTTTCTTGCCTTGTTGTTTCAGATGCAGAAGAAGACGGATAAATACGCAGGACGATGCCACCAGAAGAAGAGGGGGTTCCCAGGGTTAGTGGGTGGGTTATGTATTTGATATGTTCTAACTGTTTTTCTTGCCTTGTTGTTTCAGATGCAGAAGAAGACGGATAAAGACGAGGACGATGCCACCAGAAGAAGAGGGGAGGGGGGGTCCCACGGTTAGTGGGTGGGTTATGTTTTTGATATGTTCTAACTGTTTTTCTTGCCTTGTTGTTTCAGATGCAAAAGAAGAAGGATAAAGACGTAGGACGATGCCACCAGAAGAAGAGGGGGGTCCCAGGGTTAGTGGGTGGGTTATGTATTTGATATGTTCTAACTGTTTTTCTTGCCTTGTTGTTTCAGATGCAGAAGAAGACGGATAAAGACGAGGACGATGCCACCAGAAGAAGAGGGGAGGGGGGGTCGAAGGGTTAGTGGGTGGGTTATGTTTTTGATATGTTCTAACTGTTTTTCTTGCCTTGTTGTTTTAGAAGCAGAAGAAGACGGATAAAGACGCAGGACGATGCCACCAGAAGAAGAGGGGGGTCCCAGGGTTAGTGGGTGGGTTATGTATTTGATATGTTCTAACTGTTTTTCTAGCCTTGTTGTTTCAGATGCAGAAGAAGACGGATAAAGACGAGGCCGATGCCACCAGAAGAAGAGGGGGGGGTCCCAGGGTTAGTGGGTGGGTTATGTATTTGATATGTGCTAACTGTTTTTCTTGCCTTGTTGTTTCAGATGCAGAAGAAGACGGATAAAGACGCAGGACGATGCCACCAGAAGAAGAGGGGGGTCCCAGGGTTAGTGGGTGGGTTATGTATTTGATATGTGCTAACTGTTTTTCTTGCCTTGTTGTTTCAGATGCAGAAGAAGACGGATAAATACGCAGGACGATACCACCAGATGAAGAGGGGGGTCCCAGGGTTAGTGGGTGGGTTATGCACTTGATATGTTCTAACTGTTTTTCTTGCCTAGTTGTTTTAGATGCAGAAGAAGACGGATAAAGACGCAGGACGATGCCACCAGAAGAAGAGGGGGGTCCCAGGGTTAGTGGGTGGGTTATGTATTTGATATGTGCTAACTGTTTTTCTTGCCTTGTTGTTTCAGATGCAGAAGAAGACGGATAAAGACGCAGGACGATGCCACCAAAAGAAGAGGGGGGTGGGTTCCCAGGGTTAGTGGGTGGGTTATGTATTTGATATGTTCTAACTGTTTTTCTTGCCTTGTTGTTTCAGATGCAGAAGAAGACGAATAAAGACGTAGGACGATGCCACCAGAAGAAGAGGGGTGGGGTCCCAGGGTTAGTGGGTGGGTTATGTATTTGATATGTGCTAACTGTTTTTCTTGCCTTGTTGTTTCAGATGCAGAAGAAGACGGATAAATACGCAGGACGATGCGACCAGAAGAGGAGGGTCCCAGGGTTAGTGGGTGGGTTATGTATTTGACATGTGCTAACTGTTTTTCTAGCCTTGTTTTTTCAGATGCAGAAGAAGACGGATAAAGACGAGGACGATGCCACCAGAAGAAGATGGGGGTCCCAGGGTTAGTGGGTGGGTTATGTATTTGATATGTTCTAACTGTTTTTCTTGCCTTGTTGTTTCAGACGCAGAAGAAGACGGATAAAGACGCAGGACGATGCCACCAGAAGAAGAGGGGGTCCCAGGGTTAGTGGGTGGGTTATGTATTTGATATGTTCTAACTGTTTTTCTTGCCTTGTTGTTTAAGATGCAGAAGAAGACGGATAAATACGCAGGACGATGCGACCAGTAGAAGAGGGGGGTCCCAGGGTTAGTGGGTGGGTTATGTATTTGATATGTTCTAACTGTTTTTCTTGCCTTGTTGTTTCAGATGCAGAAGAAGACGGATAAAGACGAGGACGATGCGACCAGAAGAAGAGGGGGGTCCCAGGGTTAGTGGGTGGGTTATGTATTTGATATGTTCTAACTGTTTTTCTTGCCTTGTTGTTTCAGATGCAGAAGAAGACGTATAAATACGCAGGACGATGCGACCAGAAGAAGAGGGGGTTCCCAGGGTTAGTGGGTGGGTTATGTATTTGATATGTGCTAACTGTTTTTCTTGCCTTGTTGTTTCAGATGCAGAAGAAGACGGATAAAGACGCAGGACGATGCCACCAGAAGAAGAGGGGGGTCCCAGGGTTAGTGGGTGGGTTATGTATTTGATATTTGCTAACTGTTTTTCTTGCCTTGTTGTTTCAGATGCAGAAGAAGACGGATAAAGACGCAGGACGATGCCACCAGAAGAAGAGGGGGGTCCCAGGGTTAGTGGGTGGGTTATGTATTTGATATGTGCTAACTGTTTTTCTTGCCTTGTTGTTTCAGATGCAGAAGAACACGGATAAAGACGCAGGACGATGCCACCAGAAGAAGAGGAGGGTCCCAGGGTTAGTGGGTGGGTTATGTATTTGATATGTGCTAACTGTTTTTCTTGCCTTGTTGTTTCAGATGCAGAAGAAGACGGATAATTACGCTAGACGATGCCACCAGAAGAAGAGGGGGGTTTTGTCCCAGGGTTAGTGGGTGGGTTATGTATTTGATATGTGCTAACTGTTTTTCTTGCCTTGTTGTTTCAGATGCAGAAGAAGACGGATAAATACGCAGGACGATGCCACCAGAAGAAGAGGGGAGGGGGGGTCCCAGGGTTAGTGGGTGGGTTATGTATTTGATATGTTTTAACTGTTTTTCTTGCCTTGTTGTTTCAGATGCAGAAGAAGACGGATAAAGACGAGGACGATGCCACCAGAAGAAGAGGGGGGTCCCAGGGTTAGTGGGTGGGTTATGTATTTGATATGTTCTAACTGTTTTTCTTGCCTTGTTGTTTCAGATGCAGAAGAAGACGGATAAAGACGAGGACGATGCCACCAGAAGAAGAGGGGATTGGGGTCCCCAGGGTTAGTGGGTGGGTTATGTATTTGATATGTTCTAACTGTTTTTCTTGCCTTGTTGTTTTAGAAGCAGAAGAAGACGGATAAAGACGCAGGACGATGCCACCAGAAGAAGAGGGGGGTCCCAGGGTTAGTGGGGGGGTTATGTATTTGAAATGTGCTAACTGTTTTTCTTGCCTTGTTGTTTCAGATGCAGAAGAAGACGGACAAAGACGCAGGTTGATGCCACCAGAAGAAGAGGGAGGTGGGATCCCAGGGTTAGTGGGTGGGTTAAGTATTTGATATGTTCTAACTGTTTTTCTTGCCTTGTTGTTTCAGATGCAGAAGAAGACGGATAAATACGCAGGACGATGCCACCAGAAGAAGAGGGGGTTCCCAGGGTTAGTGGGTGGGTTATGTATTTGATATGTTCTAACTGTTTTTTCTTGCCTTGTTGTTTCAGATGCAGAAGAAGACGGATAAAGACGCAGGACGATGCCACCAGAAGAAGAGGGGGGGTTCCAGGGTTAGTGGGTGGGTTATGTATTTGATATGTTCTAACTGTTTTTCTTGCCTTGTTGTTTTAAATGCAGAAGAAGACGGATAAATACGCAGGACGATGCCACCAGAAGAAGAGGGGGTTCCCAGGGTTAGTGGATGGAATATATATATGTATAGAGGGGGTGGATGTACGATGCCACCAGAAGAAGAGGGGGTGGGGTCCCAGGGTTAGTGGGTGGGTTATGTATTTGATATGTTCTAACTGTTTTTCTTGCCTTGTTGTTTCAGATGCAGAAGAAGACGGATAAATACGCAGGACGATGCCACCCGAAGAAGAGGGGGTTCCCAGGGTTAGTGGGTGGGTTATGTATTTGATATGTTCTAACTGTTTTTCTTGCCTTGTTGTTTCAGATGCAGAAGAAGACGGGTAAAGACGAGGACGATGCCACCAGAAGAAGAGGGGGGGTCCCAGGGTTAGTGGGTGGGTTATGTATTTGATATGTTCTAACTGTTTTTCTTGCCTTGTTGTTTTAGATGCGGAAGAAGACGGATAAAGACGCAGGACGATGCCACCAGAAGAAAAGGGGGGTCCCAGGGTTAGTGGGTGGGTTATGTATTTGATATGTTCTAACTGTTTTTCTTGCCTTGTTGTTTCAGATGCAGAAGAAGACGGATAAATACGCAGGACGATGCCACCAGATAAAAGGGGGGTCCCAGGGTTAGTGGGTGGGTTATGTATTTGATATGTTCTAACTGTTTTTCTAGCCTTGTTGTTTCAGATGCAGAAGAAGACGGATAAAGACGAGGACGATGCCACCAGAAGAAGAGGGGGGTCCCAGGGTTAGTGGGTGGGTTATGTATTTGATATGTTCTAACTGTTTTTCTTGCCTTGTTGTTTCAGATGCAGAAGAAGACGGATAAATACGCAGGACGATGCCACCAGATAAAAGGGGGGTCCCAGGGTTAGTGGGTGGGTTATGTATTTGATATGTGCTAACTGTTTTTCTAGCCTTGTTGTTTTAGATGCAGAAGAAGACGGATAAAGACGAGGACGATGCCACCAGAAGAAGAGGGGGGTCCCAGGGTTAGTGGGTGGGTTATGTATTTGATATGTTCTAAATTTTTTCTTGCCTTGTTGTTTCAGATGCAGAAGAAGACGGATAAATACGCAGGACAATGCCACCAGAAGAAGAGGGGGGGTCCCCGGGTTAGTGGGTGGGTTATGTATTTGATATGTTCTAACTGTTTTTCTTTACTTGTTGTTTTAGATGCAGAAGAAGACGGATAAAGACGAGGACGATGCCACCAGAAGAAGAGGGGGGTCCCAGGGTTAGTGGGTGGGTTATGTATTTGATATGTTCTAAATTTCTTCTTGCCTTGTTGTTTCAGATGCAGAAGAAGACGGATAAATACGCAGGACGATGCCACCAGAAGAAGAAGGGGTCCCAGGGTTAGTGGGTGGGTTATGTATTTGATATGTTCTAACTGTTTTTCTAGCCTTGTTGTTTCAGATGCAGAAGAAGACGGATAAAGACGAGGCCGATGCCACCAGAAGAAGAGGGGGGGGGGGTCCCAGGGTTAGTGGGTGGGTTATGTATTTGATATGTGCTAACTGTTTTTCTAGCCTTGTTGTTTTAGATGCAGAAGAAGACGGATAAAGACGAGGACGATGCCACCAGAAGAAGAGGGGGGTCCCAGGGTTAGTGGGTGGGTTATGTATTTGATATGTTCTAAATTTTTTCTTGCCTTGTTGTTTCAGATGCAGAAGAAGACGGATAAATACGCAGGACAATGCCACCAGAAGAAGAGGGGGGGTCCCCGGGTTAGTGGGTGGGTTATGTATTTGATATGTTCTAACTGTTTTTCTTTACTTGTTGTTTTAGATGCAGAAGAAGACGGATAAAGACGAGGACGATGCCACCAGAAGAAGAGGGGGGTCCCAGGGTTAGTGGGTGGGTTATGTATTTGATATGTTCTAAATTTCTTCTTGCCTTGTTGTTTCAGATGCAGAAGAAGACGGATAAATACGCAGGACGATGCCACCAGAAGAAGAAGGGGTCCCAGGGTTAGTGGGTGGGTTATGTATTTGATATGTTCTAACTGTTTTTCTAGCCTTGTTGTTTCAGATGCAGAAGAAGACGGATAAAGACGAGGCCGATGCCACCAGAAGAAGAGGGGGGGTCCCAGGGTTAGTGGGTGGGTTATGTATTTGATATGTGCTAACTGTTTTTCTAGCCTTGTTGTTTCAGATGCAGAAGAAGACGGATAAAGACGCAGGACGATGCCACCAGAAGAAGAGGGAGGTCCCAGGGTTACTGGGTGGGTTATGTATTTGATATGTTCTAAATTTTTTCTTGCCTTGTTGTTTCAGATGCAGAAGAAGACTGATAAATACGCAGGACAATGCCACCAGAAGAAGAGGGGGGGTCCCCGGGTTAGTGGGTGGGTTATGTATTTGATATGTTCTAACTGTTTTTCTTTACTTGTTGTTTTAGATGCAGAAGAAGACGGATAAAGACGAGGACGATGCCACCAGAAGAAGAGGGGGGTCCCAGGGTTAGTGGGTGGGTTATGTATTTGATATGTTCTAAATTTTTTCTTGCCTTGTTGTTTCAGATGCAGAAGAAGACGGATAAATACGCAGGACGATGCCACCAGAAGAAGAAGGGGTCCCAGGGTTAGTGGGTGGGTTATGTATTTGATATGTGCTAACTGTTTTTCTAGCCTTGTTGTTTCAGATGCAGAAGAAGACGGATAAAGACGAGGACGATGCCACCAGAAGAAGAGGGGGGGGTCCCAGGGTTAGTGGGTGGGTTATGTATTTGATATGTTCTAACTGTTTTTCTTGCCTTGTTGTTTCAGATGCAGAAGAACACGGATAAAGACGCAGGACGATGCCACCAGAAGAAGAGGGGGGTCCCAGGGTTAGTGGGTGGGTTATGTATTTGATATGTTCTAACTGTTTTTCTTGCCTTGTTGTTTCAGATGCAGAAGGAGACGGATAAATACGCAGGACGATGCCACCAGAAGAAGAGGGGGGTCCCAGGGTTAGTGGGTGGGTTATGTATTTGATATGTTCTAACTGTTTTTCTAGCCTTGTTGTTTCAGATGCAGAAGAAGACGGATAAATACGCAGGACGATGCCACCAGAAGAAGAGGGGGTTCCCAGGGTTAGTGGGTGGGTTATGTATTTGATATGTTCTAACTGTTTTTCTTGCCTTGTTGTTTCAGATGCAGAAGAAGACGGATAAAGACGAGGACGATGCCACCAGAAGAAGAGGGGAGGGGGGGTCCCAGGGTTAGTGGGTGGGTTATGTATTTGATATGTGCTAACTGTTTTTCTTGCCTTGTTGTTTCAGATGCAGAAGAAGACGGATAAAGACGCAGGTTGATGCCACCAGAAGAAGAGGGGGGTGGGATCCCAGGGTTAGTGGGTGGGTTAAGTATTTGATATGTTCTGTTTTTCTTGCCTTGTTGTTTCAGATGCAGATGAAGACGGATAAATACGGAGGACGATGCGACCAGAAGAAGAGGGGTTCCCAGGGTTAGTGGGTGGGTTATGTATTTGATATGTTCTAACTGTTTTTCTTGCCTTGTTGTTTCACATGCAGAAGAAGACGGATAAAGACGAGGACGATGCCACCAAAAGAAGAGGGGGGGTCCCAGGGTTAGTGGGTGGGTTATGTATTTGATATGTTCTAACTGTTTTTCTTGCCTTGTTGTTTTAAATGCAGAAGAAGACGGATAAATACGCAGGACGATGCCATCAGAAGAAGAGGGGGGTCCCAGGGTTAGTGGGTGGGTTATATATATATAGAGGGGGTGGATGTACGATGCCACCAGAAGAAGAGGGGGAGGGGTCCCAGGGTTAGTGGGTGGGTTATGTATTTGATGTGTTCTAACTGTTTTTCTTGCCTTGTTGTTTCAGATGCAGAAGAATCCGGATAAATACGCAGGACGATGCCACCAGAAGAAGAGGGGGGTCCCCGGGTTAGTGGGTGGGTTATGTATTTGATATGTTCTAACTGTTTTTCTTTACTTGTTGTTTTAGATGCAGAAGAAGACGGATAAAGACGAGGACGATGCCACCAGAAGAAGAGGGGGGTCCCAGGGTTAGTGGGTGGGTTATGTATTTGATATGTTCTAAATTTTTTCTTGCCTTGTTGTTTCAGATGCAGAAGAAGACGGATAATTACGCAGGACGATGCCACCAGAAGAAGAAGGGGTCCCAGGGTTAGTGGGTGGGTTATGTATTTGATATGTTCTAACTGTTTTTCTAGCCTTGTTGTTTCAGATGCAGGAGAAGACGGATAAAGACGAGGACGATGCCACCAGAAGAAGAGGGGGGGTCCCAGGGTTAGTGGGTGGGTTATGTATTTGATATGTTCTTACTGTTTTTCTTGCCTTTTTGTTTCAGATGCAGAAGAAGACGGATAAAGACGCAGGACGATGCCACCAGAAGAAGAGGGGGTTCCCAGGGTTAGTGGGTGGGTTATGTATTTGATATGTTCTAACTGTTTTTCTTGCCTTGTTGTTTCAGATGCAGAAGAAGACGGATAAATACGCAGGACGATGCCACCAGAAGAGGAGGGGGTTCCCAGGGTTAGTGGGTGGGTTATGTATTTGATATGTTCTAACTGTTTTTCTTGCCTTGTTGTTTTAGATGCAGAAGAAGACGGATAAAGACGCAGGACGATGCCACCAGAAGAAGAGGGGGGTCCCAGGGTTAGTGGGTGGGTTATGTATTTGATATGTTCTAACTGTTTTTCTTGCCTTGTTGTTTCAGATGCAGAAGAAGACGGATAATTACGCAGGACGATGCCACCAGAAGAAGAGGGGGGTCCCAGGGTTAGTGGGTGGGTTATGTATTTGATATGTTCTAAATTTCTTCTTGCCTTGTTGTTTCAGATGCAGAAGAAGACGGATAAATACGCAGGACGATGCCACCAGAAGAAGAAGGGGTCCCAGGGTTAGTGGGTGGGTTATGTATTTGATATGTTCTAACTGTTTTTCTAGCCTTGTTGTTTCAGATGCAGAAGAAGACGGATAAAGACGAGGCCGATGCCACCAGAAGAAGAGGGGGGGGGGGGTCCCAGGGTTAGTGGGTGGGTTATGTATTTGATATGTGCTATCTGTTTTTCTAGCCTTGTTGTTTCAGATGCAGAAGAAGACGGATAAAGACGCAGGACGATGCCACCAGAAGAAG
Organism: Apostichopus japonicus; assembly: GCF_037975245.1. Classification (NCBI taxonomy): domain Eukaryota; kingdom Metazoa; phylum Echinodermata; class Holothuroidea; order Aspidochirotida; family Stichopodidae; genus Apostichopus; species Apostichopus japonicus. The sequence goes on along the minus strand of NC_092563.1, from coordinate 19,677,129 downwards.
AGGGGGGTCCCAGGGTTAGTGGGTGGGTTATGTATTTGATATGTTCTAAATTTTTTCTTGCCTTGTTGTTTCAGATGCAGAAGAAGACTGATAAATACGCAGGACAATGCCACCAGAAGAAGAGGGGGGGTCCCCGGGTTAGTGGGTGGGTTATGTATTTGATATGTTCTAACTGTTTTTCTTTACTTGTTGTTTTAGATGCAGAAGAAGACGGATAAAGACGAGGACGATGCCACCAGAAGAAGAGGGGGGTCCCAGGGTTAGTGGGTGGGTTATGTATTTGATATGTTCTAAATTTTTTCTTGCCTTGTTGTTTCAGATGCAGAAGAAGACGGATAAATACGCAGGACGATGCCACCAGAAGAAGAAGGGGTCCCAGGGTTAGTGGGTGGGTTATGTATTTGATATGTGCTAACTGTTTTTCTAGCCTTGTTGTTTCAGATGCAGAAGAAGACGGATAAAGACGAGGACGATGCCACCAGAAGAAGAGGGGGGGGTCCCAGGGTTAGTGGGTGGGTTATGTATTTGATATGTTCTAACTGTTTTTCTTGCCTTGTTGTTTCAGATGCAGAAGAAGACGGATAAAGACGCAGGACGATGCCACCAGAAGAAGAGGGGTCCCAGGGTTAGTGGGTGGGTTATGTATTTGATATGTTCTAACTGTTTTTCTTGCCTTGTTGTTTCAGATGCAGAAGGAGACGGATAAATACGCAGGACGATGCCACCAGAAGAAGAGGGGGGTCCCAGGGTTAGTGGGTGGGTTATGTATTTGAAATGTTCTAACTGTTTTTCTAGCCTTGTTGTTTCAGATGCAGAAGAAGACGGATAAATACGCAGGACGAGGCCACCAGAAGAAGAGGGGGTTCCCAGGGTTAGTGGGTGGGTTATGTATTTGATATGTTCTAACTGTTTTTCTTGCCTTGTTGTTTCAGATGCAGAAGAAGACGGATAAAGACGAGGACGATGCCACCAGAAGAAGAGGGGAGGGGGGGTCCCAGGGTTAGTGGGTGGGTTATGTATTTGATATGTGCTAACTGTTTTTCTTGCCTTGTTGTTTCAGATGCAGAAGAAGACGGATAAAGACGCAGGTTGATGCCACCAGAAGAAGAGGGGGGTGGGATCCCAGGGTTAGTGGGTGGGTTAAGTATTTGATATGTTCTGTTTTTCTTGCCTTGTTGTTTCAGATGCAGATGAAGACGGATAAATACGGAGGACGATGCGACCAAAAGAAGAGGGGTTCCCAGGGTTAGTGGGTGGGTTATGTATTTGATATGTTCTAACTGTTTTTCTTGCCTTGTTGTTTCACATGCAGAAGAAGACGGATAAAGACGAGGACGATGCCACCAAAAGAAGAGGGGGGGTCCCAGGGTTAGTGGGTGGGTTATGTATTTGATATGTTCTAACTGTTTTTCTTGCCTTGTTGTTTTAGATGCAGAAGAAGACGGATAAATACGCAGGACGATGCCATCAGAAGAAGAGGGGGGTCCCAGGGTTAGTGGGTGGGTTATATATATGTATAAAGGGGGTGGATGTACGATGCCACCAGAAGAAGAGGGGGAGGGGTCCCAGGGTTAGTGGGTGGGTTATGTATTTGATGTGTTCTAACTGTTTTTCTTGCCTTGTTGTTTCAGATGCAGAAGAATACGGATAAATACGCAGGACGATGCCACCAGAAGAAGAGGGGGGTCCCCGGGTTAGTCGGTGGGTTATGTATTTGATATGTTCTAACTGTTTTTCTTTACTTGTTGTTTTAGATGCAGAAGAAGACGGATAAAGACGAGGACGATGCCACCAGAAGAAGAGGGGGGTCCCAGGGTTAGTGGGTGGGTTATGTATTTGATATGTTCTAAATTTTTTCTTGCCTTGTTGTTTCAGATGCAGAAGAAGACGGATAATTACGCAGGACGATGCCACCAGAAGAAGAAGGGGTCCCAGGGTTAGTGGGTGGGTTATGTATTTGATATGTGCTAACTGTTTTTCTAGCCTTGTTGTTTCAGATGCAGAAGAAGACGGATAAAGACGAGGACGATGCCACCAGAAGAAGAGGGGAGGGGGGGTCCCAGGGTTAGTGGGTGGGTTATGTATTTGATATGTTCTTACTGTTTTTCTTGCCTTTTTGTTTCAGATGCAGAAGAAGACGGATAAAGACGCAGGACGATGCCACCAGAAGAAGAGGGGGTTCCCAGGGTTAGTGGGTGGGTTATGTATTTGATATGTTCTAACTGTTTTTCTTGCCTTGTTGTTTCAGATGCAGAAGAAGACGGATAAATACGCAGGACGATGCCACCAGAAGAGGAGGGGGTTCCAGGGTTAGTGGGTGGGTTATGTATTTGATATGTTCTAACTGTTTTTCTTGCCTTGTTGTTTTAGATGCAGAAGAAGACGGATAAAGACGCAGGACGATGCCACCAGAAGAAGAGGGGGGTCCCAGGGTTAGTGGGTGGGTTATGTATTTGATATGTTCTAACTGTTTTTCTAGCCTTGTTGTTTCAGATGCAGAAGAAGACGGATAATTACGCAGGACGATGCCACCAGAAGAAGAGGGGGTGGGGTCCCAGGGTTAGTGGGTGGGTTATGTATTTGATATGTTCTAACTGTTTTTCTTGCCTTGTTGTTTCAGATGCAGAAGAAGACGGATAAAGACGCAGGACGATGCCACCAGATAAAAGGGGGGTCCCAGGGTTAGTGGGTGGGTTATGTATTTGATATGTGCTAACTGTTTTTCTAGCCTTGTTGTTTCAGATGCAGAAGAAGACGGATAAAGACGAGGACGATGCCACCAGAAGAAGAGGGGGGTCCCAGGGTTAGTGGGTGGGTTATGTATTTGATATGTTCTAAATTTTTTCTTGCCTTGTTGTTTCAGATGCAGAAGAAGACGGATAAATACGCAGGACGATGCCACCAGAAGAAGAGGGGGGGTCCCAGGGTTAGTGGGTGGGTTATGTATTTGATATGTGCTAACTGTTTTTCTTGCCTTGTTGTTTCAGATGCAGAAGAAGACGGATAAAGACGCAGGACGATGCCACCAGAAGAAGAGGGGGGTGGGGTCCCAGGGTTAGTGGGTGGGTTATGTATTTGATATGTTCTAACTGTTTTTCTTGCCTTGTTGTTTTAGATGCAGAAGAAGACGGATAAAGACGCAGGACGATGCCACCAGAAGAAGAGGGGGGTCCCAGGGTTAGTCGGTGGGTTATGTATTTGATATGTGCTAACTGTTTTTCTTGCCTTGTTGTTTCAGATGCAGAAGAAGACGGATAAAGACGCAGGACGATGCCACCAGAAGAAGAGGGGGGTCCCAGGGTTAGTGGGTGGGTTATGTATTTGATATGTTCTAACTGTTTTTCTTGCCTTGTTGTTAAAGATGCAGAAGAAGACGGATAAATACGCAGGACGATGCCACCAGATAAAAGGGGGGTCCCAGGGTTAGTGGGTGGGTTATGTATTTGATATGTGCTAACTGTTTTTCTAGCCTTGTTGTTTCAGATGCAGAAGAAGACGGATAAAGACGAGGACGATGCCACCAGAAGAAGAGGGGGGTCCCAGGGTTAGTGGGTGGGTTATGTATTTGATATGTTCTAAATTTTTTCTTGCCTTGTTGTTTCAGATGCAGAAGAAGACGGATAAATACGCAGGACGATGCCACCAGAAGAAGAGGGGGGGTCCCAGGGTTAGTGGGTGGGTTATGTATTTGATATGTTCTAACTGTTTTTCTTGACTTGTTGTTTTAGATGCAGAAGAAGACGGATAAAGACGAGGACGATGCCACCAGAAGAAGAGGGGGGTCCCAGGGTTAGTGGGTGGGTTATGTATTTGATATGTTCTAAATTTTTTCTTGCCTTGTTGTTTCAGATGCAGAAGAAGACGGATAAATACGCAGGACGATGCCACCAGAAGAAGAAGGGGTCCCAGGGTTAGTGGGTGGGTTAAGTATTTGATATGTTCTAACTGTTTTTCTTGCCTTGTTGTTTCAGATGCAGAAGAAGACGGATAAAGACGCAGGACGATGCCACCAGAAGAAGAGGGGGGTCTCAGGGTTAGTGGGTGGGTTATGTATTTGATATGTGCTAACTGTTTTTCTTGCCTTGTTGTTTCAGATGCAGAAGAAGACGGATAAAGACGCAGGACGATGCCACCAGAAGAAGAGGGGGGTCCCAGGGTTAGTGGGTCGGTTATGTATTTGATATGTGCTAACTGTTTTTCTTGCCTTGTTGTTTCAGATGCAGAGGAAGACGGATAATTACGCAGGACGATGCCACCAGAAGAAGAGGGGGGTGGGGTCCCAGGGTTAGTTGGTGGGTTATGTATTTGATATGTGCTAACTGTTTTTCTTGCCTTGTTGTTTCAGATGCAGAAGAAGACAGATAAAAACGCAGGACGATGCCACCAGATGAAGAGGGGGGTCCCAGGGTTAGTGGGTGGGTTATGTATTTGATATGTTCTAACTGTTTTTCTTGCCTTGTTGTTTTAGATGCAGAAGAAGACGGATAAAGACGCAGGACGATGCCACCAGAAGAAGAGGGGGGTCCCAGGGTTAGTGGGTGGGTTATGTATTTGATATGTGCTAACTGTTTTTCTAGCCTTGTTGTTTCAGATGCAGAAGAAGACGGATAAATACGCAGGACGATGCCACTAAAAGAAGAGGGGGGTGGGGTCCCAGGGTTAGTGGGTGGGTTATGTATTTGATATGTTCTAACTGTTTTTCTTGCCTTGTTGTTTTAGATGCAGAAGAAGACGGATAAAGACGCAGGACGATACGACCAGAAGAAGAGGGGGGTCCCAGGGTTAGTGGGTGGGTTATGTATTTGATATGTGCTAACTGTTTTTCTTGCCTTGTTGTTTCAGATGCAGAAGAAGACGGATAAATACGCAGGACGATGCCACCAGAAGAAGAGGGGGTTCCCAGGGTTAGTGGGTGGGTTATGTATTTGATATGTTCTAACTGTTTTTCTTGCCTTGTTGTTTCAGATGCAGAAGAAGACGGATAAAGACGAGGACGATGCCACCAGAAGAAGAGGGGAGGGGGGGTCCCAGGGTTAGTGGGTGGGTTATGTATTTGATATGTTCTAACTGTTTTTCTTGCCTTGTTGTTTTAGATGCAGAAGAAGACGGATAAAGACGCAGGACGATGCCACCAGAAGAAGAGGGGGGTCCCAGGGTTAGTGGGTGGGTTATGTATTTGATATGTGCTAACTGTTTTTCTTGCCTTGTTGTTTCAGATGCAGAAGAAGACGGATAAAGACGCAGGACGATGCCACCAGAAGAAGAGGGGGGTCCCAGGGTTAGTGGGTGGGTTATGTATTTGATATGTGCTAACTGTTTTTCTTGCCTTGTTGTTTCAGATGCAGAAGAAGACGGATAATTACGCAGGACGAAGCCACCAGAAGAAGAGGGGGGTGGGGTCCCAGGGTTAGTTGGTGGGTTATGTATTTGATATGTGCTAACTGTTTTTCTTGCCTTGTTGTTTCAGATGCAGAAGAAGACGGATAAATACGCAGGACGATGCCACCAGATGAAGAGGGGGGTCCCAGGGTTAGTGGGTGGGTTATGCACTTGATATGTTCTAACTGTTTTTCTTGCCTAGTTGTTTTAGATGCAGAAGAAGACGGATAAAGACGCAGGACGATGCCACCAGAAGAAGAGGGGGGTCCCAGGGTTAGTGGGTGGGTTATGTATTTGATATGTGCTAACTGTTTTTCTTGCCTTGTTGTTTCAGATGCAGAAGAAGACGGATAAAGACGCAGGACGATGCCACCAAAAGAAGAGGGGGGTGGGTTCCCAGGGTTAGTGGGTGGGTTATGTATTTGATATGTTCTAACTGTTTTTCTTGCCTTGTTGTTTCAGATGCAGAAGAAGACGAATAAAGACGTAGGACGATGCCACCAGAAGAAGAGGGGTGGGGTCCCAGGGTTAGTGGGTGGGTTATGTATTTGATATATGCTAACTGTTTTTCTTGCCTTGTTGTTTCAGATGCAGAAGAAGACGGATTAATACGCAGGACGATGCCACCAGAAGAGGAGGGTCCCAGGGTTAGTGGGTGGGTTATGTATTTGACATGTGCTAACTGTTTTTCTAGCCTTGTTTTTTCAGATGCAGAAGAAGACGGATAAAGACGAGGACGATGCCACCAGAAGAAGATGGGGGTCCCAGGGTTAGTGGGTGGGTTATGTATTTGATATGTTCTAACTGTTTTTCTTGCCTTGTTGTTTCAGATGCAGAAGAAGACGGATAAAGACGCAGGACGATGCCACCAGAAGAAGAGGGGGTCCCAGGGTTAGTGGGTGGTTTATGTATTTGATATGTTCTAACTGTTTTTCTTGCCTTGTTGTTTAAGATGCAGAAGAAGACGGATAAATACACAGGACGATGCGACCAGAAGAAGAGGGGGTGGGGTCCCAGGGTTAATGGGTGGGTTATGTATTTGATATGTGCTAACTGTTTTTCTTGCCTTGTTGTTTCAGATGCAGAAGAAGACGGATAAATACGCAGGACGATGCCACCAGATGAAGAGGGGGGTCCCAGGGTTAGTGGGTGGGTTATGTATTTGATATGTTCTAACTGTTTTTCTTGCCTTGTTGTTTCAGATGCAGAAGAAGACGGATAAATACGCAGGACGATGCCACCAGAAGAAGAGGGGGTTCCCAGGGTTAGTGGGTGGGTTATGTATTTGATATGTTCTAACTGTTTTTCTTGCCTTGTTGTTTCAGATGCAGAAGAAGACGGATAAAGACGAGGACGATGCCACCAGAAGAAGAGGGGAGGGGGGGTCCCAGGGTTAGTGGGTGGGTTATGTATTTGATATGTTCTAACTGTTTTTCTTGCCTTGTTGTTTTAGATGCAGAAGACGGATAAAGACGCAGGACGATGCCACCAGAAGAAGAGGGGGGTCCCAGGGTTAGTGGGTGGGTTATGTATTTGATATGTGCTAACTGTTTTTCTTGCCTTGTTGTTTCAGATGCAGAAGAAGACGGATAAAGACGCAGGACGATGCCACCAGAAGAAGAGGGGGGTCCCAGGGTTAGTGGGTGGGTTATGTATTTGATATGTGCTAACTGTTTTTCTTGCCTTGTTGTTTCAGATGCAGAAGAAGACGGATAATTACGCAGGACGATGCCACCAGAAGAAGAGGGGGGTGGGGTCCCAGGGTTAGTTGGTGGGTTATGTATTTGATATGTGCTAACTGTTTTTCTTGCCTTGTTGTTTCAGATGCAGAAGAAGACGGATAAATACGCAGGACGATGCCACCAGATGAAGAGGGGGGTCCCAGGGTTAGTGGGTGGGTTATGCACTTGATATGTTCTAACTGTTTTTCTTGCCTAGTTGTTTTAGATGCAGAAGAAGACGGATAAAGACGCAGGACGATGCCACCAGAAGAAGAGGGGGGTCCCAGGGTTAGTGGGTGGGTTATGTATTTGATATGTGCTAACTGTTTTTCTTGCCTTGTTGTTTCAGATGCAGAAGAAGACGGATAAAGACGCAGGACGATGCCACCAAAAGAAGAGGGGGGTGGGTTCCCAGGGTTAGTGGGTGGGTTATGTATTTGATATGTTCTAACTGTTTTTCTTGCCTTGTTGTTTCAGATGCAGAAGAAGACGAATAAAGACGTAGGACGATGCCACCAGAAGAAGAGGGGTGGGGTCCCAGGGTTAGTGGGTGGGTTATGTATTTGATATGTGCTAACTGTTTTTCTTGCCTTGTTGTTTCAGATGCAGAAGAAGACGGATTAATACGCAGGACGATGCCACCAGAAGAGGAGGGTCCCAGGGTTAGTATGTGGGTTATGTATTTGACAGGTGCTAACTGTTTTTCTAGCCTTGTTTTTTCAGATGCAGAAGAAGACGGATAAAGACCAGGACGATGCCACCAGAAGAAGATGGGGGTCCCAGGGTTAGTGGGTGGGTTATGTATTTGATATGTTCTAACTGTTTTTCTTGCCTTGTTGTTTCAGATGCAGAAGAAGACGGATAAAGACGCAGGACGATGCCACCAGAAGAAGAGGGGGTCCCAGGGTTAGTGGGTGGTTTATGTATTTGATATGTTCTAACTGTTTTTCTTGCCTTGTTGTTTAAGATGCAGAAGAAGACGGATAAATACGCAGGACGATGCGACCAGTAGAAGAGGGGGGTCCCAGGGTTAGTGGGTGGGTTATGTATTTGGTATGTTCTAACTGTTTTTCTTGCCTTGTTGTTTCAGATGCAGAAGAAGACGGATAAAGACGAGGACGATGCGACCAGAAGAAGAGGGGGGTCCCAGGGTTAGTGGGTGGGTTATGTATTTGATATGTTCTAACTGTTTTTCTTGCCTTGTTGTTTCAGATGCAGAAGAAGACGTATAAATACGCAGGACGATGCGACCAGAAGAAGAGGGGGTTCCCAGGGTTAGTGGGTGGGTTATGTATTTGATATGTGCTAACTGTTTTTCTTGCCTTGTTGTTTCAGATGCAGAAGAAGACGGATAAAGACGCAGGACGATGCCACCAGAAGAAGAGGGGGGTCCCAGGGTTAGTGGGTGGGTTATGTATTTGATATTTGCTAACTGTTTTTCTTGCCTTGTTGTTTCAGATGCAGAAGAAGACGGATAATTACACAGGACGATGCCACCAGAAGAAGAGGGGGGTGGGGTCCCAGGGTTAGTTGGTGGGTTATGTATTTGATATGTGCTAACTGTTTTTCTTGCCTTGTTGTTTCAGATGCAGAAGAAGACGGATAAATACGCAGGACGATGCCACCAGATGAAGAGGGGGGTCCCAGGGTTAGTGGGTGGGTTATGTACTTGATATGTTCTAACTGTTTTTCTTGCCTAGTTGTTTTAGATGCAGAAGAAGACGGATAAAGACGCAGGACGATGCCACCAGAAGAAGAGGGGGGTCCCAGGGTTAGTGGGTGGGTTATGTATTTGATATGTGCTAACTGTTTTTCTTGCCTTGTTGTTTCAGATGCAGAAGAAGACGGATAAAGACGCAGGACGATGCGACCAGTAGAAGAGGGGGGTCCCAGGGTTAGTGGGTGGGTTATGTATTTGATATGTTCTAACTGTTTTTCTTGCCTTGTTGTTTCAGATGCAGAAGAAGACGGATAAATACGCAGGACGATGCGACCAGAAGAAGAGGGGGGTCCCAGGGTTAGTGGGTGGGTTATGTATTTGATATGTTCTAACTGTTTTTCTTGCCTTGTTGTTTCAGATGCAGAAGAAGACGGATAAATACGCAGGACGATGCGACCAGAAGAAGAGGGGGTTCCCAGGGTTAGTGGGTGGGTTATGTATTTGATATGTTCTAACTGTTTATCTTGCCTTGTTTTTTCAGATGCAGAAGAAGACGGATAAAGACGAGGACGATGCCACCAGAAGAAGAGGGGGGGGTCCCAGGGTTAGTGGGTGGGTTATGTATTTGATATGTTCTAACTGTTTTTCTTGCCTTGTTGTTTTAGATGCAGAAGAAGACGGATAAAGACGCAGGACGATGCCACCAGAAGAAGAGGGGGGTCCCAGGGTTAGTGGGTGGGTTATGTATTTCATATGTGCTAACTGTTTTTCTTGCCTTGTTGTTTCAGATGCAGAAGAAGACGGATAAAGACGCAGGACGATGCAACCAGAAGAAGAGGGGGGTGGGGTCCCAGGGTTAGTGGGTGGGTTATGTATTTGATATGTGCTAACTGTTTTTCTTGCCTTGTTGTTTCAGATGCAGAAGAAGACGGATAAAGACGCAGGACGATGCCACCAGAAGAAGTGGGGGGTGGGGTCCCAGGGTTAGTGGGTGGGTTATGTATTTGATATGTTCTAACTGTTTTTATTGCCTTGTTGTTTCAGATGCAGAAGAAGACGGATAAATACGCAGGACGATGCCACCAGATGAAGAGGGGGGTCCCAGGGTTAGTGGGTGGGTTATGTATTTGATATGTGCTAACTGTTTTTCTAGCCTTGTTGTTTCAGATGCAGAAGAAGACGGATAAAGACGAGGACGATGCCACCAGAAGAAGAGGGGGGTCCCAGGGTTAGTGGGTGGGTTATGTATTTGATATGTTCTAACTGTTTTTCTTGCCTTGTTGTTTCAGATGCAGAAGAATACGGATAAATACGCAGGACGATGCCACCAGAAGAAGAGGGGGGTCCCAGGGTTAGTGGGTGGGTTATGTATTTGATATGTGCTAACTGTTTTTCTTGCCTTGTTGTTTCAGATGCAGAAGAAGACGGATAAAGACGCAGGACGATGCCACCAGAAGAAGAGGGGGGTGGGGTCCCAGGGTTAGTGGGTGGGTTATGTATTTGATATGTTCTAACTGTTTTTATTGCCTTGTTGTTTCAGATGCAGAAGAAGACGGATAAATACGCAGGACGATGCCACCAGATGAAGAGGGGGGTCCCAGGGTTAGTGGGTGGGTTATGTATTTGATATGTGCTAACTGTTTTTCTAGCCTTGTTGTTTCAGATGCAGAAGAAGACGGATAAAGACGAGGACGATGCCACCAGAAGAAGAGGGGGGTCCCAGGGTTAGTGGGTGGGTTATGTATTTGATATGTTCTAACTGTTTTTCTTGCCTTGTTGTTTCAGATGCAGAAGAAGACGGATAAATACGCAGGACGATGCCACCAGAAGAGGAGGGGGGTCGGTAGTGGGTGGGTTATGTATTTGATATGTTCTAACTGCTTTTCTTTCCTTGCTGTTTCAGATGCAGAAGAAGAGGGATAAATACGCAGGACGATGCCACCAGAAGAATAGGGGGTCCCAGGGTTAGTGGGTGGGTTATGTATATGATATGTGCTAACTGTTTTTCTTGCCTTGTTGTTTCAGATGCAGAAGAAGACGGATAAAGACGAGGACGATGCCACCAGAAGAAGAGGGGGGCGGTCCCAGGGTTAGTGGGTGGGTTATGTATTTGATATGTTCTAACTGTTTTTCTTGCCTTGTTGTTCCAGATGCAGAAGAAGACGGATACAGACGCAGGACGATGCCACCAGAAGAAGAGGGGGTGGGGTCCCCAGGGTTAGTGGGTGGGTTATGTATTTGGTATGTTCTAACTGTTTTTCTTGCCTTGTTGTTTCAGATGCAGAAGACGGATTAAGACGAGGACGATGCCACCAGAAGAAGAGGGGGGTCCCAGGGTTAGTGGGTGGGTTATGTATTTGATATGTTCTAACTGTTTTTCTTGCCTTGTTGTTTCAGATGCAGAAGAAGACGGATAAATACGCAGGACGATGCCACCAGAAGAGGAGGGGGGTCGGTAGTGGGTGGGTTATGTATTTGATATGTTCTAACTGCTTTTCTTTCCTTGCTGTTTCAGATGCAGAAGAAGAGGGATAAATACGCAGGACGATGCCACCAGAAGAATAGGGGGTCCCAGGGTTAGTGGGTGGGTTATGTATATGATATGTGCTAACTGTTTTTCTTGCCTTGTTGTTTCAGATGCAGAAGAAGACGGATAAAGACGAGGACGATGCCACCAGAAGAAGAGGGGGCGGTCCCAGGGTTAGTGGGTGGGTTATGTATTTGATATGTTCTAACTGTTTTTCTTGCCTTGTTGTTCCAGATGCAGAAGAAGACGGATACAGACGCAGGACGATGCCACCAGAAGAATAGGGGGTCCCAGGGTTAGTGGGTGGGTTATGTATATGATATGTGCTAACTGTTTTTCTTGCCTTGTTGTTTCAGATGCAGAAGAAGACGGATAAAGACGAGGACGATGCCACCAGAAGAAGAGGGGGCGGTCCCAGGGTTAGTGGGTGGGTTATGTATTTGATATGTTCTAACTGTTTTTCTTGCCTTGTTGTTCCAGATGCAGAAGAAGACGGATACAGACGCAGGACGATGCCACCAGAAGAATAGGGGGTCCCAGGGTTAGTGGGTGGGTTATGTATATGATATGTGCTAACTGTTTTTCTTGCCTTGTTGTTTCAGATGCAGAAGAAGACGGATAAAGACGAGGACGATGCCACCAGAAGAAGAGGGGGGCGGTCCCAGGGTTAGTGGGTGGGTTATGTATTTGATATGTTCTAACTGTTTTTCTTGCCTTGTTGTTCCAGATGCAGAAGAAGACGGATACAGACGCAGGACGATGCCACCAGAAGAAGAGGGGGGTCCCAGGGTTAGTGGGTGGGTTATGTATTTGGTATGTTCTAACTGTTTTTCTTGCCTTGTTGTTTCAGATGCAGAAGACGGATTAAGACGAGGACGATGCCACCAGAAGAAGAGGGGGGTCCCAGGGTTAGTGGGTGGGTTATGTATTTGATATGTTCTAACTGTTTTTCTTGCCTTGTTGTTTCAGATGCAGAAGAAGACGGATAAATACGCAGGACGATGCCACCAGAAGAGGAGGGGGGTCGGTAGTGGGTGGGTTATGTATTTGATATGTTCTAACTGCTTTTCTTTCCTTGCTGTTTCAGATGCAGAAGAAGAGGGATAAATACGCAGGACGATGCCACCAGAAGAATAGGGGGTCCCAGGGTTAGTGGGTGGGTTATGTATATGATATGTGCTAACTGTTTTTCTTGCCTTGTTGTTTCAGATGCAGAAGAAGACGGATAAAGACGAGGACGATGCCACCAGAAGAAGAGGGGGCGGTCCCAGGGTTAGTGGGTGGGTTATGTATTTGATATGTTCTAACTGTTTTTCTTGCCTTGTTGTTCCAGATGCAGAAGAAGACGGATACAGACGCAGGACGATGCCACCAGAAGAATAGGGGGTCCCAGGGTTAGTGGGTGGGTTATGTATATGATATGTGCTAACTGTTTTTCTTGCCTTGTTGTTTCAGATGCAGAAGAAGACGGATAAAGACGAGGACGATGCCACCAGAAGAAGAGGGGGCGGTCCCAGGGTTAGTGGGTGGGTTATGTATTTGATATGTTCTAACTGTTTTTCTTGCCTTGTTGTTCCAGATGCAGAAGAAGACGGATACAGACGCAGGACGATGCCACCAGAAGAATAGGGGGTCCCAGGGTTAGTGGGTGGGTTATGTATATGATATGTGCTAACTGTTTTTCTTGCCTTGTTGTTTCAGATGCAGAAGAAGACGGATAAAGACGAGGACGATGCCACCAGAAGAAGAGGGGGGCGGTCCCAGGGTTAGTGGGTGGGTTATGTATTTGATATGTTCTAACTGTTTTTCTTGCCTTGTTGTTCCAGATGCAGAAGAAGACGGATACAGACGCAGGACGATGCCACCAGAAGAAGAGGGGGGTCCCAGGGTTAGTGGGTGGGTTATGTATTTGGTATGTTCTAACTGTTTTTCTTGCCTTGTTGTTTCAGATGCAGAAGACGGATTAAGACGAGGACGATGCCACCAGAAGAAGAGGGGGGTCCCAGGGTTAGTGGGTGGGTTATGTATTTGATATGTTCTAACTGTTTTTCTTGCCTTGTTGTTTCAGATGCAGAAGAAGACGGATAAATACGCAGGACGATGCCACCAGAAGAAGAGGAGGGTCCCAGGGTTAGTGGGTGAGTTATGTATTTGATATGTTCTAACTGTTTTTCTATCCTTGTTGTTTCAGATGCAGAAGAAGAGGGATAAAGACGCAGGACGATGCCACCAGAAGAAGAGGGGGGTCCCAGGGTTAGTGGGTGGGTTATGTATTTGATATGTTCTAACTGTTTTTCTAGCCTTGTTGTTTTAGATGCAGAAGAAGAAGGATGGTGGGTGTGGAAGGTGGACGCAGACGTAAGGAGGTGGAATAAAATGCTGGACGATGCCACCAGAAGAAGAGGAGGGGTGGGTCCCAGGGTTAGTGGGTGGGTTATGTATTTGATATGTTCTAACTGTTTTTCTAGCCTTGTTTTTCAGATGCAGAAGAAGGATGGTGGGTGTGGAAGGTGGACGCAGACGCAAGGAGGTGGATTAAGATGTTGGACGATGCCACCATAATAAGAGGAGGGGGGGTCCCAGAGTTAGTGGCTGGGTTATGTATTTGATATGTTCTAACTGTTTTTCTAGCCTTGTTGTGTCAGATGCAGTAGAAGGATGATGGTTGTGGAAGGTGGATGCAGAAGGAGGTGGATTAAGATGCTGGATGATGCCACCAGAAGAAGAGGGGGTCACAGGGTTAGTGGTGGGTTATGTATTTGATATGTTCTAACTGTTTTTCTAGTTTTGTTTTTCAGATGCAAAAGAAGAAGGATGATGGGTTTGGAAGGTGGACGCAGACGGAAGGATGTGGATTAAGATGCTTGACGATGTCACCAGAAGAAGAACAAGGGGAGTCCACGAGTGAAGGATGATAGAGTGGGATGAACATGGATGAGGTTGCAGGACGACGATGATAAAAGATGGATGAAGACTGAAGAAGAACAAAGGGAGTCCAGTAATGAAAGATGATTGAGTCGGATGAAGGTGGATGAGGTTGCAGGACGTTGATGATAAAAGATAAAAGAGGAAGACTGCGCAAGCAAATTCATTGATAAAGACTGCACGGCGATTAAGTCGGAACAATTAAAGGCAGAAAATGACAGGATTAGAAGAATGAATAAGGTGAAGATGAATAAAAACGTAGGACAGCCATGACTGTGATGACGAAAGAAGATGGAGGTAATGCTGTATCAGAGGGAAAGGTGGACAATCAGCGGACAATAGACCTGCATAAGTGTTTTGTTGCTACACTATATATCTTGGGGCATATGCTCTTTCACAGAACGTCATACCTCCTGTGCAATTGTATGTATGCTAAAATGATGGAACAGGCATGCAACGATAATACCCAAAATTTTGACAAACTGAATTACCTGTATTTATTATCTGTTAAAAATATGTATTTCCAAAAACATTTACGAAAATAGAGTGTGTTCATGTAATTAAAATCACGTATATTCACGTAAATAAAGTCATGAACCCTTCCATGGTTTTCCCAATCAATAGGAACCAATTTACCACTGGTATATGAACTAACAAAATCCCTAAATTGAATTGATTGGGTTTTTAGTCCAGGAGGATTTCATGATTTTACCACATCTGTAGAAATTTCAGCAACAGTACGTTGCCATAATGGAGCAATTATTGCATCCATTTTAAATCATTGTAGGCTTAATAGGTTATCAAAACTGATATTCGGTCTTTTTTGCGCTTAATAAATCATTTCTTAAATATATTTATTGATGCATTCATTTTTTCAAAGAGCTATGTGCATAAGAAATTTTCAAAAAACTCTGTGCAGTTTATTATATTTTCCTAAACTTATATTACCAATATTATCCAAATATAACTTGTTTTTCGCCGGCATACATTTGTGTTGGTGCGTACATGTGGGTGGATAGTTTTCCATGCAATTGAGTCCTGATATCATTTAAATCCTAATGTAAAACTATGTGTATTAGTAGTGTGAAGGAAGCTGGACCGTGACTTTGTTATATTCATTAGACTGCAATAGTGGTGCAACAGTGTTTTAATTTTTTAATAGCTGTCGGGGCATATGCTCTTTTACAGACCATAATCCTTCCTGTCCAGTTGTATGCTACAAGAATTAAAATCTGTTGAAATAGTTATGCCTAAAAAATCATGTGTGTGTAGAAATCATGATCCACGGTTTTCCAGTAGTCAATTAAAAATAGCTTTCTCCAAGCTTATTCAAATGAAATCATCCGTAGAATGTTGAAACTAACACATGCATGGGTATAGAAAGAGGTTTCTAGTTAAAGTGAAATTGATCATTTTCACCACATGTGTAGTTATTTTAGTCCAACTGAACATTTTTATGTTGGAGAAGTGTATTGCAACCTATCAAATTCGAGCAGGGTTAAAATTTCTCTAAGTATGAATATTTTTTGCATTTCTTATGCTTAATATTTCATTGCAGCATTTACTTATTTCTTTAATTTCATTCATGCATTCATTTTTACTTATATTGGTTCATATATTTATAGTTCAATTGAATTGTTCTCTTTTGCTGAGCTTCCTGAATGATTATATAAATGTAATTTGTTTGCATTGGACAATTACAGCTTATTAAACATATTTGGTATGATACCAGCAACAATCATGAAGCAAATACATTCATAATTTACCTAAATATACTTCAGTCACGGGGAGGTCGGATAAACGCGACTCTACGGCCAAATTTCATCATATTATCTGAGAGCTCACTGTTCTTGACACTCCACTTACTCCTACCCCCCACCCCAAACTCAGTCGTACTCCTCCCATCTTCCAGCCCAAAGATGTAACCAAAGTTATGTAACCAGACCTCTTGGTCTGGTATGTAACCTCTTGGTATGTAACCAGACCTCTTGGTCTGTTATTAGGCTAAAATCAGTAAAAAGTATATTCACGCAGTTACTCGAAATGATTTGCTATTTTAATGCGTTTACCACATGGGGGGGGAGGGGGTTACATTATTGTGACACTGTTGACATTATTGTAACATTATTGTGTGACATTGTGTGACATTGTGTGTGTGACATTGTGTGACATTGTGTGACATTATTGTAACACTGAGGCTAGTGCAACCTTAGTGAAACAAACAAGAGCAGGGAGTCAAAATGTTCCTTCATATTCTACGCCCACTCCCGCTCTCCTTAGGTGATGTCCCGTCTTCAACCAATGAACCAAATTTCCACGAAAAGAGTTACAGAACCTGTCGTGCAATCATGTTTCTCCCTTTCTTGATTCAGGAGGGGGAAGACTTTCAGAATGATGATAATGGTAGACTATATTTATTATGTAATGTTCTATTGTAGCCCCCCACCCCCCCCCCCAACAGGTTGTTACTAGCCGAGCGGCTGTTGGTTCTATAGGGCCGCTCTCGGCCACCCTATATGTCAAGATCAATGTGGGACAACTACAAGTTAACACAACCTGAACCAATAAAACACGAACAAATAAATTAAGTTTTGCACTACCAATAAATTTAATACAAAACCGCTGCCCTCGTGGGCAGGTGTCTACAAGCCAAGTTATATATTACTTGAGGTCATCGCAGTGACCCCCCAATTAGAATGTAGCAAGGTGATAATTAATATTTCACCAATAGGCAATAAATCACTAACACAGTTTATGATAGAAAGAAATAAACTGCCCAACCTTAATATATTCCCTATAGTATCAATATTTAATTAATAACATTGTAAATCCACATAAATCTCAGCTTATAATTTATATAAATAATAAGGAGACGTACCTGCGAAGTCCGTTGCAAAAACGCATAAGTCCCAAATCTACACAATACGTAGTCGTTGTCTCGGGGAAAATTCAACCCGAATCGAAGCCACCCAAGATCCACAAATACAAGAATAATCCCACAGGGTGAAGCGATAAATTCGTCCTACGCAAACACCTTGTTCCCATTTTGTTAATGGGTTTAGAGTAATAATTTAAAGGGATTCAGACAAACGGGGAAATACGCCACCAATATTATAAGAAAAGGGACTCGGACTTGCCTAAACTATAAAAGAACAGTTAACTTACTTTTAACGAACTGGCCAACGGACCTCACCAGGCTCACTGGTCAGCGGATAACACTAAAAACATAACACACTCTGGGTGCGCTAACTTAATACAAATACTGACTCGAATTCTCGGACCTTCGCGTGCCTCGAACATTCCACATAGCTAACCAGACTTTTGTCACGAGAGCTGGACAGTTGAAAGGGAGACGGAAACAAAGGAATAAAATAGCATGTGCAACTACAACAATTCACTATACACATCAAAGAAATTATATAGATCAAACAGACCCCCAGAGATAAAACAATACACACAAACAGGAAAACTACTCCAGCAGTCATGCCAGCTATGTACGGATATGGTAGGCCATACGGGAAATAATTGCTGGTATATAATGTCCATACGAATTAAAATTATTACCGGTATTAATTCTATTTAATACCGGCATTAATTCTCAGCCAATCACCATGTAGCTTCATATGCCGGTATTAAATAGAATTAATACGGACATTAAATTGAATTAATACGGGCATTAAATAGAATTAATACCGGCATTAAATAGACCAATCACATTAGCGAATTTTGAAGCTGTTATCATGCTCTGAGCTAGTGTTAATCCCTCTTGCTGTAGCGTGAAAGCAGCGCAGTTATTTCTGCTGTAGGAACAGGGGTGGGAGCCGGAGGCCTATGGGGACACGTGCCCCCCTCCCCCATTTTTTTGCAAAATTGCAAATGTGCCCTCAAGCAAGCATACTAACACATCACATGTATTTAAGTTATATGGCCGGTGTGTATCGGTTTATAACATAACGAGTGGTGGTTGTGGAATGAGTGCCCCTCTGATTTTGTGCCCCCCCCCCACACATTTTGGAAGCTTCTTCCCCCTGTGTAGAAAGCAAAGTACAACGCAATGGCACGCATTACAGACAAAGTACAATACTGGGTGAATTTCGTCGAGAAGCGAATGATACTTGTAGGTTATTGACAAATGTTGACTCCCACTCCCACACAATCCGTTGTTTTACCAGTTCGCAATGCTTTGAACAGGTTTGTTAATCTTCGAAGAGCATTACGCTATGCAAAGCTTGGAAGAATCCTGAAGGAAGACGAGTACAATTTCGCATCAGTATCTCTGGATGAACTAACGGGGAAACTTTTACGCCCGGCACAATAGCTGGAAACTTGTTAATAACATTGCATATTACATGTAGCGCAACTCAAGTTGCAGTGCCAACTAAACAAATATGGTATATTTAATGCCCGTATTAATTCTATGTAATACCCGTATTAATTCTATTTAATGCCCGTATTAATTCTATTTAATACCCATATTAATTATATTTCATGCCCGTATTAATTATATTTAATGCCCGTAATTATATTTGATGCCCGTATTAATTATTTAATACCGGCATTTGAAGCTGCATGGTGATTGGCTGAGAATTAATGCCGGTACTAAATAGAATTAATACCGGTAATAATTTTAATTCGTATGGATATTAAATCAGCAATTATTTCCCGTATGGCCTACCATATACGGAGGCGTTTACGTTACGCATCTCCGGGCGACCAGTATTTTTTTCCTAGAACGCTAGCGCAAATATAGCACAAATATTGCGCAACAATTGCCTTAATTATTAGGAATCTAGGCTCCGCCCACATTTATTATGTACCTCAACTCCAACAGAAGAGAGTGTGCATACACTGCATACTTGTATTGCTCTTATTAAAGCCCTAGTAGCCGTTTGAAAAGGGCTTCAAAAGGCACAAACTGCGAGCAACTTTATATTTCCTATTCCAAATGTACTGTAGTGGTAGAGTTGGAATAAAATCTGACACATTTGACATTAAATTTCTCAAAAAAGAAGCTGAGAGATGCATAGAATGTTGACCCTTTTCAGTTATTTATTCATAAACCAAATCAGTAGCTTAGGAAGTTTGTCAACATTGAGCACTGAGATTGATTTCATCAAAAATTAGTGTGTAAATAGGGATATTCAATGGGCCCTAGTCAAATTATTGCAGGGGCTCAGCCCACCCCCTAGCCTATGTTAATACAGGCCCCCTGAGCCTATGTATATATACAGGCACATAGCCAGATATTTGTCATGCAAAGGTTTATCTTGTTTTTTCTGATCTGGCCCACAGAAGGGTTCCATAGGGGTCCCCTCCCACTTGAGTACTATCTACCACTAATATCAGGTAGCCGACACCAAGGTCAGCAATTTGCCCTCAATATTGGGGGGGGGGGGGCATTATGGCCATTAAATCGTCGCCCATTAAAATAGGGGGCATACCCCCATGATAGCGGATGCCAAAACTGGGTAACCGATGCCAAAACCAAGTAACCAACGTCAGAACCAGGTAACCGAGGCGATACGAAAGCTGGGTAATCGGTGCCAAAACGGGGAAACTGCCACCGATACTGAGTATAACCAGCGCTAAAACTGGGTGTCCGCAAAACGCAGGTAATCGCCTAGTATATAATATATATTATAGGGTCCGTGTATTCATATTATTAGTTTGGTTAGAAACACAAAAAGCATGATTTATAAAGTACATAACTTAATTTCCCAGTTATATGTTTATTTTCAAAACAACAGATATAAATTGACAAATTATAATTTATATATCATAAAAAATACTTATATGTAATAATTAAAACATGGTGATATACAGTTCTATACTGTGAGGAGGTGAGACGTGTAATGTGACACGTCACATGTTTAACCATGAACGCAAGGTGTTTCAACCCTAACTAATTAAACCTCATTGGTTATTTTGACAGTGACTAATCATCCCACCTGTAAATGAACACAGTGTTTAAATATGTGACCCTTGAAGCATACCTATGGCATGTCATGTGTTAACACATGGCCCATAAGCCTAAAACAATAAAATATTGAATATGATATGCAAATTAGGTTATAGCTTATATCATAGCTAAAAATGCATTTAATCAATTAAGGACCTACCTATATGCACCAATATTTCTATCAAGATTAATGTAAAATGCAGTTTAAAAATATGTTATTATACACATACTGACAGTTGAAACAAATATACACTTTGTATTAATCATTTTAAATTTGTATTACAAAAGCTGAACTGTTATAAATGCATACATGTGTTTATTTTTAAACACCTTCCGAATATGTTTTTGCATTTAAACACAATGTTTAAGTTGCATTCATACATACAGACACAGTAGACACACACATACATAAGGCACATTTAGTACTGCTCCTTCCACATCGCAGCACTTAGAGAACAAAAATACAATACAAGAAATAATAATACACAAATATATACACAGATGCACTGCGAAGCAAAGGCCTAAACACTAAAACAAAAATGGCAAAAGATCAATGTGTTCAAAGGCTGTGACAGCCTGGCGTTTACTTTGGTGTTCAAAACTAAACACTTTCAATTTACAGTGCAAGGGCGGCGGAACGGGGGGGCACAGGGGGCACGTGCCCCCCCCCCCACTTTTCCTCAGGTTAAAAATGTGCCCTTTTTCTACATAAAAATTGAGGTGTCTCAAGTTAGCAAGAGGCCATGGGAACCAGAATGAACACTCGGGAAGGCCGTTTCCGGCCATCTGAGGGGTTTGTAAAACCCAAAATTTTCTTCTACGCTCCGCGCCAACCGATGGTGGCGCTCCGCTCAGATAGTCGCGCATACAACTTTGCAAATCCTGGATACGCCCCTGACATTTAATGAATTTCTGTGGGTCAAACTCAAAACTATTTCCAATGGAAAAAAATTGTTACGATATTAGCAAGAAATAAACTCTAATTCGATAGATTCCTACATTAGCAACTAGCATGATTTCACCTCATTTTGTCTCAAAAGAAAACTTGTTGCTTGTTTCCCAATTTGCACATTGGATATTGCAGTGCTAGTATGCATATTTTCCTTGGGGGGGGGGGGGGCGGGGGGCATTGATGGAGTGATGTGTATACGCAAATAAGATAATACAATAAGAGTTATGAAGGGTACTAAATATAAGGCTGCAACAGTCCAATCGAATTTCTGCAAAGTGCCTTTTGATGTCGGTGCCCCCCAGATTAAAAGTGCTTCCGCCGCCCTTGTTACAGTGTACTTGTTGACTACCAAACTTTCTGAATAACTTTGCAAGAAGCAAGTGGGCACATCACCATTGTTGTAATGCTTGGAAAGTAGTTGGTACTCAAGTACTACTGGAGTACTGATTTGCAAGTACTCGACCGTTTAGTATTTGTACTTGGATGTTAAGTACTCTGTATCAGATGACAAAGTACCCATACTTGTGCAATGGCACTCAGTATCAAAAGTACTCAGAATATGCTAACACTTTTCCAAATATTCTGGATTTGAACTTATTTCAATTACTTTCTTTCCATTCATGTCATATTTTGGTTTGTCTACAAATTATACTATCCCCGCTTCACCTATATAGTGTACATATTTTGTTATCACATAGTTGTCTCTAGAGCTGCTTTTGTGTTCTAGTATAAGCCTGTGTAGATATTATCAATTATCCAGGGAATGCATAGTCGCAACTCGCAATGCTGCATTTAAATTATTCAACGGTATTGGAAAATACTCCACAAGTACTTGAAAGTACTCAGATAAAAAAGTATTTGCTCGGACCCAACTGTATCGTACTCGGACAATAAAGCTCATATTCGGTTCTTAAAATACTTTAATACTCTGATCATGATACTTAGTACTCAGAGCTAGTGTTGGCACTATGATTATAATTAGTATTGCATGGGTGGAACCCCTCCTTCCAAAAATTTTGGGGGATTTTCAAATTCGGGGGGGGGGGAGTTTGGGGGAACTTGGGATCACGAATACCAATATTAAGCATCAATTTGGACTTTTAAACATTTAAATAAGTTGTACTAGTTTTATGACAGTTTGGCTTAAGTAGTATAAAAAAAATGCTGATAAAATTAAGAAACGCCCCAACCCCCTCCCCCCCCCCCCAAAAAAAAAATCAGGGCGAAATTCACCGCATACGAATTCTCCTTAACGGGATCGGCAAGAAAGTGAGGGAATCCCGCAAAAGCCATGCTTAGCGCTAACACTCAGTGTTCAGAGCCCTAAGAAGTACTCCAGTTCTTGGTACTCTGATACGAGTACTCAACTACAACACCGCAGTGACTTCACTAGAAGTAGCAAGATTACTTTTTGGCAAAGTGATTTGGCTAATAATCCATGCATTTTGTCAATGAAAATGATTTAACTCGAGTCAGTCCATCTAATGACTCAAATTCAAGTCTACACATGGCTTACTGCACTATGTCGGTTTCCAAAGCTACGGTTTTCAGTAACACAGGTGGCCAATGAATGTGGTGCATGTCTACCCTTAGGGAGAGGAGTGGAGATAATTTTGGTTTTCTTTCTTTAATGTTTGCATAACCATTTTACTGTAGTATAAGTCGATGTTTTCCTTAAACAGTTCTTTATCGGAAGGCGACCGCCCCACCCCCCCCCCCCCTCCCTCTGACCCACCTCATGATATCCCAGCCTACGCCCAAGGATGGTGTCTGCTGTTATGTTATATCCCTTTGTCGATGTGAAACATACAAAAGGTTACAGCCATTTCATATTTCAAGCCGACCAAACCACGATGATGCCGTATTATCTGCCTAATGCAATTCTGAGAACATACGATGTCAATGAAAGGTGATTGAACACTCTTTCTGGGATTCAAGCCCTCTACAACTCTCTCTTTTAATATAAAAGGACTAGAAAGTAAGTAAAACAACATTTTTATTCCACAGATTTAGCAGATTTTAAAGGTGAAAATCTCGAGCAATGGAAAAGCTATTGAGAGAGTACTAGCACTTCATTTTTCTTTCCTTTTTGATTAAATTTGACTAAAATTATGCCTAATCTGTTTAGCTATCCAGACTGTTTCGAGAAAGAAGAGTGATAAAAGAACGAAAGTCCACAGAAGAAACAATAAGCCTAAACAGACTGTTTATCTCTTCGCAAGATTTCTACTTTATTTCCGCATGATCGTTATGGTTCATCGTTAGTATTACTCTATAGCATACACGCCTGTGTCCGTCCACAGGTTTACGCCTTGTAGGTTTCAAACATATGTTCAGCTTTATTCAATTAATTTTGCAAAATACAATGGTAAGTATGTACTTGATTTCTACTTCGATCAAATTCACCAAAAAATCCCTCTTTCCAAATAAATCAATCAAAGCGGCAATAAACAAAGAAGATCAATCAATTTGGTTGATAGCAATTAATGAGGGTACACTCAAATAACCTTAATTCCCTAACGTTATATTAGTACCTTTGGAATACATTCTCTGATTTATTATACCAACTCAAGTATCCACCACATAGGAGGCAATCCCAATAAGATTTTTTCTCTACAAGGGTACAGGTCAGATTATTAAGTGGCAGTTACAGTCCCTTTACACTACGAGTGAATAAACAGACAAAGGCAGGCGCGTAGCCAAGGGGGGGGGCGAATGGGGCAGCCGCCCCCCCCCTTGAGCATATTTTTTTTTAATGTTTTTATGATATCGCTAGTATTTTCAAATGAGAAAATGCTAAGATGCAACTTACAAGGCCTGGGAAGTGCCATTTCCAGCGATCTGGGAGGCATTCTAAGCCAAAATTTTCTTGTACGCTTCGCGCCAACATGGTGGCGCTACGCTTAGATAGTTTTCAATGCCGAATGTACAGTTTCGCCCCTCCCTTGGCAAATTCCTGGCTACGCGCCTGGACAAAGGCCTTCAAGAATATGGTTTCTTTAAGATTGCAGAATTATGGTATACAAAAGCAATGCTATATTTCTTTGAAAATACAAAAAGAAATCATAAGCTGCCAAACTGAAATGTTATGCTTCTTGATGTTTAAGTCCATGATATTATCTCTTACGGTGTTGTGAATCGTCATTTTAGGATTAAAAACATATTTATCTATGCCAACAAAATTAAACAAATGC
The DNA here is from genome assembly GCF_037975245.1 of Apostichopus japonicus. NCBI lineage: Eukaryota > Metazoa > Echinodermata > Holothuroidea > Aspidochirotida > Stichopodidae > Apostichopus > Apostichopus japonicus. Next base: position 19,652,812 of record NC_092563.1, on the reverse strand, counting down.
TAAGTGATACTTATATATTAAATAGTTTCTACAAATGCCATCTTTCTCTCCCTTCCACAATAAAAATATTTTTCTTCTCTTGATAAATGTATCGACAATTCTATAAGGCACCTCTTTCAGTTCACTTGATTGAAAACAATGTACGAAAGATCGTTTTTCATGGAAATATCAATAAAAAAATGTCCCGACTTATACTGACAAGATAACTGCACTTGCTTTATTGACAAACATAACGCTAAGAATATTTCTGTTAACAGTGCAAAAAAATATATGTTTCTCTATTAGAGAGACAAATTTTCCATACTTTCCTCCAAAACAGGGTAATTACAACTGTCTAAGACAGTCGATCTAGCATCCTGCCCTACATATACCTGTGGTGTGTGGGCCCTAAAAGTCTCTTCGGTGAGAAGTGTAAATTGATCAAAGAAGGGCTTAATCTCAAATATCTTTTGAATGGTTTCTTGACTCAAACCGCAGTAGCAATGCAACACTTTTAATTTACTTGCCTTCTCAACAAAGGCCAGTAACAATCTTTGAAATTCTTTGGAACCTTTTGTAAAAATGGTCAACTTTTCAATGGTACCACTGTAATAGGAGTCGATCAGGGCTAGTTCTGTCTCCAGTTCTGCCATAACATTAAGATTTATCTGTACTACTGGTATCTGGTGGTGCATAATCTCCCTGATGGTCTCCTTCTCGATGGTATGATCAAAATGGAGAGCGACCCGTAACTTGGGGAGAGACTTGGTGACTCTGTCCCACACACTTGGAGATATTGGAGGACGAAACCTATCATGCCTTAGACACTGCAAGGACAAATACCCCAGTGACTCCCGTTTCTTCTCGGTAAATGCAAGCATCACCTCATCGGTAACAGACACGTGGTAACAGAACAATTTCGTCAATTTACGACATTTCTGAACCAGATTCAGAAGCCCAGCAGGGCTGACTTTGCAGATCAGTGACGTATTCTGAATATTGAGGATTTCCAAAGAAGGATGGTTTGAAGCTAGGAGATTAATGGTTATATCAGTGAATGCTACATTTAATCCACTCAGATCAACCTCAATTAAGGAGGTCATCACACTAAGCTTGGGATCAGGAGGACCGAACAACTCGGCCAAGCTGCTGAGAATGTCATTTCCTTGGAACATCAAAGGATTATCTGCAATGAAGAAAATTCCGAGCCTTTCAAGTCGTCTCTCGTCTGCCCTAGAGAGGCTGGTCACCACCCTGCAGAGGTTGTCGCAGTTGACACGAATCTGGGGGTCGATGTAAATGCGGACTGACTTCAAGTCATTGGCATGATCCTCGATGCACTTTAACAGCTTTGAATGGGCCTTGGACCTGAAGGCGAACGAGAAATGCCGCCAAAGGGAGGCACTTTGGAAAGCTGCAGCCCACTTCTTGCAGGTCAGTGAGGCTGTAAAACGATCACCTAGATCTAGCCAGGAGTAGATGATGAGAATAACATGATTAGGTAGATTACCAAATCCTCCTTTCTGATCACTGTTGGACATTTCGATGATATGTATCAACCTGTGGATGATAAGCATTTTGAAAGACCCAACTTTAAATATAGTTGATTGCATTCTTACCCAACTTACACAGTATGATCATCAAAGTTTGGCATAAATTTAAGGGTACTGTATATCCAAAGTAATAAGTATTTCCAAAAACAAACAAATGCATTTACAGTACTTTGCATATCATTTTTAAGAATCTTTTCCATGGATCTTTGAAGATGGGCAAACTTGGGTACGTACTGCACCACACAAATATATACATGAGTAAAGAATACATGATATTTGGGTCAATTCTTTGCGACAGCATCACAGCAAATGTCAGCTTCCCGAACAGGCAAATGCCAATATTGGCATCTAAACCTGATTTCAAGAACTGGCAAATACTTCAAAAGGCAAACACAGAACTAGCGAATGCCAGCTTAATGTTTCCTTTGATATGTCTATCGTAGCACTGTGGTAATGGCCTTTGCATAAGAGTCATTTATAGTCTGGTCTGAAGTGGGTAAAGTTACGTTACAAGAGCAACAACTAATATGCATGCATGGAACAGGGAACACCATATGATTCATATAGGTTCCAATTCACTTCAAGTGTCTATAAAATACACAATTTTTGCTTACAAGTTTTGGATTTTTCTCCCAAACTGAGAAGACCATAATTATACAGTTTGAATATATGAAGCCCTGGATGGCACAAAAAATCTATATAGTTCCTAAATATTTAAACCAGCCAAGGCTCAACCAGCAATGACTCAAATGCTACATTCCATTTCTCCTAATGCCGGTGCCACCTTTAACCACCACCCTATTTTTTTGTGAATAGAACATTATCGTTAATTACCAACTACTTATTCATTAGAAAGCCTGAACATGTGCAAAAAAATACATTTATAAAAAGAAGGAAGAGAAATAATGGTAAGTTGGTAACAAAATAAATGAAAGATAAAATAGAAAGTTCTTCTTTGGGACCACAGTGATATTTTCTTTATCCTCTTTGGGTGAACATGAAGACAAGCCTTCTTTCTCATAATTATCTATTCTTAGGCAGTCCTTTACCATGTAGGGCTCATTCAATATGCTGTATAGTTCAACCTGAACTGTAATACTTACACGGTGAAACTCACTTTCACAATCACCCTGTAGGCCTAAATAAATTTCTAAAAAAATTAAACAAAACTTCTGGAACTAGGTACTAATGGTAGTGGGCCAGCAGGTACCCAGATGCAAACATTACTCCCAACAAATGCCACACAGCATTCATAAAGGCAAGAAGATTTTATAGTAAATTCCCAACTATAGCCGGTTATCGGCAAAGCTTAGTGTCCAGATTTAAAGTATTGACACCCATGTCTGCCATACCATAGCTGGAGCAAAGATCATCTTTTGTTTTTACTTGGATGATACGTAAAGCTGGTTGGATAACATCATATATTAAAACTTATGCTAATTGCCAGCACATTGGCCAATCTGATATCCATCTGATATCCATGGTGGCGCTACGCTTAGATAGTTTGCCTAGAGGCTTTGCCCCTCCCTTGGCAAATTCCTTGCTATGCGCCTGACCACATTCTGAGCATTGCAGATGATGGATTGCCGCGAAGCGTACAAGAAAATTTTGGCCGAAAATGCCTCCCAGACCGCTGGAAATGGCACTTATTAGGAATTTTCTATTTTGAAATTTCTAGTGGTCGCCCCCTTCCCCCCCCCCCTGCACCCTTTGGCTATGCAACTGAATTACTGTAGGCCTACATCTGAAGTTCAAATGTCAATTTTGCTGAAGTATCAACTGCGTCGGTGAGACTAACAGGCTTAGGTCCTATTGCATTTTCTTTTACATCTGAATAACTGTGTGGCAAACGCTGGGGTGGGGGTGGGGTGGGGTATGGTTCTGCAACATACTACATAGTTGTAATATAGGCCTACTAACGACAGGCAGCTTGATGTACAACCATTCACAGCGATAGTGTGCAAGGTATCAAATGTGCGACACTGCTAACCGTAACTCCTACATAGTTCGGCTGACCGATATTCGAGAAGACTTTATCGTTCAAAGTGTTATACTTTTTCCAGACGATCCGAAATGTACAACGGACACAATTTTAAACTTACACGTTCACATTACCTTGAAGATGCGTCGATACAAACCCAACAAATTACGAAAAAGTCAGAACGACGGGTAGTTGTTGGATGTGTACGAATGTAAGGTATACCGTGTACAACTGTAGAGCCTTGCACTGTTTACATTCTTCAAATTCTCTTCCGGTTTTGAACAGATGGGCGTGTCTACAAACAATACAGTAGTAATTACAGACCATAATACAGTTTGGTTGGATCAAGTTAATATGCAAAATTATCACAAGCCTTTTGATCCAATGTGTGAAATTACTGTTAATTTAAATAGCAATAATACGATGGGCTAGGTTAACTTTCTTAGTATAATCTAGCCCCAGAATCTAAAACATATATTTAGAGTTACAAACGCTTGACACAAATTGAGACATCCATAACTACTTTACATAGACACGAGTGTTGCTGATCTTCCGAAAATAGGTTATACACCGGTGAATTGAATTAACAGGTTAGATGAGTCATGTCGCAGCGGTACCGGTCATGAAAGATGAGTCCAAAGGATCATCAACGTTGCATTAATGACTAGCTTAGGTATTTATAAAGCTCATTTCCGAAAGCCCATGCCTCTTCGCCAGCTAACGAAAACAGTGTTGTGGTTGTTGCACGTAAAAGTAAATTCAATTGAACTTGAAGTAGGACTAAGCCTTAGTTAGGCTAGCTACAGAAACTTACTAAATAAGTAATACCTACTACTAGTACTAGTAGTACTAAGGAATAACTATAAATGTTAGCCAAGGCTATAGCTCAGTGCCAAGTACTGCACCGCTATCTTGACTTTCTATTACTTTGTTAGGCTGTTCATATACATGATGTGTCGTGAGTGTATCGGTAATGTTACTGCTACAGTAGCCCTATTTTCACTAGGGCATGCAATGCCACCGGAATAAGGCAATAACAATTGTGTATGGACATTTTTCTAATTGCAAGAGGATATTTTCTGTCATATTTCATAATTATATTTCAGTATCTACCCTGATTACATTGCAATATATAAACTAGTATACTGTTACTGATAAAGTTGTCATGCTGTGGCTGATTAGAAATTTACAGCACCAATATAATTACTGAATGCAGATCACATATTTATACTGCATGTTGGTAGACCTACTATGTGATAAATGATTAATATAGCCCATTAGGAGTCCGGTTTTTGATCAGATAATTTGTGTGATGTTGTGCCTATTTTCAGAACACATTGAAATTTCTCGAAATAATGAAAATGTTGAGTCTGTGCATGCCAGTAATAGAGAAGCCAATCTACAGTAAATCTTTCATCACATGCACACATCCCATCTCACTTAAGCTGCACTTTCCATATATTTTCAACAAAAACACAAACATTGTCAACTGAAATGGAACAAAGAATTGGTACACTTGCATCTGACCTCTGTCAGTACGTACCCATGAACGGTGAAGTCTCCATACCCAGCTGCTTTTCATAGTGTTACTTAATTATTCACTTTTGAGATTGTTCAAGCTGCTTGTGACTTGTTTCTTCTTGTGCAGAAATTTGTTGGTATATAAGTGTTGATCTGAAACCTTGGTTTCTTTTGCAAACAAATTATCTTCTGCGATTTAGAAGTAAGAAATCAGTTTAAAAGTTTCTGTCCAAGTGCATATGTAGAGAAAAGTAATGATAAGATATAAGTCATGCTGTTAATGTCAGCATGCAGCCAAGTGCTGTAAATCTTCATCAAATTTCAAGTCATTTAGTCAGTACCAGATCACATGCATCTCCAGAATGTCCTATTATCTGCAATCTATTGTTTTCAAGTTCAAACTTAGAAGTTGTTCTAAGATCTTTCAAAGTAAAACATGTCACACTTTCTGCATCTTTTTTTAGAGAACTTTGTACATTGTCAGTGTGTGCAATTTCTAACATGTATGCAATTTATCTTTACTTTGAAGTTTCTCTCTACAATATGGTTCTATTGAAAACAAGGAGGATCATGTTTTCATTCATGATCTGCAAGCATAGTAGATAAGAAAATTGAGTTTCTTGTCTGTTCAACATTGTAAAGATAAATGTTTCCCTATATGAAGCCGCTTTTCTAACTTCATCCACGGCCCATCATATTTTTTGCTCTTTTTTTTTGTTTTATCAGGTTTGAGATGTAATCCTGTTGTCTGTTTTCAAAGATTACTGTGACGTTCAGCTGGACTTCACCATGACAGATGCACATGGAATTGCCAAATGGGAGAATTTGCCCGACCACGTAATTCTGCTCATATTCTCTATGCTTGATGTTGGAGATCGTTACTCTGCTTCTCTCTCTTGTCAGCATTGGGCAGAGGTGTTTGATAAAGCAGTACTATGGCGCCACTTTTCTTTCAACTTTCATTCCAGAGCCGATGCCAAACAGCTGAAATGTTTAGAGAAGCACGGAGGCCATCTCAAGTCAGTCTTTGTATTCGTAGACCCTCAAGGACCCTTCAATTGTGAAAACCTGTGCAGGGTCATAACAGGTTTGGCAAGACATGAAGAAAGGAAGTTAGAGAGGATAGGTATTTACTTCACAACGGAGAATCCTCTCTTCTTTCAAGGTAATGACATTCTAAGCAGTGTCGCCGAATTATTTGGTCCGCCTAATCCTAAGATAATCCTAACTGGTACATTGGTAGATGTCGATTTAAGTGGTCTCAATATTTCGTACACTGACATCTTATTTAATCTGCTATCATCAAACCATCCAAATTTGGAAGTGTTGAACATTCAGAATACTTCGCTATCTTGTCAAGTGTCTGCCGTGGCCCTATTCAACCTGGTGGAGAAGTGTCGCAAACTCAGACGGTTGTCCTGTTTTTACTCGTCCATGTGCGACAAACTGATGGAAGCCTTCACAGAGAAGGACAGGAGCCCTCTAGAGGTCCTTTCTTTTAGCTGTCAGAGAGAGGACAAGTTCCACAAGCATGTGTCCATCGAATCGTGGGACAAGATCACCAAGGCCCTCCCTAAGTTGCGAGTGATCGTTAATTTCGATCATACCATAGAGCGGCTCCTGATTCACAGCATCTTACACCATCAGATACCTCTCGTCGAACTCAGCCTGAGGACAATGAGTGAACTCCACAGAGAGGTGGCTCTTGTGGACTCGTACTTCAGCCAGTCATTGGAAAAGTTGACCATAACAACAAAAGGTTCAAAAGCCCTAGAGGAAGCTTTGCTGAATCTTGTGGAACATGCTGTCCATCTGAAGGCATTACATTGCCACTGTGGTCTGCAAGAAGATGTCATTGAAAAAATTAAAGCAATGAAGCCAAATTTACTTGATTGCACCCTTCACACGGAGGAGGATGTAGAAGGAATCGTGATTGGCCGAGAGGCTCGTGCATCTGTAATGGATGTGAGCAACTATTTGGACATCAGACGAGATAACGATGTATGATGGACTGGCGTGTTAGAGATGACTGGTTCGGTTGTTAGAACTGAATATTTTCAGTGATATGAGCATAAGCCATCTATAGGTGCAAGTTATATGTAAACCAAAGCACATATTGTAAAGATTTTAGAAATATTTAATGCAATATTTAGTAAATGAAGTTCTTTCTCTTTGCGGTTCCCACATCGCTGCATTTCAGAATTTTAAATTGCTTGCACTTTTGATACAAAACGTATTAAGAGATATTCGATATTATTAGTTTTATAATGCACTTTCTTTCTTTAAATTAGTAAGAAAAAGTCATAGTAAATGAAAAAACAAGATGTTTGGTATTAACTGTCCAAAGCTACGTCCAGGGCATTAATGATCAATCATAATGAAGCATATAAAGTCAGTCTTAATGGGCATACAGTAGTGTGGTGTGAACTCATACAACTGTTAAACATATTTAATACTCTTTTAAATTTTGGTCGTAACCTGTTATTAACAACTTAGATGACCTCGTGCACATTCTATCATATTTACCCCAACTGGGTTTTATACAAATTTATCTCTTGTCCAGGGCATTAATGATCAATCATAATGAAGCATATAAAGTCAGTCTTAATGGGCATACAGTAGCGTGGTGTGAACTCATACAACTGTTAAACATATTTAACACTCTTTTAAATTTTGGTCATAACCTATTATTAACAACTTAGATGACCTCGTGCACATTCTATCATATTTACCCCAACTGGGTTTTATACAAATTTATCTCTTGTCCACCAATTTAGTATTTTCTTGCAAAGAATTAGCTTTTTAAAGTTATGCCAAAGATTATGAACTTGTAAGTGCTTTTTGGCTACCTTTGTCAAAAGACAAAACACACTTGCAATGCAAAAAAGGTAGCTGTAAGAAATATAAACATGTTTTATGCTAATGCAGTGTTGTTAATGTGAAAACAGTCTACAGTCAAGTAAGATATTATATTGACTGACAGGATAGCTTTTTGTGTGTTTGTAATGTCAAATCTTACATTCATCAAAAGTTTGGGGAATCCATTCTGATTTATTATAAGTCATAATTACTTCCACATTACAGTACCTATAAGAAGTCATCTTAATTGATATTATACAAGAAGTACTTAATACTTTCAATATTGCTTTGCAATCATGGTCAGTTTCTGAATTTTTATTTTTTACTAATAGCACAGCCAATTGTGCTTTAAAAGTATTTAATTCCTTGTTTTGATCATGTATTACAATTTTTCGATATTTTAACAATAATTTTCTCTTCCTTTTATTTTCCCGTCATGAAAAAGTCATGGTAAGAATTACAGTAGTTAAACTTGATGTAAGTTTGGTGGAATAGATGGTAGTACTTTATGGATTATAAAATTCATTGTTCAAGCAATCTGTTCTCTGCAATTTTCCCTCATTCAATACAATATTCTATCAATCCTGCATTTTAACATTTTCAGTGTAGATTTAACCAATATTTATTATCTACGTTGGAAGTGAATACAGGGAAGAAATTACTGTTTGCAATTTGAATAACGTTGTTACTATTTTAGACGTATCTATCACAAGATAATGAAACTATCTGTGCACATATTCAGTAAGGGTATTACTTTGACTATTTTGCAATGGATATAACATTATTCACTATCCCATGATGATCAGCTTTACAATAAAAATACAAAGAAAAGAAAATTTGACTTCTAACTTTCTCTATTTTCTTGTTTGGTATAATTTTCTGGCATATAATATCAAGAAAAAACTTCTATGGCTGCCTTGGCTTTGAAAAGTTTCTCCTTCAAGATCAGTGAAATGTCTGGAACTTAATGCATTTGTTTTGATCCCTTGCAAAAGGCAAACAGATTAGATGCCATGGTGATTGCATCATTGTAGGGTGTATAAGAAGTGCATATGTGTGTGTGTGTGTCCATGTATGTGATGCTTATACTTTGTAAACAGCCCTGTTTAAATTTAACTCTGTAAGTACAGCTTGGATGAGTTTTATATGTGGTATGTAGTCCCACCCAGTGGCGTAGGAAGGTACTTCTGAATGGGGGGGCTACAGACTGATGGCTGGCCTGGGGGAGGGGTCTAAGGGGAGGGGGTGTCTCCCTCCCCTTTGGAATTTTTTGCATTTCCAGGTGGCCTCAGATGCAATTTGGTGCAATATAGCACACTTCAACACCCACTCCATTTTGTAAACTTAATTTTGTATTTTCACCTGGCCTTAGATGCAATTTGGTGCTCCAAATGAGATTTTTTTTCTCATTGGCAATGAAAAAGGGGTTTTCTGACTTGCGGAGCGGGGGGGGGGGCGGAATGATACTTCCGCCCCTCCACATTTTTCACTGGGGGGCTGGCGCCCCCCCAGCCCCCCCGGTTCCTACGCCCTTGGTCCCACCGTAGTAATTAAACTAAGAACCCAATTGAAAATTGGTGGAGGTGAAATGCCATTCAAGGTCTGACAACCTTGTAAACATGGTCACTGCAAAAGGAAAGCTTGTAGAATGTGGAACCCCCCTGCCCCGCCCCAACCTTGGTAAGTACAATACTGCAATTGATGAGGTTCATCGGTCCGCAGAGGTTTAAGTCTGAAAAAAAAATTGATTTTCATTGTCACATTGCCTTGTCAGTAATGTAATAATAATTACATTGTGGAAAAGAGCAACGAAATTTATATCATGAATGGACCTTGATTTGGGCTGATCCCTATATATAGTCAGTCAGTCATTTGTTAATTATTCATGTATTTATATAAGAAAACTTAACGATTTGATGGTCGGATTTTTCCTTCTGAAATTATTCGGTTGTTAACTTGTTGAAACAATACTGGCCCGGGGGCGGGGAAAGTAAACTGCAAGACAAATTATATCAGCCTGTGTAGAATTGTTCCATCCTGCAATTCAAGATGACTGGGCCTTAATTTTCTCTCAACTGTTAATTCTCATAGCGTTGTTTAATGGGTTATAATTTAGGATGGCTTTCGGTAAAACTATTGAACCCAACCAAACATTCTTCAGTTTTGCAAGAACAACATCTCACACATGCATGGAAGATATTTGACAGCAGCTGCGCATTGTAAACAAACTGTATGAACTGCAAGGAGCCTAAGGAGGTCAAGTTTTCCTTTAACAGTAATTTTTTAGTGTCGTATGAGGCGGTCCATTTTTACGACAGAATGAAATATATAGGAAGTCAAGCCATTCTGATTGATGAGCTTTCGATGTTTACAAGATAATATTTTCAATAGAAAAATAAGTATCATAATATAACAGGTGCGTATCCAGGGGGGGGGGGCGTTGGGGGCGCGCGCCCCCCGGATAAGGAAAGGAGGAGAGAAAAAAGAGAAGAAAAAAGGGAAAAGGAGGGGGAAAAAAGAAAAGGAGGAGAGGAAGGAAGGGAAAAGAAAAAGAAGAAAGAGAAAAAGGAGAAAAGGAGGGAGTAGAAGATAAACGCCAAGACCTCGGGAAGAGAAAGAGGAACAGTCATAATTACAGCGTTGACCCCTATAATGTACACAGGGTAGCCAGTGACAGATCGAGGATTACGGAGGTGACGTGCGCCTCACCCTACCCCTTACACCGACAACTCCATTTTTGACGTTTCCATTTTTCCTCTTTCACTAATGTATCTATATATATACAATATATGGTCTATCATAACGCGTGTGTGTGTATGGACGCCTTAAACAATTGTACAATTGTGCTATGGAACCAACTGTGGCTGGTCTTGAACTCAACCGAGTCGTCGGGGAACATGACGCACTTCGGGAAGGGGCGACCGCCCCCCCCCCCCCCCGAGCAAATTTTCTTTATGATATCGCTAGTAATTTCAAAAAAAGACAATGCTTAGATGCAACTTACAAGGCCTGGGAAGTGTCATTTCCAGCGATCTGGGAGGCATTTCAGTGGCGGATCCAGGATTTCGCCGAAGGGGGGGCCCAGATGGGAAATGCCTAATCGTCGTCCTGGGGGAGGGGTCTAAGGGGAGTGGGTGCCCCCCTCCCCTTTGGGAAAATTTCACAAAATATGGAGGTCCTCGGTGCAATCTGGTGCTACTTTTCGTGAAAGTTTGGAGTAAAATTTTTTTCCAATAAATCATGTATTCATGGTTTGCCGGGCATATATTTGCAATTTCGAGCAATGAGCTGGGATTTACGTCTTTGGGGAGTAGGTGGTGATGCAAACTACTTTTTACCAGGCTACTCCAGGCCATTTCATCTTGGATGCCCCTTCCAGATGGAGACTATTGATGCAGTCAGAGTGCCCCTCTCACCTTCACTTTATCAGAATGATGATGTACTCTTTTTGCAAATTTATTTTACAAAAAATTACACGCACAGTGGCGTAGCTAGGATTTTTTGAGTGGGGGGGCATGGGGGGCTGTTCTTTCTTGTGGGGGGGGCGGAGTTTACTATCTAAGCGGAGCGCCACCTTGGTTGGCGCGGAGCGTACAGAGAAAATTTGAGATTTCAGCACCCCCCAGATCGCAGGAGATGGCACCTGTGAGGCAAAATAGCAACCAAAAAGATGTGCAACTTTGGTGACAGAAATGCAAAAAAAGTTATTTCTCTTTCATGCTGACTGGCCTTGCCAACTCAGCCAGACTTTTAACTTGAGGGAAGTTGGCATCATTTGTCGTTTCAAGCTGTCAAGGCCTTTCTCCCAACTCAAACCCCTGTGGGCTACCGGTAGATTTGCAGGATATGCCCACATGTGGACTTAAATAGCATTAGAGGAAGGGGGTGGAAGACTAACACGAATCGATGTTTCGGTAATGGTCCACATTGATGGCTCGGTGCTTATTAGGCCATTTATTGGGTTTCTTGAGGCAGCTGTCATCAGAATCTGGCTTTTTGTGCCAATCGATGACCGATAACATGTATTGGTATATGTAAATTTCTTCTTCATATATCTAGCAACACTCTAAAAACAAATGAGTGGATTTCATTCCATTGGAGTGATCACTCGGCGCACTTCAAATTAAGAGTAAAATTTAACTCTATTGGAGTTAACCCTCACTCCTAATATGAGTGAATATAACTCTATTAGGAGTTAAGATTTACTCCAATGGAGTGGAAATTCACTCTTATACCGGAATGTGCTCAGTGATCACTCCCATGGAGTGAAATTCACCTATGTTTTTATCAGTACAGTACAGTGCATATCATCATAGACGTACGTACGTACTACGTACGTTCGTATATCAGACGCACTCGATACCCACGATACGATACGGTCCTGGAGAAACTATTTCCACTCATCATTTTTTAAGGCGATACAGTAGTGAGTATTGAACAGGCACAGCCTCATGTTTGCAGGAAATTCAGAATTCCCAATATTTTATATCTCTACCAGTAGTGAAAATCATGTTTCGACAGTTTCGTGGACATAAAAAGTTGTTTTGTGGAATATTCAATGACATATCAGGGGCGGATGCAGCCGCGCCTGAACGTAAGACTATCTAAGCGGAGCGCCATCATCGGTTGGCGCGGAGCGTACAAGAAAATTTTTGGCTTTACAAACCCCCCAGATGGCCGGAAACGGCACTTCCCGAGTATTCTAAGCAGCATGTACCTAGCCTGAAAATATGGATCTCATGTCTGCAATTTCAGGCCCCCCGTAGCTACGCCACTGATAACGCATGGGGCACTTTCCCTCGAACGCGGTAAAAAAAAAAAAAAAAAAATCAGGATTTTCAAAAAGGGGGGGCCGGGCCCCCCGGCCCCCCCCCCCCTGGATCCGCCCCTGCATTTTCGGCCAAAATTTTCTTGTACGCTTCGCGCCAACTCATGGTGTCGCTACGCTTAGATAGTTTGCCTACAGGCTTCGCCCCTCCCTTGGCAAAGCAAGGAGCAGATATCACATCATATCAGTGAGCATGAAAATGCATGTTCCAGGGTGAACAGCCTCAAAACTGTCTATGTGTGTAGTAGGAGCCCAATTGGACTTGGGGGCTGTAACGACTTGCCCGAAAAATATAACCAAAATTTTTCGCGAGCGAAGCGCGCATTCAACATGTTAATGTCAATATCGTATAGGCAAGCATCGGTCATTACATCGCATCGTGCACCGTACGGTCCGTGAAAGTTGCGCAGTATACCGCGGAATGCTAATGTAAACAACGAAATGTCTTATGGAGACGAAGCATACAGGTCAAATTATGTCAAAACTCTCTTTTACAGTGGTAATGGCGAATTAGTCGGCCAAGCTTACAACTTTATTTTAATTACCAAGGAGATCATTTTTAAACTATTCATTTCCTTAAGCTACACCATTGCTATTAATTTTTCTTTCAGTACCGTAGGTGCCCGAAAAATTCTCAGCATATTGCCCGAATTTTCAGGGGAAAAAATCTGGTGGGGGGGGGGGGGGCTGCAGCCCTGCCTCCTACGCCTATGTGTGTAGTGTTCGGTTATCTGATATCGGGAATATCTGCTATTTTTCATTTCCTTCAACAAAGTTTTATAATAGCCGTTATAAGAGGTTTTAATATTACTACACCAATAAATTAACTGTGTCTGAATTTTCCAAAATTCCTCACCAACATTCTTCATCATACTTCCCTCTACTCGTGCAATTTTGACCTGTCTGTTAGTGGTTGAAGGGGGTTTTCTATATTGGTTGTCCATAGATTGAATTTTGTGCAACATTATGGGTATGTTTTGAAGTGATTTTATTCACGAGAAATGTGAATTTTCAAATTCTGAACAAATAATGGGCTTAAAACCATGAAATGTGGGGCTTTCGGATATTGTGGGCCGTGACGTAGAATCACCTACAAAAGCAATGATCCACAGGACATGCAATGAGGTCGAACATGATGTGTGACTGGTGACAATCTTCAAAAATGTTATGGATGGAAAAAAAAACTATTGGGAAATACTTGGTTCTCAGGCAAAAGTGTACATCTGGTTGGTCATTTTCAAGCCCGAGAAGTGCCATTTCCGGTGATCTGGGGGGTATCAAAACCAGAAATTTTCTTGTACGCTCCGCGCCAACCGATGGTGGCGCTCCGCTTAGATAGTAATTCGCGCCCCCCGGGTTAGAAAATCCTGGATACGCGCCTGTATAACATGGACAGATGGGGTGTTTGACGGTCTATAACATATACACACTTGTATATGTTTTTCGTAATTGTCTTTTTGCCATTTTCCCAAATTTATATACCGTTTCTTATTTTGTAATGATCATTGTCACAGCGTTACGGATTCAAAGTTCTCGGTTCAATCATTCGTACACCATCCTGATATCACCCTTGTATAAATCGATGGTTTTGTTCGGTTGCTTGCTGCAGTAGTACAATCCGCAAACCGGTCAGACCAGGGAGTTGTTATGGAATGGAGTTCTGTCTTCCAACCTCCTTTGAACTGATGAAGTTGCCGACAAGGCCATACAAATAAAACCCGTCACTGCAGCACAGCAGGTGGACATCGCCTGCAGGCGTAGTTTGCATAACTCGGCAACGTTCGTGACCTCGGTAAAGCCACTTCGGGTAACCAGGGAGTTGTAAACAAAAGCCTCATATACACACGCTTACGTACAGCCAGGGATTTGTTGTGGAAACTCCTATACAGACACAGTACTATACATCTTTACTTACCAAAATGGACGCCAACGAAACACTAGAATCATTAGATTTAACGGAATTCTTCGATTGGGAAGAGTTTGAGACGTTGTCTGAGACCAAGGATGACACCAATAGCGAGACAGTATTTTCGGTTTGCAAGTGTAAACTTCCGTCGACTGAAAATTTGTTTAAGTGCAACCGTGAAACTTGCCAAACTATATGGTTTCACACAACATGTATGCTGAAGGCTAGGCTTGTGGACTGCGCACAGAAAACGCTGGAGGAGTGGATTTGTCCCTCTTGCAAAGGTACGAGTAGAAACCAGGCATTGGCAAAGTATTTGTAACTGCTATTGATAAGATCCAGCATGAATCATTCGCCTTTATATCCTAGGCTTATCCTAGGCACAAGTGTCCCATTCTGCCTATTTCCTTGCCTCATTCATTGTTAATGTTACTAAATAAAATCTACTGTACTAGGCTAGGCCTATACACCACAATACAGTATGTTGTTTGGCGTAGGATGAAATGTTACTCTTTAGTCCTGTTGTTCCTAAATTTAGCGAAATCCGAAGTTAGGCTATGCATTGTTATAGACTAGCCTACTCTTAAAGTGTGTGCGTGGCCTTTTTATTCACTGAGGCCTAGACCCTGTCAGTTCACTTGGAATTGGAAATATGGTTTCCATATTGGATAGGCCTGCTGTGCCATCGAAAAATCTGTAGAAAACATATGTTACAAGACAGTTAATTGTGTACGTGGTAGGCTTGTATTTTAACCGTGCTCTGCTGCAAATAGTTTTGGTTGCCCGCTTTGTCCTTGCGCTGTTAAAATTTAGTCATATTTGAAGGTGTAACAATAACAAACGATTACTATATATAACAAAAGTTAAGCTCCTAACTGAAGTTGTCAATATGACAATGTAGACTAGGGACCGATCCAAGTTCCACAGTCTCAGGATCTCCTATTGCTAGAGCAATAAGGATGCTAGTCTCACTGTCAAAAATAACTGCTTTTCATCCTAACCTTAGCATTACACGATCCCAAAAATAGCACAATACTTATCTCACCTCCAAGTAGTGAAACCTATTTATTTTACTGTGTTACTTTATCTATACATCTGCTCTACATCATGGTTATTGACAGTTAAGCCTTAGTGTGGTATTCATTGAACTTCAAAAAAGGTTTTCTAAGCCAACATACTGTATACATGAGGTACAGGTTTCCTAGTTATATATCAATGAGAAATTTTCATCAATGTTACATTCAGTTGGAAAATGGACTCTTTAAAAATCTATTTATCTTTCATTTAATTTTTCTTGTAGAAACTTCTTCTCAAACATCAGAGAGGACTGGAATAGAGAGTGGACCCTCAAAAGAAGCCACATCTGGCCCTACCACCAACTTAAGTAAGTTTAAATTTCTTTGTTGAAGTTTCCAAACTTTACATATTGGTGGAGTTCAGAAGCAGGAAGTAACTTTTAAGAATGATTTGAAGGAATATTGATATTCTTTGGTGGATGCGTATGGAGAGGTAACAAGGTAGCATTTGGACACTCACCTGTTAACAAAATATCTGGGGGTGGAATGTAACTTCCTTTGAAGAATATTTGTTTTATTATTTACATCATTTTTATTATCATACGTTAAGAAATTATTTGAAGCAATATCCATAGGTCACAACGTCCAGCACGGAATATAGAGTGATGTAATTTCTTTGATTCTACTATGAAATTAGAAGCTCAATTTTAAGTGAATCATTGTTCTCTACAATTGTTGCTATAATGAGGCATATATCTTGATTATTGATATTTTAGCTAATATCACCCGACCCATAAGGAGGAAGTTCTACTTAGAACCCAAGGACTAAGAAATGGATTCTCGTGAATATGAATTCTCTTTCAAAGTTGAAACATGCTGCAGAATCATTTTTTTTTAAAGGGATGGAAAATAATCCTCACCAGTTACAAGACATGTAATTTATGACTGGTGTTTCTTTAAAAATAGCCTGTTCCTTGAAAACTGTCATAACTCTTTCATTTACAGGAATGCAGTATCCAGCAAAGACCTTTAGGAAGGCTGATGCTTCAGTGCTTGCGATGGATTTTTTTGAAGCTGCCATCAATAACATTTTTGAAGACGACCTCTTCAAACTGAAGACCCCACTAACATCAAGTGTCGTACAATTAGCAAGAAGAGTGATGCCTCATACAAAAGATGAAAAATTTGGCAAGTTTGCTGCAGAAACAGTAGAACAGTTATGGTCCATAACCAAGAACATAAGAGGGACCACATTTTCTGATAAAGTGAAGAGCGAAATGTGGCATGATTTCCACAAGTATAGGTCTATGGATAAAACATTAAGAAGATGGCAGAAAGTACTGAATGAGGTGGATATTGAAAGGGAAGCAGAAGAAGAAGTATTCTTTCTACAGCATGCCCTGGAAAAGATGTTTTCCTCCCTCTTAGCAACCTTGCTGGAAAGTGACATGCCAGCAACAACCTTAGACGTGACCCCTGAAGCAATGACTCAGACAGAGGACCAGGCATTGCGGTACTGTGCTGGTTATGTACCATATAAATTAATAAAAAAATACAATAAAATGCAAAGCAATGAGGTTGCTGCTCAATATGTCAAAATCTTATCTAAGTGGTGTCAGGATGAAAGCCCAGCTGCAGACTCATTTCTTGCTTATTCAAATGAGTGGATTGAAATACAGAATAGAGGCGGCTTATTTCTAGTCAATGATAGTGTATTTATTTTCTTCAAATGTATGGAAGAAATTGTAAGGACAACTGTACAAACTAAAAATATTGTGAGCTTACAAGATGTTAACCTGCAAGATTTATTAATTAAAAAAATGGAAGGTAATCAGCAACTGTTGTCTACATGGAGTGCTGTTTGTGACATTCTTTCTCAGGAAGCTAGTTCTCTGCTTCGTTCTGAGGTTATTAAATGTTTTATCAAAATGAGATGTGAATCCTTTATGAAAGTATATATAAATATAAATAAGCAAATAACAGACAAAATATCAAAAAAATCTGACAAAGGACTTAGAAAAAGTTTAGGGATGTGAAGATACCATTGATATGAATAGCCCTAGAGCATGAAGGGAGGCAGGATGGGTGCATAATGCTTAACATTTTACATCAAGTTGTGTTTGTAAAGCTGAAACTTACACTACAAAGAGTTAAACCCCTAATGATAATTTAACACTCTATTTTGAAGGTTTACCCCTCTTTTTAAGATTGAGTATGTGGTTTTAATTGTCAAGGTCTGATAAAAAGGGACAAGAGGGGGTGGGGGGAGGCAGGGTCTTAGGTTAACAAACCTTGGGGATAACTAACCCATAGTTCATCTATTCCATATAATGTAAATATATTCTTTTAATTTATTTCCGTCTTTGTAAAGTTTTTGTACAAGTTTTAAGTTAACAATGAAGACTTGACAACAAAATCACATTCTTGTTTGGTGTACTTTCTTTTCATTTAACCACTTAATGCTCTAGTTCAAAGCCAGCATGGAGCATGCATTGGTATCACTGTTAGATGCATTCACTATTAACACTTTTAACTATTAACACACAATGAAAATATAGCAACAAATATATCAGAGACCCCCCCCCCTCTACCCCAATTATGATCGGCAGTAGTCATAACAAAAAATACTTAGTCCTATAGCAACGCTTTGTTACGGTTACCCTTCATGGGATTAATAGGCATTTCAAATGTAATGAAGTATACTTCACAAGAAGGTTCACTTACAATATCAGTTACAATTTGGATCTTAAATATTGATGTATTGAATTATTGATACTCAATGCAAAAAATTGACAGACTAGGTGGAAGTCATGCCATTCACCTGATTTCAATGCATTAGATCATAACAGCTGGACATTTTTTTTTCAAAGAAAGTGCATTAGAACATATTTAAGTCTAGTGCCATCAAGCAGTAAATAAATAAAATCATAAAATAATGGAACTTATCAGAGCCCCCCCCCCCAAAAAAAAATATGATTGACAGTAGTCATAACAAAAATACTTAGTCCCATAGCAACGCTTGGCTACAGTTAACCCTTTCACATAACATGGGTTTAACAGGCATTTCAAATGTAATGAAGTATACTACACAAGAAGGTTCACTTACAATATCAGTTACAATTTGGATCTTAAATATTGATGTATTGAATTATTGATACTCAATGCAAAAAATTGACAGACTAGGTGGAAGTCATGCCATTCACCTGATTTCAATGCATTAGATCATAACAGCTGGACATTTTTTTTTCAAAGAAAGTGCATTAGAACATATTTAAGTCTAGTGCCATCAAGCAGTAAATAAATAAAATCATAAAATAATGGAACTTATCAGAGCCCCCCCCCCCCAAAAAAAAAAATATGATTGACAGTAGTCATAACAAAAATACTTAGTCCCATAGCAACGCTTGGCTACAGTTAACCCTTTCACATAACATGGGTTTAACAGGCATTTCAAATGTAATGAAGTATACTACACAAGAAGGTTCACTTACAATATCAGTTACAATGTGGATCTTAAATATTGATGTATTGAATTATTGATACTCAATGCAAAAAATTGCAAATGTATATAACTTTCAATGAATTTCTCACCTCAAAATGAAAATGTATATATTTTTTTCTCTCGCTGCTTATCATGCCCTCACCCCCCTCCCCCTGTGAACCCAATTCATTATACCAAAGTTAGCGCTTTTTTTTGGGCAAGGGCTCATCACTTATATCCTTTGAGGGCTGCTCACGGCGAACATTGGCTCTCCTGGATGCTGCAGCATGACTACCTGCAGCGATATTTTTCATCAAGTGATGGCCAAATTGTTCAGCTGATGGATTGTCATGATGACCACCAGCTGACCGTTGTTTGGAAAAAAATTCTTCCACAGGATCCTGGTTAAGTTTGTCACTGAGGAAGAAGTTGACTCCATCCATGGCCAGAAGAAGCTTTGTAATCTCAGTGAAAGAGTGAACTGTAAAAAGGACAGAGAAAACAAATTGAAGTGAATATTCATAGACATTACATAGTCTTTCAAGATTTATTAAATCTATGTAGGATCTTAAAGAGCAAATAAACATAATTTCTGGCACCTCTGATAAAAAAATGAGGATTAGGGTGGAAGCTTGACAAGTCTGCCTCATTTGAAGAGTTTTGATGTAGGTACGCATATATGTTAAGGTCACTTCTCCATTCTCAACAACAATTCTATAGACACACATGTCATATTTGGACTTCAAACATGGATATATATTTTGTACATGAGTTTATCCCTACTACTGTACTGAAACAATTTCACATATTTTTCATTTGTGTCTTTTTTACATCAAGAAGTTGTGACAGCAGTTGTTTGATTGCAAAGATTTATGTTAGAATTGAATTACAAATAGTCATAAAGTCATTAAAGAATATTTCACAATATGTAACGATTAACATAAAGAAACAATAAATAAGACAAAACATACCTGCTATGTGACATCCAGCCAATGTGGGTACACTAAGATGCAATGCCTGCTTTTGCTTCGGTGTTAACCCTGGAAGGTGCTCACCTTCTTCAGTCCACTCTTTCAAGAAACCCAAAAATTCTTCTGTAAGCCACTGTTTGAAAACAAAAGAAAAATTCATGAGACATTGTGGTGGTAAAAGTGTAGTTTGTTATTCTCCATTTTAAAGCTTAAGAAGAAGGTTTTTTAGAGATACAAGCATATTTTTTTTCTCTTTGAATACCATTCATACGTGTGCTTTACAGTACTTTACAATTGGTTATGTAAATTGCAAGTAGGACAATATAGGTGTATGCTGTATTACCTTTGCAATAAGACATTTTTACTTTGACACACTAATTAGTGTCTTTATCACACATATTATGCACATGTGAAGTAAACTATGAGAGATTGAATGTTTTAAGTACTGACCACAAGTCTTTCATCATCAACAGATGTGTATGGTTTGATGTCTGTATTCTTCTTTTTCAGCCACAGTGATGTAGAGCCAACATTAAGGCAGTCAAAAAACTTGTTGACCATCAAAATAAATTTGATGGTCGATGAATACACTAAACTGTCCTTCAATTGTAGAGCATTGGCCACTGTCTTGGACATCACCTGCAATGGACAAAGTAACCAAATTTGTGCTGAAATCAATTCTTAACAAAAGTAACATTTTGTCATCAAATATTGTAGTAGGTTTTTAAATATATCCATACTGCATGTCAGGAACTTCTTTAGTTTCATGTTAGACTAGTTTCTTGGTTGTCATTTCTTTGCAAAATCACAAACCACTAACAATTGTTGCAGCTAATTAAATCAGAAGGTAATCATTCATGACAAATTCCTGCCTTCTCTAGTGTCCTTTACTGAGAATTTCTTTGGTAACCATTACATTACAGCACAAGTGTTACAACAGTAAAACACTGTAAGGTGCACAACCTTGCCTTCTACTGTTATCCACTGTAATAAATTGCATAATCCCTGTAGTGTGGTACTGAATACTGATGACATATCCACATTTGTATACAGTTTTTTTCTTCTCCGTAAAAAATTGCAACACTAATTCTACAGTAGTGTTATTGACGGTCCCACCATAGAGACTGAAGGGACTCTTCAAGAAACAAAGTATTCAACAAGTACTGTTTTTACTGATAACTGAAGGTATAATATAAAACATACCTGAGCAGCTAAGCTGACCTTCATTCGCAAACCCGGGTTCAAATGGAGGTGCTCATATGAGAGCTTCGGGAGGAGGACCAAACCAGGCGTTTGTCTTTTGCACCCTTTATCCCATTCCTGAAGCTGCAGAAGGTGGATCCATTGGATTGGCTTTCCATTATACTGAGCATGAGGGGTAAAAAGAAAGAAAAGAACAGTAAATATTTACTGAGAGGCAAATAAAAAGTACTTTACTGGAGGTCTTTACTCTTCCAGTTCTTATCAGACATTCTTGTTAAACATGCAAGATGACTGAATGTCCCAATGAGGTAAATTCCTCCAAGGTGGTTATAGAAATAGAAATTTTGACCAATAAAGTAGTTTACATTCTTATACCATTTCTCCTTATACAAAATGTATACACATACACATATAACTTTCACTGAATAACCCTACTTCAATTTTTTTATTTTATTAAACTTGACAATAAAAACAGTCATTTACCACAAGATTTCTTGTCTTCCGGTTCCAATTGGAATTTTCAAAATTGTTCCGAAGTGTCTTTAATAAATGTGGTGCGTCGGAATTAAAATATATGTACTGGTTCTCTTCATAAACATTTTTCGTCTTGTAATGAGGAGTAAGTGGTGAAGAGGAGCTTCCTGACAAAATCTCATACAGTTTTCTGTTGCAGCTTGCACCATCTGAAGTCAAACAGATAACTGTAAGTCCTAGCAGCTTGAGGGCTTTAATGCAATTCATTGCCATCTCATACAGCTGATGGCCTGGTGCACTGTTAGTGAAAAAAAAAGCCACCGGAAACTTAATGCTTGAAGTTAAGCCTCTAACCATGAAGAGAAGCACATGCGAGGCCACATTTGGGATTTCAGATTTTGATTCAGTGCATCTGGCTTCAAAACGTTCCATGTCTTTACTGACATCTCCAACATCAATAAATCCCACTAACTTGCCATTTGTTTTGGAAAACACAAGTCCTGCCTTAATTTTCATTTCATCAAAAATCAAGTTTACAAGCTTTTGATGAGGTTCAAGAGAGCTCAGCTTCAAACTGTCGAAAAACCTCTGTAGCAAACCAACATTAAGTCCAGATGATGGCGGTGTAAAATGTGTGTACATATGAAGAGTACTTGGATGAGGGAGAATGAGAAATCCAGAATCTCTAAGGATGTCATATGCAGATGATGATTTTGAATGCAATGCAATTGCCCACTTGATTATTGCTGGATGCCATCTCATACCTTTGGAGGATTTGCTTTGCAATGCCTTTTTTTGCTGCTCCCAAAGTAAAGCACAATGTGTGTTAGCTGGTAAAATAGACTCCAATTCCTTTTCATTGCATTTGATAACTTTCAGGAGTTCTTCAGAATCAATAGTCACACTTTCCTTTTCAACCAGATCCCTAATGGTGCTCTTCAACCTTTCTTGTCTGTTCCTTGATAGTTGGATCTCTGTCTGTAAATGACTGACTTTGTTGATAAGTTCTGGTTTTGACAAGAGAATGTTTTTGGTTTTCTTCTTTTGTCCTCTTTGCTGATGTATTATCAGCTTTTGATGTAAATTTGCCCTATAGAATTTACAAACAGCACAGCACTTACTGATGGCTCGGTTGGACTGCTGTACATCCTCATTTGAAATTATCAGATGGCATTTATTATGGCGTATTGTTAGTTTGCCTTCTAACTGGTCCCCTGTTCGAAGAGTTTCTACCTGAGCCACAGTCTGACCAACAGTTCCTTTCAATCCTTCTTCACGGTAAGCCTCAGCTAAAGTGTCAAAATCATGGTTTCCCACACAGATTTCTGAATCCCAAATTTCAGTGATGGCTTTAAATGGACTACTGTGGGATAAGTTAACAACTTTTCCAAGAATGAAGGCAGTGACTGAGTTATCACCAATTATAATTCTCTTCAAAACTACTTCTCCTAGGTCATGCATTACTACTGCAATCACTTTGCCATCTTTCGACATCCATGACAGAAATCCTGTCTCTCTACAAAAATCTAAAAGTATTTTCTTGTCCAATTGATTGGTTGTACAAATGGCGCAATTGTCCTCTGAATGTTCGGAGAATTTATGAAGCTGTACATTAGAAGTACACTGTTCGTTTTTCTTTGACTTTCTGGATGCAGTCTTACAGCGTGATAGTTTCCTTCGACAAGTGTCACAAATGGAACTAGGATGGACACCTGGAATGTCTTGATTAATGTCCACTTGCATAAATTTTAAAATATCCTTCCCATAAATTTCTTTCTGAAAATATGTAGAACCTTCCCTTTGCTTTGCTCCACATAATCTGCACAAGGATTTCAAAATACACATATGAAATGCCATAACAAAATTTCACAAAACACACATCTTTAAAGCAATTCCAATGTTGATAATAACAGACCCACTTGCAATGTGTATCCATTCCACTCATGCAGCTGTTTTTTATAGTGACTGAAGCATTGTGAGAAGAAATTGCTGCTTGCAATGCCTGGATCCTGTTTAACATCTTTGACCACATTATTTGGCCAGTGTTAACAACTTCTGCACAAAATACAATACCTGCCCTATGTACAATGCAATTAGGACCATTGTTGAGCTTGAATAGCAGCATCTTCTTACCACAACATCCTGCTTCAAACTCAAAAATACTTAAGCTGTTGATTCTTGATAAAAAAACTATTGATTTTTTGATAAACAGAAGGCTGTTTCCTTCAACTGGACAATGCATTTGAACTTCACACAGAGCTTCTTACTGAGTGACTTCCTGAATATGGAGGCATGGAAGTCAGTACCTTTTCTAAGACTATACTAGGATTTACGAGCTCAAACTTATACAGATATATATTTTTTTTTAAAACTCAAATTGGGTTACAACTTCAAGCAAGGAGTTGTGATGGAACAACTCCCTGCTTCAATATTGTTTTGGTTGGTTGAATGCTTACATGAACCCATCTTAATATTCAAATTAAGAATGACTTACAGTATTTATGATGTTACTAAAACTTAGCCAAGCTGGTATAATTACAAAATCTGTATCTTATTGAGGTAATATTTGAACAAATTCCAGCCAATTCAATTAATAAACTCAACTCATTAAGTTATAACAGAGTTAACAGTTTTATACTTGGGCATGAAAGGGATTAAGCATATATTATATTTTTTATAGACTATTGATATGAGGTTTCAGTAGCTAAGTTTCGTGGGTATTGCAAACAATGTAGGTTGGGTTTTCGAAGGATACATTTCTCAAGAAAACAACAATGTATGAGTGGACAGGACTCCAAACTCATTTAAAGTTTACCTTTTTATTTCATGCAGTAGTTCATACACTGTGTGTTTCTCTGCAAATCAGAGGTTATTGGTAATCCTAGGTGTATAGCACACCCCCTAATTTTTCCATCCCATGATTTCATGCATCCCATCATTTGCCCTGTGGACACCTGGTAAGAAGGCCAACGTAACCTGCAAATATGTATCATTTCAACATGACAGTTCCCATGATAAAGTGCCTGAGGAACACTAAAGATAGATCAAATTTTTTTATGATAAATTGCATACAGGCTGGATTTAGACTTATTCCTTAAGTCTGCTAAAATCACCAAGAACAAATAAGTTTACTTATTTGTTTGGTATGAAATATTCTTTTTGCCTAGTGTATAGGAAAGCTTTATGTTCTTGCTATGTACACATGCATCAACATTTATTTGGATTTGTTGAAGGATGAAATGCTGCTACATACAAAGAAAGGTGCCATTTGCAGGTCTGTAAATATTTTGAAACTGTGGTGAATAAAATTTATTTGGAGTGGACATAGTGAAAATAATCTACAAAATTTTGACAAGTCATTACCTGTAGCCTGAGAAATATATATTATATCATTCAGAAGCATTGGGCAAACAATCATAACATATGGTAAACCATGCAAAGGAGAGAGAGCAGCAAAATACATCTACTCTCTCCAAATCACACACTGAAGCTAATCCTCAATTATACAATCTCAAGTAGTTCCGTAGTGAAGTGTAATGGGGAAGTAGAATCACTCTCATTGCTCACTTGCACGACTAATAGACCAAAATATTATAGGGACTATCTGCAGGCCTAAGCTTAAGTATTCAGAATACAGTAGGCTATTTATTTGGCTAATTTTATGTAGGTTAGGCCTAGAGCTATTTGTATAAATCTAGTATAAGGATAGACCTTGCTACGTTTCCACTTAGCCTAAGTCTTGACTTGGGAACCAAGCAGTAACCCGTTCTCTCGATTGAAACTTTCCGGGTTATAATACCCGGTAAAATCACTAAATTTCCAAAAACAACGAATGAAATGTTGTTAAAACTTAAAATTGACAACTAACGTTAGTCATGGGCTTACCACATTACCACTAGTAATACCACAGTTTATAATTGCATCGTGAAACCGATTCCTACACTAAATAGTCTATACTGGTTTCGCCGTTATTGCCAACAAATGGCGCCAAAATTTTACCAATCGTTTAATTACCATGGTAACGGACGTCGAAATGAATATTTTGACATCAAACTATCCATTTTTTCTCCAAATTGGCAGTGAGTGCCACAACTTTGCGATCCAATTTTGGTGAGCTAAGAGATTAATGAACACTACACTATAGTAAAAAATCGCCGAAACGATGCGCAAATTGACTAAAAAGTCCCTTCTTTCTAGCCTAAATTTCCCAATATTCCGTACGATTTACGACAAAACAATGAAGAATAATTTGGCATAACTTACCGAAAAAAAATCGGCCGAATTTCGGGTTTTCACGAAAAAAAAGGTAACTGTTTCTTCTTCAACTGCACATAAGTTTCGGCCATGACACCAAAGAGAATAACTACTGCGCATGCGGTAAGTATCAGGGAAAGCCCCATGAAGTAATCGGCTAGATACGGTCAAACGATAGAGGGCGTTTTGAACAAGTCTCCTGAGTCGGCAACTTCATATGGTTCAAAGGAAATCTGATCGCTCTCTGGGGAGGCCTGACCTTCGTGTTTAGTCATAGGGTTAACATAGGCTGCGTAGTGTATCCTGAGGTGGTTTTAAGGACATGGTGATAAAATCACTGAAGACAGAACTCCATTCCATAACAACTCCCTGGTCAGACTTTGTAACGGCGTTCATACACAAGATCAACAGCAGACGACACACTTACAGACGACTACTCAGCTGACAGATTAACGTGTTTACTTCGAAAAGTGGAAAGCACCAGTAATGACTGTGCATTTTGTACTCACACTCCTCACTACACACAGTGTTTAGATAACCACTGTGTTATCATTCTACATCGCACGGTTTAGCATGTTATACTGAGAAAACTGTCTTCTGATTAACAACAGCACCCACAATTTGAAAAGAGTAATTCCACGATTCATCCTAGACCGTGTTACGCACAGTAAGTATTCTCATACATTAGTTAGGCCTATGTAACACGTTTCACGCTAATCACCGCGGGAGTTGTGATTGTAGCATTAGGATTGTAGTAACAATATCTACCATTCATTGCCTAGCCTAATGCCAGTTGGCCCCACTGGCGTCAAGTACTGTACGTATGTTAATATATCAACAACGAAAAAAGGAGTTTACCCCTGCTCGACCTCGCAAGAGGTCGTACGGGGGATAATATTATAGTTTTGTAGAATAGACACCTTTTTTTTTTCTAGGGAAAGTTGTCTATTATTCAGTCAGGGAGATGCTGAGAAGTGAAGTATTAACTATTATGCAATAACATTGTGTAGAAGCCATAAATAAACAAGAGGTCGGAACTGAAGAGCCAATTAGGTAGGGATTACTAAAGGGGAGGAATTTCTAATTAAATGGGATTTGGAGACAGAGCCGTTTCTATTAATTGGGTCGTAAGTGGTTGATTCTTTGTCGGAATTTTTGATTTGTTCTTAATGTATAAGTACACCTGGAGTCGGAGGGGGGGGGGGAGGGGGGGCTAGACCCACTTAGAAAAAGGATTTTCTATTGGGATGAGGTTTTAAGTTACAGTTTTGAATACAGAAAGGTTTTGGTTATTTGGGTAGAAAGTTAATGCTACATAATACATTGTATTTCAATAGGCGTTTTTCGATCAATGGATCATTCTCTAGGTTGTTTTTATATAGTTTGGTGTTAAATTCTACGAGTAGGGTGAATAAAGATTTTGTGTTTCCTGCAAGGAGAATGTGAGAGGTAGCTATATATGAAGGGATTTTTAGGGCAAGTCGATAAGCTGTGGTGTGGATTCTATTTAAAATTTGTTTATTGGAATTTCAAATGGTAGGCAAGGAGATGCTTCCGTAACTGAGAATTGGTTTTACTTTGGATTTGTAGATTTGGATAGTGGTTTTCGGAGGGAAATTATACTTGTGTGAGAGGATTTGGATGTATTTAAGGTGGGACCAGCAGCGTCCTGCAGTTCTATTACAGTGTAGGTTAAAGGATAATTTACTATCAAAAGTGATACCGAAGGTTGCATTGGGAGAGGCAGTGATTGTAGTGTTAAAAAGATTAATTTTGGAAATATGGTTAAGGTATTTTGAGTTTTTAAAGGAGAAATTAAAAGAAATGTTAATATATGTGAGGGTGAGACTGCTTAATGGCTAATTAGGTCAACGTAAATTGTATGCTCTAATAGCGCAGGTATATACCTAATCAAAATCAACCTGAAAATCGTATAATATTCAGGGTAGGGTACTCTACATGTACAGTATTGATCTTGCGAGGAATGCACAGTTGAATTGCAATTAATGCAAGGACCGCAATATTGTCACAATATTGCTCATCAAGCTCACACCTTACAAAAAAAGGCTAAATTGTGCTTAGCAAATACTTATTGTTTGTGTTACATGTCCAATGTCATATCTTACATCATAGTTTTTATATTTCAGCTTACACTATTTCAGCAGCAAAGATGTCGCCACCTTTACCCAGTTGTGTAGAAGTTCCAGTACTGTTAAGCAAATTGAATCAGACAGTTAAAGATGCCAAAGATCTTGCTTGTTTAAATGGGTTCTTGATGAGGACAAAAGAAAATCCTGACTCATCCGATGTGGTTTCTCCTGCGCCGTTCATGCTTCTACCATCGTCAATACCCAAACATTTGTTTCAGACTGCTCTAAGTATCCAGCCTTCCATAAATGAGCTGTACTTCAAAGTGGCCAATGATTATGACTTTCTATGGAAGACACTTGAAGGGTATGTATCATAGACCCTCTAGAGAGTTGTAGTTAACAGAGAATGTTTCCCATTCTGTACTAGTCTACCACTTGTTTACTTTAAGACCTGCACTTGTGAAAAGTTACAGACAGAATTGATAATTGTTGAGTCAATTAAACACTAGAGTGACTAGACAGTGTCATCATCTTGATAAATGTTTCAGTTTTAGATTGTTTTGGGTGGAAATTTGATTGTAGAAAAATTTTAAGGGACGTTAGTTGGTGTGCAATCCAAGTGTGAAAGCTTCAACATGGCTACCATATCTTGAATTATCTTCAATGTGAAATGTTTTGCCAGCTAGATATCAAATTTGCATCATATGACCATTAAAGGCATTGAAGACTCGCCCCGAAACCGCGTGTGGCCATCTGAAAAAGTTAACTTTCTGTTGCTTGCAAGTGACGTTTTGTTCGTGTTGCAACAAAATGCAGACAGTAATGAAACGTGATACCTTAATTGTTATCTTTAGCTGGACCTGAGATGTCCATCGCTGTATCGTTTATACACTGTGCTGTGGGTATTGACCTCAGCTGTATGTACTGACTGTACACTAGTGTCTAATTACCGACGGTAGCAAGCTGTGTGTGTATCTTCTGGGATCGATGGTGGTGTTTAACACTTCTGTTACACCTCATTCGAAACTAGGTCAAATTACCGACATAAGACATTTCTGTTTGCGCGAGTCTTCACACCCTTTAAGTAAAAGCACACATGTACTACATCATATATACTGCACGGTCTACCAACATTTGTAAGGTCTGGTCAATGTTGGGTAAACTTGTGATTCCAAAGAGAAGCAAATTTATGTCACTTTCGCTGTCATTTCTCTTGCCCTTATCTTGAGCAGTTACATTTGTCTTTTTCAATACATAACATTGTGGAAAGAAATAATAGACTGAACAGTAAGAAGTAAGCGACAAATTTGTTGTCAACAATTTACCCTTTTTTGGGGTGGATTCATCAAGTTGCCATTTAGATATGAAGATAGCAGTCATAGCACATACGTACATAAATTGATGAAGTGGCAGTTATATGTACATACATCCTTCTCATATCTATCACAAACATGAGCATTGCCAGTGGATGGGAGAAAGTGGGGATAATTGAGTGCATACATATCTTCTGTAGTTAATAGGATGCACATGTATGTATCCACATTATACTGAAACAATCAATTTAAATCTGTTTACTTTGCTAGGACAATTAACGTGGATGAATTTACAGCCAAACAGTGGGAGATAATGAAGCAAGTTCAAACGTCTGGCAAAAAGAAGGTTTGTCAAATAGATTTAATTACTTTTTGTAAAGTTACTGCATACATGTACACTTTGCCTTACAGGTACCTGTAAGGCAGGGAATATAATTTTCATAATAATACGTAACATGTTGATTTAAAATGTTGGGCATTTGAGATTTACCACATGTATGTAACATCCATATTCCCCTTAAAGTATTAAAACTTGTGAATCATCATCATGGTGACCAAACATAATGAAGAGGAAATGGTGTATACAGTATTCACCAGCCTGTAAAATGTCACATTTATTATTCGTTTTAAATACTATAATAGGTACCTGTACTTAGTACACTAGGGAGAACTGAGATATTAATGATATGATCTCTCTCTGTATGCATTGACTGGTATAAAATGATGCATAGCCAAGCAGTATTTCCCTTTTTAATTAAAGTACGATCACCTTAAATTTGGGAGGTAAGACATACTGTATATACACTGTACAGTCGCTACATATGTAAGTTTATATATAGACTACAGCTCTGGCAAATAAGCTGGTATATTTTAAGCATAAATCTGAGAAATTGACCCTGAACACTATCTACAGTACCCACGCACTTTAAAAATATCTTTTTCTCAAGCAATTATTAGGGGATCACCTGACCGGAATGGTTACAACACACTGAAATCAGTTCTACTATAACTTTTTGACCTGCATATATTCAGGACTAATTTGAATCACAAAATATTCTTGGAAAAGGACAGACAGTATTCAGTGTTCCATGCTAAGTATGTGAGACATGTGTTGCAAATAATGCAGAAAAACTGCTTAGTCATTCTTCCAACTGATGTAATGTTATACAGTGATTTACTGTAGAATGGTATAGAATGGTATGCTTTATATGAAGATCTGGCATAGGTCCAAACAGATGGTCTGCAAACTAATGTATGGGGTGCGACCCAGAAATGGGTCACAAAATATATTTGGTGGGTGGTGGGATATTTCCAGTTACCTGCATTATTCGTCCAGTTTTCAAAATTTGCCAATTAATGAAGATGTGTTATAAAAGCAAGTTTCTTTTCACAAGTCCATAGTGCATTCCAAGCTAGTTTTCATTCATTTTGAGCATGGATTCTGAGTGGTGGGGTATGTTGGGTCTTGGTTCCGTCACCTAATGTTACACCCTTGGTCGCTGTACTGTAATGTATTGAATTGGTAATCGTAGTGTTCACTTGTACCCTTGTTTACGTACTGTATGGAATCGTATTGGGTGATAATTTATATGTGTACACCTTGTATTGACCTGAAAGTGACGTCTTGAGTCTATAAGCAATGAAGCACAAAGCGATCAAAAACTGTTGTGTTATTATCCTTCTCAATCGGTCAAATTGAACCCAAGACGTAACAGTCATGGGCCAAAAAGTTGGTGGACAGCTTGTCTAGACCACAGGCATGAAAGGTAATTGGCCTGTGGGCTAAATTGAAGCATCTGTTGAGTCTTTTTCAAAACTCTCTTACTGCGGCCAGAAACAATCCAAGCACGGAATATAGACCACTTAGATCTCTTTGTTAGATTGAAGAATATTCAATTTTATGTAAACATTATGTGATTTGCTCCATTGTGGGGAAAATTATGACCCTATGCAAACTACAGCTTTCGGCTACTTTTCTATTTGCTTTCAGAGTCTTCAGGTTGGAATGCTTCGTTCAGACTACATGCTAGACACTGCTAAGAGTGATGATCTATCCTTGTCCCAAGTTGAAGTTAACACAATAGCTGCCTCATTCGCTGGTCTAGCCTCAAAAATTGCTCCAACCCACAGGTATTTTATTTCTTCTACAGCTCCTCTGTATGTTGAGTGATGTTAGGCCTTAGAAATTTATGAGTACTGACCAGCCTTGGGAAGTCACAATATGAGTCATCAAATGGAAAATAGTTTGATGATAGTACATGGTGATTATTAGCTCGATCAATTACAATCATATTTTGAACAATTAATAGTCATTAATTTGGGATAAAAGTGTCGACCATAAATGGTTGAGAGCAAAACGTTTAATTTTGAGAATGTGCAGATCAGCATGATCACGATTTTTTTGCAGTTTACTCCATTTTTCGATATTATGGATATTGAAACTCTTTAGCTTAAATTCTTATTTAATTTTTGTATGAAAATTGTGATGAAAGTTTTTGCCTATCTGCAGAATGCTCTCATCGTTAAAAACTGAATGTCTGAGTTAAAAAATGATATGCCATCACAAGGAATTGTAACTTTACCCGCTTGATGACATACTTCTCTGGAAAAGTGTATATTTAAAAGTTATATTTTTATATTTTTACGATCAGTATAAGTGATGGAGTGCTAGCAGCTGCATTATAAGGTGGACCCATTTCAAATCTGTAATCATTACAATGATTAACATACTTAATATTTCTCATCCATTTCAAGGTTAATCATTCGTCAGCTGAGTCCAGAAACAGATGTGTCTAAAGTGCCTTTAAACAATGCCTGCTCTGGCCTTTCAGAAGCCCTATATTTAGCCTGGAAGGCATATGGAAACCCCCAGTAAGTCAAATTTACATACTCTCAATGTGAAGTAAACTGGACTCTGCAAGATTATCTGTTGACACCCTTAAAGGAATAGTTCAGAGATACAGGATCTTAATTTAAAGGTTGTGAAGACTCGCGCAAAAAGAAACGTCTAATGCCGGTAATTTGACCTAGTTTCGAATGAGGTGTAACAGAAGTGTTAAACACCACCATTGATCCCAGAAAATACACACACAGCTTGCTACCGTCAGTAATTAGACACTAGTATACAGTCAGTACATACAGCTGCGGTCAATACCCACAGCACAGTATACAAACAATACAGCGATGGACATCTCAGGTCCAGCTAAAGATAACAAGGTATCACGTTTCATTACTGTCTGCATTTTGTAGAGACAAGAAGAAAACTTCACTTGGAAGCAACAGAAAGTTAACTTTTTCAGATGGCCGCATGCGGTTTGGGGCGAGTCTTCAATACCTTTAAGTATCTTGGTTAAACTTTTATACAATCCCTCAATGCTGTCTCCAGATATTGCTGGTTTAAGTGTCGCAGTATGTACCACAATTGAACTTGGAGTAAGCAGGTGTGATGTCATAGATGCACACTTCCAAAATAGAAACGTTTGTTTTTATTCAAATTTAGCTGTGGACTATCCTTTCAATGTTGAGAATGTCTTTTTCCCCTCTCATTGTTGCAGAAGAAATGGAGATACTAAATAAAAGTGACCGCAAGATGAGTAACATCTTGTTTAGTTCAAAAAATTTGCCACCTTAAATATCAAACGTTTGACATTTATGTCTCTACGGCAAGTTCTTTGGGTTTTACTTTTCCGTTGACTTCTTATGAATACAATTGCCATGAGCAAACTTGGTTCAAGTAACTACTGTTTTTTCAAGTAACTACTATTTTTCTTTCTTTCTTATTTTTTATGTTGCGGAGTGTTAGCTCACTCAGTGGTTAACGCCGGTGCCTTTCAATCATAAGGTCCCCGGCTCGAGTCACTCCAAGATTAATGTATGTGGTACAGTTACAGAGTTGTTGACAATTGACAATTCATAATCATGGACGTTAAATATAAATGTAAGAGATTGACTTCGGTCAGCTTGCGGCTTTGATAAGCCAATGAGGCTTCTTCGCCAGTTCCTGGCTTGCAGGAGGATCTAAAATACATATATTTATGCATATTTATCTTAATTTCAGAGCTGTGGTAGTAGTTTTCGTTGATGAGGATGAAAGGAACATCTTTGACCAGAGGTGTCAAGAAGTTGCAATAACAGATTTTGATCCTACAATTAAGGTATGGAGGAGGTCAATGGAGTATGTAGGTGCCAATGCCAACTTGACCGAGGATGATAGAATAACATTGTGAGTATTCACTCTCTTCAACAGTGAGTAATAATAGTAATATATATTGACGATACATGTACTGTTAGGAAGAGCTTTGTCTCTTCAAAAACCAAGGTTATAAATTTCTTAAGATCAGCGTGCTCAATTAAAACTATAGTATTCACCCCCAAGAGTGTATTGAATAATCTGATTTATGTTACATGTGTCGATCAGTTTACAAGCAGAGGTTTGGTAAATGCAGTTCTTCATTTTCCCTTATTAAAGGGTGTGAAGACTCGCGCACAAAAAAAAGTCTCATGCTGGTAATCTAACCTAGTTTCAAATGAGGTGTAACAGAAGTGTTTGACACCACCTTCGATCACAGAAAATACACACACACAGCTTGCGATAATTAGACACTAGTGTACAGTCAATATATACAGCTACGGTCACTACCCACAACACAGTGTACATAGCAGCGATGGACATCTCAGGTCTACATAAAAGATAACAAGGTATCAAGTTTCATTACTGTCTGCATTTTGTAGAGACAAGAAGAAAACTTCACTTGCAAGCAACGGAAAGTTAACGTTTTCAGAGCGCGGCAGGCGGTTTGGGGCGAGTCTTCAATGCCTTTAAGGCATTGATTTTGGTCATGTTGTATATACTTGAAAGTCAGAAAATAAAAAAATAGTGGAAATGTTTGTAATATGCTACAGCTGTCAGTTACTATGTAGAATAGTCACTGTTGCCCAAGATAAATTAGTTGGTTGTCTTTGCAGGATAATGTTCAACTTTCATGCAAATTTATGTTATAGGAAAAATATGATTTAAGTCCCCCCAATGTTTAATAGTTGGTTGAGAAAGTCTGCAAAATATAACATAAAATGTGTTGAACTTCACAAATCGATCTTTTCAACTTTAAGTATAATTGTGTTTTGTCAAAGGTTGTACCTTAAACTTGTAACAGTGTCATTCGTTTCATTTACTTCTCTCTTCTTGCTTGCTTCTCCAGGGATAATGAAGAAGTTGCTGTTTTTTACTATAGGACAGGATATGTGCCCACCCAGTTTAAGTCAGATTTGGTGAGGCCCTAATTTGTTTGCACCCTTATGTGGTGATATTCTTTCATTGAAACTTTGAAATGATTCATCTATGCAACCAAACATTGTGCCTCAACAGACAATAAAGCAACTAGTGAGCATGTCCAGGAATGCTCAAGAGCTGCAAGAAATTTGGGACGCCGATTGGGACAGCAAATTAACCATGTCATGTTTCCAAACGTCCATAAACAACATGCTTTGGACTGATTCTCTAGTAATTAATGAAATATTGGAAGTAAATGACTTGAAGGTCACAGATAGATTGGTTGTAGGTAATACAGGTCAAGCAAATCACTCACCAAAAGTGGAAAAAACTGGAAAGAGAAGAAACACCTCTCTGTGAATTCTTCCGAAGCAAGGACTTAGCCAGAACCGATAGGTAAAGAGTCCAGATTTGTGCCGTGTCGTTGAATTTACAGCCCAAGGGAGAGGGTCTTTGTTCCATCGCAAAATTTTCACAGGTTGAAGGTGCTAATGGAAAATGGTGGCATCTGATTTTAACCTTTCCAGCAGATTAAACAATATACCTTCTTCTCCCATGGGTATGATGTGTGTTCTATAAGGGTTTGTCAACACATGTGTATGTGAGATGAATACTTACTGTAAGATGAAAAATACAAACAATTTATTATTCAACCACTTGTAAGGGATTTTGATATCCAACTGATCATTTACATTCATTACATTGTGTAAATTTGTTTACTATTTTGCTAAGCTTTCTTTTCTCCTTGATATGAAGGCTTGGAAAAGCAAATTATTAGCAGAATTATCAAAAGCTGCGGTGTGCCCATCCATAGGCTGGCATCTAGCTGGAAGTAAAAAGGTTCAACAGGAATTAGCTCAACCTGGTGTCCTAGAGAAATTCATGTCTGACCCCGAGAAAATAGCAGCTATGCGATCAACATTTACTGGCCTTTACTCATTGGCATTGGTAAGAGCTTTGTGAATTAGTTTTTCTGTCAGTTGATTCACCCTGTAATGTCAAAGAAATGTTTGGCAAGTCTTTGTTTTGATAGCTTTGCTCCTAGTTACAAGATCTGTTATGCTCAGACTCTTTTGGTTTATAAAGTTTCTTGAATTATGATGTAAGAAATGAAAGGTATCCATGTTGAAGCTACCAAAGTATGCAAATTTAGGTGTTTATGCCTTATAGCACAAATTATCCTAGCCGATTTCACTGCCTTTATAGCACAAAATATCCTAGTCGATTTCCCATTGACATGTTGAATTACACTTATACATACTTGCACTAAAAATACCTTCCTTGCTGCTTTCTGGGTTGTGGTCAAATGAAATTGCCGTGTGATTCCTGGTTACAGAGCATGCAAACTATATATCCAGGCATATGAATGTTCCCCCCCCCCCCCCCACAGGAAAGACACATAGGAATTGCCACCTAATGGTTGGATAACTCTATCGGCAGAACTTCTTGGTATGTCGGAGGAATATTGGTGTTAAACCAGTTCTAGCCAAAAGATTTCTTCAATCTTTCTAAATTACTTTATTTTTTTATTTTTTGTATAACAGGATGCAGAAGGTGATGCAGCTGCTGAGAAGGCCATTGCTAACCCAGACAAGTTTGTCATGAAACCTCAATTAGAGGGTGGTGGTAAGAGAGAGAGATATATGTTTCTTCTTTTTTTCAAGTTGTTCTGTCCTGTGAGTTATGAACAAGCTCTTGATTAGTATGTGCAGATCAGTATGTTGTAATTTGTCATAAGAAATCTTAAGTTCAAGACAATTTAGTTCAAAATTGATTTCTCATATGCAAGTTATAGAGAAAATATTTAATAAAATTTTGGAAAAAATACAAAATTGCATATGAACTTCACTAGCAAAATAAAAATTGTTTAACAAAGCTAGTGACCTTTCCCTTTAAAGAATCATTCGGGAAAATCATTCTGTAGTGCACTGTTGAATAAACGAATGGTGGCAGTCTTACACAGTGTCAGATAAATACAAAGGCCAAGAAATTACTATCAATAATTGAGCATGATAACTCTTAGTGTTACTGTAACAGTTATATTCCCAAATGTAAGTAAGTAATTTTCTATGTGGAGATGATTGCCTGTTAGGTCAGCAATCGGGTAACGAAATTGTTCAATAAAGTGCAGTTGAATAAAGTATTTTCACCTCAGGTGTCCTCAGCATTTTACGATATTGTCAAATCATGGAGTTGGTCTCTCATTTGTTTTAGTGGGGAAACTGTTTGTGGCAAAACCAAAATGAAGAATGGGAGTGATCCATGACATGGTATATACAAAACAGGAAATTGTTCATCGGATAATCATTGCAAAAAAGTATGAAACATGAGCCAAATTGGTTCAAAATTGCAAATCATTATATCAGTTTTTTATGCACAGAACCTTAGTATATTTACAAATTTATGATATGCATCCTCAAAGTAAATATTTTCCTGTTGGTACTCTTAAAAGTCATCTATATTAAGGGGTACCCTTAAACTCAGACCCCAGGGACCCAGGTCGTTACAACTAGCCTCCATTCTTCAGATAAACTATGGGTAACCGTAAATGAGCCAATGTATCTAGCAATGTCCTGGATATTTGGCTTGTTATTAACCTCAGATGTGTTTCTTGTTTGTTTTTATTTGAAATCAGGAAATAATATTTATAAAGAAGAGATCAGAACAACACTGCAAAAGACGGCTGGAACAGCAGATCGAAGTAAATACATCCTCATGGACAGAATCATCCCTCATTCCGTTAAGAACTATGTAATACGTCCAGGATATTCCCATACAGAAACAGCAGACTATGTTAGCGAGTTTGGATTTTATGGCTCCTTTGTAAGGTAAAACCTGAAACTATGTAAGCAGGGTGGACCTGCCATTCTAAAGATTGTATTAATTACTAGGCGTACTGTAGTTGCATATTTATAACACATACAGATGAACAGGTGTGGAGACAGGTTAAGATCAGGATGGTTCTGGTTATAGTTATTAGTGGGGATGAGTATTCAACATGTATTTGGCTATATGTAAATGTGTAATTATCTCTTTTCACCCTACATCAGAAATGTAAGGATGCTTGTGAGTCTGTGTGTGTGTCAGTGGGAGAGTGAGTCGCAAACTCCTAACCGTAAGGTCAATCATGTTCAAAGTTGGTGGGTAGGTGCCCGACCATGTAAACTTGTTCCTGCGTGATTAACAATGTCAAAGGTCATGAAACCTAAAAGTTGGCTTTTAGCCATTTTCTGGTTGTCAACATGTAGGAATATGGCATTAAACCACATGGTTTGTAGAGAATCATGAGACAAATTTTGAAATAGGACAGATTTAGATGTTAAAGGTCGAGTTCAAAAGTCAAATTGGCCTAACTTCTGTGAAAAAGTGTGTTGCAAACTTCTCCTAGACCGAAAGTCAAATGTTTTAGCCATTACCTGCTTGTCGGTATGTTAGAAAAAGTCATTAAACCACAAGATATAAAGAATATTGAGAAGAATTTGAAAATAGTTCCTATGTGGCTGTTAAGGGTCGAAGGGAAAGGTCAATGCCTGACAATGTAAAGTTGTGCCTGCATGATTAATGACGTCATAGGTCTAAGGTGAAAAATTATAAAATTTGGTTTAGCCATTTTCTGCTTGTCAGCATATTCGCAAAAGGCATTAAACCACACAATATGTAAAGAATGATGAGACAAATTTTAAAGTAATGTAGATTTTGGTGTTTAGGGTTAAGGACAAAGTTAGTTGTGGTCAAAGGTCAATATGGCCTAAAATTGTGTGAAAAAGGGTGTCACAGATTCCTCCCACACCGTAAGTCTGATCAAGTTCAAACTATCTGTTCATGTTTGTAGCCACCATTATGTATGAATATGCTAATTGTTGCTCACCTTTCTTACTTCTAGCCTTGATGACAAGGTCCTGCTCAACAAAGCTGCCGGTCATCAAGTGAGGACAAAGCAAAAGAACCAAGATGAAGGTGGAGTGGCGGTCGGAGTGTCCAGCTTGAATAGTCCATTTCTGGTTTAATAAAGGTTATGTGAATTGCTCTGCAGAAAACATCATGTTACTGGTAACATTAATAAGGTTTTAGCAGGTTATAGTATTTTTAAGGAGGGCGCTTTCATATCTGCCGTAGATACCATTTACAGAACTCCAAAGATTTTATATAGCACTGTAACATATCTCAATCTATGTACTAGTTGTGAAAATATGTTTATAAAGATGTTCTCTTCAATAGTTACGAGAAGAATAGCAGGTATATGTCCAGTACTTTCCATTTTGGTGACTTGGATACAATTTTATAGACTGCTGAAAGCTGAAACTCAGCTTAACATTGGTGATTGAAAATACCTCAAAAATGCAAGTTGAATGACGACCAGACATGTGTATAGTAAGGTGCCAAACAAGCAGTGGGTGACATTGCGTTGGTAAAATTTGCTAGTTATGAGTGGTAAAAATATGTATGTTAGTTCGAATATGTCACACTATGTGTGACATATGGGAATGTGCAGGTAGTTTGCCAATCAGTGTCAGTCAGAGAAGTGCAACGTTGCCAATTATACCTATTAATTAGATTTAATTATTTTGTAGCCAGGTACTAAATAAATAGGATCAATACATAACATCCCCATTGCACTAAGTCTGCAAATAAGTTATTCCATGTATCATGTAGCTTCTATCAAATTGCATTACTTCTGACATTGTGAGGTTTGTTGGAGTCTTGAACAGTTCTCAAGATAACGAAAAAATGCCCACCTGGTTTCCTACTTTACACATCATTGAGAAAACAATATATAGTAGGAACCAAAAGTCAGAAAATTTATCTATAGTGTAGACAACTTACAAATAAAGATTGATGAATTTAAGTTTGTCACATCAAGTCCATACTTCAAGCTAGCTTTCATGCCTCTGAGAATGTATATATATATATGTCAAGTGTCTGGTGAGTCGTGGCCAAGGCCTCATAGAAAATACAGAGTTGTGAGCCTAAAATTTGTGGAATGCTGGTGTAGTAGGCCTATGCATGTAGTTGGTATCATCATGTATCACTAGTATAGGGCTGTTAATGAATATTTACCTATCTTTTCGGGTATCCTACATTGATTCATTTACCTGGCCAAAAGAATCAGCTAATTCTTTATCCGAGCTATGCAAGCAAAGCCAGATATAGGCTTCCTTCTGCTGCACCAATCAACTCATTTCCTCGTTGAAGTGTCTTTCATTGTTTAATGTAAGCCTCTTCATTTAATAAGAGATTTGAGAGGGTTAAAACTGGTGTTGGTCCTTCTTCAAGAAAAAAACATCATACTATACTTAGGTTAGCCTATATACATATCCAAGCACTGTGTAAAGCACAGCGTGCATGAGAAATTTAAGCTTTTACCAAAAAAAGAGATGAAAAATATAAAACAGGTCACAAAATCATTAACATCCAGATTGTATGTTTCCAAAAGCTTGTAAAAAGTTGAGAAAACAGAATATTCAGAGACTTCTCTCTATCATGTGCCTTATTAGCAAATTACTTTGAGAATAACAGACTTCCAATGAAGGATAATTCATTTCTGTGCATGATTATGTTACGTTTGGTTTAATGCTTTACCTTTTATTCCCTTCAGGTGTTCTCTGATTTCAAGAGTTATTCAAGCTGCCTTTAATTTCTTTTATGGATGGGTAGGGGCAATGAAAGGGTTATCTTTCTCTATGGTTAGATTTTGTCATCACCAAAATAAGACACTTTAGACTAAAAGTTCCATGATTACAAAACAAAACGGTTTTAATGTGATAATCTTTTGTCAACTTTTGTTAAACTTTTAGGAAATCAGGACTTTGCAATATAGCTAGTTTTGTACTATCTTAATTGTCCCCAGTTGTTAACATTTTGTGCTAATAGTTTATGGACGAATGTAGCAGAGATGCACTTGATTATCGAAAGTACGTTTCTTGTTTAGTAATATTAATCTCATTCGATACTATATAGTGGATTTATTTTTTTTTTGTCTGCTTATATATACAGTATTATTAATATCTATATATATCTATATATATATATATCTATATATATCAGTTTATGTGTCATTCCAATACCGGACAATTATGTACTCTAAGACAATTTTCTTCCATTGCTGTAAAGTCTGCTATTATATACAAGGTCATCAGTAGATACATTCTAATTTCTTACTCTTAATTAATACGCGATGACCGGTTTTATTCTTTTGTTTGTATGGGTATGGGTTACATTATTAAGAATTAATCAGTCTCAACTCATAACACCTTTAAGTTTGATTACATGTAGTTGCCTGAGCCCTGAGTTAAGTGAACTTGTTTCATCCAAACATGAGTCATGAAAAAGCAAATAATTCTCGGTTTCTTATTCTTTCATCCCGAAGGTATTTCACAAATTTCAATCTGCCATGAAATGAAAGACGTTTCCATTGCGAAAAAACTTTTGTTTCTTTTTGTTTTTCAAACTAGTGTGATATTGTTAGCTTTGTAGGTCATGTTAAACCAGTCTGACCTTCACTCAACTTATCCCCTTCTCTTTCGGCCCTGACCGCCCTGCGGTAAAAAGGTTTTATGAGGTAACTGCACCCAGTCACTCACTCACCCTGCTGCTGAGTAGAACAAGATCCTTTGATAGTACATCGATGTCAGGGGGGACATTTGCATCCCTAAAGGCTACCAGCACTGTCAATAAGTTTCGTGGCATGGTAAAAGTTTCTTGAAGAGATTTTGAAAAGTACTTAATATTCTGGTACTCCATTACTTTCCTATGCACTGAATAGTGTTTAAACTGTCTTAGTGTAGGAAATTGATTTCAGAACGGCTGTATTATACTGGTTGCATATGAATGACCGTTATATGAATCTCTAGCATATTTTGAGGACAATACCGATGAGCTT
The DNA here is from genome assembly GCF_037975245.1 of Apostichopus japonicus. NCBI lineage: Eukaryota > Metazoa > Echinodermata > Holothuroidea > Aspidochirotida > Stichopodidae > Apostichopus > Apostichopus japonicus. Next base: position 19,611,234 of record NC_092563.1, on the reverse strand, counting down.
TAAAATCTGCAACACATGTCTCTGTATGCATTGTTAAGTTTTGGAAGAGGAGGGAGGGGGGATGGGAGGGAGTAACAAGACTAACTGAAAACACAATGAAAGCATCCATGTTCAAGTTTGTACTTTTTATATACACATGTCACATACATACAAAGTATTTACTTGCAGATACATATGACTTACACAGGGTTGAGAGAAAATTATATCTCTCCCTACTTTACCTGTTGGAACATTCCTACCTATGGTATCCATTTATAAATGGAATATTCAGTGTACAGACACTCTGATTTTCCCATTTTAATTGATCCCTCTCCTCTCCTCTCCTCATCAATTTGAGATGTTAAATCAATGGTACAAAAGACTTAAATCACTCTTTTCTGTATAGTAACCCCCCACCCCCCCCCCACCCATAGGCATCTTGGCTGCTTCTTTGATCTCCATGTTCTCCATGGAAATCTGTTTTAGGAGTGGTTTTTAGAACCGTGATGTATTTCTTAATGGTCACAAGTCCTTCATTCCAACACAGCATTTCATGGCTCTGTGAACACCAGTGGCACAGTTTGACACACAATTAACAGGTTAACTAGACTGCACTTGTTGCAAAAGAATCAATAATATGGATCGTTGTTAGCAAATCACTTCTACGGATGTTTCTTCTGTTTTACTTCCAGAATCTAGCTGATGAATCTCATCACCATATAACATGGTGAGTCTACACTGTCAATGTTCACCGCAATGTTAAAATTCTGCTCATCAAGAGTTTCCCTCTCTCTCTTCAAATCTCAAATGTCCCTGTCACAGATATATCAAACATGATGCATTCCCATTTGCATACAAGAGATCCCGTACCCTGCGATGCAAAATGGGATTGGAGCAACGAGCAAAAAAAAATGAGGAAAAACAAAAGGATCATCTTTTATGGAACATGCTTTGAACGAAGAGTCCGACCAGTTCTTGAGCCTTCTCCACGAGTTCCATCAAATTGACTCTTTCTTGTTCCCCTTCTTCCTCGCTGTTGGCATCTCCAATACTTCCGGCATACTCTGTAAAATATCAACAAAATATTCACTCTAACACTGTCTCCATGGATGAGATGTCTACAGAAGAAGAATTCATAAAGAAGTTAAAGACATTCTGAGGTTTGCAGGTATACACATCATTGACAACAAGAAGGAAATAAAATGATTTTATTTTCTAAAGTTCATCAAGAAATAAGGCAAATACCCCAAAAAGCAAAGCAAGAGTCTTTGTATTTCCTGTCCATTAACGATTAGGTGGATACAACTAACATGATAAACTGGAACTTGGAATAAGAGATTAGTCTCTCAGTTTGAGGATGCACTTTGCATGTACAGTAAGTTTGTGTCATTCAGAGCAAGCCAGATCATACCAATAAACCAACGGGAAAGTTTCATTCTAGCTCTGTAATTCTGTAATACACTACTATTCTGTAAAGCACTACTATCTACTTCATTTGACACAAAAATCAGGCACCTGAGAATTACAGTGAAATCGTGCCCCCTAAGACCAGTTAGGCTCGCAAGAGACACACCTACTCCACTACACAGTAGCAGTGTAGCCTAACTTGAGCCAATATACTTTGTACAATGTTAAGAGAGAAGGACTCTACCTCTAACGATTCCTCTTATGGAGCTGACTGACCCTCCTCTCATGTTCAGCAACTTCATCACTCTGTCTCTGATACTGTTTATCCCAGAGTTACAGCAGAGTTCCAGGATGATGAAGTCCACCAGTTGCAGAGTAAAGAGTCCTGCATCCAGCCGCCTCATGTAGTAGTCATCTTCCTGATTATCGTCAATGATGTCGCCCTCTCGTAACCTCGCCTGCGTTGCAAAAGACAAATATAAGCTGTCGTTCTCAAAGACGTCACGCTCTTTTAACTTTGCCCCTTTTTAACAAAGACAAAAATAAAATGCTGGCATCATCGGTGATGTCACAGTATAACGCCTTCTCAAAGTTGTAATATATTAAGTGATGATCTAGCCATAATAATGCTACTCCAATTGGAGCACAGAAAGGCTAATGGTCCATAGTAACAGTCCTACATAAATCTTAATTGAGATCTGAGAATTTTAGCTCCCAATTTTGTACCCTTTAAAATTAACCTTAAGAGGGGGATCACACAACTTAGTCCGCACCCCCCCCCCCCAGGCCACAACAAACTTGAATGTTCCTCCTGCCTTCATATAAACTATTGTAACCCAAGTTTATGACCCATAAACAGTATTCCAAGCTATGGGTTTTACCTGTTTCTCTTTCTCTATCCTATTATCCACCACCTGTACCCTTTCTGTGTATTTGAAGTGAAGCTCAATCAGCCTATCCACCTTGGCATGATCCGTCTCTTGAAACTTCCCTACCAGCCTCTGTCGGTGAGTCCCGGAACAGTTACGAAGAAGTGCGGCGATAATGGCACAGATGTGCTCTGCATGTCAAAGAAGATATTGGAACTTAGAAAACTGAGATAAATTTTTACCAGAAAGATATTATTGGTCTGTTATGGTCGTAGTGTTAGTTTCCTTTTTAGTATGATTTGAAGAAACTATTTTCCACACATATTAAAACTGTCTGGAATCTACCACTGAGGGACGAGGGACATTTGATGATGTCAACACCACTGATTGCCAACTAAAAAATACTTTTATCAAATAAACACAAACAAGATAGCAGTTCAAAAGTCTATCAATTCAAAGTCACTTGGTCACTTTTATACTACTACAAATTACAAACTCTGCAAAACTGAAGCTGAAGCAAACTGAAGCAAAACTGAAACTGTTCAAAGGTTCCAATTTTTTTTATAGTATAGATGAAACAAACCTTGACATGTAGAACTAAATGAGCTGCATTAGTCAGTGATTTTATTATCTGAATATGTCTCCATAAACTACATCTGATCAGTCTGTAACTCATAACAACGTTGTTCTGTAAAGATATCCTTTTGGAAATTACAGATTAGGTCTATGCTCTATTTGATAGCTCACTGTATTTCTGCAACTATGAAGCAGATCATTTTCTGGAACATCTGCCGAATAGGGACTTGGTAACATGATTAGCAATAGCTCAAATGGCAGAGGTGATGGATACAAAAAAAGCTGCAAAAATACACAAGTAATGAATAATTATACATATCTCACGACAAAATAATATGTAGAATAACAGGCGGGGAAACTTGTAAAGAGTATAAAATGACCTCACCTTCATGTTCCATTTCTGATGGCCCTTTCTTCTGTTTCTTGGGAGTTTTCATGAACAGGGGGAAGATGTTGCGCAAACCGAGAATTTCGATGAACTTCATACAATTGTCGACAGCATTAGGCCCTGTGACTGCGTGGTTCATGACTTTAAGTGCGCTAAACCTGGACTGTTTCTTCTCCCTGAAAGTAGAAATCGTCTAATGTTGTGAAAAACAGTAGTGAGCATGGAAGGGGTAAACAGAGTAAAGAATGGGTTGAAATATAAGAAGAATGGAGGGAGAATAAAGTGAGAATGGAGTAAGAATGGAGTGAGAATGGAGTGACAATTGAATAAGACCAGGGTATAAGAACATAGTGAGAATGGAGTCAGAATGGAGTGTGAATGGAAAGAATAACTGAGGAGAACAAAGTGAGAATGAAGCTAGTATGGAGCAAGAATGGAGTGTGAATGAAATGAATAACTGAGGGGAACAAAATGAGAATAGAGTGAGAATGCGATGGTGACAGATTTACAAGCATTGTCAATGCAAATAGCAGTTCACATACTTTATGTAACAGGTCAATGTTAGGTTCACTGCGATCACATTTTACCCTATTTCTGATACTTATGAGCATATCACCGACAGAAATATGATTGGGAAGTGATAAACAAAGTTTTTGAAAATATCAAAGACAGTGAATAAAGTCAAGTACATTTCAGACCGAATTTATGCATCTATACAATTATTTAGACAACATTGAACAGGTAACATATGTCGCTTGCATTTAACTATAAACAATGAAACACGATTTAAAACAGCAATTTTGTAACTTGGCTTAGATAAATGTAAGTCTAAAAAGTTGTAATGAACAATCACTGAATTAAATGTGAAGAACCTGGAGAAATATCATCATCAACAAAAGACATACCATGATGACTCTCTGTTTCTTTCTTAAAATAGTCCCATTTCTGACCACAGTTTTAGCATGCTGTACAAACGTTTACACATGAGGAAGTTTACTGACCAAAGAATAACACAAGTTTATAACTTGTTTATAAAGTTTGGAAGTATTATTCATACCTGAGCATCAGGTTCATAAGTTGAAGTCCTTCCCCTTTCAAAAATTTGCCTTTATTAGCAGGAAAGAGAAGAGCAGAGCACATGCAGTTGAAGATATTCTCCATCATCTCAAACTCCTCGGTACTGGTTGGGTCTTGCCTCTTAAAGACCTTCAAAAACATGAGGAATCACAGATGTTACAACTTGAATAATGCTGGAAAATATCATTTATATCTAACATCTAACATGCTCAAAACAAAAGTGTCTTCCATTTCCATTATGACAAAGAAAACTGACAATTGCTTGAGTTAAGTTGAAGTGGACATTTTCTTACACCTCGTGAACACAGACGGAGTACTCTCATATTCAATGAACAGGTTAACATCAGAGGAAGTAATTCCCCAGTAAACATTACTCTTCAGTCTTTGTATATCAGTGAAAATTACACTGTAAAACCAACCAATTCATCAAGCATGTTTGAAAATATATTGAATAACAGTAGGAAAATATTCTACTTCTAAATGAATACTACACATAAGGCATATAAAAGCAGAATAAACTGTATTAAAATATACAGGGAGAGGAAAATGTCTTCTTTAACTTACAGCAAGTTGTTGTAACAATGCATCTATACCATCCATATCACCCAGCAGTGACCTACAGCCTGTGAAAGAAACAGGAGTCATACTTCAAAATGAATCAATCTGACACAATCCGATTTTATCTAAAGTTGCTATTACCTAGAATTTAGTCCTCAGTTACATTTTAAACATTCATTCCATTTCCTTTGATAATTTGTATTATTTCAAGAGTGAGAGAAACATTTAGAGCAAAATGTGTCACACTCAACTCAAAAGAGTTGGACTCGATGTTACACTTATTTTAATTTTAAGAAATAGGGTGTTGTTGCTATTAAGTTTCAATTAACATACCCTATGGACATGGAAGGGGGACAAAAGGCAAAGAAACAATGACAAAACTGTTCATGAAAGGTATAACATACTCTAGCATGCATGGTCAAACATTTCACTAGCCTTAGAAACAAACCTTGCTACAGGAGTTACTTACCGAGCACATTAGTGATGATTGTATACACAGATAACAAGTTATTCCTATCAGATGAAAACAATCCTTTTTTTTTTCCAGGTGGTGTCTGTTATCCTATCGAAAAATCCCTTTCCAAAACCTTTCCCGACATTCATGGATTTTTGGTATGATTGATTGTAATAACAAAGGGGTTTCAGTGCAACCTCTGAAAGCCCACCTCACTCTCCCTCCCCCTACCCTCCCCTCCCCTGCCCTTCCCCTTGTTGCTTCAGATCTGGAACTTGCCATAGTCTGGTCTACTTACTGTCTGTGCTCTGCAGAAGAATGGCCAGGATTTCGCTGGCGTAGAGTTTATTTGGTGTGAACTGTACTTTTGGTTTCAGTTTCTTCAGGAGCCACTGCATTAGATTCTGCTGAGCTACTTCTGCACATGAATCAGGAGCAAGCTCCAGAATGTTCTCAGTAATTCCTACAAGAAACACACAGACAGATACAAAGATGTATACACACGTACAGATGTCTTATGTTCATCAAAGTTTTCTCATGGAAAATATGGAAAGCAGTACTTAGGGTTTGGTTGACAATGTCAACTGACATGTCCAGTTTCTGCATTTTCCAACTCAAAGGTATTTCATTTGGAGAAAACTACTTTAAAGAAACTGAGGAAATTTGCTGCCTATATATGGATTGAGAACATAACACTATACTGAAGAAAAACAAACATTTCAAGTTATGTTTTACGTTGCACGTGAAAAAACAAAATAAATCAAATCAAATCTAATCAAAAGAGATCTATCAATGAAACCAACCATTCTTTTCTTGTTTGATGATGGTAAATGTTGTGTATGCTCCTTAGTATGATTCTTGAATACATATAAGATATTCTTACTTGATATGGTCAATGCTGTGTATCTCTCTTTGTATGCATTTTGAATACAAAATATGGTCTTATTTGATATGGTTAATGCTGTGTATGCCTTTAAGTATGATTCTTGAATACAAAATCAATTTTGTATTCCATGTAGTAAAAGTTGTGTATTGCACTTTCCGTGATTCTTGAATACAGTTTACATTCTTCTTTGATATGGTCAATGTTGTGTTTGCCACTTAGTAAGATTCTAGAATACAAAATATATTCTTACTTCGTCTGGCCAAGGCTGAGAATGATTCTCAGTATGATCCTTGAAAACAAAATACATTCTTCTTTGATATGGATATGAGGTGGATTTAGAGGGATTGTTTTTAGAACACAGAAAATGTTCCATCTTGAACACTGTCAATGATGTGTGTGCCTGGATTTTTCATGCAACTAAATAGTCAGGAGGCTATGATGGGGACATGGTGTATTTTGTTCTTGATGCCCTGGGTTTCAATTTATGAAGATGAATCCTGATAAACACTCTTAAAGCATAACAATACTGTTAGCAAGCACGATGACACTGTCTTTCTTTACATAAAACAAGCTGTCCCTTTTATTTTTTAAATTAGCATCAACAGTGACTAACAATTGCTGGTTTCACACAAGCCTATCCAAATAGCACATCGACTAAACAGGAGCTATTGTACCGATTTACTAGCATGACAGGTTGTACATCCTGTTCCAAGGCTCAAAATGCTGTATTGCAAACAATCTCTGTAAAATAACACACAATAACAAAATGGTGCATAGCATACAATCTCTGTAAAAATAACACACAATAACAAATTGGTGTATTGCATACAATCTCTGTAAAATAACACACAATAACAAAATGGTCTTTAGCATACAATCTCTGTAAAATAATACACAATAACAAATTGGTGTATAGCGTACAATCTCTGTAAAATAATACACAACAACAAAATGGTCTATAGCATGCAATCTCTGTAAAATAACACACAGTAACAAAATGGTCTATAGCATGCAATCTCTGTAAAATAACACACAATAACAAATTGGTTCATAGCATACAACCTCTGTAAAATAATACACAATAACAAAATGGTCTATAGATAGCAATCTCTGTCAAATAACACACCATAAAAACATGGTGTATAGCATTCAATTATACAATCTCTTTAAAATAACACACAATAACAAAATGGTGCATAACATAAAATCTATAAAACAAACACACAATAACAAAATGGTATATAACATACAACCTCTGTAAACTGACACATTCACTGGGATATGTGTCTTGCTTCTTTTGCTGTACTCACCGAGTGTGTTGTGCATCCCATTAGCTTCCTCCTTGACATTATCATCCAGCCGTTCCAGATTTGTGATAAGAGTTGCAACAACCTGCTCCTCCAGCTAAGGTAAATGAAGATGTTAGAAAAATGAAGAAGAAACTGCAGTATGAACGTAAAAAAATAGTAGCAGGAAAGCACTTAATGAATAAGTGAATAAAATACGTAAGAAGTAGAACATGTTACTCTCAAGAGTGAGCTTAATAGTAAACAGCAAACATAACCTTTTCTATATATACAGCTATTTAAATGTAATAAAGATTGTTCATATGTGTAGTTAAATACTTTGTGTGTACTCTATAGTGTAGCATAGATCATTACAGCTGTGAATTGACTTCAAGCAACGGTTGTCTATGGTGTGGCAAGAACTGTTGTATTCGACTAAGAACTCGGACTATTTCCTGTTTTTAAAAAAATTCCAATTAAATGTACTCTACAATAAACATGTTGCATAAACCACCTTCACTTTATGGCTAAAGTTGTGTTAATTTTAGAGCTGGTGGTCACAGTATCCTACTGTACAAATCACATTATCCTGGTGAAGAGGACGAGAAAAGTGAAAACCCATGACAGAAAATCATTATATTTTTTTATGTCGGATTCTAAATTATTAATTAATCGCATGTTCAGTTAAATGTTTTGAAATCTCACTGCAATATTCCTTATACTGTACCACACTTTTGTCTGGCAGTTGATATCAAACCTAGGATCTACACACACTATAAAGATCAAAGTTCCGCAACTATTGGAGCCCTTATCTAGGTCCGACCGTTCCTTACCAGAGCATCGATGAGAATTCCAGCGTCTTCCTCGTTCTCCGTCAGGATATCCACGTCTGTCAGCTCCTGAAGGAGATCTACTACTGCTATGGATATGTCCACATTCTCGTGGCTAACCAGCTGGATGAACGACTTGACAGCGTTCAGTTCTACCAGGTGGTGATACATTTCAGGGATGGTGGCGATCACATGCAGCTCCTGAATAGCATCATTCAACTCAAGTTCAGAATCCATAAACCTACAATGGGAAGAAGAAAAAAATGATTTCAAAATATGATTGCAACTCTGCCTGTACAGTAGTACACTATCGTAGTACACTATCTTCCGAAATATCATAAAGAAGAACCTCCAAGTATCACTAGACGTATCTGACCCTGCTTGATGAGAGATCATGTTTTTAAGGATGTTGCTGCCACTTCTGCAGCGACCCATAGGTAGTGGTACATTCTTGTCAAGCAATGTTGTTGTTACGTCTTTACCACAGAAACAGTCACATCTTTTTAAATCCCTCAGATGAATTGTAAACTTTAGGCTTTATGGTGTGACGATTCTGGCATGTTTTTAAAAAATGTTATGTTTCTCAAACTCAGTTTGTTTCTCCTTTCCATGTTTAGATCCTATGTTAAGTATTTCTAGCGTAGCCTGTCACTATGAAAATTCTGTGAAATTTCAAATCAACAAATCTGTGCAGAGAAAAGTGACAACTTCTATATTCAGCATTGCTTCTGAAGGGATGTTCGACTCTGCAATCTGTGATGTACTGTATGCTTAAATCTGTCGCCAGCAAACCAAAACCACCATGGGAAAATTTGCAGAGGGAGACCCAGATCTTTCTTCCAGAGTGAAATTACTCGGCGAATCCTTCCATCATACGTTAATCTTGTCTGATAAGCGACTCAGCTGGTCATACCGAAAAACAATGGGATATCAATCGGATAAACAGAGGACTTGCTACATGCAGTCAGCACTGTATAGAAAGTTACCACTGTGCATGTTCCTCAAAATAAATTAATGAAAGCAGTTGACTCTAACGAGGGAAAGAAAATAAATGGTTAGAGGCAATTACATGGCAGGTAAATGAGAAGTATTATACTTAGTTAATTTCTACTGTCAGCTTGGAATGAAGAAAGTGCAGATTTAAAGGAGAGAGAGACTAAAAAGACAAAAAAAGAAGAATAAGAAACTCACTTTTCAGGTTGATCAGCAAATTTTATTCTCATTTCTTGGTTCCTGAAAACTTTCTTCTCAAAGTTGAGAATCATTTTCCTTAAGGCAGCATCATCTAGGGAGGGACCCTAGGAAAAGGAGGAAATAATAAGTGAATGGTATACAGCTGGCAGACAAGTTTCAGTGCAATCTCTGAAGCCCACCTCACTCTCCCTCCGCCTACCCTCCCCTCCCCTGCCTAAGTTGCTTCCCCAACCCCCCCCCAAAAAGGAGAAACAGACAGAAATGTGTTCAACTCATGGTACAGTTATGATTTGCATTCAGAGACAGCAGCTAGTATCACATAACTAGATCATAGGACTAATGTGACAGTGACGTCTGTTGAGTTTGGGCATGGCTGGAGTCCCCCAAAAGATACAGCCTCTCAATTTACAGAGATCATGTCACGGATAAAACTACCGTCATTGGCTGCTCCCAATGTAATAAGTGATTTAAACACCTTTTTGTGCCATAAAGAATTTTTACATGTTTACACTAATTTCCCTCTATTGTTACATGCTTAAAGTTTCATTGTTTCTAATAGAAATGAATGAGAGTACTGTGCATAGATAGCTGATTATTGAAGTAAAATCCAATTAATGCAAAGCACAGAGATCTTTGAAGTTGATCTGTTCATTTAAAAACTGCCTACTGTATGTCACTAGTTGTACATTACCACTGGTTCTTGCTCCATCATCTTAGCAATTTCAAGTTGTTGCTCTTCTGTCAAGCTGCTGGTGTTTTCCACCTTCTGCTGCTCTTTACCTCTGGATCTTTCTCTCTTTGCTTTCACTCCATCTAAGATATCACTTTCATCACGATCGTCTCCTCTCCTCTTTAAGTTTGGCTTCCCAGGCTGGAGGCAAGAGGATGCAAATATTTCCAGATTTACAGTACAAATTTGGGATGTTGGCAGGTATAGACTTGCAAACTTTGAATTGAATCTTTTATGACTGGTGAAAATCATCATTTTTAACCTGTACATGTATGCTATTACTATTAGTGGCCTACTTCTTGACATAGACCAAGCAAGACAGACCATATAGCCTAGAGTAGATCACAGGCATTCCCAAGGTATGCCACACATTTAGGAAGCATATAAACAAAAAAAGGCGAGAAGATCGCAGGGCCTATGTCAACGTTAAGCTAAACCCAAATGCAAAACATGGTAACTGTGATTTCAGCTGAAATTTACTTTAAAAGTTTTGGCTTCAGACATGCCACATTCTGAACATTGTAGACGTACATTGTCATTAGAGCTATCAAGAGCCTATCTACTGCATATGAGTTAAATATTTAAAAAGGTGATCAATTTTCTCATTATTTATTAAAGCTTTCTTGTTCTACTGTAATTTGTATAAACTATGTCATAAGCAATGAATGTTTGCCAAAAAGCCCAGGCCCTTACTATAATTTGTAAGGAAGTCTTGGCCTTGGACACATTTCCGAAGACATACTACTATACTTTTGCATTTACTCTGGGATCTTCCGGCGCTTTCTTTGCACTGTTTTCTTTATATATAAATATGCCTACAGTATGACGTACGTTGGTAGCGTCGACGTTTATGATAGTCCAAGCTACTGTGATTTATTACATTGATATTGATTATGATATACTGAACACTGTGTTCCTTTTCGTTAATTACAACTATCAGCATGCTTTGAACGTATTCCGCGAGAAAGTTACGAACGTCCCACCTACAGTATTAATTGCTCTTCACTTTACCCGTCAGCGTTCCTTGTAGGTTCCCGTTAAAATTGAAAATTAAAGAAATAACCTGCTCAACAATTTGTTTCCCGATAACCTTACCTGAAACGATAAAAGCTCGCCAACATCCATACTGTTTAATTTAGATTCGCGGTGCTTTATTCAATCGTATGTACTTTTAGGTTAGATTTAAATATTAAGTGTTTCATTCTAGAGCGACAGCAACTGGGCCGCGCCTATAATTAGTTACTAGCCAATACAATCACTCAATTTAAAAAAAAAAATGTGAATTAGCCGCGCCTGCATTTGTGATAGACAGCCTCCAGAATCTCACAATTTAAATCCCTTCCTAAGTGTTTCGTGTCTGGCTCAATAAAGACTTACTGCTAAGCGTTATGACTGGGGGTGTCGCTACGAATGACATGAATGTTTCATGAAACAGACACATATGACTCTTTCTACACACGGTAGCGCGCAGTATGGCCACGGGAGTCATGAATTTCTTCCAAATTGCACGAACGCAAAGTCGAAGGCCTACTTACACCGGTAACCTGCAACTAGACAAATGCAAATAAAATGATGGAAAAGATATGGCAACATTTTGCACGGAATCCCTTATCCAAAGTGAAACTTACTCAAAGTCATAGGGTAATTGGTTATCTTCTCATTGTCCAGAACGGATAGGGGAGGGGGTAAAAAATCGAACCGATGAATCCTGGATACGGACAGCTGCTTATTATATACCTACCAAGGATGCATAAGGAAAGCCGATTGTTTATTCGATTGTTTTAGTTCTTATATCTGACACTAGCCTGGACTCCGCTTCCACTGATAAAGCTACTAGCACCAACATTACCAACGGTAATCCCTTCGATATAGACCTACCAAGGGGACTCAAAATCTGCCATTTGAACATCCAGGGAATCCGCTCATATTATGATACACTGAAACTGAGTATGGCTAGTAAGCCATTTGATGTCATCACACTATCAGAGACTAACCTGAATGATAGTGTACCGGATGAAAGCATAACCCTACCTGGCTTCACCTAGTGTGAACGGAAAGATGGTACCACCTCCAAATCTCATGGTATAGCGACATTCATCTCCAACACTTTGGTGGGACGTAGACGTCTGGACCTTGAGGTAGACCACCTCGATTGTCTATGGACTGAAATTATTTTACCGAAGACCAGACCAATTTTGATTGGCTCGGTGTATCGGTCTCCCAACTCAGATTTTGTTTACCTGAATGACATATTGAACAATATATCAAATGCATTGGATTGTAATTATGAAACTTTGATTTTAGGTGATTTCAATTTAGATCTTCTTCCCACTTGCAAGAAAGGTCTTACTAAGGATATGCATGATTATACACGTCGGAATGAACTCAGTCAAATGATTTCCGAGCCCACCCGTGTGACTCTTCACTCACGAACCCTCTTAGATCACATTTATGTGAACCGTAAAAATTATGTCACTCAGTCAGGAGTGATACCCACTAGTCTGAGTGATCATAGGCTGATTTATGCTGTTAGAAGGGCTAACAAACCCAAACGTATTCCCAGAAAGATCACTACTAGATCTTTCAAACGGTTCCATCAGGAAGCTTTTATTGATGATATCTCTAAAATCCCATTTTAATAATAATAATAATAATTTATTCTTATATAGCGCTTTACATCAAAAGAATGATTTCAAAGCAGCTTCACAGAAACGCGTAAAAAAATACAACTTAAAAAGTATTACAGCTTAAAAATAATACAATCTAAAAATATTGCATCCTAAGAAATACAGAAATAAATAACTAACAATAATTAATAAAAAACAAAAACAAAAATTCAGAAATTAAAGACAAAAGCAATATAATATGACAGCATACAATAAAACTAAAATACTAAACTATTACAGCCGAAGAAATAGCAACAATAAGACTATCAAAACAAAAATAGAAAATAAATTTCAATATAAAACAATCAAAACATGGCAAGGTGGTAACACAATCAATATGACTGGAGGTTTAAAAAGAATAATACTTTCGAAAAAGGTGAGTTTTAAGGTGTGCCTTAAAAGCATTTAATGATGGAGCTGCCCTGATGTCATTGGGGAGTGCATTCCATAGATCAGGTGCAAAATAGGCAAACGATCGTGCGCCAAAGCTTTTTTGGGCGAATCTGCCAGGCTCTAGTCGTATCTCCATAGAATGTCTGTTCCCCTGTCGTGTGCGATTTGCAATCTGCATGGGCTCTGGAAGAGCCTGACGACTGATCAGAGAGCCAAGATAGTGAGGGGCAGTGCCATTTATAATATTGTAAGTTATGACTAGAGACTTAAATTCGATCCTTGCGGAGACAGGTAACCAATGAAGGTCAATCAATATGGGTGTGATGTGTTCGTGCCTCCTGCTCCGTGTAACCATGCGTGCTGCCGAGTTTTGAATCAATTGAAGACGTGCCAGTTGCTGTTGCTCAATTCCATATAATAAACTATTACAATAATCAAGGTGCGATGTAACAAATGCATGAATTAATCTTTCTGTGCTTGTGCGATCTAAGAGCTTACGAATTTTCCCAATACGATACAATGAGTATGATGCTGACTGACAAATCATTTTGAAACATGACTTGACATAGAACTGAATTCATCAAATTGCACTCCTAAATTTCTGACAACGGAAATGGGTTTAACATGAGTAACACCAACTCTGAAACTAGGTATGTCTGCTTGAACTTTTCGGAACTTACTGTGAAAATGAATTACTTCTGTTTTGCTATCATTGAGTACAAGTCGATTTGCTGCCATCCACTCACGAATATCATCTATGCATTTTTCAGGTATGAATTTCCAGTCAGATAGATTTTTACACGAAAAATACAGTTGTGTATCATCGGCAAAAAGCATAAAGTCAATATCATTGGCTAAAATAATGTCTTCGAGTGGGGATGTATACAAGGTAAAAAGAATCGGCCCAAGACCGCTTCCCTGTGGTACACCGCAAAATAATGGTTCATCGTCCGAATAACAATTGTCAATACAGACACGTTGAGTACGTCCTCGAAGATATGAATCGAACCACTTTAAAGCAGTACCATTTATGCCAAACCGATGCTCCAAACGCTGCAGTAAAATATCGTGGTCAATTGTATCGAATGCGGCGGTAAGATCGAGTAGGACTAAAATACACTCTTTATGATTGTCCATTGAAACTAGAATGTCATTTCTTACACGAAGCAACGCGGTTTCTGTGCTATGGTTTCTTCGGTATGCAGATTGAAATTTCGAATAAAGAGAGAATTGGTTAAAATATTTTCCTGTATTGAAGGTCTGGATGATATTGACCTCATGTGGTATACTTGGAAAACTCTCTTTAATGAAGTGTCTGATGCCCATGCACCTCTGAAAACTGTGACTGTTAAAGGTGAGCACACTCCCTGGGTCACTGATGAGTTCATCTCGATGACCTGGGAGAGGGATCACCTGAAGAATGTCGCTGAGAAACATGGTTCACTGGACACTTGGGCCAGATACAAAAAATGTAGAAACAAACTCAATAATCTGGCTTCCCAACTAAAATGTGAGTACTTCAAAACCAAAATTGAGGACACTAAAAATGACTCCTCTAAATTATGGTCTACCCTTAAAGAAGCAATGCATAGTAGCAAACACCATATTGCTAGCATAGTTGATAATGGTATTGTTGTTAATGACAAGTGTGAAATTGCTAATGTCTTCAACAATTTTTTCGCTAACATTGGATGTGAGCTAGCTAGTAAATTCGATTCTAGACCCCACACTCCTTCCACAAATGATACTTTATGTAATTTCCGGTTCCAGACAGTTAGCATTGACTCAATTGAGAAGCAACTAAAGGGCCTGTCTGCCGGGAAAGCCACTGGCCTTGACAACATAAGTGCTCGTTTGTTGAGGCTATCTGCCTCCCACAATGCTCCTTCTCTTACTTATATCATCAACTTCTCACTCTCTCATGGGGTTTTCCCTTCTGACTGGAAGACTGCCAAGGTCTCACCATTTTTCAAAGATGGGACACACAGTCAGGTCGACAATTATAGACCTATTTCAGTTTTGCCAGATGTGTCAAAAATCTTGGAGTTGTTCATGATCAACTGTAACAGTATCTAACTAGTAACAAGATCCTTAACAAATGGCAATCAGGCTTCAGACCTGGTTACTCCACTACTACGGCTCTCAGCTATGTGGTTGATGATATTTTGTCAAACATGGACGGTGCCTGTGGAAGAAAGAACTACACTGGCATCTTGTTCCTTGACTTTAAAAAAGCTTTTGATACAGTTGATCATGACATCTTGCTTGACAAACTTCGGTCATATGGAGTTGTTGTCTCTGCATTGGATTGGTTCGGCTCTTATCTTGCGGGCAGATACCAAATTGTTCAGATTGAGAACCAGTATTCAGATATGATGGGAATTGCATTTGGCATTCCACAGGGATCTATCATTGGGCCATTACTATTCTCTATATACATAAATGATCTTCCATCTGCCACAAGTGAAAGCCAGGCAATTTTATATGCAGATGACACAGCTGTTATTTTTAGCTCTGAGAAAATATGTGAAATACAGCAGGTTCTCTCTACTGATCTTATTCTGATTGGCAAGTGGCTGGTCAAAAACAAATTGACCTTGAATGTAAAAAAGACCAAAAGTATGCTTTTTGGCACACCAACCATGATGAAGAGAGCTGACCCTCTCATTCTCCATTATGACTCACATGATATATAGAACAGGTTCATGTTTTTAGGTACCTTGGGGTGCTTTTGGACAGTACCTTAACTTTCAAAGACCATATATCTATGATTTGCAAGAAAATATCCTGCCGTCTTGGGATGCTTGGGAGGGTTAAGAAGTATCTTCCACACAAATACAGGATTATGGTGTACAATAGTTTGATAAGCCCCCACTTTGATTATGCTAGTTGTACCTGGTCTAACACCTGTGCCAAGTATAAAAAATGTCTGGTATCTCTGCAAGGAAGAGCTGGTCGGATTATTCTAGATCTTCCTAGGACTGCACCTACAGCTGATGTTCTCTCAGCTCTATCCTGGATCCCTATAGAGCAAAGATGGAATTATCACCGTCAGGTTTTTATGCATAAAATCCACATAGCAGCTGCTCCTGACTATCTCTGTGACAGGTATGCCCATGTCTCCTCAAGTGAATCTGCCACAAGAGCTTCTACCTCTGGTGGTTTCTGCATTCCACATTCCAACACTACTTGGGGGAGACGTCGTCAAACTTGCCATGAGGGTTAATCAATGGAATGCACTGCCTCGGCATATTCGTATGTGCAATAACACTGATACCTTTAAAAATAAACTAAAATGTGCAATTAGAAATGGCCTGGCTTTCTGGAATCTTTGAAATCGAATTAGATTTTTATATTTATATTTATTTTTTTCATATCTATATTCTGTATTTATTTATGTGTTCTGTTTGTTATATTTTGTATGTTTTATATGTACAGGGATCCTGGGGAGAACACTGGTTTACCAGTGACAGGACCCCTGGTTACGAATAAAGTTAATAAAAAAAATAAAAAAATAAAGCTTTTAACATGAAAGACTCAACGACAAACATATAAGAGTTAATAAAGGACTCAAAGGTAAAACCTGAGCGTTTCAAGTTCTCTGGAATAGAGAAGTTTGTGACATCAAACACTCGACGCCAAACCTGAGTGTTTCATGAAACATCCTTCACTAGCACTGCCCATACATGCACTAAAGGCTTGTGTCATGAAAGACTCACTGCCAACCACGATCGGAGGTTTCATGAAACCGTCATTTGCATACTACATGAGGCACTCAAAGTTAAACGTGAGTATTTCACTATAGTCTCGCAAGGAAATATGAGTTATTCAATCATTCAAAAAAGGAAAGGCAAATTGAGATACGAAAGACTCATTGCCAGGCCTGGGGGTGCCATGAAACATCCACCACTATAATACTATTCCATGTCTCAAAGATGAGCGTTTCACCAAGGAGTCGAAATGAAACATGAGTATTAATTTCGATCATTCTGTATGGAAAGCCTTGTGACATGAAATCATCAATGTTTTCAGCCCGGGGGTTCATGAGACATCATTCCCTATACTCCGAGGACTGAAAGAAAAGTTTCAACAAGGAGTGAAAGATAAACACGAGTGTTTCGCCAATTACTTAATGTAAATCATGAGTGTTTCAATTATTTTTGAAACTAAGTCAAAGGCATATGTCATGAAATTTAAATGGTAACGATGATCTCGTGCAAAATCCATGATTGTGTCAGTAGTTTAGAAAGTAAAGGGCAACGTGAGTCACTCAACATCGGTCCAGAGTTCGTTCTCATTCAAAATTCCACAAAACTTCTTTTGTTTGATGCTTCACATTTGTAAAGTTAGCCCAGCACAGTACTTGAAGTAGCACCTCCTGTTTAGAGTAGTAGCGCCACCTTTTGGCGTTCCATATTTTATGACGTCATTATTCCGGTCACATGTGCACCACTACCAAGGATACTACTGTCAGCTGTTATGTTATGTACGTTACAGTAGGCTACGTGATGTTTTCATTGTTGTGGTAAGCACATACTACTGTGCACCTGTCTGCATAATTATAAGCTTACCGTAACGATACCTATCTGCATAGATGGTGTTAAACGCAACAATTGTAGAAATTTTATATACTCTCTTCAGCTTTGCAGGAATTCTGTAATGTTGGATCTCTCATTTCTTTTTATATCGAGTCATCATCAAATATCTCACGAATTGAACCTAAATGTTTCATTCCGCTTGGATGTATCGAGCGCGAGAAGTACGCTCCCGAAACGTAAGTACAGTATATAGACCTAATACTTATACTTAAACTAGCCTAATTACAGGCGAACCTTAGGGCCCACTATTTCTTATTAGGGCCTAACTTAAGAATCCGTACCAAATGAATGGGAAAGCGGGCCCTTATTAGTACTAGTACTACAACTTAATTGCTAGCCTAATGTTACCATGCTTATACTTTGCGACAATTATAAGGTTACTAATCTAACGGGGACGTTTACTTATAATTGTCGTAATCATTTCGACATAGATATATCGGCAAGCTATACTCCTAAATGCTTCATGAGAGAATTATAGATGAGGAGTCTAGGCTAATGATAAGGCTAGTAATATTAATCCATAATTAAATATGAGACCCAACATCACAAGACGCAGTTAGTCCTATGTATTCAATCTCTCAGTTTGGCACGTAACACTGACAGTTGGGATATAAGCCGAATTCACTTTGCCTCACACTAAGAACTTAGTCCAGGGTGTGTTCTTTTGTCCTCCAAGTACAACTAGAAAAGATCTAGGCTAACTCCCGTTAATTTATAATTAGGCTTATTAATTCGACCTACAGTATACCAAGGTTAAAACTAGTAGGCTACTACTTACTTGGCCTAGAAGTGATCTGTACAGTACTATTACAGATAACCTGTCTCCTGTTTCCCCTCTTGGTTTGTTCCATTTATTTATTAGGGGTATTGTACAGCAAGAACGTTGATTTGTCCTTTGAAAAAATACCTGACTACTGTGACTACTGGGTGAAAGTCTGTATTTAACCGTTAATATTTATCTTAATAAGTGAGGGATGTGAAAGTTTCTTTTCGACTACATGACAAACAACTTTTGTGCTGAAAAATTCCCCTAACAAAAATTGAAATATTCCAACTGGGGCAATCAGAGGCATGATCTGTAAGGGAAGAGATCGGTGGTTTCCTTTAAATAGGACTTTCTTTTGTAATCAACAATTTTAATCAACAGTTACAATTGCAACCATATAGACTGACTGTAGGACTGTGTTACCAAATAACATTCTCTATCAATCAGTGACACTAGTTTATAATGCCATTGGGTTTTACATTTTATATTTTTCATATTTCTGCATGTCTGAAAACCATTACTAATTTGAATGTTTAATTTGTTTTTAGCTACTTACAGTTAATTGTTGATGTTATTGACCCTGACATACAGTACTACATTTATTTGCAGACAGTGTGCAAATTTCTGTGATCCTCAGGATTATATTTCAATTGATTAACATATCGATTGCAAACTAGAAGATATTATGATGCCGGATTTGATATTCTATGACTCCTCCTGAAGACAGACGGGTATATTACTGTGTACACAATAGTTCTGTAGGAGACTAATATGGGATATATATGGTTCAAAGCCACACTACTGTTACTTAACTCCAATCTTTTTGCTGACTTGCTGAATGAGATGATGCATGTTAAAGTCAATCAATCTAGTTTTCATGTCTAATGGAATTCCTTTCATAATCCAACATTTTGTCTTGATTTTTGGCAAATTTATCATCAATACTGAGCACTTGGTACAAGATGAATGCTGCTCATTTGTACTAACATGTTTTCTTTTAAAATACATATGTATATACTTGTGAGTAACTTATTAAAATTTTCATAAGAAAATAAAAGTATCCTTTTCAGGCTGTACAGGACTATATCTTGACATATTCAGTTAGCTAATCATGTGATTTGAGTGTGAAATGTTCTTTGTGCCAGATGCCATTTTTGAAGATAACAATATTTGCCTTTGAACTTCTCAGATGTGTTGGAAACTGACAAGCCAATCAATCAAAGTGTGCTGTTTTGGGGGGGGGGGGGGGAACAAATTGTTTCTGCACACATGCCAAAGTACAGTATGGTGTCTGTCTCCACAAACAGTAAGAGCTACAGTAGGTTGGGAAAGAGAAAAAAAATTGGTTTTGCATGGCTCTATAATCTTCTTGTGGTTGAGCTCAATATTTTCAAGACTGGCATCAAATTAGGTGGTGAAGTAAGTGTTGTTGTGTGAAATATCCCGGACAGTAGTTTGGTTAAGTCTTGTTAACGATTTAAAGTACAAGGTGCATCACTGTGTATACAGCTGTCTGCAATGCATGCGCAATAAGATGTATACGCAGTATTCAGAAAATCATTTCATAAATTGTTAACTAATGTATGCTCTTATCACATGAACAACATATTTTCATCTTGGAGATTCTTCTTGCTGTATTATACATATAAAGGCAGCAATTTTTATTCTCAAGGTTTCCTTTTTGCTTCATCTTATAAATTCCAGTAGAATTTCACTGTGCACCTGTGTTCACTCACCAACTGATCCTATAGTCAGTGTTTAAATCAACATGTGGTAAGATTGCAATACATGGCATGCAAATTTTATTCATGAATGCAACTTTATTTATTCAGCATGTATACTCGTAGCATGTATACTCAACAGATTTGTCTTGAAGAACTCCAAAGACGTATTAATATAGTCGTTGATTCACTGGTCATACTAGTTGTACCTAGAACCCAAGCTAAGCATCTAGCCAATGGGCTTGTGCTGGGGAACTTGAAAATGAATGTCAGTGGTTTATATGCTTCATATAAGGTATTGTAGAGTACAGTAATTCCCCTAACCTCATAAAGTTTTTGATAACTAGCTAAATAATAATGAAACATATAGGAATATAAATATATATATACAGTCTATACCAATTGCCCATGTCAGTCTGTGACTATAGTAGTTCATTCAGTTTATAGATTACAGAATTATCCACCACATACAGTAGTGACTTATTCAAATTTCTCATAACAAATTAAAAGTATCCTTATTTCCAGGCTTTACAGTAGTATATCTTGACATGTGCAGTTAGCAAATCATGTGATTTGAGTGTGAAATGTTCTTTGTGCCAGATGTGTAGAAATGATATTTGCTTATTAATTTACACTATAATCATTTACTGTACCTGTACTTGCCATTTTTCAAGTTAACAATACTTGCCTTTGAACTTCTCAGATGTGTTGGAAACTGATAAGCCAATCAATCAAAGTGTGCTGTTGGGGGGGGGGGGGGTGGGGGTGGTGGGAAACAAATTTTTTCTGCTCACATGCCAAAGTACAGTATGGTGTCTGTCTCCACAAACATTGGAATACTCTCCCACTGTCCCACATATTTAAATTGAATTATTAGTTAGCAATTGATGAATTAATCATGCAAGTCTAATATCAACATTGGGGAGGATCACAATTTCTCTTTCAAAAACAAATTGTGGAGTTCTTCATGTATGCATGTAACTAAACCATAATTTACTAACATTGCATGTATCGTGCATGCCCATGTGATCACTATTCATAATTTGTACACTATCACTTATTAAAAGCTCACGATATACTGTACTATTCTTTCTAATCTCTCTCATATCGACTCTCTGTAATATACATTTGTTCCATTTTTTTCGTTCATTTTTAGTGTTTTATTTTTATTTTGTGCACAGAATACTGTAGGGTCGGTCCAGAGCCCAGATCTATCTGGGTTGTTGATAGAATTTGAAGTACTGTTTCATTTGCATAAATAGCTTATATAGTATATTAAATGTTGTTAACTAAAAAACCTCGAGTAGTAATTAATTCATGAAAAGGTTGATATACAACAATGAATAAAAAACATACAATGTAAAGTAATTTTAGGTGATTATTGGCCTTCTTCTTACAATGTACCATCTATAGTAATTAAGCATAGAAGAAAGAATTTTGATAGCATTTGCATACTGAATTTAATGATAAATGCAGAATGTAGTTGTTAGTTGTTACTGGTGAAAAGATAGTTGAATCTCAAATCAAACTTCTATAATTTAGGTTCGTGTAAAGTTGTAAAGGCATGTATGCTTGCCCCAGGCTTACTGCAATTTGTAACACAAATGTGCAGTTAACAGTAGATAAAGTACAAGGCTGAAATGGGGTAGTACAGTCAGTTGTATTCATTCTGTATAGGACTAGAGTAAGTGTATTTGCGTGGTAACTAACTACTGTACTGATAAAATAGCACTTTGATTTACCTTCTTCTTTTTTAGTGGTCTAACTCTCAGGTTGTGTAAACTTTCTTGAAGGACATTCCTTTGTCAATTTTATCAGACCCACCAATGAGGGTCAGATTCAGCTAGCCAGAAGAGTTGTTGAATAATCATTTAAGACAAGTATATACTGTAGACTCCAGCAAGTTAATATTTGCATATGGAAATGTCAGGGACTGCTACTTGTCCAAATAGCAGCCCTTGCTCAGAAGTAAAGTTTAACTCTAGGCGTGACAGAGATAGTGGTTAGGTTGCGGGGAGACAGCTCATCGCTGGTAAAATATCCACCGATTACATATTGATGGATCACCATGGTACTACAGTAACTGTCCCATAGTCATAATGACGATTGGTTGATGGGCCATTTAAGGGTACAGTACATCATGAATTACATGAAAGATAAAGAATAATTGCATCTCAAAATAAAACTTCTGTTCAGGTTCTATACCAAGTCGCAAAGAAAATGCTTGCATGACAGACTTAACTCATTAGTCATATTTGGTCTTCGCTTATTTTGATTTCATTTGATGCTAATGAGAAGTGCAGGAATCTTGACTCAAGTTGTTCCTAGTTGTTGATATATTGATATCACTGTCAGTCGCTTTTCCATACAGTAGGAATGGCTGTTGTAATGTGTGGGTGTTCACCTGAATCCAGTCTGTCATGACCATTTGAGCACAAGGGTCCAAAAATTTACTATTTAAAGCTACAAAGAAGCCTTCTCTTCTGATCACCACAACCACATAATTTTGCATCACAGAATTAATATGCTTGGGTTTGATTAGGATGAAAACAGAGGGTGGCATTGCTTAACTGCATGGGTATGCTGTTTAAACTGCTCCCCTTCTCCTCCCCTGCTCCCATGCACAGTCCCAACCCCATCATCTTGGGACAACCTGCTCAACATCCACCAATTTGGTGTCATGAAAACATCATTTTTTCCAGTCATTTGAGCCATGGCTTGTAATGGATCTTCCTGGGAATTAATCTCAATTAATTTTAGGTCCACAGACACCTATGAACAATGGTGTCCTACTCACTCTAATAGGTATTAGGAATTATGTAAGTAGCTGTAGCTCCCATCAAAATCTTCAAAGATTGACCATTTTACAAGGTTTTTCTGATTTCTAGTTTTATTTATCATGAATAAACATTAATTAGCTAATTGTGCACATTGATGATGTACTGTAAGGACAGTGACTGCCAACTTTTCTGTTATGTTATTCCTTTGTTTTCACAACCGTCATTTCAAGGACACCAAACAAAGGTCTGTGGCCTAAGGCGATTTTTTTAAATGTTTCATTTTCTTCTTCGAAACAAGGAACATCACACTATTGAAATAATATACATGTGGGCTTGTAATTCTAAGGGGTTAACTTGTTAAGGCCTAAAATAAGAAATGTTGATGAGCGCAACACTCCATGTCATAGTTTGCACACTTTTTAATGAGTTTCCTAGATTTATATTTCAAATGTGTATATGTTGGAAACGAAAAGAGCTTATCGAAAAGTTTTTCGAACAGATTCTAAATGAGGTGATCACACAAAACAAATGTAGGAAATATGGGGCAAATTGGCTAGGTGTCCATTGTACTTACTTTAAGTCTACTATACAGTGTACATGCAGTCTAGCCAATTGCATCATGTACTGTACAAAGGTCACTAGGAATATTAAATGATAATACTGACCTACTGTAGTGTGCTAATTATAACTATAGGCCCATTGGTCTACAGTACTTCAAACAAGTCACAGTAACTTTGACCTATAATTACGTTGTACATAGCTTTGCTTTCATCTGTGGTGACATGTACTGTATATCATTCCATTTAGAACAGGCCTACTAAATGTTAAGTCTCAGGTAAATGGAGATTCATGCATACAGTACTTGAGCACTGAACAAGAAGTCTCTGTATATTATATATGTTAGTTCACATGAAAACCATAAAAACCAACTTTGTTACCACACGTACAGTATATTTATTTACCATATTGATTACCATGTAGCTAGACCCTGAATAGTACAGTTAACTTAATCAGCTATCATCTTCCCTATCATTTCCAATTATCATTGGTTTACCTTATCATTTGATATCATTTATAAGGTGATACTATAACAAGTGTGTAAACATTCAATTGAGTCTGTATACAATTAATGATACTTGTGTACTGCTTCTGTTTCAATGGCGCATTGCATACACTGTAATTACAGTAACAATGGTAAGTGGATCTGTAGATCTATGTTATCTAGTCGAAATCATTTATTCTCTTGGGAATAATCTATTAATTAATATTCAAATGCTGAATGAGCTTCTTTGTTTTGTTTCCAGAAAGAGCAAAGTTGTTTGCCACTGCGGAAGTAAAATAAGAACAAAGCTATCACTAAATTATATTATAATGCCATATATTCATCTTGTCTTTCTTGTCACATATAAATGGAGGTTTAATAATTGAGGAACCAAAAACATTTCTGTCCAATGGATTGAATGATTTTGAATGATTTTGAATGATTTTGAATGATTTTGAATGATAAGTTTGCTAAATAGTGGGTAGAAACTTATCCAACTGAAATATAAAAAAAGTGTTTTTTTTTTACTATATATGGACAAATTTGTAATTTGCATTAATCAGCCAACTATATATTGCAATTGCTCCCTCTATTTTCTTGTAACACACTCATGACTTTTACTTTCATCATCTATTCCCCTCTTCGTCATGTACAGGAAGCCAATCAACAAGAGTCAACCACGAAGCGGAAAGCAGCCAGTGCTGTACAAGGAAGCATGAGCAGTGGTGACTGTATCAACGAGAGCAGCGGTGAAGACAGCAGCAGGCTAGGCTCACAGTCACATGATCCAGCCGCTAGATCAGAGATCAGTAGTGAGTGGTCAGCAGCTGTAAGTAGTAGGTCCGAGAAGATCGTGGAAGTTAACCAGGACAACTCCCTAAGGGAAGAGAATCATCCTGAATCCAGGGAGGCTGCTCAGAGAACGATATTAGAGAATTCTTCTCATTTTGCAGTGCTTGCAGTTAATGACATTTCGGGAGATCCCGGAGGTGTAACCAAAGAGAACGGTCATCCTCGAGATAATGGGAGGAGTTCAGATTTATTATCACAGACTGAGGCAAATTCGCATGTGACTATAAGTAGACAACAGTTGGAAAACAGTAGTATTTTAGAAGAATCCCAGGATTTGAATAACTCCAGTGTAAACGCTAGTGACATGGGTAACACTCACTGGAGTCACTCCTACACGGGAGTTCGACAACCGGTCAGTATGAGGGCGTCTTGTAGGTCGGACAGTGCCAAACTCAGCGAGGACCTCAACGAGGTTTACGTGCCAATAATTGGATACGAAATGATGGAACAGAGAGCCAAGTTCACAGTGAGTCAATTTTAAACATATGTGTGCAAAATATGCTTTATTAATTATTTAACTTTCTATTTATGAATTATTTAACTTTCTAATTGGGCAAAAGTACTGCTAGGTATTTACAAAGAATATTGTGAAGCTCATAATGTGTATTTGAATCGTGTAAAAGTCTTGAAAAGGACTGTTGCAATGATCCTGGTGAAGTTTTATTCAATGCCTATACCTTCCACTTGTGGTATGTTGTAGGTCACAGGTTCATTTTAATTTTTTTTTGTTTCAAGCAAACAGGTGTATGTAAGACTACCAAAACAAAAGGAAACAAAAATTGCTTTCTCCTATTCCTTCATAATTAAGTTTTATTGTTTACCTAGGAAATTAATGAAAATTTTATGAGGATCAGTACATTCCTTTACTAGGCTTCTAGGGTACAAAGTTCATCATAATATCAATACAGTCAGGTTCATCGTAACTATTGCCCAAAACTTTGCAATCCCTGAACTTGTGAAACTTGAATCTCATCCAATCCAAAATCAAAACAATTGAAGATTGCAAAACAAACTAAAATTGAACATACTGTACATTTGTTGACATATAGATATTTTTACAGTATACAGACTTACTGTTTATAGGATTAGATAAAAACCATGTTTTGTACAGTGAAAGTTGTAAAAACTTTCCCTCTTGCTACAAGCTGTGGCAACTTCATACTGAGTCTACCCTACAGTACTTAAATACAGTACATTAAAATACATGTGAGCTACACTGTACATGTATGCAAGCTTAGTCAAGATACTTGGATAACTGGAAGTTCCTCTTTTACAGACCAAAGATAAATTTACTTGCTGTGTATTTTCTTTTAAATTGAGTCACCAAATGGTAAACTTTTCAATATTCGAAGGTGAAGAAAGTTACAAGCACTAAGCAGCAGGTATTGTTTTGTACTCTGAACTCAAGCAAAAAATGCAAAGTATTTTCAAAGTTTCAGAATTTACAGCGCTTACATCAATTTATTGTAATTAAACTCGTAAACTTCTACCAGTTTTCTGAATTTCAACCCATTTACATGTTTGATGCCGAGATGGAGAACAAGATTTGACTGTTAGACAATTGTTTGTGCAACTCTGTATTATGGACAGTATGTAGTGTAACAGTAAGTTGTGACTTGTGGTGTGCCTATAGAGGACTGTAAAGTTTCATACTTCAGCAAGCTCTTAGATCTTTTCAACCAGATTTTTTGCCCTACAGTAATATTATGCAGAATTGGTGCACTTTGCAGGCATAGACAGAGCATGGAACCAGTAAAGAGCTGTTAGTATGTAAATTCAAGTCTGGGCTGTCACTAAAACTGGTTTACCAAAATGTTCATTAATAAACAAAAAATTGGGAAAGTATCGTCTCATTGAGCTACCGAAACATCTGATACTGTACTGTGGTACTCTACTGAACTGTGTGTACTGTAGCTGTACTGAGAAGTTCCACACTGTGTCTGCCGTATCAGCCTGAGAGATGATATGATATCAGCTAAAAGTAATATCACGTCATGTTTTGCCCAGCTTTCATTGCAATGTCCAGGGTTGTGCAAGTTGGAGCACGTACAGTACCTATCCTTTCAGAACAGATTTGTGTGCCAATTGCATTTTTTAAGGGAAAAGTCTGGTTATCGTGACAAAGCTAAATTTCCATTCTTTCGCAGAATTATTTCCAAACAGCTGATGACATTTACTTCAAATTTGATTGAATAAAACCAACCTCCCCCCCCTCCACCCAAAAAAGAAAAGTCCTTTTGTGATCAATCATTGAAATGTTTTGTTTTGCAGTAGCTGACAAACCTACTGTACTGTACGCCCAACATCTGTTGTGGCCATTCAAGGCTAATTTCCTGTAATAAAGCATCCGACAGCATCTCATGTGTATACTGTATGATCTGCGAGCTCACAGAGAACAAAGGAACAAGACACGCCGAGCCTTAAAGCAGGGAGTTGTTATGGAACTCCCTGCTTAAAGTCTAACTTTAATAGTTAAACCAGGGAGTTGTTCCATAACAACTCCCTGGTTAAACATGTGTGCTGTACATACAGTACATAATTTATGCGCCTCTTTCAAAAACCACAACAGTAATGAAATAAAGGTTTATTGGAAAAGGAAATTGTAAAGCAATTGGAGTTTGTATTTGAATGACCTACATCCTGTAGCTTAACATCTTTGTTTACCACTGAGTGGAGAGTGAGAGGACTATATACAGCAGTCGTTAAAGTTTAATTGTTCTGAAAGATTTGTAAATTTTATACTTTTTTGAACAAAATTTACTGTCTGTTTATAATTTTAACAGACAGTTTCCTGTTGATGGTTGTTAATAAATTGATAAATATTATCGAAAATCAGTTTTGTAATATAAATTTAACTGCACTGAGTTTCGGTAACTCTACCCCACATTGCCAGGGATATACAGTATAACTTTTGCACTTGTCTCTAACTTTCGTCCAAAGATAACTTCAATTATTTGTCAGCAACTTGATTAATATGTTGAACCCTTACAGTACAGTAAATAATGTCACAAACTACAGTAATGACATCACTCTGAGATTACCTCCCTCACCACACTAACTGCACTTTTGTTCTAACTTGTCTACACTTGGTAACCTTTTTAGTTACTGAGCACTGTCCTAGAGCTCTCAGTGACTGAACTGTTGTTCGGTATTGATCTATGCACCCTCATGACATCACCCAAAGCATCTACTAGAGATATTTTTGAGGATCAGACATTTCTGATATATAACCTACTTAATTTGAAAGGTTTCAACTAAATGGCAACGGGCAACCACTTGCAGTTCCCATGTCAATCTTTCCTTCAGAAATGCTTGTTTTTGAGGAGACAGGTAAGTTTTTTGAACATTTAAAAATATCCAAACTAAGTGAGTTTTGGAATGTTGAGCATGTAGAGTAATTCCAGGTTAATGGAAGCACTGAAGTGCTAAAAATGTTACCAACTGATGTACAGAGATGTACATTTGAGTGCATATTTAGAATGGAACCCCTCAATCAAGTGATCATCATTAAAATATATGCTCAATTGATTTCAAACCTCTGTGAAAGTTACATTAGGCACTCATTGCATTTAACTCATTAGTATACAGTACATGTGTGCTTTGTCTGAGGTTTTATTGCATACACTTACAGAAAGAGCCTCAAGTGTTGAAATCCTTTGCAAATTCTGTTTCTGTTGTTCATAGGTATTAGTTGATTGGCACTTGGCAAGGCTATACAGTATATGTTAATTATATCAGCTGATGTTTGTGATCCTCTTACAGTGTTACATTTACAGTAAGTCTGTATATAGTGTACAGTAGCAGCTGCTATATTTGTATATTTATTTGTTTCATCACAATTTGCAGTGTGACGGGAAGTCTCCTATAAAGCCTGTAGGCTTAACAGAGTAGGAGACTCCCCAAAAAGAAAAAGAAAGAAAAACTTTAGAATAGAAAAAGTATCGTTAATAGTAGCATCTACAATGATGAAATAATCGAATTGACTCTACTTGAAATTAATAATGTTAATAAGCAATCCTAACAATCTTTATAATGATCTTAATCGCAAACATACACAAGAATAAATCCATCAATAGTGAGAAATAATTACAGTTTGGAGATTCCTTTTGAATACAGAGTAAGAAGGCTTATTCTTAACATTATCCTGGAGATTATTCCGCGTTTTTATAGCACGAATACGAGGGTTAAAAGAACTTAAAGTACTTCGTTGGGATAAAACATGGGCTTTATTACAATGGCGTGTTTGATGTTTGATGTTTGACTATATACAAAGATCTGGTCTCCATGTACAGCTCTAGGCAGAACACATGCATGCAATTATTGCATTGCTGTACTTCATCTAATCTAGAGCATGCACATTTACAGCAAATTTCTGAATTTTTCAATTGATTAAAAAAAATTAACAAGTCATATAAATGTATAAATTCTTGAATCTTGATGAATTGTAGTAAATTTATGTGAAAATCTTTATTAATTTTGGATGTAAGAAAAACTTGAAAAGCTTACAATTGATTGATCAATATTTATTGTACAAGTATATGCATGAATACTGTTCTGTACATGTCAAATAATCAATTTTTGTAGCATTATTTCTTTTTCGGATTTACAGAGTATTAACACTGTAAATACTGTGGCTACTGTACATTAAAGTACTAGTGCATATCTGCAAAGGTTTGAAACCAGATTGAAAAGTACAAGATCAATTTTGGTTTATTTATGGTCATGCATGTACTGTACATGTGATAGCTACTGTATAGGCGCCAACTATATTGCTAGATATTCTTTGCTCACTTGAGCATCCAGTGCAAGCTTATTTCTAAGGAGAGATGTTTACATATGTACAATACGTATATTTATCTGCCAAATACGCTACAGTATGCTAATTAGCTTACAGTGCTCACCTGTATTCAGAGTTGAAGACAACTTCTTTACAGTGCATAATTTTATCTGTCAGTTTCAAATTGGTAAAAACTTAAGCATTTATATTTATTGCACATGTGAAACTTTACTAAACTGCAGATTCATGTACTACTGTAGTATATAACTTCATAAACACCTGTACTACCTGTAGTTAATCAAAGAAAGGTGGCTATGAGTTTTCTACAAGTTGAACAATTTAGTTTTAAAGCTGGGTTAAAATAGGTATTGTATAAAGACATATACTGTAATAGTGCGGAAATCCATTACATTACCTTTAGAAGTTGGGCAAGATGTGTAGTCTCTATCTTGGTTATTTTTTATCTTAAAAGGTAAAATATTTGAATCTAAATTTGATATGTTTATACTGTATATATATATACACTTTTGTACACAAGTTTGGGTACAGTTTTGTAAGTATACCTATAGCGATTTTCATTTCGGGCAATTGACCTGTTAACGTCATGTGATTCAATTTTCTAATCCTTCCTGCTTTCTTTGGAAAGAGATTTCTTTGTATTCAGACCCACAAGACTCTCCACAACTTCCGCTAACTTTTGTTTTTCTATGATTGAAACATTTCCTGACACTTCTTGTGCCAACAAGAGATATTTCCATCTAAAGTTGTATATTTTGTGTTAAAAGTTTGTTATTTCACAATTAGCTAGCTTAGGTTTAAACTTTGCAATTTATTATTTATCATGATGAAAAGAAATCATAGAAAGATGTTGGTCCATCGTTCATATTTATCCTGTGCACATTCTTGTATAAATGATTCTTAAAGTTGTTTTACCATAGATCTGCTTCTCATCAATGTTTTAATTGTTTGGAAAAAAAATTATGCATGGACGATTGGCTCATCATCACTTGTTCTAACATTGCCACTTACTGTATCCCAGGTCTACAATGCACAGTACCCTTACAGTACTGTACGATAAGACTGTACAATTTTATAATGCCTTGTACAAGGTTTGGATATGTTGTTAATTAGTCATCCCGAACCAAAACAAAGTTTAGGCCTTCAATAACTAATGAATATATTTATATAAACACTAAACAGTTAATAGAAACGTTCATAACATGTTCTGTTATATACATGATGAAGCCAAAGAAAACACAAGATAGGAATATATGCTGGCGTTGATAATTTAACATGTTTCTAGTAGATTTTTTTCTAGATTTTTCATTTAGTTTAAAATAGCTCTGAATGTAAATTAATGCTAGCTATAGGTATACAGTGCAGTTGTATTTTGGGCTGATTTTGAGCTACTGTACGGGCTGTGTACACTGTACATAGCTAATAAAGTGTGTACAGTACCACTTATGTGAGAGGCAGTAACTGGTTTGTGACACTGCAGGAGGGCGTGAGCATACCGTTGGGGGGGGGGATGTAGGCATTTTTGATAAACATCCTAATGTCAATCATCCTAATAATAAATTAGATAATAATGCTACGTATGTTAAATAGGCAGAAAACCTTTTATTTTGTTGCTTATAACTTGGTGTTCACAGCCAAATTTTCAATGTCAGATGATGGCATGGGTCAAATATGTGGTTTGCAATCATTGCATTTTTTATTTCTTCTCTGAAACAGTGTGGCGGTGATGTTGATAACAGTTTTTTGAGGAGGTTGCAAAAAAAGCAGAGCTCTAGGTGGTCACCTCACATAATGAAAACCAGCTCATACTGTTTGGATAGCACACAGCCAGTAAGGACATGTGTCACAGTATATAATGACCTAGATTATTCACTCCTACTGTAGTATGAACAACACATGCTCACAGTGACTCAAATATTGTTTGCTGAGTGAGGGTCTAAGTTTAAAAACACATCTGTTTATATTCTCACATGACTAATGAAAACCAGAATTTTCCTTCTAATATTTATTCAATTACTCCAGAACTATTCGTCTCATTCCCACACACACACACACCTACACAAAACACAATCCAAAAGGCCCATAATTTAATTGGAAAGATGGAGAAGTATTCTTTTTTAATTTTTCAGTGTACATAGCCTACATACAGTATACTGTACTGTTTGTAAAATATGTTTTGCGTACATGCAGTGTTGGGATGTGATCCTGTGGGAGCTGCAAGGGGTGTGCAGCTCGGCCTACAGGGAGCTGGGAGATATTAGTTCTAAGGTAAACCTGTGTGTAGAAAGTGATCAATGAAATTAAAAAGATGGGAGGCATAAATGGACAGTTACTTTTGACAGATGGAGCAGAGTAAAAGGCTATGAAACAATGAGGAAAAAGATAGCTAGGTGACTGATAGGCAGATAACAGCTTGATATCATCTGGGAGGGGGGGGGGGGAAGGAGGGGGTTGCCTCAGACCCAGCACCAACCATGAAATGGGAGGGATGTACAGTATGTGAATATGTATTTTATGCTCATCTTGTTCACCATATATACTTTAGTTAGCACTTTTGTGCTTATTTTCCTGTCTCCATGCCCACACAGCATACATACTTGCTTCACTGTGCATACAGAAGTTAATTTAATGACTGCTGTGCTGTACAGTATGTCTAGAAATTAACCAGGTAGCATATATGTTGACTGATGTACTGTATGTAACATCAGTTTTAGTATCCTCTTCAGACCCGTCAACTCTCCCAGTTTTACCGGGAGATTCCCGGTTTTTACCCAAATCTCCCGGCCTCCCGGTTTCATATTCTATTCTCCTGGTTTTTTAATGTTTCATCATTTGCGACATTTCTGAAAATAGCTAACAGTTAGTCCTATGCTTAACTATTAGCAATTCCCCACAGTAACGCTGAACAAGAAAGGCTATTCAGTGTAGTTCACAAGAACAAGACAGACAGTCGGTCAAGTCTCAAGCTTGATGGGACTCTATCTAGCATATTGGCCATGAAGTCACAGTACCCAGAGTCCACTGTTCCCTGTTTCAAATGGAAGCCTACTGAAGAAACCCTGGAGAAAGCGAAGCGAGCTGCTGTAAACTACAACAAGAAACACTGGATTGTTCTCTCACTGTTTTGCATTTGTAGACTATACTTATTTAGGAGTATTTATATCATTTCAGTTGAGAATTACCAACCTCCCTATTTTCCCCTTGTTCTCCATATTTTTTGGCCCTGAAAAATGTTATTCTCCCTATTTTGGGGTCAAACAGGTTGACAGGTCTGCCATGTTTTAAAAATGACTTAAAAGCAAACAGGTTGTGTTTCTCATGATATTGTCATCACTTGTCAACATCCCAAAATATGCTAGAATGCCTAATAATGGTCTCTGGATCATGTCAGCTAGAACCTTGGAAACTTTTTTTACTGCCTAACAATATAGTGCATCTTCCATGGATGCATTTTTTCCCCTTTAGAACAGCTGAGATCATTAATTGTCTAGTTTTCACATAATTCCTGGAATGGTCTGGGAAAAATATGTGCAATTGTAAGTACCGATAGGAAAGATGTAGCCCAAACATTTAGTGCACGTACAGTATTGCCATGCAGTGTCTCTAATATATTTTATGTACACTTAATGAACCCACTGTGGTCTTTAAAAACTAAATCTGTTGGCACATAATACGATGCGCAATGCCAGTAGTGGCAATTTTATAAGAAACATTTAAGAGTGATATTGGTTTCCAATTTTGACAAAACTCTCTAGGCTTATCACCCTTTTGAATTAGGGTAATTACACTATGCCTCTGTGCCAAACATAGTGAGTTTGTTTCATAGCCATGATTTAAAGACAGGTCTGATGAAAAGTTGTCCAATATCCGAAGCAATTGCAGAATACCCCGCAACTTACACACAGAGGGCTTTCTGAGAACGGCAGTCAATTATTTCCTTTAAGGAATTCCTGTCATGATATGTGAGATTCAAAGTGTTGCAGGGTATTTTGAAATTAAGCACAATATCCTTCTAGATAAAAACAGATTCTGTTCCAGTTCAGGATTGGGTTTTTCTTTTGTTTTTTTGTGTGTAAGATTCTCCTTCACCCTACTTGAACTTGGATTCATGACTTAACTGTGCCATGCCCCAAAAGTGTGGCAGCAGTTCTAAAACATTCCTGTCATGTTCAATGTCTACAGTTAGATAAGGAAAGTACAAAGTAGATGTAGGGATGGAGACAGGTAAGTATATTGTCGCTCTTATTAATCCCCTAACTGGTAAAAAGTCTTGGGGAATCTAATGGAGAGGGGAACTGAAATATGGTTGCATAAGTTTGTAATGAAATGCAGTTACAGACTTACAGTACAGTAGCTCTGCTGTTTGACATGTACAGTATGTGTATGTGTACAGTATATATTACCAACGGTACAGTACAGGGTAGCATACTGTACGTGGTGTTTTTTCCAGTGCAAGTTTTTCAGATCCTGCAATAAAAGGATCACAGATTAAGTATAGTATTCATGAATAATTCATCGGTATTTTTATCTGAAAGTTAAAAGAGTCCTGCCCAGTCAGTGGCCTGCATGTGTACTTATCATTCATTGTACAAGGATCCTCTGCCATATTTATCTGAAGAAAGAGAGCAAGATTTGATGTTTTCAAACCTGGCAAAGTGACTTGAAGCCTGAATAAGTCTTTTCTTCAGAATTTAAAAAATCCTCCATGTAAAGAGAGCTCTTTGAACTGTATTGCTTCCTAGTGAGCTTGAGTGCATTCATACCAAACACTGGTCACAAGTGTTTATCCTAGTCATAGCAGAATTAAAGGCTAGGATTTAAGGTTGTTTTCAGCACAGCTATTAATGGACTCACCTGAAGGTTGATTGATATAAACACATTTTCTCTCCAGAACTGACAGTACCACTCAAAGGTTAGCTCTACGTAGTACGAATGTAATACTGGTAAAGCACAGTACAGTATGTGTTGATTAACCTAAAATGTGTTAAGTGGACACCTTGCACAGTATGATTCCTTCATACTGCTCCATACAGTACATCGCTCCATACATTCATATACTGCTCCATACAGTACATTGCTCCATACATTCATATACTGCTCCATATAGTACATTGCTCCATACATTCATATACTGCTCCATACAGTACATTGTTGCATACATTCATATACTGCTCCATACAGTACATCGCTCCATACATTCACATACTGCTCCATACAGTACATTGCTCCATACATTCATATACTGCTCCATACAGTACATTGTTGCATACATTCATATACTGCTCCATACAGTACATTGCTCCATGCATACTGCTCCATACAGTACATTGCTCCATACATTCATATACTGCTCCATACAGTACATTGTTGCATATATTCATATACTGCTCCATACAGTACATTGCTCCATACATTCATATACTGCTCCATACAGTACATTGTTGCATACATTCATATACTGCTCCATACAGTACATTGTTGCATACATTCATATACTGCTCCATACAGTACATTGCTCCATACATTCATATACTGCTCCATACAGTACATTGCTCCATACATTCATATACTGCTCCATACAGTACATTGTTGCATACATTCATATACTGCTCCATACAGTACATTGTTGCATACATTCAAGCACTCCATACAGTACATTGCTCCATACATTCACATACTGCTCCATACAGTACATTGTTGCATACATTCATATACTGCTCCATACAGTACATTGTTCCATACATTCATATACTGTTCCATACAGTACATTGTTGCATACATTCATATACTGCTCCATACAGTACATTGTTGCATACATTCATATACTGCTCCATACAGTACATTGCCCCTTACATTCATATACTGCTCCATACAGTACATTGTTGCATACATTCATATACTGCTCCATACAGTACATTGTTGCATACATTCATATACTGCTCCATACAATACATTGCTCCATACATTCATACTGCTCCATACAGTACATTGCTCCATACATTCATATACTGCTCCATACAGTACATTGTTGCATACATTCATATACTGCTCCATACAGTACATTGTTGCATACATTCAAGCACTCCATACAGTACATTGCTCCATACATTCATATACTGCTCCATACAGTACATTGCTCCATACATTCATATACTGCTCCATACAATACATTGCTCCGTACATTCATATACTGCTCCATACAGTACATTGCTCCATACAATCATATAGTATACTATTCCATACAGTACATTGTTGCATACATTCATATACTGCTCCATACAGTACATTGCTCCATACATTCATATACTGCTCCATACAGTACATTGCTCCATACATTCATATACTGCTCCATACAGTACATTGCTCCATGCATACTGCTCCATACAGTACATTGCTCTATACATTCATATACTGTATGCTTGATCTCTGATCAGGATAGTCATGTAACATTAGAAAACCCTCAAAGATAGTATGCAGGAAATGATCACTTAAATGAGTACAGTATAGTTGAATAATTGATCGGTACCTGGAAAATCATATTCACAGATTCAGACTCGATTTGAATTAGAATTCAATCACAGTATCGTGCATGTATCATGTAAGTTAAATAATACTTACTGTATATTGCTACATTTGCTGCATACAGTATACATGTATATCTACAGTAGCACAAATCTAATTTCCTCATTCTGTGCAGCAGGATCTTTGCCCACACTCATGTGTCTGTACTATTAGACTGTGTGCTTCATGCACTATCATAAATATATTACAGGTTATCAGTAAATGTAAGGCAAGAGAGAAAGAAAAAATGAAAATAAAAGTATGACAAGGAGGAAGTGCTACAGAAAAACAAAATACAAACAAATGTAGAGAATTTAAGTGAAAATTCAGCATTTTAGTAATTGTATCCATAAATTGGACAGTTCTCTTAATCTCTTTAATAAGTATATATATATTTACTGTATTCCTTTTTTTTCCACACCAGATTCACACAAATTTGTTACAAAAATGTAGGATGTACAGGAAAGTTCAACAAAATCAGGACATATGTTTCTTTCTGTTCAAAATGGTATAATACTGTATAAGATTAGCCATTACTTTAATTACAGTAAATGTGTACTCTGAACGATGCCTAGATCTCATCCCTGACTCGTCTACAGGACATGAAGGCTATCGGTTCCATTCATATTGGTATCCACTAAAAATAAAATTAATCTGTTTGTTCATTTTGGCTAATGACTATAATTATTTTAAAAAGCCACAGACTTATTCAAAATGTTATGTAATGCATAGTTACTGCACTTCTTGCTTACCTGTCTCCCTACAAACTAAGCACTCTTGCTGTACCATGTCTAGAGTGAATGGTACCCTTGTCGACATACACTGTAGGCTCTCTACGACCCGTTACTACCGGCCAAAGCACTGCAATGGACCTGGACGTGCCTTCAATTGTTTCTTTGAAATCAGCATAGTGTTCTTGTGAACCCTCCCCCACCCCTCCCCCTGGCCCCATCCATCACCTATCCTGATCCCTCCCCACCCCTCATCCCTGGCCCATCCATCACCTGTCCATACTGTAGTAATTTTTTGCATATTATAATAAAGCATTTTATGTTACATATTATATGACAGAACTACACTATATGTAGTTGAGTTGAGAGTTGGTCCAATTGGGCACTGATATACCTGTAGCCCCTGAGTTGGAAGTGGGTAAAATTGGGCACTGATATACCCGTACCCCCCTGAAATGGAAGTGGGTGAAATTGGGCACTATATATATTTGCGCCCCCCTGAAATGGAAGTGGGTGATATTGGGCACTGCTATACCTGAATTGGAAGTGGGAGAATTGGGCACTGATATACTGTACCCGTACCCCCTGAATCGAAAGTGGGTGAACCTGGCAGAAGTTCATGCTCACTCCCATTTAGTGGGAAGTAGGTCAATGACAGTAGGTGGTGATATGGTGCTAAACTGCAATACATGTAAAATAGTATGTACAGGTTCTTTGTTTGATTGTGCATCCACAATAGGCATAATAAGGACTGTATACTACAGTAGTTCTCTAATTGAGTCTTGTCTGAGCAAATAACTGAACAGCTAATTGACAATATATTTACTTTACATGTACAGTATGTTGATTTTTCCGCCCTTTCTGAACTCCATGAATGCTCTTAAATTCCAGAAAATATAATGTGATGAAATTGAAATGTAATAATCTACACTTGTCTTAAAGTGTATCTTATGTCTCACTTTAAATAAATTACATTTGGTCAATGTTCATTTACGTTTTGTTAAATTTGTTTTCTTCTACAGGTATTCAAACTTCATGTACAGAAAAATGCCAATGAGTCCTGGTTTATATTCCGTCGCTTTACAGACTTTGAGAGACTTAACAGTCAGGTAACGTTATCAGAAACCATCTTAGTATGGGCACATTATTTATTTTTTAAATAAATTAAGTGATTTTAATCAAAATTTCAGTTCAAGGTTAAAGTCTTCTATTGTCTGACTGCAGACTACAGTTGTTGTTGCCTCAGATTTAATCACAGATATTACTGAACGAGATGTTACTGGCACTGAGTTACTTACTTCACACACGTACAGCCAACTATCAGTAAAATCACACATGTATGGATAACATCTGCTGCACAGTTTAGCACAATAACCAATTTTAATTTGACTGTATATTGCCTCATTATTCCACAGTACTACTCTACTGTAGGTATTTGTAATGATGGTGCTATAAGATAAAGACATCATCTGTTTGCCTTGCCATGAGTCATGAAACCTCGAAACCCAACACAGTATGCATCAGTGTAATATTAAAATGCCTCATAGAGCTGTATTAACCTCTCTCTTTCTTTGGCTGGATAGAACATAACCAGATACTTTACATTCATGTGGCAGTGTGGTCAATACGTTAATGTTTTCAGAGGTCTTGCATTTAGATGTTGGGGGAATGTTTCTTTTTATTTTGAGGGGGGAGGGTTCTTATTGTGGCCTACAGTAAATAAGTTTACATGACATCAAGATACGGCACATATGAATATAAATAATTATTCTCTGGATAAATATACCTGTTATAAAATGAAATTTTTAAAAGAAATAGATGGAAATTTGCCTTTGGTACTGTATGTTTTTTTCTTCTTTTCTTTTCCCTGTATATCGAAAGAAGTCAATTATATAGATTTAAGATAAAGAATATTCAATCTTCATTAATCCCCAAGTCACACTGTATTGTATGTTCTACATACAGTGTATATATATCATCAATTTATAATTTGGTCACTGTGATTTGGCAGTTTCCTGCATGGTAATGCTTGAAATGTTAAAAGAGAAATTAATTTGTGCTAAGTATAGTTCATTTAACATTTACTGTATAACAAAATAGAAAAACAAAGCAGAAGAATCAAATGCCCCCCCCCCCCCCAAACAGAACCCTTCATGTATATATCTTATCCACTATATGCCCATACCACACTTC
This sequence comes from Apostichopus japonicus, assembly GCF_037975245.1. NCBI lineage: Eukaryota > Metazoa > Echinodermata > Holothuroidea > Aspidochirotida > Stichopodidae > Apostichopus > Apostichopus japonicus. Next base: position 19,571,902 of record NC_092563.1, on the reverse strand, counting down.
AGCTTTGCCTTTTGTTCGCTTTAGCTTCCTGCCTACCACCCCCCCCCCCCCACTTTGCAGTCCTTCCACTATGTGTTGTTATTTTTTGTTTTTTCCACAGCTTAATAAATCAGTGTCCCTCACTTAATGTTAGAACAATGTTGGAATATCATTTTCTGTGTTCTCTCAACAGCTTGCCTATCTCTTTCCAAACTTTCGTCTTGCCCTCCCACCCAAGAAGTGGTTCGGGAATAACTTTGATCCCATGTTCCTGGAGGACAGGCAGTTGGGTCTTCAAGCTTTCCTCAATAATATTTGTGGACATAAAGACATTGTTATCAGGTACATAGTAGATGAAATTTGTCTTAAATTAATTCAGTTAATCAGGTTGTTTGATAACGTTATTCAACTAAAATCATTCCATGTATAGTCCTTTGTGTGGGGGTGTCTTGGCTCTTTTAACAGGAGGATTTCATATACAGTATGTGAAAAAAATTAATGGACAATTGTGCACTTTAGAATCTGAATCTGGAATGGTTGTACTTCTGGTAGAGGAGGGGGAGGGGGTGTGGGGGAGCTGATGGATCTTGAAGTAGGGAGACATAGGGGTGCAATTTTAGAAGTTACCAATTTCAGAAGAGTATGGTACGTATAAAATTTGCAAAGTGTGACAGTAGAGAGGAAAACGTATTTTTGTTCACTGATAAATATCAAAATAGGAGACCTACCAAGGTAATTGGTGAAATTTCTATCCAAAGGAGAAATTCACTACCCATGATGTAATACAGTATTTATGCTCTTGATTGATCACCTCCACCTCCCACCCCCCTCCCCCCCCCAAAAAAAAAACAAAGCAACCATTAATGGATAAATAAAGTACTGAAATACAGTAGCATCAAGTTGGTTTTGAAAGTGATATTTATGATCTAAGCAGAGCTGACAAAAGTCTTCTTCAAGTTTGCTCTCTGTACATTTTGATTAGCCAAAACAATTAACATAGATACTTCAGAGTGCCACTAATTAATGTTTCCTTTACTTACATGTAGTTAGATGGTGATAACAGATGTTGCTCATAAAATGTGAAGGCTTTTATGTGAAGAATTTTATATCTTATTTTAATGTGTTTTGTTTTTCCAAAATGAAATTTAGCTGAAGGGACATAAACAGCTTTCTAACAGCTTATAAAATGATATAAATTTGTATGTTATTGTTTCCACTAACTTACAACATTTTGACTGATTATAAAACGTTTGAATTTTCCTTACACTCCTATAGCGACTGCGTTCGGGAGTTCCTCTGTGTTGATGACCCCCCAGGACCGCACGACAGCCTAGAAGAGAGCAGAGTAAGAAATCATATATTAGATCATTATAGGATCTGGATTCTGCACATTTTTACTTCAATGGCAAAGCAAACTAGAGTTAATCTAATTCAAGATTGTAAGCAGACTTCTGGTGAAGCCTTTTAGATGCAACTTACCATATATATGTCTGCTGGAGGGGACAGTGAGTGCATTGTGTATGCTATTTATTGGCACTGATTGAATTGTGGTGGGATTTGAAATTTTTTAATTTTATCAGAGGTGGCTAAAAGAGTATCTTGTGGCAAGGATGGTTCAAATCATGTCAAGTGTTTAGATGTTTCAATGTCTGTTAGAGCTGTTAGCGGTATCTACTGTATATAGGTAAATGTTCAGTGGGTGGCAAACATGTATAAACTGCTGTGGAATTGTCAGAAGTAGCACCATCAGTACAGTAGATATCAGAGATGAAGGTTGTTGGGAGGGCAGGGGGAGAAGAAGGAGGATGGACATTCAAGAGTAAACACCAATATTTACTGAAGATAATTATTTAAACCAATAATTAAATTACTGGTCATGGTAGTTATGACTGACTCTTCAGAGACTAGCAAAGTGTGTCTGATAACATTCCTTGTTTTGAAGCACAAATAGTGTTGACTCTTGTACATACTGTATGTCTACATGTTATGTTGATTTCATACTGTTGTGTAACTCCGAACAAGCTATTCACACAAAACTGGATACGCCTCAACCTCTAAGCCAAGAGATCTATGTCGTTTTCCACCACTTTTACAACTCTCTGTAATGTATTATAACACATACATCGGTAAGCCATCGTAGTTAATTTTGTGTCCCTCAAATGTTGTCATGATGACCATCGTAATCATTGATGGACCTTGAAAAGTATTTGCTCAATTTCATTTTTCCCTGCTGGGATTTGGATGGATGATACGTAGATGCAACAGATTATGTGTCCTTGTCTCCTCAAAGACACTCTGTCCTACTGTATACTATCAAATATCAGTTAACTGCATGCTTACAAAAATTAATATATAACTTGACCACTTTACAATATAACACATAGTTGCATTTTAATGTATGCTTTAGTGTGCCAGAAAATCATTTACGGTAGATTGAAATTTGCAGCTATATATGTACTAAGGTTTTAACCAGCAGGCATCTAGGCCAGGTATATCAGTGACCAATAATTTCACGATTATGCTGCTCGCATATCATGCTGGGAATTTTTCATAGCTTCGGGTGCCTGTTAATTGGACCTCAGAAGGGTATCAATTTTACAGGAAATATGTGATTTTTAATATTTGATTGAAACAGTAGGAGCAAAAGAATTCAATACATTTGGTTCTATAGAGGCCTGAAAAAAATTGATTTTCTAAATTTAAGCTATAAAAACGCTCAAGTTTTGGTGTGACAACACAATAGTGTGTGTATGTAATGTACCAATACTGTACATACAGTGCAAATCAATTTATTTCCTTGAAAGGTTGCCAATAGGTGTTTATACTTTAACTTTAAGTTATGGAATTGTTAAGAAGATAAACAGTCTGGCAGTAAGACTTTGTTGATGTTTAACCTTGGGATTACATGGAGGCTCTTTTCCATTATTTGTGCGTTGTTTGTTTTGGTTGTCTGCCAACAGTAATATATGGTTGAAATATGTGAGTATTTAATCCCTAACAAAAAGAACTCCATGTTTGATGTATACAGCATACAAAGAACTCCCTTCACTAACTGTACTGTACTTTATAAACTACTGTAGAACTTCACAACAATTTATGAGCACTTCCAGGTTAAATATCCTTGGACAGTGATGAAATAACAGTAGCTACTGTTAGAGGGATTTTAATGGCATAAGTTAAGTCCCCTCTTCCACTAGTCTACCCTCCCCCCCCCCCCCTCATGAAAAAGGAAGACATTTCCATCATAATATAAACTGAATAAGGACTGAGAATATATCAATCCAACAAATTAGATTTTGTAGTTTGAATTTACTTTGGGAATATTTTATTCCCAAAGTAAATCTTTCCCAAAAGCGAAATAAATTGAAGACATTTTACCCTCCTCTTCCCCCCCCTTCCCTCCCCTCACATCCCATCCCCACTCACAGCATCCCACTTGATTAGTTTAGGTTTATACTGTAGAGTCTGTGTAACATTCTGTGCCATTCTTAATCCTGTGGTTCTATTGCCTTGTTAGTTATATAATTTATGTACTACTTGTTTGAAGTTTATTCCTCTTTAGAGTTCCGTCACACTGTTATTACTTTCGTTGTTTTTAATTGTTCTTTCCTCATGCAGGCACTTTGCGAGTCCTTGGAAGAAACAGTTTACAACTTGAAGAGAGAAGTGGCTGAGAGGGACAGAAAGATTGTAACGCTGACAGAAGAACTGTCCAATGCCACGAGGAGAATTGAGTCTCTCACCATGCAGCAGATGATGTAAGAATGGCTTTCAAAATTTAAAAAGAAAAAAAAAACAAAGAATGCTAAGAACGTCACCGCCTATGACGTTCAAAAATATGTCTGAACTACCCGTGTAAAATATAGCTACAGTTTCAATAACAGAATGTGTCCATGTGATTCCAGAATGAAATATTACTTCTTAATTCTTGAACAATGACTTTTACATCCATAAAATTCCCCCCCCCCCCAAAAAAAAAAAATTCAACTTCAATATTCATTTTGACCACAATTATGGTACAAATTTGACAAACTGGTGATGAATGTATTCAATCTAATTAGTCTCATCATCCTGTGGAATTTGTTACATGTGGTTTGTGGTCTTCTCCCTCCTCTCACTGTGACCTTGATTTCATTCCCAACTCTTTCAAGTTCCACCATCACTGTGTTTTTATGATCTTCATCTGTTCCGCATCACATTTTCTCAACCTACCTATTGTTGATATTTTCATTGTTTAGTTCATTTTCTCAACCTATTGTTGATATTTTCATTGTTTAGTCCATTTTCTCAACCTATTGTTTATAGTTTCATTGTTTAGTCCATTTTCTCAACCTATTGTTTATATTTTCATTGGTTAGTCCATTTTCTCAACCTATTGTTTATATTTTCATTGTTTAGTCCATTTTCTAAACCTATTGTTTATATTTTCATTGTTTAGTCCATTTTCTCAACCTATTGTTTATATTCTCATTGTTTAGTCCCAACGACAGAGTCCTTCCAGTGTCGCCCAACGGCAGCGATTCCACAGACATGGACAGACAGTCCTGTGCAGAAGCTGACCAGCAAGATTACTCACCAGAACAAGAAGAACAACCAATCGTACCCAGGTAAATTGATCATGTGATCCAACATTGATACACATCCATAAAATTGTCATCTTGTTGTAGCTTATCACTCCTCCCTGTCTGAGTGGTACCGCCTTCGATATCAATATTGCCCATTCAAACAAACATTCCCTAAAACTGAAGTATTTTAAAGTAATCTTACACACACTTTAGCCTCTGAAGAAGATCCTGCTAGGATCAAAACGCCAGGCCAACTTACTTTTACACACCTAATCTTTATACACACAGTAGAAACATTGTGTTCAAGAAGGACTGTAATATTTAATTTTGATAAAGTTGTCCACTGCTAAAGCAGCAGTTAGCAGAGCAGGTCATCTTTTGATAACACACAGTTTTTAATAAATTACATTTAAAAGTCATCAAAAGATCATTAATCAAAGTGACTGAACAACCTAGTCTAGCACATAGAACACATGTGGCTCCTCCTTCTTCAAGTCGAAATCAACTAAAACTGAACATTCTAAAATCAGTGACCTTCTTTGTACGTGGTAATGTTGACATGTTATCATTATTCAGTTTTGCATTAGATTGTTGTTGATAAGTAGTTTTTAATGCTGAAAATTTTTATCAAATTCCAAGGTTTCTTTATATGTGATTCCATATAAGCCTGTGTAAGATTGTGTACTTCTTACCTCCCATACCTATCTCTGCTGTGCAAACACACTGATATGCTGCTCTCTGCATATTGCAATAAATCGCTAACATTAAAGCATATCACCAGATGACACTTACATTCACCATTCTGTTATTATAGCAATTTATCAGATGATATTCCGGTCATCACCATAGTTACACTGCCAATGTACATTACCTGACCATCATCATCACTGTGTTGATAACATCTAGACTTTTAATTACTTTATTTACCCCTCCCTTTGTTATTTTTAGTTTCAGTGATGACAAAGGTGAGCCTGCAATAGAAACAACCAAAGAGGAGAGTCCTCCTGTATTTACATCCATTCCATTGGACAAATCTGCTTCAGACACCAAAGATGCACCAATCATCTCCCCATCGGAGGTCATACAGGTCACATGACTCATGGGGTAGGGTGCATGATGCTTTATTAAGCCACCTTCTTGCTTTGCCCGATACCTGATGAACTTCAGCCTGTGTCGGAAATGTTGCCACCAAATAGTTGCAGTAATGCAGTGGAGTACTGTCGAGGTAATTAAGTCCTTGCGACCTTAAAGGACAGTATTAACTTTCACTAGACAGTGAAAGTGTTTATGTTATTCCTTTTTACCTTTTCAAAAGTGAAACCATTTCTTCAGTTGAAAGTTTGAACCTGGGAACGGATATACGCTCTGTTGCCAGGGCTTGCCAAACAGTCCGTTTCTTGTTGGAAATAATATTGAGAGTTCTCCCCCAGCAAAGGTTGGCCTCTTGCCAAACCATGATTGTTATGTAAAAACAAAGTTCAGTGGATAGTACAAAACAAACATGATATAGCCTGCCACATTGATTTTATTTAAAGCAGCTGGTTGTCTTGGAAACATAACATCTTAAGCCATATGACACATCATTTTTTATCACTTTCAAATCAGACTTTGTCTGTACCCTCTTCAATCCTTGTATTACAGATGGGCCAAAGTTCATTATTGCATGTGAGACAAGTGGACTTAAAATTCATTATCATTTCAGGCTTAATGTTCAGCTCATCAGCTACATAGTTGTGTCGTTTTGGGGTGATAAGAAAATTTTCAAGACTGTTATACGTTAAAATCACACTATTTCCTTCTCAGAATCTGGTGGCGTTTTAAACGTAATTCTTAAAATGTAACAACCTGGTTTAAAGAAGGTATTTTTTAAAGGGCATTTAGATTAACTTTCTGTACAGTGATTGATAAATACAATTGCTGGATACTAGCATGTTGGTATTAGTACTGCTGTTACTTATTGCCAGGCCAATCCCAACTGGAGAGCTAATTCACTCAATAACTACAGAAGATCAAGGCCATTGTTATTTAAGGGTGATTTTGACATTATCAATGGTCAGTTCTGGTAGAGAGAAACTGGTTTATTTGTTTATAAGGTCTACAGTAGACTGGTATGAATATGTCACCTTTAAAATAACATTAATTGGATTGACCAAATATGGCTAGTTAATACTGAACTATGGATGAATACCAAAGAATATTCTATTTTTTTTAAATGTTTTTTTGTAGTCGTTCCTCATCTACAGGTTGACTGGGTTATTAACAGTTTAGATATAAAGTTTGTAAAGAGAAAAGTTCAAAATTGAATTGACGATCTTCATCTAAAAGGGCAGTAGTGTATGTTGAGCATCTAATATTGCGCGATACATTCTAAAAACTCACATCCACCAAAGTAACCCAATGTTACCTCTAGATCTATAAAGCGATATTCAACTGTTTGATTTATTAGTTTTTAGTTATTTGACATCTCAGAAAGAGAACAGTTGATGAAACTACTGTAAGCTTCATAGTTAATCTACCATTTTGACTTGAATTAAATAAAAGTAATAAGAAGCAAAAAGGAAAAACAGGAGACAAAATGCCAAGTATGAGATGGAGGAACTGATTGCTAAAGAAGTTAACAAATTTATTAGTAGTGACATAAAAAGAGAAGATAATATATCTTCATTCTGAAAAAGTGAGAGAAATAAAGGCGTTTTCTTTCTCTAAAAAAAAAGGATATATTCTGCAAATACTGTAATTTTTGGAGGGAATAAACCAGCAAAGACTGGAGTTTCACAAGTTTTTTGTTAGCTCTTTGGAGTAAAATTTGTTTTTTTGTTTGTTCCATTTATTTCAGCTTCAACATTCCCTAGTTTCCCACAATATTAATCCTGCCTACTTTTAACCACCACATTAATCGCCTCACATTGGACAATTTCTTTCTGATGAATACTTATCACCTACTTCAGTTAGCAATTCAATTTAATTTAAACAAGCTAAATTATCAGGTCATTTAATTGTTAAACTCTTGTTAACTAACTTGTAAACTCTTTTAAACTTCACCTTTCGAGATTTCACTTTCTAGTTATAAAATATTATTCCAGGGCAAACTGATGTGAGGTGTATAGAATTAACTTTGAATTTTCTGTTTAATATTGTTTTGTTTTTTGTGAAGTTGAACAGTTTGATATTGTTTATTTGGATTAAGTATGGTGGACAGCAATGTGTGTAACTCTGTTATTCTTCATCCAATTGATGACAGGAATATAAGACAGAAGCCTAGAAGTAAACTTTGATGTTTGGCATGGCATTAATTATTTTCATTGAGGCTTCAAAATTATTTACGTGAAACTGTACCAGTGGCATATCTGTGGCATATACTGTTGCACAACTACCAAATGCAAGAGCAATGAAGCTACTACATTAATTTTTATATTATTATTTTTTAGGCCTTTAAAAGTAATTTTGTTTATGATGTAAGGCCTCAATATGATAGATTAGTTTTTAGCAGACAATTAAGCCATCAAATTTCTTTAATCTAAACACATTATAGTTCAATCTTTGAGTTGCTGGTTAAATGAGACTACAAGCCAGTAATTAAAAAAAAAGAAATGTTTTAAAGTAACATGATCTGTTTTGTAATGTGCAAACAAATCTTGTATTGTTAAATATCCATAATTTGCTTGCTGATTTAATTTGAATTCCAATCTTAAGTCACAAGATCTCGCTATTTTATAGAAAAAGACTTGTTCCAGGTCAACAGCAACTCTGCTAATCTTAATCTTAATACTCGGTTTAGATATTGACATCAAGCTGGGTTTTTTTTAATATTTTTTTATCCTGCCTTGAACTTGGGAAAGCTACTGTATCTTCTTTAGCACTGTGCAAAATTTTGAAAATAATTCCATATTTGTCTGTTTTTTTTTTAAATTTTTGAACGATCATCATTTATGCCTTTAACATTTTCGATTACTCATGTGATATTTGAAAATTTTTAATTTTCAGATGAATGTAAGGGATAATGTTTCCTTTCTTGATTTTTTAGTTTTTGTTGTTGAGGCAATACCAAACATTTTGACTATTTGATAAAGAAGTTTTGAATATTAATATATAATAATATTATTAACGCTTTAGTCTAATCAAACTTTTATAAATCCTCAGTGATTTATATTAATCCTCAGTGTTTATAATTCTATTTTCAATTGCATTTACCCGAAGGGTCCATTGTTTTGAAAATTTAAAAATTTTTTAAAAGTAGAGCAGCAATGTTTGATTTTACATGTGACCAGATCTTGTTTTCTTTTCTGCTAAAACTCAATTGTCTGTCAAAGCCGCTGTGAATGTTGTCCAGTGGCGAGTGCAAACGTCCCATCCGTAAAAAAAGGGAAATTTGCATCTTTTTTTTTGTACCTCATTCATGGTTCCATCTTAGTTTATCTCACACATTGTGCTTATCTTATGTTTGGTGTAGATATAAGATCAAAGATATTGATGTACACTTACAGTAGTAGTCGGATGGAAAGTTTTTAAACAACTGACCATGTATCACCGTATTAAATGCAAAACTAATTAATTAATTAACCTGTCATTGTAATGTATGACTTAGCCCTGCCATATAGTCCTGAAAAGACTACCTTCATGCAGATTAAATTTATCTCCATCTTCCCAGTCAGGGGTGTCTGATTATCTTGTTAAATACATATTTTCACTCTAAATTTTAGCTTTGATTTCTAAAGGAAGTTACTATTGTCCTGTGCGTTTATATGTGCACAGACATGATGCTTTTCATTTGATGTTAACAAGTTTAACAGTTATCTCATTCCGTTTCTTTCTCATCAATTATTGAGAGATTCCAAAAGCCTCGCCTACTAAAAGGCAACAGGATGAAGGGCTAGATTTCGAATGAAGTTCTTTGAGTGTCATTAGAAAGTGAAGTCATTAGAAAGTGAAGTGTCATTAAAAAGTTCATATCATGGTCAATCAAAGACTTAGTTCAAATGCTTTGTTACATTGTTCATAGAATGTAAGATTTCTCTCTCTAGAATCAAAAGCAGCAATACAGCAAAGACAAAAATATGTTTTCTTCAAAGTTTTGCCATCGATACAAAATGACAAAAGAGAAATTTGCAAACTAAATGAGAGACTTGTTGACCTTCTGAGACAGTGAAAGAAGTAATGAAGGTGAAATGTTTGAATGAAAGGAAAAGCCATGGATGTATACTTGCTGAATGTGAAAATCATTGATGACAGTAACAAAAGAACATACTCAAAAATTGTAATCTCAGTAAGTCAGCTAAATGGCTTCTAAATATTAAGCATTTGGTAGATATGATTTCTTCACGCCCCCCCTAAAAAAAATCTTCCTCATGTCCTTGGTGAAGACCCTCTTTGATGTGCCAACATTGTGAGTTCCTCGTGAAGAGTGGAATCTGTGCTTTAAACAAAACTCATGAATTCTTGTTCACTATCAGGGTTAGCTCTGTGAGTCATTATTCTGAAGTTAACGAAAGTGCTTTCATAATAACTAGTCTCCAGTTTGCTTTACGTTTTCTGTGTATGAGACAGCCAAAAAACCAAATGATATTTAATTATTTTTGAGATACAACTGAAATGTAACATAATTATGTACACATTTTGAACATGTACAATTTAGTTTAGTATCTGAGTATTAAACACATATTCATGGGTAAAATTTTAGTTTAAATGATCCAGTTGCTATATTTTTTGTCACTAGTGAAATGCATGATGTTGAGATTATGTGTTATTTTATTGCAGTGCTAATTCCATTCTAATTGTATCTCCTTTTCAGAGTTAATTTGCAATTATCTGTTAAATCCCTCAAAATCAATGATCTTGTTTAGATTTTATTTGAGATGTTTCAAGTCTTATCTTGGTTAAATACCTATAAAGATGTATTGCTGTGAATGTAGAGAAGATTAAACCTCATTTACATTTGGTATTGTTCTCACCATGTATGTGAATTCCTTATCATATCAGTTAACTAATGTTTTTTTTTTTAAATACAATCGTCCCTAACATGCATTAGCAGGCCTAATCCTGTGTGTGTAATGAAAATAAGTTCCATCTATAAAATCAAACTGTTGACCTATGTGTAGTGATCAACTCTTTTGTATGTAATCATGCAGCAGGTAACGATTCTGAGCAGGACTGAAGGGGGGGGTGGGGGGGGCTACAGTCCCAGGACATATAGAGGGAGGGAGCATGGGGGAATGGCATACAACATAATGTATTCTCATTTTCATGATATACTTCATACAGGGAATTAACACCGTTGTGATCATTCATGGTGTTTTACTCAGTATCTTCAATCTTGCCAAGGGATGTAACGTTGAGAATGTTACACTTTACTTGTGTTGCACTTCTTAACAATCAACACTATTAATGGGGATACTGAAGCATTTAACATGTGTGTGTCATCGGGGATGGGGGGGGGGGTTGTTATCATCAATGGATATTTTGCCTGCTTTTGAAGGGCTCTAATCCCTCCATATTTTAAAAATGATACTTTTTGTTTTGTAGTTGAAAGAAGAAAAATTTGTAAAAAACTTGTTGCATACAGTGGTCCATTCTAAAGATGCTTGTTTGCAATTCAGTGCTAATTTTGATGTTACATTATTACATTTTCTGCGTTAATTCCTGGACATTTTAAACATGTCATTTTTTTTTTTAAGCATTGATTTTTCTTACTGATAAATGAGAATAAAGGAGACCGAAAACCTGTTTCTGGTAAAAGATGCCAGTGTATATAGATATAATAAAGTGCAATTACATTACACTTTTTCATCTTCTTTCATTCCAATTTTTCGAGTCTTTTGAGTATATCGTACATGGACTCCACATAGACACCTCCACCACCTACGCAACTTTCCTCGTGAAATAAACAGAAGTATAAAACTGATATATCCTAATATTTAAAACTTTTCAACTTAAAGAAGACTTTTCAAGTCTTTTCAAGACTTTTCAAGTTAAAGAAGAAGCAATGCCAACCATCATCATTAGCCTGTCCTGTGTGTTAAAGATGCTTGTATGAGCCAAGAAAAAATCTGTGGATCTGGAAGATATCATAGATTTAATGACAAGACTGGAGGCTTGAGTAAGTTTAAATATATGATCTGTGTCAGCTCTGCTTGACTTGTTTCTGTCTTTCTTAGAAGTCTAGCCAATTCTAAAAGATACTGAAGCTTTTAATACAGGCATTTAATACAGGCATTTTTACCCAGACCTCTAAATTTGGGCTAAGTTACTGGCTAAATGCCAGTGGAGTTTGCCATGTGCCAGTAGGGAAAAAGAAAGCTGGCAATTCTTTGTCACCTGACATTAAGTGCTTTACCACGTGTTAAGTAGGTTAATAATGATCAGTCAAAGAATCAACATGATTTCTGTACCTAACATAAGCACTGTATTCTTGCTTATTATCAGCAAATATTACTGAGCTGCTCTCAAAAGTTGCAGGTACAGTAAACTGATGTGTTTTGTCATTCAGAGAAATGTATGGGAGGACTTGAGTTTAGGGCTAGTAGAATTGTTTTAAGTACTAGCATGTTTTAGCAAGTGGATTTTAAAGTTAAAACATTCCTGGCCTGTTATATTTGCTGTTCAACACTGTTTACATTAACTGTTCAACATTGTTAACATTCACTATTGAACACTGTTTATGCTCACTTTCAACACTATTACATTCACTGTTCAACACTGTTTACATTCACTGTTCAACACTGTTTACATCCAATGTTCAAAACTGTTTATGCTCTCTGTGTCTGTTTACATCCACTGTTCAACACTGTTTTAACATTCACTGTTCAACACTGTTTACATTCACTGTTCAACACTGTTTATATTCTCTGTTCAACACTGTTTACATTCATTGTTCACTGTTTATTCTCACTGTTCAACACTGTTTATGCTCACTGTTCAACACTGTTTACAGCCACTGTTCAACACTGTTAACATTCACTGTTCAACACTGTTTACAGCCACTGTTTACATTCTCCTTGGAACTATGAAAAGAAAAACCAAGGAAAAGTCAAAGGCTTCTACCTCCTTGTGGGACTTTGACATCATAAATCAGCAAACCGGCAGCCACCTGACACTACCTCAAATCTATTAATATCTCCCAACCAGAGCAAGAGTTTTGCTATCTTTCTCTTGGGAGTTTTTAATCGCAAACAACCGTATTATTTAAAGTAACAGTGATGGTTGGGTTTATGTTTACAATGTAAACATCAAGGAACTTTGTAGATAGAGGACTTCTTCTAACAACATTTGTTTATTGTGTCAGACTTGGACAAAGCAGTGACTAAAGTCATCATTCTTGTATCAGCATTTCAGAAGAAAAGTGTAAAAACATGATCTCCATTTATTCCTTTGAGTCTTTCTTCTTTAAATCTGTAATCTGCAGATATTCTCAAAAACATTCTTCAAAGTTGCTCAGAGATGACAGGCATGGATGCCAAGAGTTAGTAAATTCAACCAGTTGCATTGACGACCTGAGTGAGATATTCCTTCTGGTCAGGGGTCAATGAATTGACGAATAAATTAAACGGTTGTTCGTGCAGACTTCCCACGGATTTGATGGTACTGACCATGATCTGTCTCGTTCCTGAAAAAGAAGAGAGGAAAAGACCTTTTTGTTGTATTTATTTATCTTTCTTTCTCCCAAATAGTAAAAGAAACTGTGACAAGTTTGATGAAAGTTGATACTTAAAGGTATTTATGCATTTGAGACTTAACATAAACAAGAAAGTAACAGTTAAGACAATATTAGCATGGAAGAACTTGGCAACCAAAGGAGTATAACAAAAGGAAATTGACTCAACACAGCTGTGATTGAACCTGTAAATATATATTTATTTCTGTCGTTGGGAGGGAGGGAGGGGATTGGGAATATATCTTTGTACTTTCAGGTAGTTCCATGTCAATCTTTGTGATTTAATTTTCCTTTCTTCATTTCCAAATCTTTAAACTGCTAATGCATCAAAACCTGAAAGTTGGAACTGAAAGTGTAGTTAATCACTTTACACATGTCCTCTAGCTAAAGTTCTTGGCACACAATCATAGAGGTCATACAGAGGTCACTGTCACAACTACAGTATATCCATGGACAAAGGTCAAAGGGGTGTAAGGCAGCTGAGTAAAGGACTCACATTGCTCCAGTATCAGGCTGGATGCAAACCATTTCAGACGAGGAACCATAAACTTTTCTCCTTCCATCTCCTACCAACGCCCCATCCCTCTGCCTTTGTTATGCTTCCTCTCTTCCACCAATTTCATTCTCTTCTACCCTCCCTTGCCTAGTCATCCACTTCTCCCCCTCCCCAAACACTATAGTTTCTATAAATACTTCACACATTCTAGCAAGGCATCATAAATGGTTGATATTAACAACTTTTACAATAGCCAACTTCATTGATCTGATAAACCTGGGATTATTCTGAAATTTTATAAAAGGCCTTATGTAACATTTGTTACATAACACATGATGCTTTCAATGTTGGGTAAGCCCCCCTCAAGAAAAAAACATATATATATAGCACGGTCACCTTAGATTACTTTAGTAGGATCTAAAAGAAAGTTTTTGTTTAAACGGTTTTTGAATCCCTCTTCAACAATATGCAGATATTTGACTATTTACTAACCGTCGCTAATAGTCTGATGTTGCATGACTTCAACAAAGAGGGACAGAATCCTCGGAAGGTTCACTATTGCTTCACTTTGTCCTTCTTGGATGAGATGGGCCAGGCAAGGATAGACGGTATCGTTTTCTTCCACGTCCTTCTTCAGGGGCAGTTTGTCCAGAAGAGTGGGTAAGACCTGACAGTTTAATGCACCAAAATTGAATTAGAAATGGGTTGAAATACATCAAAATTAATATTTATTTGTACAACTGTTAACCCCTCACCCCCCCCCCCCCCCCTCACCCTCATTGCAAAAGAAAAATATGGAAAATCAGATTAGGAGACATTTTTCTCTGAAAGTTAACCTGGAAACACAATAAATAGGTACAAAAGATTTAAGGAGATAAACCACAAGCCAACAAAGGCCATAATCTGCAAAGGATAAGAAGTTTAAGATTCTAAATTAAGCAACTTCCAGCATGTCTTGGGACAATGAAACATTTACACTGTTGATAAAGCAGACAAACTGAATACATTTATTTGAGAAGTTACAAAAGTTTGGAAGTTATTTGCTACCAACGAAACTTTATCATTAATGGCTTCAGTTGGTAAAACCTATAAACTTCTTTTTGGCTGTCGTGAAGAATAATGAAATGGGTAAACCATTACACTATGGTGTATTATTGGCAAGGTCAATGCAAATTTAACGAGCTGATGCTCATCTTACACATCGGACTATAAAGCCTTGCACTTGAATATGCATGTAAATGTAATAAACAATTCCTTACCATGAATTTGATTTATAATTATATGCCTTTTAAACTATCCCTTGTGGTTACTTGGAATTGCTAATGCATATTAAACTACACACAAGTAGCTAATCACCCAACTATCCATATCACCACATCCTCACAAATATCCACAGGAAATGTTCAACCACTTGTACAGGATATGAATAAAGGAAATACATCTCTTTGTGTTCACGGAAACACATTTTCTTCGGGTTAACCCCTGCGATTGAGCCTAATGGTATTGTTAATTTGAATTTCTATGCATAATATATTGAAATTAAATCTTGCAGTGAACTTGAATTTCTTTGCATATTAAACTAAACACCGCTGTTAATTATAAATTTCTTTTCCTAATCAAGCGATTAATCTAAATTTCTTTGAGCAGAATTACGCTACTTAAGAAAGAAAACATTTCACACCCACAGGTCTCTTAAAGCAGACTTTAGTGCGAAAATCATTAAATGAACAGTAAACAAGATGGCTACCTGGTCTACAGGGACGAGGCTGCTGTTGCTGGCTATCATCCTGCACACTGCAGCACACACATTATCTACCACCTGCTGGCCTCTGTTTTGGCTCAAAATGGCCGACAAGACTTGAAGAAGAGGAGGGAAATGTCTGAGTTGTTAAAGAAGATGTAATTGCTTTTGTTTTGAGTAAGAAAGGTGGTAAGAGATTTCGAAATAGAAATGGATAACATAAATTCATGTAAGGTCTGATGTAAAAATGAATGATATAGGACCACAACACAAAATTAATAATACAAAAATTGGTATGAAAAAATTTACTGAGCAAAATATTGGTCACATCAAACCTTAATTGATCAGACCCTGGACTAAGTCAGATCGTAGCTACTGTCTAACTCAGCCCTGGGCTAGATCATAATATAAAACCTGGGCTAACTCAGACTGCAGCCACGGCCTAGTAAGGAGCATAGCCAGGGCCTGCTTATAAATTGATGTTATAACTTTCTCATGAATACATCCTATGAAATGAATGAGGTTACTTTGTTTACTGCTATAAGAGGGAGTGGTCTAAAACAGCTCTATCCAATCCAAACAAATCCTAATATTATTGATGCTATAAACATCCAATGGGTCAGTTACAAAGTTTACAAACCCTTCGTCACCTCTGATTATTGTCTATTATAAGGATACTGGTGTACTTGTTCTCCTCCGTACTGTGCCAGGACACCCAGACCAAAGACTGCATTGTTACAGACTTCATCATCTTCATCTCCAGCCAGCCTTATGAAGACTGGGAAAAGGTGCTGAACAAAAGGACGGAGGTTGGTTTCCATAGCGACCATGGTCTCAGACAACATACCCGTGGCAAATGATTTGTCGGCTGCAGACGAGGACTTTTTCTGAAGAGAGAACGGATTGGGTAGATGAGTAGATTATCTTATCAGATCTTACCGATCTGAGTATAAAATAGCAGACCTGATGAAAACAATATGTTTGTGCGAATAGTGTGCATTGTATTAGTTAGCTTCAAGGCCTTTGTTCACCCCTAAGACTTCGAGTTTAGATTTACAGAGTGTGTAAACAAAACTGTTGACTAAATGAAAACAAGACCCCTGTTATTGGGTTGAAGCGGGGCAGTGTTTGTATAACAGGTGTTGTTACTGCTTTTCTCAATTCTTAACAAAGAAAAATTTGAGTGCTGTGTGTTATTAGTATTATACAACTAAATGTATACAATTGAGGTAAAGATACTGGCTAGTGGCTAGGCATCTCAAGTAAATGCTTCAATAGTAAATAATACCTAATTACAATCAACCTAAATTATGCAAAAAAGAATCCCACTATATCTGCAATGATAAACATCCAGCTTCAAAACACGAGACTACTGTGAAGCAAACAATATTACATCATAATATAAGGAAATCTTCCCAAGAGAAGCAAAAGCCTGATTTAAAAGACTTACTGTCTTTGCAAACAATAGCTGTAGCATCCCTGCAAGATAAGGTGCAAACTTGTCCCCACCCATGGTAGTAGCTACTGAGGGTATGAGGTCACCGGCATATTCCACCAACATGGCGTCCTGCTCTGCCTGTTCATCGTCGTTTTCCCCGCCCTCGTAATCGTCTTCCTCTCCTTGGCAGTTTGTCTGACAGTTTTGAAGATAAAATCATATTTATTCCCTGGGGTGGACACTTTTGTCGAAAACTCCCATGGGGTTTGAGTTTGGTTACCAAATACTACCAACTTTTCAAAACTGGAACAGACAGGTTAATGAGCATGGTGAACACAAAGAGATTTTTGTGTTCTCTTTGTGCTCACCATGCTCATTAACCTGTCTGTTTCTGTGCGTGTTTTTGTCCCTTCTGTTACTGTTACTTGTCATTTAGCCTTTGCAGAAGATCCTGCTAGGATCGTAACGTCAGGCCAACTTACTTTTACACATTCTCCTACACAGGCTCTTTAGTGGATAAGCAGTTGGCTAACAGTTTTATTTTATTTTGGGAACACAGAGACGTCGGAACATAGAGATGAAACCCTTTGAATTACCTACATCATGTTAGGCTACATGATACTTACAGTGCACTGAGACTACCACATGTTACTATACACACATATGCCTTTACCTTTTCTTGAAACACATTCTTCACTGCTTCCATTAATGCAGACAGCAAGGCAACCTGGGCACCAAACAGTCTACCTGTAGACTTGAAAATATCTGTAAATGATTCCAGAGTTGCCATGACAACAGTCTTGTCATCGTCATCATTGATAATTTCTACCAACCTCAGTAGTACCTCACTTGCATTCCTCAAAAATTCTGTGGAAGGAATATAAATTGGAGCAATATAACCAATATTTAAGTAATCTTAACATTTTAATGTCCAGGGGAATGATATAATGGTTTCCTTGAAGTTATGTGTAAATACTTTTAGCACAAAAGATATAAAAGCAGTAGAAATCAAAGTGGAATTGGGATATAATTGAGAGATATGCCTGGCACCTCAAGAGCAAGTAATTCAGTAAGAATTATTAAAAAGAAATTATTCAACAGTTTACACAAACTGACACAAAACGTTAAATATAAACACATACAAAAGATTGAACACAAATGTATACCTTCACTATTTACAGAAGCCTCTCCAGAAATCACCACTTTTCCCATCATGCATTGCAACTGTCCCGTCGTTATGGCAGCAGCTTTCCTGATGTTTGGCGCTGAGAAGTGCAGCAGTTTTAACACCTCAGTGGTACTTATTTCATAGTACTTTGCAAACCCAATCCTGAAACAAGGAGCATATGCTATACATAAATAGTCGCAGATTTGAAATCAGCTGCAACACATGAGATTCTTAAAAGTAATTACAACAATAATAGATCATATCAGTATGATTTCCTAAAGGCAAAAATCTGTTTTAAATGATCTTTTGATTGAAGTCACTTTGACCTATTAACACCTGCAACACATGAGATACCTGAAAGTATTTACAACAATAACAGATCATATCAGTATGATTTCCTAAAGGCAAAAATCCATTTTTAAATGATTCTTTGATTGAAGACACTTTGACCTATTAATACAGTATATACTATACATAGGTATTGAAGTAAGGAATGCAATGCAGATTCCACAGACTGTGTAAAGGTGCAGTAGGGATATGTAAAGGGAGATAAATTAGATGGTTACCCTGTGTTTAGAGCAATCTCACCCAGGGCACTGCAGGCGTCTTCCTTCTCATCCAGATATGCATTCTCAATTGAGTAGCTGTGGCATACAACAAATTATAGATTTCTGTATTTATAAAGGAATGAATTTACTATGTCTTTATACTTTTGTGTAAAAGGAGGTAAAGCAAAAATAATCACCGCCTACATGTGGATCTGGACCGGGCAATAATCCCTTGTAATCAAAGTATGAGACTACCATATGCTGCTACAAACCAACATTAATCTCCTTTTATCTTGCAATGTATAAATATTTTGTTTTGTTAGGTTTTTGACATTTCTTCTCTTTTGTCTTTTTTCACTTCTTCATGTACACATTTTTATTTTTTGTTGCGAGCAGATACTTAGTTGAAATGAATGAATCTTAAATAGCAGGTATACTTAGCAAAGTTGACTTTGTGGACAGTTTTGATATTATCTCTACAAGGCACTATCACATGCATATTTATGACAGAGAAGAAAAGTTTTGAAATTCACTTCATTATTTGATATGAACTTGGCATGTCCAGCTAATGAATTACAATGGCATGGGTTTTTAATATAGAATACTATGGATGTTGATGGACGTTAATCAACATCACTGTAAAACACTTACTTTAGTTAACCTATCATAACAATTTTAATTCAGAGTACTTCACACAGAAATAAAACACTAAATACTGAGAGCACAACACGACTTACCCTTCTACATCATCATCGTCATCATCATCGGTTTCCCTGCTGTTATCTGCTGCCCCCAAATCCTCCTCTTCATCTTCAATGTCCTCCAGTAGATAAGACATCTGACTCTTGTCCTCGTTGTAGTGAGCCTATATGAAAAGACAAAACAAATATAACACCTCTCCAAAAAGAAAAATTCGCAAGGAACAGCAAATATCTTACGGTTCATACGAATGAAACAAAACAAATTAAAATGTCAAATATCTGTGAATTCTTTGTAGATGACTGTCATTTAAAACATGATGTCATTAAGATAATGTAACAAATTAAATGCCACAGATTATACAAAAATAGATTAGAGAGAGTAGGAAAAGAGACTATCAAAGATTGGCCGTGCTTGAGTCAAAATGTTTCATGCTTTAAGTGCAGTTTCTCTGTACCTTGTCTTTAACTGGCTAAGGTTTTGCCAAACGACACCTTTGCGTTCTATCAAGTTTCTCACTGTCAACGTACTCACTATGTGGAACAACAACTACAAGACTCATTCCTGACCAAACCAGGGTTGACTGTTTGGGGTAAAAGTAGTATCAATTATAGTTCTTCTAAGATATGAACTAAGAGAGTGGAAAACTTTCACCTTTTTTGTTCACGTTCGGAAATCAAATGTCGATCAGTTAAATGAAACAATTAAAACTGGAATTGGGGATGATAAATCAACAAAGGTTGAAAATATTACAAATTAATCTTAGCAGTCTTCAACTGAAAGGGTTTATAATGCTAGGTGGTTATGGATGTTTGTGCTAAGTGGCTTACCACGACACCCTCTACAGACTGGAGCGAGCTGAATATATATTTGAGAGGGGTTTCCAGATGAGGAGTGAGTTCTCCTTTTAAGATGGTTGATAAGGATGCAAACAAACCATAGCTAAAAGAAAAGAAAAGATCATTGCAAAAATGAAAGATGGTTTTGGTGCAAAGAAAAATTATAAAATTCCTTATAAATGTCTTACGTAGATAAAACTCTTAAAAATTAAATGTATATTCATACCGGTGATATGTAAAACACTGCGTAAATTCAACCCTCTGCATTAAATCCATATCCCTCAACCCTGGGGTACCTCCTCCACCCACCACCCCACACCCCCAGAAGTTCTGGTTTTTTAGGTTACCTGAGGGCAAAGGGATCCAAATAAAATTGGGTTCTTTAAAAGCTGAACGGGTCTGTCAACATTTTAAAGACTTATATACACTTTCAAAACATTCAGACCAAGTCTGAGAGTACCGTTTGGGGCAAATCAAACAGAAATCCCACCCTACCCCCAACCATCGTGGGGGCTGAGGTCAGAGTTTATTAACCCTATGTCTGGGGTGGGGTCCAAGAACATTATTTCATTGTCCTTAGGAGTGCAAGGATGTAAACAGTTGCAAACCCTAGGATTCAAATTGAAAATGTCTTATAAATGTTTACAGTACTTCTTGAATCTAACAAATGACTGTAACATATGATTAATAAGAAACTTCTTGGTTTTTTAAAAATATTTTCAAATCATTCAAAATACATATATTTGTGATCAAGGTTTCAGGTAGCACTACCTTTACAAATACATTAAACCACCAGGTTTATCTTTTAAGTTTAATCTTAGATTTTTCTCTTTTGTAAATTACCAAACCGAACCCCATTACTCCGTCTATTCACCAATTATCTAAAGCTTGTCTCTCATTATTCATAACAAACTTAATAACTTGCAAACTGGTTCCACTCACATGCATCTCCTTAGATCGGGGTCCTCTGCGTCGTTCAGGAGTTTCATTCCGTACTGTATGCAATCTGCTGCCAGTGGGTAGAAGTGCTGCTGTCCGACTGACCTTGCTAATACTCCCAGGGTATCTGTGATTGTAATGGGTCATGTTTAAGTTACTCTTCAATGCTAGCTAGCAGCAAACTTTATACCAAATGCACAAAAAAGCAAACTTACCAAAACACACAAAAGGCTATTCACAGCACTATCAGTAACATTTATCAAGCTATGTGATAGCTTGTAAGACCCTCATAGCAACACCCCGATAGCTTGCCACACCCTGATAACTTGCCAAATCCTGGCAGCTTGCCACACCCTGATAGCTTGCTGCATTTATCTGATAGCTACACACTAATAGCTTGCCACACCCTGATAGCATGCTAAACCCTGGCAGCTTGCTACACCCTGATACCTTGCTGCATTTATTTGATAGCTACACATTAATAGCTTGCTACACCCCGATAGCTTGCCACACCCTGATAACTTGCCAAATCCTGGCAGCTTGCCACACCCTGATAGCTTGCTGCATTTATCTGATAGCTACACACTAATAGCTTGCCACACTCTGATAGCTTGCCACATCCTGGCAGCTTGCTACACACTGATAGCTTGCTGCATTTATCTGATAGCTACACACTAATAGCTTGCCACACCCTGATAGCATGCTAAACCCTGGCAGCTTGCTACACCCTGATACCTTGCTGCATTTAAATGATAGCTACACACTAATAGCTTGCCACACCCTGATAGCTTGCCACATCCTGGCAGCTTACTACACCTTTATAGCTTGCTGCATTTATCTGATAGCTACACACTAATAGCTTTGCACACCATGATAGCATGCTACACCCTTGCAGCTTACTACAACCTGATAGCTTGCTGCATTTATCTGATAGCTACACACTAATAGCTTTGCACACCATGATAGCATGCTACACCCTTGCAGCTTACTACAACCTGATAGCTTGCTGCATTTATCTGATAGCTACACACTAATAGCTTTGCACACTATGATAGCATGCTACACCCTGGCAGCTTACTACAACCCGATAGCTTGCTACATTTATCTGATAGCTACACACTAATAGCTTGCCACACCCTGATAGCTTGCCACATCCTGACAATCTTACTACACCTCGATAGCTTGCTGCATTTATCTGATAGCTACACACTAATAGCTTGCCACACCCTGATAGCTTGCCACATCCTGGCAGCTTACTACACCTTTATAGCTTGCTGCATTTATCTGATAGCTACACACTAATAGCTTTGCACACCATGATAGCTTGCCACATCCTGACAGCTTACTACAACCTGATACCTTGCTGCATTTATATGATAGCTACACACTAACAGCTTTGCACACCATGATAGCTTCCCACATCCTGATAGCTTCCCACACCTTGATATCTTGCCACACCTTGATAGCTACACCCTGACAGAATGCTCTACTCTGATACCTTGCTGCATGTATCTGATAGCTAGACACTGACTGCTTGCCACACCCTGATAGCTTGCCACACCTTGATAGCTTACAATACCCTGTTGGCCACACCCTTCTGAGAGATTAATTAAGAAGGATATATCTGTAAATTCTGATCCTTCTGTTACATTAGAATTAATCAGATACAAGTTCCTAGAAGAGCACGTGTTAATGTCTAGTTACTGAGAAGACCCTATGTTCAGTCTGTATCTATTATCTGTATCTTTAAATTAGTTAGATGAAAGATTTACCGATGGCTTGGCTCTGAAGTGTGATGTGGTCAGATGCAGGAGAAGCAGTCAAATAAACTTGCAATTGTGACATAGTGGCCTCAAAGTAAGGTAACATTTCTGTTTCCACGGCAACAGCTACAGCTCCTGATGGAAGACAATGTCAAACAGACTACAAGTTAAATTGTGAAAAACAGAAACGCAAAATCTTGATTCGAATGTTTCAAAGTTTCCATCACATTAACTCTTGCACTTCTTTCAGCTGATTTGATGAAATGCACTATGTGCACAATCTTCTTATTTTTGCCAGAGGTCTCTCAAACAAAGAACCTCTTACTGTATGTAGTAGGATGCTAAGGGAAAAAATGCTCCTTTAACTGTCAAAAGGAATGGTTTGATTTTCCTCTGTGCATTGTTTCATCCTTCAACTATCTAGTTTCAAAGATACTCAATCAGATTCTGCCAGAGTGAGATAGATGTAATATAAATCTAAATTCCAAATAGTCGGAGCCAAAGAAACAATTCCCTAACTTAATCCTGGCATTCAATTTAACTGCATAATTCTGGTAAATGGGTAAATAATTTGAGCAAGTGCCTCTCAAAACAAAATTAATGTTTTTTTCTTACACCTCTTAAATTTTAGCAGTTTTCGTTGAGGGCATTGTTCATGAAAGTTGGATTCGAGAAAGTGGTTAAAAATTGGACTTTTTCAAACATGGCATCTTCAGTGTCTATCAGTGCAGCTACATATGTATAACACAGAAGGCAGTACCACCATAGAAGACAACATCGTTGTTAAATTAGTAAGGAAAGAAGATATTCCTTCTTTTCCAATTTTACTAGTATCACTCAAACAGTTGGAAATATTTTTTGACAAACACAGACTTTAAACAAAGAAAAATCAAATAACGGAATGGGTACAAAGATTGTCGCAAATATATCACTGATGCCATGATTGGATTAATTCCGTGCCCTCCCCTGGCTGGCTATGAATATGTGATATAAGTAATATCCCACGATGAATTAATATTTCTTTACCTATTGCACTGACTGCCAGCCCCTTGTGGTGCACTTTTGTTCCAGTTTGTAATGTCTCCAATAGCTGCTTCATAACAGTCGGTAAATAAGGTACTAAATCTTTACCTGCAGACAACAACGACAAAAATAGGAGAAAACCAAAGGAAAATTACCAAAATGACTAGAGATAAAAAAGACCTTCATGGAATATTGTTGCGATCAAATATAAGGGGAAATCAAATTACTAAAAAACATCTTTTCCCTTTTCTGAGAAAATGGATCCACTATCCTATCAATACCAACAAATCTAGTATTTGTATATTTGTATCCAACAAATGGTAGCATATTGAATATGTTGTTTCTTTAAAGTTTGGAGCAACAGAGCCCTTATTTCCTTTTATGACAATGCTTGATTTTTTGCAACAAAGGACATCTTCAGAATATTAACAAAGTAACAAAGGCACATTGCAATGTACCAACATTAAGAAAAGGTAATTTTTTGTACCAAAAAGGCACACTAGTAATTTAATAATAAGAGGTGCTTGTGAGGTTTCTTCAACTAAGAAGACAGGTGCCCCCACCCCCCACCCCCCCCCACCCCCAAATCACCCATAAATCTTGGTGCTGACTGTCTTTTCAGTACCTACTACTAAACAGAGAATGCATTTGAGGGTACCTATCTTCTAATAACCAATCACATCTTTAGAAAATGTTCCACAAAAACATATTCCTGATTTGCATGTAGTAAGTTAATACATGAAGATGTTTGAATGTTGTTACCAAGGTTTTCACAGAACATCTCCAAGGCATAGTAGATTCTTGATAGGCCTTTCCTGTTGGATTCCACAGGATCCTGAACAGCTTGGCTGAGGTAATTTAACAGGAGAGGAACTAACTCAGAGTGGAACTTGCTAATATCTGGCTGCATGTGGTACGAAAACTGGCCGAGAGCAAACAGAGCAGCGTGTCTGACTGGAGTAGAGTCATGACTGATGTTCTCACAAATACAAAGAAGAAAGGTCTTGAGATGTCTGAAAGAGAGCATAAACACAAACGTGGCAAGATCAATGAACCAATCAACAAACCAACCAATCATTCAACCAGCCAATCATTCAACCGACCAATCAATTAACCAGCCAATCATTCAACCAACCAATCATTCAACCAACCAATCATTCAACCAGCCAATCATTCAACCAGCCAATCATTCAACCAACCAACCAACCAATCAATTAACCAACCAATCATTCAACCAACCAACCAGCCAGCCAACCAATCAATCAACTATTCCAGGACGAGTTGTCCTATCCTTTCTGATATGTCATGGACCTGCATTTGCACAGGAACTCATTTTAACTGAGAGCAACCTCATTGAGCCTATACCCTACCTCTCTCCTAGACATAAATAGGAATGAAACAACCTCAAGCAAACATTCATTCTGAAGTTGTGAACAAGATTTTGCTAAGTGAAGGGCCAATTTATTCCACAGTGTAAACTAAAAATCACCACTTCAAATTTAACTCACTTTTGCTTGATGTACTCTGCACAACCTTCTGCTAAGACTGCTAGACTTAGAAGTCCAGCCTTTCTCTCTGATGGATTCTGACTTTGAAGTGCTGGCTGAATGAATTTCATGATGTGTGGAAGAAGTTTTTCAGGAGGAAAATTCAAGGCCATAACATCTATAACCTGTTCAAACCAAATGAAATGTCGGTGAAGATTGCATCAGTCACCCATGGAGAAAGGAGTAAGAAACCGTTTACCATAATAACTTCTACAATTCATGAATACCACATGTAATGTTAGCACAGTGTGTACCTGTAACTTAGAGAAAAATGTGTGCAGGACACCTTAATGCAAATTGGTGCCAAACGAACAGTTGGCGGTGGAAGCCATCAAACATTCCTTATTCAGACCTCGGGACCCCCTAATGGACTCAGGGGCTATATCCCCACCTGACCCATCCTCTCTTGAGGGACGACTACAAGCTGTAAGTACCAACTGAAATCTTTCAAATTAAATAATTGCAATATTGGGAGATATTATATTCTGTGTTGAAAATTAAGTGTGTCACAAATTGATTTTGGGATATCATAAGTAACCAGCGTTGACTTAAAGAATCTCTTCCCATAAGAAATGATCAAGTTCCT
Organism: Apostichopus japonicus; assembly: GCF_037975245.1. Taxonomy (NCBI): domain Eukaryota; kingdom Metazoa; phylum Echinodermata; class Holothuroidea; order Aspidochirotida; family Stichopodidae; genus Apostichopus; species Apostichopus japonicus. The sequence goes on along the minus strand of NC_092563.1, from coordinate 19,545,924 downwards.
TTAATGTTTTATAAATGAGGGTGTTTGCAGTGTGAGGTTGACAGGGGGATCGGAGGGAGGGGGTACACTTACCTGAACTGCGACTAGAGACGGTTTCTGAGTTTCAATTTCATCGTCTTCATCATCATCGTCATCTTCTGCATTGTCACACATGATGGGGAAGAGCACTTTAAGAAGAGGGACCACCATTTTGTTTTTCAGAACAGCCTACCAAAACATAGCCAGGAGAAAGGAAAATTGAAATTGCATAATTGTACCTTTACTGGAGACAAAGGGAGCATTAAATGTTTGTCGATATTTAGCAAAAGTCTGTATTATGTCTAAGATTCCAAAAATATAAAAGTAACATAGTCCTTTTCACAGCCATAGTTATGCTAAATGTTTTATACAAGGATCACACCAGGATAGCATCAGTAAGGTTTCCTATATAAAAAGGGACCATAACATAATCTCCCCCCCCCCCCCAACACACACACACACAAGTTTTAATTTCCAGTGATGGTATGCAGTGAGATTGGGTGGGATGGTATGGAATGGTGTAGATTTAATTGCAGTGCAGCAGGGAGTATTGATATGTAGAGGAGTTCAGATTGGGTGGTGGTGGTGGTGGTGGTGGTGGTGGTGGGTGGTGGTGGTGGATGGTGGTGATGGTGGTGGTTGGTGGTGGTGGTGGTGGTGGTGGTGGTGGATGGTGGTGATGGTTGGTGGTGGTGGTGGTGATGGTGGTTGGTGGTGGTGGTTGGTGGTGGTGGATGGTGGTGGTGGTGGTGGTGGTGGTGGTGGTGGTGGATGGTGGTGATGGTGGTGGTGGTTGGTGGTGGTGGAAAAAGATGAATATTCATGATTCAACCATAAAGCTAGAGTCTATCTATTTTTACCTTTTTCTTCAGACGGATTAACCAAGAGATACAGGAAAGTGCCTTCACTCTTGCATTGTCTCCAAAGGAAGCATTACTAGCAATCTGTTGAATACATTAAAGGATAACAAAACAATCTGTGAAATATTTAAATGAAAACTGTAACCCAACAAGATCCTCAAGTCAAAACAGAGATCCTTAAAAAAAAAAAGACTATAGTACGTAGTTATTATAAATATGTTAAATGTGAAAGAATTCAATAAGAAATCCATTATTCATTCAGGGTTGATATTAAAGGCTTCTACTGTGGCCTGAGATGCATAATTATGCTTATACCAGCCAAAACAAAATAGATACTTTTCTAGGGCATGAAAAGAAAACATTTCAAATCTTTTACATTAAAAGTAACTAATCAATAAATATTTCTACTATACATACATGTTATTAGAGAAAAATACCCGTTGTTCAGACATCATAACAAAGTGTGTACAATGGGAATGAGGTAAAGCTTCTTAAAATATCAGACCCTGTTCATCACCACATTTTGTTCAAGATAAAACCCTTCAGAGATAAATTTCACGTCTAAAACAATGGTAGCAGTAGCAACATTACAGCATCTGATTGATTTAATCAATCAATCAAACAAGCAATCAACCAATAAATCAATCAAACAATTATGTTTTGTACCCTATTCGATACTTACATCCCTTAACAAGTTAGTTGTCGTCCTTTAGCTTGACTTGTCCAATGACATTTCAAACGATTAAGTAAGAGGTTTGAAAGCTTGGAATTTGCTCACTTGCTTTGTACGAGACTATTACATACTGCTATGGAGAAAGGTGAAAACCAAACAGTTAACTTATCATAGTGAAATGTTCTCATATGTCGTGCAACACTTGATAGATTTCGGGAAACCAACTGCAGACCGTATTCTAACCACCACTCTCACATACCTCACAACAACACTGCACGAGAGGTTTGATGTACGGGGCAAGAACAGACACTTCACTCTCCAGGAGCTCGTCAAATAGTTCCATTGCATCACAGCCATAGTCCTCATTCCAAGCTAAGAGTTGAGGCACAACTTCGATGACGGGCGGTATAAGCTGGCGAAATAAGTTCTACAAGACAAGGATAGTAAATACTGCAAGCCACATTTGACAAAATCACAAAAGTGTTGTATCTGTTGTTGAAGAATACTCCATAAGTGTGTATAGTTTATTTGATGATTCCTGACACATGTCACCGAGCGGAATGCTTGCTGGAGCTTTCATTTTGGTTGTAAACATGCTGGAAAAAAAATTTACTATTCTTTTGAATTTTTGGATGAGAGTATCACAAATCAGATTCTTGATATATCAATAAAATTACAAGAGTTCATTTTCACACTATGTATTAATGAAAATAGAACATGATATTGTCGTCTCAATATAATTCATAGGATTGACGTACCCAAATTATCCACGGTATGAAGTCTCACTTCTGCATGTCACCTCTTAATTGTTTACCAAATGTGTTTGTTGCTACTGTTAGTCTATAGATGTAAAATCCAATGTTTCTTCTTCTGAGCTGAGCATTCTCACTGTGAAACAAAGTAACCACTCATAGTAACCAACCAACCAGTTACAAAAAAAAGTGGATATAATTGTAAAGTATATTTACCACTTCGTCTGAGCCGACGCAAACCACCAGTGACGTCAAAGTTCTGGTAAGTAAGGTAAGAATCAAGCAAAAAACAATCAACGAACACACTAATTATCGAAAGACATCTGAGATGATACCACAGCAATGATGTAAAGTATCACTGACATACAAGAAAAAAACAATAAAATAAACTTTTTTTTTTAAAGAAAGTACTTTAAGACTTAAACTTTCTCATCCCTTCCTTCATAATCTTTTATTTTTAGAAACTGGAATAAAATAAGATGAAATCTGCATGCAGGGCATATATATATATTTTGTAAATTTGGATTAGTAATTTTGAGAGTTTTCAATGGGGGCTCTCTTCAGCCACGCTCCGACCAGCCATGCTCCAACCAGCCACGCTCAAACCAGCCATCCTCCAACCAGCAACGCTCCGACCAGCCACACTCCGACCAGCCACGCTCAACCCAGCCACGCTCAAACCAGCCACCCTCCAACCAGCCAAGCTCCAACCAGCCACCCTCCAAGCAGCAACGCTCCGACCAGCCACGCTCCAACCAACCACCCTCCGGCCAGCCACCCTCCGACCAGCCACCCTTCGTCCAGCCACGACATTGGAAATCCAATGAATAATAAGAACCATATAAATATGAAAAGAACAGTACTTACTTTATCGCATTGAGAGGAACAAACTTGCTCTCAGGATCTCTGAGCATGTTTGTGATCATTCGAAATAAATCACGAAACATGGGCTTTAAGGACTCTCCACTGGTGTCCGCAACATAGGACAGTATATGACTAGAGATCTGAAGGATAAATATATAAAATAAATTATAATGAAGTAGGAAAAAGGAGTAATAAGAATATATTGAGCATCAAAATAGAGACAGGGTCTAATGAGTCATATCACAGAATGTAACCAGATCTCTTGAGGATTAGGAGTTTGCATGGCTGAGTACAATGTATGAGTCACTAATCCCTTCCCTTCTTCATGAACCTACCCAAATCAGAAAGCTTTGTTCCCCAACTATGCAAATTACCTACCTCAATTAATTGTTTTGAGGTCTGCACAGGACCTTGCTATACTATCACAGTGTACAATTTACGCATTTTTCCTTCCTCTCGGTTATTGTTACTCTTCAACGTTAGTGTCACAGATCCGAAATTTGCCAAAAGAACCCCCAATCCATAACATTTGACCAGGACTACCTCCCATACACCTGTAGGAGATGTAACTGAGAAATGATAATTTCCATATGAAATTCTAAGCTAAAGTTGTTATACTAACACTAATTATCAACTTATAACACAATTTGGAGAGAGAAATATCTCAGAGGATTTTTTTGCATCCATGTACTCTACTAACTTATTCTGAGAGAAAGAAAACTGTGATTTCAAGCAAAGTGTTACTTCTAATAACTACCTAGAGTTGTTGAACTTAGCAAAAAAAAAATCCCAACATATCAAAGGTTCTTAAAATATGACTGAAATGACTGCTTCAGTGTGACCTTCCTAAATTATATTGACCCTCATCATTTGAATACTGTATGTTGCTTTTGTCCATGAATTTATCTTTTGTAGATCTCTGAAATATTCTTTGTGCATTCAAAGAAACATGCACCAACCTCTCTCTCTAAGGAAACTGAACTAGTGAGGGCACTATTTAAAAACTGCAAGAGTTGTGGCCACTTGGCTGCTGGTAGCTCTTGTTTCGCTATGGTTGCAATAATCTGTCCAAGAGAATTCTGCACCACTCTCCTGCAAAATGGGAAACAAATGAACCGATAGTTAGAGAACTATTAATTATGAAATGCAAAGTTCCTTTTATTCTTTCTTGATTACTCTAAAAATCTCTGTTTTCCTTTGCACTACTTTATAACCTTTCAAAAATTTTAGAGCAAAAGCAATTTGGGTCCTTTAGATTTTATGTCATATTAAATCGCATTTTTTAAATACATAATAATAGATGGATCATACAAACTCAAAGTTTTATCTTAATTCAAAATTTTGAAGAAATATGATCAAAAGAATGTCAATGTTACAAGTGGTACCATGAGATGTTTACAAAAATCTTCTAAAAATATTAATATTAAGCAGATTTAGATGGATTTAAATCTCCGTTACTCACTCTGGTTCCTTCATGACCATTTCCAACAGCATTTGTTTCATTCTGGGGGTAGAGGCAGCAAAGTATGATAATATATACTAAATTATAGAATTAATGAATATAAAATTTTACAATATATATAATCTAATATACTTTAGTATTTGCTGATCTATAATTGATGTTTAAATGTTTTAACTGTCTTTTCTTTGCTATGACGTCTAGAACGTATAAAAAACACTAGAATCTTTTTCATCAATCATGGCTTCATATATAATAAATAGCTTCAACAAATGAAAAAAGAAAATATTGCATTATAGTTTGGGAATGTGATTATTCCAATTATTTTAACTAGCAGTCGATGTACCCTATCAGCAAGGCTATGATAATACTGTACAAACGCATCTAGGGTCATCATCTTCACTGAAAGTGGCTGGAATGTAAAACTACAGCAATTAATAAGTACTGTACTGTAGAAAATTTGTCCTGTTCTTCCTTCTTTCTCGCAATATTACTGTAAGTACAGTATATCGCTCCGAACATTTGCCTTGAAATTATTATAGAAGATATATTCACATCTAGTCTTGCATAATAGAGAAATTAATTAAAAAAAAAGGATTTGTTCTGTAATAGTGCTCAGATTTGAAGGATTAAATGAGGGCATTTTGGATTTCTAGAAGGCTAGGAAACGACTGTACAATTTAGACCAGCTGTTTTTGTTGCTACAGTACAATAGAATACAGTAGTTATATTTATATATAGCAAAATCGGCTCCATCAGTTCCTTCTCAAAATAAATAAGAGAACAACTCACTTTTCCTGATCTCCTGCAGTGAGAGTTTTCCATTTTTTAGCGATCTTTCTCCTCAGCAGAACAGCTGAAAGCTGGCGAGCCTTGAAGGATAATATCAGGAAATGCCATTATATTTATGAAATATAGTAATAACAAATAATGTGGAACTCTTTACACAGACCACTCATAAACCATTCTGTTTAATCATCTAGTATGTTGCCAACAACACAGTAATATATTGCACAATTTGTTTTGTCAGGTACGACCTGGGAATCATAGTCACAAATTAAATGCACCCAGGTATGGATTCAAGAGTATGGAAGGGTTGTAACTTTGCAGCCTATCAAAAGTATACTTATTGACACAACGTTGCATTTTAAACCTAATTAGAGACCTCATTTATTGTCAATAATAATTATGAATATGTATCATTTACCAATTGAAAAAGTTCTGTGGGAAGATCCCCAGAACCCCTAACATGGGAGTAGGTGTCAATGACTCCAAGGCCTCAACCACTCCTTTACAAGACAATGGATCTGTCCCTAGCATCCGCCTTGGATGTAGGGTGCTTTATATAACACATACATAGGATCAGTAACTTGAAACGTTGAACTGTTTATGGTCAAACTCTCATTGGAGACGGGAATTAAGATACATACAGTAAGCCTACAGTACATATATCCAAATGTGGACACAGGTGGTGTGAGGGTGTAATATCCACCAACCCCCTACCTGACATCACTAAAAAAAAAACTTTATTACTCTAGAACAATTATATATGTGTTTATCTAAACCTATTGAAATTATAGACCTAAAATATATTCTAACTATTCCCAGAATGTACCATGGTTTGATGTCCAAACTGTCTGAGGGGATCCGGCCCCCAAAACCAATACAAAGGAGTCACCTTCACTGGTCCCAGTACCACACCCCAGAGCTAACAGTTGTACAAAACATATCAAACATTTAAAATTTGGCACCCCACCCCCTCCCACCACCACCTTTGAAATCCAATGTGTGTCACTGTCCCATTTCCCTAGCTAAATGGCTGTCCTCCCTACATCCACCCCCCCCCCCCACTTTTTTAAATCCTGGCTATTTTCACTGATTTTTATAATCTTATGAATAAGAACTTTACATAATTCATTGATCAATAATATTCTCACCTGAGGATTGGTAGATGACTGAGTTATATTAAATAATTCAGCAACAAACTGTGGATCTTTGCTCAGTTGTTGCAGTTGAATTGTCCCCTAAAATGAGAAGATGATAATTTCACAGCGGTGATAATTACATATTAGCCTAAACTTAAATTTTAGCAATATCTGACAGATTTAAGTTTTGCCTGACATTTGAACCTAGTAGGGTCTTCTTCAGAGGCTGAATGAAGATCTAATCATTTAATTTTGTTCCTTCATCAGTCACTACTGTACTTTGTGTATTCAGAAGGTCTTTCATACTGTACCTTCCTCCGTTGTATTCTTACACTTTGAAAAGAAAGATAGACAAGCATATACATGATAATTTTCAATGAACATAATGTTAACTGTTATTTTGCAGGTAATGCAATGTAAGCACCCAACACATCACAATGAAGCCGTTTCAAACTGTGCCATGACAAAAACGTTAAACATATACTGTGGAGTGTTAGCTCAGTGGTTAACACCGGTGCCTTTCAATCATAAGGTCCCCGGTTCAAGTCACTCCCAGATTAATGTGTGTCGTCCAGTTACAGAGTTATTGACACTTAACAATTCATAATCATGGACGTTAAATATGAATGTGAGAGACTGACTTCGGTCAGCTTGCGACTTTGATAAGCCAATTGGGCTTCTTCGCGAGTTCCTGCTTGCAGGAGGATCTAATATACATACATACATACATACATACATATGTTTAGCCTACATACAGTACAGTACCAGGCGGTAGCCCGCATAGGCCTAACTGCTGTAGCCTGGCCTGTTTCTTTTTACTTCTCCACACTGGGAATAAATATTGCACGAAAACTTAAACTATAGGCTAGCTGTAAGCCTTCTGATAAGTAAGAATGGTCACATTTGCCTAATATTGTACGTATAACGTACTTCACTCTTTTCGCGAAACTAGGCCTATTTCAAATTTGTATGATGAATAAATAGTCAATCCGCTTGTTTTCATTATATTACAAATGGGGTACGAATATAACGTCAAAAGTGACGTTCGAACATAACAAAGCTCATTCTCTTGTTCTTACAATTACGGAGAAATTATCATACCTCTTGAATTGCATCATTAGACGGGAGGAGCAACTTGCACAAGATTTCTTCAAGTGGACGCGTGTTCCCGATGGGAGCCGCCATCTTGACAAGAGTAGGGAACACGTAGCTAAAAATTAAGCTCATCAAACCTTACGTTGCCACACGAACTGCAATTCATCCACTGTTCATGCGGCAAAGAGTTATGAAATGTATGTATGTATGTATTTTAGATCCTCATGCAAGCAGGAACTCTCGTTGGAAGCATCATTGGCTTACCAAAGCCGCAATCTGACCGAAGTCAGTCTGTTAATTACATTCATATTAAACGTCCATTATTTATGAATTGTCAATTGTCAACAACTCTGTAACTGGACGACATACATTAGTATTGGAGTGCCTCGAACCGGGGACCTATGATTGGAAGGCACCGGCGAAATTAATCTCATAAGGGATGAACTGTAAAAACAAGTGACCCAGTCGGGCCATGATACGAATCTGCAACTCTTTGAATTAAAAAAAAGCATAGTCTAAAGATGGTTGGCAGTGGCCGATCAGGTAAGCATGCACCATATGATACATGCGACTTCCCATCCCCAGGTTGATTTCGCAGCTGTTAGTTATTTCTGCTTTCGCCAGCCAATTCGCGTGAGTATTATGATTGTCTATGGACTTCGACACCCAATCAATAAAACTGGTCAAGAAGGTGACATGGTTACATAGTCTTACATAAGGTTTATTAATTTTGGCCTGTATCGTAAAAGAACTTGTCTACTTGTCTGATAGCAGCTATCAAAGAATCTGATAAGACGATATGCATATATACCACAAAGTAACAAACGGAAATCAGTCAAAGGCAATCCTGACCTTACTCAAGTACACGAACGTAGTTTCTGAGTAGAAAATTGAATGTCATATGCTAATCAATGGGTGTCGACTTATGACGACGAAGCCGGGTGAAAGGCGGGGTGGGGGGGGGGAGGGGCGCTTCTACCAGGTGCATCCAATTCTTATGAAGCCGACAGTATACTTGCCTTGGTATGGGCCAGGTGGAGTCGGAAGGGGATCGGAAACGGTATAGGGACAGAGGGGTAAGCCTAGCTAGCTATCTGTCTGTGAGGGCAACCCAAAACCCAAGAATGTTACTCTCTTCTAGCATTCTCATTTGATGATATTTCAGATCATTTTCCTGTTTATGCTCTCATCGATAGTGATATTCTTATTAATAAACCAAATTCGGCCAAATACACTTTTCGTAGAATCTCAGCTGATAGGCTAGCTGTTGTAACATGTCATCCAAAATGAAACTTAGTCTGCCATTTATAATAATTTACGTCATATGTCACGGCATTCATTGTTATTCAAATTTACACAGGAATCAACCAATCGCTTATAATTGAGATGCGTTTAGGGGGAGCTAAAGTAACTCTACGCATGTAGACTGTCTGGTTTCTTAATGAATGTTATTTTAGAATTGTAACAGTCCACCAAAATGTAAGTGAACTTCCGCAGTATTTGAAATAACCTTGTACTCACATTTGCTCTTAAGCAGCTGTTTGTGATTCATAATAGGCCTATGTAATATGTTAAAGAAGTCTTGTGACAATATTTGTTAAAGCCTCGCCAGCTGCATGGAAGTTATGAAGACAGTACGCACATTGCTTTGTTCTGACTGACGTAAATGTTGCAAAGGAATTGTCGGCCTTTCGCCTAATAATCAGGGGTGGGCAACCTTTTTGAATGAATGGGCCAGATATAAGGAGTGAAAAATTGACTGGGCCGCACCTAACCAACGACCTGCTGTTGATTTCAAACCTTTGATTCCGAGGACTTCCAAGCAATAGGTGTGTACTTAATCTGTATTCACAAAAACATCTCAATACACAGTACATTGATAATTAATGGGGATAATAGGCCTACCTGACAGCATCATTTTTCAAAAAAACAATCGCAAAACAATCACTGGCGGGCCGCATGTGGCCCGCGGGCCGTAGGTTGCCCAAACCAGGCCTAATTAGATCATGTGTAACACGATGTTCCCCTTCTCGGGAATCGTTATACACACCCGTGACGATGATATCTCATGCAGTCAGTCTCGATGCAAGGGGACGGGAGTTGCAAGCGGATTAGTCGGTTCCGTTGTTTGGTTTTTCGTGACCAGGTTCTTTCCTGGGTGTTCTTTTCTTAAAAGCAGTCGAAAAAGCAGCTCCTCGGCATGTGTAGCATTATTAAAATAAAACAAAGCAAGGAAAACAGATGAACATAAACAGAAAAGGTGTGTACCTCAGAGGAAAACATTAATCACGAGCATATTGACTAATTAACGTTTTGAAATCAGAGCAGGCTTTGGGGGAGTGTTACGAAATAATTTAAAATACCAACACATTTAGCAACCTCTGACACTGTACTTTTAGTTTATTATCCCAGACAAGTGTTATAGCAATGGGGTGTTCAAAACAGAGGCGACCCCAAATCCTTTGCGGCTACTTTTTGGTGAGTCGCACAATGTTTTCAGACGTCGGAAAAGATATCTAGTTTTTGTAAACTTGTCGAAATTCATAAGCCAAACTTGATTTCATGAATACTGAGCATGAAGTTTCTTTTGGAAGCTTCTGGTCTTGAAAGTTTTTTAACAAGCTGGCCTAAGAAGAACATGAGCTGGTGGGGTGAAAGGCAGAGGGGTGAACAAGTTTGCTCCTATCTGGGAAAGTTGTTTATCTGCTCAAAATTACTTAACAATACTGTTTTCAAACTGTTTAATATTGATAAGATCCAGTCCATTGCAATGCTTATGAAGATGACTTGACAACTTTTCTTAGAGGGCAGCAAACATGGAACCAAGAAAGAGATGGGGGATAGTGCATGATCAGAGCTATATGGTATTGCTGAAGACGCTGCGAGTAATGCTGTGTATGGCAAACAGATTCACAAGGACTTTCCCTCTGACGAAGCAGTCTATAGCAATGAAATATCAGAACTATGATCATGTGTAGTACTTGCTCCTTTCAGTTTAGATAAGCAATACACATTAGATCACTCACTAACCTTTAACCAGGAATAATTCACTCACTTTCACTCTCACCACCTTCCCCTTCCCCCCCCCACCCACCCACCCTCCAAACAAAATAACAACAATAGCCAAGAAAACCAAATGAAACAGAGAAAGTAATATATTGTTGTATTCTTAACATATTTTATTTATTCAATATATCTTTGAAGTAACATTGGCAGGGAGTAAAACTGTTAGTATGTCGGCCTCAAATCTATATACATTCATACTTTGGGGGGGGGGGGTGGGGTTGAGGTTACTAGCTCCCTCAAATCACATGTCCCACTGCCCTTCAAAGGTTATGCCCTGCAGAGTGAACCCTCTTCCACTGCCTCTATTTGTTGTCAATATAATTCATAAATATCTCTCAAATATTTGCCATTTGTACATTTCATGCTTGCAAATGTCGCATGTTTAGATTAGTCACTGATTAGTGGTAAGTTCTTTCCACATTTTCTATTTCTTTGTCTTTTTATAATTATTTCAAAACCATGTGTACTAATTAAATTTGCCTAAATAATAATAAATAAGAACTATCGTTGTTTCGAATGTACTCTGCAGGTTTGTTATTTAGTTATAAACTCATAATAACCAAGATAGGTTCAACATTACAAGAATCATTAGAAACCAATGGAACCTTCATAGCCAATGTGAACATTCTCAGGCTAGTATTATCTAACTGACATGTTACCATCCGCAGCAGACTGTATCATTAATGACACAAGACTGATGGTAAATAAAGAATAAAGACAGCACACAGTTCATTGCTATTTGAAGCATTCTGTTTCAAATCCCACTTTGTGGGGGAAGCCTCAACATCCACAAGTCCCAGTTTTTACTACCACATGGTTTGCATATAACATTCAGTTACATGGCAGCCTAGTGTTTGTGTTTGGGGTATATTGGTCAGTAATTCCTGCAATAGTTACCTATATCTGGGGTAAACCTGCAATTTGTCTTCAATTTTTCCAAATAGAAAACCGGCTCATGGTATTACTATACAGTAGCACCAATGGTCAATTGTAAAGTATACATAACTGTGTGCATTATGTTCTCTGTTACATTATTTGAAACTGAAACCAGCGTGTTCTACAGACTACAAGCACACCGATGCCTTTTCTCTGTCGACCATCTACAATCCAAAGGGACGGTCAGAAATGGATAAGTCTGTCTCATCATTTCCCGATCTTCTGAAATGAGACAATTCCCAAAAGATGTCTCAACTGGTCTCAGAATCGGTTGCTTCTAATAAATACAACCTGCTCTCCTCTTCTTGCCGCTTCTGTTGGTATCAGCCTGGCATTTCCATGAGAGCCTCTTCTCTGAAGGATGGAACATTGCGACTTGCTTGGAGACGACAGAAGACACACATGTGCTGCACGGTCGCGTCTTCCAACTGGGATATGGAGAATGGTTTACGGCACTCCTTACACTGATATAACAAATAAAGAGTGAAATGGTTAGAGGGATTCGGTCACTATAACTTATTCATATGAAAGGCCGATAAAACAAATCCATTTGAAATGAATTGACCAATAGCTTACTAGCTAGAATACTCTTAACTGACTGAGGACTCATTTCCAATTTGAATCAGTAGTCACTTAAAGTCTGTCGTAACATCAACCTATAACTATTTAGATAAATATTCACCCAAGAACAGAAGGTATAAGATGATAACTACATTACGTCATTTTATCAAATAATGCTGGATCAAACTTTTACTACAGCCAGCAGAACTACATATTTATTTGAAAAAGTAGCAGTTTACTCAATTTACATGGGAGAACTGTGGTTATTTCTCAATACATCTCACCCCCTCCATCTACTCTTGTGCCAAGCTGGGTGAGGATAGCAATTGTGATTGTTTCATATGATATCAGTTTCAGCATTCATAATGCTACTTTCTATGATATCGGTTTCTGCATTCATAATGCTAGTTTCTATGATATCAGTTTCAGCATTCCTCATGCCACTTATGATATCAGTTTCAGCATTCATAATGCTGCTTTATATGATATCAGTTTCAGCATACCTAACGCTACTATGTATGATATCAGTTTCAGCATACCTAACGCTACTATGTATGATATCAGTTTCAGCATTCATAATGCTACTTATGATATAATTGCTGAAACTTAAGTTTCAGCATTCATAATGCTGCTTTATATAATATCAGTTTCACCATTCATGACGCTATATTGTATGATGCTTAACTTACCTTAACGATTCTGAGTCCCATGCTTCTCTTACTCTCTAAGACTACCGGAATACTATCGCTATCCGAGACGTTCCAAACCCTCAGAGTTTTGTCTTTGGAACATGACAGTACCGTTTTGCTGTCTTTGCTAAACTCCACGTCAGTGACCCAGTCCTCATGGCCCTAGGAGAGAATTAATAAACAGTCAGGTTTGATTGAAATCATGATGGTTCCAACTTCCTATAATTGAAGAAGTTATGCATGTAGAGTAGACCTACATAGCACTTACATGGCCTGATAACAGTGGTAGACAATGTGACATTTGCAATGGCAACGAAAATATTGTGCACAATCCTGTGAAAAACAAACAAAAATATCTTATTCCTCACTGTAAAGTTGTTGGAAGGGGATTTACTTAATCTAGATTAACATTTTCTTATTCAAGAAATGGATCACATAGGGTGGCCTATGATGATACCATGGCAGTAGTTCTTCAACAGTTTAACTTCCTTTTTGATTATTGTTGTCAATGTGTACTGGTGAAAGGTTACAACAAAATGCAGTTATTTTTGTATGACTTTTCTTCTCCATTGTGGATAAAGTTATTTGTGTATTAAAGAAAGAGAAACCAATACAAAGCTGTTTTCATCTCAACTGCAATGATGATGACTATTATTCTATTGCTGTTACATACCTTTCTAAAAGTTCACCAAACATTCAAAAATTCCTATATATACTTAGAGACAGAACCTGCTCTTCATTTAATTCTCACCTACTAGCAGACAAAACTGTGTAGTATAATAAAATACCTTTAAGGTCAACTTTGGTGCAAAGGTTTCCATATCCCAGACCACCACGGTAGTGTCATATGAACCTGAAGCTAGCATAGAACCTAGATGTCAGAAGACCAAAGTAGGTAATGAAATATGGTGTTCTCAATTTGATTTCTAGAGAACTGCAATCAAACTAAATTTTATATTTAAAAAAGAAAAGTTCCAATCAAATTATTATATTAATATAAATTAAAGAAAGTAAGTTAAAGGTCAATGTTCATCGCCTATAGAGTTGTTGCGATATGAAATTTTCCATGACTTAAATACATTGTGAGTTTTCTTCTCCCCAAAACTTAGGCCAAATGTCACCATGAAAATAAGACAATGTATGTGATTACCACAGTTTCTCATTTCTGATGGTCCATTTTCCAACCAAATCATAGTAAACATAAAAGACAATACCTCAGTTAAAATCATCACAACCAGCATAAAATATAATTAAGGCACCACCTTACAATGCTAGTTAAATATGATTTTCTAATTAAATATTTGCTGAAACAAAATCTGTGATTCATGACATAGTTTGTTACGTAACTACTTTGATTTTATTCCCCAAAATGTCTGGTTTTGCGCATGTGATTGTCAATTCAAATATCACAATATTGTTTAGGCATATGATGTCTTTAATCAAACGTAGATATATATTGCCGATACTGTAATATTGCTGCAGCACTATTCTGCTATGGTTGGGTAAAGGCTATGGATTGACAATTGTAATTGTCATCTACATAGTTAAAAAAAAAACAAGTATGAAGCATTTTGTGCGACACTAGACCAACAAGCAAACAGTATCATTTGTGCTGATGTATCTGTCATGCTTCCTCTGCAAACAAATTTACAGCATCAACACAATTAAGGAATGGTACTAGGGGTATTAATACTCCCTAGAAACAGGATCATAACTGGTTTGTAGGTTCACAGTAAATCAAAAGTGCTGACAAATTTTGCATTTGTTTAATTGATTTTTTCTTCTTCAAATGACTGAATTTGGACAGCATTGTGCTACTAGCAGCTTTAATGCCATTAGTCATGCACATCACTGTAGTGACAACAGTCTTTGGTTTATTAACATGACGAGTAGAAACTATTATTGCAGATAAATCTCTTGGTTTTTATTCAACACCTTTTTTCCTTTTTCAATGGTTGTAATAACTAACTTAGATCTGAAAAATGCTAATCATAAATGTTTACCATCAAAATGATTCAGACATTATAGAATTTGAGGGGTGTTCAGATAGTTTAATGGAAGGGCAAACGTTAGATATGACCTATTAGCATATTTGGAGAGATAAAAATGATGAATGTTAATATCAACAGAAACCTTACCATCATCACTGAAAACACAAGAGCTGATGCACCCCTCATGACCCTTACTTAAGGTCAGGGGTCCTTGAGTACGGAAAGTCCCACATGACACATCCCAGACTTTCATATGCTTGTCCCAGGAGCCTGTGCAGAGGTTTCTTTCTTCCTTATCAAAGCAACAACTGGACACTACGTTGATATGTCCACTGAAATGCAAACCAAATGAAAGATGTTCATTACTAGTGCATCACATTAGAAAATCACAGAAATGGCAATTAACAAGAAACTTGCAGAACAACAAACTTATAGTAAACCCTATACTAATTCATGCACAGTTTCTTTGTGCCTGCAATGCATGATTGCTTCCAACTCAGTACTTTGAAGATACTGTAGTGTGTGAAAGTAAGTTCGCCTGACATTTCGATCCTAGCAGGATCTTCTTCAAAGGCTGAAATAAGATACTGTAGTGAAGACAACGATGCATGCATGTGCTCAATGGCTGTCCTTAGGGCTGTTTGATCCACACCTCAGCCCCTCTCCCCTATCAATTTCAACCGACCATGATTAACCCTACAGGGAACTACTACTAGGAACTGATGCAATGTGAACACGATACAACTATGTAAATTTGATTCATACTTGTTCAAGTTGTTTGCTTCATAGTTGACCTACAGGTCTGCACTTTATTTCATGGAATCAAAATGCAGCAACAATACAGTCACAACCTGATTAAACATCAAATTAATTTGTTACAAGCATTCCCTACAGTACTGCTTTGCCCTTTCTCCCCCCCCCCCCCCCCGCTTACTTTTCGAAATGAATTTGGTGTCACATAGGTCTCTTCTCAACTAAGCCAATTTTATTTTTGTTCGCATACCAATATAAACCCAATACTTCTTTTTTCATACCTGAATTGCACAGTTACTTTGTGGCTGTGCAAATCCCACATCTTTGTACAGCCGTCCATTGATGTGGTGCAAATCCTGTCGTCATTTGGAGAAAATGTCAAAGAGGTAGGAGTACTTTTGTGATGATCTGTAGAATATGGGAAAATTTCAAAGAGAATAATAAAAAGAAGATTTAGTTACTTTGTTATTAAGATGGCTCGAATCGACTCGAAGGTCGTAAGGTGGAGAGTTGTGGATAGTCAAAGATAGTCGAGCTTAAGACTATGAATGATCAAGATTTTGCCCAGTCTTGAGTTCGTGCCCACTTCAGTCGTGGAAACTCAACGGTAGCAATCTCCCGATTGCCAGTCTCCTAGTTACCAATTGCCTAGTTAAAACATAGGTAACGAATGAGAGGGAAGTCATTTTGAATGTGAGCTACATGAGATTCATTTATTGAAATGAAACAATTATTCTGTGTGTTCATTAATTTGTTTAGTTTGCAGGCGTCAGTTGTAAGACTAATCACCCTTGAGGAGTAACTAAGGATTGTCAAACACTAGGTAGCAGCGGTCAAGTTTAATCCAAATTTGTGCAGTTTGGGTACCAGTGTGTGGCTGGCTCTAGAGATCTGTGCAAAGACGCATGCAGTAGCAAATGAAACAGATTATGGGCAATTTTATCATCCAACCCTACATGTGATATCTACAAGGGGGAATAAAGCCTCTAAAGCATCCATGTGTAGCAGTTTAATGAGGGGTCATGTCTTAAAATAAGTAACTGAAAATGTTTCAATTTTTTTTCAAACTGAAGAATGTTCATCTGTTATCTATTGGTACCAGTTTCGTTTAGGTATTCTTCACAATGAATCCCCCTCCCCCCCCCACCAATGCACAATTAGGGTAGAGCCCTTTGCCAGATCATCAACATGACCTCCTTACTTCAGTTAAGGTATGATAACCTTTTGTAAAACTAGATAATCAATGTACATACAAAGTTCCCTACATGAATCCTACTGTACTTACTCTGCATTTTGTGGATGATTTTACCCTCTGATGTGTCCCAGATTGTCAAAGCATTCTCCAAATCTGAGCCAACAGCAGCAAACTTGCCAGAGTGTGAAAGCTGACAACATGTCACTATTCCTTCTAGGGAACCTGTCCACTTGAATATAAAAACAAAACGGGGGTATTTATGATGAAAAATTAGATAAAATAAATTAGTATCTGTCTATATAAATAAAGGCATAATGCACACTTATACCCAGAGCTTCAAACAGTGGGTTTTAAAATTGCATTGCAGGAATATAATTTAGCAATCAAATATTGTGTAGCAGATGTTAAGCACTGAGCTCTTTGTGTTAAAAACTGTTTTACATCTTTGCACTTATCTAGCAGTTTGACCGTTTTCCATAGCATTTTGCGATGCAATTCCGGATAAATTATTCTCTGCATTGGGTGTTGAAATGTTTCATATAAACTCACACTTGGGGGTCAAAGGGAAGACATAGGTACAGCAGCCCATTCTGATGTTTTTTTAAGATGGAGGGGTGCTGTATGTGTGAGTAAATAAGCTTGCTAGGTTAGAATCATACACAATTCCAGTCCAATAAGTGATTCCATGCTAAATTCTGACCAGTGTTATCGAAACTCTTTGCTCTGTAAATCTGACCAACATAAAAAAGGATAAAACCAAGGCTTTTAACTGCTTTAACATGACCCCTCTACCACTTATAAACTTTAGAACTGGCACAGCATGTTAAAAAGGATAAATATTATGGCTGCATAATCAGAAAATACTATCAGTAATTAAGGTACAGTAATTATTTTCCCCAGCTTCTTCCGACCATTAAAAAACAGTTAAATGTCTCAGTAAATTCTGACTTACCAATATCTTGCCTGTTTCAGTATCCCAGTAATTCACTGTTTTGTCCCAAGATCCCGAGGCAAAATTGGTCGCATCTGAGTTCATGTGACACTGACTGATGACGTCACGATGGCCCTCATACTTCTGTAACTTTTCACCAGTTTCCACATCCTTCAAGTTTTAAGAGATTAAAAAATCAAACTTTAATAGCAATGTTCACGATATATAACATTTAACAAATCAACTGATTGCATTCTTATGTTTTGTTCAGCCATAGATAAATGTTGGTACATTAATAAAACCTTAAATCACATTCATCGTGTACAGTGATTCCATAACATTTCACCAGTTCCATGTCCTCAGAATAGTAAGAATTAAAAATTATACAACGTTGATCTAATATTACCATAATCCCATAAGAGACATAAGTTTGTCATGCAAGCTTCTATAGTTTCTGTATTAGTTTTCTTAAAATTCCATTTAATAGTATTGACATATATTTTGTATCACATTGCAGTTATGGACTTATAATGATAAGATTCTGTATCAGTACTGAACTGTTTTTAAGACATAATTTAGAATGAGTAAAATCTTTAGTTTTAAAAAATTATCTGCAGCATGATTGGTTGTCATATTTTTCAGTCCTTGACTTCAGGCCCCCTTGGTATTCTTGCCTGCTTTACCAGCCTAGTCATGCCACTGATTTTAGTAAAGATATTTATCACTTGTTATTTTATGGACTGTTATGGTATTTCATTAAAACAACATCAATATCACTACGATTGAGGTACTGTTTACAGTGTAAACAAATAATTCTCTCTCAGTTTCCTGCTTGGATCAGCTTAAATAAATTATACCTTTACAAGTAACTGCAATTTACAAAGTTAATTAGATAAACTAATGTTTTTGCAAGATCGAGACAAACAGCCTAATTCAATTAATCTATTTTCTCATACCTACATACATGTACACAAATATCAAAACAAAGTGTTGAAGATACAAAATTGCAAAAAGTACTGGACTATATGTTAATCATTGGTATCACAATATAAAACAAAGGCAGTTTATCAATGCTAGTGACTATAAGTTGGAGTTACAAAAGCAAGAATATGGACTGGGAAAATAGGGAATGAAACATGTGACAGGGAATGAAACATTTTACAGAGAATAAAATCGCCAAGGTTAGATATATAACATTTGGTAAAAGTTGGATGGATATGACACACTACATGCCTTAACCAGACATAGAAATTCATATTTAACTATCAATTAATGCAAACTAACTTGGCACACTTCAATTGAGAACGATCTCAGAAGTTTTATGTGAATGTCATCCACAAGGTGAAATAAAAACAAATGTACTGTTACCCAAACAGCTGTTGTCTGATCACTAGAACCTGTCAAGATTAGTGAATCATTGGAGCAAAACTGGCAGGAATTGATTGCCTCCCGGTGTCCCCTCAGAACTTTATACTTCACCTTTTGGAGAGAAAAAATGTATAGTAAAATGATATAAACATATCTAAGAAATCTGAGAATGTAAGGAAGAAAACTAACCTCGATATACTCTAGAGACTAGGTGTGATATATTACAGTAGTTATTAACTAATGACCATTATAACTCATTGAATATATCACCTGTCATATGCCTGCGATGACCATTATTACTCACTGTATATACTACCTGTCACATGCCTGCGACCTACATACTGATACTGTGGACCATGACATTTTGCTGAGTGTTCTTGATCAAAACTTTGGTACTAAGGGGCTGGCTAAATCATGGTTTGATTGTTATTTAAGACCATGCACACAAAGTGTTCAGGTTGGTGAATGCATTTCTACGAAATCCACCGTCCACCAGGGCGTCCCACAAGGATCTTGTGCTGGCCCTGTTCTCTTTACGGCTTATGCAAGTACTTTATATCATACAATCTCCAGTCACCTTCCCGAGGTCATGGGGTATGCAGACGATCACGCCCTGTACCTAAAATTCAGACCAGGTAATTCCGACTCTGAACTTAGTGCTCTAAATGCTATGGAGAGTTGTTTATTGGACGTTAAGGCTTGGATGAATATGTGTCGCTTAAAAATGAACGATACCAAAACTGAGTTTCTTATCTTTGGTTCACGGACTCAACTTGCAAAACTTGAAATTGATTGTATTAACGTGGACTCATCTATTATTAATTGTGTAAATGATGTGGAGTATCTTGGTGTTTATTTGGACAACACCTTATCAATGAAAAAACGTATCAATGAAAAATGTAAAATCGCTAGTTTTAACTTGTATAATTTTAGAAAATTACGTAAGCATCTTTCAACTGATTCTACTCGCACTTTAGTTCAGGCACTTGTCACATCTCACTTTGATTATTGTAACTCTTTGTTTTATGGTCTTCCCAGTCTTCCCTTAATAAGTTACAGCGTGTACAAAATATGGCTGCCCGTATCATCCTAAATTTGAACAAATATGACAGTATATCTTCTGCTTTTAAACTTCTCCACTGGCTTCCGATAAAGGATCGTATTGATTTTAAAATTTTATCACTCACTTATAAGGCGCTTCACGGATCTGCACCATCTTATCTGAAGGACCTTCTTAAACCACGATCAGTGAGCTACTCCATACGATCTCATGACAGTTTGATTTTAACTACCCCCCGTACTCGCTGCAAGTCCCTTGGTGACCGATCTTTTTGTATCTGTGCCCCCAAATTGTGGAATGCACTCCCATTTTCTATTCGCAATTCAAGTACTGTATGTTCATTTAAATCCAGTCTTAAGACTTTCATTTTCAAACGTGTATATAATTAATCTAGTTTTACTTATTATCTCATTCTTTTTGTATATATCTCTTATTATTTTTTTATCCTATTTTCTGATTTTGTGGCATGGTATATACTGACTTCATTTTCTCCATCGTTATTTTTTTTATTTTTTCCATCGTTGTTTAGTCTTTTAGGGTTATCTGTTTTTAAGATTTTTACCTCTTTCTTATGATTAACTTGGTTTCTTAATTTTCTTTAAGTTTTTTACCTTTACTCTTTTAAGTTTGTACAGCGCCATAGCTTATGTCTTTACATATATATGTGCGCTTTAGAAATGTTTAAATAATAATAATACCAATAGGGTCAGCTTGTGACCCTTGGGGACCCTTGCTGAGTTTGTCTTATTTATGTTAAATAATATGAGATATGAATGAGAACAGTTGCTATATGGGTACTCACCAAGGAAGACATGGAATAAATGGTTAACGTAGACATTCGTTTCCTGTGTACTTATTTATTCAGGTTAATAACATTCATCCTTCTACTTACAATATACGCATGCAACATAACACTGGGATGCATACAGCAAATTTCTGACCCTCAATGATTGGTACTTCTAGTTCTTTTTCTTTCTTGCACGTCTTAATATTGACATTGGTCCATATTAATATAGCATTACGCCGATGGCAGTAATAGTACTCATAGCATAAGGCTAGTAATATATTTAGTTAATACTAATCATATTACATGACATATTACACTGGTGTCAGTGGCCAATGTTGGGATTGGAAGGCTAGGCTATAGCCTAGGCTAATAACTTTTAGTGTATGACTTAGTTTAGTTTGAGCTTCAAGCTACACTTGACTTACCTGAGCAAGATTTTCATTTTCCCATGTGCCTGACTTACTGCTAAGATTTTCACTGATTTCCTCAGCTACTTCAAGGGCAAGAGGATCAATGTCTTCTTCGTCTGACATTGATTCAGATATAACTGAATTAGTTAACCACAAATTTTTAACCTAAACTTAAGTTCGAGACACCAGAATTCCAAGGACGCTTGTTTAGGCCTCATTGAAGGTAGCAGCAACTAAGCGCAGACACTAACAGCAGCCGCTAAGAGAAAAAGGACAGTAAGACATGACACTTAGTACTGCCACTACGCTCCTGTGTGTGTGTTAACAAATAATGAATGGTTATGAGTGCAATAGTGCAAATATTTCATTCGAAAGCCTCGTTGAATGGAACAAATTACATCTTTCAACGAATGAAATATTTGCACTATTGCACGAATGGAAACCATTCATTATTTGTTTTATATAACATATTAAAGATGGGTAAAATGCACTCATGCAACAGAATGTTTTGAACGGACAGGTTTCTCTGCTCTCTTACCATTGAAAAAAGTGCTACCAAAAAAGTATAACCCATGGTTCAGGCTATATCATAGAGTGGAATAGAGCGGATTTTGCATGCAATCAACGAGCAATTGACCAATCAAATGACCAGAATACAATTAGGTGTTGTATAAACTGCATTACTGCATAAATGATAAATGAGAAAGGTATCGTTTTTATCAACTTCCGGCAAAAAGCGTACCCAGCGCTCGTCATAGTGTACAACAACAGTGGCTAACGGCGCGTAACGTTGATGTATACACTAGGTGGCTGCTGTTATTGGCTGCTCTTAATGGCTGCTACCTTCAAACAGGTTCTAAATAGTTGCTAAGTGATTTTCTTCCGCGTTGCCAGAAGCTCATTGCTGGTACCTGCTATTTTGATTTGGCACCTGTTGTGCCAACGTATTATGAGCTGAGGTAGGCGTAACCCTATGATTTGCAAAAAAAGGTATTGGTGGGGGGGGGGGGGAGAAAAGTACATGACTAAATAAGTTAAGAAAAACATATTCATCTAACTACAATTATGATAGCTTCTGGTGCTGCTAGAAGGGGTGGCAGTTAAGTTTAATAAACTGGTTATACAAGGACCAGCTACATATGAAGAAGACAAACACAGGTACGATTGAGGTGTGGCTGTTTATAGCTTGATCTTTCACCCTTCAATGGCAAAGTAAACTTTTCTTCCTCGTTGACAGAAGCTCAACGTTCGTTCTTCCCAAATTATAGAGGTCTACCAGTCCTTGGACAGGAATATGTCACCAGCTATTCGACCCAAACATATTTATTGACTAATGCTGACCAATAATAATATTATTTTTCCTCAAATGGATATAGTTTCTGAACGTTATACCTGGGATGTGGATACACTATAGTGGGTGCAATAATATCATTCTTTTCTGTGAGCGCCAAAGGTCATTTGAGGTCAACAGACATCAAAACATGAAAACCTTGTTAACAATATCTAGGTTGAAGTTCATACTTGGTGTGCTCATCTCCGTTGACAATTAAAATAACCTCATTGAAGTTGCATGGTGGGGATCAACGGTCAGCATGTACGGTTAGAATATATTTCAAAGTCCGAAAACACTTTAAACACGATTTCTCAAACTGCAAAGATTGGTTGAACTGCATAGTTTGAATGTGTGTGTATATATATATATATATATATATATATATATATATATATATATATATATATATATATATATATATATATATATATATATATATATATATATTATATATATATATATATATATATATATATATATATATATATATATATATATATATATATATATATATATATATATATATATATATATATATATATAGCAATTAATACTGTAAGCTTTTTCATCGACAAGGTTTACAAGGTAAAATGTTGGTCTTTTGACCATGTTTGACGAGAGGGGAGCGGTGTAGCCAGTCAGCCACTGAGCTCATTGTCATATATAGTGGACCTGGTGAAAATGCCGAAGAATATCGTGTTTCCATTTTCGGGGAATAATTAAGACTTCAAAAAGTCGGACGCCGTTATAATACATATTAAATATCACCAGCAATTAGTCATCATATATTTTGTTATTGAGAACTAAAACACGTGTACTGCAATAATCGAGGATGTTACTTTAACAAGTCCAATGTTTTGATATGACGTCATCGGTGATAACGGTTTTTTCCGTTTCAAATTCCCGCTTCAGCACCGAGAGTGCCCATTTGTATGAGCTGTGTTAGGCTAAACGTGAAGTACTGAATACTGCATACAAGGATTTGCAAATTTCACGTAACATCCACGTTGGAGTTGGTTGAGTTCTGTTTTTATTAACTGGAAAAGTGGAATTTGTAACCCTCATTAGAAAGTCAGTCAATAATTTTGCTCGGCAGCTTCTCCTTACCGCCTCTCAGTCTCAGCAATTACCCGCTCTCTGGGACCTACCACCACATAGCATTTGTAGTATTAGGCTATAGTATAGTCTATAGACAAACAGTAAACAGTAAACATTGAAATTTACATTGACTAAGTTATGTCTAGTCTGAACCTGACATTAAGTTTATTTTGTTATCGTTTAGTTGTTGCTGTGGTGTCAACTTCCTGTTAATGTTTGCTACTTATTCCACTACTACTTACTTGTAATTAACTTGAACTTTCCTTCTAGTAAACTCATGGCAGGAGGAGACGAATTTGAGGTAAGCAACCCTACTCCCTATTTCATGATTATTCACCAACGTTAGTACAGCCTAGCCCAAGCTATAGACTCTAGTATAGGCCTGTACTAACATAACAATAATAATAGGCCTATACAGCATTCTCTACGATGGCATTATGACAGGCTGTTTTTAACTTATGTGGATGTATGTACATATTACATGTATAGAAGGTGTGTATTTTGGTAGAAGCTGTATGTGGTGGGTGCCCTCGCCGGAGGTTTGGTGGTGGTGTGAGTAGTTTCAATGGCAAT
Source organism: Apostichopus japonicus (assembly GCF_037975245.1). NCBI lineage: Eukaryota > Metazoa > Echinodermata > Holothuroidea > Aspidochirotida > Stichopodidae > Apostichopus > Apostichopus japonicus. Next base: position 19,521,527 of record NC_092563.1, on the reverse strand, counting down.
TGTATCAAATACATACTAACATAGCATCTTACACAGTTATTGATGTTACCATATTGAACGCAGTACAGAGCATTTCAATGTTATAAACTTTCTCAGGTTGGCAAAATTCTGGGGAAGAGAACAAGAAATGGGAAAACTAAATACAAAATCAGATGGAAAGGGTTTGATGAAAGTGAAGACACATGGGAACCAGAAGAGAATCTTACACATTGTTCTGACCTGTTAGACGATTACAACAATGACAGGGATCAAGATATGACGATTATCAACCAAACCATAGCAAGCAATCCTAACATGAACGGATCCGTGATGAGGAGTCCTATGTTCAGCAGCACACCAGCTACAGTCAAAAGGGTGAGACAGAAGGAAACCATGTTTGCCCAGAATAGAAGGTACATCAACGGAAATGAAAGGAAAGACGCCATACCCTCCACAAGGATAGAGGTACAGTATATCTACAGTATACTAATAGCATGGCATTCTTTACTTTTATGTAAGTATCATTTAAAGCTTATTATTCTGGTGGCATACAGTATACTTGTTGAATATACATAAATCGTTACCTTATAGTTGTAAGCCCAATCTCAGGATCTTGCCCCAAACTTGAGATACTGTTAAATTGGTAAAGCCATATTATTCCAGGAAGTGGATAGGCCATCTGTGTTGTCATCAGTGTACACTAGACCTGTTATTAAAAACATTTTACTTGTACTACAGTATTATATTAAGGGTCATTATTATCTTGCAACCAATCATAGTTTAGTTGTTTGAAGAACAAGACAGATAGTTTACTTAGTCATAGTGGGACGTGAGAAAATCAAATAATAAATTCCCACTCGGATTCTTTTAACACTTACGTAAAAAATGAAATGTCACAGTATATATGCTTATAATAAAAAAAATAAAAATTATTGTACGATACAATTAACATATAAGCTGCTTTGCTATATTAAATTTCTTTTACATAATATAATTACTTAATGTTCTTGGCGCCCTTCTTTTAATCAACAAAAATATTCCTTTTTAATAATGTAATCTGTTTATTCCTAATCCTCCAGTATAATCCTCTTTCTAACTAATCTATCGATAAAGTTTTCTTGGTGTTGGTGTACAAACATAAATGACGCATGTTTACAGTAGCAGTCCTGTACACATCCTGAATCGTATCAAGATGTGTACAATACATGCAGTATTGCAGTAGCATTACACATCCTGAACTTCATCAAGATGTGTATCATGTATGCAGTATTGTCCTGTGAACATCCTGAACTGTGTCAAGAGACAAAATTCAGAAGTTTCAAAAACTGCTACACAAACTATAAATACTAAATTGTTCCTGGAAAATATTCCAGTGTCATAAATTTGATAGAAATTAATCCAGTACAATTTAATGTACAACATTTTCTATGAGTGTTAGGTAAAGATGCACTTATTTATTTATTTTTTCCTTCTGTGTTTCTTTCGCTTCAGGAAGATGACAACCAAAGGTTCACCGATGCTGAGGACAAGCCTGCCGGTGTTATTGTGATTTACTTGGCTCTGATATGCCTTGTTGCTTTTGGCTTTTACCAAGTGTTTACTCGCAGCGCTTCATCTTGACCAGTGGTCAAATATCCAGTGGACCAATCCCAGCTGGTATCCATTGAGCAAAAGATCATCCTACCAAGTTGGATCAATTCTCATGCACTAAGAGAGCTTGAACTGTTACAAGTGAAGTACAGTAGGTGGACCAAATTGATGTGAATTCAAAGATGGACAATGTTCCATGAACTTGCCTTTATTTATTACATGTGTCATGGCAGGACACAACTTTGGAAGGCTAAATATTTCCACTCTTGCTTTATATCATTTTGAACATGATGTAATGAGGCTGATTTTAGTGTTACAAGAAAGTATTTTGAAATCAATAACTGTTGTAAGATACTGTAGAGCTCTGTTTTTGACTTTAATTTGGAAGGAAATGAAGAAAGAATGAAAGAAGGAAGGAATGAAAAAAGAAGAAAACACTGTAAAAGCTACCAAGAAAAATTCAACTATTGTCATGACCTAAAATATAATTCATGTAATAGAGATTAATGACAATGACAATGAACCGTTTCTTTGCATTGATTGGCATTCATATTAAGCCAGTAATGTGCCTTGTGGTAAATCTCTCTTAGGGTTTGATGCCATCACTTCCTTCTGGTTACATTATTGTCCTTCTCATCATTTCCTAAGTCCTGAGGTATACCAACTAAGTCATCTAGCCCTGTCTGTAGCTAACTCTAGTCATGAACCGTTTCTTTGCATTGATTGGCATTCATATTAAGCCAGTACTGTGCCTTGGGGTAAATCTCTCTTAGGGTTTGATGCCATCACTTTCTTCAGGTTACATTTAATACGTCCTGCTCATCATTTATTTAAAGGGATATTCCCATAGCAGACAATGGAACACAAGCCCTAGAGCAAGGGTTCCCTAACTTTTTGTTGAACTAAAATCTGCATAATTTAGTAATGTACAAAAGTTGTACCTATCATCAAACTCTACCATATTACACTATGAACTTGATCTTTACGAAGCACTGTTATGTGTATCAAAGTATAATAATGACTCAGATTGTGTTAAAATATATTCCACACTGTTAATTGTCCCTATTAATATCGAGATATGGTTGATTAAATGTAACCTGCTTTGACCGGCCCAACCCTTGATTCTCCAACCAGTGCATCACCATCCATGGTAGGTTGTCTGTGATGTCATCATGGTAGATATGTTTTTCAAATGTTTCAGTTCTGTAAGGGTTTATATTGTTTTTGTTCATTTATCGTAGCAATTTGATACATTGGAATATTTTCTTAGGTGTTAATGTCGTCTGTATTTAGAATTTTCTCAGCAACTTTTTGTGTTAAATAAGTCTTTTTTCCCTCTGTTAATAAGTGAATTTATATGATATAGAGAAAGCCACTTTGAGCACGTACATTACAGCTCAACTTCTGTTATATAATCATACATATTGTCCTTGTCAGATGCATTCACAAATTATCACCAAGTAAGAATATATCATATCTCATATCTTCTCCATACAAAGTGATATGAGGATGTGGTTTTAACCTCAAGATGTAGACAAAAAAATTCCAGCATGCAAAGTTAATAACATCGGCCACTTGCATGTCCCTTTAAGTACAGACGGGGAAGTGAAAGGGAAACATGAATGATTTTTGTACTTTCATTACCCGGAGTCCATGTAAAAAGGCTGTTGTCGGTGTGATCCCCATATTCACTGAGGGAACGAGCTGTGCATACGTTGTGAGTTACTTTAAGTACGACAATCATGGGATGTGTTATATTACTTACTGTGTTATGTGAGCATATAATTACAGGATACCATACACTCTTACAGTAGCAATGCACATACTTCCTGGTGTAGCCATATGTACACTTAAGATTTGCCCAGACAACATGTACAGAAGAAAATGCAGTCAACACCTGCAAGTTTGAGTTACAGTATATGTACATCTTAATCTTGCCGTTTTATTGTCTTTTTTTTACTGTTTTATCATCTTTTCACTGTTTACTATTTTTACTGTTTTTTTCATCTGTTCATCGTATGTCTTTTACTGTTTTATCTTCTGTTTTACAGTTTTATCATCAAGAAATTCAGATGCTTCATTAAGTATTACACTTGTTACTGTAACTTTCTCGTAAATTATGTTACAAAGTAGTTTAACATTATAAAATTTATTATTTCATTGAGTTGGCCACACTGGAAAATTAAGTGGCTCTCTCTATTACTTCCTGATTATCGTAAAAGCGTAGAAATATGACAGGGTTAAGCTAACTGAAGATGATATTAGGCAGGCTAATTTAGTTGATATCAATATAGTCCCAGGAAAACGACAAATTTAAGTTTTGTTGTTGTTATACAACTGTACAGTATTACAAAAATCACACAAGCATGGCGACCGCCAAAATTCTGCGGAAAAAGTACATCGATGTACTTTTTCCGCAGAATTTTGGCCCTTTCACAGAGTTGGGGGAACGAAAGCTTCGGAAATCGCCTTTGGTCACCCAAAACATTAATATATATAATGGGACACATGTATGTACAGACAGGTGTATTGAATTTTCTGTTCATAACCTGTTGTACATTAGTCTGTATGCTGGACTACATGTTTAGATGCAATCACTCCTGAATGCCTACCACCATTACCATGGCAGTATGTAATAGTAATTAACTTTCCCTCTCAAATAATGTTACCATATGAGAGAGCAAGCATATTGGCTTTAAAAAAATTGTTTGCTTTTGGTGTTATTAGCGATAACAATGTTTTGAAGCAAGTCATTAATCGATTATGGCAATGTAATCAATTGTCTTCAATGTACATTAAATTAAAATGAAAAAGGAAAGAAAAAGGCATAATTGTCTCCATCAGTGAATTGTTTAATAGCCATAATTCTAGTGAGTATTATTTCTTATCAGTGCGAACATGAGACACTTTGCTTTCAAGTTCACAGTAAACAAGTAACTATAAACTATCAAAAAAACATTGTCTTTGCCAGTTAACGTAGGACCAAGTTTTTCCCCCTCCATTATAGCTTAATATGATCCAGTAAACTACATTAGTATTAAGCAAAACCAAAGAAACAAAAGCAATGTGTAATGAAGTAATTTTAGTTCAATTTTGTATGTGATCATTAAGAACAAGCCAAGAAGAATGGCAAAGTGTAAGAATGAGTTTCTTGTTACTTCTTCTCTAGCACTTTGTACTTAATCAGATACTAGGCTATCTAGTCTGTGGGATTAAATAAAATAATCTGTTTGTATCTTTTGTTCAAATACCATTAGTGCCTATTGTGGCGTCATTGGCGTTAAACTGTTAATATGGTACAGTACCTTGGGTATACGGTCACCATACGTCCCGATTAACCGGATACTTTTCCAAAAAAAAATATATTGTCCTGCTGGCACACTAAATTGTCACAATATTTTTTATAAAACAGAATAAAGCATAATTTTATCAATGATTATAGTATTTAACAGGTATATACATCATTCTTTGAAAGAAATTTGCAAAATAATTGGGGTCTAAAGAAAGGTTTGGTTGAGAAGCAAGAAATTATAATAATACACTGGGCATAATTTAATCTGTTATCGCAATGGTAAAGTCCTACTGCTAATAAATGCAAAGATTTGTAGTATTTTCTATGCACACTTTTATCTATAGTATACCGTACATATTATAAGAAGCAAGACCTCACTGATTTCTACATTATGTGTACACTAAACTATTATTCCCTGGTAAACTGTTGAAGAATGTCTCTTAAAGGATGGTCATTTCTTAAATTTATTCATCTTAAGTAAAAACGAAAAAGCTACCGATGTACAGTTCCTTGTGGAACAGTAGATCGTTAATACAAAGAATGCACAACTGAGACCTTGTCATACTAAAATGAACATTTAATCCTAAATCCTACTTTTAAATGTTTACTTTCTTCACGTCATGTGTCTTTCTTTGCAGATTCAAGCAGCTTCGTAGAATTTCAAGTACTTGCTTTATCAAATTGATCCTTTTATAGAACATCATGTGCTTTGTAGGACTTGTTAATGCATTATAATGTACAGAATCAAACTTTTTATCATGTTAATTTGTACAGCAGTGTGTGGGATTTATATTGGCCACTGGCAAAATAAACCTAAGCAATAAGAAAGAAAAAATGAGAAGAGATAATCTATCGTGATCATCGTCTGCAAATCATATTTTCCATGTAGAATCATTGAAAATAAATATATATATACCATTTTATTTCCTTTTAATGATGTTTGAGAGATCCTTGCTGTGCTTAAAACATGTAATATTTACCTAGGGAAGTGTAGTGATATGTTTTATACCACCTTGGTCCATTTGGAGACCATATTTTGTATTACATATTACAATAAATGATAGATTTTGTCAATTTTCCAGTTGGTTTAATTATTTGGTTTGTTTTGTGTCATGTCTGGGTCTTCATTATGAGAAGTATAATTAAGTGAGTTGACATAAAGATTGAAGATTAGAGCATTTCTGTCCAGGCAATGCGGAAAACCATTTGTTCTCCTTCGAGTCATTTATTTGTCACTTTTGGAATTAAGCAGTATTTTTCTGTGTATCTTCAACAATTAAAGGTAGGAATGTTTTGGGATGACAAATTCACTTTTTCATTTACTAAAACACTTTAAACTCGGCTCTGAAACAAAGCCCATTATTTGGTCTCATTGTTCTTTGATATTTGTAAAGTGGTAGCCTATGGCAACCAGTGATTTCAAACTTCTTGGTCTCTTCATGCATTATGCACTTTCAGACCCGTCAACTCTCCCGGTTTTACCGGGAGACTCCCGGCTTTTACCCGAATCTCCTGGCCTCCCGGTTTCATATTCTATTCTCCCGGTTTTTAATGTTTCATCACTTGCGACAATTCTGAAAATAGCCAACAATTAGTCCTATGCTTAGTAATTTTCCACAGTAACGCTGAACAGGAAAGGCTATTCAGTGTAGTTCGCAAGAACAAGACTGACAGTCGGTCAAGTCTCAAGCTTGATGGGACTTTATCCAACATATTAGCCATGAAGTCACAGTACCCAGAGTTCCCTGTTTCAAATGGAGCCTACTAAAGAAACCCTGTAGAAAGCGAAGCAAGCTGCTGTAAACTACAAAAAGAAACACTGATTGGATGATTCTCTCACTGTATTGCATAAGTAGACTACACTTATTTAGGAGTATTTATATCTTTTCAGCTGAAAATTACCAACCTCCCTATTTTCCCCTTGTTCTCCCTATTTTCCCCTTGTTCTCCCTATTTTTGGGCCCTGAGAAATGTTATCCTCCCTATTTTGGGGTCAAACAGGTTGACAGGTCTGCACTTTGGTTGCACAATGGGTAGTAAAATTAAGCAGATTCACACAACAGAACTTACTATGCTTAGAGTTCAATCACATGATATAGAGACAAGAAATAATATCAAAAACACTGACAGATGTGAATGTCATCAAATGTTATGGAACATTATATTACAATATTTCTTTCAACTAACATCATATTTAGTTACATGAACTTGTATTAAGAAAAAAATAATAAACATCCACCTACTAGATATTTAAGACTATTGCAAATTTCCTTCCCTCATAACATCATCCCTCCCTCACAACATCACCCTTCCCTCACATCATCACCCCTCTCTCACAACATCACCCTTCCCTCACAAGATCATCCCTCACTCACATCACCCCTCCCTCACAACATCACCCCTCCCTCACAACATCACCCCTCCCTCACAACATCACCCCTCCCTCACAACATCACCCCTGCCTCACAATATCACCCCTCCCTCACAAGATCACCCCTCTCTCTCACAACATCACCCCTCCCTCACAAGATCATCCCTCCCTCACGAGATCATCCCTCCCTCAAAACATCCCCTTCCCTGTCCTCTCCCCCTCCCCTTTCTTTATTTGACTTTGATTCATAGTTGATCTCTATTCTGGAAATGTTTCACTAATAATCACTGCATAGTTTTTTATTGTTAAATCTACATATAATGAAGCACAATGTAATGAAGTTCTTTCATAAGAAGATAGTACATGTGTGGACAAACATACAGACACAATTAAATCTGACTTCAAAAACCTTGCCCTTGAATCAACACTTGAGAAAATCTGTACATTTGTTTTGAAAGTTAATTTTACATTTGTTGGCATCCTTAGCTTACATCTAGTACACATTCATAACAGATGTAAGTAAACTGGCCTAGCATAAATTGCAGACAAGAATAATGGCAAAAGTTGTTAAATATTGTCATATTCCTGCAGCGAACTTGTTCTAGTTACTACTGTACACTACTGAATACTTTGCCATGGTAAATGAGAAAACCTTTGTAGAAATTGTGTTGAGCAAAGCCCAGTCACATTAGTGGATGACACAAACCAAAAGACAGCCCGCGAATCTGGTAGAAAAATGTACTCGGTTGAATGGTTTTAGTGATGTATACACGCAGCCACTTGCAAATATGTTTCAGTTTTTGTCCCCATCTCAGGTAAATGGAACCATTTAGATGATGCACCACGCAGTTGTGATTCTCACTTCAAAAGTCATCAAACTTTATTAGCGAAAAAGAAACTGTCATTCATCAAATCCAGTTACATCTTGACCATGAACTAGTTATAAATTAAATTTGTCAAAACTGTCAGACAATATGGAAGAAACCATCTTCCTTTTGATTTCAAGAAAGGACTCTTTTTGTACAGTTGTATGAGAAGAAGTTGGTATCACAAATTTCTTGGTTTTAGTATCAGTTTTCCAGTCTGTTTGTGAAGAAAGAAATATGAAACAAGAATAAAATAACAGAAAGATGTAAAGACTGATATTTATATATATATATATATATATATATATATATATATATATATATATATGTGTATATATATATATATATATATATATATATATATATATATATATATATATATATATATATATATATATATATATATATATATATCTATATATATATATATATACACATACTGTAGAGTCAATTAAAAGCAGTTTATGAAAAAGAAGAAAAATCAAAATTATTATGAAAAACACAAGGCTTCAAACACTATACTGTATATGCCCCTTTGAACACATTCCATCAAGTGAGAGTAAGCTTACAGCTCCAAGAAGGGAAAACAAATACAGCATGACATTTTTAGCCTCAAATATATTGGATGAGCGAGGATGGATGGATGGACACCTTCCCATATTTGGAAACAGGAAAAAATAACTTTGGAACTGATAGGGCTGGAGCTCAAGCTAGAGGCATTCTGTTGATCTTCATGAAACAGACAGTTCACAGAGTTGTGTGTATACATACAAAACCCTTTCTTACTTGAATGCATGCAAACTTGCAAAGAGTTGTCGAAAATGAACCACGGATGGCCTCCCATAAAACTTAAGAAAGTGAGGAGAAATGTCGAAATGAGAACATTGGCCTTTACATCAAATCGATCAATGAAGCACAAACTAGCAAAATATAAAGCATGTAGATGTACTCACATCATCGCAGGACATGTTGAAATCTGCTAGTATTGTTTTGCATCTAGAAGTTAAACTGAAGGTAATGGCATTAAGGAAAAACACATCAGTTCAATTAAAATAATTAGTACAGTATTGCTCAACCCCAGTGGCGGAGCTAGGGGTATTGGTCAGCGGGGCGAGAATGGTCTGTAGGGGCGCTTTCGACACTATCTAAGCGGAGCCCCACAACAGGTTGGCGCGTAGCATACAGAATTTTTTTGAGTAAAGATACTCCCTAGATCGCCGGAAATGACTCTTTCCGGGCCTTGCTAATTTTCAGAAAAACAAAGAATAAATAGGTGTATAGGTGTAAATAATAGTTTATATTGGTGTTGAAAGTACATGTGCTTCATCACAGTCCCTGTGGTACAGTATCTTTGTTGTATTGCTATTTCAGCCACTGCGCGTGGTGTATCGTATAAAAAAAGATCGAAAACCCTGTACAGTTCTTGGAAATAGTTTCGTACAATAGAAGTGCCGATAAATTAAATACTAAAAAGGGCGCCAGCAGTCCATTTGAGTCTGTCAAGGGGGCATCAGCCCCCCTGACTGGATGAACGCTCCACCACTACTCAACCCACTGCAGAAATGTACTAGAATTTCATGTGGACCTACCAGTATCTAACTTCTAATAGTAGCTACAACAGGAGGAATGTCTTAGACTTTCAATTGCAAACCTTCATTGGTTATCTACAATTCTATCAGTTCTGAGGAATTATTTTGGTGAATTAAATACAGTAAACAGTTTATATTTTTTTGCAGATATGACTTAAACTTTCCATTAAAATGATATTCTGGAAGCTAACGTTAACTTGTTTGCCTTACAAAAATTGTAGGAAATTTTCTAAACCTTCAGGTCAAAACCACATCATAGAAGCACTTTGTCTGACAAAGACATGATTTTTTTTTTACCAATTTGGTTATATTTTGTGAGGACATCTGATTATAACATCTTGAACAAGGTCATTGAGACAGCAATTGAGCTGGACACTTGTTTCTTCCCCTAAAAAATCTAAGTCACTGCATACTGATCCACAAAGAAAAGTATGATTTCCACAAAAGATTCACATTTTGACGAAATTAGAAATAGAGAAAACATTAACTGCTACGCAAACACCCCAATTGTATCATGCTTATGGATAAATCACCAAGACGACTTTCCTAGAAGGGTAATTGTACAGGAAAACAAGAAAAAATTATTTAACATCGACCAGGTTCTCTCAAAGGAACTACAGCAAGACAGAATGGTTCTTGAAAACAGTATGTGTAGGTATACTTATTTTCCAATACTTCTTCACATGTGACAGGCAGTTCATCTCAAACAAACTTCAAAGGATACATTGCTGGGGCCACAACTCGTCGATGCACACCAGCCAGAAATAAAACTATAAGGATGAAGCAACTTAGAGCAAATATTGGATGATTGTATAAAGATTTCAAGAAGGAAACCTGTGAAAAAAACAAGAAACAGGACACCAAATAATGAAATTTATACATATTTTAATGACAAAATTCCATTTTTGAAGTATACAGTGAGAAATTGGGAAAATAAACCATTAATTGACATGGCCTTGATGACAGGAAGAAATAGGGAGCATATTTACTACAGTAAGTTAAACTAATACGCAGCAGTACAGTGCATACCAGAAATTAATACAAAATGAAATAGGATTTGCAAAGTGATTCCAAATGAAGGTCTGTTTATACTAGCTATATTCAGCAAAGTTGGCAACTATTGAATTCATGATAATTTTAATGCTTATTCATGACCTTTTCAAGGTACTGTAAGTTTTTCTTACCTGTGATGTTTGTTCATCAAGTAACCAGTATCCGGCAGATACAAAAGTACTGACTGCAACTACAAATAAAACGACTGTAAAAATAAAAATAGAGTACATCTTTCAGAATATGACACACACTGCTGTACTTTCAATCTGAGCAATTTCACAATTTTCTTGTAACCCCCTATCCCCTTCACCACCCCTCCCTAGTCACTTCATACCTCTGCAGGCTCTTCTGCAATAAATTATTCAGTATTATTGACAAAATATATCATCTGAATGTGATCAGCAGTTCATATGTCTAAAGAAGATGTATGAGTAAGTGAGTAACATTACAGATTATAATTCATGGAACTCAGGCACTGTTTTTTTTTTTTATTCCACATGAACATTACTCAAACTTTAATGTTCCTAATGAATAATCTTGTTTTCATTTTTCATATATTCTGACTATATAGCCACATGCATGATCTGTTTGAATTTGAAGTTTTTGTTTGTTTCTCAAATTCACAAGTTTGACTTTTTCTTCTTTAAAGAAAATAAATCTTGACTAAAGTAACTGGTAAACGTGGTCTGCATTGATATGAACTTTCAGCATGGAATTTAACTAGACTTTCCCCATGAGAGACAAAATGAAACCACATGAAAAACTGATTCCAAATCATAAAATAACATTCATATCCAGTGCCATGATCGATACTAAATTTCTGGGCTTCTGGCTCGTATTTCTGAATTTACAAACAAATTAAATGTTTAGTGCTCTCCCATACTTCTCCACCTCCAGGCATACGGTCTTAGATGTTGTACACATTCACTCAGCCGCTGTTCAAAAGCTTTCAAATCTGGGAAGAAAGAAAGGCGGACAGAAATTATGACAGCAAACTAAATATTCTTTTTTTTTCTTTTCTTTTTTTCAGTAGTGTAATAATCTAATCATAATCTAAATCAAATTAGAACACAAGAAAGACCTGGGCTATGTTTTTTTTGGTTTACAAGTGACCTTGAAAATGTTGTGCATTGTTTTAACCTGAAGTATAGGATCATTTGTAAGCATCCTCAGAACATTTAATTTTAATTGGTAGACTGTAGCCTGTATTTTTTCCATCCATCAATAACATTGGACAGCAACCATTTACACTACAGGTAAGTGCAATACGGACGGAGAAAGTTTTACGAAAAAAACATTTTTCCCATGAAAAATATGTATGCACGATGGTTTCAGTCACTTTTAAATGTGTTTCCAGATACACTCTGATTATTACAACCATTGTATTTGATGGTATTTTAAACTTGTTGTCTTGAGTTGTCGTGAAATGGGCCTGTTGACGCTAATTATGACCATTCTTTTATATAGCCCAATGTAGACTAACATTATTCCAGAGATGACATGTTAATCCCAAATCAATTTCAAGGCCTACTGTAGGCTATTTTACTCTACTGTATATATACACTGTGTTGTTGTTTGTTGGATTTTTGCCAAATCTCTTGACTAACAAAATGGAAAATTTGTTGCCGCCTTAGTTTGTTCCACCTACTTTTGAGAAAGATATGTTTGCATTTTTGCCAAAAAAGTGATCCATGGTTCACATAATATTGTGGTAGGCCTAATGTGTGAATTTCAAGCCGCTTAATTTGAATAATAATTTGTCACATTGTTGCATTCACATTTGCATGTTGAGTTATAATTCAGAATACAACTATAGACACCAAGCAAAACAGATTTGTTCTCCTCATTGAGAATTGAGTTGTGTTACAGTTACTTTATTCGTAGGCCTCGTACATTCATGCCGTTGGCCAAACATAACTTCAGTTAAATTGGACATCGCTCCCTTTACAATAACAGTATGCTACGCAGTAGACGTACAGTAGGCTACGGAATGTCTTGTTCATGGTGACTATAAATTTAGGAGCGCCTGTGACTTAGCCTAACGTTACGAATCTATCAAGTTCAACGTCGCATTCACAATTGTTTGCACTATATTACTAGATCTTACCTAAGCAAGAATCAAAATCTGAAAAAGCGTATTACCTTCTGTTTGAATTTGTTCTACAGACATTTTGGAAGTGTTTCCCCTCCTTTCTGGTCGATCCGTTCAGAGTCGGTATCACTTCCGCGATATTCGAGGATAGTCACGGAGGTTTGGCCGATAATGTCAATTGAATTGTGGCCTAAACCTCAGCGTTTTGTTGTAACCGGTCGGAAGCTAGCGGGCTATTTCAAGTTGTGCTGATGTATTAAACTATTGACGTATTATAGGATTATTTTCTTTCCGTCCGCTGTTTATGGTTGCTAGCTTCCGACAGGCATTTTTTGTAAAATATGAACATGTGACAATGGTTCTAGCATGCAATTGACATTGTGTGATTGAAATCAACGCAACGTAGGGTAGGGCATACAGTAGCTAGCTTACGTTAGTGAGACTGAGATTACAAATCACGGACAGAGAACCAGAAACACTCAAACTCCGTTTATATCCCATCGTCACTCAACAAAAATGGCTGGAGCTATTCGAGGTGTCTGTAGACTGCAACCCTTCATAAAGACCTTCTCGCTAATCAGCCAGCAGAAGGTTACAGCTTTCACCAAGCCATGCAACTACCAGTACCAAAACGCTTGCAGAAGCTTCACTTCACAAATGAACAAGTTACTTTCGGGTGAGTTTATCATTGAACAACTAGTTTAACCAGGCTAAGTGGATTCGAACTTTGTTAAGCATTTACGCATTGAGTCTTCATGACCTGGAACCGGGAAACCTAGGGAATGAGTCATTCAACAGAGAGAAGAAAACGTGATCATACTTTATTCAGGAAATCCGACCACATGCTAGTTTACTAGTTTACTCGACCGTATGAGATACAACTTACATTCTTACTGGGGTAAACATCTCATACAAATTGTATTATCTTCGGCTGGAGCTATTCACACAGATTTTCGGTTTGATAAGGAAGGTGCTCATGCTTATTTACCCAATGGTTGGTCCAGTAAGCATTGTACCGAAGCTCACATAAATGGTTAATTTGCCTGATGTAAAGCTTATTTAACCCACTGTCAGGGATAAGTAATAATGGCATCAGGGCTGGATCCAGGGGTTCGGATCCCGCCCCCCCACCCTATTCCATCCCTGACATAAACTTACGTTAGTTATGGGCACAAACTTGTGTGCAGACCTACTTTTTGGGAACATGCCCCAGATGCACCATTTCAAGTCTAAAATTTAAATTGTTTTGTAATTTAATTACATTAGCCCCCATGCATGCACTTTATGGTACACATACAGTATCCCTTTGGGAGATATGCTGAGCTGCAATTTTGAGTTACATGCATGGCTCATTTTGTGGGGACTTCAGAAAGGATTTATGAAATGTAAACAAATTTATGACAAGATTAGGTTACTGACATGAAATTTTCATTTTTAGATGATGTTTCTTCGATTAAAATAGCTACTGTACAGTAATATTGCTATTTTGACACCAGAATCTAAAATGTTTGGCCAGGAATCACACAGTGAACACATTTTTAACTACGGCAGTAACATTATTGTAATGAAATGGTAGGCAAATGGTGTCATTCATGGGAAATATCATACTTACCAATATCTATATTAATTATCATAATTATCAACATTATTAGTGAATATTACTTACTTTTTAAATAACAAAAGTGAAACAACTGATAGTTGCCCAAAATACTGTATGCTGTTTAGTACCCAAACTGATGCATGTTTTTAAAGCCTAGAATCTTCCATGAGGACTCTATCGCCATGATCAAGCAGTCTAACCCCATCCCTCAGAATCAATGCTCAATATGCATGAGTGCTACTATGTACTGTACAGTTGCTTGGAATAAGCAGTTAATAAATCACCCTCCCTCTGCACACTGGAGATTTAATAATGTCTAGAAAAATTGTCTCCCCAGTTCCCATATTTTGTGTATACTGCCATTTACTGTACATATTTGTGGACCGTGGCATTTTCTAGAGACTCAATGTCTCCTCAAGATCAGCATCTTTTGCCATCAAGAGACACATATTATATTTACCTACCATAGACAGAGACTTTGGGACTTCCATCCTGTGTATAAATTATGAGAGCTCTAGTCAAAGTTGATCACATTTCAGGTGTAATGTTCAGTACAATTAGCACAGTTTATAACATTACTGTGTACATGTAATACTTTCCCATGAATGAATCCTTTTTTAAAAGTACAGTAAAAATTTCATCATAAAGGAATGTTAGCATACACGTATGTATTTATTACACAAACAAGATGCTAGAAACTGGAGAGTGCTGGTTTTCAAAAAATTGTTTAACTTGCAATTTTTTTGCAGAAATGAGATTCACCGAGGAACATGAATGGGTACGACAAGAAGGAAGCACACCACATGTCACTGTTGGTATCACAGACTATGCCCAGGTACTGTATTAGACCAAATTAGTGTTTAAGATAAGGATTTCACCTAAACCAAAATTCCCTTGACATATTTTAATAGTCAATTGCATGTGTTCAGCTTGTAATTTGCATCACCAGAATACTGCAATTCAAAGTTCCCATTGTTACTATTAGGACTCTAAGTCTACCAATGTGCAATTGCTTGTTCATACAGTGACATTTGAGCATACTGTACCATTTTGATATTTTTTATAGACTGTCAGAGCTCAATAACAAGGACTAAATTATTTGCATAATATCAGATTAAGGGTCACTGCTTTTACCTCAACTGTACTGTAGCTCTCCTACATTGAGCTTGTTATCATGGCTAGCCCATATCTAGGCATAACATGGGGAGGGGGCAGTGCATACTACTGTGCCCCCTCCGGGCCCTCCCCCATCTGAGCATCCATCATTCCCCTCCCACACGGCACTCCTGACTACAACCCGGTATTCTATTGTTTTTTCTTGTGTTATTTCCAGTAGGCAGGCAAGTAACCTATATGTTCTGTGAAGTTGGTACAGTATACATGTCTGTGTGTGTGTCTGTGAATGGGCTGTGCACAAGTGGGATAGCAAGTTTGTAAATTTATCTTTAAGCAGGACAGCACAGACAGAAGATCATATTTCCTACACAGCATATACCTGTACATGCATGTGTATTGACTTCTGAAACCAAATTGTTTTTGTTTTTGGTTAAAACAAAAGAGACACTTTGGTAATAAATGTCCTTTCAAGTCTGTGGCATTCAAACTATGAAAATCTAAACATACTTCAGTACAGTACAGTACAATTCATATCTCAACAAATCATTTGTATGTGCAGTATATGCTCTTCCTATTCAGGGGTAGTATTGGCCAAGTTGGTTTATGACAATAACAATTTATGAGGGCAAGACTTTGGTTTTAGTGTGCAGAGTTTGCCAAGCACTTTCTTAACATTGTAAAAAGCACAACAACTCAAACATTACAGTAGGTGATAGTAGATGTGCCAGTGTAGTGGGTACACATGATCACTTGAGCGCAGGAACCTTACTTAGTGTTGCAATCAATAATAGTCAAAGCATGAAAATCATGGTTTTAATCAATCTTCTGCAGATAAAACAGGGCAAGGAATAACGAAGCATATTTGGTATTTGGCAATTTATTGTTTAAGTTTCTTTAACTATCAATTTTTTTCATGATCATTTCTTGACTGCCTTTTTTTGGGGATGGCTCTGTTCTTTTTTCATGTCTCCTACCTCTCCTGTTTCCCTGTTGCTTTCTTCTCTCCATCCCTTGTCTACTAATCCCCTTACATGTATCTCATTGTGTTCACAGTGCTCATTAACCTGTCTGTATTCTGTGCGTGTTTTTGTCCCTTCTGTTTCTGTTACTTGTCGTTTAGCCTCTGAAGAAGATCCTGCTAGGATCGAAACGTCAGGCCAACTTACAATTACACATTCTTTTTTCATTTGTACAGGACTCACTTGGAGATATTGTGTTTGTAGAACTTCCAGAGGTTGGTAGTCAAGTAGTTGAAAAAGGTATGTTCTTTAGATTTATTGTAATGTCATTGGACAAACATACAAACAAGTTGGTAAGGGTGTGTTAAAAAAAAAAGTCATGTATGACCTCTTTTTGTCTATTCTCATAGTTTGAAGTGAAATTTCACAGCCATTAGTACTCTAGAAGTACAGTAATAAATTGCAGAAATTTGTCTACCAACGGTGGAGAGCTGCACTTTTGCCTGTGAACAAACTCTATCTATAATATGAACATGCATATTGTTACTCAATGCAATACCCTTTAATATTTGAGAAATTTGATTCTTGTAGTCCAAACTCTTCATTTACCATGAAAATAAAAAATCCTCCTCTGTCCTTTTTTTGGTGATAAATCCTACTTTTGTTGTGTCATTCTCCTTTATTGACACAGTCATACTATTATTACACTTTTTTCCTTGTAATTTGCCTCTTTTTTTTATTCAAAGATTCGATCGGAGCCATAGAGAGTGTCAAGGCAGTGTCAGACGTATACTGTCCTGCGAGTGGAACTGTGACCGAGGTTAACACAGAGCTAGAGTCTACACCAGAAGTAGTCAACACTAGCCCATTGGAGGATGGTAAGAGCAGTTTGTTAGTTTTCTTGGTGTATTCAAAGCTAATTGTTGACGTAATATATTTTTTATTTGAGTACTTAACCAAAGTTAGACATTCAAGTTCATGCTTTCCTGTGGTGTTATCACAATTTGAGGGGGAGGGAGGGGGAATGGGTCATGAAAATCACAAATTATCCCAGATGGTTCTCACTGGAACTTTAATATCTACAGTACTATTGAACTGTATTCAATTCACCTAGATAAATTTTGAAGAAAAGACAAAAGGAAAATTTACAAGTAATAGACATGAAAACAGTGCAAAGACAGGAGGGGAAGGTGTTATAGTGCTGTAGGTGTGTCTGCAGTGGGGGGGGGGTGGGGGAGGGGAGAGGGGGAGGGGACAGGGAGCAAACAAATATTGGCACCAAGAAGTAGATGTCTTACAGTAGCTAGAATGAGGGCCAGCACCCAGCTGGGACAATTGTCTTTTGTATAGTAGTATATTTTTTACGTTTGTTTCACAATTCACAGCACACATACTGACAGTTTGAGCAGAGTGAACATGTCTGGTTTCAATTGTGTTAAGGTTTCGGACTCTCAGTACTACTGTAGTGCTTTGAAGCATTATGTGAGAGGACAGTTAAGAGTGGTATTTAGTATTGAAACATTTTCCAAACTGGCTGAGGGTATCCAACTATACTGTACATGTAAGAATACTACATCATCTGGTCAGAATGACTCAAGTGATACAAACTGACATCAAATGTAGCTTAAAGTTACCAAAAGATCTAACTTTCCAACAACAAAAAGAAGAAAGAAAGATGTACATTGAGTACAAGAAGCCAAATGTTGTGGGCGGAGGTCAACTCAAATGTTCCTTTGAGTTCCTCAGGGGTCAATTTTTGAAAAGCATGTTTTACACAAATATTTCAACAAAGAATGTCATGTTTAGTATGTTGATTTATCACACTTAGTACAAGAAGCCTGTTGTTGTTGTCAACGGTCATTTCAGGACAGACTGTGGCCTTGTGTATTTATTGTTTGTCACATGACACTGCTTTTCACTTTATTTCTAAGATCAGGTCTGTTGTACACCCTCACTATACATTCCGTCAAATTCGTGAAGAAAACTGCTCATGTTACATCATCGAAACCACAATGCCTTTTTGCATTCTGTTTTTGTTTTGGTTCTTTTCTAGGTTGGCTTTTCAAAATGGAACTGGCTGATGTGTCTTCCTTAGATACTTTGTTGACAGAGAAAGAATATAAGGACTACCTTCATGGGCTTGAATGATACATCATGCAACTAGACACCGAAAGAGGCCACGGTAGAAGAGAGGTGAAAAGTACTCTGTTGGGGGTGGGGGGGTGGGGACAGGGGTTGGAAGGGTGGGAATGTCTTAGGTAAGACTGGCAATAGTTGTGGAACTACATGAAGACAGTTTGATAACATGACAACCAGCTTTCAAATCATAGCACCTGCATGTAATAGTCTATAGAACACAAGGAGAACTTGTTGGTATTAGGGTACCTGGTGAAAGCCTTATTTAGCGACACAGGCAAATTTATGTAATATTCCGGGGGTTTGGGGTTTTGTTTTCATTTGAGTGGCTTCTGTACATTACCCTTAAGACATAGTATACATTGGATTCTCTTATAAAGAAATACCTACAGAATATTTTCTTGTTATTAAGAAAGTAATGAATATTTATTCACTAAAAAGAGTCATGATAAATGCTTAGATTTTATTTTTCTGAACTATTGCAGTAAAGGAAGGAGTTTTTGCAGGTATTATACAGTACATGTTCTTTGAAGCCAAGATAGAGTGATGTATCATCACATGTGGGTAGTTGCTAGTTTTCATATTTTGAGATTTATTTCACTCCCAAGTCAGTTATCACTGGTATCAGGACACACACTATATATATACACACTATATATATATATTTTAACCAAAGGCTACAAGTTGTTGGAATGAGACATCTGTTGTAACAAATGGTTGCAATTGTAACTAACACATTAACTAAGTTCAACTCTCTAAAAGATTTCACTGAAACTGCTAAATTGCAATGTTTTGTATGTACTGTAAGCAATGAAGTAGCTCTACATGCCCAACATGTTACTGTTAACCGGTAATTTAGTCGTCACCAGTGAAGGACCACAACCTCTGTCTGATTCATATGCAAAATAGGCCAGGTCTAAGTACTTTTGCTGGTAGAGTTAGTTAAGTTCCGACATCTGTTTTGAGCAATAACAGATTTGTTGTCATACGTCTGTGTACAAGACACAAACAAACAATCCATGTTTATGCTTCGGTATACTTGAATTGTAGAGAAAAGATTTCATTGCCAATGAGACTGCCTGCTTTTTTCTTTTTTAATTGCAAAACCATCATGTAAACTAATGTTCTGTCAGCAGTACATGATTTAATGCAGGACAGTATGGTCGCCTCTCTCAGCTCAGCCTGAGAGTTACTGTCCCTAGATAGAAATGAATAAAGGTACTGGTATGCGAGAACATTAGAGTAAAGTGTGCCATTTTGATACGTATAAATCATGCTTCTTGGGTGACAGGGTTGGGTGTTTCTGTGATGAGAGAGTCCTGTATGTTATTATGTCTCAATTAATACTGTGTAATAAAAGTGACATTGATGAGTTTATTAGAAAAAGGAGTATTCATTTGTAAGGTAGCATTAGCCTATCCATGAAGTTATCTGCTAATTGTATCACAAAATATGATGGAAAATTATCAAATCATGTAGTTATATAGTTTAATGCATAATATGCCATGGGCTGTATAGCTGCTTTAATTTGCAGACAGTACCCATAAAAATTTGTCTGTGATTTAAGTATAATTCTTAAACATTAAAAAAAAATTACTATGCAAAATATTAAATGCTGTATTATTTCTTCTTTTATCAAAATTGATAAAAAAAAAATCAAATACAAAGTTCTAATAAATTGACTCACACAAAATATACCTCAACATTGGACAAAAAATGAAGACCTGTAACACAGAATGACTTAAGGGACTTTTTTAATTAACACATTTACAATCTGGCAACTTAGGTTTCTTCCCCCACCCCTCCACCCCCCCAAAAAAAAAATTAAGGAAATAAAAATAAATTAAGATGGAAATTTGAATTTTCACATAACTTGCCAAACATGTAGAGTGTGCTATGCTTTTCTTCGACTACAGTAAGTTGGTACTTCCAGGTTAGAAACTATGTGGTCACTTATCACTGGTAATTAGCATACAGTACCATATTAAGGAAGTCACTATAAGCTAGGTTCAAGGCATTCGTTGTGGTAGGCAAGTCTGTTTCATTATATGACAGTGATTGTGGCAACACATGATTGAGTTGCATTGTTAAATTGAATAGATTACATTTTACAAATTGCAGGAACATTGATGCTGTTGTCTGTTTTGTCTCTGTGCCCATAAATAAGGCTCTTACATTGCTACAAACTGGCTCCTTCCTCACTGTAGACCCTCATGGTGAAAATTGTAAGTGTATTATTTTGCTGTTTCAATACAGATATTTCAAAAAGTTGACTTATCAATATTAAGCTCATGGATGTGTCGTCCTATGAATGATAACTATTCCCTTTATAATATAATTGAGCATCATTGTCACATCTGATTGGTTGAGGGGCGCAGTTACTGTGCCACTGAGTTCTACACTGCTGGCCCTTAGTGACAAAAATTTACGTCAGGCTGCAGCCTATGTAGACTTAATCACAGTCTAGTGAGTAATTAAAAATTAGTGAGTTATTATAAAAGTACGACATTTGGGAACATTCTGTTTAAACTCACAGTCCACCAGTATCGCAGCTTAGTGTATAAAGATGATGGAATTTATACTAAGTATAAATTAATGGAGCTACAAAGATTTGCCAATGAAAGAGTTATTCCAATTTATATTTTATCATTTGTGGGACATGTAAACTTTTGGTATTGATTGAATGGTTTAATTATAAGATACAGTTTAGGAACAGACGGTACCTCGGCAGTTTCTTGAACGATCACGTTTTTGGACAGAATTTCTTTGTTACTGTAAGGTAACTTAGTATACTTAACAAAGCAGAATGAGTGATCTATGTTGATGAGGGAGACAATATATCACCCTTTGGCCTTTTATGAACAATAATCTTATTTGCATTTGAATTGTTAAACTGTTCCGTATTGGCCCTATCTGATTGTGTAAATATGTAATTACCGTCAGCTGATTTCAGTGTTGAATTTGCAAGCTGTAAGCTTCAATGGGGAAAGTTTTATCAAAAGAAAGAGTTCACAAGATAAGAGATCAGAGAAATAACTAGCTTTACTCCGAAGTGCCTATTTTATGAATTTGAAAATTGGCAATATTTGACATGAAGTCTATGAGGGTGTGTCATAGTGTGATCATTTATAGCGAGCACAGCATTTCGATGGTGGGGGAGAGTAGGAGGTGGGCATACTAAAAATTATCCTCGATTGAAGTAATTAAAAGTAGTTGGATAAACCTTTATGGACGGGTGACCATAGGTGTATTAAGGATTTTATAATGGAGGGTTGTAGCCCTGGGGCTATGAAAACCGACTCCCATGTGTGTGTGGGGGGGGGGGGAGAATCTGTGTCTTCCAGAAAAAATGATTTAGATATCAAATGGTGCATTGTGACACAATAGACTAGTCTATGAATTAGGTCTAAATGCAAGTTTGTGCTGATAAACACTCTTGAATTTGTGTGTGTGGTTGGAAAGGGGAGTGTTCTCATGGGGTAGTGGTCTAACTCTTCCCCTAACTGAATTTAGAAAATCCCAGACTGAGACCTTTCCCCAACCACTTTGCACAATGCCACTGGGCGTGATCAATTGCTGCCTTATTTTGAATAATTCTTGTAGGTTCGGCGGTCCAATTTTTTCAATGGGAGCAAAAAAGGATGTTTTGTGAAAATCAACCACCAAGTTGATGAGTTAACCTTGTATTTAGGTCATTTGTGTAATTTCTTTCAGTCCAATCATTTCATTATTATATGCCCGTTTCCACCATTCTGCAGTCAGTTTAAATTCCAAATTTGTGACTCTGCCCCTCCACTTTATTTCATTTCTACGAGAAGAAAATGTGCTACCTCATTTTTCGAAACATGCATAATTAAATAGCTTTTTGGTTGTCATTATATTGCAACATAACAGTGTCTTACATGGGTGACGAACAAATGGACGGTTTTGAAGTTTATTAATAATTCACAAAGCAATATTTAGGAATCGCCACCAACTAACTTGACTGCCAGATAGCTCAGTTGGTAAATTACAGGGCTTGCAATCCTGTGGTCACCAGTTTTTCTAATTAGCCCAAAAAATGTTTACAGAATTTTATTTTTGTAATCTCCCACTGAGTTTCCTATTAAGAAAAGGAGAACTTGCCAGAATTAAAGTATTCAAAATGATAATGTGTCAACTTTAGTAATGTTTCAGTCTTAAAAAGTAGAAGAATTTGGTATTATGTGAGGATGCTTTTCATTTCTTTATATCTGTGAATCTTGCCGGAACTGTCAGTGAGAGTAATATAAAATACAGTATTTAAAAGTGACTGTTAAGATCTGTCATGAACACTACCATGTATCTGTACCGAACTAAATGCAATTTCAATGTTTTGGCAGTACTTATTTGACATCAAATTTGAAAGATTATATACAATGGTAGGCTGTGAATGATTTATGGTACCTGCAAAAAGTTTTAGATGGAGAGATACTATGGAAATTTCTGCCTCACCAAATCCCAATACAATCCATCTCCCTTTATGAATAGGCATTTTATTCATTTGAACTTAATAATAATAATAGAACACAATTTTGTGATCAACGGCTTAGTTTGAAATTAAATGGAAGGCCTAGTCATGAGTGAAAGGGCAATTATCATTATAGAAGCTCATTGTTCATATGAGGCCACCATTAGTAAAAATATCATTTGGCAAAATACTGGATTGCAAATTTTGAAAGTATTTTGTCTCATTTTTCATCGCCAAGAAAATGAGCCAGTTTTCACATTTACCACTGACCTGTAGTATTACTATTAAGTCATCAAAATGGCACGTTTTAATTCCAATATATTCCTTTTTTGAGCTCCTTTTAATAATCACAGGGGAAATAACCTCCAAAAACCATCATTATTTTTTGTAAAAACCTAATGTTAACAGTCATGAAACAATGTCAAAGAGCCAGCAATGCTGACCATCCTTGTTTACTTTTCTTCTTTTTCCTGTTTTATAGGAAGTTATCAAAATAAATCTAACACAGTCACCTATTAACCCATGTCACATTAGATGTTGTGAGCAAACCATCATACAGAACAATGAGATATCTGCTTACAAGAGTCTCTCTATTTTAGTCAAAGAAAAGACAATCATTTTCTCTTCTTGAAGTGACAATAAAAGAGTGAAAACAAATTAAATCGTCTTCCCTTTTGTGTGATGTTTCGAGACTTGAACCTCAACCTATTTTAATGGAAGTACGTACGCATATTTCTGACTGGAGCGTCGATGAAATATTTACACACTTTGCAGCTAACTCAAGGGTAATTTTAAAGAAGATATCATGGTTCCAAACAAAAGCATTGCAATCATGCCTAGTGTTTGCCACCAATCAATCTCTAAGGAAATTGACAATTTATGTATGTTGTTACATGTCTCAAAGGGAGTGAAGACTCTTGCACAAAGTAACATCTGTTGGGGTGTAACAGAAGTGTAGGCACCACCATCGATTCCAGAAAATACACACACAGCTTACTGCATGAAATTGTATGATGTATCTTGTTATATCCTAGCAATGTGACCAATATTCATTGCATTTAGTTTAACATGCGATTATAGTACTTGATACCTTGTGATTGTAAAAGTTTAAAGGTAAGAAATTTGACAAAAATATGCACTGAAAATATGTTACAATTTTATTGAAGGCTTTTGCAATTGAAAGAGTGACTTGAAATTTATACAGCCGTGAAGATCAGAACTAACAACACTGGTTTATTGGTGGGAAGCACATCTGCAGTTGTGCCTAGAAACTAGTGCTCTGGCTTAGAATAAAAGATAGGCTTATGCAAATAAATGACAGATAACAAAAACTATTATCTCACACAGTAAACAGCAGGACCCATTAACCTACTGTCAGACTCTTATGATAAGCACATACACGTGTATGCCATACATCTTTACATCATTGTCAAAATGGTTATCAAAACTGCCTTTACAGTATCCCATGTCTGATTCCTTAAAAATGTGAACATTCACTTAGTAATCTGAAGCAGCCAGCCGATGGCTCAAAGAGAATCCCATTAAATTGTGACCTTTGTGCACTCATTACCACCATATCCCAGGATTAATTACTGATTATAGTGTGCAATTTCATTATATGAATGCAAGAAATTAAACAGTGACATTAATTTTCCATAACATTAGTTATCATAGAGTGTAAATCAGTTGATAATATATATAGACTAATCACTCGATTGTGACGACAAGCTTAACTAGCGTTTTACATCAGAATTATGTTAAGGGGACATGCATTCATATATACACACATGCATGCACTCACACATACTCAAACACATACGCACACACCCACACACAAACATACACTCTAAAAGGGTTGTAAAGGTATGTAGGGAAGTGATGAGGTATTAGAACAGGTAGGGACACAAACTACAAAGCAAGCTTTGTATTGTGTACTGTACTTCCATGTAGACAGGCATAAACTTGTAACCAGAGTGGTCATCCATATATTGTCAAAATATGCTGACTAAATGCTAGCTGCATCAAATCTGCATTTTATGTGCTACCGTCAGTACAATTATTGACAAATAGCAACAAGATAAGATTCCAGAGGATATAAATCAGTTACTTCAGTTCACCAACATTACATCACATATGATAACATTCAAGTTAGGTTAAAACTCAAAGTTTTGCAAAATGTGATGAAAAAAAAAAAAAAATGAAATGTTGCAACAAGTGGTTAACCACTTGAATTCTGATGTCTAAACATATTCATAGTGTGATAAGCCATACATGATAATATTCATGAACTTGTGTACACCACAACGAAGAGCACTTTCTATTGATTAATACAGCAACATATAAAGGTACCAGGAATCAGTTATCATATTGACAAAGTCTATTTAGTGACATAGTATCATAACATTTTGTGCGCAAATGGTCTCAAAAATATTCAGTCCAAACAAACTGACTCAAAAATATATCTCCCCGTAAAAAATAAATCCCAAGGAATGTGGGTTCAAATGGTCCCAAACCTATTGGTTTGTGAGACATTTCTGAAAGTCAAAACTAGATTACTTTTTGTTGAACTAAAATTTGATATATCATATAATTTAGTAATGTACAAAAGTTGTACCTATCGACAAATTCTTTTCACGTTCCATACGCATATGTTGCCATAGTAGTACTGTACCGTGCATGTGATAAATAACTGAATTATGAATCGTTGCGTGATACAATTCGTGATCTGATCTTGAAGTTTCCAAATATATATTTGTTCATCTCTTGTTTTTTTTTTCATTACAATATTACACTATGGACTTGATCTTTTACGAAGCACTGTTATGCATATTATAGTATAATAATGACTCAGATAGTGTCTCGAAAAGTTGGGGGTTCGTGGACAACTCTGACATCTACAGGGGGTTCGTGGGGGGATAAAGTGAGGGAAATCCTGGTTTAAGGTTTTAGACTAAACTGGTGAAACTTTGCCAATGGCACGCTCCAGTATCTCAATAGAGGGCGCTGTCATGTTGGTCTTCATGCAAGTGATCTGTACTGTTTATAAATAGCTCTCAATCAAAGTAAGAAGGTTGCATCAGAGCACTCACAAGAATGTGAACTGGTCAACAGATAAACTTGCATACAGATCTCACTGGTTGAATGACTAGTTCAAAGTTCCACTTTTACAGTTTGGCTGAATGAAAGGTGCCTTAGAAAACACAAGTTCAGGTGCTTATAACTGACACGGCAAAGTCTCTATGTGCTTCACTAAAATGTCTGCGCTAATGTATCTTTTGAATACACATTACAATCTTCCCTGCCTTAAATACCACCAAGTCTCCTGTTTTTGGCCAAAACCAGGCAAGATTGAATATCTACCTGAGTTGGCGGTAATGATAGCCATACTCTGCACAAATTCATGATTAAGCACACTGTGTACTATTTCATTGGTCAAGCCACATTTGTCTTCACACAGGAAAGTAGTGCTGAC
The DNA here is from genome assembly GCF_037975245.1 of Apostichopus japonicus. NCBI lineage: Eukaryota > Metazoa > Echinodermata > Holothuroidea > Aspidochirotida > Stichopodidae > Apostichopus > Apostichopus japonicus. Next base: position 19,494,923 of record NC_092563.1, on the reverse strand, counting down.
CATTAGAGGACTTGTGTTTACAATCATGAATCCTAATGGCAGCTAGTACTTGGGATAGTTATGCTTCAAGTAACAAATTATTGATGCTCGAGTGAATTTCAGTTCTATAGGCAGGCTTGACCAGTGTACCAGTAACTTTCACATGTACCTTATATATGATTGAACAATTTGTGAAGTAACTGTAGGAGAGACTTGCTGTATTGTGTGTGTGAGGGGTGTGGGGGGGGGGGGGTGATGGGGGGTGATTAGGAGGAGAAGGGGGAAGAGTGGAGGGAATGGGTAAGTGATGTAATTCATCACTTAATACTTATGATTATGTTCCCCTATCAATACTCCAGGTTAGAACAGAAATAAACTGAAGAACCTGCTATATTTTGTCTCTCTTTTTAAAACTTGCCATTCTTGCCAAAAATGAAATATACAAATTAATGCTGTTATAGTTTTTGTTTTCTTTGGCTCTATTATGTTGGTGCTGCTACCAGTCCTGCGGCACCATGTCCAAGCTGTTGACCTCCGACTGTGCTCTCCAGGGGTTTGAAACCAAGCTCTTCCGTTGGTACACCAAAAGCCTGCAATTTTGCTTCGTATGTCCTTAGAAGGTCATTATGGGCCTGTAAAAGGAGATTGGACAACACTTCAAGTATGGATGTAATTTGCATGTGACAGACACTTATATTGTCACCATTTGTTCAGATTTAGTTAACAAAATGTCTGGATTGGTTGGTAGTTCCAATAAAGTTGAAATAAATACAGTGGAAGACAATTTTTCTCTTGATGCTGATGGTGATTCTAGTTGGCTAGTCACTCCAATGTCCATGGACAGAGAACATTAAATTTCTCCACCCATTCTGATCTTAAATGAACATCTATCATGATAACATCATGTTAGTTGCACATTTCTGTGAGAGTTAGCAACTTCCATTGTACTGATCTTTAAACTGTTTCAAATTGTAGAGACTATTGTCAGTGTATTTGCATTGTGTATTGTCAGTGTATTGTTAGTGTATTATCAGTGTATTTGTATTGTCAGTGTATTGTTATTGTGAATTGTCAGAGTATTGTCAGTGTATTTGTATCGTGTATTGTCAGTGTATTGTTAGTGTATTGTCAGTGTATTTGTATTGTCAGTGTATTGTTATTGTGTATTGTCAGTTTATTGTGAATTGTCAGTGCATTGTTATTGTATATTGTCAGTGTATTGTTATTGTGTATTGTTATTGTGTATCATCAGTGTATTTGTATTGTGTATTGTCAGTGTATTGTTATTGTGAATTGTCAGAGTATTGTCAGTGTATTTGTATTGTGTATTGACAGTGTATTGTTATTATGTATTGTCAGAGTATTGTCAGTGTATTTGTATTGTGTATTGTCAGTGTATTGTTATTGTGTATTGTCAGTCTATTGTTTTAGTCAGTGTATTGATAAAAGCAGTATTCCGGTGCTCTCCTCGAGCTATCACTATGGTATGGGTGCTGGAGCAGTTCAAAGCCTACCATGTTTTGTTATGAAGCGGTTGTAAATGATCTTAACATGAATTTATCAAGGAATATCCAGGCTCTCAATAAAATATGTTATATAAGTATTTATACATTTTACCTATATAGTACTGACAGAGATATATGTTAGTTTGGGTTTATTTTGTAAAACTATACTTGTATGCAATGGACCTGATTACGAAGCTAGTTGGAGCTGAATACTACTTTTAAAATAATATAAACAAACAGTGCACTTTTTACCTTACAAACTCTGGCCAGTTCGTACTGCAGATCTTTGATGGCACTGTTCTTAGAATCCAACACATCCTGTAAGAAAAAGAGCAAGTTGAATATAAGGTAACTAATTAAGTAGGTAGTATAATTATGATTGTAATTGTGACATCAATTGAAAGAAAAAAATTACATTGGATGATCTCTCAACAAAAGAAGAAAGAAAGATCCTGCAAGTGCTTAAACTTTCTTCTGTGTTGAAATTTGAGATCTCTGTTACTGAAGTAGCGGATACAACGGAGCACAACTCAGCTCCTCCAGCCACTGAGGTTTGAAAAAATTACTGTTATGGTGGAAACAAGAGTTAGAAGTTGAACATCCCCTATTTTAGTTTTGTGAAAGCGATAACCCAGAAAAGTCTCACAAAATGGATTCCTAAATTCTTGAATGGGCATAGTGTGAAGTTTGTACCAGACACTAACCTCCAGTTTTCGAGTAACAACAGTAAGTGCGGTCGGATCTAGATTAGACGCAGACAGCACTTCATTCAGTTGAGCGTCTTTCTTCTCCAAGGTGTCCGCGAGAGCGCCTAACTTCTTCTCCAAGAGCAGATTTTTAAATCCACTCTTCTGTTGAACCTCATGGATGGCTTTGATGAATTTAGCATAGAGATCGTCTCTCTCCTTTTGGAGCTAGATAAGAAAAGGCAAAAAATAATTTTGATGGAATTTTTTCAGTTAATACTGCTAGCATACATAATATACAAAACATTTAAAAGGGGTACATCTGTGTTAATCATGCAAACATCTTTGAACAATGGAAAAGAACTATTCTCTATACCCATGGTAAAATGAAACATTTTGCCTCGATTAAAAATGATTAAAGATGACTTAGTTACAGTGATGAAAGTTATAATACATATCTACTCTTTCCCCTTTTGTGGCTATTTTCAAAAAAGGAAAATAAAACAAGGTTGCACAGAATTTTTGCATCAATCATGCACAAGGCTTACCAAAGGATATTTCTCTTATATAAATTAAATTATGGTATAAAATTTGGTTAAAACTAAGTATTTTCTAAGGACATTGAGAAATGAAAAATCTCTTTACTAGCTTAAGAGCCATTTACAGATATATATATATTATCACTCTCTGTTGATGTTTAGCTGAAATTTTTATCTGTTAACATAGACATTCACCTAACTCTTCATTCATGCAGGCCTGACCAGAGGGAGCTGTGTGTGTGTGTGGGGGGGGGGGGGGGTGGAGGAGGTGGAGTGGGGCTACAGCCCTTAGGTGATAAGGGGTAAAGTATAAACTATTCTCCTTTGCATAATGTATCCTTTCGAATAAAATGAAGACTTCAGACAGGGAGTCTGCTGACATTATTGTCTCCAGGGACCTACCTGACTCTCTGCAGCCCTGGGAGTTAATTAAACTGTTGTGATCAATTGTTACTTCAGATTCTATCCTTATAATACAGATAAGTAGCTGCACTGTTTCTCTGGTACAAATCTGTTAGTTTAAGGTACTAGGAACCAAACATAAGTTAAACTTGAAAGTCACCTGTTCAAATCTTTGCTCCAAGACTTCATGTTCCCATCCCAGATCTTTATGTTCTTTGTCCATGACCTTTAACCTTGCTTTAGCATTCTGTAGAAAGTAGAAAAAGAAAGAAACAAAAAAAAATAAAAAATTAAGAAGAGGTTACAATTTGGAGTGAAGTTCATTAAGAAATTTTTCAAATAAGTGTAGAATGCTACCCAGTGGTGAAATGGTCTCAAAATATACAGGACACACTTTGAACTGTTCATTACACTTTAAGAAAGTCTGCAAAGAAATAAATAAATAAAAAAGGCCAAATGTGAATAACCTGAGGGTTTGGTGTTGTCACCTGATAGACAGGATTATCTTCTTTTTTTTCAATTTAAAAGTGTTTACAGACAAAAACAAAACAAACAAGAGCAACAACACGAAAGATGCAAAAACAGAGATGTGAGGGCCATGGAGATATGAACCAGCCTGGAAACAGACAGCCACAAGTTCCAAAACTAATAACACATTCTCACACACTTTTTGAAATTTCGACAACATCATTTTCCATGGTCTCCATACTTATGTGACAATCATCGTTTCTAGAAATGGAATCATAACCCACAGTTTGTCCATTTTTGCAGTATTATATTATATTATCTAGAAACAAGATAGACTATTAACACACAGAAATTAACATGCTAATGGTATGCGACATAATTATTCATGTCTCAGTAAGATTACTTACAGCCAGGGAAGCTTTGTCCTTCTCGTAGTTTGCCAGCTGTCTTGATAATTCCGAGACTTCTTCCCTGGCCTTTTCGAGAGGATCTTTGAGTCTTCTGTTCTCTGTTTGGATTTCGTTCATCTGTTTCTCCATTCTTTCTTCCTTCTTCTTCATTTCTTCGACTTGTTCCTGTTAGAAATAAACAGCTACAGAAATTATCACCATATATCGTTTCTTTCTTTCCCCATTTCTTCTGCTAATTTAAAGATTAAGGAACAGACTGTTTCACAAACCCACGTGTCCATATCTATAATTTTGGGACTCAAACGATTTCCAAAATGTACCGATTTCTCTCCACCTAACGTACGAGTGGGCAGGTGGTAATCAATACAGCCTTTAAGATAGTCACTACTTTATTTAATTATAAAACATTCATGCAAGTATTTTAGTAGCAAATAATCAGATTGAAGGATTTCCCAATCATGTCCGGTCCGCACCTTCTTTCAACTTTCCAAAATAGAAACTGTGAAAGAGACTTATCCTCGGGAAAGTGAAATTTCAAGCCAAGCTGCAATTGGGGAGTCAAGGATGTTACTGTCAGCACAAACAAATTTGATTGGCCTTGGAAACAAAGTTAATTTAGTGTCCAACACTAGGTAGTGGTCTCACATATGTATACGATGGGTACAAAATATTGCAGCTGCTCAACGATACATGAACTGAAGGTTACCTTTATCAAACAGTTATCAAATTCATTTTAATTTCCATGAGTTGTTTGTGTACATGATGATGTGAAAGCTGCCTCTTGTCAGTGAATGAAGCTGCTAGGGTATGCTGGCAGCTGGGAAAAGGTTCAGATTTCTGCAAGTGTTCTTTAAAGAAAGTCAAATCATTGGACAATATCCAGTGATTGATTTATCTGACCGTGCAGCACAGGAAAACGTATCTAAATTAGTGACAGTGCTATTACACAAAAGATCATTACAAAGATTGTTAGGAATTGTTTATTAAGAATATTAATTTCAATTAGCGTCAATTCGATTATTTCATCATTGTAGATGCTACTATTAACTTTTCTTTTTCTACTCTTAAGTTTTTCTCTCTTTTTTCTTTTGGGGGAGTCTCCTACTTTGTTAAGCCTTGCAGGCTTTATAGGAGACTTCCCGTCACACTGTAAATTGTGATGAAACAAAACAAATATACAAATATACAAATACAAATGAAGAGATACGAAGAAAACGCAAATATTCAACACCTAAGGATAGCTATGAAAACTGGAAGATCTTCCCTGCAAACATCATCTAACAATGAAGCTTGAAGGAGGAAATAACAAACCTTTAAGAGAGTTTATTAGAGCCAGGTTGTTCACAGAGATATCATTGTAATACTGTAGTTTTGATGTTGCTTGATGGAGAAAATAACCAACCTTAAGAGAGTTCACTGATATCATTCTAACAGTTTTTTTGGTCACTTGATGGAGAACCTTAAGAGAGTTTATTAGAGCCAGATTGTTCACAGTGATATCATTGTAATAGTTTTTGATGTTACTTGATGGAGAAAATAACCAACCTTAAGAGAGTTTAATAGAACCAGGTTGTTCACAGTGATATCATTCTAACAGTTTTTTGGTCACTTGATGGAGAACCTTAAGAGAGTTTATAAGGGCCAAGTTGTTCACAGTGATATCATTATAATAGTTTTTATGTCGCTTGAGGGAGAAAATAACAACCTTAAAAGAGTTTATTAGAGCCAGGTTGTTCACAGTGATATCATTGTAATAGTTTTTGATGTCACTTTATGGAGAAAATAGCAAACCTTAAGAGAGTTTATTAGAGCCAGGTTGTTCACAGTGATATCATTGTAATAATTTTTAATGTCATTTGAAGGAGAAAATAACAAACCTTAAGAGAGTTTATGAGAGCCAGGTTGTTCAAGGTGATATCATTGTAATAGTTTTTGATGTCACTGAATGCTTTTTCGTGATTTCTCATCAAGGTGTTTATTTGACTGTTCTTCCGCTCCTCAATTTCGTGGATTTCGGTCTTTCTCCTCAGCTCCAGCTCTTCACGTAACTGTCTCATCTTTTTCTCGTATTTGGCCTCAATTTCTGAAACAATTTGAAGAGATTTGAAATTTGACAACGAATTTGACTACACATAAGAATCATCAGCAGTCCAGTGGCACATAGTCAATGTTATCGCATACTCTCACAATGTACATTATATCTACGGAAATTGGCTATGCAAAAGTGGTCAACTGTATTTTGCCAAAGTTTCATAAAATGATTTCATGGCTACAAATATCATCAAAACACAAAATCACTAGAAACAACTTGTACATTGGAAAAACAAAAATAAACCTCAAGGAGAGATAAATATTTAGTAAAATCACTTCTGCAATCATGCCAGCTCAAAGGAAAAGTTACATAATTCATGTTCTACAATAAACTGTATCATGAGATATAAATGATGTCGTGTTAAATAATTATATGGTGCTCACATCAACAAGGTTTGCACTGACTCAGTAGTGCAAAAGTTAGCCTTTTCAGCAATACTGAAAACAATAGTGATTTCAGTGCGACTTTTGATGAGTGAGAAACATACATGACAACAAAAATAACATGAAGCACTCATATGAGTTTGTGATATAACTTATTTCCTTCACCAAGTATATAGGGATTGACAAAAAGAAATCAAATCAAGCTCTCCTCACCTTTTGCTTCTCTCTCATAATCTGACCTCAAAGTAGTCACCAACTCATCATATTTCTAATATAAGTAAAAAAAAAAAAAATAGAACAATTAGTTACTTCTCCAAAATTTTCTCTGTAAGGAAGGAAGATTTAATGGCTGCATATCAACAAACATGAAAGCTGGCATAATTTTCTATTGTAAACTTAATATCACACCATTTGCAACTAGTCCAGACCTTATTGCTTATAAATTACTTTGTTAATTGATACAAAATGTTCTTTACCTTCATCTAAACAAAAGAAGCCCCAACAATGCAGATGACGCCCATTTTTTCTTGGCTAATTAATCTGTATTTGCATTTATGCCAAACTTATGGTGCCTATAGTCAGTAAGCTACATAAATCTAGAAAAGATACAGCAGAGGTTCTTCAATATACCTGGTGTAACAGTGACAACAAGGGGTGGGATGGTGAGAGGGGGTAGGTTGGGGGGTTGGTTGGATATAGGTAGGTCTCATGACAGATGTGTGCTTACTGCTGACAAATAATCGATACAGAAATTATCACGATCATTATTAAATAAGGAAACAGTTGTAAATTATGAGATGCAAGTACCTCGGGTTGCTGCATCATGCCGTGATAATTAAAAATACTACAATAAACTTTACCATTTTTAGATTCTTCACCACATCTTCATGTGAGAGTTCAAGATCTTTTAGAGACACCTTTAAGCCTCTCTTGTCTTTTCTCAGGTCGGTCTCTTGACCCCGATGCTCGTCTTGTGCCAACTTCAAGGCAACCGAGCTCTCTGCTTTCAGTTCAGATATATTGTTCTGGTGTTCATAGAGCAAATGTTTCACCTTCTGCTTGTAAACCTGCCAAAAGAAAATCATGGAAAATGGGAATGTCACTCATCTAGGTAAGTTATGTGTTAGGTATGGCAGAGCAACGTTATGAAACTCACCAAACTAAAACTATGTAACAATTCCGAGAACGCAACGCTTTCCTGTCAATTCGCACACTTTTATGACCCTGTGTCACTAATCTGTGACCAAGGATCACATATCCGCAGCTCGAGTGTGATGTTCCATCACACAATACGCAAGCCACTTTCATTTTCAACAGCTAGCACTATCAACAAAAAGGGTCTGAACAATTTATGTCTAGAAATGAGAGGTAAGAAATTTGACAAGGCAAAACTCAATGGGAAATTATAGACAGACTGGAAAAACTCATTCCAGTCCCAAAATTTACTTAATTTTGTCCTATTATGTTTTTTTCTTAAATTTCCCAGTCTTCCTCACCTTAGGACTGGACAGATGAATTGGTAGACCGCAGGGTTTTTACTCCAGAGGTCACCGGTTCTAGCCAAAACTTCTTACCAAATTCAAGACAACTTTAAAAGATGAGGTTAAGTGTTTAATACCTTGATTTCCACTTGATGTCTCTCTTCTGCATCCTCCATTTCTCTGTCTTTGTTTCTCATCTCAGCTTTACCTTCCTCCATCTGTCGTTTCGAGATCTCCCAGAATGTGTTCACTTTATCTCTCTCCAATTGGAAAAAGTTCCTCTCTTCTCTCTCACGATCCAACTCTTCCCTCAGTCGAACAATGTGTTCTTCCAACTGAGGAGAACGAAACATGATCAATGAAAACGAAAAATAGAAAGTTATATGACAGAAAAGAGAAGCGTTAGTAGCAATGTATTTCAACTTCAATGCAAGGACAAAGCCTTGGTAGCCAATGTTATACAAACAGCGTTTTATAATTTGCTTTGAATTTTGGGAAATGTGGTGATAATGTCTCTTCCTGTAAGTTAAAGTAATTGTGCAGTAATGCTACACTTTATTAACAGCACATAATCAGATTATATGTAGTCTCTGTATGCAGATTAGGGGTATATTTTACTTTGGGGTATAAATTACCTTGTAGGTAGGGGTATAATTTATGTTTGTACTAATAAGTTTAATATACATAATCTGACTTCATGAATGAATCTAGCATAATTGATTCCTTTATGTAATTCCAACAGCTGTTTACATTCGCTCACCAACTTCCATTAACCTTAAAATACCTACAGGTTCAAACCTTAAACACGCCACTCTTTTTTACCAAAATGAACATAAATCATGGTTTGTAAGACTGTGCATGTTACTGTTCCTTACAGTGACATACATGTCATACGGTAGAATTGGCAAAAAAAATATACTGAAAGTTTAGATTCCTTGTACAGTGTGAATGAGCTTCAAACAATTACTTAATTTCCCTATATGCTATAATGGGGCCTTTAAGTAACTGAATGTACATGAAACACCTATCGGACACATTACGGTATTTCATGGACACAACAGTGCATATAATTTAACAAAAAAGTTTTTCAAAATTCTTGAAACGTGCGATCACTTTATAAGAAATATGAAGAACTGTCTATACTAAAATGATTCAGGTCAAAATGAGCGTTATTCAGTACATTCACCATTCTGTAATTTCACTTTGTCAGTCTCAATTTTTCTCCAATCTTGAGATCATTGACAACAGTGTAACAATATTCTGTTACATGTACAGTACTGTACATACATACAGCATATATCATCCATATGTGTGGACTACTCTACCTGTTCCTTTGTCATTTCCTCTGTAGAGATGCCATCAATCACAGTAGGCGTCTTTGACTTAGCTGACTTCTTCTTCTTCCCTTTCTTTCCCTTCCCACTTTTCTTTGGTGGCTGTGAATGATATTTGGAATTTGATAAAAGGCAATTGTAGAGTGTCTTACTTGCCTCTGAAAGAACTGTATTGCTAACAAGGGAATGGTAGCAAAAAGCTGATCATAGTTTCACTTATTATATCTCATCCTTGTTAAGAACTGGTAATGATATCATTGACAAAACAGAACAAAAAATGAAAAGAGAGAGAAAAAAAGCCAACATAATACATAGATGTGTGACCTCCTATGAATTAGAACCCACAAGAGGGACAAGAAAATTCCTATTGAATATTGAACAAAGAAATGCTCATACTTAATGTAATGCAATGCTTCATACAGATTTGGAAGAAATTTGCACATTTAAAAAGTTCCACCTCAACCTATTAAGTATTGACTCATTTTGCATTGATTGTAAACTCTGGCAAAATCAATTCCCAAATCCAGTGTACTGTAGCATGATTAAGAATATTGGCCTTTCTATATTACAAATACAGTACATCTTCAAGGAAGTTATCCTCAAGTTCTAGTAACATGTTTTTGAACTACCCAGTACACTCCTTGCGTTTAGAAACACTGGGTTTCCAAGTCTGAGCAACAAACCCTACAGTAGATTAAGTCTAGCAATTTCTAAGACTATGAAAAGTATCTTCCTTAACATTATACGTATGAATTCTCCTCATCATTCCTAGGTCTAAACACTTCCTTACTCCCTCAATATACTGTTCAACACACATGACACATGTACCCTCTTGAATAGCTCCCATTGGATCCCTACAAGAGATCTTCTGTGTGCCTTCACAATTACTAAACTCAGTTATTACAGCAAAGTATATAACGTAAAAGAGCTTGTTTCTTGACATGGGTAATGTTAATGTAATGGGAAATCTGGAATGTTGCATTCCTATACAAATTTGAGTATGCATGCTGTACCTATACTCTGTGTGGTTAGAATGTTAAGTTATAATCACAGATGCCCCTTTTTCCCCTTAATTTTGGCCCAGAATGAGCAAATAAAAAATTCAGATAATAATAAAGTGTCTCATTTGTATAAACACATGGTCAGTGAAAATTATTAATCAGGTGCAGGCATGAGCAAATGCTTTGTCTGTAATAAATAATAGTGAGAAATAATGAAGGCTTAGCTTCATTGAACACATAGTCCTATGCTAGCTGTGTCCTTCAAATGGTGCTCTCTGGTATGGAAATGCAATTGAGAGAGTAGGAGAGAGCCAGACATCACATAATGCCATCGGGTTATACAACAGTGATTGCATAAAACGTAGTCCAACATACAACCTAACGTAATCATTAAGTATATACGGTTAGGCTTTTTAGTGAAAGGTCAATGCACCTGCCTACCCATGCATCAGATGATTGCTTTGGATAAACAAAGGCAATGTTATTGTTGGAATATCATATTCACTCGAAGTCTGAGGATGAGCCAAACTACTGTACTGGCAATAAACGATATATTGTCAACATTGTGTGGTTATATTGTCTACGATAAACAATAGTGTCAAGAAAGATTATTTAGGGCTAATATTAATCAAAGTGGCTATTCTTACGACTAGTCGTAAGAATAATTTATAAATACGCATGCGCAGTTGCTTTAACATGGCTATTTTTACGACTAGGAGTACTATTTTTACTACTAGGAGTAAAAATAATTTCCGGTTAGGGTTAAGGTTAGCGTTAGGTTTAGGGTTACCCCTACTACATGCGCAGTTGCTTTATCTACTTTACTGTGCTTGAATTCGCTGATGTCGTAAGAATAGTTTATAAATAATTGTTACGACTAGTCGTAAGAATAGCCACGGCCAATATTAATTAGACTTTTGAGATTGAATGCACAATTAGTCTTCAACCTAGGAATAATATTTGAGCCTATCAGGTAAAAATCTTGTCCATAATATAATTATATCATTAACTATAGGCCCCCAACTCCCCAAGCTACTGGATATCGGTGCCAAGACCTAAATTAGGCCCACAGTACTTTCATAAGGTAAATAGTCTTCGCGTAACTAGTACCTAATACACACAACATAACGACATTCATTTCGCATAGGCTGCAATTAAATGAGACAGAGTGGTTTGTGTTCCCAAATCACCACAAACTAAAAACATGTGTAAGAAATGTCGTAATCATAACAGCTTATACATTAATTACCATTTTGAAGTCCTTTTCTGGTTATGCACGGGCGAACTTGAATTACAGTTCAATTATGTTCTGTTCGATAACCAAGGTATAATTCGGCTCTTGCTGTATCCACGGCAACAAGTTGTCTCCGAAATCATAACTATCGTTACCAACCTCCCGGATGTTTTCAATGCACTACTCGTATGGAAGGCCATATGTGACATAGCCTACCTTGTTATTTTGGAACACTACTAATATAAACAAACCTCCCAATATATGTATATTTCCTATTTCTATATATATATATATAAATATATATATAAATATATATATATATATATATATATATATATATATATATATAGGCTATATAAAAATAAAATTTGCAAGGTTTTTCTTTATTCCATGTGCATTTGCATTATTATTTATCATACATCAAAATTTGAAATTCAGTTGTTCATGACAACAGGTGTTTCGATTGAAAACGTATATTTCACAGGTGTGATAATAATAGTAATCTGCCATTTATGTACAGTGTAAACGGTGTTTAGCAAGTTCCGCGATGTTTGTTTTTTCAATATTCGGTCCGGAGGGGTGGGTACCAGTTACCCGACTAGGTCATGATAACGGGTACCCGGTTCGGATTTTTTGCAACCCGACTTAGGCCTATTGCATTCCAAAAGTAACTGAATGGGACTGGAATTGACTGACTGGTTAACGTTGTTCGGTTTTGTGCCAACGAGGTTCCATCTTGAGTGATTTTTCTTAAAACGTATAGGCCTGCCTAACAATTTATTTTAACTGTTTTTATTTGCAAGCCTTATTATCTATGATGAAATTGCCATACTTTCGAATACGTGTATTTAAGCTGTTGGATAAGAAGAACAGCAGCTATATTGCAAAGAAGGGAGGAATAACGACCACCTTGCCAAGAAAAGAAATAACTATAGTGGCCGTGATTTTCAGTCCTTTTTTTAAATTTTTTTTATCTTATACTTTCAACAGCATGTTATTTTTCCCCGTGTGTGTATACGCCGTTGCTTGCGATTACAATGTGAAATTAACATGACAATTACGTGTTTTGAAGTCTTTCTTCAATCCTCCAAGGGCTTCATTAAAAAACAAACTAAATAAAGTGACAGGTTTCTTAATTAAGACTTTCGTAAAGTTGTATGACGTCAAACGCCGGTCATTATTTATCTTTTCTTGTTCTTTGTTATTCGGAATGAAAGTTTGTTTTCAGAAATAACGGTTGTTTGTAGGAATCAGTGCAGATTATGGCTTCGTCTTAATTTCAGGTTACCTCATCATCTGAGGAGCAGAGTATTGTTAATATTTCACTTGTTTACGTGAGCTGTTTCTCAAGTTACCTTGCATTGACGCGGAAGGATAATAACTGCATTGTTTTGAAACTGCACTTTGGTTAACATAATTAATAAGACTGTTACTTAGTTATATACCAGTTAGTGAACTTATCTAGTGTCTTCTAAGCTGAGGCATGGTCACAAGACAATCTGTGATTTGAACTACCGTAATATACATGGCAAACCATTCCGGAAGGCCATCTTATCAAGAGGATTGATAAATTGAAATAAATGAATTTTCATCTAGGAAAGATAGGAATTCTCGGAAGCTTTTATTTACCTTATTGCCATGTTTATCAGCTATTATATATTTCCTGCTTCGTTACTGCTGGCACCTGACGCCTATGACGCTATACCTCGTGACTTTAAGTGCAAACAAGGATAGTGCAGCGTACAACACAAATGTTGTAGATGTCATATGCACTGCTTAAAGGGCAAAATATGATAGTTATAATAATAATAATAGTCATGCCATATTTTTAATGTTTGAGGCATTATCGAACGTTAGCGCTTAACCGAAAAAAATTGGTCTTTTCCATGTAAACTCTTTGCTGCATTTATTAACTTTATCTTTTATATAACATTTCTATTGTGAATGTGGAAATTACGTTGGCCTATTCTCTTATTCTTTTCACATTGAATCCCGGTACACGAGTTCATCTCATGCGATAGACTTGGACGTTTTGATGGATTCCTCTTATGAATATACCTGGTCGAACAGGGAGACCCAACAGACGCCATTTCCGACAGACAACCACAGTGCATTTATTGCAAGCTTTGCCAATAAGACGGTGCATGTAAATATCACGGTTTCAGTGGCATTCGGTACAACAGCTCTGTTGACTATTATCTTAAACTGCTTCACTATCACTTTCTTTTGCACACAGAATTCTGTATGGCAACCAGGTAGCTGGTTTCACTGTGCAATTGCCTTTTCCGATTTGATAAAGGGACTCACGTCGTTACCTATTTTATCGTTGCTCAGCGGTCTTGGCCGTTTGCCTTTTGGCTATGTACTGTGTTTCGTGTGTGATTTCTTTCGCATTGTGATTGATCAATCGGCAATGTTATTGATTATTGTAGCCTCCGTAGACCGTTTTTCTTCCCTCACGATGGATTACAGTTCCTATCTTCGATCACGAAGAAAATCGCGATTATTTCTCTGGATAGGGTTCGCCTGGCTAATCCCTGGTGTAGGAAATTTCATTTCCGGTGCAGTCTGGTTGCTCCTCGTTCCCTATGAAGAACGAATATCAGACTATAACCCACTGTGTTTGGACGTTCCGGAATCTGTGGATACAACTTTCAGTATAGTTGGTATTACTCTCCATGTTTATATACCATTTACCTTGTTATTCGTGTTGCAGATTATGACGTTTCATAAAATTAGACACCGTCTACGAGCCCGTCGTAAAATTGGATGCGGTATCGCTTTACGTAGAGTCAATGCTACTACACCTCAAGCTGCGGCGAAACATACCCTCCTTAATGATAATTATGATAAAGCTTGCAGAAGGTTGCACTCGAAAACTGAAACTACCATGCAAGCAGCAATACCTGGAACTTGTGGTACCGCATCGGACATGAAGATAATCTCTCGGGACAAGACATCGTGCTTGAATCTCGAATGTGAGAGAACGAATGCAAGTAAGGAATGTGATAGACGAAAAACAGAAATAGCAAAGCCATGTCAATGCACCATCGCTAATAAGACCCAAAGTCACTCTCAGATCAAGCGAAACGAAGCCAAAGACGGAACTCTAGAAAAAGATGTCGTGACCCGTAGAAACACATGTGACGAAGGAAATTCAAAAGATTTGCAACGATCAGATAGCATAAAAGATGTTGTTAGAAAAAAGGAAAACATACGAACCATGGCTAGTTTCGTAACGGCTGGGATTTCAGGCAAACACAGGCCCACAACCACGGTCACCGAAAGAAAACGCAAAAAGTTATTATTAAGCATATCTGAAAGCGATCGTATTCGTTACGTGAAACCGTTGGTACATTTATCAACGGTGGTGCTGATGCTTGGAGTAAGTGCCTTACCATTAGCATTGTACTACACATACGTACATGTAAGATGTCGTGAATGCTTCAATCTTGATATGTATATGTGGCTTAAAGTATTATGCTATAGTTATTCCAGTACAAAGCCTTGCATATTTATCATTTTCAATAAAAAATTTAGAAATTTCTTACGTAAATGCTTTTCACGAATCTGCTTCTAAACACACACACACACCCGCACGCATATATATATATATATATATATATATATATATATATATATATATATATATATATATATATATATATATATATATATATATATATACATATATATATATTATAGAAAACCCGAGAAATAAGATATGTCTCATAATTGACAAATAAGGAGTAAATTTTTAGAAAATATATTGGAATTTTCGGTCCCCTTAGACTTTCGTCAGCAATACTTGGCAGTCGAATGAAAAGTACAAAGTGTAACACAATGAAAGTGACGCTAGATAAGTGTAAGTAGCATTGATGGAATTAAAACCAAATAAACCATGACTATACAGGAAGCGTATTAAGGAGCAAAGAACGGATTACATATGCTGTAGAACTGATAGTTGTTAAGGGGTCCCATGTCTTTGTTGAGGCCGGTCTCAACAAAGACGTTATACGATAAGTTACGAAGGTGGGGGTTAGGTATGTAGCAGCCCCCCCCCCCCCCCATTCATTGTTTTCCGCGTGGTCATATCGACGGTTGTCGGAAACTGATCTTGCGGCTTGATGGAGAGTCCACCGGGACAATAATCAATACGATTGTGAACTTAATAATGACACATTTACGATCGGTAAATGTTCGACCCTTTGTATATGTGTTATATCTGATCTGGGTCCATCCTTTTTGACAGACTGAATTGTTCTAACCATTCAGGGGCGTATCCCGGTGGGATTAAGTGTTGGCGTTGAGCGTTGGGCTTTGGGCGTTTGGCGTTGGGGAACCGCGGAACAACGTTCCCTCCCCGCACACTTTCAGACTTTCCTCCTGACATATATCACACTCACAGAGATAAAACAGTTTGTATTCTCGTTCCAGTATTTATGTATGAAAACAAAACAATAAAATATATATGCATATATGTAACTTAATGTATATAACAAGAAAGCAGTTTAAAATATACAACTAATTAAATGATCCCTTAATGAAAGTCAAATTGTTGACTTTACGTACAACAACAACTGCTTTATCTTTCATTTTTGTGTTGTAAGTATATTAATTTTATCCCTTCTTAGTTTAAGTACCTAATGAATGGAAATAAAGATTCAAACTTTTTGCATTTTTCCTGCCTTAATGAAAGCGAGGATGTGTATTTAGTACAAGATATTGAATTAAAGACTTGTTTTCCTTGTTCGCGGATTTATTAGACATTCAGAAGGGGAAAAAGGGTTCAGTTTTATATTAAATTTGATGAAATGGTTCTTTTCCAATTTTATACATTCGAGAGTTCGTAACGAATTTATTCTACTGACGCGATAACTGCTTATCTTTGGTTCTTAGACATGAAACAGGTTGATATCTCAAAATCAATATTCCATGAAGAAAAATAATTATATCGCCGATATTCCTTCAAAGCTATAATATCATCATTTGGCATTCTCAGTGTTTTATCCCTACGCTTTCCTTATCTATATTTCGAGTTAACCAGCGGGTCTTCTACATTTGCACTATTCCTTAGACCAAGGAGTTGTTATTCCATAACAACTCCCTGCTTGGACAGTTCTACAAAATGGTGCAGATTTTTACAAACACAACTTGACGAACATGCTCAAAGAGGGTTGATAGAAGATTATCGGTCTCGAGACGAAACTTTCAAACTGGGGGTTACTAATACAATAATATAGACACGGGATTAATCATACAATAATGCGGGCCCAAGGGGGAAATAGAGGATGAAGAATAATTTATTTCCCATTTTCATGAAGAATAATCAAAAAGGAAATCAAATGATAATAGTTCTGCACAGCTTGGCTCTCGACGCCACTGTCTGTCATGTCAGTGAAAACTCGAAGGGTTGCAGCACAAGTTTGTAGCCTAAGCGAAACTTGTAGTTGTTCGGCGTTACGCTAAATATAGCCTTCTTCCCGCGACTTACACGAGGCCCGAGTTTCTGGTAAGTTACACTCAACCTCTAGGGGAAACTTGTTGGGCACCGCCACCTTTCAGCGCCATGACTGGTTACTCTGACATCGGGTCTGTTTTATCGAGATCAATAAGGTGAATCTTCTGGTTCTACTTTTATAACGATAATGTGTTCCTCCTCCTCCTCCTCCTCCTCCTCCTCCTCCTCCTCCTCCTCCTCCTCCTCCTCCTCCTCCTCCTCCTCCCGTGTCTCCTTATGAACTAATGAGGGAGCCATACCATATTTCGGATCAGTGCAGTCTCCCTCATCGAAGCATTCTCCATCTTCTTCTCTGAATGCGATACCGTCAACCAAATCTCTGCCATCATCGTTACCCAATGACGACGGTGTATGAAATCCAGTGTTGGTTATTGGCGATGATTGTGACCACGATACTGTTGTTTGTTGGTCTGAGGAGTTGGCGGGTATCGATGACGTCACTGGAGGTTTAGAATTTGCAGTATTTAACATATCATTCGGATGGAACGCCTTTGGTCGGAACGTCTCAAGGTAATGACTAGTTGGAATCTGAAGTTCTATATGGGGAGACAAGGAAACGCCTAATATGGTTACATCTTTACAAGAAAACATAAATCTAACCCTTGCGTTACTATACTATTAATATATGTATACAAAAAAAAATAAAAGGAACGGGTTTCAGTACACATATGAAGGTAGGTTTCAATCTTTAGACTCATATATCATACAACTTAAATCTATTTTGCTTTTTATTTTTAATGTTGGAGGGGTGGGGAGGGGGAGGGGGAGGGGGGGGGGCTGAAATATGATTGCAAACAAGTACTAAGAAAATCTAATGAGTTAATTCTCAGTCATCGACAAAGTTATCAACGTCATCATTACGTAGTTTAGCGAAATGTTTCACCAACCATGGGAAAGAAATTTAATTCCCATGCTAATTGTGGGCGAAATTTATAATTTAGTTTGGCATTTTCGTCTAAAAGTTTCATACATGCGAAAGATTACGATTTAGAAGCTTCGAACGATATGTTGATCATTAAGAATGACAGGGACAGAATAAAGCCAAGGGGATATCACGGGAATATGTAAGGGGTGGGGTAGGGGACACGTTCTACGGAAGCTAAAGGGCTTCAGATATTCATTGTTCTTTGGAGCGAGTTAAAAGCACAAAATACATGTTAGAGAGAGAGAGAAATTCTACTTGTTTAAAGTATAGTGGAAAGCCCTAAAGTTGTTGGATTTTGAGATATTTCTTGTTTTCTCTTAGTGACTTTGATGCACACGCATGAGAAAGAGGAATTTAACTTCTCTTGAAGCTATATTTACATCAGCACAGATATACATTCTACAGAATGCAATTTCATATAGGAAGGTGTATTGTCAGTGAGAGTCAGTTTTGTTTCACAATAGCCAACTGGCAGGGGTTAATCTAGGGGGGGGGGCGGTGCAAGCATCATGATTGGGGATAGTTCTCCGACCGCTTATACCCATTCCTTTGCGCTGCCACTGGGGGGGGGGGGAGTTTCAATGATAATTTCTTACCAGATGAGAAATGGTCCCATTCATCAGGGATCAGGACAAGACGTTTCAGATGTCCATTGTCCAGCAATGTCTCAGGAGACGTTCCGAGGTCACCAGAGGTCAAAGAACCTTTTCCCACATTCGTCATCCATGTCAGGCGTAGATCACATGGGAGGCCATTCTCGGCTCGTTTGTATGGATGTTGGTCTTCCCGCAAAGAGAGGGACGGGCATATCATTGGCTGCAAGATATCACGCACAGGCGAGAGCTGCAGACCTTCTGTCTCTCTATGGTAATTCAGGAATGGTGACAGCTGCAACCTTCGATTCGTATCAGATGAAGGTTTCCTTAAACATCTTGGATGACTACTGATTTTCGAAGATAACCCCCAACCTGAAAATGCAGAATTGCCTTCATTTTGTTGTGTAAAAGAAGGTGGAACGTTCTCTGATTTACCTCCAAAGTCAAACTCTCGATTTCGCTTACGGGAACCCGCTCTCTTGACTTGATTGAGCATGTCCGGTCTGCTTCTCAGGAAGCAAGGATGTTGAAAGTGATGCATTTGCATGTCCTTGGAAACACATGTCTGTCCATGTCTGATCTTGTTAGCAACAGTAAGTTTGCGAAAACCGTACAAATTAAGCTGTCTCACAAAGCTGGAAAAGTTTTGAGTTTTAAAAATGGCAAATTCCTCACAATGCAATACCTCCTCTTTGAAAAGGTTCGGATTAATGAAAATCCCAGAACCAGAATTATTCCAAGTCACAGAATGGCAATTTTCATCGTTGACTAACTTCCACAGTTTACCAGGAAATGTATTGGTATTTATTGGACACAAAATTCCAAACTTCGGGCGGTGATCATCGCTATCTCTTGGTATGTAATCCATTGTGTAGACACAAGACCTGTAGAGGTTTAGGTTGGTCAGCTAACGTATTTTACGCATTCGAATAAAGAACAAGAATGACTAGTTCGGTATGGAATAAGTACTTCCACGCAAATTCCACGCACACTGCAAGCGTAAAGCGTCTGTGCGCGCTTGCCTCGGAAGTGAGGGCGAAGGAGTTGAATCTGCAACACTTGATTCGGTCATCTCCTCTCTCCCTTCTTGTTATAATTATATATAATTTCTAGTCGCGGAGATTAATAATGGTAATAATAAAATTACTATTATAATTATCTGCTCGTTTCGTAACGTTTGAATTATGTTGCCGACGACAATGTAGCATCATGAGTTTTTCCGTTATCAAAGAACAAAGGCTTAAATTAGAGCCACGTCTAACGCACCGAATAAACGCGTAAAATAACAGCCGGTTAACGCGCGCGTGTTATTTTACGTGTACGCGCGCGTCTTTATCACTGGAATCATGCAAATATGCGCTCCCCTCAAGCTTGTAAAACGCGTTCTTGCACTGCTATCAGGTGCACACTACACTGTACTGTATCGCAAACTCTGTTCAAGAGATACTTTGCAGTGCGCTTAGCGATATACAATATGTTTGGTAAAGCCTTAAAGTAATTTTTAAAATATTTTTTTCGACAGAAAAGATGAGGTGTATCTTACATGCAAATAATTGGTCCACTACGGATTCTCCATCCAGTGCTTCCTATACATCCTTGCATATTCTTATATCTTAAACTATAGTGATTTGTAGAGCCGTCGGCGCTGTAACTTATCTCTGGGATCAAACAATTTATATATATATATATATATATATATATATATATATATATATATATATATATATATATATATATATATATATATGCAGTAGTTATATATGTATATATGTAGTAGTATATATTTTTTTTATTAGTATATATATATATATATATATATATATATGCAGTAGTTTGCCCGAATCTTTTACAAATTTTTGCCCGACAATTCTGTGGAAAGCGTTTTATGTTATTTGTTTTGTGATATTAATATTAATATAGGCCTAATAATTTTCTTTATTTAGCATCATGTTGCCCGAATATTTCCGTGTAACACCACCGTAAGCGCAGCTCATCTGGGCTACCACGCTTTTTGCACTATCAAAATTGTTCTAACTAGTCAACTGTATACCTGGACATCCCCGACATGAGTGTATATGAAACGTTTTATTGTTCATGGATGGTGGGGGGGGGGGGGGTGCCTACAAGCCTTGAAGTACAGGTTTATCATATTATTTGTTATTTTTATACTTTTCTTGTGAGACAAATTGCAGTCTCACCCGACACAGCGACATTATCCCGCCGCCTACATGTCGTTGAACAATGTATGTTTTTCTGGAGGTAGCTGAGAACTGAAAAAAAAAAATACGATAACTAAAAAGGAGCTTAAAAAATATACTGTCCTTTTTTTTTCCCTTCAAAGTGATGTTACCATTTTTTCTTCTTCTAATTTACCAAATTTTTGGGGAAGTGTAAATTTCTAAAACGTGAGATTATATAAAAAAGAATGTTTAGATGCAACTTGCAAGGCCTCAGAAGTGCCATTTCTGGAAATCTGAGAGGCACTCTTTGCCAAAAAATTTATTGTACGCTACGCGCCAACTGATGGTGGCGCTCCGCTTAGAAAGTGTCACGGGAACTTTCGGGTACAAAAGTTTCTGCCCCCCAAACTGAAATGGTCCCGTATAGGCCTATGCATAATAACACATTATGTTAACAATAACAATAACAAGCACGTTATGTTTACGCCAATTGGGTACGTAAAGTTGAATCTGAGTCTGACAGTGAATGTGCAAACTGGCGCTGTTCCGTCAATTACGTTATTTACATGGTGGAGAACTTCAGGTGTCCGCATATGGTAGTGTATACCATGGAACTTTAAACAGTCTGTTTATAGCTCCATGTGTGTATATATACGTTCCCAAGCACTGAGGATTCACCTGTTACTTCAAAGATATGCCAACATCGAGCACGAGACAACCCTTTCAAACAAAATATACAATGAAGAAGTACCTGATTAAGGGGGTCGTGCCGTGGATTTGGATAAATTAAACGAGAAATTGAAAATCTTTGGAAAGAAGATTTACAAGTTGAAGACTTGACAAGGAAGTCCTAACAGCTAATATAGGCCCTGGATTATTGATTAGATAGGCATCACCAAATGTTAACCACATAGCAATTTCCTTTGGTAAATTTTGCTAATATTGCTCGCCACCCCCACCCCCACCGCCCTTCAACCTCAAAAAAAAAAAAAAAAAATCGTACATGCAGTCTAGAATTCACGATTAACTTCTGAATCAATGGGGCTCTCCTGGGTATTAGTTCGTTTTTCAACTTGTTTTCGAGAGTAAATGCCGGTATTAAATAGAATTAATACCGGTAAAAATTTTCATTCGCACGGACAATAAATCAGCAATTATTTCCCGTACAATATAAACGTGCATGGGCGGCGATCATGGTGGGGGGGGGGGCGGGGGTACATGTCCCCCAATATTTTAGGTGGGGAATATAGTATCTAATATCCCCCCAATATTTGGTGGCATAGTCTTTTTGGGTGGCTATAAATAGAAAATAATGCGTAAGATTGTTTATCCAAATCATATTTGGTGGTGGCTAAACTTCATCCAAAATATGCTGCATGAGGTAAATAACACTTCGTGGAGAAGGGGGAGCCCGCCCCCCCCCCCTGAGCATATTTTTGTTTTTTTTATTTTTATGATATCGCTAGTAATTTCAAAATAGAAAATGCTTAGATGTAACTTACAAGGCCTGGGAAGTGCCATTTCCTGTACCCAAGCAAATCCCCCCCCCCCCAAATATTTGAAGCAGATTGCCGCACCTGTATATATACGTGTGCCCTGTTTAACGATGCCTGATATCGTTATCAGTGACCGAGTAGCCAGAATTTGATTGCCATCCTCCGGTTAAAACTGAAACTAAATTTCCCCCGATATCTGATTAATCATTGGAGCAATTATGCTACATAATGCATGTTGGAGCCTTCCAAGAACATGTTTCCACCCCACCCCCCCCCACTCCCTCCAAAATCCTGGTATAAAGTTTGTGGTTGTTAGGTACGTTACAAGACGGGGTATAATGCAACCTTTGTCATATTTGGTTAATATTCCAAACCCGAAAGAAGTAACTTCATGTTTGGGTTCCAACATTAGCAGAAAGAGAGAGAGAGTGAAAAAGTGGAGCCTGGTGGTGGTGGGGGGGGGGGGTCGAGGGGGTGAATCAGTGTACACTTACACCTTTCCGTGCTTCTATTTGTCCACCGGGCTATACTTTAGTTACGTAAAACCGACAGGACACAAATTGATACTCTCAGGAATCAAACCGGCTGCTTTTAAACAAGCCATTCAGTCAGGTATAGGGAGAGTTTACTTCAACATCCAGATAGTTGTTAATCTGTACAAATGCTCTTTACGAATTGGGCGGATGCAGACCTAATTAATACATTGGAAATGTCCCTGTATTGCGAAATTCTATATTTGAATAAAGAAGTGTTGCAAGGCGTGACAAGCAAATAATGAATAAAAATAGCTAGCAGCTCTAGAGACTGCAGATAGTTGGAACTATCCCTCTGTTGCGAAATTCTCACTTTGCATAGACACACATTGCATGTGTACATAACATATACGGACGCGTATAAAGAACACTACATGTACGACTGATATACACACGAGATAAAGAACCTCTAGTGAACATATCATAACATATCTCTGGGATCAAACAAGCAAACGAATACGCGAGCGTACACGCTCTGGTTGCCTTTATTATTTAACATACGCAGACGTGATGTAAAAAATCATATTGCGAAGCGCGTTACAATGCTACACATAATTATGTGTAGAAGATGTATGAGAAATGAGCAGAGATCTTGGTAATGAATCTAGCGCATTCGGCGCTGTAAAAATTCTGTTTGCAAGAAGTATGCCTAGCCTGGGACGAATACAAAATGTCTTTGGGTATATCCAATACTTTGGTATCTCGGGAACAACACCAAATTAGATGAAATATCAGCAGCTTGTAGATCTGCTACATATTTATATCGCGCCTTGGGTTTAGCTGCGTGAAAATTGTCATCATTGCTATTTCATTGCTTTAAGATTAACCAGCTTGGCTGTATTGAACTACATTGAAAGAAACACTGATATAAACATTGAGAAAGTTGTTAGCCGGTCTGCCAGCTATGAGAGTGTCAACGGACGCCATTTAGCCCTTCATTTGTTACTATTTGTTACTTTTTATGCCGCTTATAAAAATCTGGCAATACTTTTATACAGATAAGATAATGACATGATACATCTATGAGCCTTAAAAATCTAAAAAGTTGTAAAGGGAGGGGAACCCCCTTATCCTACACCCCATCCCACGGGTATATCCTCCTCCCCCTCCCCCACTCTTGCAGACATCAAATGCCAATTATATATCTTATGGACTATTATAACTGTTAGTAGTGTATGTCCTATGGAATTCTTACATAGACCTTGTATTGATAAGGTTCTTTGTGTCAAAAGTGTCAAACTTTTGTTACAAAGTTTTGTTTTACCATTCGTGATGTCGTTTATACGCTTCCTTAGTCTGGGAAAACCATAAAAAAAAAAACCTTAGCATTTTCTATGGGGAAAACAGGTTCATACTGGTTTGATCAAACCATATTGTACACTGCATCATAAAGGTAGAGTGCATTACAACAAGGAAGGTCAGAGTCACCAGGTTCTACTTTCGATAGTACGTGGCTGGGACGATAAAGGCAGGGAAAATGTCTTGAATAGGTGAGATTTTAATGTTTATCCAAGACAAGTTTGATACATTGTATACCGTTAAAACCTTCTTCATGGTATTGGTCTAAGTTGTATTTTCTTGTAAACTTTTTTTTTTTTTTTTTTTGAAAAATGGTCCATCAAACCGACGAGAGACTATTTTAAGGAATACATTGATTAAGGCGGCCTCTGATTGGCGAATAATCAGTGGATACCCTAAACTTTGGGAAACAATGCTATTCAAATTTAGATTCGAGCTTATTGTTTTTGCGAGAAAGTATTCCCGAGCTTAGCTGTGGGTCTCAGCTCTGGAGGGGGACAGAATTCCACGTCGTTTCGTTTATCTGTACATATGTCACTATATGCCGAATTTACAGAATCCTAAGAGCAGTGTCAATAAGTTTCATACCTTATACAATTCATTTTTACGTATATATTAAACTCCAGATAATATTTATTTGTCACAATTGGATGTTAATTTAAAGTTTACAGAGTATTTTGCTAAAACCAAAAATTTTCTTGTACGCTCCGCGCCAACCGATGGTGGCGCTCCGCTCAGATAGTCGTGCATACAACTTTGCAAAACCTGGCTACGCCCCTGACTTTTAATGATTTTTGTGGGTCAAACTCAAGCTATTCCGAATAGACAAAATTTGTTAAGATATTAACAAGAAATAAACTCTAATTCGGAAGATTCCTACATTAGCAACTAGCATGTTTTCACCTCATTTTGTCTCAAAAGAAAATTTGTTCCTTGTTTCCCAATTTGCACATGGATATTGCAGTGCTAGTATGCATATTTTCCTTGAGAGGGGGGGGGGGGGGGGCAGGACGTTGATGGAGTGATGTGTATACGTAAATAAGTTAGTACAATAAGAGTTATAAAGGGTACTAAATATAAGGCTGCATCAGTCCAATCGAATTTCTGCAAAGTGCCCTTTGATGTCGGTGCCCCCCCCTCCAGATTAAAAGTGCTTCCGCCGCCCTTGAGCTGCGGTCAATACCCAAAGCACAGTGTATAAACGATACAGCGATGGACATCTCAGGTCCAGCTAAAGATAACAAGGTATCACGTTTCATTACTGTCTGCATTTTGTAGCGACACGAAAAAAACGTCACTTGCAAGCGACAGAACGTTTACTATTTCAGATGGCCGCACACGGTTTGGGGGCGAGTCTTCAATGCCTTTAGGAACACTACTACAACGTTAACCAACAGAGATTGCATGTTTAAGTTATGATCACAATCGCCATCACTTGTAGTTTTTTTTTTTTCTCTCTCTTTTTTCCCCGTCACTTTTGAACAGATCTGTAATACAAAATCTATCCAAAATTGTGGATAGTGTGAGGTACACACACGTATATGGCCTTGATGGCGGCCGAAGGAAAGAGTAAGTATTTCTAATAGTTTCAGTTATTGGTCAGGAGCGTTAGTTTTTACCAGAGTATTGACCGATGGTATCATTTTATTTCTAATTCATGAAATAATACAAACTTAACTATGTTCTTTACCATAACTGAAATGATCAGATAATATTCCTTTGTGTTGATAAATTTACCATTATTTATATAAACATTTTATATACAATTTCATAAATATTACATATATATATATGTGTGTATATATATATAAATTAATATTTATATAAATTAATATTTATATATATATATATATATATGTATATATATATATATATATATATATATATATATATATATATATATATATATATATATATATATATATATATATATATATATATATATATATATATTTATCACATGCCTGATGAGCCGTGCTCGTGAAATTCCGAGTAGCAGTATGATAGTAGTTTAGTTAAGTGTATTATGTGAAGAAAAAGTTGAAGAAAGTAGTTAAATTTCTGAGAATTCCGTAGATATTAAATGTCGTGTGAATTAATTGTCAAACAATTCCTGTATATATGAGGTCTTATTTGAGCGAATAGGAGCGTTTATGAACTAATAACATGGTAAACTGTTAATGTTTAGTATGACGTTAGGGGGATGGGAGGGGGGGGGGATGCTTAAGGATTGTGTGGGATTGGGAGATTACTTTGAAGTTGCTCATTTCATGAAACTCGTTACTATGATGTTAATTTTTGGCTATAATACTCTTTCCATAAGCCTAATGAATTTCTCATTTTGACGTCTAAAAGCAACTGTTCTTAATTTTTTTCTTTAAATTATCCGAAAGTAAATCCCTTGTTTCAATTATGATTAATCGTAGGTACCGGGTCCGGCTTTGGTATAAGAACCCCACCTTTGCTTGAGTACTTGCAGGGAATTTTGCGAGGTTATTCGGATGGTCAAGTGTTGAAGGTGAGAATTTTGTTTTACAAGCGGTAAGATACATGATTTGGAAATTAGTAAAGTTTAGTTATGAAGTGAAGACGAAGACATTTAACTTGTGGCTTGGATGGTGAACATGCAACTCATATATATGCGATGGAATTTAACTAGCATACCTCGGTCAGTAATTGAAAAGGGTATTGATCGAAGTTTCCATGTAATTATGACAATGTATCTCTTTGGTAGAATTCAAATGGCAAACAAATGTTTATATATATATATATATATATATATATATATATATATATATATATATATATATATATATATATATATATATATATATATATATATATATATATCGTCATACATTGGACACGGTCGCCCACATGTGTGCCAATCTCAGGACTTCATTGTCAATTATTTAAGTCACCATGGACATACTTGTGGCAAGAGAACATAGCTAAACATCGTAAAAGTAAACACATTCCAGTGGTCAAATAAAAAATAGTTATTAGTTAATTACAAGTTACAAAGTAAAATACATTGAAAAATCGCTAACGCTAATTTGACCACTGGAATGTGTTTACTTTTACGATGTTTAGCTATGTTCTCTTGCCACAAGTATGTCCATGGTGACTTAAATAATTGACAATGAAGTCCTGAGATTGGCACACATGTGGGCGACCGTGTCCAATGTATGACGATACCTTTTTTCTGACCCATCGAAAATCCATTGCCACCCAAACATTGGGTCGCGACCCATAGGTTGCGGACCTTCGCAGTATATGCAAGCAGGCACCCCAAAATAAAGTGTTGAACTATATACTTGTTATACTATAAGAAACTATGTGAAACCTTTGCTGCTACATAATTAACACCACCAAGATACTGTACACAGTCAAACGAGTTCTTCCCCGCTGAATCGGTGCAACTTTTACACGTGGACAATAGAATACACAGTATACATAAATTGTATATTAAAGTAAAATAAAGAAATGGATCGATGCAACTCTATCGATTTGTTAGTGATTAATGAATCGATCACAGTAACTGGCAGATATCTTGATATTTTCGTATTTAGTTCGCTTATCATTTCCAAATTATGTGACAAATTTTGTGTTACCAACAGTCACGACTTACAGAAGTTATGCAATTGAAAGACTTTTGCTTTTACAAATATGTTCATACTATCTTCAAGCATAAAAATATAACTTGTTAATTGGTATTTCTTTTTTTTTCAACAAGGAACTACTTCAAAACGCGGAGGATGCTGGTGCCACAGAGGTTAAATTCCTTTATGATGAGAATCAATACGGAATAGACCGTCTTCTGAACCCACGTCTGAAAGATTTCCAGGTAAGTAATGCGTTGGGCTATAATAGTAGCCACGTGCAGTTATATTAACACATGACATTGTACTTGCATACTCAACTACTTTAACTACTGTATGAGATGCATGTCACTGGTTACAACCACTTGTCTCTCAGTTTCTCGTGTGTGTGTTTGTATGTCCTGTATGTGATGGCCAGCTTGTTAACACCTTATCTCAAGAAGCACAAGTTGATTCAATGTCATGCTTGGTAGGAAGATGCCCCATGATGTGTAGATGTGCCCTATTTTTTGTGGTACATACCTCGTTAATATGAACGAGTGGGCGGGTCTGAACATAACATTCTTATAATGGAATATCTCTTCAACCGCATGTCCGATTTCGCCGTCATACTTGGTATGGTGATATCAGTATAAAGTATGTACATGTTCTTTGCAAATACAACTTTTACCTCATTAATATTCATGCATGGGTGGGGCTTACCGTTTTGATTTCTGTGTCTTGAATATTAATGAGTTGGTGGGGCTAAACACAAATTCGTAAAATGTTAATATCTCTTCAACGGCATGTCCGATTTCGTTCATACTTGGTATGGTGATATTAGTATAAAGTATGTACATGTTTTTTGCAAATACAACTTTTACCTCAGTAATATTCATACATTGGTGGGGCTTACCGTTTTGATTTCTGTGTCTTGAATATTAATGAGTGGGCGGGGCTTATCATAAATTCGTAAAATGTCAATATCTTTTCAACGGTATGTCCGTCATTCTTGGTACTGTATGGTGATGCATATTAAGTGCATGTTCATTGCATCAACAATTTTTATCTCGTTGATATGCATATAAACACGCAATCTCAACAAATACATATGCCCTATTCGTTTTGGTTCTCATGGTTATCAATGAGTGGGCGTGGCTTATCATAACATTGTTAAAATGTCAATATCCCTGCAACCGTATGTCCGATTTAGTTTATACTTGGTATGGTGATGTAACTACATAGTATATACATGATCTTTTCAACAAAAATAAGGCCTTCATATTTTTTGGGACCCTGTGGACCCCCAAAATTGCGGGCGCATAATTGGCCGGGTAGGCCCAAATTTTACTTCCACCTCAAATGCTTTTGGGATACGTTCTTTGGACCCGAATTTGTGGGGCCATGATTTTGGGGACCGTTTCAACATATTTTGGGAATCGGTTATGAAACTATTAATCGGATTGTATCCAAACTTGGAATACAGTTGTTGGTTAATAGCTGACACCTGTGCACCTAAACTGTTAAAGCTTATCTGGGCCCAATGTTTTGTCGGGCCCATTTTGGGAACCAAACTTCTTTTTAGATATTTTGAGTCTAAGTCTTTTTGAGCCAAATTTTTCTGAACCGAATTTTGGATAGTGCCATTTGGGCTCTTGTGTTAGCTTTACTTTACTATTGGATTGACTGACGTATACAACACATTTATTTTCCATTAAGCAAGGAACCACAGTGCCCGTTGGACTCTTGTTATACTATGTCACTAAATAAACTTTGTCAACATGATAACTGATTCCTGGTACCTACCTTTATATGTTGCCGCATTAGGCAATAGATAATCCTCTTCATTTTGCTTTGTACACCTTCATGAATATCAACATGTATGGCTTACCACACTATAAGTTTAGGCATCGGAACCACTAAATGTTTTGTTTTTCTGGTTCTTTAAGCGTTCGAGCATGGGATCGCTATACTGTGTCAAAGCATCGGCTAGGCATATTGAAACTTTTTTGCAACACGCAATTACATCATTTATACTCTTTAAGGAAATTATTTAGAGCACTCACCTATAAAAGGGTTATACTTGTAAAGTTGAAATCATCCATTCTTCATGACTATTTATCATGTATTTTTTGTAATTTAAACTAATTCATTCTAGTTTCCTATTACAAATACAAAAAAAAAAAATTAATACGGATATTGCATATTTTGAAAGAAGCTGAAACGTCCATGAAATTGATCATTGTTCAGTATCAGTCTGTCGAGTTGGAGTGATGTCTAAATGGATTGAATAACTCCTACCGTCATTGTCATCGAAATGGTATATAAATAGTAGCAAAATACTGTTCGAAATGCTTATCATGTAAAGGTGTACTCTATCGTTGGTATTCTCTGAATAAACTTCTTTAGGGACCAGCACTGTGTTCCTGGAATAATGCAGTCTTTACAGAACAAGATTGGAAAGGTATACAGACTCCATCTCAGAGTGGGAAGAAAAACAATGTTCTCAAGGTTGGAAGATTTGGGATAGGCTTCAGCTCTGTTTACCATCTGACAGGTAACTGGTGTAAATCGCCTATCCATGTACTTCTAGATTATGTGCAGGTGTAATTATTTCACTTAATTATGTGGATTTCTGGCACATTCAAGTCTAATAGAAATCCCGATTTACTATTTACATGTGCACAGTACATAACAATGTTTATCAGACAAATTTGCTCACTTCTTTCTCGCTATACATTTGGTTTACTTGAAACCTATGAGGGTATCTTACTCTAATCTCTCCGTAATGCATGTGAGCTTGGAAACTCGATATCATAAAGCAATTGAATCAAGTAAATTTAATTGTCAAAGGCTAAATTGAGCGTAAAAGGTATTGTTTGATTGGATGTTTGCAGAAATGATGGCAAAATCTTAAAATCTTGTACATTTTAACCTCGAGATCTCGAGGAACAACTGGTAGCGATGTCAGGCATGGCATATAGATTTTTACACAGTAATCAAGGAGGTTTCAGTTTTTTGAACGATGTCGACAAGTAATTCAGACTTAATATAAGAATATGACACTTAAATTTTGTCGATCAATGCACCTATTACGACATCAAAATAAATATATGAATTGTTATATGAATCGTTTCTGCATTTATTGTTTGCATCATATCCCATCAGATCTTCCATGCATTGTAAGTCAACGTTACCTTGCTATGATTGACCCATTCGAGAAATATTTTGAAGACGGCGAAGGTCAAAGAAGTTCGGGTTTTAAATGGAACCTTGGAGATATTCTACACAAAATCCAATACGAAGATCAGCTTCTGCCGATTAGTAAAGCACTGCCAACTGAAACGGGATTTGAACATGAAGAAAATCTCGATGCAACCCTGTTCCGATTTCCTCTTCGCAAATCGGCGAGTAAATTGTGTTCTAGTGTTTACACTCAAGAAAAAACCTTAGAGCTGCTGGATGCATTTAAAGAGGACGCCAAGATTGTTCTGCTTTTCCTTCGTAATATTGAGTGCATCCAACTATGTCATCAATTGGACAATTCCAGAGATTCCAAATGCTACCTGAAGGTGTCATTTGATATTAATCAATTGGACACTCTCCGATCTACGCGTGAAACATTTTGTTCTTCCTTGAAAAAGTTAAAGGACACCTCTAACGAACCTGTTGACATCGTCTTGTCGAGCAACTTTGACATCATTACCGAGAATGAAGATACTTCAATTAACGAGAAATGGGTTGTTCATCAAGAGATTGTTTTCAACTGTTCTGACCAGATGAAGAATCTATTCCAAAAGCTTAAGTTCCTACCTTGGATAGGGGTCGCCATACCAATGTTTCAACAAGATGTTTCGATTGGTAGGACATTTTGCTTTCTACCTCTTCCCCCCGGAGAGGAATCTAAGTCAGGTCTTCCAGTTCATGTCCACGGCTTCTTTGGAGTGAGTGATGACAGGCGATCTTTGAAATGGCCCGGTGGTGACCAAATACAAAATGAAGAAGCAGAATGGAACAAATTTCTTGTAGATGAACTGCTTCCTCAAGTTTACTGTAAAGCATTGGTAGAGGCGATAAAGGTCTCAGTCAAAAACAGTATACACCCTGACGTTGTCTATGCAGCTTTTCCAGATACTAGAAAAGACTTAGGCCACTGGCAGACAGCTGTTGAGAGACTGTATCGAGATCTCGTTTACCACCCAGTGTTGTACTGTCATTCAAAGGATGCATGGATGGAACTAAATGAGGTTGTTATACTGCCGGAGAGTTTTCGTGGAACGCCAGATGTTACAGAAGTTGTCATGAAATGCCTTCAACTGCGTGAATATTCTGTTATTGAGACTTTGCCCGACCATGTTAGATGTGCACTCACCAAATTTTGGCCTAATGCAGAGGCTGTATCTGTTCATTTTGTCCTTAAGTGTACCCGTTTAATTGCATTAGAAGAGTTTTCCTGGGAGCAGCGACTTCATCTACTACGCTACCTACTAGAAAACGGCTGTGTTGCAAAACATCTCAATGGTCTAGCCCTCATTCCCACTGACGACGGGGAATTTGTTCAGTTTGTTGAAAATCCGACTAAATCTGACATTATCTTCATGGGTACTACAACATGTCCACAAGAGTTGCTCCCAAATATGCAGGGCAGTTTCCTACAAAAATGTGAGAATGCAGATCCAGCTGGTCTCTGTAAATTTTTCCGTACTATGCTCTCTTCAGGTAATTAAACAAATAAGAAAATGCATTTTTGTTTTCAACAAGTATATCTGAAAAGCATATAATTGCACTTCACTTGTGAATACGTCATATTAAGTGCAATACATTTACTGCCTTTGTTTAGATCAACTTGACATTAATACGAATACTGATCTCATGATTTATAAATACACACACTTCCCTACCCCTTTCCAAAACAAAACCTAAAAATTCTGCAATTATATTAATATAATTCGTACAAATAAATTCATGCATATACCCTCATGTCTTCATTTTCCAGTGGAGTAACACCAAACTCCACACATGCTCTCGTTTTACAACTTGTGATTAAAGAGAGTTGATCTTTTCCAGATTTCTATGACATGGTATAACTGCTAGACATTAGTATCTTGTGTACCAAAGAAACATAATACACTTCTTAGATGTAATACATAAGTCTCACAAGGTAAAAAGTGCTAAAACTCATTTTTTGTTTGTAAGTCAATGTCAATAAACTTTATGAATATCAGTGTATTACAGATGTATGATGTGTAAAGAATTATTGAAATCTGGCCCTCTTACAAAAGTAACACAAGTTCAAAAATAGAACACCATGTGTAACGTAGGTATCGCAAATTTTGTTATGCAATTTTGAAAAGAGTGAATCCATTTACAGCGTGAGACATTAGTTACAAAAAATTATATGTCGCCAAGTACATACTCACAAGAAAAACATTTCATGGTTTTAGCAATTACACTTTCGTTTTCAGTATTTCTACACTCATTCCCTCCGGTCTAAGACCAAATAGCGATTTGTCTGATCATGTATTGGAGTTTAAGCATGGTGCATGTGCACAGGTTTCAACCAAAAGCTATCACACCCCAACCTCATGGAATGAACCATTAGTAGGTACGCGTGTATCCTCATGGGTGGACTTGAATGCTGGCTATATGTTGATCTTCCCATGCGGCCAATGCATTAACAAAGTTTTATCGTTCTTTTCATTGGAACAGATTCGTGGGAACAATTCAGATACCTCAGTGCTGATGACATAATTAGCCTGCTCCAAACAGCGCTTCCGAAATGGTGGTCTGATGATGCTTATGAAGTAGGAGACTGGTCCCCAGCAGCAGAGTGCGAACCAAATGTAGGGTGGCTGCAACTTGTTTGGCAGTTTATATCTACTGAGCAGATAGATTTGCTCCAAATGCAAGGTTTGAAGCTTTTTCCTGTCACTGATATGACGATACAACCTATCAAAATGATGTCTGTCATGGAAAAATCTAAGATAATGCAAGAACCTACTGACGGTCAGGAAGCTCACAGCTTTTCTGAAATGCGACATATTTTAGTCGCACTTGGTGTCACCATTTGCAATCTTCCGGAATTCGTAGTAAAGTATCACCAAGTTTGGAGAAAAAGTTTTGTACATAATTTCAACCCTCCAGGGGTTCTCGGCATTCTTCATTTGGTTGGGGCTCGATTGATTGATGAAATTTGCAAATCCGATAGGGAAACGCAAAAACTTTTTGTGTCCAAATTGTTGCCCTATTTTGCCGGAATTACACTGTCTACTGAAGATAAAATGTTTCTAAAACAACTACGAATATTTCACAACTCCGGAGGGAACGGTTATGAAAGTAAAGTTATTTCCCTAGATGAAAGTGATTTAATTATCCTCACTGACACAAAGAATCGTATGCCAAATATCAGACTTTGCTCCGTATGGATAGAATTACCAAATAATGATGTACATTATTTTGTGCAAAAACTTGGTTTTGAAACAATATCATTTGAAGACTTACTAAAACTCACTTTAAGTAATGCGAAAGAAAGCAAATATTCTCCTCATGAACTGGACGTGTTTTTTGAATGGATCAAATCCAATTATTACCAGATTAAAAACGTAGATCACGTTTGTCAATTACTTGAAGGTATTAAGTTTGTCCCAAATGTAAACAACGTGCTGAAGAAACCAAACGAATTATTTGATAGTAATGATGAACTGATCAAATTATTGGTAATTGAAACGGATTTGTTACCGTCAGACACCTTTCTCAGAAGTTGGCGTGACATCCTTAGGGAACTAGGATTGAAGAACCAAAAGGATATCCAAATTGATCAGGTGAGAAAGGCTGCTCAAAGTATTCTTAACCAGAAAAACCACAAGCGAGCAGATGCCCTTCGGGAATATCTCTGTCGCTTTCCCGACTGCCTTTCAAATGATAACAGTCTGTGCAACTTCATTCGAAGTGTTCCATTCCTTGATAGTGTTAAATGTCCTCTAGCCTCTTACCCAAGCAGTGTTCCTTTCTTCGATGCCAATACGTCGTTGTTAAAACCAAGTGATGTCTGTATCTACTCTGAAGATACATGTCATTTACTAGGGGCTGTGGTGCCTCTTGTCAACAGCATTTCGGAAGAAAGAGTAATTAAATGTCTTGCCATTCAAGTGGTCCCAAACATTACCGACGTGTTGACACAACTCAAAACATGTGTGGCTGGTCCAGTAAGTAAAAATCTAGAAAGTTCACTGCATCACATTTATGGGTTTCTTAATGATCACGTGTCCACAAACAGGGACATTATTCAGGAATTACCTGAAAAATGGATCCTTATCGATGACCAATTCGTTGAAACGAAAAGAGTTTATCGTGAAGCAGAAATTGGTGGGCTAGACCTTTGGCCATTTCTTTGCGTCATCCCAAGAGAAATGATCAAATATGAATCCTTGCTCTCAGCAGCAGGAATTCCACAAAAGGTTGATACAGATTTTAATCTTCTTCTGCGGGTTTTACAAGAACTAAAATACCCCATTTGCAACTATAACATTGAGCCTAAAAGACAACTGTCTCTTTCCATGGATATTCTAAGAAGGTTGCTTGAACATCCTGATGACATATTGGAAGACAAAGAGATTCAGCGGCAACTGTTGATTCCAAGCAGGTGTGATCCTATTAAACTGTTACCACCTGATGAGATATGCTATTGTGATACAGATTGGATGAGATATGGATTAAATCCTGAAGACCTACAAGTTGAAGATGATGAAGATCCAATATATATAGTCAATGACAACTTATCTTCAAAAATGGCGGAAAGTTTAGGTGCAGTTCCACTAAGTAAGCGTTTGTCTGGTGCAGACGAGATAGGAGGTATAAAGCAAACCGGACAGTATGAAGCATTGACTGTCAGATTAAAGAATATTCTAAGAAATGGATATCAACCAGAAGCAATTCCAAAAGAGATGATCCAAAATGCCGAAGATGCGGGTGCGTCAGAAGTTAGGTTCTTACTTGATCTGAGAACAAACGAAACTAAAATGCAAACATTGTTAGACCCGGCAATGGAAGCTGTCCAGGGGCCAGCCTTGTGGGTGTATAATGATGCTGTCTTCACGGATGAGGATCTAATTAACATAACAAAACTGGGAGGGGCAACAAAAAGTGAAGATGGCTCTAAAATTGGACAATTTGGACTAGGTTTTAATGCTGTTTATCACATAACAGATGTACCAAGTTTTGTAACGAAAAATGTAATCACCTTTTTTGATCCGCACAAACGTTATCTAAAGCGACAAATCCGAGGCGAAGGAAGTGGTATCCAGTTGAATTTCTTGTCAAGATCTTCAAGACTGAGTAAATTTCGAGACCAGTTCTTGCCATACGATGGAATCTTTGGTTGCAAAATCTTGGGAGGTGGTACTGAAACACCCGAAAGATTTAATGGTACACTTTTTAGGCTACCTTTGAGAAATAAAAGCAGTGCACGTATCAGTGACATATGTCCACAGAGTTACTCCGAAACAAACATGAAACCTCTTATTCGTTCTCTCTGTGAGTCGGCTGCTAAAATGTTAATATTTACTGAAAAGGTTTCTTCCATTTCTGTTTACCTCTGGGAACACAAAGCAAGTGATACAAATCTTTTATACAGCGCAAATAGAACGACAATTACAGACACCAATTCCTTTAGAGATGTTGTTCACAGGTCTGTGATGCACAACACAGGACTGCCATCAGACTTGTTAATTGAGATGAAACTTTCCACTTCCTTGAGTGCAAAATGTGTAGACTATCTTGATTTGGATGGAGGAAAAGGCCAGGTAGAAGAGGAATGGATAAAAGTTGCTAGTATTGGAAAAGGCCAGGCTTATGAATTGTGTAAAAGTGAGCTTGGTAAATCGTCGGGATTGTTGCCTTGTGGAGGTGTTGCCTGGAGTGCAACTTCGAAAATCGCTGGGGATGTATTTTGTTTCCTTCCTCTTACAGTTCCTTCAAGTTTCTTACCTGTCTGCATCAATGGTGCATTTGCTGTCTCTGAAGACCGCAGAAATTTATGGAGGAGCACGGGGGGTTCGCAGTGTTCTATTGCCAACTTTAAATCAATTTGGAATAATGCTCTTTGTGAAGATGTTGTGGTCAGTGCCTATATAACACTTCTTTGTGACATCAACGTTCAAGGATACCGACCATCTGATGGTAATTCATTCTTTCTGTGGCCAAACCCCGGTAATACTTCAACTAAAGGAGACTACGGAAAAGTTGTGACAGGGCTCTTCCAAGCAATAGCTAATGGAAAATGTGGAGAAGACCCACCGAAGGTCTTCTTTAAAGATGGTCTTCCATTTTCCATTAATGAACTGCAATTTGGTGATGAGCTTATTCAGGATGATCAAAATATGTTTCCTGTTTTTGAGAAGGTTGTAGAACAGCTGACTAACAAGATCGTTGTCAAACTTCCATCTTGGGTGAGAAAAGGTTTTTCGGCTGCAGAATGCGTGGATGTGCAAAACCGGACTTACTCGTGGGTTACTTTTTTCTGTGATGTTGTCATTCCAGGTCTTCACCTATTAATTGATGAAGATATCAAGAATCTTATAGCATTTGCTCTATCACGTCGTGATACGCGTGTACTCGATTTATTGAAAAGACACCCATGTATACCATGTGCTTCCTCGAGTGGTTTCATCTGCAAAGTGCCATCTGCACTATTAGATCCCACGCGGTTCAAAGAAGTCTTTTCTGAGTCTGAGGAAGTTTATCCTGATACCTCCTTCCTGCGGCATCTCGACAAGTACCAAATAGAAACCCTGCGCGAAATTGGAGGTATGAGAAAAAAACTAACTTGTGGTGAAATAATTGAACGAGCAAGTTCTGTCAAATCACTCTGGTCAACTGATAAAGAAATGTTCAAGACTCGTGTAAATGGTATTCTCAAATATTTAGATGGTGAACTACAAACTGATTTTGAGCAGAAATATCAAAGTTTGAAATATGACCTACAAACAACTATATTTCTACCATCAGTCCAAGGTACAGAGGATGAAGTTCTCCAGAGTCCCCAAAACATTTACCATCCTAACAAGAAAGATCTGGTCGGTGAAGTTTGCTTTATTCTTTCCGAAATGACGTGTATTGTAACATTAACAACAGTTTGGAATTTCCTTGATATAGGTAATAAGCAAGTTAAATTTACAGATGTACGAGAAAATGTACATAAATTACAAGGTTTAAACATGACCAGTGATTTGCAAGTTAAATGGACATCAATTTATAGGTACCTTCAAGAACAACTGAATGTACCAGAGGTAGTAGAATTTATACGCAGTGAAAAGTGTTTTCTTATCGACAATTATTTCGTTGAAGCCTATAAGCTTTCCAGAAACAGTGATCCTTTCGCACCTTATCTCTTTCAAGCTCCCCCTAAGTTGAAAAGATTTCGCAAATTGTTGGACGCTGCGGGCGTGAAAGACAAATTTGAAGTCGATGATATAATAATGGCCCTTAATTGTCTGAAAGAGGATTATGACGAAAAAGCGTTGGACGATGCAATGCTTGGTTCAGTTCTTACGAAGTTAATTAAACCCTTGTTTGACAAAGCAAACAAGATACCCACAGAAATGAGAGCTGATATACCACTTCCAGATTCTACTAACGTTTTGCGAGCCAGTGGAACCCTCAGTTTTTGTGACTTAGAAGAGTTTGAACATCTTGCTCGCAGCAAAAAGTACCATTTGTCACATAGTGAAATACCGTTAAGGCATGCGAAAGCACTAGGAGTAAGAGATGTCCGTGAGCAAATGCTCAAAAATTATTCACACAGTCTACCAGGATTTGGCGAGAGTCTTGGTGAGAACTTTGGGCAGCGAGAAGAACTTGTTAATCGCATCAAAAGGATCATGGAAGGATATCCCTGTGACTTTGCTATCCTAAAAGAACTTGTTCAAAATGCGGACGATGCAAGTGCTACAGTTGTTCACTTTGTCCTAGATTATAGGCAACATCCACATAACCGCCTATTTTATGAAGAAATGAAACACCTACAGGGGCCAGCTTTACTGGCTTACAATGACAGACCATTTTCAGATGAAGATATCAAAGGTATCCAAAAGCTAGGAGAGGGGAGCAAAGGTGACGCCATTCATAAGACAGGCAGATATGGAGTGGGTTTTAATGTTGTTTATCATCTCACTGACTGTCCGATGTTTCTCTCTGAGAAAAATACATTATGTATTTTTGATCCTACATTGAACTTCATTAAAAATGCAACTTCTAACAATCCAGGAAGAATGTTTAGACCCGTTGATGCAGATATGATCCATTCATATGCAGATATTTTCAATTGCTTTTTGTCATTTAGTGAGACTTTTTCTTTAGAGAGAGGGTCTCTGTTTCGTTTTCCATTACGAAAGGAACACTCTGCTTTGGGTAGGCGCAAAACTGTGGAAGACGTGGATTTATTGTTGCGTAAATTTCAAACAGAGATGTTTGATTCATTGCTTTTTTTAAAAAGTGTACGAGAGATATCTATTTCTGTCAGGAAAGAGTCTGGACCAGTAAACACTCCATATACAGTAAATGCACACTATTTGCACGGCGACGTTCTTGAACGTGAGAAATTCTTCCTTAAAATGTCAGAGCTTGGAATGAACTTGGATTTGGATGTCAAAGATCTTCAATATGTGACAACAATAGGGGATAGCTGTGGCTACAAGGAAGACTGGTTGGTACATCAACGTTTGGGCTTCAGTAACAAACATGTCGTCCAAGAGTCTGTGAGGCACGCAAATTCCTCCAGCAATTTGAAACTTATTCCTAAAGGAGGTGTAGCCGCTAGACTGGACTTTACACAACATGCAAGGGAGGTAAAAGGAATGTCTTTCTGCTTTCTACCGCTTCCAGTCTTCACCAATTTACCAGTGCATGTTGATGGGTACTTTGCATTGGGGCATGAAGCACGACGAAATCTCTGGGAGGCACCTGAAGGAGACGCAAGAAGTGACTGGAATTACTTACTTGCTAAGGACATCATTGCTAGTTCTTATGTATTAGCTGTTCAAAAACTTAAAGATGACATAATTTGCTCATGCAAGCATCCTTTCGATATCAACATCGTGAACGCCAAACTTTCGCATTATCATTCCATGTTCCCTGTGTTTCCTCGAAGTGAGAAAGGTCACCGTAGAAGTGCCTTGGAAGACATTTGCCACGCTTTTTATAAACAGATTGCCTCGAAAAAATCTACATTGTTTCCTGTAATTTTTGAAGATAATATACGGTGGTGTAGTTGTATGCTTCGTGCAACTAAAAAGGGATACTTTTACAGTGTACCTAATTATGCTGAACGAGAACACGATCTTCGGTTACTCTTACTAAAGCTTGGCTTTCCAATACTAGAAACACCGCCGAAGATTTGCGAGGCAATGAAAATCGCACTAACTGGGCAAGAAGAATTCACAGTCCTGGAAATAAGTCCTCATTTCGTAGTAGAATATTTGAAAACAGAAGGGATGAAAATGATTTTGTGCAGAACTCCTATCCGACTGAAAAATACTTTAATTGAAAATACTTTTAACTTAAGACTTATTTTCGATTATATTTTACAACAGCCAAATTTCACTTTGAGTGGTCTTCCTTTGCTTTTGACAAATGATTGTGTGCTACAAGATTTTAGGAGAGAAAGTCCTGTTTTTCACAGTAGTTTTCTTGATCTACTACCAAATTGTTCTGGGGAATTTCTGCACAAATGCCTTTTGCAAAAACTTTCTGAAGCAGACGATTGTTTTAAAACTCTGCAACTTACGGACGTTGTGGAAAGATTGGAAACTTACCTGCCGAAGACACAGTTTCAGAAAAGTCAATATATACTGCGAAATGAAAAACTACCCACAAGTAGGTGGTTGATACGGCTGTGGGATTTCCTACAGGAAACAACACAAGAACTTACAAGCAGCAAGCTGCTAGTACTTACAAGCAGCAAAGAATACCTAATTAACACGTTAGGAAACTGGTGTATTTTCCCGGCACATGATCGAGAACAAACCTTCTTGGTTCCCATGGCATTGACGAAAACGGTTCTTTCGACTAAGCACAATAACTTTCATACCGACATGAGTAGGATTTTGAGAGAAATGAATTGTCCATTGGTTGACTACAAGGTATTTGATAAAAATGAGGAAATTGGTCAGTTTTATATTCAGTTTTCAAGTGACTTGGATAATATCAGCGACATCCTTGTAGTCTTAGAGAGGTTACTTTGTGTCAACACGCATTGCTTTGATGATTTGCGGGGAAGAGATCATGAGTCCATACTCCGTTACTTCAATTCTGGTATACTCTCTCTACCTAAAGAAAGTATTGATTTAATGCGACACTTTCCATGCTTTGAGAATATTTGTGGGTATCATGTTAAACTTTCAAAGAAGGCATATGTAGTATCGATGGTTGATATTCCGGAGAAAGACCTAGACAAGTGGGTTTCTAGGTGTCATGTTCTGCTTTTGAAAAAAAGAAAAATCCCAGACAAAGTTATTGAAGCTCTGTGTATCGAGGATTTAAGTGACATAGATCTCTACAAGAAATTTGTGCTGCCATATTTTGAGGAACTTTCAGTAGATGCACGATGGGATCATCTTCAAAAGCTAATGCAAATGGTTCGTGCGAACGATGACCCAGACAGTGTGGTACTGTATCTTAATTTACAATCAACCCCTGTAATCACAAATGAGGACGGAAATCTTAAGTTAGCAAACTTTTTCCACGACGATAAAAACCCTGTATTTAAGGAAATGTTGTCTGAGGAGAAATTCCCGCCCAAACATCCTGTACCTGATCTACAATACCATTGGCTTGACTTTTTGAGAAAGATAGGATTACAAACAGAGGTCAGTGAAAGTCAGTTTGAGACTTTTCTTAAACAGGTTAGTAATGAGGAGAACAGCACACGTAAAAGAGAAGAGATTCTGGTTAAATATCTGCTTCAGTCTCATCATCTTCATCGGAGTTCATATTTCCTTAACGTTGCCAAAATACCATTCATCACAGCGGCAAAGGTCGATAGCAATCATTCTGAACTACATGAACAATGTACGAAGAACAAAGTGGCTTTAGCGGCTGTATCAGTGGCACATCATGACCTCGTATGGTCAATAACGCCTATTCGTCCTGCTTGGGTCGAATTTCCTTCTTGTGAATCTTGTGGAAATGCTCTTAAACAGAAAATATCTGAGACAGATGAGCCAACTATTACTCAAGTCCTCCGACATACACAGAAATTGTTTGCAGCTATCAAAGATTCCGAGAATGCTTCCCACTCGAAATCTCCAGTGGCAATAACACATGCGAGTTTAATCAATAGAATTATTACTAAGATACTTGAGTTTCTCACAAAGAACTGTCAGAGAGCAAAAACGTGTGGAAATTGCGCTGTCAAAAATTACTGTTGCGATAACTGCCAAACAATATGCCAATCGTTAGAAGATGTTGCGATAATTCCAGTCGGAAACGGCATGTTTTTTAAGGCAAAACGTTTGACAAAACGTCTACCAGAATCCGAAAATGACAAACTATTTCTATTTCTAAAGGAAATTCCCGACTTCCTGGTGCCTCACAACTGTTTACTGTATTGTTTAGGTGCAACAAAAGCACCCTCTTTGTCGCAGTATGCTAGTGCTCTACAGTTAATTGCTAAAGAAAAGGATAACCTAAAGAAAA
The DNA here is from genome assembly GCF_037975245.1 of Apostichopus japonicus. Classification (NCBI taxonomy): domain Eukaryota; kingdom Metazoa; phylum Echinodermata; class Holothuroidea; order Aspidochirotida; family Stichopodidae; genus Apostichopus; species Apostichopus japonicus. The sequence goes on along the minus strand of NC_092563.1, from coordinate 19,452,587 downwards.
ATCCACCTCTGTGTTTAGCTGCTGACCAGGCTATGGATGGGTTTTTCACTTGCCTTTCGACCTCAGACAGTAAAGAGTTGGAGACAGTACCAGTGCTGTTTTTACTGACCACGGACAAGGGTAACCCAATAGTTGAAAGTAATCGTTTGTACTACAACGATGAACCTACATTTGCTCTGCGTCTTCGCAAATTTAAGCATCCACTAATGAAGCAGCTATTGTCAGTGGAAGAAAAAACTAAATGTAGCTTGACAGAACTACTAAAAAAGTTAGGACCAGAACTTCGGCCACAGTTAATCAGTGAAAATGTTAAGGAAATGAGGGTTTCATCAACGCATAGTTCTGATAATATTGTAGGATATAACTGTCCTTGTGAACTCTCTGTACAGTTAAGATCCGTTTTTTCCTGGACTTCGAGCTTTGCTAAAGCATTGAAGTGCATTTTAACTCACGAAGGCCTAAGGGATCTGAATGTTTATGACGAGGCTTTTCAACCCTCATTCGAGGTTTGTTGTTTACAAACCATCCAAACTGAACTAGTATTGGAAAGCGAAGGTGTGGTCGAAGATAGTAAAGAAGACAATGGGGCACTCTTTGAGAGAACTGAGGAAAGACATGTCCTTTATTTGTCTCATCATGCAGGGAGCGTTATTTACACTCAGATTGCTGAAGGGTTTTCCCGCTATTTCCAAATTCCTTTTTCCAAAACAACTTATTTAGAGGCTATTTTGAAGGCGGAGACTGAAGGGCAAATGTTTAAAAATCTAGCTAGTTTACGGGTAAAGATAGCAGACAGTGACTTCGAAGAAACTTATCCTGGGCCAGTACTTGGTTCAGAAATTGAAGAAGATGTTATCTGCCTGCTTCAAGAGAATCCAATGACTTACTTCAATCCCGAAGAGTACGTTGGCTACAACAAGGCAGAAGATCTTCCAGAACATTTTGTGTACGCAAAAGTAATTCGCAGAGTTCAATCTGGAAATTCAGATCCGTGCCAAAGTTGCTGGCAGTACGGTGTGAAATATGTTATCGACATTGGTGAGGAGAAGGAGGTGGCTGCAATATGGTTATACAACTTTCCGCGTCCTGAGGATCCCAATACCCTGACAGATGTAAACATGTCTGATAGCACAGCTATGGAAGTGTACCAACACGATGGCACTTTCAAACGACCATCCAATCGTGTTGATGAGTTCAATGACTTAGAGCAAACGAAGCGACAAGTCACAGAGATTATCGAAGCTCTTTGGAAAGAGGAATCCACAATCCGAAGAACGGGGTTGAGAAGACTGATGCGAAAGTGGCACCCAGACAAGCACACTCGAGAACACAGATCTTTTGTGGAGGAAGTGTTTAAGCTCATCCAAAGAGAGATAGAGGGGCTTGAGAAAGGCATTCCCTCGGATGTGGACACTGCTGATGATATTACAAAATGGGCACAGCGTAATAACTCTGAACAAACTCGATATTGGCGAAACTATGACAGACGATATGGACGTAAACGTACAGGAAAGAAACGTGGAAAATCTCGTGGTTGGCGTCAATGGACGCCAGGAGCCCAAGGATTTTACTCTCCTCCATCATTCCGAAAAGATATCGAGGAAGCACGCAGGTGGCAAAAGCAAGCCCATATCGATTTGAAAGTAGCTTCCTCGTTATTTCATGGGAACTTATCATTCTTTCAGTGGACAAGTAGCCATTGCTTTCATGCAGTAGAAAAGTCTGTTAGGGCAGCCCAGATTGTTTGTGGATGCAACATTAATGACAAACATACGATAATGGATGCAGCAATGGAGCTGAAGTGTCATTTGGACATTGTTCATCTCATATCAACATTATTACAAGTCGTTAATAAGAAGTCGCACTATCCCAACAGCTGTCCTGCTCCCAAAATACCGCATGAAATGTACACTAAAGCCCAAGCAATGGAAACCATGAGAATAGCACATGACATTCTTAAACAAATCGATGCTTATTTGCAAGGTAGTTAGTTAAACTAGCGATCGATGCCTGCAAAACAACCAACGCAGTTACATGCCACGGTAAATCGGCAGCAACTTTGCGGCTACACTTAAGTCAGTTCTGCTCTGTAACAGTTTGATGTATGAGCTCATGTAATTACTTATATATTGACAATAACATATTGCTAAAAGATTGATGACTGCAAAAACGCTCAAATCATCTCAGTTGTTGGTTGATATTACCTAAATATACTAACTTTAGTCGTTGAATATTTACACAGTTACTGCCAGACTTGCACAGACAAGCATCAGTGGTAATTTAGACGGATGTTTGTTGCTTGACAAAATATTTTACATTTAGGTGGGCCTTTTAAACTTTAGTTGTAATCTGATAGCATTGGTTTGACAGTTATTGTGTCCTATTTGTTAGTTGAACAGGATAAATAGAAGTTCTTGCACTGCACATTTCGAGGAAGAACAAAAGTTATAAGAATTATTCAAATAAGTTAGTTTGTTAAACGGTTTTACCTGACTCTACTGTACAGCCTTTTTAGAGACAAGCCTCAGTTTATAGATATTTTTTGCTTAAAATAGATAAAATGATACAATCGTCAAACATGTTTCTTCAATCACAGGCAATATTTCTTTGAAAAATATAATTGCACTTGTATTTTGTGTTATTGTAATTTTTGCAATAATTTCTAACGTTATTATGTATGAATACACTGTGTATTCCTTCAGCTGTATAAGTGAAATGCTGCATCTAAGTTTTTCTTTCGTTTTTTGTGCACTGGTGAATTTCGAGGAAAAGGCATTTTTATGTTTATATTTTAATTACGATGTCATGTAAATTTCTTACAAACATTTAACTTTTCCTTATTGAAAAGTTCATGAGAAATATGAATAAAATTCGTTTGTTCTACGTTTTTACCTAACACTACTGACGAGTCGTTATAATTTACACAGATATGTATCTACATACAAGTCTCAATTGCGGACCTATCGTGTAAGTTGAACTGATGCAAGCTGTGCATATGTTCGATTAAAGTGAATAAACCATTTATAAATATTTGACCTTTTAGTTTCTTTTAATCGCAGTCTTTAAAGTTGTGTATGAAATTAATGTTTACTATGTTCCATTCAAACTGTATAAATGAGTTATTTTATGTATAAAAGTTGTACTTTTGAAGTAATGTATAGATTTCCATGTATATATTTTTTTCGTTGCAGAAGGTTGGTAAAGTTTATGACCAATAATCATAGCATTTCGTTTGTTGGTCGTCTTTACCTCGATATAGTGGCTACTACCTAACAATATAATAGTTTCATGTCTTATTTCTTTGTACAAAATTTAAAGTCGAGTGTTAGAGTAGGCTTGATGACTTCTAGGCATGATTTTTTATAAATAACAAGGAATTTCCATATTTGAATACTCGGATATTCATTTTCTTATATACACATATTCTTTTATTTCATAAGTTAGTATACACTTTACAGCAATCAACATCCCTTGTGCCAGTGAAGAAAGTATTTTCCAATAAAAACTGTTTATATGTAAGTTGCATATTTAGATTGTAAATAATGTCAACAGTGAAATATACGGCAAAAGCATATGAACAAGTTTTGCTTTAAAAAAATCTGATTAAAAAATCTTATTTCTGTTTGAACGCATGTGTCGAAATCCACCATCATAGCACTGCAGGGAGTGTTTAATATTTCCGATTGATAGTGAAAAAGCATGATTTATCATAATATATTTTCCAATTAATGTGTTAAACCACTTCAAATGTCAAATAATGACCATACAAATATTTACAATTACTTTGTTTGTTACAATTACTATTCCTTCTTCTTTCATATATCTTTTGACCATTTGTATAGTAAACATGACCTGACGTTAATTTTCGTATTTTATGTGTCTGGGAGAAAATTATATAAACTAATGCGATCTGTGAGATGAAACTTGCTATGGCTGCTTCTTTATCCTCTCCTCTTTTCATACTTTTATTCAGACTGAGATGAAGTGTATAAAGTACTAAATGAATCTGAAACTTTACTCATTTGTCACTATTCATGAAAGGCGTGCGTCGTGGGATCATTCACGTTAACCAGTTTATTTTACATGCCCATGGTTAGCTTAATAGTTCAGCCTCAAATATATTGGGGTTGATAAATATTTTTCGAAATTTGTTCTCGTTACACTGGGACCTAAAAGTTCCTTTAACCATATCCCGGTTAATGATTTTCATACAATTGGCAATTGTTTGTATTGTCTTAGCATATAACGCTGAACCTTCGGGCTGTTATGGTATAAAGATCTAGAACTTTACTTGTAAGATTTGATATTCACCGATTTGAAGATCCTGTAATATTCATTTTAATTTAACCATTCGTTCTCCTTTATGAAAATAACATTTAAAATTCAACATTTAACATTCCTTTTCCTCTTGCAAATAGTTGTGTCGAAAGACATTTTAAAGTTTTATTCTATGATACTGATGTCAAATGTATTGCTTGTTTTCTTAATGTATATGTTTCATGTACAATATATACTCTTATTTTCATATCAAATAACTGAACTGTCATGCAGTATTAGTTCATGTGAATTCCAAGTGCACGACTTGAAGAGCAAATTTCAGAAATTGTTCATAATTGTTTGATAGACTTCCATTGGATTTAAATTGGAAGACTTCAATATTTCTTTTCGTATTGCTACAAGAGCTATTGAGTTTCTTTTTCCTGTTCTTTCTTCTTCCTTTTTTTGAAATGTATATAATTAAGAAGCAAATTTAGAGCTACATACACACATAGAAACAAACTCATTACAGTAATTACTATGATCATGTTTGTGCTTTTCATTGACAACTTTAAATTTTAGTGTATACAGTTAGTTCAACATTGGGTGGACGGTTTTTTTCAAAGATTTGTGAAGTGTTTAGGTGTACGGTTACATTGTGCTTTATACTTTTGGTCGACGGTCATCTTTTAGCCATAATACTGAAATGTTAGTTGTGTTCGTGTAAGGAGTGACGGACAATTTTCAAGCTTATTACAAGCATTATTTTTAGATGTTGGTGGTGTATTTGGTTTTACTCATGTACAGACTATTTTTCAGTGAACTAAGTAAGTTTGTAAAATGTTGATGATCTTGAAAGTGTAAGGCAATGGAAGCAACTTTTCCTCTGGATTAGTGATCGAGCACTGTATTACGTTTAAATTTCAAACTTTTTTATTTGTGTTCCTTTTCGGGTTATTCATACTTTTGATCGTTTTCTTATGTACCCCTGTTCTTCTTGGAGTAAAGTTAAATAATTCCATCAATATATTAGATTGCATCTTATGGAAAAACCTGTATAATCGTTAGGTGTATATAACTATTAAGTTAAGGCGTTTTTGTTTTGTTTTAGTTTACCAGGTCGCATATACTATACCGAGTATAGACAAACCATTTATTCTATTAGCTTGCACTGTATAAAAAGTGTATATGTTGTTTATTGATAGTGTACCCAGTCGTTTATCAGTGTACTCATTCGTTTTCAAGATGTACCAAGTATAGTTAACAATTTAATCGATAATAAAGCTTGCACCTACTAAAAAAAAACCTGTGTGTGATTGGTATAATTTCTTGTCTTTTTAAAAAAAATAAGTTACTTTGTATTTTGCTAGAACTGAACAACTTGTTATTAAAGAAATATAATTACAACCAAAAGGGGCTGATCGCAAATTTTACAGTCCGTACAGATTCGCGATACAAAATTCAAAACATGTTGGTAAATTCTAATGATAAACAACAGAGGATATAAACGCAAACGTTATCAGAAACTAACATGAAAGAGATTAGGAAGATGTTTCTAAATATCCATTTTATTTTGTACGTAAACTTTGTTTTTTCTTGAGTTTCCATATTTTGTGTGGTTGTTTTGGCGTCCTCCTTTGTAAAACGTCTTTCATATTCGAGTTAACAAATACTGAAAGCAATGCCCCCCCCCCCCGCCCCCACCAAAACCAAACAAGCATATAAAAATCAACGAAGAAATTGCAGAAATAATACATATTAGAGTTATGTTTGAACTCTCTCTAACGTCATTTTTCACACTCTACAAATGGTCTCATTCACAGATAGGAAATCTTGTGAGAACAAATATCTGCTGTTCGGAAGAGTTGTTTATGGCTTATTGTATGTCTCTCATATAGCTTATTAAAACATATGCTGTTTTGTTGTAATAACTGAATGATTTTAAAGATAACTCTCATCATATTGCAGTGTATCGCGCAGACTTTTGGACGGGAAGGGGGAGGGATGGCTATAACTTAATGGTCCAACCTTTCATCATTCAGTTGGTTCTAAGATCACTTTCTTGCGCTCCCAGAATAGAAAGAAATACTGGTAAACTATTAGTTTAACTCATTTCCCTTTCATTTATACTTGTTAGATTTAATTCGAAACGATATGATGATATTTACAGGTATCAAACACAGTTCTTGTAATTAGTAGTTGCACGGCTCATTCCTTTAAAGCAGTCCTTGATTTGCTACATTGATGTGATTAACAAAGCTAACGCCACATTTTATCCAAAAGAGAAAGAGAAAAGCCAAAATAGTGTAACAAAGATAGGGCGTATATACTGTTACAAAGAGATTGTCACGTGACCTGCCCAAGCGGGAACTCGAACGTCACGGCACTGGGGAAAACATTTTCAAAGAGCACACTGACGAAGTTAAAGCAACGGAAACTTATGATTGTCGGTGTATCTCATTGTAACAAAAAAATAACGGCATTGAAATGATCAATCAGAGATCGTTTCAGTTCTCAATAAGGCCTATGTAGTGAACTTCCATTCATTGAGAACGGCATGATCATTTGAGTAGCTTTCATTCTACAGTAGAAACGGATTGACCAGAAACGATGAAAATAAAATGAAAGTTAGTCCGCTGAGGCGTCTGGCTGTAACTGTAAAGATAAGCTTCTTTTCCTGTTTTAATAGCAGATTAAAGAAAGTGCACCTCTGGCGGATGTATAGATGGCTGCCCGTTTGGTTTACTTACTGAATCTTTAATATCAATACGATGCTTAGGTAGATGGGGTTCAAACTTGTCACTTTTATTATTACATAATAGTATGTACACGCTATGAATGTAGGTAGATACGTATGTATATGTGTATGTGTGCATGTGTGCAAGTCACATGTCTTGAAGCAATCTTTCAAAAGTTGCTGAGCAAGTTTCAATGTGAGATATATATTTCTTTAACAACATCAACTGTTGTCAGAGAAGATGACTTCAGCAGAATAGAAGTCAGTCCAAGACAACGAGATGTAGCTTGTGCAGTTTCCATTGTTCGGCACCATCCAGGTACAGGAGACATAGGACAAGTCATTTACAAAGTAAATCAAACCTACACTTTAATGGTGCTATTTTAGAACTTGCTCCTGACCTTGGTAGCAAAAATGAAACAGACCAAAAGATCTGTGAGGACAGAATTACTTCCTCCGTAAAGCAAAATGAGATTTACCCTCCAGATAAATGAGATGTTATCAAACAAATGATAGAATATCTTCTTGACCAAAAGAAAATTGAGCATCCCATACCAGAAGCTTGGAAAAAATGCAAGAAAATTCCAGATCATTTTTTCCCCACAGAGACCACGTACCATTCGTGTCAACCTTTACACAAGCCAATACTTGTATCAAATAAAGTGAATGTATTTTCTATTTCCGGAATCAACATGGTACCAACAATGCCACAATGTCATCTGCTGTACAGGTACCAGGACGTCACTGATGGCATCCACAACTACAATGACCTATTCTTGATTACTTATGAACTCCTTAATATCCTTAAGAGTAGTGTAACTTCCCATGCTGCATAGGCAGTCAGGTGGAGTGCTTTAACAAAGCCATGAAACATCAACCTTAATACCTCGACTGTGATTGGTGCCTAGTATTTACATTTTGTAAATGGGGTCACTAGGGGTCAAATTGTGAAAAACCTGGTAAACACGATATCTCAAAAAAGAAAAAGTCAGACCAATTCATATTTAGTGTGTAGAAGTACCACATTGAGTACAAAATGTCTTTTGTTTTTGGTGGATGCCAAAGGTCATTTGGGGTCAATGTGTGAAAACCTCATAAAGACGATATCTCAAATAGGGATCATGGGCAGACCTCATATTTAGGTGTGTAGGAGTACGATATTGTGTTAAAGATGCTTATTGTGTTTGGTGGAGTGCAAAGGTCATTTGGGGTCATCACAGGTCAAATCATGAAAACCGTGTAAACATGTGCACCCTCACTATTCATTACGTCAGATTCATGAAGAAAACTGCTCATGTTATATCATCAAAACCACAATGCATTTTTGCATTCTGGTTGTTTTTGCAATTTATAATTTTAATGTTTACCGTGTTGAGGGATCGTGAATACATGTGGAGGGGGCGACTCTCGGCTCCCCACGCGACTCTCGGCTCCCCCGCGACTCTCGGCTCCCCCCGCGACTCTCGGCTCCCCCCGCGACTCCCGGCTCCCCCCGCGACTCTCGGCTCCCCCGCGACTCTCGGCTCCCCCCGCGACTCTCGCCCCCACCCCCCCCCCCCGCACCTCGCTTGGAAGTTTTTCACATCTCCTTATTGCACGCTCAATTCCCCTCACTTCAATAGCAACTCAACGCAAATAGATACATTCCAAACAACTCTGCTAGCTCAACTTCACAATAGCTGTGCTAACTGAACTTTGTATTAGTTAAAACAATTTAAAACCTTCTTGGAGTTAAGCTGCCTTAACGCCAATAGCAATATTTCCGACAACAGAACTGTGCTAATACTACAAACAATTTTCCACACGGCACGTTTTCTTATATTAGCTTCTTGCGACATAAACTGCCTTAACGCCAATAGCAACATTTTCTAAGACTGTGCTAACTGAACTTAATAATAGCTCCATTTTTTTCCACACAGCACGTTTTCTTTTGTAACCTTCTTGCGAGTTAAACTGCCTTAACGCCAATAGTAACATTTTCGCAACTGTGCTAACTGAATTTTCACTTACAATAGCATGCTTCTTTCTTGGCTAAGCAACTACCTATCATCGCTTATCGGCCTTATGGTTTAAATCATGTGTAGTATCTGATAGTGATACACACCCAACAATGATCACACAGTCACATTCTCGATGCAAGGGGACTGGGGTACAGAGCGGATCAGTTGTTCCGTAGTTTGGTTTTCGTGCCCAGGTTCTTTCCTGGGTGACTTTTCTTAAAAAAATATCTATCATGGCATTTCGACTGAGATTCTATTTAGCTACGCGATTCTACCTAAGATCATATGTACCATGCGGGGGACAGAGGAAATAATACCAGAAATTTTGGGATCGCAAAAAGCGACTGTAAAAAGAACGAGCGATCAAAAACTAATTTAGTGCATGGATGTGTAACTGATTGCTCCGATTTGAATCCAAGGGCATTTCGAAAAATGAGATATACAGGCCCATACGCTGGGGGGGGGGTGGGGGGTCGAATGGTTCGGACGACCATTATTTCCCACTTGGCATCATCAAATATTGAAAATTAAGGAGCCACCCCTCACCAAAGACTCTTCTCACATGATACAGATCAGTATCGTGAATTCGACCCCATGTCGAAATCATGCGTGCGTGTCTGATTTACAAAGCAGAGTGGAAATGATAAAATGGTGACAGTCGCGGGGAGGGGTATAAGGGAAAAGCGCATTTTGCGAGAATGCGAAGGACGCGTGTTTTATGTAGAAGGTATGTAGACCTAGATCTCATTTGAGAATCACGTCACATGTCAGTGATATCAAAGAAATACACATGACAAACTTCTCCTCTCCCTAGTATCTTTTCGGTCCAGTTTCAGTGAATAATTGTCGAACAGTGGCATTCCGGGCTTCTGTGAATATTTAGTTTAATTTAGGGTTAAAGATTGAAATAGGAAAGTAAGAATCTATATGATGTCATGCATGTATTACAAGTTGTAAGTCTTATTTAATAACTTTTACTTCAACGGTTTTCATTTATGACAACTGATGTCTCTAACTTTGTTTGTTTAGCCTACCTTCTGTTTGTATTTCAACATGACGTCATATGACCGTAAGATCGGACACGAAAATACGGCTGAAAATATGTTGCGTTTCGTGCGCGATCGAGTTTGTGCCGCAGTCGGAATTTATGTGCTTTAAAGACTAACCATAGTCAAATTATTTTTACCCTACAACCCCAATCCTAGTCCTACCAGTCCTAGGTACGTCCCTGCCTATAAGCTGATACAGTATCGGTATTCTGTAGCAACTAAGATAAAAATATATCATTGTTAATAACATAACATATTACCTAGGAAGATTTATTGCACATGCCTCAATTTTTTCTACTGGTGCGTCCAGGGAAATGCTTCTCATAGTAGCAGTTCCATTGAGCGTCGTCGTGCCTGTAATTTGTGTGAATACCGAAGTATTTCTATTTCTATAGCGTCATGGCTGAGAGATCTTTTATGGTTTTAATGACGTATATTGAATGACAGACATAACTGCTTGCCAGCTGTTTCAATAATTCTTAAAATGCAAAATACTTACATCACAAAGTAAGACACGGACACACCCATGGATCTATTGTTCAGAATAGCTGGTCCCTTATGCAAGCAATAATATTTAAAATATTTAACATTTTGTCAGGCCAATTAGCTACGTACTCCACCCAATTTTTAAAACCCATTTCTTACCACAACATACAGGAGAAATTTCGCAGGTGCATATTAGTCTGTTAAACCTAAAAATGGCCACACAGAATCATGGGCTACTAGAGTGGTACACTACTTCGCATAGTCTTCACTCCAGTCTCTCCTCCCGCCCCCCCCCTTCGTCCCCATGGGGTATTTGGTTTCATCGTTCTGGACATACCACGATACAATGTCAAACAGATATCCGTATACCTCCTATTTGAATTCATTACCCCGTATCCCCCTAATCCTCTCAATTTGCTAACGGGGAAAATGTAATTGTACAATGGAAATAGAAATATTATTCTGGAATGAACGATAAGCTGAATAGGAACACAGAAGGTACCAGTCTGGGACGTATAGCTAAGGCCTGTTGATTGGGGGGGGGGGGGGGAGGGAGTAGTGGCTGAAATTCCAACTGGATAGGTTTTGGGGCCAGAAAATTCCGACAGCTGCCTTGTACCCCCCCCCCCCCCCACCCGCGCTACTCGTCAACGATACGGTCAGTGTCAGTCAGACACCCCATCTTTCGCGACTGCACTTTTGTTTCGAACCTTTTTCGATACATTTGTACCACTAGCCCTCACTTCACGAACTTATTAATCACTCTGGTTAAACAAGTAAGCAACTGAGTATAAAATCAAAGGCTACATGGACTACTGACTACAAACGCTATATGTTGATGTAACAAAGGGGAACACTTTTTTTTCAACAAATTATATTCGACGACATTCTCAATAACCCAAAAATGCAGTTTCTTGTTCCTAGCTTGCTTAATATTATTTCTTGGGGTGGAGGGGAGGGGGGCTATTTATTACTCACATGTTTTTTTTTCAATTGTTCACTTCATTCCAACTGAGCATTTGGAATAAAGTGAACAATTAAACATTTTTCAGAAAAATGTTGAATTGACGAGATACGATAAGTTGTCAATTAAACATTTTGCAGAAAATTGTTCAATTGCTCAGATGGAATGAAGTGAACTATTAAACATCAGTTTGCAGCAAAATGTCCAATTGACGAGATATGATAAGTTGTCAATTGGACATTTTGCAGAAAACCCACCCAATAGCAAAATAAGTACGATACATAAATAAACCGAATGAAGCTGGCGAACGTTGTACAGTAGTTTTATTAGGCATTGTTTTTAGAGTTTTCAAAAACATACAAAGTGTTGTATGGTGGAGTATAAGGATCGCGAGATACAAGTTCTCAAAGTGGCAAGGAAAACGTGGTAAATATGACTGATTAAAGGTCAATTGTGACCGAATTTTTTAGGTCATTCACAATCAAAAGAATGTATGAATAGGCCTAGTAATTAGAGTGCGACAGCCGGAAATTCCGACAAATTTTCCAACTATCGTCAGTTTTACCAAGATTGGGGGTGAGACACCCCACCCCCCCCCCGCCCCATCTAGCGACGTTCCTGCATGTATCCACCGCGTTAAAACTTGTACCATCGCTTAGTCTAACAATATAGTATCTCATATATAATACAGGATACTGTTATAATCTCGCTTTCAGCCATTTTATTGATAATCTGGTAATGATTTATTTACAAAGCAAACATGCAACCATTGTCTCGTTACTATAGCTTCAAGAGTGACAATATTAACACCGATGAGTGCAACCATTGTCTCGTTAGTATAGCTTCAAGGGTGACAATATTAACACCGATATGTGAAATATGTAAGATTTGATTTGAAAAAGCAAACCGCAAATCACCTCAAAAATATGTTTCTGCCCATGCGTATACACTGTAACAACTTCCCTATTAAATTAACCAATCTGCGCAAGTTTTGTCCAAAGGTCCCACCTTCAAATTTATTACTATGAATTGAAAATGATACTTAAATACACACGCACACATACACACAAAGAAAGAACAATGAAAAAGGCGGTCGCTTGTACAACTATCACAATAACCGAAGGTATATACTTCTGGGACTGGCTCGAATCCCTATTGCTTCTCTCAAAGAAGGGAGGAGCATACGGTTATGGTCGACATTAATTAAACATTCCACTGATTCTGACTAATATATATATTTATATATAGTTAAGATAGAGAGACCGAGTTGATGAAATGCGAAGTAAACAGCGAGATTAACAGTTGGTTACAGGTGTATTATAAATCATAATCATCATCATTTCTAACAAGACAAGAGAAACATCTTCTCAAGACAATACAGAAGAGCAGGAAGTTGGAGAACCTATTGGGCAAAATGTCTCGAATCACTTGTTGGCTAAAGAGCTTGGCTTTGGTCGCCTTGATATTGATGGCGATAGGAGTACACGTCACTCGCAAACATTTGAGAAAGTTACCTGATACAATGGCAAAGATACCTTCCAAACGTTACAGGTAAGTCAAATTGTATGCATTAAAGTAACGTATGCAGGGGCAGCGGGACATTATGGAGTCCCCTTTTCAAACATTAGAAATCTCCCTTTTTGTCTATGAAAGTATTTCTGTACATGATATTGTAGCGCCCTATTGTTGAAAAACATTCTAATACAGGAAGCTTTTAGTCTAGAGAGAATTTACAGAGGGTCCATCTTTTGTTGAGACGTTTTAACATTATTTTTTGCTCTTCCCCACCCCCCCCCCTCTCCTCCCTCTACCTCGAATCCAAGTAACACGTCCCACCACATCTAGAAGCGTGTGTCCTCTACATACATGTTATAAATTATAAGTATATGTTAATACAATCAGGTACCATGCTATAAACCAGGTCTATAAAATGATATTTTGCTCTACTTTTTCCTGATACACTGTTACGTAAACATCTTATGTCATTGTGCACAGCTGATAGGCTATGTTACTTTACTATATAAACACACACACACACATATATAAATATATATATATATATATGTATATATATATATATATATATATATATATATATATATATATATATATCTATATATATATAGGAATAACGGAAAAACTGTTAAACAACTATGCTGCATTTAGAGAAAGGCTGGATCTCGAGTGAGATACAATAATTGAATTAGGTAAGTGATTGGAAGTAAAACAGCCAATGTTTGGTTTTTGCAGAGCTTTCGAGCAAAACTAGCTCTTCTTCAGTGCATGATCACCGAAAGTGACAAGGAGTAGCAGGAATTGAAACTATTTTATAGAGAAGATGTCGGCATAGTTGTAAAGGCAAAGCGACTTACTGATTTCTGCTGAATTGAGCAGAAGTTTTAGAAATTCGGATTATTTTAATCCGCGTCGGATTATTTTAATTCGATTCCGTCGTAATTGTAAAGGAATTGTTTTGGTTTATCTGGGACGGCAAATCGTTTCTGATGTTTAAACCATCTGATGTTTAAACCATTAAAATAGCATGTGGCTCTTTGGACCGCAATGTATCGATTTCAGCATGTATATATATATATATATATATATATATATATATATATATATATATAGCTCTTTGGACCGCAATGTATCGATTTCAGCATGTATATATATATATATATATATATATATATATATATAGCTCTTTGGACCGCAATGTATCGATTTCAGCATGTATATATATATATATATATATATATATATATACATGCTGAAATCGATACATTGCGGTCCAAAGAGCCACATGCTATTGGAGGTGTCGTTAACAAATGCGAATATGATCAAATTACAGGCAAGGTAAATTAAAACTGCAGAATTACATTATATCGAAAATGTGCGGTATTAGGCTTCCAGAATTAGGATTCCAGAATAGATGTTGCAAAAAGAAATGAAAACAAAAGATTTTGTTAGTCAGCCTTTAAATGTGAGATCTGTTGTGCAAGTTCAAGTGTCGTTAATATATATATATATATAATTGAAAACGTAACGAGTTGGAAAACAGTGAAAAAAATTCAAGCCTCCACCGGGATTCGAACCCGGGCCTCCCGCTCCATATGCGGATATCAACTAGGCTATGGACGCTGATTGTATGTGCAGAGGTTCTAAACCGGTAAGGAAGGTCGTAATTCCACTGTAGGCGTTTTTCACCTGTATCGAAAAATACTAGTTATGTTTTTGGTGACATATTTGCCTTACTCTAAAGATGAAAGATGATTTTAAACAACTCGAAGTCATTTGTGATACCTAAAGCCGGTTCTCGAAAGAGATACTTTAAACAGATTTTTAATCAAGTGGAGGTAAACGACAAAGGCAAATGAATATATATAATTGAAAACGTAATGAGTTGGAAAATTTAGAACAGTGAAAAAACTTACACTTTTTTTTTGCAGAATTTGAACTAACAGTTCAAGAATAGACCGAAGTGTCGTTTAACTGTTTCATACTTGACAATAATTATGATCACTTTTGCATACATCCACATGTCTGTCCGTGAACCGAGAAGCATTTCCAAAGACTTAACTAGACCGACCCCTAAATGACCTTGCACATAAAATTCATGAACACCTCGATATGTCTCTTCATCACAGGTCAACTCTGTCCAAGTTTCATTGAAGTTGTACTAGCAGGTTTTTTTTTTTCAATTGTGGAGAGAGAGATGGATTGAAACGAATCTTTTTCTCATAAACAGCTACAATCACATTCCTAATGTGCATCGTCCAAGCCAGAGATATGCTTCTACTACCGCAAAGCTGTCTAACTTAGCAGCCTCTCTCAACATTTTACCTCCTCCAGGTATTTTGGCATGATTATACCAATCTAGATTGATTTGATTGATTGACCCTCTAATAGTGGACACATTTCACGCTCCTTGATAGTTTTGGAAAATGTACAGCGCTCCTCTTACCTGTCTCAATGCTACTTTTGCACCTTACCATTTACCTAGCTGACCTATAAACTGGGAACATTTTAGGCCTTCACTCCCATTGACCCTCCTCTGGTTACATCCATCACCTCTCCCTCCTAAATTCACAAAGTAAAGAAGCGTTATTCTATCTACAAATTCCTTGGTTACGAATTACACTTGTTCACCAAACTTAATTGTTTGAATGAATATCTTTCGGTTACTTTCAAAAACCACAACTTCTTCTTGAAAGAACCCAAATTCCAATCCTTGGCACAGATGATTGAATTTGTTTGAAAACTAATTAATTATAACAAACAACGCAAGTACTTTGTTAACAACAATTACATTACAGAGATTTTCATAATAAAACTAATCAATGTTTCATTCAAAATTTCTTGTGATTTGCTTGGCTGATAGCCCATATCATTGTCTGCGAGCATTCTTGCACATCTAGTTCTCAATGAACACAAAGGGTGTTGTTTAAATGAAACTACTTGTTAACAATATGGTAACCAGTCTACTTCAAACGTCGCCCTTCAGAATTTGGCAGTAATTTGCTGTTGTACACTTCAAATAATCTAGAAATCAGAGACTTGCCATCTACAATATAGACTGTAGGATATGCCTAGAATAGTGTACAATTATATGTTGTACAGTCCCCTGATTTGGCTTTTCTGTTTTGAAATTTCAAAGATACATGCACTTTAATTTAACTGAATTTCACTATCTCAAGAAAATTCCTCTAATATAAAGTTGGAGACTTCAGCAGTGGCTTCAAAGTTATACTTCCGCACTTGGCGGAGAGTATCTTCGCAAAAGACCAATCTTTTGCGAAGATAAATCGATACAAATCAACACTTTAAAAGGAGGAAGTGTATGACAATATGGTTACTGCAATGGTTCCAGTGACCTCAATTGATCTCTACATGCATAACTTGTACATGGTATCAATAGTCTTGCAAAGTTTTGTGTGGAACTTTAAACTTGATGGCATGAATTTTAGTTTAATATAAGGTAAAATGAAGCTTATATGCTTAATGTCTTTATTGTACCAAAATTTGTTTTCGTTTCTCAACTTGTGCGGAACTGTTGGTTCTCTCATAGCCAGGGCTCATTCTTAAGAAAATTTTAAGATTGTCCTTTGGACAACCTTGCGGTCATATTTGGTTGTCCGAAGGATTGTTTTGTTGTACAATGAAAGCACCATAAAATACTACTGGAGTTGCCTGACATGGTACTTCCCACACATCGTGTGTCCAAAAGTTACTGAATATATGTCCGGGACTATGATATATGTTATAGCAGTTACGTACGTCCAGTGATTTTCAAAACACTTGGGAGTTTTAAAATGGAGCGCCTTGTGCGAGAGCCGTGCGTATGGCAAGCCATTTTATTTTTTATTCAGTATTTATTGATATCAACAATTATTTAATGATATCAACAATTATTTAATGATATCATGAATTATTTCATGATATCTGAAATTGTTTTAATGATATGTACGTCATATTTGATGATATCATTAATTGGTGCAAGGAAATTATTGATATCATTATTTTATTTGATGATATCATAATTAAACTTTCTGATATCAAGAATTGAATTTGTGATATCTTAAAATAGATGAACTATTATAGATATCAATAATTTAATTCAAGATATCATAAATTCAATTTCAGATATCTGTATTTAAATTAATGATATCAAAAAGTATGACGTACATATCACGAATTCGGCCATATTTAATGATATCATTAATTCGAATTTTTGATATCATAAATTCCAATTAATTATATCATCAAATATGACGTACATATCACGAATTCGGCCATATTTAATGATATCATTAATTCGAATTTTTGATATCATAAATTCCAATTAATGATATCATCAAATATGACGTACATATCACGAATTCGGCCATATTTAATGATATCATCAATTAAGCCCTCAGTTTGAGCGCCTGGGATTATGTGGCGGGAAGTACAGTGCAGTGCTGTTAGTGCATTATATTCTGTCTAGAACTGGTTGAGCTTCAATCCCCGCCATATTAAGAGCAGTTTTACGTATTGAGCCTACCGTATAACTAATGTAATGTATACTGCACTGCACTAGACCCATACCAACTCCCACCAGCTTAGTTCCATAAGGCCTATGTACGGATGAGTTACTGAGACTACGCCGTATAACCAGACATATCGCAGCCATATTTAATGATATCATTAAATATGGCCGAATTCTTGATATGTACGTCAAAATTGTTGATATCATTAAATCGAATTAGTGATATGTACATATCATTAATTCGAATTAGTGATATCAGTAAATATGACGTCATATTTACTGTTATCACTAATTCGAATTAGTGATATGTACATATCACTAATTCGAATTACTGATATCAGTTAATATGACGTCATATTTGATGATATCACTAATTCGAATTAATGATATGTACATATCACTAATTCGAATTAATGATATGTACATATCACTAATTCGAATTAGTGATATCAGTAAATATGACGTCATATTTCATGATATCAGTAATTCGAATTAGTGATATGTACATATTACCAATTCGAATTAGTGATATCAGTAAATATGACGTCATATTTTTTGATATCTTTAAATCGAATTAGTGATATGTACATATCACCAATTCGAATTAGTGATATGTACATATCACAAATACATTTAAAGATATCTTTAAATCATTTCTTGATATCACTAATTCATTTAATGATATCATTAAATGAATTATTGATATCAAGAAATGATTTAATGATGTCATCAAATAATTAAAGATATCATTAAATATTGAATAAAAAGTAAAACGGCTTGCCATACGTGCGTAAGTAATAGCATGGAGGTAAAAACAGACCTCCATTGTAATACTTATGTATCAATTTAGCCTTGTAGGTGAGTACCGTAACGTTAGGCTACGCAGGCCAGGTCTATCGGCCTTAGTGAGTAGTCGTACTGCAGCCAGGGACGTGAAACCTTCAAATTGCTTCCTCCTATATTTTTTGGGAAAACCACAAGTACAGATCTCACAGCTAGGCCATCGAAAAACAAACTTAATTGTTTGAATGAATGTATATTGGTTACTTTCAAAAACCACAACTTCTTCTTGAAAGAACCCACATTCCAATCCTTGGCACAAATGATTGATTTTGTTTAAAAACTAATTAATTATAACAATCAACGCAAGTACTTTGTTAACAACAATTCCATTACAGAGATTTTCATAATAAAACTAATCAATGTTTCAATCAAAATTTCTTGTGATTTGCTTGGCTGATAGCCCATATTATTGTCTGCGAGCATTCTTGCAAATATAGTTTTCAATGAACACAAAGGGTGTTGTTTAAGTGAAAATAATTGTTAACAATATGGTAACTTGTCTACTTCAAACTTCGCCCTTCAGAATTTGGCAGTAATTTGTTGTTGTACACTAGTTACTGCTTTCATCATTTTTTTTTTTTTTTTGTGCACAAGCCAATGGTTGTCAGGGGTCATTATAACTAAGTATTGTGCGTTCCTGTAGAGGTACTTCAAAGTGCATGTTTTCTGTAGGCGTGCAAGTTTTTCTGAGCGGACACAAACATTCTCAAGATGTTAACTTTTACATCTTGGTAAACACAATGAGTGAAGAGTTTTAGACATTTTATGTGTATGACATTGTTCATGATTAATCATGTTGGGTTGCGGGAATTCTCTGGTATTGCAAAATGATTTCTGTAATCGTTTCCGATCCTTTCCAGAAACGAAGGGTCAGCCCAGAGTATACAGCATGAACCTTGCAGCAACATAAACGAACATGTTCACTTGTTGTCTTTTTCATATGAAAATGGTATATAAATCTGAATGGTAAATCTTCTGTAGTTAAGCATATCAGTATTTTGGTATGGAGATATTTTACTTCTACTTGACAGTTTTCAGTTGCATTACATTGAGCAGTGCTTACCATACCAGGGCTAAGTAAACTGCAGCCAGCAGTTTTTTTTTTCATATATATATTTTGTAATGGTATTGGAAGGCTCAAGGTTGTGTTTCATGTACTGTACTCTGTCATGGCTGTTAGCTCCTCTATTTCTATTTCTGCCAAAACAAAATGACACAGAACAGCATAAAGAGTTATTTAGTTCTGCACCTAACAGAAGCTTGTCACATTAGTTAGAAAATATTTTAAAGTAAAACAAAATTAATTCCAAAAGTCGTTATTTGAGTTTTGAACCATATTTAAATACTTACCAGTTTATATCTATATTCCCTTGTAAACATTCCTCTTTGAAGAGATGTATACATGATAGGGCAGTAAAATCTCCAATGAAAACTGTAAATGTGTCCCTTTTTGAATGTTCAGAAAATCTATGCCATAGGGAGACCGTAGTATGGGCACTTCGGTTTATTGAGATGTACACCAATTTCATGATCTGCTGTGCACAAAATGGAAATATAATCTGCCTATCTTACAGTGCTCCAAAACCTACTTTTGGGGAGTATAATCGTAGTATAAAAACAGCATGAGATTGAATATCCAACAATTCATATTAATGTCTGTTTTTGTATTACAAGGAGTGTAAAAAGTGCAGAGCTGTGACGCAGTTATGTGATGTTTCATTTTTTCATTTCTCATGTGGATAAAACTTACATGTGACTAGGCCAAACTGTATATATCATTGCATGGATATACTTAGCCTAATCAACTTACATTTCAGCCAAAACCTGTTACAGTTTGACAAACCACCCCCCCCCCTCCACTCCTACCCCAAAGCACTGATTGTTGACCAATTAAGATTGAAGTATAGTCTAGCTTAAGATTAACTGTACACGAGGTTCATGGTTTTTATAAATGAATAGTAAAAATTATCATTTTTTCTCAATAAATTTAACATTATCAATACATATAACATGATATAGCTTAATTGCAATACATATAAGCTAATATGGCTTAATTGCTATAGCCTATCCTGGGTAAGTTTTACACTAGGTTAGTCTAGGCCACTACTATAAATGCGTCACATGCAAAAGCTATATTTTCTTCTGTCGGCAATCACTAGTAAAGCCATTTTCCCGAACACGTAGACCACTAGTGGTCTTAACATATCCACTGTTTAGCTTAGGCCTAGTATTTTTAAAAGCGAAGGCAAGCTACGGGGTCTAAAGTGTGCTGACCCAAGCGTAAAAATTGTTGTGTATAAATTTGTGGCTTTCGTTAGGTGTGCCGGCAGGAGTTACCGTACACCTCAATAACTCGCATTCGGTAGAAATAGAAGCGCCCATGATTTAGCATAGTAGGCATACACTTTCTTAGGTCCAGTCCTGAAGGTACTTAATAATTTAGCTAGGCTATTCTATATCTCATAGTCAGTACTGTATATAAATACCACGTCAGGAAAGGATCTGGCCTAACCTAGCCTGACAACGTAAGGGCTAACGTTCGGTTATACTAACAATATCGCGCGTACTGCCTTCAATACAGAAACGACGAATAGCCATGATCCCGGTATTCACCTATACCTTTAAACAAACACTCATTTAGGGTACCTCATACCACATTGATCTAGCATGAATTTGACTTCGTCATCTGCCATAATTATAAATGGTTATGTGCAGATTTGTTAGTTGTATTTGACAGTTTCGCCGGCTTGTGATTGTCGTACGTAGGAAGCCGCCAGTTTGAACGTCTTGAGTCGCGACCAACAAACCAATCAGAGGCGAGGATTGCAATGTGCTAATAATTTATTTTAATTAATCCACCAGAGTAATGTTAAGGTCAGGCTTACCGCACTGGATTAACCAGGCGTACCAGGATTATTGTAACTAACGTAGACAATATCCAGGATAATGTTAGCAAATTGTTGACCAGGAAATTTTCACCAGGTTGTATTTTAGAGTTTACCAAAGATTGCAAAAGGGGCATATAAATCATGCATTAAATACAATAGAAACCAAAGATTACAAAAGAGACATTAAACGCATGCATACAAGTAGTCCAGCAATTTTGATGAGCCGGAGATGCTGAAAGAAACATTTCTCTATAATAAATCGTGATATAAAAAATCAATCGATCTAACCTAATTCTGTGAAACAAAAAGTCACCGTTGGAAAGGTAAACAGTAAAAGTCAGCGTTTGTTCCCCTGCATCTCCGTAACATCATATTTCTCTTCGTCTTGCCACAGCGTACCTGTCACGGAAAATCTTACCCCTGCGGAGCCAAGTACCAACCGTCTGGAAGCAAGTTTAGATTCGGACTTGGCTGCGTTAATTGAAGCAGGGAACGCTCTCCCAAATTTCTTTTTGAAAAGACGTGGTCAAGATAAAGCAGCTTACAGAAATATCAGCATAAGCTTTGTTCATTATCCAAAAAGTGGCGGAACAACGATTAAAGATTGTTTAATTAAGATGGCCTCCAAAGCCGGCAAACCAGATCCTGTTCTGGTATTTGCTAAAAATGTAGCTAATACGAAAGAACAAATGTTGAATGGCGAGTTGGAAAAGGCGAAAATATTTATGGGTACTAACGGATTTACGCTTTGCGAATACTTACATCCAAAACGATGTGCCTATTTCACGATGCTGAGAGACCCTTACGATAGAATGGTGTCTCACTACTATTTCTGTAAAGATGGAGGACAATCAAATGCACCTTGTCAACAATCGATTGAAAAGTTTGCGCTCCTTGTTAGAAGTATATTTCTCCACCAGATGGCCTCCGGTGTAAACAAGTGTGAACAAGACAGCAGATTGAAATGGTCGTGTGCAAGTAAACGCCGCTCGTTAGATAAAATAGTAAACTACAATTCTACAAAAGAAGAAATGGTCCTTAACTACTTGGAACGGAAACTTGTGGATACGTTTGCCGTAGTTGGACTACTTGAAGAGTATGAGACATCGTTGGCTTTATTACAAGAAGCCCTTGGTTTGCCATTCTACGATGAATGTATCACAGAATTTTCTAACAGCAAGATAAACAATACTGACCAAAGAGCATTAGAGAGAATAGCGTCTAAAAAGAAGCTGTTGGAAAACGAAGACGTCCGCAAGGCCTTAGACGCCGACATAAGACTATATCGAAAAGCCAAGGAACTATTTGAAAAACAGAAAGAGAGATCACGAAGGTATTGGAAAAATTAATGTCGTTGACAAAATTTCATTATTTGGTACAATGAACAATATCAATTAAGGGAAGCATATATCTTTTTTGGGGGGATTTTTTTTCTATCTTTTACCTTTAATTTGTAATCTTATTACTTGTCTGTTACTTGCTTTGCCCTTTCTCACTGCTATATCACTGTGCCATGAACATCCTTTTGACGAATACCGGCGCATTACAAATGATCATTATCATTGTCATCGTCATCAATTCCAAGGGTAGGCTAAATTCAATGATTACAGGCAAATATTATTGGAGAGATCTTACAGTCGGTAGGTGAGTAAACATACCACAATGTGTATATAAAATCCGTATGGCTTATGGGTAATTTCAAAGTTCATTTGAGGTCAGCACAAGTCACTGTGAATATGTTGTAATTTTAACGAGATATCTATATATACCTTAACAATTTAGTTCTGACATCATGGATAAATGCTCTATTGGGATGATTGTTTGAATAAAATAAATGTATTTTTGCATTCATCAACATCCATGCATTTGCCTTCCTCGGTTATATATTCCTTATCTATGTATTTAGATATCGTTCTGAGCAGCATTTTACGAATGCATGGATTTATTTTCAAAGTAAGTGGCAATTTACTTAATCACTTTGTTTATGACTTCATGACAAATCTTTATTTTTTTTTAGTTCTATATATTTTTCCTAGTATGTTGACGATTAAAAATACAGGGTATATGGTGTGGAACCTTCCTTTAAAAAGGACCCTTTTGGTCCAAATATTTATTTTGCATTTTCTTCTATTTAATCATTAAGATATAAAAGAAGGTATTTAAAAATGATTCAATCTCTTTGTTCATGGCTTCATGACAAATCTTTATTTTCTTTTAGTTCTAAATATTATTCCTGGTATGTTTACAATATAAATAAACAGGGTCTATGAAGAAGAACCTTCTTTTAAATAATCCCTTTTGGTCCAAATTTACCTCTAATCATATATTGTATATTGCCCAAGAAGATATAAAGTACAGAATACATTAGATGCAAATGAGATTGTTCGCACAATACTTACTATAAAATGTAAATTAACGAAAGGCGATTAGCGAGAGCCGCTTAGAGCAATAACTCTTCAAAAAGCATACTACTAAAGCTAAATGAAGTTCTCAAATGATGATTACTTAGGAGAGACGTCTTCCCACTTGTAATAAAAAATTTAAAAGATTTAAAAATTCAAGGCAATTCGGAAGCTTTTCCGCCATTCTTTTTTCTCCATAATATATAATACCGGAAAAGGGTCCTGTTTGGAAAAGCAATACTGCTGACCAAGAACTCTGTTCTACATCTAAAATAAACTTTGAAACTGCTGGGCAATCACAAAACAGATGATTTAAAGGGTGTGATGACTCGCGCAAAGAGAAATGTCGAATGAGGTGTAACAGAAGTGTTAAACACCACCATCGATCCCAGAAAATACACACACAGCTTGCTAACGTCGGATATTAGACACTAGTATACAGTCAGTACATACAGCTGCGGTCAATTCCCACAGCACAGTATATAAACGATACAGCGATGGACATCTCAGGTCCAGCTAAAGATAACAAGGTATCACGTTTCATTACTGTCTGTATTTTGTAGCGACACGAACAAAACATCACTTGCAAGCAACAGAAAGTTAACTTTTTCAGATGGTCGCACGCGGTTTGGGCGAGTCTTCAATGCCTTTAAAGTTTCCTCTTTCTGTTTACAAAAGGGCACAAAGCGTCTCCCCTCTGGTTCAGTTTAAAAAAAAAGTAATCTATTGGTACCTAACTTGCGATGAAGAAAACGAAATTGGAAATAAATTATTTTACCCCCCCCCCCCTGAGTGAACTAAAAGGAATTCCGCAAATAGACAAAACCCTATCCTGGACAATTCCTCGACCTGTCCCCAATTCATGAAACTGGGACTTCCATGTTCCAAAATCATAATACATAACCCTATTATCGACCTTAACATGGGAGTTGTTCCAGATAGCTTCCTTTTTAAATTTGCTTTGATGGTATGTTATAAGAGTAAGTGGACCAATCCTCGCATACGTCATTAGGAAAATAATTATTGGTAACAATGTCTTTATTAAAGTTACAGTGGAACAGGAAACTTTTACAATATTCTTTTAGGTGAAAATCGAAAAAAAACAAATTTCCAGAAAGCCCATCCTCTTCCTACAAATATCTTTTAACCCAAGTACATTTAAGCCCATGGATGAAGCTAGGGATATTGGTTACCCAAGCCCCAGTGCAAAAGATGGTTTACAAAGAGTCACATGAGTTTAAGCTTATCACAGGCTTTCCTCCCAAACTAAACTTAAACAAAGTACCTTCCAAATCATTAATGAGCGCCATGTAGGGTCGGGAAGAACATGAAAAGATAGACAAGCTGGGACAAAGCCAACGTTTTGACAATAGTAATTATTCTTTTTAAAGTCTCGACAGCTTGGGAGTAAAATCGAACTTATACACATTTTTCCGTACAGTGATCAAATGTGATCCCATGCGTAGTAACTGGACCGGTCGTCTATCTAAGCCCAAAGAATATTGAGTAAAGGAGTTAAGTTTTTCTCTACCAAGGAACCTAACGGGAAGACAGTGGACTTATCCATGTTAATACGCAATTATGATGCGTATTCGTATACCTGAAGGCCGAAACGGCTTCTCTAATAGAATCGTAGGTGCCATCTCAGAATAAAGTAGTGTTGTCTGCATATTTTTTGATCTTAATTCAATTACCGAATAGAGAGACCACTTTGATAAGAGGGTTATTATTAATGTACAGTGTGAGGACTTCTGCACAAATGATGAACAAATAGGGGCTAATGGGGCACCCTTGACGGCTACCTCTAGTAATCGCTATAGCGGCACAGGAAAAAACCACTATTGATAACTCTGCCCGTAATATTCGAATAAAGAGTAAAAATTCAACAAATGAACTCCTCACCAAAATTGAAATGCTGAGACTGCTAGAAAAAAAATCCAATCTACCCTGTCAAATGCCTTCTGAAAGTGTACTAAAAATAACAAACCTTTTTTTTCAGAAGAGCAAAAGTCAATTAGGTCTAGTACAAAACGGACGTTTTCCCTTATGAAACGACCATATAAAAAACAGTTGGATTGGGGCTAATATAGCTTAGGTAACGTGAGTTGTGTGAAACCTTAAAGTATGTATTCAAGATCGTAATTTGGGCGATAATTCTTTAAAACAAACTGAGGATCCTTACTGGGTCTTAGAACGAGAAAAAAATCCACGTCCGATTATTAAACATTCCCTCTCAAATACCAAGTAACTGATGGCCTCCTTGACAGTATTGTGTGTCTGGTATCCTCAGAAAGGCAGAGAGCAAGGTGCTGAAGGAACCTCCATTGTCATCCGAGGAAGAGCGTTCAAACGGGTGACAGTTTACATCATTCAGGGGACAATAACACCATCATTCCGCCTAGGACGCAAGTTTCATGCCCCTGCACCCGATACTCACAGCTAGTACAGTAACTACTGGTGCCACCTGTAACACTTGTTACCGTGTTTCGAACACAATGTAGTAATGTAGTAATGTAATAATAATACACGGTAGTGTGGGACATGGACAGTAGTTGCTGTACTAACCATTTAGTGCGAGAACATTAATACGCGATTCTAAAATTAAGTCGTATCTAGTCGTTTTATGCTATAAGTAGGCATATTGATATACCCGAACATAGCCTTCCTTCGTTCTCGGCATGACGAATTGGCGTAATTTAAAGAGATGTGTGAACCGGAATCGAGCGGTACCGTACCTCCTTTACCTCATCTCGTAGGCATTCTCATCTTCATTGACTCCTTGTACAGTCACACAGTTCTTTGTCTTCTATGGGAACAAGTTAACAGCTTTGCAGTTGCTACAGTGCCACCTGTTTCCTATTACCGTGTTATACAAGCACAAAGTAGTAATTAGGCCTACTGATGCACGGTTGTGGGACATGAACAGCAGTTGCTGTACCAGCGTTGAGTATCGGCTTGTAACGTAGACAGTGGCGTAGGAAGGTACTTTTGAATGGGGGGGCTGAAGACTGATGGCCGGCCTGGGGGAGGGGTCTAAGGGGAGGGGGTGTCCCCCTCCCCTTTGGAATTTTTTGCATTTCCAGGTAGCCTCAGATGCAATTTGGTGCAATATAGCACACTTCAACACCCACTCCATTTTGTAAACTTAATTTTGTATTTTCACCAGGCCTTAGATGCAATTTGGTGCTCCAAATGAGATTTTTTTTCTCATTTGGAAATGAAAAAGGGATTTTTTGACTTGCGAAGCGGGGGGCGGAATGATACTTCCGCCCCTCCACATTTTTCACTGGGGGGCTGGCGCCCCCCCCCCCCCAGCCCCCCCCCCCCGGTGCCTACGCCCTTGAACGTAGATATCATTTGCATATGTGTCTAGACTGACTTTGTTGTTGTGTAACTGCTTTGCACTATGAAAAACTCTTGCAGATTTTCCAAAGATAATCACCGCTGTAGTAATAGCAACGGCACGAATTCATTATCCTATCATGATACACTCTACTCCACAATGCAATTGCCTTATCATTATTTAGTTATTGGGAATAACTTTGCTCCGGTTGAACTACTTCACAGTTGTATACGTTCTGCTTTACTGATGCAGGCATCTGAAAGGCATGCAATGCGATACAATACATCGCACCAGCATAAACAATACAACGAGCTTGCTCGGGAATCTGATTGCTACGCGTTTCAGGTTTAATTTGTTATATTGGCCGAGATCATATTAAGTATGTTCCCTTTCTAAAGGAATCGTTATACATGACTATGACCACAGTGTTGTGATATAAGGGGACTGGGGTTGAAAGTGGATCAGTATAGTTAGGTTGTTTAGGTTTCGTGTCCACTGTTCTTTCTTCGGTGATTTTTCTTAGAAACGTTTTTTTGTCAGACAGGAATACGACCTTGCCACTCTTTCCCCCTACGTGTCACTCATCCAACTCATTTAATGCATACATCTCACTGTGACACAAAGTGCATTATTCTCTCCATATAACACTCGAAAGATGCTACAATAATGACAGCAGGCAGCTAAGGCAAGAAATGCAGATACAGCAGGTGCACATAGTCAAGAATAAAACTAGTAGCGTGGACTCGATCGGGCTCAATTATGGCATACCTTCGAACTTTCAACTAGAAAATATTTTACTCATAATCCAATGAATCACTCTTAATTTCTACACCATCTAGTTTTCGCAAATCTTTATTTGACGTATATTTTGACAAAAATTAGATAACAATTTAGGCATAAGTATCTTCGTAAACAAATAGCCACGTTTCGCAGTATACTTAAAATGAGTTGCAACTCACTTGGATGATCAACCATGAGTTGAAAGTACTATCCTTCGTTTTAATGCAAATATAGTAAGACAGGAATGATGTAGAAACAATAATTCTTCATCCTTAACACGTGGATACAGAACAGTATCCCACACTTAGTGATAAAATACGTCAAATGTGAGGCACATATTATTCAAAGTAAGCCAAATACTTAGAGTGTTTGTTTACGGAATATTACTTCCTTTTTGGCGAGCATTACGCTATAGTTATGGTGTGGTACAGTTTATGTCCAGCATGCGACCAATAAGCTAGTTTCTTTCATAGATTTCCAATTTTGAGAGATCTGAATGAAAGTATGTGAAGTATCGGCTGATAATTAATCTGTATCAGGCCATCCTAGATTTATAGCAGTATGTGTTCCCTCACTGTTGAGAAATTGGTGACTGACTTTGAATCCCAGAATTTCGTCGTCCAGACATTTTTCATGGAGGAGGCTAGAAACATTCAAAATGCAAATCGGAAAGTTTAAAAGTTACTATCTTACAGAAATATCTTAGCATTTTGACTGCAGCTTATCCAAAAAAATTATACCGTGCTCAGACTGATATATTAAGGTATTATACAGACGGCGCTAGACAAGAAAAAATAAATAACAACAACATCTGAAAACGGGGATTTTAGGATCGATAAGGTATCAAAGGATTATCAACATCAAAAGCTGTTTTATACAAAGCTTTTCAGGTCACGAGGAGAAGTAAGGATACTGAGTAAATTTCTCGATTTCTTAACAATCAGTTGTTATTGAAATATTAAAGAGCTCGTGTCTTGATATCTCAATATCGTATTGGTAAGACATTTAAATATTAAGATGTTTTAATGTCAAGAATATTCCGATAATGAGAACATTTCGGAAAATTAAGATATTGAATTAGTTATCTCAGTATCTCGATATTTCAATGTCAATTTCTAAACGCCGTAGTTTTAATATCAAGTTATGACAACATGTGATATTCAACGTGTATTGAACATAGTCATGCATCATTGACCACAACACCATGTTATAGAGATCTGCAACATTGTGCATGTAAAATTCCACACTGTCAAGCATCAACCCAGTAAATTCTGTTGTTGATGTCAAAAAGTCTTCCAAGAGACGCACCGAAAGCTTACCGAAGGAGAAATATTAAAATATTTTTAGCATCAAGTCTATAGTAAACTCACATTAATGCATACATCCTGGGCAGGAGGGGTTTGGTGGCTCGTGACTCAGTTCTAATACAAGATAATGAAGCGCAGAACTAAAACTTTGCGGACCGCAGTCCTAGAGAACTTTCAAAACGTAAATAACTGCAGGTGAGTTTTCCAAATGTGGGATTTCCTTCTTGAGAGTAACCTCTGCTTTCTTGTTGTTCTTTAAATCCTCCAAGGCCTCATCGCATTTCTCGGCTAACTTCTTCGAATAAAACTCTTCTTGCCCTTGCATAATTTCAATGTAGCAACGACGAATTGTAAAACTGATAATGCCACCTGTAGAAGACAAGGTTGAAGATGCAAAATTTAACGTTGACAGTACAATTAAAATAAATGTACATGTTAATTGCATATTAACTTCAATTCTCTGTCCGGTAGGGCAATCTTCTAAAGCTGGGTTTAGCGGGAAAAGAAACGATGTTAGCAGTACGTTCATGAAAGATGGTAAATAAAGATGATATTCCAAGTGCCCGTGTATCACAGTTGTACTGTGTATTGAGGCCACATATACGAAAAAGTTAATAAAATGGAACGGTAAGTAAGTATTCACTGCTAATCTCGTAACCAATCGCTGATTTTTTCATCAAACAAAGGCACCTTAACATTTCTAGATGACGCGCAACATCAATCCACTTCAAAGACAGGGCCGCGTATATGACCGTGGTCACTTCGGTGCTATATTCCGGATTCCTACAACTCTGACGCGCATAAACGTGTTGCTGTGCGCACATGTTTTGAAGCGTGTGACGTTTTAACAGCCCCTTAGTAGTAGTAGTAAGTTGAGTCTCGTCTATCCGACATGCTCAGTGATTAACCTCCGCCACGTATCACGATCTTGCGCAAGGTTTATTGCTTCCTCGAAATTGTTAATATTAATGTCCTTAAATTGCGACTTTATTTTTCCAAGCAAGGTAGTCACGGGCCTTCCTACTGGTTTAGCAGTATGTCTCAGGGCTTCTCTTAAAGCAACTTTTGCTGGAGCGTCCTCCTGGAGTCTTGCTACATGACCGAAAAAATCTCAATCTTCTATTTGCGACTATGGATGACCAAGGTGTTTGGTTGGTTTCGTTGTAGAGCTCATAATTTGATAACCAAATATTATTGGTCCATCTAATGTTGAGAATATTTCGAAGTAGTCTCCTTTGAAAAGTGTCAATTTTTGCGATCAAGATCTTTCGTTGTGCCCCACAGTTCGCAATTGTATAAAAAAAATACTCTGCAATAAAGTCTCAAAAATCCTAAGCTTTGTATTACAGTTTTAATGATGAAACAAAAACAATCGTAACGCAGGAGCCTAGCGCATCGCTGTACGTAACGTATAATGCCATGCGCACGACAAACATGGCGTTCGATGCAGGGGTTTACTACAAATACATACACAATGCCAATAGAAGAGAAATAACCTTTCGCACCCAACAATGATTAAAGGCATATCTTCATATAAAATACGTTATCGTCTTACTGAGCTGGACTATATACCTTATACAGCCACTAGACTATCGGAACAATACTGACCCCATCCGATACCACATATATATGTACATAGCTTGAAAAAAGTATGTCACTCTTAGTTAACTAATGACTACGGTAAAATATCAGCTATCGGTTATTTGCACCACCCAGAGTGTTCAACGGACTGTGCCTGCCCCTTAGTAGTTACAATGAGTGAGTTACACAATATTTAGGACAGGTGCACTGTTGCAGTGACTAGCAGAGAACGACTGTCCCATCTTTAGTTATAATATGATTAAAGGCATACTACAGTCGAGGTTGAAGTCTCTCAGAGATTAAGTCGAAATCGTGCACTGAACACAACTCTTAGTGTTTGTACCCTGGCTAGATAGTTGCTAGGTATCATTTGAACAGTATTCGACTTTTCATCTCGTGTACATTGTGGCTTTCCTTACCTGGTTTCACAATCCTGGTCCATTCTTTAATAACGACAGGACTGATATGAGCTGGCGCGATGCCTCCACAACAAACCACCACGTCAAAATCATCTGAAAATAATAAAAAGACAAACTCATGTAACTTTAGTCATTTTTTTTTCTATTTTTATCCTTTTCATTTTTTATTTGTTATAGAAGAATTTACAGTTACTCACATATAGTCTAGGGTAGATAAACCTCAACATGCCACTCACCCATGGGCGTCAATCCTGGGGGACGGGGGACACGCCCCCCACATTTCGATGGATGAGGGATTCACTATTAAATGCACCCCCTCCCCCCCCCCCCCCCACAGACACACACACATTTGGAAAAAGAGTAGTGTCTTGGCTCTATTTGGTTAGGGCTTACACATATCAGGATTCATATCATCGAATATTAGAAGTTCACTTCTATGAAAAGTGACCGAGATTTTTCACATCGGTAGACCTGCAACTTTGTCTGTTTGTCGTGAAACTTGAGATTGAAACAACAAGCTGTGTGCGGATAACGGGCGATTCCAGTAGAAAACTACTGCGCTCCGTCATTATCATAAAAGACGGCACTTCATAGCTAGAGCCAAAGCCTGTACATATTTGTTGTTTAGTTGTAGATGGTGTTTCAAAGACGGTGCCCGTTCCCTAATATTGGGGGAATGAAATAGGAAGCATGTTCCGTGGCATCGCATCCCATGTTACCTTGTTGTTGAGTGATACCGGAGTTTACTCCACAGTGAGAACACTGGGTACACGGTGGTCACATAGTACGCTCCGACCAGAATTCACCCGATTACCAGATGCAGATCCACATTAGGTGACTTGCGTGATGACTCCAACGAAAAACCACTGATTTATTTGATGCCTTCATCACTTTAGCCACCACTCACACGGGACCTTTTCTAAGTCTGACAATTCATGCACATGTGTGAGGTCCTGAAAATATAATTAAAGTGGTTGTCTTGCCATCCTTGTTTCAAATTTCTTAGAAATGTATTCTCGTAGACCTAGCAAAACATTTAAACTGACACAGTCCCATTGGAAGTGTGTCCCGGGTGGCATTGCAAGTCATTGGTGGTTTAACATCCCGGCGTATGACGACTTTTGGCCAAATTTGCGCTAAGCTCACTATACGAACTCGGATCTGGGACTGTGCCTAATTCGTTAGTTATTTAAAGTATTTAATAATAGCGTATGAGGAAATGCACCATTTTGTGGTATTACTCCCAGCACGGCAAGTCGAGAAACTCACATGCAGTCGCGGCGGATAGCTTCCTTCGCCTATATGTCCCGAGACATTTTGGAATATCGTTCCTCTAGGCCTATATCTGAGGCCCTGGGGTCATTCCTTGACCAACTTGGTGCAATATAAAGTGCCCATTTCGAAGTAAATTTATTCACAGATTTTTAGTTGTCATTGGTTCGAACAAATGAGGGGTATTCTATTCTGATACATAGGGCAAAATGGGGCTGGGGTTTCCAGTTCGCCGCAACATTTGTCAACTTGCACTGGGTTCTAATGTTCATGTCAATTGGAATCACTAATAAAAGAAATAATCCACCAAAAAATAAAGCCGCATGAACTTTATTGCAAATTTCATGAGTGACGAATTTGTAATTTTCTCCCGAAATCACGCAACTAGATAGCTGCTATCCAGCCTGGCTAGTGCCATCTCCAGCGATGTGGCAGGTATTGAAATCTGAAATTTTCTCGGTACGCTGCGCGCCAACTGATGGTGGCGCTCCGCTGAGATAGTACTTACGGCCGGAGTACTCGAATCGATTCCGTCCCCCTCCCCCACGTTTCAAATCGGATTGACGACCCGGCACTCACCGACATTACCACAGATTACGACGGATAGGCTTATACATGCATGCATGCTTCAAATGTATGAGCATGTAACTACGGCATGATTCGATTCCCCGCCGACAGCAATGTGTGTCGTCTGGCAAGGGTGTTGTTCAATAACAACTTCCTGACATGGACGTTAAATGGATGTGTGCCGAGAGATTGGCTTCGGTCAGCTTGCGAGTCTATAAGCCTCCATGGCTTCTTTCGCGAGTTCCTGCTTGCGGGAAGATCACATATACATACATACCAGGTGCGTATCCAGGGGGGGGGCGTTGGGGGCGCGCGCCCCCCGGGTAAGGAAAAGAGGAGAGAAAAAAAAGAGAAGAAAAAAGGGAAAAGGAGGGGAAAAAAGAAAAGGAGGAGAGGAAGGAAGGGAAAAGAAAAAGAAAAAGAGAGAAAAAGGAGAAAAGGAGGGAGTAGAAGATAGCCAAGACCTCGGGAAGAGAAAGATCCCTATTATATACACAGGGTAGCCAGTGACAGATCAAGGATTACGGAGGGGGTGTGCGCCTCACCCTACCCCTTACCCCGACAACTCCATTTTTGACGTTTCCGCTTTTCCTCTCTCACTAATGTACTTGAACTCGACCGAGTCGTCGGGGAACATAACGCATTTCGGGAAGGGGGCGACCGCCCCCCCCCCCGAGCAAATTTTCTTTATGACATCGCTAGTAATTTCAAAATAGGCAATGCTTAGATGCAACTTACAAGGCCTGGGAAGTGTCATTTCCAGCGATCTGGGAGGCATTTTCGGCCAAAATTTTTCTTGTACGCTTCGCGCCAACTCATGGTGGCGCTTCGCTTAGATAGTTTGCCTACAGGCTTCGCCCTCCCTTGGCAATTACTCGCTACACGCCTGTTCGAATTTGTAAAGCAAAGAGCAGATATAACATCATATCAATGAGCATTGAAATGCATGTTCCGCCGATGTTCAGCCTCAAAAACTGTCAATGTGTGTAGTCAAAGGCGTAGGAGCCAGATTGGATTTGGGGGCTGTAATGACTTGCCCGAAAAAAAACCAAAATTTTTCGCGCGCGAAGCGCGCATTCAACATGTCGATGCCAATATCATATAGGCAAGATCGGTCATTACATTGTATGGGATCGTGTACCGCACGGTCCGTCAAAGTTGCACAGTATACCGCCGGATGCTAATGTAAACAACCAAATGTCCTATGTAGATGGAGAAAAACCATACAGATCCATTTATGTCAAAACTCTCTTTTACAGTAGTAATGTCGGCCAAGCTTACAACTTTATTTCAATTACCAAGGAGATCATTTTAAGCTATTCATTGCTATTTATTTTTCTTTCAGTAGGTGCCCAAAAAAAAATGGGAAAACAATTGGGGGGGCTGCAGCCCCCGCCTCCTACGGGACCTACGCCTATGAGTGAAGTGTTCGCTTTCGATATGCCTGATATCGGAAATATCTGCTATTTTTCTGTTCCTTCAACCAAGTTTTGTAAAAGCCATTATAAGAGGTTGCAATATTTCTACACCAATAAATTAACTGTGTCGGAATTTTCCAAAATTTCCTCACCAACATTCTTCATCATACTTTCCTCTACTCGTTCAATTTTGACCTGTCTGTTAGGGGTTCAAGGAGGTTTTTCTATATTGGTTGTCTATAGATTGAATTTTCTGCAACATTATGGGTATGTTTTCAAGTGATTTTATTCACGAGAAAAGTTAATTTTCAAATTCTCAACAAGTAATGGGCTTAAAACCTTGAAAAGTGGGGCTTTCGGATATTGTGGGCCGTGACGTAGAATAACCTACAAAAGCAATCATCCATAGGACATGCAATCAGGTCGAACATGATGTGTGACTGGTGACAATCTTCAAAAAGGTTATGGATGGAAAAAACTTTTGGGAAATACTTGGTTCTCAGGCAAAAGTCTACATCTGGTTGCTCATTTTCAAGCCCGAGAAGTGCCATTTCCGGTGATCTGGGGGGGGGGGGGGGTATCAAAACCAAAAATGTTCTTGTACGCTCCGCGCCAACCGATGGTGGCGCTCCGCTTAGATAGTAATTCGCGCCCCCCGGGTTAGAAAATCCTGGATACGCGCCTGCATACATACATACATGTAACTACGATTGGAAATTTAATAAATACAAAGAAACATAGCTATATTAGCATTTTCGAACCTAAACAGCTGGGATGCCACTTTTTCTGTGACGCACCCGGCCAAATTGGCAGCCAAATCGGGTGTGACAGACGCTGCTATCTTATGACAATTCACCATGTATATGGTAGGAATTGTGTGGGTTCGCAATTCGTTGCAATTGGGGGTTCTTCTTAGATGAACAGTATGAAGTCAAAGTGGTAAAAATTGCACGGTTTTGCCTAACACGTTAGTCTATAACCTCAGAGTCAGACTATGAACAACATGAAATCGTTGAAATAAAGTTTTTTTGGGGAGGAAGCTATTATTTCTCTTAAATTGATAGGGCTACTAAAAAAAGAAAGCCCCGAAAAATCAATATGTTGTTTGACCGGACCATTCTTTTCACTTCGGCCAATGAAACTAAAATAAAAACAAAAAATATGACACTGTTGGCATTTAAAACGCAGCGGAGTACCAGCTGAAGCGGAACACTGACTTGTTAGATAGTACTTCATTGCTAGCAAATACTTCATTGTTAGATAGTACTTCATGAAAGTTTCTCACTTATTTCTTTTTCAAGGGCCTGAGAGAATCATTGGTTGGACTATTGAAGGGGGAGACAAACGACGTGACAAGACTTCGTAAGTTCTGGTAGCCTATATGCCAATTATAGTTGTACTGTTCAGGCTGCTCTGATGTGTAATCTGTACTACGGTGCACGGCCTGGATTATACTCCTCACTAGTTACGGTGCCATTATCTTGTGGCATATAGAGACGGAGGGAGCGATAACCCCGAGGAAGAGTGACATGTTCATAGTGTATAGAGGTATAAGTCGTAGAAGGTGTACATGAGCAGTAAAAACTCGTCAGAAACTATAGTAGCAAAGGTCCGCAAATGACAGATTGAGCAGAGATTGATATTTGTCACCAAAACGTATGTTTTGATCTACAAGATGTATATTCCAATCAGAGGGAAGAATAAAAATAACAGACGGAAAAGGGATTGTAGAATTATAGAATATTGAGTACATAAACACATTGTCTTACCGTCATCAAATGGCATTCTATCTGTCCCAACGTCAATACAAAGTAGTGTTTTGTAAAATTCCTTTCTTCTCAGAAAAGTCCAGACTCTTTTGAGAAATATCCACAGCTGTAACATTCGTAAAGCCTAAAGCTTTCAACTGGAAATATGAAAAATAAATAGCTGCAATGTGTTTCTTATATGTGATACTCGGGAGTTCTCCAAATTTGTCATTTTCACCTTGTGCTGGAGAGGCCGTCCTTGCGGAAGGGTTCTTTTCCTTGTAAGAAAACTCTCACGAAGAGATTAACTTTCTCGATGTGACTATTCGCAAGGAACACGGTTTTCTCTCCACTGACTTATACACCAAGCCCACAGACACACACCAGTATCTCCGTTCTTCTAGCTGCCATCCCCGCCACTGCAAGTCTGGAATTGCCTACAGTCAAGCACTTCGTCGCATTTGCTCCAACAATTCCTCTTTCATATGTCATACAGGTGATTTAGAAAAACACTTTATTGCATAGGGCCATAGTGCCAGAAGGGAGCGTGAAGCCTTACAGAAAGTCCGCTCCCTATCCAGATCATCTACATTGGCAGTGAAGGTCCAAAAAGGATGACATTGCGACGACAACCTCCCTCTTGTCTTTAATTCCTCATCTTCAGCAAATCACCACTAACAACCACAACATTCTCCTCACTTCAACGAGACGTCCCTGAAAAACCCACCATCGCCTACAGACTTCCACGCAACCTACGGGACTTTCTTGTGCGTGCTGCTCTTCCCCCTCTAATTTCTAACCCTACACCCGTTCAGCATGGTACTTTCGAATGTGATCGTGCTTTGAGATGCACCGTCTGCAGCCACCACATTGCTGAATCTATCATCAGCCACTGCACCCAATTCACACAAGACTAACGGTCACATCACTTGCGCAACCTCTAATGTCATCTATTTGATCTCTTGTAGAGTGTGCGGCACCCAGTATGTTGGTGAAACCAAAACCACCCTCAAGAAGTGGTTTTATGGTCACAAATCCACAGTCAACAACACCATGAAGACTAAGATTCCGGTTGAAGGACACTTTAACCTTCCCAACCATACCATTAATGAGATGTCCCTACAGGGGATTTAATCTTTAGGTAGCCGTCCTAGCCTAGTACGAATCGGCAGAGAGAGAGACTGTGGATACAACGCTTTCGCACCATTCAACCTCATTGGCTCAACATTCAGGAAGGACATGACTAACCTTTCTTCTGCTCCCCCCCCCCTCCCATCCATCTCCCCTTGTTTCCACCTCTGTCACCCCTCTTTTCGTAGCTTTCTTCCACCTTTTTCCTCCACACTTTTATGTCTTTGTCCTTCTGCAGTTTATCTGCTGCCTCTCCTCTTCCCCCTGTTGGTTTCTTTCTTCTCTCCATCCTTTTTCTACTAATCCTCTTACATCTATCTCTTTTGTGTTCACCCTTCTCATTCATCTCACTGTTTACTGTGCTTGTATTTGCCCCTTCTGTTACTGTCACTTGTCATTCAGCGTCTGAAGAAGATCCTCCCAGGATCGAACGCCAGGCCCTCTTTCTTTTACACATTCTCTTACACAGGCTATTTAGTGGATAAGCAGTTTGCTAACAGTTTTTGTTTTATTTTCATTTCCTTTGTAAGATTAAAGCAAAACTCGCTGTTGACACTAAAATCAACGCCATCGTTATACAGAAACAACGCCAGCGTAATGCAAAACCAAGAAGAAAATAAAAGGTAAGAACTTTAACCAGAAAGGGCTCAGTTTTAATATACTTTTTATGTCCTTACCGTCGTGT
The DNA here is from genome assembly GCF_037975245.1 of Apostichopus japonicus. NCBI lineage: Eukaryota > Metazoa > Echinodermata > Holothuroidea > Aspidochirotida > Stichopodidae > Apostichopus > Apostichopus japonicus. The sequence goes on along the minus strand of NC_092563.1, from coordinate 19,414,685 downwards.
AGCACCAAACGACAAATCACCGGCATAATGACAGTGTGATGGTAATTTGGACGAGAGAGGGTTGTGGGTGGCAAGTTGTTTCCGGTATGTCATTCGGTGAGGGGTATGGGGTGAGGGGTAGTCCCTCCCGATTGAGAAATTTTGGTTAAATGGATGATGCTTAGATGCAAAGTTGTCGGCTATATTTTGCAACTTTTGAAACACTGTTGAACAACTTTTAACTGTTTCGCATGTGCCGCACATACATGTATGTGATGTACCGTACTGATGTACCGTACTGTACTGTACTGTATATTTTTTTTGGTCAGTGTGGAGGGGGGGGGGGATTTTCGACTTTCTTAACTTTCGCCTGGGTTGTAGTAAAACTGAATTAAATCTAGCTTACCGCTTCGCCGAGTAAGCAGGTCCCAGATCCAACGTCTAGCACTGAAACATCTTTACTGTTACTGAATTCCGCCAAAACAGAGCTCATTTCATGTGGTCCTCTGTAATTTAATTTCACATTATCCTGTAATGAGATATTAACAGATTCAGACATCATAACATGCATACGTGTAGCACGAGCACACCTTGAAAAGCAGTTACCGTATTTTACCTTCTGTCATGCATCTATTCGTAGAGATCCGGCCCATGTGATACCGAACACAGTAATAAAGATTTACTTCATTTTTATTAAAGATGATCAGTATTACATTCATATTTTTATTAGAAACGGTTAAAGTTTACATCAATTGAGAAATGAGAGTGCTAACTTCAAGTCACCTTTTTGCCTACTTGCCAGCATTACGTCATTCACCATAATTGATGCGTTCGAACAAACGGTGCTTTTGGTAAGAAACTGGTGAATTTGAAAAGCAGATTTCTACAAGAAGACAGGGGACAGTTTTCACATGGTTAGAAAGAGAAAGTTAAGAACTATGAGAACAATGTATAAAAAATTTCACCACTTCCTTTAAAGGGGAGTGGGGTGGCAGAGGAACCAAGGTGAGTGAAGATTTTGCTGTACAATTGAGGAGTCATAATCCTTTTTTTTTTACCACCCTGGTACTGCCAAGTAGTTAAGCTATCACTCTGCCATTAATTCGTCAGTCAATGTTCTGTGAAATTCTGCACCCCCAAGTGCATAACAGAAGAAAATATACATGTCAGCCTACCACATGTAGTTTGACTTGAGAAGAAGAAAGGTAAATCTAGTAAAATACAGGTCCAAAAATTACAGTCTCTCTATTATAATGTGTTTAACACAATCAGTGGTCATGCTATGCCTTGACAACTCTACCAATGCATCTGCTTCTAACATCATTTAATAGGCAAGTATCTTACGCCACTCACCTGCATGAGTCTACCGAAATCAATAATTAGTGATTCTACTGTGATTATCATTGATACCATTTAGGTCAGGCAGGAATACATTACAGTTTCCAGGCTGGGTCAACCACATTGCATGTATTTTGAATAAACTTATTCCAGATTTAATGCTATCATCATAACAAAACGCCAAGTACATTGATTACCCTTGCTTAGCAAGCTTAGTGAAACCCCACACACATCTAGGGCTATATAGGGCCAAGGTTATAGTCATAAAAGCTAACCGTTGGTAGCCGCTGAGCCTTCAGAGCCTTCAGAGCCTTCAGATAAATAACTTTATCATGAATAAACATTAATCAAAATAAAATCACTTAGGGGTGAATCATGGAACATCTCTCCTGATATATCTATCACTACACTATACGAAGCACTTCAGCCATTCAGTTTTTCAACCAAATTGAGAAAATCACAAATTCGCCTTTACATATCAGTACACAATGCAAGAGGAAAAACTTTTGACGTTGAGAAATGACCCCCTTTAATCATCCGAAACTCATCCATTAATGAAGCTGGACTATGTCATGTAGTCTAATACACAGATCATGATTACGTAAGATCCTCAGAAGCAAAAACACTAAAGTCAGTCGGACCACAGAAGACTCTCATGCTCTTAAATGACATGTTAACAGCGCAATACAATGGACTGCGATACCCTGATACTTGACGAAAACTACAAACGTTGATAATATGATCAAGTTTGGTAAAGTTCAAGTATTACCTTGTCATAAGATGTGGCGAAGTCGTCGTACAGATCCGCCATTTCCTGGCTACTAATATCCTTATCTTGCTTGATTATGTTAAAAATACGTTCAGCACGGCTTGAAACAAACTTCTCCTTTTTCGAAAGACGACATATTAGAACGACTCAATTATAGTGTATGGGTGAATTGCGTACTAATGAGCAGGACAATGCTCTGGTATGGGTGTGATACTGTAAGCCTTGTAGCCTGGTAATCTTGTGGCAGTAGTAAATTAAGATTTCTGCTTATAACGCAAACTGCTGACTCAAGTTTCCAGGTCACTTGTTGTACAATGAATGATTGCAGTCACAACTCTATGACAAGCATACGGGGCCATAAAGTCTGTCTACGTCGTGTGCATGCACGAAACTACCAATCAGGGCAGAATTTTTGCCTGTGATACGTTTTCTTCAACGTGTTATCGAAATTCCAGTATTTGAATGTTTTTCAACAAAATGGCACTTTCAATGTAAATTGAGTTAAATTTTCAACTAAAGTGAACTTCATCATTAGAGAAAGTTGAAAAATGGCACGTTGCTATTACCAAAACATACTACATGTGTTGGACAGTATAATTCCCTATTTAAGTTTGTTATAAGGGCGAGATATAAGTATTGTTAGCGAGTGTGGTTCTACGTTCCAGCGTTGTTTTGATTGATATAGGATTCTGCTACTGAACTATATTGATAACGACGAGTCGACGGGCATTTAATTCACGAGGAGCATTTTTGGTAGCCGATTTTCCATGGTTACACTCACATACGATCTTACTCAATATCATCCGAGGGCCACATTCCAGTGAGTACTTTACGCAGTACTCGTATCTGTTAAGGTTTTTCTTTAATCTTCCGATTAAAGTATTTCTCTTTTATAGTAATTATGTTCACTATTGTACATCATGGTACACTATAAAATAATGTTATAGTACGCTATTACTAGACCAGATATTGCGGGCCCGTCAGTCAGTGGCAGCCGTTTCGATGCCATCCTCCAAGCAGAGGATGATAATCCTGAAGCGTTCCATACAACACCAGCCCAGTTGAACAATTTCTTTCAGCTAAGGCTAATGCACACCGCCGAGCCAGTTACGAGCCTCTGCACTCTCTTTCGCTCCAAGCGAAGAGAAACGTGACATCCCACCTAGCTGTCACCAACCGTACCTTACCCCCTTGCCGAATTGCCAAGACAAAGTACAGAGTAGAAATTGATTGATCTTAACAAGCATGTTACAAACACACTTGCTCACCAAAAGCAACCCAGTTACGGACCAGATATCTTTACCATTTTTGGATGTGCTTGTCAGCAACACTGGTCATTGCAACACTTCCGTTTATCATAAACCTACGTACTCAGGGTTACTAACCAATTTTTTCAGTTTCATTCCGTATTCTTACAAAATTGGTCTCATTAAAACGTTAGTGGATAGAATGTACAAGGTCAACAACTCTTGGAAAGGATTTGACCTAGACCTAAAAGGACTTATATCCACACTCGGCAAAAATCAGTTCCCCTCTCACTTAATTGACAAAGTTGTGAAATCGTATTTACAAAACAAGGTGTCACCGAAAAATATCATTGACCCGGTTTCTCACAATACCAGATTTTACAAGCTCCCGTACATTGGTAATTTCTCTGGTCATGTTCAAAACAAAGTTAGACAGTTGATCAAATCGCATTGTACAGACATTGATGTAAAATTAGTGTTTATCGCATTTAAAGTTCGAAATATGTGTGTAGTAAAAGACATGATTCCATCATACCTTAAATCTCGTGTGGTCTATAAATTCATCTGCACAAGCTGTAATGCTTGTTATATAGGGGAAACCCATAGGCACCTTTCTACACGGATTTCTGAGCATTTAAAAACCGATAAGAATTCACATATTTACAAACACTTAGCTAAATTTCCCAACTGTAAGCGGCTATGTGACAACAACTCATTCAAAATTATCGACTCCGCTCCCACTAAACTCCAGCTTAGGAACAAAGAAAGTCTACACATCAATTGGGATAAACCTAATCTCAACAAGCAGCTTGACTGTCCAGTGTTATCTTTGTTGAGTTAATCTACTTTTCCTTGTGTGTTATTGCTAGTGTACATTTATCTGCTATTACTCGTTCATTTTGCGTTTGTAACCTGATGATGAAAGTCGCTACTTTCGAAACATGTCGTTCTTTTTGTATCAATTTTGGTAAATAGATGTATAAGTTAAAGTCTGTGGTGTTTTCAATTTATATATATATATATATATATATATATATATATATATATAGATAGATAGATAGATAGCTTACACCAAAGAGAATTTACCTTCGGAAATATAAGTCACTCTCGTCAAAAACTGTAACACGATCACTTGACTCATGCGGAAAAGCGCCCCCTCTCGGTTGGTAGGTAGAAACCTTTTCTCGACGCTATCTACTGCAGCGACAACATGGCCCGTGCGAAAGTATGTATGTTCCGCGCAATTTACCGATCTGCGCTATCTTAAGATTGCGCTGCGCGTTCTTAGGATCCTATAATTGCGCACCGATCTTAAGATTGCGCAAGCTGTTAATAGCAAGCTGCTAGTGTTAACTGTAGGCCTATACGGGAAAGAACATGGGAGGAGGGGCCAAGTTTTTCTTTATATCAAACACACCAAATTCTACGCAACACAAAATGAATAAATATGGGTAGCCAATATAGGGCTGTGAGTTTTCGTTTAAAGACCTAAACGTTTAAACGGCCGGTTTTTCGTTCGTTTAAACGTTCGCGAAAATCGCGATAAATGGTTTAGTACCAAAATCGGTCTTTTCCGACCGAATTACGGTACTATTTTTTATTTTAAGAAAACCGAAATGTGAATTGCAAATACTGGAAATAAAACAAAGTTAAAGCTTCCATCCATCATTTGTTGACTTTGGTTTCTGCAATTTACTGTTCTTTTCGCAATGTGAAAGTAAATTGCAACAAGAGAAAGCTTTTCTGCTAGACGACATTATCAGCTACGATCGGCACACGCTATATACCAGTGCTGAGTGCCAAAACTAGGCCTAACATTAGGCTATTCAGTCCTTATATGCGTGAATCAGTTTGGTGACGAATATCATACATTGTATGATCCTGTAAACTTGAAATTATCTATATATTGTATAAATGTTGCTAGCCATTGCATTGAGAATTCCAATGTTTTTAGTTTTTATGTGTTGTGTTGTAAATGAAGAACCTATTAACACAGTTGACAGGATTTATTTTTATTACATGAATTTCTTAAACTCGAATTATTGACAGGATTTGTTTTAATAGATCCTTAAACAGAGAGGACATCGATTAATAAGAATGATGAAATCCGACTGAAAAGGGAGACTGGTTGCTGATCTCTTTTAGTGATGTCCTTTAGAAGTGTCACAGTTCAACCTGAACAACTATGAATAATTTTTAGAACATGCATGAAATGAGACAAAATTGATCTCCATCATAAAGGAAATCTACATGCCCAATGAAAACTGATGTTTTAGTACTCTTTTTGTAGGCTATACCAATTTTATTGCGAAATAAAGAAAAAAATTTAGAACAAAAACCTGCCTCAGTATAGCCGTCCCTTTAAGTACTTATTATACCTACGAACTGACGTGAATTATCTTCACCTTGGCATCCCATAGGATTAATGATGACGTCAGTTGAGTGTTGCAGAAAATTAATGAGGTACCGACACCATCACTTGATTCAGATACTCCATACAGCTACGATCGCAAGATAGCGCAGTATCGATAAAACGCGCAAGACGGGCCTTGCGCAATCTTAAGATCGGTGCGCAATTATAGGATCCTAAGAACGCGCAGCGCAATCTTAAGATAGCGCAGATCGGTAAATTGCGCGGAACATGTACATGTATGTATTATAAGATTCTCCTGCAAGTAGGAACTCATTGGCTTATCAAGCCGCAAGCTGACCGAAGTCAGTCTCTTACATTCATATTCAACGTCCATAATTATGAATTGTCAATTGTCCACAACTCTGTAACTGGACGACAAACATTTATTTTGGAGTGACTCGAACCGGGAACCTTATGATTGGAAGGCACCGGCATTAACCACTGAGATAACACTCCTAATGTATGGTATATATGGTGGAAGTATGGTGTTCCGCCATTAATGGCAATAATTCAGGTACGAAACAGCCCACGATTCACAAAAGATCTGGTTTTTGTGGCTTGCATGTTAAAGAACATGAATGGAGTACATGTGGTTGTAAAAATCGGGTCGGCAAAAGTTGAGGCAAATTTAGACCCCTTTAGGCCTCCCAGGAGCAGCGTACGAAAATTGCTTACTACTGAGTGAAGAGGTTTGTTTACAAGTGACGAAAACTTCAGACTCTGATAGCAAACAATCTGCACGGTCATGATACGGAAAATTGATGGTGCCATGAAAGGTCAGCTTGTCAGCTATCCAGTAGGGGTTTTAGCTAGTGAGAACTTCTATCTCAACTTAGGGACCACGTTGCTTTTGTAATTTAGTGTGTAAGTCAATGGGGCTTTTAATGAGCGTATGCTACCTACAGTGTTGGACAGTGTTGGACATTTTTTTCGCGATACCTGCCTTTGCGTCCTTGGAGTGTTCGATTGGTTGTGCAACTGCATGACCTTCCGTGGCCTATTCGAAGTAAATGGTGTTAATTTTTCAGCGGTCTGTTTGCCAGCTTCACTAGCCCTGGGCTTCCAAAGCTCCAGTACAGCCTAACAGTTTAACTTTGTAAGAGGGGACGCTAGTTGTACGACCGCAGAGGTTATTTATGTTATACATGATTGTTTAAACTGCACAAAACAGTATGTCGGAGAAACTTCCTTAGTGCTTAGAATTAGACACAGAGGTCATCGACAATTCAATTCAACTTCAATTCAACCAACAATGTTCAAAGAATTTACAGTGATATGTTCATACAATAGACTTAAAACATGATGAATGGTTAAGGGGATTACACAAGGAAGCTGCAAATAGCTTGTGGAATGTGAATCCCCTTTACAGAGAAAATGAAAACATCATGACTGGAAAAGAACGATACGTTTTAATATAATAACGGAACAAACATTAAACAAAAAGGGGAAACGTATGGCTAGATGGCAATATCAAAAATTATTTTAATATAATCAGTAAGTAAGTAGGATTTGAAATTAATTTTAAAGGGAGGGATAAGTTTTGATCGAGTCTGTGGGAACATTCATTAACAAAGTGTGTGCCATGTAACTTTCACACCAACCCCTGAAAACATTTCAGGCCTTGATAAAAACTAAAAGTCACAACTGTGAGACAGGAAAATAAGGGCGCTATGCCATATTGAATGGTTGTTAAGTAATGTTGTACTATACAACTGGGATGAACACAGTGACCATGTGCCTTCCGGACGCACTTTCCATAGGTTTCTTTTCAGAGGCTCTGAAGAAGATCATGCTAGGATCGAAACGTCAGGCCCCCCCCCTTCTTCTTACACTTCAGAGGTGAAAGTACTTAACATCCCCATGAAATTTCCAGAGCATGGGGTGCAAAGTAACGACATAGAAAGCCTATAGGTTATGAAAAATACTGCACATATTTCATGATGTGTATGATCGTTCTTACAGTAGTACTCCATAAAGAGAAACAGCAAAGCAATGTTGACATATGTGTCTTTCTTTCTCAAACTTTACAGAGCCTCAGAGAGTGAATTAACCCATCCTGCCAAGCAGTTATTTCAACCATTGGCCTCTTCGCACAAATCCACCACTGGAGAGTATTTAGGAGATGTCATCTTTCCTTAGTGTCGTACTGCATGTTTCTTGCAGTAGATATCAACACATAGTAACTTCCAGCCAAGTTTGCCTGATAGTGACTCTATTGTTGACAATGGGGACAAACTAAAACGAATGACAGCGAATGACCGAATGACAATTGACTTTGTACAGGGTTAATTATCATTTGCGAATGACAGCGAATGACAGCGAATGACAGCGAATGACAGCGAATGACAGCGAATGACAGCGAATGACAGCGAATGACAACGAATGACAACGAAGGACAGTGTTGAGTGGAGATAGAATGATTAACGGAGTGGAGTAAATGCGGTTATTGGTTTTCTGCGCAAAAATAATTTGAAGAAAGTCGCATGTTACGTGGTTGCGTGGTTCGAATGACCGAATGACAATTGACTTTGTACAGGGTTAATTATCATTTGCGAATGACAGCGAATGACAACGAATGACAACGAAGGACAGTGTTGAGTGGAGATATAGAAAGATTAACGGAGTGGAGTAAATATTGGTCTTCTGCGCAAAAATAATTTGAAGAAAGTCGCATGTTACGTGGTTGCAGGGTTTTGGTGTAATTTACGGATAGAAACCACAGGGAAAGTTTTTGTGTGAGAATGCGCTTGAGTGCTGTGCTTTTTACCTCTGTAGATTTATATAGAAAGATAACTGAAGCCGTTTAAAGATTATAGTATTGTTAGTTTCTAACAATTAATATCGGAAAAATGACTTTAAATTTTACTTTTTAAAATCAGACTTACAATTTTGCTTACTTTAAGGTGCTCTATATCTTGTCCGTACTTTCTATACCCACGAAGTCTGAACTGTGATATCCGGTTGAAGCAAATGTCTGTGCTGTCATTACTGTCATTCGTTTTAGTCAACGCATTTTTTTAGTGTGTACAACATATTGTCATTCGTTATGTGTAACGCAATTGTCATTCGTTTTAGTCACACCCTTGACAATGTTGTAACAGATGAAACGGAAGATGCAGACCCTCCAAGTCTTTGTGAGCTAGTAGAGACATGTTCACACACATTGACTCTAATTTTCTCAAGGCGATCGCACTTTATTCAGCTTCTCAAGTTAGGATCAAGAGAGGATCCCAATATGGGCACAACAACCCTAGTGAAGCAAATAATGGGTTACACAAACCCCACCTCAGCATTTGACAGCCCTGAAATATGGCAGGGAAGGACAAGGATGCAAAAGCTTGCTATGTCAGAGTAATGAACGATTGAGGTCATCCAACTACAAAGGTGAAATGGCTGTGGTTTATTTGTATTCCCCCAAAAGAGTAGATTGGGGAAGTCTTGATGGTGTTTTATCTCATGTACAAGTTGTGGGACTGGACTTATTGAGGTCAAGTGTCCAATTACATGCGCAAATGCTTTACCAGATGGCAGTACAGTGCACTTTTTAACGGAAATGAAGACAGTATCACCTTGAAGAAAGACTATGAATAGTTTTATCAAGTGCTGCTTCAACTTCACATGACTGGTGTGATTTATTTCTGTACTCTGTCCATAGATACGTCCATGAACGAATTAAATTTAATCCTAAAGATTTGGTAAGAGATTTTATCATTGTGTGAATTCTTTCTTTTACTCTTCTCCTTTGTATTGGTTAACCTTGTTGCACAGAAACTGATTTCATCAACCTTGAAATGCTATTGTTCAACCTACTGTTCTGTGCAAGTACTGAACTGACCAAATAATGGTTTACAAACTGCAGACCTTAAGGTTTAACGTTTTTACTTTGAGACAAATATTATTTCATTGAAATTCTGCTTATTTTGACCACTTTGGGTAGTTCAACCTATATATATATATATATATATATATATATATATATATATATATATATATATATATATATATATATATATATATATATATATATATATATATATATATATATATATATATAGAGTAGAGTAGGTTGGCGTCTATCTTGGCGCAGAGTGTTCTATGTCCATTGGACAGAGCGGAATATATGTTGATACTAGATGAGACTACACTGAAAAAATAAACTAGTCAATATTGCCACGGACTAACGTTAAATTAGTCTGTAACGTTAGTCAATGCACACGGACTAGCAAAAATCTTCGTTTCATCGCTGCTTCTTAGTTAGTTTACACTGACTAAGGAAAATATAATCGCAGCTTAGTCGGTGGCGACGGACTAAGGTATTTTAACCCATGGACTAAGAACGATACGGACACCCGATTTACGCCATAATCGTAGCTTAGTCGGTGTCGACAGACTAATGTATTTTAACCCAATTCGATTCACTTCAATTTGGAAACCGAGAGGCAACGGCAGCTTGCTGGGCTTGGCATAGTTTCATACGATCACTCTAAGCAACTTTCAACCGTAAATCACCCAAGAAGGGCTTTAGAAGAATGGAAGTATTAACTGCATCATCGGCCTACCTGTTATTCCTTTAATTTGAAGGTAAAATTAAAGTTAATTGTTAGGCCACTGGCACTAGTACTGTATTATTGTTAGTGTAACGCTACCGTTGTCACGTTGGCGTTTCGCATACACAAGTGCAATGACAGTGAGTAGCCTATGGGCTTCTACTGGGTACTGCAGTGCATTCTCAACACTAAAGTGTGCATCCTAAACACCAATTAACAGTGTGTTATGTGTGTATTGGGCTAGATTGAACAGTGGCACATAATCTTCTTATTTATTCCCAAACAAATGCAGGAACCATAAGGCTCAATAGTTTATTTGAAGTCTACACTCATTTGGTAAAGATTTCCTGTAATTTCCCATGTGAATCTAAATGGGTAGGCTTTGTGATATTGAATAAGCAAGGCTAGACCTTCAAACGTACAGTCACAGTAGGCTGAACAAATTATGTTGGCTAGTCAACGGTATTATATGTTGCGAGCAGTCAGGATGCACGCTTCAGTTCTATTTAACCTTTTCATTTATCATTTTTTAGTATTTAATTTCCGGTCACGCCCAGGAAACAATTGCGACATTCCTTCACGGTCGACTTGCTTACTGTAAGAAGTATTAACCGTTTTTTCTCAGGAAAGCTTGATAGTCTGAAGTTATTATAACATGTGCTTTTAGTATACTGCCAAAAGAGTAAGTTGTTGTATTTGCATTGATATTTTATGTAGAAGTAACGGAAAATTGAGTATGTTTAGTTTGGTCTAATTGCACGTTTTTTTTTCTGTCCAATGTAGTGCAGGGTTCACTTGCGCGAATTCAAATTATTCTGTTTATGTATATGTAATATGCATCGATTCTTAGATTATGATGTTTTTTGACATTTATTTGTAATTCAAGCATATCTGTTTAGTAGCAAAGTTTAAAGGTTAAGATTAATTAGTTTTCTCTTTTTGATCCTAGATTGAATGAAACTCATTGGCGTAAATAATAGATCAGATGATACAGTTTAACGCAGTTGCTAAAACTCTGGGTATTCTCTAGTCTTCGCCGGTCCATTATATACTTTAGTACTACTAGTAGACTATATCAAAACGACCGAAGACAAACTTAGTGTAACAAAGTACTGATTCTCCTCTAGCCTAGGTCTAAACAGGCTTGTTATGTGAGCAAGCAAAATAACAACTAAAAACGATTAGGCCTATAAATAAGTTGGCTCAGTGCATTTCTGTTTCTAAAATTTTATATTTTTAAAGATCATAAAAACAAACAAAGATTTAGCCCATGTTTTATTATCTGTGTATTCTGGGCATTTGATTCTGGTTGCAATGGTGATGACACTCTCGTTCAAATTTTCAGCTTTATACAGTCTGCTTCAAACTTTGGGATTGTTTTTTGAGACTATAGTGGAAGCAAATCTCACATAACTTTGTGGTGACAACTTTATATATATTTTTTTTCAAATGATGAATACTTTGCTGTTTCTTTCTTCCAGCAGGAATTGAAAAGCCAAATATCTAAGTCAAGGGTGAGCTTTCCTGTGATGTACGACACCAGTGTGGAGGCAACAACAGAAGAGGAGAACTGTTATATATGGCTTAAAGACATGTTTTAAGATGATATATTGGTACCCTTCGCAGAACAAAAGAGTTTATCCAAGAGTCCAAAAAGCAAAGGAACAAGTACCATAGAGAAAAAAGATGGAAGAGTGAGTTTAACTATTGTACCCAACTGTTTAATGATATTTAAGATACTTTTCATAACCTGTTTTAAAAAAAAACCAGTCTAGTATATCATTTACGTGCAAGCTTCATAAGTTTGGTCAAAATTTCACTGATCTGTAGAGCGGGAGTCCAGAGGGTTTGGTTAGCTGGAAAGGTAACCAATTGCCTGGTACATCACAATGTTCACAATGCATTCCTGTATATGAAACCTGATGACTGGCAAACCGAATGTGGTGGATGTGGCTGGGAGAGCAATTTTAAAGTCACCTAATAGCTAACCTAGAGCAGCTTTCATGGTAACCACATCAAAGTAAGAACAATGTGTCAGGTATGGCCCCAAGAGCAACAAATGGCCATTGCCAGTAATTATTGGTGGTGGGGTACCCCTGTCAGTGATCTATAATTGACCCCTCACGGCTGACCTAGGTCAGCTCATGAGGTAACCACTTGAAACCTACTGGAAAATTTTGGTTAGGACTTCAGATACAAGGGATGGGCATTGCCAGTAAATTTTATTGGTGGGGTACCCCTTCTAGTAGACCCCCAATATGCCCATCCCCTCATTGACCTAGGTGAGCTCATGATTTGACCAGTTGAAACCTACAGGAAAATGATAGGTATCAATTCATATGTAAGGATGGGCATTTCCAGTATTTTATATTGGTGGGCCACCACTGCCAGAGTCCGCCCATCCCTTACATATAGAATCCTGTCAATAATTTTCCAGTAGTTTTCAACTTGTTAAATCATGAGCTGACCTAGATCAATGAGGGGGGGGGGCTTTTTGGGGGTCTACTGGCAGGGGTACCCCACTAATATAAATTACTGGAAATGCCCATCCCTTACATATATATAGAGTCCTGCCAATCATTTTACAGTATTTTTCAACTGGTTACCTCATGAGCTAATCTAGGTCAATGGGGGATGGGCATTTTGGGGGTCTACTGACAGGGTTACCCCACCAATGTAAATGACTGGAAATGCCCATCCCTTACATATGAAGTGATACCTATCATTTTCCAGTAATTTTTCAACTGGTTATCTCATGAGCTGACCTAAGTCAATGAGGGAATGGGCATTTTGGGGGTCTACTGGCAGGGGTACCCCCCCCAATATAAATTACTGGAAATTCCCATCCCTTACATATGAAGTGATACCATTTTCCAGTAGTTTTCAACTGGTTACATCATGAGCTCATCTAGGTCAATGGGGGATGGGCATTTTGGGGGTCTACTGGCAGGGGTACCCCACCAATAAAAATTACTGGCAATGCCCATCAGTTGTATCTGAAGCCCTAACCAACATTTTCCAGTAGGTTTCAAGTGGTTACCTCATGAGCTGACCTAGGTCAGCCTTGAGGGGTCAATTATAGATCACTGGCAGGGGTACCCCACCACCAATAATTACTGGCAATGGCCATTTGTTGCTCTTGGGCCATACCTGACATATTGTACTTACTTTGATGTGTTACCATGAAAATTGATCTAGGTTAGCTATCAGGTGACTTTAAAATTGCTCTCCCATCCACACCCACCACAGTCGGTTTGCCAGTCGTCTGGTTTCATATACAGGAATGCACTGTGAACATTGTGATGTACAAGGCAATTGGTTACCTTCCCAGCTAACCAAACCCTCTGGGATCCTGGTCTATTGGGATCATTATTAACATGATTAACATAATTATTAAGCTTTGAGAAATAACTTGGTGTTATGCTGTGCAAAGCAAATAATAATTTGGTAAAGCTGCTATTCCTGGCTTATAATTTGAGGGACCTAGATTTAAATGTATACCTCCCAATATGTTATAAAATTTTAATGTAAATGTATGTTTATGATAATGTGAGTTATCATGTGCTATATATATCTGTATCTGTGCTTACACGTATATCATATTTTCTGTTCACAGGTCAATAATGGTGCAGATTTTGGCTTCCTGAAGACAAGTGGGAGGCCATTTGTAGTTAAGAGAAACACTCTTTGTTCGTGAAGACTTAACTGGTGTCGATTTGGGGTACCACTTTAAAACGAAAGTCATGAGGAACCCTTGCCCAAGACTCAACTTTGCATTATTGTGCAGTGCTATACTTTTGCGATTCATGTTTGATCCATTAACTTGTCTTAACTTTGTTGGAAAAAAAAAATCAGATTTTCAGATTTTATTTACAGTGATTTCTTCTCTATCTGTCGAAAGTCAGCCTTTTGTAGACATCAGAAGTTTTATCAGAAATAAATACTGCCAACGTACACATTATTTGTGTTTCTTCTGCTCTCTTTTCTTTCAGTGATACTAGTCAGTGAAACTAGTCGGGTTTAATTCTTTCAGTGAATCTAGTCAGTGCAACTAGTCAGTCGATACCGACTAAGAAAGGTTAGTCGGGAGAGGCACCATCCTGACTAATGTAAAACCTGCTGTAAACTAGTCGGTGGCTCATATAAATTAGTCGGTAAAGACCGACTAATGTCACCAACTAATGTAACTGACTAATAAACATTTACCGACTAAAAAATTGTTGATCGACTAAGCTGACGGACTAAGATGACCGACTATGAAATCCAACTGACTAAGGAATAAATTAGTCGGTATAGCAACTGACTAAGGCTATGTTAGTCGGGAGAGGCACCAGATGGACTAACGTTTTGTTAGTCGGTGAACCAATTTAAGTTTTCAGTGTAGTGGAACACTAGTAGTTGTAACTCGGAGTTTCACGCTTTGTAGCGATCTTCAGACAACTGGTAGCTTCAAGTTATGCTCCATGAATATATAGGATCCTCGTCGGGATTACCGGGGATTATGCGGTTGTTGGTGTATTGTTCTGCCTGGGTATTCTCTTTCGCGTCCGTTCTGTTTGTGGGTTTGTAAGACTTTCTTCGGTGTTCGGCTGTTGGTGTATTCTCTTTTGCGTCCGATCTGTTGTTGGGGTTTTTTGCCTTCCTTCGGTGCTCGCTCCTTAGTTGTGTGTGGTTCTCTTGACGGTGTTTGGTGGTTGGACTGGAGTTGTTTATGTAGAACTTGTTTTCGTGGCCAAACAACTCCAGTCCAACCACCAAACACCGTCAAGAGCTCCAGTCCAACCACCAAACACCGTCAAGAGAACCACACACAACTAAGGAGCGAGCACCGAAGGAAGGCAAAAAACCCCAACAACAGATCGGACGCAAAAGAGAATACACCAACAGCCGAACACCGAAGAAAGTCTTACAAACCCACAAACAGAACGGACGCGAAAGAAAATACCCAGGCAGAACAATACACCAACAACCGCATAATCCCCGGTAATCCCGACGAGGATCCTATATATTCATGGAGCATAACTTGAAGCTACTAGAGCGGTGAGGTGGCAGAACGGGAGAGTGCACGTCTGCAGTACCTGAGGTCCCTGGTTCAAACCTCGGTGTCGACACTGACACCAATTTTCACCCGCTCCTTTCTCGTGGTAGGAAAGTGGCTACACGTGGAAGCGGTACTCACGTCCTTCGGAGGGGACGTTAAATTGCGGTCCCGGGAGCAGGATTACACACCCCTGCCTCGTTACTTCAGGGCACTATTCGAAAAGAGAAGGCGAAATTCGCCGGTGTCCTTCCACGCACAAAAAAAAAAAAACTTGGAACCTCAATAATTACCGACTAAGGATTTCCTTAGTTTGCTGAAGCACCTTCGGGTGGAAGCAGAACACGAGGTGTATCGTATCGTATCTTGAAGCTACCACTTGTCTGAAGATCGCTACAAAGCGTGAAACTCCGAGTTACAACTACTAGTGTTCCACTAGTCTCATCTAGTATCAACATATATATATATATATATATATATATATATATATATTCCTATCATTTATCTTTGCAGAACTGTACTGGACTGTACATTAAAGATTCTTTCTTAGGATACTAGTTACTGTATATTTGTATATTATAGCTTCTAATTTGTTTCAATTGAAACCACCAGGTAAAGGGTACATACAGGCCTGTTGAGAGGGGTGAGGGTATACTAAAACCCTGGAGAATGGCGTAAACTATGGCGTAAACTATGGGTCAAACAATATAGAGGGAACCAGTGACAAAATGGGATGAAGATTAATGTATTCTTCTTTCACAATATACTTGAGGGAAGGACAATGCGTATATAATCCTAATACCTCTGGGTGTGCAAGGAGCAGTGCAGTACTCAATGACTATAATGTAGTATCTACGGTTAAATGGTAAGTAACTTTGTGTGAGAAATCATCAAGAATCAAAGACACAAACTCCTGGTTTCATTTCTTATTATATTGGTGAGTTGTATCATTTTATGTGAGATTAACAGTCTGTTCACAATTTACTTATATACTTAGTTATAATGAGCCTGACAATACTCTGGCTCTACGCAAGGGAAGCGTATAGTTATATATATTTAGCTGTAGTCTAGTTACCATATATATGTAGGCCTGGACGGCATGTAATGCAACACTGCTACACAGTAAACAACTTCGAAAGTTATATAGGCTATACATACGTTGCAAATGTCGGAAATCAAGTTAAACGAGTGTCTGGACAATATACCGGCATAAAAACTGGACTTTTTTTTAAACTGATTTAATTGAGCCCTTTCAATAATGAGTAGATATGCCGTAGTGTCGAAAATCAAGTAAATCGAGTGTCAGAGACAACTTGAAGATGCCAGCATAAAAATACTGTAATTTTAAACTGATTTAATTGAACCATTCAATAATAATATACCGGTACTGTGCCGAGTGGACAATGACCGTTGGCATTTGAAGTAATGAGGCTTAGTAATCAGGTTCGATACCCGGCCGGGTCATAGTACGGCTGCTTTTTCATCCAAGAGCAATCTACGGTTTTCCCATCTGAAATGACTTTTTCAATTGAAAAAGATCCCAAATTTGAGTTAAAATGTTGAATTGGAAGCCACTCGACGTGTTCGTTGTAATCAATAAGCCCTTGCGGGTTTCTCCCACATTTGTGGTCGATTAAATCGTTTATTATTATTATCACAATGTAGAGATAGCCTATGCCGTGAATGTCGGGAAAATGCCAGCTTCAAAATACTGTACCTAAAAAATCATTTAAATAAACCGGCCATTAAATGCTTTTGCATATGCTGTGAATTTCCGTCGGCAATCAAGTCAAACGAGTGACAGTAATTTTACTATTCTGAGAAAAAAACATTGGTCGCGATCAACACCAATTGGGTTTATAATATGATCTAGGTCTTTTCTAGTGTAGTTGTAAAGATGGGATCGTCTCACTGCCTGTAGTTTGTGTACTATGCTCTACACAAAATATATGGCAGATTACAGATGTTCGCTGTTTGACAGATTTGCACTTGCGCAAATCCTTAAAACCTGTGAAGGATCGATCATACCGCCGTACCTACCAGCTTCGTTTCTTGCATAACTTGTTAGCGGTCTTCTTTGTCGAAAATTTTGTAAGAATGCTGCGCGAGGTTTGTGTATTTTCCAAATACCCCACAATCCCTTTCGCAATTCGAAACTACGAACTGGATTCGTTTTACGAGTGGATTTGCTTGGCGGGTTTAGTAAACTAGTTCAGTGACATGTATTGACTATGTACTTTGTACGTTGTGCGCCCTTCGTGTTGTTCGCGAAGCGCGGACTACATCCGACCATAGATTTCAACACTGATTTCAACATTTAACCCTAGATGCTTTGCAGTATTTGCAAACAACCAGCTCCACGAAAATTCGAATATGTCAATATATATTTACGCAATGTCGATTAAACATCTCAAACTTAAATGTGACGATGCATGAAATACATTGTTTTATACACTCGAACGTTGCACCAAAATCGTGACTGAAGCACGTGGTCAAAGGGATCGCGAAAATTTACTGTGGTATGAATGCACATTTTACATAAGCAACTCTCAATACGAAGAGAACAAACATACTGTGAGATGTCAAAGTCATTTTCAGTATCAGAGATGTTAGCTTCCCACAAATTTCATACATTGTCTCAACTCAAACATTGTGTGATCAAAACAATGATTCAAGTATTACTTTTAACATTATCGTTAACAACTATCATGTAAATATCGTTAACAACGTGGTATTGTTCGACAACTCAGGTTGATGCTACAATTCAGGACGTTGTTCATGATATGTACATGGTTTTTTATACAAATTAGGGCGAATATTGCCCTATTCGCAGGATGTTATTAACGATTATATTTCCTTTTCGCGTTCCATAGTTAAATCATCATACTTTGTGTTCAGTGAGCACATTAGCAGACAATGAATAGGGACTATTAGCCAATCAAATCACGGGAAATTTGGAAAAACATCATTGGCTGTATTTAGCATGAGAATCTCTGTAATAGATATGTTGGTGGCTCTGCACGGAAGCAATTTGCGGTTGATTGTTATGATTTTATTTCGTTTCAAACAATCATCTGTAGTATTGATAGAAATTTTGAGAAGAAGTGTTTGTTTTTTTTATAAAGAAAGGATGATATTCGTTGACAATGTGTTTTGTTACAACAACGGAACTTTAGATAGCAACTAAGCAATGAAAGTGTAGACATCAACGTGCGTTTAGAAATATACGTGAGCTTTAGATATCAACGTGCAATTAGTCATCAACGTAAGCTTAGACATCAACGAAGAACAGCAACGTGGTAAAACAAAAGCAGCAACAACTTTAGTTAAGGCAACAACAAATTTAGTTTAAACAACATAAAAAAAATGTTCCCTTTTCGCGTTCCATATGAAGGAACCTCCAGTTTCCATTCAGTCAGGGAACAATTACACCATAACTCTGCGATAAGGACGCAAGGTTCATACCCCTACCAAAAATGGGTCAGTCAGAAATCATTCTCCCATCCTCCCCCACCTTTGAAATCCCGTGCTCATATACCTCTGGTAACCTCTACTGGTCGAAGAATTTAAACCAATTATTCGTAAGATGGTATCCTAAGTAGTTTCCATTTTGTGATGGAATTTTATATTTTATACCAATATAGGGTTGGTTTATTTGAAATATGTTTACTGACTTAAATCAGTAAATATATTTGAGAAAAAAATCACTGATTTGAATCGAAAGGTTCTTCTACCATTATTCTTTATTCTTCATTTCAATCTGTGAATTTTTGTTACAAAGAAACAAAAAGTTGAAATGATACAAAAAATAAAACAAAAAATCGTAGCAGTTAGAAGAAAAAAAACTATGGGACGGTTCAATCAATGACAATGGGGATACATTTCAGAACTTTTTATAACAGGATTAATGTAAAATGTCAGAAAACATGGTTACCCGAATTTGAAAAGGCTTCCGACAAATATTGGCTCAATAATCTCCGTTAAAAGCTACTATAAGCTATAATCTTCCAATTCAGACTTTTATCTTTCCTCCAACCCCAATGCCTGTCAATGAAAAGCAGCTTCGATGAACTTTCGATGGACAATTCCTTTGCACTCAAGCCTGGTACTGCTCCAGGGTCGTGTTACAAAGTCCCCTTTTAAGCAGTATTCATGTAAATGACCTCTCTCACAATAGCCTAAACTTATATCTACCCAGTGCAATCAATTCGTGGAGGACATTTCTTTGTGCGTCAGTTCTATTCAAAAAGAATAATGAAATAAACCGTGACAAATCTAAGTTTGTAATCTTTGAAAATCCTTATACTCTAAAGACTTGACTGAGGACAGTAAACATTTAACTTTCTAATAATAAATTAGCGTCCCAACTGACACAAGGACACCAGAAAGAAAGTGAATAATAACAGGTTGTGTTTGGATACATATGTATTCACCGTTGGGACAATTCGGAATAAAGGGTAAATTTCCTTAAAGAAAATAACAAAAGAATAATAGAAACAATCAACTTCGGACGACAAACAATTGCGATAAGCAAGCATAGCTATCATGAATAGCAATAGCAGATATGGTATATATCACTGTAAACAAAGATCAATATATCACTTTATCTTCAAATGTTTGGATAACAAGACTATACTGGTTTAAGATTAAAGCATGCAAAAAGAAACTGCTAAATCCAACAAATTGAAAACAGTTAAAAGCATGTGCACACAAAGATCACGAAATGAACAGAAGTAACACATGGGTGACAACGGACAATCCGTGGGGTGGTGTATAAGTCATTACCATTTTACCATTTGTAGTATTGGAAGAAATTTTGAGAAGAAGTGTGTTTTTGTAAAGAAAGGATGACTAATAAGAATTGTATGACTAATAAGGATTCTGGAAGGTTCATTAAGAGGGCTTTAGCGTAAAGGGGTTGGCCTATCAAATGCCAATGATACACCAGGGATGAGTCTGGGGTAAAAAACTAGAGCGCCAATGGTGCAGAAGCTCATACCTTTTCGAGCTTAAAAATGTAGGGCCCACAAAACTTTATGGCCCACCAAATTTCAGGCCATTTTTCAGATTCCACCAATTTTGGGCCCATGAGGGATAACCCCCCCCCCCCCCCTCCGTTAGCAGAACCCTGGCCACACCACTGGCTATAATTCCTATTTTCCCCCTTTAAATCCTATTTTACCCACTCTCTCAAACAATACCACTGACCTACCCTATTAAACTTTCTCCCCTCTACCAGAGCAGACCTGAAGCACTCCTTGCCAAAATTTTGGCTGGCTGCCTACATACCTCAGGCTCAAAGACTTCTAAGAATCGGCAAGTGCTGATTGGCTATAGGGCTCTCATGCTTACAGTTCAACAGTTAATAACAACTCCCAGTCCTGCTTTAATTCCACTAACAGCCTCTGCAGAGCTTCACCACAAATGTTAACAAACACTGCAGAGACTGAGCGACAAATTAAAGGAGCTTTGGCAAAAGGTGAAGGCTCAGATTTTTTTAAACAATGGGGATTAATTGTAATTAATTAACTTTTGACCAAAAATTATTAGGCATCACCTTATTCATACACAATCCAACAATCATCAGTTCAACTTTGAATATGATCCATCAAAATCTTGAGGAGATTGAGATATTTGAAAATATTACAAAGAATGACCCCCGATGACCCCCTAAATGACATTTGACCTCAATTTTCCGAACACCCCTCGTAACTCTCATCCCGAGGAACATTGTGACCAAGTTTCATTATAACTGGCCATACACTGTACGAACAGGAGCAATTTGAAAATATAGGGCCGCGGCCCGGGCCACAAAAGACCCCTAGTTGATCTTTGATCTCAAATTCATGAACACCCTGAAGGTAAAACTTCCATAGTACTATCGTGACAAACCCTCAACATTGTACCATGGAATCTGTAGGAGAAGAAGCATTTTGCGTATTTCCACAAAATGGCCCATTACGGCCCACAGGTGACCTTTGACCCCAAATTTCGGACCATCTCTGATGGCCCTATACCCAACGGTCCTTGTGTCCAAGTTTCATGAAATTCCATCAAACACTGTGCGAGTGGGAGCGGTTTTACCAATTGTTGACGGATAGAATGATAGAGTGATAGAGTGATAGACGCTGCACTGTAACAATAGCTCACACCAGCATGCTGGTATGAGCTAAAAATCACGGGACGTAAAACAAAATATCACCAACCCTAGACGGTTTATTGGAATGATGAAATTATTGGAAAGCAAAAGGCTAGTTAATAACATTGTATGTTAGTAGTTTAAATGCATATTCATTTCTTGGAGAAATGGAGGAACACGTACAAGGTATAGCGCAAAAACAGAATTACATATCAAGGAGCTTACAGTTTAGTATAGTTACTCATGAAAACATCGTGCATCCTATAACACTTTCATAGCGTAAACAAATGCATGAGAGTTTCCCATAAAATTAGGTACATTTTCCTTGGTCAATATTTCCATTTTCTTGGTGCTTCTTAATTCTTCCAAGATCTCATTGAAATTTTCGGCGAACCTCTCTGAATGTAACTCTTCTTCCCCTTGGGTAACCTGGAGGTAGCAATGACGGACGGAAAAGACGGTAACACCACCTAAAAACAAAAAACCAACACAAAAAAAGGAAAAGTTGATATGTCGTCTCTCTTAATTCTTCCATGATGCAGACGATAAAGTTCGTTGGATCCAGTAATAACTGTAGTACAGTGTTTATTTTCAGGGCAGGGGTGATGGTGGTATTACCCAGTAAAGTCATCGCGTGTCATGTAGCTGTATGCTATTCGCCCTCGGTTTCGTTAGTAAACCACACTGAAATGGAGCAAAGCTCTGGAGCGATGAAAAATTAATTAATTGAGATGTCCATCATGTGACGGTCTCTCCTCCAGACTCAACCCTGCCGCTATATAATTATTTTCATTGTTCTGTTCTTAACTTTGAATGATATAAGATTAATACACACCAATGTCGGCGCAGAATGTTTCCATATGAATATGAATACATCAGTTTGGTCAGATTTGATATGTTAGCTACATGTAGGTCCAACTTGGATAATTATGAATTAACACTATTACATAAGAAGACTTCGCATTTTAGTGTTTCCTTCATGCGTAATATTGAAAACTATACGATCAAGGTAAGCTGTCTATTCTACACATGTGGAGCTCTTCTGAAAATTGAACTAATAAAACAAGATAACCAGAGTATTCCATGTGGGTAATCGTGGGGGTGGGGTGGGGTGGGGGTGATGGGAATCAAAATGATGAGGCAGAGGACACGTGGTTTGTGTGATCCCACCCTGACCGGAGGATTTATTTCAATACGCTAACAACCAATGTGATGTTCTCACCAGGCTTCACGATCCTGACCCATTCTCGAAACGCAACGGGGCTGATGTGAGCCGGTCCAAGGCATCCAATGCAAACCAGTGCGTCAAACTCATCTGAAGGAATAAATGTATAAATTAATATAAAATATGAACAAGAATGATGTTTAACTTGGGAGAAAAGTTTCACCACAGACAACACCATTGACACTTGGGACACATTTATGGATTCTTCTTCTTTTAATATACTTAACGTAGTATATTTTACGGTGGTTCCGAAGGGACAGGTGAGTTATATACTGTAGACTTAATGTTTTTTATTACGCGACAATCTAGACAGATTTGTAAGCTTTTGTGGAGTTAAATACGACAAATGTCGTATTTTGTCGTGTTGTAATGGTACAGTACACAGTTAGTCTACAACACGTATGTCCCTTTAGGACCACCGTAAGATTATCCATACAAATCCCACACACTTGAAATGAGTAGGCTTATCCCAGCTTAAAACAAAGTATTGGGTATGTATATAACACCATTATCAAAAGTTTATCGCTACATGCTGAGGGAGAAAGAAGGATCAGGAACGACTGAATTACGAATTTACATGTTCAAAAGTATCAGAGATTCAGGTCTAGGTATTGTTTGAAATCGTGCAAAAAGTTCTTTTGAAAGTTGATAGGGTAAAATCAATGAAAAACCAGAATAGGACAAATATGCCACATATTAGTTTATATGTTTTGTCCAAAACTGAAAGATGGTGCTCAATTTAAGAATGTAAGGGAGATCTTGATGGGAATGGAAATAATCTTTCACGAGATATGAACTGAGAACTGAACAAAATTGAGGCAAAGTAATGCTAAAATGATATATTTACATGCTTCTCGTACGGTTGGAAGGTTTTCGGTTGTGCATGCTGCCGTAGTGACAAGTGGGTATGAGTTCACTTCGTTTAATCATTATGGTATCGCTTAAACGGATTATCTGTAGTTTTTGCTCCATGCAAACGAGGTTACAGAGTCCCGATTGGTGCCTATATGCACTTCATTGCTTTTATGATGTCCCACCTGATTCAGCAATCCATATTTCTCGCTTTCATTCCCAAATGTACTTAAAAAAGAGTTCAGTTTCATTTCTGTAACGTTCATGTCTTAATGGTTTTGTGTGATTATTATTATTTATATTCATGAGTTCTGATTTGTGGGACTTGATGATTTGCTGCATGTTCGTCATACAGCTGTAGCTTATCTTGACTATATAAAGTTTGCTGCCCAGCGGAAAGTGTTTGTTGATGAGCTCTATGAAATGTGCCCCAAACTGTACAACCTCTTCCTTTTCTCTGTTCCGTATGCCGCTGTATTCTATGTTATGGGCGGTATTTGAGTTCAGCATAGATGGGTGCGGCTTTCTTTGGTCAAATGATAATTCGGAGATCCTTCTGGCAGTTGCTTGTGGTATGTTCCTTATGACTGTGTTTGAATAGTCAGAGAGTCGGTTTATGTAGGCCGGTTCATGGATCGTTTGCTTTTCTATAGGGCTGGTATGAGCCTGTGTCCATATTCAAAGTTATGTCAAGGACGTTGACTGCCCTCACGCTTGGAAGATCTTTGAGGTCTTTCCTTATTCGGTCAGCTTTGCTGCCTGAGTATGACCTCATGACCGCGAGACCATTGTACTTGTAAAACCCTGCACTGCCTGAGTATGACCTCATGTATGACCTCATGTATGACGTCATGTATGACGTCATGTATGACCTCATGACTGCTAGGCCATTGTCCTTGCAAAACCCTACACTGTTGACGAGCTGTTTCTCAAGTTCATATAGTTTGAACAGCCCAACTAACTCACAAACCTCGGCTCCGTCAAAGGCATGCACCCGTCGAGTTATCAAATTGGTTTGCCGTGTCTCCCTTCTCCCAAGCGATGCCTTTGTGGTCATAAAGGAGTGATCGCATGGCATGCATAATAGTGTTCGGCACTATACGGATGGTGGTATGCTGTTTGAAACATGCTAATCACTTGGTTAAGAGGTTCTTGGTTATATGCAGGATAGAAATCCACGATGTCGAAGACCAGAAGGGTAAGGTTTTTCTTCTCCTGGGGGTTGCTGAACCATTCCAGCACAGCAGTGGTACTTCTCTACTGGTTAACACCGGTTATCGATCTTATATTGCCATTTATACGGTCGAGCATTATCTTGCTCACGCGTCCTATCACTGGTTTCGTTGAGTTAATGACTCTGCATTTGGAGTTGTGTTGGAAATTTTATTTGTGGTCTTTAAGTGAGACGAATGCTTGTTTTGGGCGCCGTTTCGTTGATCCTGTCGCTAATGTCTACTTTTCCAGCTATGTTGATTATATTTTTATTATATGAACTTTGTTCAAGCTTACTTATGGTATTGTAGTCTTGACAAAGTTTTTCAGACTTTGAACTCCACCATTGAAATTCACAAAAATGAGTAGGGTTCTTGTGCTGAAGAAAAGTCCATCCACTTTCGAGTATGCATGGTGTTCATCCAAAATGTACTTTGTTTTAGTTGCAGTTTTGGAAACCTCCGTCGTCACTCATACACCTACACACGCCCGCACATACACGCACACGCACACCATACGCCATCACTATCGCATACATTCCTCTGCTTTCTACCAATGAATCAAACAAGCCTGCAATTTCCATAAAACTGACAACGGAAACGTCACTGCAATGCTTACACTCTGGTTTGTCTCTGTTTGACCTTTTTCAAAAGTTCAGTGAATATTATCCTCACAGTGAATAAACTTGGTGCTTGTATATTATCCTGGATAAACAATATCATATTCAGCCAAGCTTCACTGTCAGAAGCTTCTACGGCTTACTGCCCGTCAAACCTTTGGTCACTAACTGCTTCCTGAGGAAATCCCAAATGCAATTACACGTGGTAGCCGTATAGTAGACAAATGAATAATGCCCATGCAGTAGCTGTATGGTTATGGTGCTTAGCCTGGTATAAGACCAGTTATCACATGCATGAATGTTAACTTCTTAAAAGCAGTTAGAAATTTACGAAAAAATACGTCATAATACAGATTCAGGTAACGATATATACAATGTATGAAGTCTTATCATTTAGCGTGTTAGACACGCCAGCTATTTCAACATGCAGTCGTACGAATACAATGTACGGTAGAAATATAACGAAACTATGAAAAGACTTCAAAGCCATTTAAGATCCTTTGTAAGAAACTTCACCATAACTAACCCTAACCCTAACCCTAACCCCCCCCCCCCCCCAACCAGACCTACATTCAAGTCCTTTAAAAGTGTGTAAATGATAACTTTGGCAGTTCTGGTTTATTCAAATTGTATTTATATGTTTTCAAAATATTCAGCTTTAAATCTCTAGAATGCTCCTTTAAAGATATATGAATTATGACGTCAGTTCCTCTCAGCCTGCCTAAATTTAATGTGAATCGATTTTTTTTTTTATAAATTCTATTTCAACCGAAACATGTTCTTGTTAACTTCCTATGAACAACAGAGCACTATAATGATCCTTTCAAAGAGTAGCAATTTACAAAAAAACATACTCGGCAGAATATATCAAAGTAGAGGTCTGTTAATTATTTGATTTGATTTGATTTGATTTATTTTGTTTTTTCACGTGCAAATATACAATGTGAAAGGAAGTCTTCTATAGCTTAACAATGTAGAAGACTCCCTGAAGAAAGAAAAGAGAAGAAAAAATTAAAAGCCAAATTAAACGTTTCGACAATAAATCAATTATATGATATTTTAATTAATACGATGCAATTATTTCTTTAATATAACATTTTCTAAATGTTCTACAGGATAATTTATTTTTAATAATGTCAGTAATAGAATTCCAGGTTTTTATTGCTCGATTTCTGAGGCTTAACATTCCTGTTGAGGTATTCGTGTTGTGATAATGCGCATGATTTGCGTGTTTTGTGTTGTGGTGATGTATATCCGAATTACTGATTAAATAATTATGAAATGCATTAGGTAAGATTCCATTCCACGCCTTATAAGTGAAGGTGGCAAGATTTACACGTATTATGTCATTAATTTTCAATACATTCAGATCCTTGAATAGAAGGCCGGTGTGATCACGTGGTGCAGCATGCGATATGTGACGGACAGCTTTCTTTTGTAATAAAATAAGTGGCTTAAGATTAGTATCACGTGTGCCAGACCAAATTATCGAGCAATAAGAACTAGAGCACCAATGGTGCAGAAGCTCATACCTTTTCGAGCTTAAAAATGTAGGGCCCACAAAACTTTATGGCCCACCATATTTCAGGCCATTTTTCAGATTCCACCAATTTTGGGCCCATGAGGGATAACCCCCCCCCCTCCCTCCGTTAGCAGAACCCTGGCCACACCACTGGCTATAATTTCTATTTTCCCCCTTTAAATCCTATTTTACCCACTCTCTCAAACAATACCACTAACCTACCCTATTAAACTTTCTCCCCTCTACCAGAGCAGACCTGAAGCACTCCTTGCCAAAATTTTGGCTGGCTGCCTACATACCTCAGGCTCAAAGACTTCTAAGAATCGGCAAGTGCTGATTGGCTATAGGGCTCTCACGCTTACAGTTCAACAGTTAATAACAACTCCCAGTCCTGCTTTAATTCCACTAACAGCCTCTGCAGAGCTTAACCACAAATGTTAACAAACACTGCAGAGAATGGGAGACAAATTAAAGGAGCTTTGGCAAAAGGTGAAGGCTCAGATTTTTTTAAACAATGGGGATTAATTGTAATTAATTAACTTTTGACCAAAAATTATTAGGCATCACCTAATTCATACACAATCCAACAATCATCAGTTCAACTTTGAATATGATCCATCAAAATCTTGAGGAGATTGAGATATTTGAAAATATTACAAAGAATGACCCCTGATGACCCCCTAAATGACATTTGACCTCAATTTTCCGAACACCCCTCATAACTCTCATCCCGAGGAACATTGTGACCAAGTTTCATTTTAACTGGCCATACACTGTACGAACAGGAGCAATTTGAAAATATAGGGCCGCGGCCCGGGCCACAAAAGACCCATAGTTGATCTTTGATCTCAAATTCATGAACACCCTGAAGGTAAAACTTCCATAGTACTATCGTGACAAACCCTCAACATTGTACCATGGAATCTGTAGGAGAAGAAGCATTTTGCGTATTTCCACAAAATGGCCCATTACGGCCCACAGGTGACCTTTGACCCCAAATTTCGGACCATCTCTGATGACCCTATACCCAATGGTCCTTGTGTCCAAGTTTCATGAAATTCCATCAAACACTGTGCGAGTGGAAGCGGTTTTACCAATTGTTGACGGATAGAGTGATAGAGTGATAGACGCTGCACTGTAACAATAGCTCACACCAGCATGCTGGTATGAGCTAAAAATGTGGGACCACTAAAGTTTGATAAAGGGTCTTTAATATGTGTTGTGGCAGGTAGTGTTTCAATTTTGATAAAATTCCTATATTCTTTGCAACTTTCCTGCACACTATGGAAATATGATCACTCCATGAAAGTTTATGATCAATATGTACACCTAAAAATTTATTAGAAAATACTTGTTTGAGAGTTTTACCTCCCATAAAAATATCTTTATCCCAGCTGAAATTTCGGGATGTATTAAAAACAATATAATTCGTTTTGCCAATGTTAAGCGATAGCTTATTAGAGGCAAACCAGTCATTAAATTTATTTAATTCAGAAGACACTTTAATATGAAATTAATTTTCATTTTCATTTGATTCGAAAAAATATTTGTGTCGTCGGCAAATAACGTAATGTTTGCGATTTCTGAAACGTGGCAGATGTCATTGACATATATAATAAACAGTAAAGATCCTAGAATTGAGCCTTGTGGAACACCACATTGAATTTCTGCAAGATGAGAATAAGTGTTTTTGTAAGAGATATATTGATGCCGATTAGATATATAACTATATCGATCCAGTTCAGCGTCGTTCCTCTGATGCCATAATGTTGTAATTTACTAAGTAGAATGGTATGATCAATAGTGTCGAACGCTTTGGAAAGATCTAGGAACACACCCAAGCAAGATCTATTATTCATTCATACTTAGTAAAGATTCCTAAATCCTATTGGTCCATTCAGGTCAGCTGACCGTGGTTAATCCTGTGAGTAACGCACGGTAAAATTACGAGGCATCACTTTAATAAATCTTTGGTTATATGTAACCAAAACTGTTCTGTTTTATGATTTTCCCCCCACACAAATGGTAGTGTATGAATGAACGGGGTTAATCAACGGTCTAGCGTGCGTTACTCACATGATTAATGCACTCCGGGTGTTAATGCTATCGCTGGATGCACTCGGGCTCCGCCCTCGTGCATCGCTTGCATTATCCCCCGATCGTGCATTAATCCTGTGAGTAACGCACGCTAGACCGTTGATTAACCCCCTTATTATCAAGACTGCTGTACAATGTGTCAACGGCATCTGCCAGTGCAAGTTCAGTAGAATGATATGGTCGAAAGCCATATTGTTGGTTGCATAGAATGTCATATTTGTTAAGAAAATTAAAAATTCGATTAAACATAAGTCTTTCAATGATTTTCGAGAAACATGAAAGCAATGAAATGGGTCTATAGTTTTCGTATAAATCCGCGTCGCCCTTTTTAAAAATCGGAATAACCTTTGCAATTTTCAACGAATCTGGAAAGGTTCCAGTATTAAAAGATAAGTTACAAATATGAGTCAAAGGCTTAGTAATTAAAGGAATAATGTGTTTAATGATACCTGGCTTAAAATCATCATATCCTGCTGCTTTATTAGGTTTTAGACAAGCAGTCGCAACGTTAAGGAGTTCCTCCTCACATACAGGAAATGTAAAAATCGAATTGTTGTTACTAGTTTTATGCATAAACTCATTATGCGTCCCTTTGCTCGTAATCTTGTCTGCCAATGAAGGACCAAGATTGATAAAGAAGTTATTGAAGTCGTTTGCAATATCGATGTCATTGGTACAGTAATCTCTTGATCGCCATTTTTGAAAGAAGCAGGATAAGTTGATTTTTTGCGGTCATTATGAAGAATTTCATTAATGATATTCCAGGTATTCTTCGAATTATTTCTAGCATCATAAAACTTGTTATTAAAATATAATCTTTTAGAGAATCTAATAACATGATTAAGCTTATTACGATAGGTATTATAAGAATTAGGTCTTTATATTACTTTCTGTCGAATTTTTAATGTAACGTTTGAACAATTTATTTTTCCTTTGAATAGAGGTTAGTATACCCTTTGTGATCCAAGGATGTTTCTTTTTACCTCTCTTAGTTATTTTACGGTATGGAAAGCAATCATTATAAGTTGAATCTACAATATTGTAAAATGTATCATACGCAACATTGACGTCATGTTTATCGAGGACATCGTCCCATTCGTTTTCTTTGATGCTTGATACAAATCGTCTTATATTATTGGTAGTACAATTTCTAGCGTGAATAGGGCTCTTTGGTATATATTTTCTTGCGGGAACTTTGATAAAAATGGGTAAATGATCACTAAGATCAGTAGTCAGAATTCCTGATGTACAGTAATGGTAGAGGTAACATTGGTGATGATATTATCAATTAAGGTGGCCGAAGTACTACTAATACGGGTGGGCTTGCTAATTGTTGGTGTGAATCCATATGCGTAAATAGTGTTTAAGAAACTAGCGGATTTGTGTTTGTTGGTTAGATCGATATTATAGTCTCCCATGATATAGGATTTAAATTTGGTATGCGTTATGACGTTAAGAATACATTATGATTATAATGTTAAGAATACATTATGATTATATGATTATAATGTTAAGAATACATCTGATTATGATCAGAGTTGACTATTAATTAGTAGAAAACAAAAGCTTATCATAAATACATTCTATCGAACAAGACGGTGAACGAATGAAATGTTTCTTCCTTACTGTCAATGAACGGCATGCGCTCCTTTCCAACTTGATCACAAACAAGTTTTTGGTATATCCCTTTCTTCTCAGCAATGTCTAGACTCTTCTGCGATATATCCACCGCATACAGATTTGTGAAGCCAGCATCTTTCAACTACAACGTGGAAAACATAACTGAATAAGTAGGGAATCCATGTGGATGCAGATCTCGTCGCAAATTTGACAAATGACCATGCTATGCCGCCATCACTTAGACTCCGACTCAAGTTTCAAGTACATGGGCCTTGAATATATTACGATCCTCATGACCTCAAGACGCTTTCATTACTATTTTTTTTTTTTTTCATTCCTTCAAACGATTCATGCAAAAGTCATTCTATTCTTATTGCAGCTATTTCTGTCGTTTGACCTTTTCATGATAGCCAAAAGAACAGGTGTTATTTATTTGGGGTTTTTTTTTTTTTCATTTCCAGCAATATTGTGAAGTAATCAAATTTAGCCCCCGGGGTGTGCTTTTAGAATTTTACTTGAAAGAAGATAACCACAATGGTACTTGCACAAGTCAGACACAGTTTGACACAGTTTGACTTTCTATAATCGAGTGACCATTCAATCAATGCACGGTATAGACATGTATGATCGGGTATTATATGGCTTGCATATACTGTACATATACACGCCATCACGATTGCAAAGATAACATACAAGCTGTACATATACATTCGGCATCGTAACCAAAAACACCAACATTTTTAGATATTGGGATATATTAATATTAAGATCTCATATCTCAATATGTCAATATCTTAATGTACATGATATTGGGATATTCAGATCGTGTATCTCATTATTTCAATACATTAATGTACAGATATTGAGATCTCATATCTAAATATTCCAATATCTAAAGGGATTCAGATATTCAGATATTATATCTCATTATTTCAATATATTGATGTACTACAGATATTAGGATATTAAGATATCGTATCTAAATATTACAATATTTTAATATGCAGATATTAGGATATTAAGATATCGTATCGTCATATTTCAATATATTGGTGACATTCAGATATTCAGATATTATTACGATATTAAGATCTCATATCTCAATATGTCAATATATTAATGTATATTGACATATTGAGATGTGACATAGTATAGAAACAGATACATGCATGGATATTAATGTGTTTAAATATTATGATCTCATAAACATGTACTTATTATGTAGTCACATCACCATACCAAGTATGAACTATATCAGACAGAGGGTTGAAGAGATATTGCCATTTTAAGACTTTTATGTTAAGGCCCACCCAAACATGAATATGCATGATATGGGAGCCAAGAGCAAAAGGGCTCTAATCTACGTTTCATGAAGCATCAACCTACCAAGCATGACATCGACTCATCTTGTGGTTGATGACATTCCGTACTGAAAGATATGCATGATTGGCTCTAATTAGAGCACACTGTAGCTAGGAAAGTTTTGTGATTACGTAATCGACCCGCCACGGTCGTATATCGACCTCAGGCTCTACAATTTGCCTGCATAGCTTCTTAACACCATTAGACTCTTTGTGTAAACACTGTGTGGAAATATGTTAATGAATATCTACAGTGTAGTTAATCATACAGCGTTCACGCAAAGACCCTCATACCCTCATTTTCCGAGCTATAGTTGGGGTCTATACAGCAGACCTTTTAAACCTGGCCGTCACATCCACACATATACATACACACACGCACACACACACGCCAGCAAGATCGCAAACCAAAATGGAGATACCATGACCAGGGAGTTGCTACAGGGAGTTGCTATAGGGAGTTACTACAGTACAGGGAGTTGCTATACAGGCCCTGCTCTGACGTTATGTTTTAAACATGATTGAAACTACATAGCTCACCGCTTCTCCGACTAAACCAGTCCCAGATCCACAGTCCAGTACTCTGATATCTTTACTGTCGCTGCACTCAGCCAGGATAGAAGCCACTTGATTTGGTCCTTTGTATGTTAGTTTTTCAAGGTCCTGCAAAATTACATATTTCATATTTTGTATCACAAGTTAGCGAGTAAGTCATAAACGGGTATCATATTATCTTTGAGTAGTTGAAATATGCATGCATGTGATAAAAAAACTTCACGAAACACTGGCAAACTGGAATGAAATCTCTAATAATGTTTTAAGAGGATGACCTTGGGCAGAATTTCTATCTATGATATATCGTTAATCTAAGTTAGTCAAATTGACTAATTAAAATTAGTCCTGCACAGTGCTTCGTTCGCCTAATTAAAATTAGTCAAATGACTAACCAGCAAAGATTAGTCGTATGACTAATATGCTAAACTAGTCAAGTAATATAGTCCAAGAGAAAGTTCTGTTTGGCTGCTATACTGTAGCATCGTTTCTATAGCCATTGAAGTTTTTCACTATATTTACCTTGAAAATATGCTAAATCTCTGAAATTCTCATTATGTAAGGCTAAAATGACGGTATCGTCTTATACTCTACTACACAATACTATACGCCTTTAAATGTTCATTTGAATATCTCGCCCTTGAGTAAGAATGTCGTTCATTTTTAGCCACTGCTAACTTCTTAGCCTTTCAAGGTTATTAGTCTGGAGCATTAGTCTGCGTGTTACGTAATCAATTTACAAAGCCTATAACAAAGGGAACGAGCGTGGAAAAGGTTACTTACACAGCTCAGATTTTCCGCGATCTACGGCGAGAGCCTATTAATATGCCCGGCCGATACAGGTAAACTGTTATATGGCAGTGGTATTATAGGGTGCATTTTCAAATGTAATATTTATATCATTGTTTTACACACTTATAGGTAGGGCCTACCTCAACGACAACTGTTCATATAAACGGCAGAACAGCCTTTGATAGCATTCAACGGCAAAATTCATAGCGTATTGTAAACATTTCATTTGAGGGAATTCAAGTAATATTCAGTCTAACATAAGTCATGTATCCATCAACATGAAATGTTTCGAAAGACAGAAAATTCTATGGAGATTGCAGTTAACTTAATTTTCCAATTTGAAGTGCCCA
The DNA here is from genome assembly GCF_037975245.1 of Apostichopus japonicus. NCBI lineage: Eukaryota > Metazoa > Echinodermata > Holothuroidea > Aspidochirotida > Stichopodidae > Apostichopus > Apostichopus japonicus. The sequence continues at coordinate 19,381,013 of NC_092563.1, read as the reverse complement.
TCAGTTGATATGGTGGTAGGGATTACAAAGAAAAGGAAGGGGTGGTGAAGGGGGGGGGTGTCAAATAATAGTATGGATCACATCTTGTTTTCACCGAGCCTGGTACTAGTATAGCATGAACAATCTCTTAATTTAATGTTTCGGTCTTTCGCATTGTAATTGTATGTATATGTATGTATGTATATGTGATCTTCCCGCAAGCAGGAACTCGCGAAAGAAGCCATGGAGGCTTTAAGACTCGCAAGCTGACCGAAGCCAATCTCTCGGCCCACATCCATTTAACGTCCATGTCGGGAGGTTGTTATTGAACAACACCCTTGCTAGACGACACACATTAACATTGCTGTCGGCGGGGAATCGAACCGGGGATCTCATGACTGGGAGACGCCGGCGTTAACCACTAGGCTATACACTCCGCCTAGTGGAGTGGAAACCAAGTGGAAACCAAGTGGAAACCTTGTGGAAACCAAGATCGAGAGACTATGCCAAAAACAAGACAACAGTCTGTGAAAACTATGCATTTGTCTATACAGATAAACGTAAACAAATTAGATTACCACAATACCAGGCTAATCAAATGAGGTTCAGCGACGTTATCGTTGCAACTTCTGTTAAGCTAAAAGAGAGATTAACAAATTGAAAGCCATGATATACAGGCCTACCGCCCCACCCTAACCCCTTACTCCGAAAGGAACAGGATCTCTCTTTTAGTTGTTTGGACATTTGTTCACAATCAGGATCTCTATGCGGTAGCATAAAGGTATATGCTGTATTGGCCCGAAATATGCTAGATATTCAAATATGGTCACCAGCTTTGGTCAAAATTCTGAAACTGGTTTTATTACACTAACCTTGTATTTGTATATTTATTTGTTTCATCACAATTTACAGTGTGACGGGAAGTCTCCTATAAAGCCTGTAAGGCTTAACAAAGTAGGAGACTCCCCAAAAAGAAAAAAGAAAGAAAAACTTAAAAATAGAAAAAGAAAAGTTAATAGTAGCATCTATACAATGATGAAATAATCGAATCGATGTCGGATGAATAACTATCTAGGATAACCTTCGAGGATATTTTCCTCACTGGGACATTCAGTCAACTTCTAGCAATTATAACGTGCTGTATAATTTGGGGTCTATATTGACTACCTTTAAAGAACAAACTTATTGAAATATCATGTGCAAGATCTTTGAAATAAGTGCGAAAACAATAATCTCAAATCTCTGCATGTACTTTACCTCATCATAGGATGTTGTCCAGTCGTCATATAATCGAGCTATATCCTGGCTTTGATCATCTTTGTCTTGCTTGATTAGTCCAGAAACAGAGTGTAAATAGTTCGATTTCTGAACCTCTCTATCACAGGTCGTCGCCATTATGTTTTATCCGTATTCAATACCACAAAGTCTAGCACGTGTACCGCTGTCTCCGGTGCAACCTGAACAATACGCGATCACCGGTGCTGCTTCAATCTTGTTTGACCCTTCATATTTGCTGGCCAAAGCAATTATTTTGTGTGCACCGAACAGACACAACGACAAAATCGGTCACAGCTGTTAGCTTAGCCTTCCAGGGAACTGATGGCCTTGTAGCGGATTTTAATCCTTAGCGTAAATTGAAAGTGCGCCCTCTTTTCCGTTGTATTTCGCGATTTATCAAAGTCAAGACACGTACGGATTCAGGGATACATTGGTTTCGCTAAAACAAAAGAGAAGATTAGTTTTTGTTTGGAGAGGTCAGTTTTTGATGATAGTTGTAAACCTATGTATGTAGTCATGCAGGCGGATGGGTGTGTGTGTGTGCAGGGAGTTGTTATGGAACAACTCCCTGGTGTGTGACGCCTTGCTTGTAAACACGATATCTCAAGAAGGGAAGCTTGGAACAATCTCGTATTTCGTGTGCAGGAGTATCACATTGAGTAAAAGGAGCCTATTGTTTTCAGAGGAGATTAAAGGTCATTTGGGCACACCAGGGGTCAAATTATGAAAACCTTTTAAACATGATATCTCAAGATGCATGGGAAGCTTGGACTAATTTCATATTTCGTGTGAAGGAGTACGTACCACATTGAGTACAGCGAAAACATATAGCGAAAACATCATACAATTTATTACAGGGAACGGTTTAAGCTAAGTACGTAACAGACTACGTAATGTGTTTTAAAGGCATTTATATATATGTTTAGTTCATGTATTAATTTCTCAACCAATTAAAACAGTTATTAAACATCGATATCACGACGGCATGGTTATGCGCAGGCAACCCATACACAGTAGAGAATATTTCTAGCGGCCCGGTATGTACTACTAAATATAAACATTGGTCATCCCCATCTGAGTAGGGTACAATTGGGTTCGTTTACACAAAAAACGAATTAAACTCTTTATCGGACTAGTGGTCTAGTTCGCAGCTATGGGGCTAGCGTTTTAGAAGTGAGTCAAACACTATTTTGCTTATTGATTACCTCTACACCTAAAGCCTAAAGACTTACTACCTCGGATTGATTAACCCGACCTGACCTAACACTTGTATTTTAGCAGGGTTGTTTCTTACTCACGATTATGGAAGGCTACAGAGGACATAATTCGCCAGGTAATGTGGACATTGATTTGACTAATTGTCGACGTTTATCCGATTCAGTGTCGACATTAAATCGATATAATGTCCGCATTAAACATTATCCAATCAGAGGGCATTTTTATATTTCTGTATGCATAATCCTATTTAATGAGGACATTTATCATATGTATGAAGACATTAAATAAAATATATGAGGACTTATATATTCGATTAAAAACGAATTATATATATATATATATATATATATATATATATATATATATATATATATATATATATAGGAATAACGGAAAAACTGTTAAACAACTATGCTGCATTTAGAGAAAGGCTGGGATACAATAATTAAATTAAATTAGGTGAGTGATTGGAAGTAAATGAGCCAATGTTTGGTTTTTGCAGAGCTTTCGAGCAAAACTAGCTCTTCTTCAGTGCATGATCACCGAAAGTGACAAGGAGTAGCAGGAATTAAAACTATTTTATAGAGAAGATTGTCGGCATGGTTGTAAAGTCAAAGCGACTTACTAATTTTTGCTGAATTGAGCAGAAGTTTTAGAAATTCGGATTATTTTAATCCGCGTCGGATTATTTTAATCCGATTCCGTCGTAATTGCAAAGGAATTGTTTTGGTTTATCTGGGACGGCAAATCGTTTCTGATGTTTAAACCGAATGGTGCCGTGGTCTTTAGGTTTAGTTCACAGAAATTTTCTTTTCCTTCCCTAGATTTATCTGTCCAAGAATCGTTCTGGTCAATGGCAATAACACGCAAATTCGCAATTCGCAATTGGTTGATCTTTTTTGTTTTGATCGCCGATCTATATGTTGTGTCATTCTCATTCTAAGAGTTTTTTTTTTGACTCTCCAATGTACTATTGTAAGTTACAAATATTGCAGTAGATGAGGTAAATGACATTTTTGGATAGGCAGTTGATTTTGTGCCGAATTTGGAACGTGCGTTTGGTTTGGTTGCTCTGAAAGGCCCCGGTCGAATCGACAAGTAAGCACGTTTTACAATTTTGTGTACAGGGCGATGATCCTGTAGTTTCTGTTTTGCTTTCCCCTAATGGGGTGTCATCCCGAAAGGATGCCCGAACTAAGATATCCCGTAGGTTGCTGGGTCTATTAAAAGCGATGAGGTAATTCTGGGAAAACTGATATATATATATATATATATATATATATATATATATATATATATATATATATATATATATATATATATATATATATATATATATATATATATATATATATATATATATATAATTGAAAACGTAATGAGAAGGAAAATCCAGAACAGTGAAAAAACTTCCAGCCTCCACCGGGATTCGAACCCGGGCCTCCCGCTGTGTACGCAGACGCCCTAACCAACTAGGGGATCGATGGTGGTGTCTAACACTTCTCATTCGAAACAAGGTCAGATTACCGGCATTAGACGTTTCTTTTTGCGCGAGTCTTCACACCCTCTAAACAGAGACGAGTGGGCGTGGTGTACGAGAGAGGGAGGTGTACGAGAGGGGAGGTGTATACGAGAGGGGAGGTGTACGAGAGGGGGAGGTGTAGAGAGGGTAAGGTTTAGAGAGGGGAGGTGTACGAGGGGGAGATGTGTACGAGAGGGGGAGGTGTACCAGAGGTCAAGTGCTGTAAACATGATATCTCATGATAGGTGGTAGAGGTGAAAGGTCATCTGAGGTCACCAAACGTCAAACAATGAAAACCTTGTAAAGAGGATACCTCTAGACAAGAGGCATGGCTACTTCTCATACTTCTTATGTGGATGTGTTATATTGACTAAAAGACCTCCGTTGGTTTTCGGGAGGTTAAAGGTCATCTGCGGTCACCAGAGGTCAAATATTGAAAACCTTGTAAACACGACTTGTATTTATCATGCCATAATGTAAGTGTACATCAAAATGGTGGTTCAGCATTTTTATTGTATCAGAACTACTTCTTGTAAACAAGCAGAAGTCTAGTGTAATGAAGTCATCGAATCCTCAATGAAGTTTGAAATCGGGTTTATTTTCATTTGCAAACAATATTTTATTATTTTTTTCTGTGATTGTGGTGCACAATATTAGCAGAAGGAGCAATTACATGGGTCGAAAATGGTCGCACAGGGCGTAAAATGCTAACACACTTGTGTGTCTGTTTCATACCAGACCAGAGCGTTTGGCTGGCATTACGTCATTGCCTGCTGCTTCTGCCTGGTTATCATTATCGTCAGATTCGTGCGTTTCTGGCTCAAACATATAGGGTTGTATATCTCCCTGGGATGGAATCTGAATCCTCAACCCTTTCTCCTTCAGACAGTGGAATTTCCATCAGATGCTGAGCCGTCTGTCTCAATCTCGAGAGGAAAATAAGGCACTGCCATGGCTGTCTAATTTCGTGTTGTGTGTTTCAAGGCTGCGCAGAAGTGTTATTTTTTGGACTGATCTGCGCTGCAGTAATGTACGCCTTCAAATTTGCATATACGGACGGACAATGCACTCAATGACACAAACATTGTCTTCGAATACCGCGAAATTTCGAATTGATGGATTTTAGCAAACGGAAACCTTCATGAACGACTCAGCTAGGATTGGCCTTAGGTGTATAAAATATGACTAGATTTTCGTTATTAAGTGTCGCCTGACCTTTATATATTACAGTGAGCCTGGTTTTTCGCAACAACGGATGATTTACGTCAAAACCAACCTGCCGTGCCACACGATATTATTTTCTGTCTGTCTTTCTTTCTCAGTTGCTGATTTAATAGAATTCTTAACTTTTAAAGAACCTTCGCCACTAGTGCGAGACCTGCGCAATCTTTTAAATAACCAGGAAAATAGATTTTAGACAACTGCCATCTTTTGCCTTCATCAAGTTCCTCGACAACGGTGTCAAATTCATTCTTGTAATAATCGTAAAAGTATTCTTCTTCACCCTCCAAAAGCTCAACATAAGCTCGTCGCATCACCAGCGCTATGATACCTCCTGTAAGACATGTAAAAACAAATTAACAAATCTCAAGTCGTCACTTGCACTCTCGTCTCTGTACGATAGCCTACATGTTTGTTCAAGGGCGTAGGAACCGGGGGGCTGGGGGGGGCGCCAGCCCCCCCCCCAGTGAAAAATGTGGAGGGGCGGAAGTATCATTCCGCCCCCCCCCCCCCCGCTTCGCAAGTCAGAAAACCCCTTTTTCATTTCCAAATGAGAAAAAAATCTCATTTGGAGCACCAAATTGCATCTAAGGCCTGGTGAAAATACAAAATTAAGTTTACAAAATGGAGTGGGTGTTGAAGTGTGCTATATTGCACCACATTGCATCTGAGGCTACCTGGAAATGCAAAAAATACCCCCTCCCCTTAGACCCCTCCCCCAGGCAGGCCATCAGTCTTCAGCCCCCCCCCACTCAAAAGTACCTTCCTACGCCACTGTGTTTGTTATTACCATAGGCCTACATATGCTAGGCTGTAAATGATGATGATGATGATGATGATGATGATGATGATGATGATGATGATGATGATGATGATGATGATGATGATGATGATGATGATGATGATGATGATGATGATGATGATGATGATGATGATGATGATGATGATGATGATGATGATGATGATGATGATGACGACGACGACGATGATGATGATGATGATGACGATGACGATGACGATGACGGTGACGATGACGATGACGATGACGATGACGATGACGACGATGACGACGATGACGACGACGACGACGACGATGACGATGACGATGACGATGACGATGACGATGACGATGACGATGATGATGATGATGATTATGTAAATGATGATGATGATGTAAATGATGGTGATGACGACGACGACGACGACGATGATGATGTTAATGTAAATGTAAATGTAAATGATGATGATTATTATTATCATTATTATTATTATCATCATTATTAAGCACTTCAGTAAAAGAACATGCTGCCCCCAAATTAGTGCATGCAAGGAAATCGTCGTCATCAAGACTAACGAACTGATTTCGGTCTTTTACGCAAAATATACAACTGAAACAAATAACGTGCATGCTCTTTCTTCTATTATTATTTACCTGGCTTTACCACTCTAACCCATTCTCTGAAGCAGCTTGGGCTCATGTGGCTTGGAACCATACAGCCGGAGCAGACCAGACCATCGAATTCATCTTGTAGAAAGAGAAATGTTTTAATAGCAACTGGGATTTTTAAGGTCTCGGGGGGGGGCGGTGGGGTGGGCACCCCAACACTGAAGGGGGGTGGGCACTCCAACACTGAAAATCTCTGATGATGCAACTGGGATTTTATTTTGATGACCGTGGTGAGCTTACGAAGGTCTGTTATATTCCATACATATAATGCATGTTAATGGAGCAATCTTGAAATATGATTTTGAATATTTACGAAATCAAACTACCAACTTGTTCATTGCAATTTGCAACGAGTTACTTTTTTTTAGGGAAGTCACTCTTGTGCTTATAAACCAAACATCTTGATCCACTCTCAACACCCCCCTAACCCCCCGCCCCTCCCCGTCGACCCCGGTATACAGTGATGCTGTATAGCGTGGGTACTCATGATATCCAGAATAGTATACGTTAAGTACGATGGAAATGAGTGTTTTTGTTGTAAACTAACTTACCATCATTAAACGGCATATTCTCCTTTCCGACTTGAGCACAAACTAGCTTTTTATAAAGGCCTTTCTGGGCAGCTACATCGAGACTCTTCTGTGAAATGTCCAACCCACTGATATTAGTGAATCCAAGCGCGTGGAGCTGAGTAACAGAAACAGAAGAACATTTAAAAATAACTGGTTACAAGGACCAGCTACAAGATAGAAGACAAACATAGATCTTTGAGGTGTTGACTGTTTAATAGCTTTCCTTGTCTATTCAATCGCAAAATAATACTTCAAACATACAAACGTTTGTCCAACTAGAGAACCAAGAGAAATTAAAAAGGTAAGAATAGCTATTACTATATTATATTCCATAATCCAGAAGAAGATAAATAAAGTGAATTGTTACAGTAGAATATAGAACAGCATTCAAAAATGTAACAAAAACAACGACAACATAAAGAGAGAAGAAATATTAAGGCATAAATAACCAACATATCATGTAAGGTACTATACCTTTTCACCTACTAAACCAGTTCCAGCACCGCAGTCAAGTATGGAGGCGTCCTTTATTGGACAATGGTCAGCAAACACAGCGCTGACTTTGGACGGACCAATGTACTTATGGTTGTTGATAAGGTCCTGTGTAAGAATGGTATGATTTTAGAGTAAAAGCCATATCAAGGCAAAGAAAGGACAATCTTCTTCCTTTTTTTCCCTCGAAATTATATATAAACGGTATTATACTGACACGGTTTCAAGTTGTGTCTGTTGAGCCGCAATACTTGGTAGCATGCAGAAGATCCTGTTTGGGATCGAAACGTCAAACCCCAAACCTTTACACATATATACTGCAGGCTTTTGGAGTAGATAAGCAGGTTTTCTCTATATTGTAAGTTTTGCATGTCTGCTGTATAGACTACAACTATATGGCGGGCCATCAGTCTCAAATCGTGGGGAATCGACATATACCGATTTAAATCGACATTTACCAATTTCCTTCGACTTATACCAGTTTCTAGCGCTTAAATTGCCTTCTACCGATTTAAATCGACATATACCAGTTTAATTATATGTATCATCGATTTAAATCGCCATATACCAGTTTAATTCGACATATCATATGATTAAAATCGACATATACCAATTTAAATCGATGATAAGTAAAATAAATCGCTATATGTCAATTTAAATCGACATATATATACCAGTTTAAATCGATGATATGTCGAATTAAATCGGTATATGTCACTGTAAATCGACACATACCGATCTAAATCGACATATACCAATTTAAATCGATGTTATGTAAAATAAATCGCTATATGTCAATTTAAATCGACGTATACCAGTTTAAATCGATGATATGTCGAATTAAGTCGGTAGAAGTCAATTTCCGTGGACTTATACAAGTTTCTAGCAACTCAAATTGACATATACCTATTCAAATCGACATATCATCGGTTTAGCTCATTAACATATTCCAAATCCCGATTTCGGTGATGATTGACATGTGGAATTACATCACGTGTAGTCCCTGTTCGTGTCGCTACAAAATGCAGACAGTAATGAAACGTGATACCTTGTTATCTTTAGGTCTAGCTGGACCTGAGATGTCCATCGCTGTACCGTTTGTATACACTGTGCTGTGGGTATTGACCGTAGCTGTATGTATTGACTGTACACTAGTGTCTAATTACCGACGGTATAGCAAGCTGTGTGTGTATTTTCTGGGATCGATGGTGGTGTCTAACACTTCTGTTACACCTCATTCGAAACTAGGTCAGATTACCGGCATTAGACGTTTCATTTTGCGCGAGTCTTCACACCCTTTAAGTGTATATAGGCCTATACTCTATACATGATATTAGCAAGTCAATCTGTGAACGGAATTGAATATCAGTATGTATAGGCCTAGTTGGTCAAGAGTTATCGTTATTCATTCCGAAATAGATATATTCAAACCAAGTGTATGGCAGTGGAACGAGGTTTAATTATTCCAGGCCTACATTTATTTGAATTCATTACAAAATACCTTGATATACTATATATTTGCACGTAACAAATATTGATAATGTATGACGCGTCTATACCTTATGACATGTAGGAAAGACTCATTCCATAGGCCTACAGTTTCGTTTGTCATGGAAGCAATTAAATATGCCCCCACCCTCCTCCCCGCACTCTTCGCCACAATGTACTTACCTTGTCATACGAGGGCACCCAGCTGTCATACAGTTCTTTGATGGTATCCGAACCAACTTGTTGAGAATTCTTCACATGACTGTAGAGATTCTTCAATGTAGGTTCCGTACTCTGAGCGGCTTTTTCCTCTGTCATTTTGTCTATGTTTGCCTATGTTGTTATTTCTAGTCCACAGATTTATCTCAACTCCCTGTTGATATGTCTTTACATCAATGACTAGTGTAACGTGGATATCATTGGCATATTTGACTAGACTGACTTTGTTGTTGTGTAACTGCTTTGCACTATGGACAAGTCTTGCAGATTTTCCAACGATAATCACCGCTGTAGTATACATAGCAACGGCACGAATCATGAAAGGAGTTCATGATACACTCTACTCCACAATGCATTTGCCTAATCATAGTCCATCGGGGCAGGCTTGAATTCATGGGCGGCGATCCGTACTTCCGAGTGGGGGGATATGACCTTGTTGACTATCTAAGCGTAGCGCCACCATTGGTTGGCGCGAAGCGTACAAGAAAATTTTGGGATTTACAAACCCTCTAGTTGGCCGGAAACGGCACTTGCCGAGGTTTCCAAGCGGCATATACCCAACTTTAAAATAGGGATATCATGTCCGAAATATCTCATAATCAGGATCCAAAATACTTTTATTTTAATTTCGGGTGTTATTTTGGGAAAATTGCCCTGTCAATCTTGTTTCAGGCGCAACGTTAGAATGTTCGAGAGCTCTTTTATATTATTCGATGAAGAAAATGGCCTCATGCAGGCTATTATAGGTCTATACACATGCAATACACAATTACACATAGTTACATTCCTAGGTACCGATTGCTAGGGCATCCAGGTGAAACGTGTATTAAGCATTACCCTGGTAACATGAGATTCTCAGCTGTTCGAAGGAACATGTATACGTGTGTAGGCGAACTATAGGGCCTATATGAATACTATGAGGGTGTATATATGTAGGCCTACTATATCAATACCGTGGGCGCAATAATACATTTTGTTGTTATAGGACCAATGGAGCCTACAGTCAACTATTCTTACTTTATAAAGACGGTTTATTTGAAAAGATCGCACTGCGTTTATGGTATAGGAGAGAAATGGAGCTAAAAAAGAGCCGTACATTCACGATGATGCATAAATGAAGGCATGAAAATATTCTTATCCCTGGCATTTGGTGGGGGGATATGGTGTATTACATCCCCTCCACCCATTTTCATGGGGGGATATATCACCCCATCCCCCCCCCCCCCAGGATCGCCGCCCATGGGCTTGATATCGTTCACTGTCGTTGAACATATTTAGTACCAAGGTTTGACCACATATTCTGGTGTGTTTTCATATGCTAATATCAATTCTCGATGTTGGATGGTTCGGGAAATGTTATTTTAAGAGTAAACAGCAGTTTAAGACGGACTCATTTAGTCCGCTTTGAGTTGTTGACTTCTCCCGTCGCAGCAATTTTTCAGTAAAGAGCTAATCAAAATCCTTTTTGTGTATCATGCTACACTCTACTCCACAATGTACTTTCCTTATCATTATATAGCCAATTACGTATTACTGAGTGTTGGAAATAACTTTGCTCCGGTTGAACTACTTCACAGTTGTATACGTTCTGCTTTACTGATGCAGGCATCTGAAAGGCATGCAATGCGATACAAAACATCGTACCAGCATAAACACATAAACAATACGACAATCTCTGATTGCTACCAGGGGCGTCAATACGTAGTCACATGTAGCCTAGGGGGTGAGGGACAGAAATTATACAAACAAACAAAAAAGCACACATACATACGCACATAAATACGCACATACACCATACAAACACACATGAATACATATATATATATATATCAATATATATATATATATCAATATATATAAATATATATATATATATTGATATATATATATATATATATATATTTCAATAGACGCAACTTCAAAACAAAAGATTAATTGAGCATGTGATCCCAAACTAGTAAGTAACTTTCCCAACATTTCGGCCCATACAGCCGGTATCAAGTTCTCGGTTAACCGGTTTCAATAACGTGAGCGGATGAGAGCCATTCAAAGCCGTTTCTAAATATAAGGAAAGGCAGATGTGACGTCAGTCTATCGATTTACTTTCCACCATGCAGGATCCGTCGTAAATGCATATTTTTACAGGCCAGGTTTTGTGTATATATATATGTATATATACCTGCACAAGCATATTCTAACCTTCATGCCATACGTTTGTGGAGAGAGGTCGGTCATCCTGATAATAATTTTCGTGACTGTTATATTACTAATGGTACTCTTGAAGGGAAACAGTAACACAACTTTAAAATATAATACGTTGAAAAAAATTTTCTTCATATATTGGTCTAGTTCCGAGGATATGGAAGCAAAGCAAAAAAAAAAACATTGAACTTAGTAACTCCATGAACAAACCGAAATTGTAATGAAACCAGGCATGTATATCCTAGACTTTGACGACATTTGCAGAGTCAACGACACCGGGTGGGGGCGGGGGTATGGCCCCAATAATTTCAAAGCAATGAGTTTTAAATAGACCTTTTTCAACATGTAAAGTTTATGAATTTTGTCAACTTTTGTCTTGGCCTCAGGCTGTTTTGCCCTAGTATCCCCCCCCCCCCCAATAAGAAACCCATATCGGTGCTCTGATTAGCTAATTAAACGAAGAATGTAAAAATTTACTTCTTTAACGTAAGAAGCGATGCAGAAAATATGACAATATTCTGATATTATTTTTCCATGAATTAGGAATCAATCTTTGAAACAAATGGAATTGTACGGTGGCTTAATAGGGACATAGGAAACGAAAAACTTGTCCTCAAATCTCAAACTTTTGACTTGTTAATATAAAGTCTATAGTCCAAGACGGCTAACTTTTATGCATACATCCTGAGCAGGTGAAGGGGTTGGGGAGGGGGTTCTGGTGGCGCACGTGGCCCAGTCCTCATAGAAGATCCTGAAGGCAAACTTTGCAGACAGCAGTCCTAGAGAACTTTCAAAACGTAAATAACTGCAGGTGAGTTTTCCAAATATGGAACTTCCTTCTTGAGTGTCACCTCAACCTTCTTGGTGTTCTTTAAATCCTCCAAGACCTCATCGCATTTCTCGGCTAGCTTCTTCGAATACAACTCTTCTTGTCCTTGCATAATTTCAATGTAGCAACGACGAATCGACAAAACGATAATGCCACCTGTATAAAACAAGGTTGGAAGATACAAATGTTAACGTTTTTTGTTTTGATTTGTTGTTTGTTTGTTTTGTGCAACGATAATTTCGTAATAACATCAATTCTCTGTCTGGAAGGGCAATCTTTTTTAAAAGCTGGGGTGAGCGGGAGTAGAAACGATGTCAGCAGTATACGTACATGAAAAGATGGTACCGTGAGTTGAAGATGCTATTCCAAATGCCCATATATCACAGTTGTACTGTGCATTGAGGCCAAATGCACGAAAAAGTTCATGAAATGATGCAGTTAATAAGTACTCACTGCTTATCTCGTAACCAATCACTGTTCATCTCGTAACCAATCACTGTTCATCTCGTATCCATACCATAGTCGCGGTTGAAGATTTAGTCGCAATTGTGCATGCAATAACACAACTCTTAATAATTTACCCCAGCTAGATAGTTGCTACGTATCATTTGAACAGTATTCGAGTTTTCATTTCATGTTTCATTGTGGCTTTCTTTACCTTGTTTCACAATCCTGGTCCATTCTTCAATGGCGACAGGACTGATATGATTTGGTACGATTCCTCCACAACACGCCAGCACGTCGAACTCATCTGAAAATAATTTAAAAAGGACAAAATCATGTAACTTTAGTCATTTGTTTTCTAATCTTTAACCTTTTCAGTTATTTATCAACTATACAAGAATGTACAGTTACTCACATACAGTCTACTCTAGGGGAAGAAAAACAACAACATGCCACGCACCGACATTTTGACAACACGTTTCTCATTATTTTGAGCTGCTGTATATAATGGGTTATCCGCACCATTCCACAGACTACAACGGTTAGGTTTATCTATGCATACTTAAAATGTATAGTGCGCATGTTACTACGCTATTTGAAAGTATATTTGAAATGTAATAAAATACAAAGAAACAAAGCCATATTAGCATCATCGAACCTAAAAAGCTGGGTTGCTAATTTGTCTGTGACGCACCCGGCTAAATTGGCAGCCAAATCGGGTGTAACAGACGCTGCTATCTTATAACAATTCACCATGTATATGGTAGGAATTGTGTGGGTTCGCAATTCGTTGCAATTGAGGGTTTCCTTTAATGAACATCATGAAGTCAAAGTGGTAAAAAAATTCCTCAGTTTTTACCAACGCGTTAGCCTTATAACCTTGAGTCAGACTATGAACAACATGAAATAGTTGAAGTAAATTTTGTGGGCGAGGAAATTAAACGTTTTTAGCTACTATTCTCTCAAAATTGATAGGGCCAGTAAAAAATGGCCCCCAAAAAGCCAAACTGTAGTTTGGCCGGACCATTCTTTTTCTTTCAGCCAATGAAATTAAAAGAAAAAACACAAAATAAGACACTTTTGGCGTTTAAAACGTAGCGGAGTACCAGCTGAAGTGGAACAATCACTTGTTAGATAGTAGTTCATTGTTAGACAGTACTTCATGATTAGACAGTACTTCATTGTAGGACAGTACTTCATTGTTATATAATACTTCATTGTTAGATGGTACTTCATTGTTAGATAGTACTTCATTGTTAGACAGTACGTCATTGTAAGATAGTACTTCATGATTAGACAGTACTTCATTGTTAGATAGTACTTCATTGTTAGACAGTACTTCATTGTTAGATAGTACTTCATTGTTAGATAGTACTTCATTGTTAGACAGTACGTCATTGTAGATAGTACTTCATGATTAGACAGTACTTCATTGTAGGACAGGACTTCATTGTTATATAATACTTCATTGTTAGATGGTACTTCATTGTTAGATAATACTTCATGAAAATGTTCTTACATATGTTTGTTACAAGGGCCTGATAGAATTATTGGTTGGACTATTGAAAGGGGAGACAAAAACACGTGAGAAGACTTCGTAAGTTCCGGTATATGCCAATTTTAATTGTACTGTTCAGGCTGCTCTGATGTGTAATCTGTACTGCAGTGCACGGCCTGGATTATACTCCTCACTAGGGAGTTTCCAAATCGTGGTATTTAGAGACGGAGGGAGCGATAACCCTGAGGAAGAATGACATGTTCATAGCCAGTGGCGGAGCGTCCATACAGCCAGGGGTGGATGCCCCCCCCCCCCTGACGGACTCAAATGGACTGCTGGCGCCCTTTTCAGCTTTTTACCACTTTTTACCACTTTTTACTTATTCTCGATTATTGACTTTTTTATTGCGCTCTCAAATACCTATTGACATTTGTCACATTTTGTTGGTGTTATTTTCTGACAAAATGGCGATTACACCTATTTATTCTTCGTTTATCTGCAACTAAGCAAGGCCCGGAAAGGGTCATTTCCGGCGATCTAGGGAGTATCTTTACTCAAACTATTTCTGTACGCTCCGCGCCAACCTGTGGTGGCCCTCCGCTTAGATAGTGGCGAAAGCGCCCCTACGGACCATTCTCGCCCCCCCCCTGACCAATACCCCTAGCTCCGCCACTGTTCATAGCGTATAGAGGTATTAGTCGTAGAAGGTGTACATGCGCAATGAAAACTGGCCAGAAACTATAGCAGCACAAAGGTCTGCATATGACAGTATGAGTAGAGATATAATATTTGTGAACAAAACTAAGGTATTAGTCTTCAAGATTTATAAGCCGATCAGAGGCAAGATTGAAAATAAAGAACTGAAAAAGGGGTTATAGAATTAAAGAATATGTAAGTAAAGAAAAAAAATGTCTTACTATCATTGAATGGCATTCCATCTGTCCCAACATCAACACAAAATAGTTTCTTGTAAATTCCTTTCTTCTCAGAAAAGTCCAGACTCTTTTGAGAAATATCCAGAGCTGAAACATTCGTAAAGCCTAAAGCTTTCAACTGAAAATATGTAAAATAAATAGCTGCAATGTGTTACTTATATGTGATACTCATGAGATCTCAAAATTTGTCACATTCAGTGGCGTACTTAGAATAGCTGGCATGAGGGGCGGATCCTTCTTTTGTTTGGTTACTTGCCGAAGGCAGGTAAGTAGTAACCTATGCAGTCAAGTTGACGTTTGTGTATGCGTGTATGTATGGGTGTGTGACGCCATTGCTTGTAAACACGGTATCTTGTTATAGGTACGCACAGAAGATCTCATATTTGGCATGTGGCTTCATTATATTTAGTACATGGTCATATGGGGTCATCAAAGGTCAGCAAAACATGAAAATCTTCCATCACCAGAACCAAACATCAAGGAAGCTCATATTTGCAAGATAGGTTAGTGTAATACTGTGTGAATTTTTTTAATTATTTCTGGAGAAGGTCAGAGGTCATTTTAGGTCAGCAGAGGTCAAATCTTGAAAACCTTGTAAACTCGATACGGTATTTCAAGAAACGTAAAAATAGTAGATCTCGTATTTAGCATTTGGCTTCCGTGAATTGAGTGCAAGGACCCTATTGTTTTTTACCTAATTCAAATGTCACAAAGGGTCAGCAAAGTTCAAAGTTTGCAAATATCAAACCTTTATAATGTCTACAAGCTGAGCGTCCACAGACGTCATATTAGCATGCCAAATACATGCATGTAATATACTGCACAATAGGATTTTGTTTTTGTAAGTAGGGGGTTCTCGACTTCCTTTCACTCTCGCTTGGGTTAAAGCACACAGTCAGTAGAAGTGTGCGTTGTTGCGTCACTGGGGTATTCATTGTATAAGCATCATGACTATATCACATGGTTTTGTTGATATTTTGTTTTAATGACTGTAGACATTACTTCATACTACGGTATCTCTATACTGAGCATAATCATCCCAAGCATACCCTAGTTGTATCCTCCACAACTTTCTTAGACTCAAGACTGTACAGTAAAACTGAATTAAATCTAGCTTACCGCTTCGCCGAGTAAGCCAGTCCCAGATCCAACGTCCAGCACTGAAACATCTTTACTGTTACCGAATTCTGCCAAAACAGAGCTCATTTCATGTGGTCCTCTGTAATTTAATTTCACATTATCCTGCAATGAGATATTAACAGATTCAGACATTATAACATGCATACGTACAGGGACGTCGCTAGAGTGGGTGTGGGGGGGTCTCACCCCCCCCCACCCCCAATCTTGGTAAAACTGACGATAGTTGGAAAATTTGAGTGTGATAGTCGGAATTTCCGACTGTCGCACTCTAATTTACCTATAGGCCTTTTCATATATTCTTGTGATTGTGAATGACCTAACAATTTCGGTCAAAATTGACCTTTAATCAGTCATATTTACCACGTTTTCCTTTCCACTTTGAGAAATTGTATCTCGCGAACCTTATACTCCACCGTACAAAACTTCGTATGATTTTGAATACTCTAAAAAAAAGCCTAATATAACTACTGTACAACGTTCGCCAGCTTCAATTCGGTTTCTTTATGTACTAATTCTGCTATTGGGTGGGTTGACCCTGTTCGCTAGCTTCAAGTAGGTCCGGGATATATAGGCCTAATGTCTCTATGGAATACAATAAAACACTCAATGCTAATCTACGGAAGTTTAAAAGTGCAATCAACATAAGAAAAACTTTGCCCAACAAGTTGACATTTTTCAGTAAATTGTTTAGATAACAAGATAAAATCTTATCAAAAATCAGAAAAATGTTGGATTGCTCAGTTGCTTTAAAGCAGCATTTTGCGTTCTTTTCTATGGTTTTTCTCACCTCACTGATTCCACGATGCCATAACGACATACATAACTAGCTTATCTATTTAAATCTTACTTCAAATGGTGGCATAAAAGTCGAAAAATTTACAACTATCAACTTTATTTTTCTCGAAGATATTTTCCGTTGGGATCCAAATAAACCTCGCCCATAATATGAATATTTAAAAGCTACAAACGTCATTGGCCAATGCGTAATACAACACCATGCTTGATTTGTATAGATTGTCTATTGCAGTTGTACCAGGGAGCTGACAAAACGCAAAATGCTGCTTTAAAAGAGCAATTGAACAATTAAGTGCAAAATGTTTATTTGACAACTTATCATATCTCATCAATTGGCCTTTTTTTTTGCAATATGTTTAATTGACAACTTATTATATCTCGTCAATTGGACGTTTTGCTGCAAAATTTTCAATTGTTCACTTCATTCCAACTGAGCAATTGAACAATTTTCTGCAAAATGTTTAATTGACAACTTATCGTATCTCGTCATCTCAACATTTTTTCTGCAAAATGTTTAATTGTTCACTTCATTCCAAATGCTCAGTTGGAATGAAGTGAACAATTGAAAAAATTTCCATATGAGTGATAAATAGCCCCCCCCCCCCCACACCCCCAACGAAAATAATATTAAGCGCGCTAGGAAGAAGCACTGTATCTTTTGGTAATTCACTATGTCGTCGAATATAATTTGTTGAAAAAAAAGTTTCCCCTTTGTTACATTAACATAGCTTTTGTAGTAAGTAGTCTATGTATCCTTCAAGCAGATAACTTATACTCAGTTGCTTACTTGCTTAACCAGAGTGATTAAGAAGTTTGTGAAGTGAGGGCCAGTGGTACAAATGTATATCGAAAAATGTTGAAAAGTGCAGTCGCGAAAGATGGGGTGTCTGACTGACACTGACCGTATTGTTGACGAGTAGCGCGTGGAGGGGGGGGGGGGGGGGAGGTACAAGGCAGCAGTCGGAATTTTCTGGCTCCAAAACCCATCCAATTTCAGCCACTACACCCCCCCCCCTCAATCGTCAGGCCTTAGCTACGTCCCTGGGCCTTAGCTACGTCCCTGCATACGTATAGCACGAGCACACCTTCAAAAGCAGTTACCGTATTTACCTTCTGTCATGCATCTATTCGTAGAGATTCGGCCCATGTGATACCGAACACAGTAATAGAAAGATTTACTTCATTTTTATTAAAGGTGATTATCATTATTGCATTCATATTTTTACTAGAAAGGACCATATTTTCCTTTAATTACACACCGATTGGGGAATATTATACTAAACAAAATCCAGCCATGCGGGGAGTGTGCTACTTATACATTTATGTAACTTTAAATCTTAGTTACAATAAGGTTTACATACTTACCTTAAAGAGGAGTGGGGTGGTGGATGGAATCAAGGTGAGTGCAAATATTGCTGCACAATGGAGGAGGGGTCATAATCCATAAAAAATAAAAAATAAATATAAAAAAATTGCCACCCTAATACTGCCAAGTAGTTTAGCGATTACTCTGCAATTATTTTGTCAGTCAATGTCCTGTGAAATTCATCACACCAAGTACATTAGAGAAGAAAAAAGAAACGTTAGCCTACCACATGTATATAGTTTAACTTGAGCAGAATAATGGTAGTTCAAGTAAAATACAGGTCCACAAATTACAGGCACTCTATAATAATGTGTCTTACACAATCAGTGGTCATACTAGGCCTAGACAACACTTTACCAATGCATCTGCTTATTACATCAAAGAACAGGACATTATACACTACGGTACGTACAGTAAGGAGAGTGACGTTGAGAGTGGATCTAGTTTGGTTCAAGTTCAAGCATTACCTTTTCAAAAGATGTGGCCCAGTCGTCGTACAGATTCGCTATTTCCTGGCTACTAATATCCTTGTCTTGCTTGATTATGTTGAACATACGTTTACCTTGGCTTGAAATATGAGTTTCTCCTTTTTCGGAAGACGACATTTTTATAGAATGACTCAATTTGTCTGTCAGTGTATGGTGGTGAATTGCGTACCAATGAGTGGTCAATGTCTGATCGATGTACAGTATGTATATGATATTTTATGACATGTAGCCAGATATGTTGGGCAGATTAATGCTGACTCACGTCATTCACGGTTCCAGGTCATTTTGCTGTAAAATGAATTATTGTTCGCGCTGTGCTGTCACAACTCTATGGCAAGCCTACGCGTGTGCATACACGAAACTACCAATCAGGGCAGGTTTTTCGCCTGCGATATATCATTTTCCAATGTGTCGTCGAAATTCCAGTATTTGCATGTTTTTCAACAAAATGGCACTCTCAATGTAAATTGAGTTAAATTTTCAACAAAAAAATGGCAAGTTATTGTTACTAATATACTTATGACAGGGTTCACTTTTTCCGGTTTTCAAAAAACCGGGGACAAGTTCCCCTGCCCTCCGTGTTTACACATATAGTCGGTACACCATTGATAGAACCTATCATAATGACAAATATATGTAACAAACATATCCACATATGTATATAAATATCCACATTCTTTTGAACACATAAGGTTTACACACATACGTGTTTGCCAAGATTTCCACAATACGCTTTTTGAAGGTCAGTGAGAGTGTGAATTACTTGAAAAGGCAAATACGTCATAGGTTGTAACCGTCAAGGTTGGATTCGAGTCCACTTAACCAAAGTCCGAGTCAAGTCGAGTCCGGAAGGATCAGAGTCCGAATCAAGCCTGGGTCCGATCTAAGTCCGAGTCCGGCATGAGCATTGATAGTTCAAGCCCTAATGCCACATTGGACCACACCGCAAGAGGGGGTGGGGGGGGGGGTCCGTGAGAGATGGAGCCCTAGGATCTTGACTGGAAGAGGGACACTGGCAGATTGAACTGTTTTATAACAAGAAACAGCACTTAATACCTCCTACATGCAAGGGGCCTAGACCTGTTCATATCTCAACTTGGTATGGATGTGAAGTGTGAGCCGCCATTGGCCCTTCACGACAGGAACGGGTAGTGGTTTGGGGTTTTAGAGTCAGGCAACCAGGCAATGAGTGGGGTTGTTATAAGATGGACCTATAGGGTCTATAACCAGTTTACAATACATCATCTTCAGTGTGTAGACTAACACATGTAAAAATAACGATACCAAGTCATTCACTGTGTCCTGTGGGATATGATCATTGCACTAATTCTTACAAAGAAAGAATGATGAAAGTTGCAGTTCAAACGAGCTAGCCTCCAAACAAATAGTGAATTAGATATATTTTGTAGTGAGAAGTATAGTTTAATATACACCAGGGGGGTAAACTACTAAATCAAAGTAGTGACAACATGCATTGTAAGCATACATTCAGCTGTGGTACAAATAAAAGTAATGAAACATAATAAATGTGTTTTCTTCAGTCATTGCAGTCATTATGGGATCGGATGGACTCGGCTTTCGAGTCCGAGTCAGAGCCAAGTCCGAGTCACGAAACAATTTGACTCCAGTCCGAACTCGAGTCTGTATATATATATATATATATATATATATATATATATAGCCTATATATAGCCTATATATAGCCTATATATAGCCTATATATATATATATATTTATATACATATACATATATATATATATATATATATATATATACATATATATATATACATATATATATATATATATATATATATATATATATATATATATATATATATATATATATATATATATATATATATTAATGAAAAACGTAATGAGTTGGAAAATCAAGAACAGTGAAAAAACTTTCAGCCTCCACCGGGATACAAATGAAATAACAAATATATACGTAGAGAGATTTTATGAACAAAAAATTATATATATATATATATATATATATATATACCATTTTTTGTTCATAAAATCTCTCTACGTATATATTTGCTATTACATTATTACATTTGTCGGCACGTAGTCTTGGCAAAGTCGATTGTAATACTCTTTACCTCGCGTGCATTTATCCCTCAGAGTCCGTTTATATTAATCAGGAATATGCTTGCTCACTGCCTTTAACATGTCCGAAGATCTGTCCGTTACAAACGGCTTGGATATTTCTCCAAAGAGGGGCGTGAATTTATACAAACCACATTATCTTTATTCATACTTAAGTTAAGAAATTGCATGTCATGTGAGATCATGTTTAATCTTCCACAGAAATTAGCGACCGCCTCGCAGTGTACAAACCAATCTAAGGCCAAGAGATTGTTCATTGCGGGTGGGAGGGCTTGAATTTACATTTTGATTTTGGAGTAAGTGGGCCCAATATGTAAACCTTGATTGACTTCTTCGCTTTTCCGAAGCAAATCTGCCAAAACCAATGGAAATAAACATAGATAGCTTGTGAGAAATGTTCAAGGCCCTAGTATCAATCGAATCCGTTGCCGGGGCGTTCTCTGGGCAACACATAGATACGGGAAAATAGCTTTGTGAAAAAGAAAGGTACACAAGGCTGTGCATACTAGGGTCTTAACAGGACTAGTCGGCACGATGAAAACGAGTTACTTTTTTTGTAATTAATACGACTGATTTCGTCGATACTGTACTAGGTATCACTCAAGAACACCACCAGACAGACAGACAGACCATATCTGGAGAACATGGTGGAGTTCTTTCAGAAATTGTTTGTGTTTATAAACTTTGACTTGTATCCACCAGCCACCCCCCCTTTCCCCCCTCCCAATAGAGAATGGATGCTCAGATTGCATGACAGTAAGCTTGGATTATATGACCATTGGTATGAGCGTAGATAGCTTTTCTGAGGTGAAGGGATTGGGGGGGGGGGGCGAAACCAGTCGGATCAATCGAAGATGACGTCACATGGGAAGGAGTATGGCGTCATATTGCAAAACATTCTTCGCTGTTCTCAATACCCGGATATTGTGGCTGTCTCCAAGAGCCTCTGTCACGTCAATAGTATTCGTGAGACATTAGAGGTTATTTTTGTCATTAGAGGCCTGAAAGTGGGGAGGGGGTATTTTGTGTTACGCCCCCACATCTAAAAAAGGGCGACATGTCTCCCCGTCCCCTACAGGTTCTACTCCCATGACCGTGGGCAAGTTACGAAAATCGTAGGTCATTTCCAAGCTCTGGAAAATTCCCGAAACCCATCGAATATCTTCGACAGTTGGCGGACCGTCTATGTATATATCTGTCACACGCTCGTAGTATTTCCGCTAAAGCATTCACATGCAAACTCCTCTGGCTTAATGTAATGCAAGCCTATATGGAAATTTCCTATTTATGTTTCATGCACGCAATCTCGGGTTAACTCTGTTACCTGGCGTGTGACAAGTTGTATCGGTGTATCAGCTGCAGGGTGCAATAATGTACATTCTTGACAGACAGACAGACAGACAACTTAGACAGAGATCCAGATAAGTACAAACATATGATATTATTGAATACCCATTTCATAAATCACACACTTGTAACATAATCGTTGAGGTGAATCAAATCACTATGGGTCATGAGATCAAAGAACACTAGCTGTTGCTATGTGCAACGGAGTGTTGCTATATTCAATGGAGTGTTGCTGTATACAAACATGGAGCTATAAATCCCAGGTTTATAGCTCCATGATACAAAGGAGTGTTAGCTCAGTGGTTAACGCCGGTGCCTTACAATCATAGGGTCCCGAGTTTGAGTCACTCCAAGATTAATGCAATGTATGTCTATATATGTATGTCTATGTTCTATATTCTACTGAAACAATTCAATTAATTTATTTTCTTCATGACGATGGAATCTAGTAGGCCTAATATATTTTACCCTCTAAACTCTTTGCTTGGTTCTCTGCAGTTGGACACTGCAGGTTGGTATGTTTGAAGTTCAGTAATATTTTGCGATTGAAAAAACACGGCCGGAAACTATTAAACAAGCCAATACTCTAAGATCTTTGTTTGTATTCCACATATAGCTGGTCCTTGTAACCAGTTTATTAATAAATTCTTCTGTTTCTATAAATCAGCTCCACGCGCTTGGATTCACTAATATCATTGGCATAAACATGTCATATATGTCTGGAATTCTCTTCCTCATCACTTGAAAAATGTCACATTTATTGAGTATTGACACTTTTAAAAAGCATTTAAAAACTTATCTTTTTAGGCTTGAGTATGGGCAATAATCTGATTCGTTGTTTCATTCACATTACTGTGCCCATTTTTTTGTATATTTACCTTTTTATGTTCTTTATAGTGGTTTATAACCCTGTCTTATATCATTTTTTTTATACTTTTACTGCTGTTGTTATTACTTTTAGGTTTTCTTAAGTTTGGTAATTTTATATTCCAGGAATTGGTTCTTTTGTACAGTGCTCTTGAGCATGATTTATTTCATGATAACAGCACTTTAATATCTGGTATTTTTTTATTTTTTTTATAAAAGAGTCTCGATGTAGCTGCCCATGAAGGCCTGTATGAAAAGCTAGTTTGTGCTGAACTGAGTGGCAAAGGAGAAATTGCCGTTTAATGATGGTAAGTTAATATACAACAAAAACAACACTCAACACTCATTCCCGACCGCCTACTTATAGTATTCTGAACATCATGAGAACCATGCTGTGCACCATCACTAAAAACTGGTATTTTATGAATAAATGTGATATACCGTGACGTCATGAACAAGCATCACTATATACCGGTATTTTATGAATTAATTTGATATGCCGTGACGTCATGAACAAGCATCACTATATACCGGTATTTTATGAATAAATGTGATATGCCGTGACGTCATGAACAAGCATCACTATATATACCGGTATTTTATGAATAAATGTGATATACCGTGACGTCATGAACAAGCATCACTATATACCGGTATTTTATGAATTAATGTGATATACCGTGACTTCATGAACAAGCATCACTATATACCGGTATTTTACGAATAAATGTGATATACCGTGACGTCATGAACAAGCATCACTATATGCCGGAATTTTATGAATTAATGTGATATACCGTGACGTCATGAACAAGCATCACTATATGCCGGAATTTTATGAATTAATGTGATATACCGTGACGTCATGAACAAGCATCACAATATATACCGGTATTTTATGAATTAATGTGATATACGGTGAGGTCATAAACAAGCATCACTACATACCGGTATTTTATGAATAAATGTGATATACCGTGACGTCATGAACAAGCATCACTATATACCGGTATTTTATGGATTAATGTGATATACCGTGACGTCATGAACAAGCATCACTATATACCGGTATTTTATGGATTAATGTGATATACCGTGACGTCATGAACAAGCATCACTATATACCGGTATTTTATGAATAAATGTGATATACCGTGACGTCATGAACAAGCATCACTATATACCGGTATTTTATGAATAAATGTGATATGCCGTGACGTCATGAACAAGCATCACTATATACCGGTATTTTATGAATTAATTTGATATGCCGTGACGTCATGAACAAGCATCACTATATACCGGTATTTTATGAATAAATGTGATATGCCGTGACGTCATGAACAAGCATCACTATATATACCGGTATTTTATGAATAAATGTGATATACCGTGACGTCATGAACAAGCATCACTATATACCGGTATTTTATGAATAAATGTGATATGCCGTGACGTCATGAACAAGCATCACTATATATACCGGTATTTTATGAATAAATGTGATATACCGTGACGTCATGAACAAGCATCACTATATACCGGTATTTTATGAATTAATGTGATATACGGTGAGGTCATAAACAAGCATCACTACATACCGGTATTTTATGAATAAATGTGATATACCGTGACGTCATGAACAAGCATCACTATATACCGGTATTTTATGGATTAATGTGATATACCGTGACGTCATGAACAAGCATCACTATATACCGGTATTTTATGGATTAATGTGATATACCGTGACGTCATGAACAAGCATCACTATATACCGGTATTTTATGAATAAATGTGATATACCGTGACGTCATGAACAAGCATCACTATATACCGGTATTTTATGAATAAATGTGATATGCCGTGACGTCATGAACAAGCATCACTATATACCGGTATTTTATGAATTAATTTGATATGCCGTGACATCATGAACAAGCATCACTATATACCGGTATTTTATGAATAAATGTGATATGCCGTGACGTCATGAACAAGCATCACTATATATACCGGTATTTTATGAATAAATGTGATATACCGTGACGTCATGAACAAGCATCACTATATACCGGTATTTTATGAATAAATGTGATATGCCGTGACGTCATGAACAAGCATCACTATATATACCGGTATTTTATGAATAAATGTGATATACCGTGACGTCATGAACAAGCATCACTATATACCGGTATTTTATGGATTAATGTGATATACCGTGACGTCATGAACAAGCATCACTATATACCGGTATTTTATGGATTAATGTGATATACCGTGACGTCATGAACAAGCATCACTATATGCCGGAATTTTATGGATTAATGTGATATACCGTGACGTCATGAACAAGCATCACTATATGCCGGAATTTTATGGATTAATGTGATATACCGTGACGTCATGAACAAGCATCACTACATACCGGTATTTTGACGAATAAAAGTTGATATACCGTGACGTAATGAACAAGCATCACTATTTACCGGTATTTTTGCGAATAAAAGTTGATATACCGTGACGTCACAACCTGCTTGCAGCAGCGCTGCAGTCTATACTGACTTAATTGATGACGTCGTAACCATTATCGATCTTGTGAGGGTATCAAGTATACTTGGAGATATGAAGTTATACAAGAGTCATGGAACTTAAAGTATATGTACAGACGTTAAACCGGAAGTTAATGAAATAACTCACCATTTTCTTTATCGCGTTTATTGAATTTTGGACGATATGTACTTTAATGTTCAATTAATTAGTTACTTAGGAATAGACAAGGATCGCAGTTGCTATAGTCAATAAAAAAGAGAGCGTCTGGGCTTTGTCGCAATCGAGTTTTCTTTTGGGGCAACTTTTAAGAAACTTCAAATTGCTGACAAACACATAACAATCGTGTAATGTGATGCTGAGATAACATGCAAAACATAAAACTTGCTGTGCATTATATGAACACGTTTTAATGATTGTAAGCAATCAAAAAGTTACAAAAACAAAAGAAGCTTTGCCGGAACAAAATGAATGAATTAAACCAAACATTAACAACTCAGAGTCGAGAAGGAACGTGGCAGTTCCAGAAAATGTTCATTTACTGATAAAATGAGAACTTCCTTAACATCGTCAACATTCAATATCATCGTTTTTGAAAACACAATATTAAACAACAGCTGCATGCAAGCAAACCATTGTTCCATTAACAAGCACGCACTGGCAAGGTGGAAATATCAAAATGGCGCTTACTGAGTTCACCGGGGAGATCTAAATCCAATCCCTATATTTTATGACATTTCTCTTTCTACTTTCAGATGAATTCGATGGTCTGGTCTGTTGTTGCTGTTTGGTTCCATCCAGCTGTTTCAGAGATTGGGTTAGTGTGGTATAGCAAGGTAAATATTTCAAGAGCAGACATGTCTGATATAAGACATAAGATATATTTAATTATTATATTTATTTGAATTGTGAGATACTCTCTAGAATGTTGGTTCTTAATCCCTTTTACAGGCGATTTTATAGGGTTTTCACTTATCTGCTTATAGTACATACATACCTGATTCGAAACCGATTATAATATATGTAGACTAAATAGCATGCCCAAATACCAATACTGTTCGTTTTACAGATAGATGTTTTACATCTATCTCTTTTTGTTCACCTTGCAAGGGCTAGGCTCATTAACCTGTCTGTATTCTGTGCGTGTTTTTGTCCTGTTTGTTACTGTTACTTGTCATTTAGCCTTTGAAGAAGATCCTGCTAGGATCGAAACGTCAGGCCAACTTACTTTTACACATTCTCCTACACAGGCTCTCTTGTGGATAAGCAGTTTGCTAACAGTTTTATTTTATTTCGTTTTACAGGAGGTATACCATTGCGCTGGTGACGCAACGGTGTTACGTTGAACTAGTGGAAGATCTTTTCTTTTCATTTTTATTATATACATACGGCAGTCGAACGAGTATTAGAAATAGTAATAGTACCCTGACATTTCATCCGGCTGCCTGGCGCAATGCATCATGCTGTACTTCCGGTAGTCTGGCGAATTAGAGATAGTATTCTATCTAATTGCCGGGCGAATAACATGGATCGTTTCCTTATTCACACGGCAGCTGTACGAAGATGAAATCCCGATATGAAATCATCATATACATATACTGATAAATTGATAGGCTGGATAATTAAAGTCTAGAAAAATTTAAATA
Source organism: Apostichopus japonicus (assembly GCF_037975245.1). NCBI lineage: Eukaryota > Metazoa > Echinodermata > Holothuroidea > Aspidochirotida > Stichopodidae > Apostichopus > Apostichopus japonicus. Next base: position 19,353,349 of record NC_092563.1, on the reverse strand, counting down.
TCGCGGTCAGAGTTATCAACCTGTTACATTCACGCTCAGACTAAAGGTAGCTGAAAGAATTGGTATATAGATACGGCAACTACATTGCCAAGGGGGGGGGGGGGAGGGCATGGCATGGCGGCGAATGCCCCTTAAAACATGTTTCGTGTCCCTTAAATGAATTTGTCAGAACAACAAAACATAGGTTGACTATACTTATGACTATAATTTACCTACTGCAGATTTTTTTCTGCAGCCTAAACCACCAAATCCAAACTACCCCCTCACTTATAAAAAGATTCAAGAAGCATGAAACTATAGATTTCGCCCTGGACATCGATCTCCGTCGGTATAAATTCATTTAACATTTTTTTTAAGGCGGCAGCAGAAATCGCGCGGCCCACAGGAAGCTTTCGCGACCAACTTTTGGGTCGCGCCTCATATTTTTACTGAGTCGTCTTGAGGGATATAAGCTATCACAATTAGAGCTTCAATCGCGAAAAAGTCGTTGAAGAGGCGTCTTTAAATGTTTTGAATCCGTTGGTTAAAAGGTAAGTCTCACTCAAAGGAAGCTGGTATACCGTGGGAACCACTCATGCCAGACTTTTACCTAGTTTATGCGATCATGCGTGATAGGTAAATTTGCAAGAGCGATCTAGGTTCCAAGGAACGGGTTGTATCGAATTTGATGATTAGGACATGCCATTATAAATCTGTTACTATATCTATGTTTTAGCGACCATAGAAAGTGAGGAATTTAGTGTGTAAGTCACTGGAGCAAATAATTAATGTGGTATGACACATGTCAAAGAAGCTGGTATGTTTGGATTTTGAAATGATATCAGTTCAATTATGAAGGCTTAATCTTTAGGGATCTTTTTCCGGCGTCCCGGATATCATTGGGGAATATAAGCATTATTTCAGCTGGTATAGTTTCGGGAATAACTAAATGATTTATACGAGTACGGTTAGAAGTAACCGGTGGTTTATTCTACTTTATAAACAGTGAGCGATTACCACGGAGGCATAGCCTATACCAGGGAGTTGTTATGGAACAACTCCCTGCATATACAGTCTAACAGAAGGACTTCGCGCCCCTTGGACTTATGAAACTGAATTGAAGGCCGGATATTCATGTGGCAGCAGAACATGTGATACTTACATAGACAAGATGAATAATTCCACACTGTTGGTTGAAACCCCCTCAACGCCTTACAATCTTGTTGCTATCTCAAGATATGGTTGTTCGAATAGACGATATTGTGGCTGGCTAACCCATCGATTCTCCCCTGGAGTCTGACGATCACAGTGGGTGGAGTATTATAATCATCTTGGGGATTTATTCTTGAAACTTGATACATTTTAAATGTTTTCTTAGCTGCATGTATTTAGAGTTTCATCAAAATGCAACTTTTAAGTAGAAATATTATTTTCCATCTGTACATAAGTCGAGTTAATTATTGTAAAGAGAAACACACCCATTTTCAGCTGAATTGCCGTGATGACAGAATTCACTCTGCTGTTGCCAGTCTTTCTCATGCGAAATGCTATACAGGTGTGGTTTGGACGAGCAGATTGAGAGCATTTTCAGCGTGGTCACTATAAGCAATCATGAACTTCAGACACTGGAATATCCCTTTAAGAAAAGCGTGTACACATTAAAGAAAAAAAGCCGTCAGACCAATACCTTCCCTCTTATGTGTATAAAAACTTTCTTTCATTATTCGTGATGGTGTAATATCAGATATTTTCTTCCTGTCTTTGCACGCTAATAGCCAGAGTGGTTGGAAAAGAAGCTTAGCTTTCATACAAAAAAATCTTGTAAGAAAACAGTCCCATCAAACTATGTCACACTGCAGGTATGTGGATATATAACTTTACAGGACTGTATTTCAAACATCCTCACGTAGATGCAGGGTAATGCATTGCCTATACCAGGGTTGTCCAACCTTTTGCAGAGAAGGGCCACATGGAATGATTATGATGAAAGGAGGGGGCCGCATGAACCCTACGCTCGATTTTTCGATATTTTGCGCGGAGTCTAAGGCAACAAAATGTGAGCACTGCGCGCAGAGCGCACTGATTTATTTTCCTTCCTGATAAAACAGATGAATAAAGTCCAGCCGCCCCCCCCCCTCCCCTTCCGCTGAGAGAGTGTCACACAAACTGACCTGTATGCAGTTTTTTGGACCCAGAAGGTTCGAATGATTGATTATAAAGCTTCAAATTGTTATCAATAAATCTGCTCACTAAATTTCACACCGTAGAGCATCTCTGGCGGGCCGGACGCAACCCTGCGGCGGGCCGGACTGTGGCCCGCGGGCCGTACGTTGGACAACCCTGGCCTATACCCATGTACAGTTTTGAAATATTTGTGTAATCGAAGTCATTGTTAAATTTCTATAGAAAAGTCAGGCCCTGTCCCCTGTAAGGCACAAGACTAAATTGAAAAGAAAAATAGAACGTGGCGGCTGACCGGAACTGATGGAGAATTGATAGTACCAGAAAAGAGGGGGATAACTTTTAGCCTAATATGAATTGCATGGCGTTCATATAACATGATACATCCACTGATTGGCTTCTAGTTACGCAGTGTATTAACTATATATATCCTACATATATTCATAAGTCAGTAAGTTCATTACAGTGCGCCCTTCTTATCAAAGATTTCGTTGACAAAGTTGACTAAAAAACCACTCCAACAATCATCTTTAGCTTATGTGATGGAGATCCTTGTGTAGAAGAACATCTACCCAAAATTCCCAAGAAATATTTTGCTCCGTTTGGGGTCTACCCCCTAGCTAGTACTAATAATCGTAGTGACTGCGAGCTGTCTTGTTGTGAATCTGTGATGTCATAATATCGTCACTAGGATCTGGAACCTTTTATTTTCTTTATATATTGTTAAAATGTATACTACTAAATTATATATAGTTAAACTATGTGTTACTTAGAATACAACAAGTGCTTTTGTACTGCTTATATGAAAAAAAATATATATATTTCCTCACCTTTCTTCTTGCTATTTACTATTCTGCTAAATAAATACCAAGCTTTATATAGAATAATCATGTTGGTTGGAATAAGTACACTGAATGTATAATGAATAAGACATGACAGGCAGGATTTAAGGATTACGCAATACTTAAATATAACACTGAGTGACAAATTGTCGAGCATGTATAGGTAGAGGCTATAAGAAAGAGAGAAATCGCTCAAACTATACACTTAAACCATGAGATGAAGCGCAGGAAGAAACGAAGAATGTCCCAAAAAGGGTCAAATCTAAATAAATATAAATCATATATAAGCGTGTTATATATGCCGACACCCCCCCCCCCTCCCCTGCCCTGCTGTCCCAACCTGCCAGCCATGCTGGTACAATTTACCTCCATATACCTGGTTCTTCGTCCCAAATCCACCCCCCCCCCCACTCTTTGAAGAATTTCCCAAATTCCTGTACCATTGAACAAATTCTCTCAATCACGAATTATAGAACAGTGGAGAACGATGAGCGACGGTGACGTCATCGCGTCACTTCGTTTCGGGGGCTGCAGTGACGCTGTCGTTAGCAAGTTACGCTGTAGCTAGGAAAGGTCACATTTCTGTAAGTGACATAGCGCTTTAGATGGAAATTTCCCGGTGAAGTTGCAAGTTAGCAACCTTTTGTTATGTTAAAAACATTCCACGTTCGTGTTCTACTGGTAAAGGAATACACTGCAAGTGACTGGCCTGGAATATCAACGGCATATTTGAACAAGTTATAGAAGAACTACATGTTCACGTTTGGCCGTGACGTTTTGTATCCCGCATGGCGGGTCACGTAAAAAGCACACTCAAGTAGTATCAAGCACAACACGCTCATCACATTGTATTTATACACAGTTTGTAACTATAGATCTCAACTGGCAGTCTCAATTGGCAATTGAGTCGGAGCAATATGGCGTCTATCGGAGTAGGTCGATTTAAGGATTCACACCTTCAACAAGTTTTTCATCTAATGCAGCAGGAGAAAGATGTGAATAGCCAAGATATGGCCGCTCTTTACGACGACTGGAGTACATCATATGATCAGGTATGGTAAATGCAGTATAGACCTGTCGGCTTGGTCTACTGTATACATACACAGTGAGACTACAAGGCGGGTTGGAATAGCGGAAGAGAGAGAGAGAGAGTAATGGGTGGGGAGTGAACATTCTCGTTTCTTGAAACTGTATGTTTATATTGGAATGTAGAGCTTTTAGGATAATGTTACACCATTTTAATTGTAGGCCCTATATAGGCCTATGTTTATTGTGTTGTATATAGAGCTTTCAGGATAATGTTACACCGTGTTAATTGTATGTTGATATTTGTTTATAGAGCTTTCAGGAAAATGTTACATTATTTTAATTGTATGTATATTTTTGTATATAGAGCCTCCAGGATAATGTAACACCATTTTAATTGTGTTTATTTTTTATATAGAGCATTCAGGATAATGTTACACCATAGAAGTTCATTCATTCATTTATTTTTTTTTTTCCATTTTCTCACAATGTTTATATAATAATAGGACTGTGAAGACAATACCATGCAAAGAAAATAATAAGTATATAATAATAAGTATATAATAAGTATATAATAATAAAGTAAATAATAAGTATCCCCTATATATCGTGCCACTTCATCCCCCTTCCCCCACCCCTGGGAGCCTCTACTGGAAGCCGAATGTCCCAGTTTTTCGGGGGCCTTCGCCACATTGTACTGGGAGTCTCCCGTTTTTTGGGAGCCGTTTCGGGGGCTCCCGTTTTTGTGAACTAGCGGCACTAAACAAAGGCTCTTATTGGTAGTATATGTATCTACACAGACAGCAGTCAAAGTATATATATATATATATATATATATATATATATATATATATATATATATATATATATATATATATATATATATATATATATATATATATGTATATATGTATATATGTATGTATATATGTATATATGTATATATGCATATATGCATATATGCATATATGTATATATGTATATATGTATATATTAGTTATCTGTTGTTTGGGAGCCATTTCAGGGGGGGGGGGGGACTCGAGAAGTCGTAGTACCGGTACACTACCATACCAGTAAAAGTTGCAAGACCTACCAAACGTCGTACGTTTTTTTCATTTATTTTTTATTTCTAAGTCTAACCGGTGCTGTGGCCGAGTGGATAAAGGCGGTGGCATTTGAAGCAATGAGGCTTAGCAATCGGGAGGTTCGAGGTTCGATTCCTGGCTGGGCCATAATAAGGTTGGTTTTTCATCCAACAGCAACGTTTTTCCCATCTGAAATGACTTTCTACATTGAAAAGATTCCAAATTTGAGTTAAAATGTTGAATTCAAGGGCGGCGGAAGCACTTTTAATCTGGGGAGGGGGGGCACCGACGTCGAAGGGCACTTTGCAGAAATTCGATTGGACTGATGCAGCCTGATATTTAGTACCATTTATAACTCTTATTGTATTATCTTATTTGCGTATACACATCATTCCATCAACGCCCCCCCCCCCCCCTTCAAGGAAAAAATGCATACTAGCACTGCAATATGTGCAAATTGGGAAACAAGGAACAAGTTTTCTTTCGAGACAAAATGAGGTGAAATCATTATAAAGTCCAAGTCCCTGCACACGCGAAATTTGATACATGCATGAAAGCAAATGAACTATGTCAAAATACGAAAGGATGGGGTAGGTTATGGGATATTAAAACTACACTCATTATTCATAGTAGGCTATAAATGGCTTCTGCTTATTACAAAGTCACAATGTAATATAGCAATGCATTTTTGGAAATGCATTAGGATTTTTTTGTCAAATTGAATATGCATAATGGCACCATAGGCGTAGGAGGCGGGGGGGGGGGTGGGGGGGCTGCAGCCTCCAACCAAAAATGTTTGTGAAAATTCGGGCAATATATGCTGAGAATTTTTCGGGCACCTACTGAAAGAAAAATAATTTGCAATGTGTTTTTCAATGGTTAACCTGATATTATTATGATCATTATTATTGTAAAGACTTCCCCAATAATTCTAATATGGAAGGGTAATAACACGGCAAACGATTGTATGTTATTGGCATGCGATGCAATAACGGATGCATGCCTATATGATATGCACATTAACATGTTGAACGCGCGCGAACAATTTTGGTTATATTTTCCGGGCAAGCCCCCCCCCCCCCCAAATCAAACTGGGCTCCTACGCCTATGAATAGCACTCACCAGACTGTTAGAAACCTTGTGGTAGTAAACATTTGAGTTTCACCCACAGAAATTCATTAATACTTCTAAATTAGGATTAGATCTCTTACTGAAATATCGCTGACCTAATAAGGTGATCAAGAGTACAATTTTCATGTAGAAAAAAGGGCACATTTTTAACCTGAGGAAAAGTGGGAGGGGGGGCACGTGCCCCCTGTGCCTCCCCGGTTCCGCCGCCCTTGGTTGAATTGGAAGTCTCCCGACATGTAAGTTGTAATCCATAAGCCCTTGCGGGCTTCTCCCACATTTGTGGTCGCTTAAGCGTCGTAAAAATAACTGCTGATTATTATATTATTATTATATTATTATATTATAATTTGAGTCACACATTTTGTGCTCGCGTGCTCATCATGTTGCTTATTTTGTGCTCTTTGCTAGAGAGCTTTGAGTCACTTACGGTTTGTTCTTTTGCTCTTTGATGAGTCACTCATTTTGTGCTTGCGTGTCATCGCATCCATCACATCGTGCGTTTTCTCGGCATTTACCATTCTGCTTCACTGTCACTGATGCGACCGTCCGTTCTAGCATGGAGGTAAAAACCTCCATGGTTCTAGCGACATATTCAACCTCGGCCTGGCCTGTAGCACCACCTATATCCCAATAGTTCGGTGTGACCAAATTAGAAGTTGTTGTATCTAAGGTTCGGTCAATGTGAATAGCCTATTGCGTAACAACTTTTGTACCGATTACTTTAATGTTCACGTTCTGCAAATCCTATTCGTTCAGATTTGAAAGTGACTGAAACTTAATGTCGTCGGCTTTACAAAATATACTTATACACGTATAATTTTAAACCTAGGCCTATATTTTAACAAGTATACTTTTGTGGATACCTATATATATAACTTTTACAAGCTAAAACGAAGGCTTCCGAAACGACCCGAAAAACAGGAGACGGCCCCCGAAAAACGGATGGATGCCTGCGGCTTCCAGAGGGGCATTCCCAACATAACGATGGCATCATATCATCTAGTCGTTTTGCTTCAATCTCTTTCATCTTCACTGAAGGCCCTTGGCGCCGATGCACGGTATCTTCTATACTCCCAGTAGATTCTATGCCCCCAGTAGATGCCCCCAGTAGAGGCTCCCAGGGGGGGGGGTTGAAGTGGCACGATATATACTCACCATCTTGCGTTTAATCGCTTCTGGCTCAGTGATGCAAACGAGTGACACTGAGTCCTTTGAAACAAGCGGTGCATTTGGCGCCTCTAACGACACAAGCACATTTCGCGACCAAGAGGAAAACGGCGCCTTTGACATCTCAATCTGCCTTCATCCCCTTGTGTCTCAACGGCGCACATGTTCTGGTCGGAAAGGCCGCTCTCTTCTGAAAGGGAAAGGGACGATGCACAGTTTCACATTAAGTCTTGGCCTAAAGAAAGAAAAATCATAAATGATAAGCATTTTTGGTGAAATTTGTACGCAATTCTTACATTTTGTTTTCGAGATATTGATAGTTTTCAGTTTGTAACAGACGTGAACTTGACTCAAGCAGATGTGATGTCATAGTATCGCACTAACAGCAAAATGTTTTGCTCTATTTCTTTCTTTATTAATTTATTAACCTAGATAGGGTTCGAGCTTTGCTTTAGGGGATATGAAGATATCAATAAAGAAACGACTATATGTAGTCATGTGATAATCGATCCCACTTTTGAAGAAGAAAATAGGATACACAAATTTGTCAATGTGCATCAGGCTGTGACAAAACGCCTGTTTGTTACAAGTTCACTTCATCATGCAAAACGGTGTCAACGTTTTGTCAACTTAAAATGTCGTGAACTTTGACCTTTTCGTTACTTGTCCCCTCCATCCTCCTTACCCCTCTCATGCCCCTACATGGAAGCCGCTTTCATCGAACCGACAACCACCCCACCCTGATTGGTAAACTATTCATCCGTCCATAAAGTTTAATGCCTCTGCAGGTTCGGGAGAAATCTTGACTCTTCTCCGAGCCCCTCCCCCCCCCCCCCTCGCCTCACCATGCATGTCACATGTGTCTGCATGCCAGTATAACGTAGGCCCCTATATAAGTATATACATTTCAATGTATGTTTTACTCTCATTGCAGGTTATCCCGGAGGAAATAGGATCCCAGAGACCACTCGAAGTGAGCTCTGCCTTGGCTGAAGTTTGTGACAGTAAAGATATTAAAGTGCTAGACTGCGGATCTGGGACGGGCTTAATCGGAGAAGCGGTGAGCTGCATTTGATACTGCTTTGAAGGATGAATTTAGGAATAAAATCAATTTTCATAAGTTGCGGCCTTACCCCCTGCCGCCCCTACACCCCCACCACCACTTTCCTCTTCACTATAAAGATGCCAAGATGTTGTTGTTTCAAAGTTCTCAATTATAACTTCATAAATATTCAATCTGCTGACGTTGCTTTTAATGGCAATAACAATGTTTACTTTCACGAAGTAAAACACCGCAAGGTATAAGAGGGTTTAAACTACCTGCAGACGCGTAGCCAAGGGGGGCGAAGGGGCGACCCCCCCCCCCCTTGAGCATATTTTGTGTACGTTTTTAAGATATCACTAGTAATTTCAAATAGAAAATGCTTAGATGCAACTTGGCCTGGGAAGTGCCATTTCCAGCGATCTGGGAGGCATTTTCGGCCAAAATTTTCTTTTACGCTTCGCGCCAACTTATGGTGGCGCTACGCGTAGATAGTTTCTAATGCCGAATCTACGGCTCTGATAATTTGCCTACAGGTTCGCCCCTCCATTGGCAAAGTCTTCGCTACGCGCCTGACTACCTGTAGACTTAAATTCAGCAACAGACAGTGTGACACATTTGTTACGAAACTTCCTGGGTATCTGCCCCCCCCCCCCAAAAAAAAACACTGCTTTTTTATTTTTATTTATCCATTCATTTATTTTTCACATTTCAGTTAAAAGCCAAAGGCTTTACCAATGTTTCAGCTGCGGATATTTCTCAACAAAGTCTAGACGTTGCTGAGAAGAAAGGAATTTACCAAAAACTCTTTTGTTTTGACATCGGAAAAGATAAAATGCCATTCAATGACCGTAAGAAAAACAGGTTACATTTGTTCCTCTTAGAGATTCTCTTATTTATTTTTTGTTTCACGGTTATTATTAACCTCTCCCCCTGATAAGTAGACCTCTCTGTCGAGTTTATTGTGCGAGTATCTTATGACGACCCTTCTTACATACGTTGGCACGCTCCACCGGGCGACATAACATGTTATCCCCTCACCTATAGGTACATCCCCCACCCCAGCGCAAAAATGGTGGTTGCGCCCCTGATCAACTCTCATCCAAATGGAAAATTAAATGGGAACCAAAATGATCAAGTTCTATACATGCTCATTCCATATTTTATTTGGACAAAACTTATCACTCCTAGCTAGACCCTATTTACAATCTCACCGATGTGTTAAGGTTTTCTTCTGCATGGGAATTATGGCTGCAGTTTCCATTTATAACGGCTACAGTTGACTTGGATGAGATGCAACAGATTGGGCCTTTCCACTAGGCTGATGTTACTGGTCCTGACATGCCTATAGAGTGGCGGAGCGTCCATACAGACCATTCTCGCCCCTCCTGACCAATACCCCTAGCTCCGCCACTGCCTATAGCTTACTTTTATAGCATTCCTTCTGGTCTGCTGTAAGTTTGATGTTAACAGGGAATGGTTTAACATGACAGTTTCCTGGTTCTACCAATATAGCAGTGGCGTAGGAAAGTACTTTTGAGTGGGGGGGGGGGGGTGAAGACTGATGGCCGGCCTGGAGGAGGGGTCTAAGGGGAGGGGGTGCATTTCCAGGTGGCCTCAGATGCAATTTGGTGCAATATAGCACACTTCAACACCCACTCCATTTTGTAAATAATTTTGCATTTTCACCTGGCCTTAGATGCAATTTGGTGCTCCAAATGAGATATTTTTTTCATTTGGAAATGAAAAAGGGGTTATCTGAATAGCGAAGCGGTTCCTATGCCCTTGCAATATAGGATATGTAAAAGTTTACGCATCGTACAACGAGTATCCCATCGAGGGTCATCAGCATCGTCCCAACAATTTTGAGAATGCCATAAAGCCTAAGTTTGCAAACAGTCAAAAGCTGGCCTTCTGTAGGCTGCGCATGATGATTATCCTGAGTCACACCCCTAACCTTTGAACAAATCAGTTTCCGGTGCGCCGCCGGTTACGTTCGATCATTCATAACTGGTGTTTTCTTCATATATACAATTAACAAATATATATATAGGGAACTAATAGGGAAACAAGCAAAACCACACGCATTGCCATTGGCAATACACCATGTAACATCGCTATTAGGTATATATATATATATATATATATATATATATATATATATATATTTATATATATATAAATATATATATATATATATATATTTATATATATATATATATATATATATATATATATATATATATATTTATATATATATATATATTTATATATATATATATATAATATTTGTCGATTTGACTTCTCCTCAGATGAGTTTGACGCCTTAACTTGTATTGGATGCATTGTGCCAGCTCACATCAGCCCCGATGCTATTCGAGAACTGATCAAGATAGTGAAGCCAGGTAAGAGTGCCAGACGGGACATGAAATGCAAATAAGAGTAAAATTAGTGACACTGATTTTTTGCAATCAGTCCAGACGAGAGGGAATTGGGGAGGGGGGGGGGAGATGGATCAGCGAGGTTATACCCCTTGCGGTCCAGGTTCCCCAATTAAGGGGTGGTGGAATTTGGGATAAAGAGTAACTTATTACCGTTTTCAGTTTATACCTAAGGCAAAACGAAGACTTCAAAAAGGGGAACAATGACAAAGTTTGTCCACGTGGTTCGATCTGGCTCTGGACGACACTGCTTTATAGCAACTATATACAACAGTCAGAGACTCACTATGTGTGAAGTAAAGTACTCCAGAATTTATAGTAAACTGAAATACATCGATTACTAAATTTTACTTCTTGCATAATCGTTCACCGTATATATGGTACTATAGAAACGAACGAACGAACGAACAGAGGAGCCAATATAATGAATTGCCGAGAGATGCAAAATTCTTGTTTTGCCTTGAAGCAGCGTGACGTCATACGGGAAACTTTGCTTTGTCGGACTTTTATATGATCTTTTATACAATTTTAGAACGCCAACTCTCTAACCCTTCTTTAACCCATCTGGCTTCCCTGGAGCAAAGCGGATTTAGTAACGTCTTGTAATTCCTGCATTAGTTTTTGACCACATGCAGTTTGCAAAGTGCTAACAACATAACTTGAAAACTTGTATTGGTAAATAGCCTACACGTGTATAGTGGATGAGGTTAACTGAAAACCCTCCAACTCTGACAACGATCTAAATCTTGGAAAAGGGGATTCTTGTGCAAAATAATTAAAACACTATGTAACGAAGACAGTGGACCTCTATCATCTGACCACTTTAGTCTTCGGAAACTGCCCGATTTCCAGACCGACCCCCCCCCCTCCCATGGATAAGCTGTTTCGGTATAATAATGCTACATGAATATACAATATTTGATTTTTAAAAAAAGACTCGAGACTATATACAGTTAATGTCCTGAACTTGTTATCTCGTTTCTACAGGTGGCGTTTTCATATTTTCATCTCGTGAATGCTTCATTGAAGTTATTCAAGGAGAGGAAGAGTTTTACTCCCAAAAGTTCAGCGAAAAATTTCATGAGGTCATGGAAGATTTAAAGAACACCAAGAAACTGGAGTTGATGAGCAAAAAGAAACTTCCGGAAGTTGTGAAAAATTATCCTACAATTCTTTACGTCTACAAAGTTCTCTAGTAAGATGACTTGGATATTGACAATTACAACATCTGCTGACATGAAATGGAAGTACTATGAGCTCCTTCCAGAGATTGTTGGGTTGATGTTTTCAAAAACAAGAATGTCATTAGTATTCAGTAACAGCCAAAAGTTTTGAAAGTACAGTATGTTCTTGGAGGTTCTAAATCTCCAGATATTATCTCCAGTCATCGAGGAATGTTAAATTATACAAATCAAAGTCGCATTGTGGAAAAGTATTTTTGGCGTTGCAGTAAAATGCTTGTTGCAGTTGAAAGATATCGGGTGACCATTATTGGACTTTATAGCATATTTGGGGTCAACACTTATGACCTTTAAGACAGAACATGAAACGTCATTTAGTTCTAGTCGATTTATTGTAGAGAGCTTTAAACAGATAGCGTGGAGTAATGCATGCTTGTTGATGTGTAACTTCTTTTTTGTTGTGGAGGGTACACTGATGACCGAGTTGAGTGTATATCTGTTATCGTATAATACATGGTAATTACACACATTTTTGTTGTTGTTGTATGATATTTAATCTTCGATATTGTATAGGCGATTCTAAAATGCCATCAAAATGAAATTACCCGTTAGCTCAGCTATACATGCTTCTTATCAAAATATCAAATACTAAAGAAATTATCTTATAGCTTTTGAATCACAAGTAGCTTGCTGTGTGATGTTTTACACATGTCAGTTCGACGAAATTCTTACAACTGAAATTAATCAGTAACTTTATAATCGTTAACTTTCGTTCTGGCGTACCTACAAAGGATGCAGTCTTAGTTAAAGTAATTGGAATGTTGTCTTGAATACAGTTCTGGGTTTGATTAAAACCGGCGAATACCTGAACGCAAACCCCTGCTAATAGTCTATCGAGTTGAAATGTATAATTCGACATTGTATGCTAACTTCAAGAATAATATTGCACTTATGTCATATATACACATGTCGTTCAATGATGTTTAATCATCTTTTAAATAAAATTGTTTATTTTAAATGCATGCAAAAGCCACCTTCTTCAGGGTTTCCGATTGTACGTCATGCCTTCTTGGTGAAAACTACCAGCAATAAATAATAAACGTCGTATTCATTTTCATTTATTTTTCCATTTCCTCACAATGTTTATATAATAATAGGACTGAAGACAATACCATGCAAAGAAAATAATAAGTAATAAATCATATAAAAGAAAAATAATGGAAATTACGGAGAGAAAATGGTGGAAGGGCTTGGAAGCCGTAGCTTGTACAAGAAGCCCACCAAAAATAAAGATAACAAGTATAAAGTATATGGGCATGATAATTCGAATTCGTCCACAGGTCTATAGAAGAAGCACTTCCTTTTGCAACGAAAATATATTGTTCTGCCGGGAACTAAATTGTCCCTATTTTTCTAAAGGTATTTGAGACTGTCAGGATTATATTAGTTTTTAATTAAGATGAGCAGACTTGGCTAGGCAGGGAGAACATACATTCAACAATTTTCAAGTGTGATTTCGACACCGACTAGCATTTTTGAGACCGATTTCATTGAATGTTGGCTGAGCAACGATTAAAAAATTAATCCAACAAGTTCAACATGTTTTAGCAATTTTTAGAATAAAAAAAAAACTTGCTTAAACAAAGCAACTTAGCACAGTCAGTAAGAGGATTCTCTCTCAATTTAGAATCTTGTTTTCAAGAATATTCACTTTTAAGTATCCTAAATGGATGGAAGGCTAACTTGATGATAGGATGTATTTGAAATGTAAAAGTTAATATCAGACAAAAGCGTAAGTCTTATGGTGTTCTGTTTAGTTTTTTGTTTCTGTGAAGCTCACCTAATTGTTTTCAAATGAGCAATTGCTCGAATTATTAACCCGCAACGTGTTGCTGCCACACTACATTTAGCAAACCCTTAAACTAATAAAAGGAAATGAAATGGAACAAAGGAAACGAGTTTGTTGTCATAAATCCTCCAAGCTCTCATCTACAATCCTATCAAAAAAAAAATTAAACTATACAGACTATGTTCTATGAAGTTTATCCAAGCTTTCCTTATGGAGTTATCAAATTAACAAATCTAGTGACTTTTCTGACCTCAATCCCAAAAAATTAAGAAACATATTTCGATGCTCGAATCCTGGCAAACAGGAGACAGTACTTTAAAAGCATGACAAACATTAATTATCATAATTAATTATATGAAACTAAAACAAAGCAGAAAAGACTAATAATCTTTGTATAATATAATTTGTAAAATAATTCTAATTGGAATATACCGAATACAAATGTATCTGTGCGGTGCTGTGTTTCCTTGGCTAGCTAGATCAATTTTATTCCAGGCATCATCAAATTAATTAACACTGTTCATAACTAAGCAGAGCATGCGATCGGCGAAATCCATCCGAGTTGGCTTGCAATTCCAGGTTGACTGATTCTTCGACCCACGTACCTCTCACGTTTTCCGGGCAAAAAAAAAGACTCACAAGACTTTAAAGACGAAGCCTACTCCTTCGAACATGTCAAAATATTCTGGAATCACTCTTGCCTCTACTTTGACCCATCGTTTGGCATCCACGTGGGTTTGGATGGCCTGGTCAAACTGACCTTTGAATTCTCCTTCTTGAAGATACGACGTCCTCATTATAAGGAAGATATAGCCTCCTGTAGAAACAAATATAAAAAAAAAATCTGTCAACATTTTCTATTCAGAATACACCAAAAAGTTTAGATTAGTTAAGTTTAGCTTAGCAAAGGTGACAAACCCAACAGAATCTAAATTGAAAACCCTACACATGTGATGATTGTGGATGAAAACCGGCATATATCATGCCGTCTTCTTTCCATGAGGCTTCAGAGAGTTACGAGACGTGTAATCGTTGCACCCATTCCTGCTTCCAGGACTAAAGCTTACAATCCCCCATCCAACAGATCTATGAGAATTTAATATAATTTTAAAAATAATATTAACAAAATCATAATTATAATTATAATTAATTAAAAATTAAATATAATTTAATTTAATTTAATATCATTTAATATTTCAAATACTAGGGGCGGTGTACGCTTCCCATTCATCTCTACTGTGGTGCATCCACAGTCACAGTGAACAGAGTTCTTTTCAAACCACTGAATAAACAGAAACCATATCAGATTCCCTAATTTGCCAATTCAACTTCCAACAACAACATTGAAAAGCAATAATTTTGGTCCATAGGTCAAGAGCATCCATTTTATGGTGGGATTTTGAGCACAGAGGTGCTTGGGCAGCTAGACAAAGGACTTTTGAAACGGGTCGTGTTAAAAGAAGTTCTTATGCTTTGTTCCCCACTACTAACAGTAAATGTCATCTGCATCAATCCAAATTGTGATCAATGCATTCTAAAACATTACTATAAATGAAACACTGAAAATACTAAGGTTTCCAAATCTGCAAAATATGTCCAGGTTTTGAGGGGTGGCAAATCGGATTACGGAACAATTCGACTGAGTTAACCAGAAGGAAACCCTCCCAGCGGTTACTTGCCATTAAATACATTACATATGCAGCACAAGAGTAGTTTGCAAGTGAATAACAATAGAGTTATTGTACTCACGCACTATAAGAAAGACACATGCCAGATACGAGCTATGTGATGTAACCTATCTTGGGATGTCGTGTTTACAAGGTTTTATGTTTATACAGCTTTACAGAGTACGACCTGTGATGACCACAAATGACCATTGACCTCCACCAAAAACAGTAGGGTTTTTGTACTAATGATGGGGAAGCCACATGCCAAATATGAGACCAGCAGAGGTTACCAATCTTGAGATGTTGTGTTTACAAGCTAGGGCATCACATACACACACACCCACCCACAAACAAACATGCACACACATGTTTGTATTACATTCCAACCGAGGACCCCATTGTATTTTCCATTGTTCAAATCCACGTACCCTTACCTTAAAAATACCCCATACAATAGAATTCTTCCGAGGACGTGGTGATTCTTTAGAAATCACAACCTGAGGACCTGGAAATTCTTTTGTTCAAGTTCTGGGTCAGATAGAAAACAAACGCACACACCCACACATGTTTGTATTACATTCAGACCGAGGACCCCATTGTATTTTCCATTGTTCAAATCCACGTACCCTAACCATGGATAACAATACCCCATACAATAGAATTCTTCCGAGGACGTGGTGATTCTTTAGAAATCACAATTGAAGACCTGGAATTTTTTTGTTCAAGTCCTCAGTCAGAATACAAAACAAACGCACACACACCCACACACAAACACACACACACACCCACACATAAACAGCAGAGGCACACCAACTTGACATTCCTATGTTACTTGCCTGCCTACGGCAAGTAACCAAAAACATTACAAGAGAGGCAGAAAGAAAATCTGATTCAAATTTGAGAAGAAGTCAAGTCTGACAATCGATGACAAGTTCTGGTCGTTTTGGAAGTCGGGTATATTACAGTGGTGATCTGTAATGATCTTGTACATATCTTAAAAATTCAGAATCTGCTAGATTAAAATCTAAATAAGTTAAGGATTAATAAAAGACTGGAAAATTTTAGACGAAGAAATTAACAGCTTGAATGGGATTCGAACCAGTGACCTCTGGGTTCTGGGTTGTCCGAATGAAACTAGGGTGTGATACCTGGTTAGACAGTATGCAAAGTACTGTTGCTTCTCACTGGTGCCCCCAGCAAAGAAATGATTATTAAAAGATCATATTACCAACTAAGGGCTGGATAACTCAGTTGGTAGAGCGCTGGGCTTGTAAACCCAGAGAGGATGATCTTTTCGATATTAAATATTGCAATCAAAGATCACGATGACCAATATTGACCTAAAATCTCTTTCAATCTCTCACTTTACACTCTGCAAACAATGGCTGCTTCAATACGTGTCAGCTTCAAATGTTTGTTTTCTTCAAAACGGTATGTAAGAATTGAATGCAAAATTTCAGCAGGATGTTTGTAACATGCCTGTTCCTCTTCCATCTGACAAATGTCAATTTTCCTCTGGCCGCCATGATCCTTTCCACAATGATTGAATTGACCCCTTACCTGGTTTAACTACCCTCAGCCAATCAGGGAAGACTTCCTGGTTCATGTGACCAGGAATGAAGCAGCCTACACATACTAATGCATCAAACTCATCTGTGTGAAATTAAAAAGAAGGAACAAAAAGAGAGGAAAATTTAATTTCACTTTGAAAGTGAATCTCCACCATGACCTCAGTCATACAATGCCTGCACTATAGCTGTATATGGAATGAGCTCTCATGCCAAAGCGCAGCATGTACAGTATTAATCTAAACATTTTGAAATGTTTCTGGACAGGAAGATCACAAGAACTTGAGTTTAACCATATACCACTCTGAATTAGCTGCAAGATGGATACAGTACTAACACACCAATAAGGGAGAAATAAATCCGGCAATTCTTTTTGCCAAAACTGTGAGCGGAGCTGTTAAGGCATGTCTAGGCTAAAATTAAAATATAATAGAGAACAATCTAAATCTAAAACCATTATAAATAAATCTCATATTTCATATACATAGATTCCAACCCCTTCCTTTTCTCAGTTCCACTCCTCTTCCACTCCCTTCATCGACCCCCCCCCCTCCCCCACACAGGTACACGTACAGGTAAATGTCTATTATATCATCAGAGCATGACTTGCATAAAGCATGGGTTAATGCAAACAATGAATGATAGATAAACTACATTAGTATAAGTACTGAATACAGTTTATATTGATCAGCGTCTACACTACGTGCAAGTTTACCATACTAATTGGTTCACCAAATACTGCACAGTAGGTTGTGCTTTTCTCTACTCTTTGTACAATATTTACACAGATTTCAGTACATTATGATCTCTGATAACAGACAACCAGTGCTCTGCCTTTATCTGATCAGATAAGAAGAAAACTAGAAAGACAATGGGCTTTGTGATTACTTGCTACATTTTGTATGAGAAAATTCAGTTCTTTATCCACGACAGATTGTAAACTTCAATACAGTACAGTAGTGTATGTTGATATATACTGTACTTTACCCACTGGTTATGTTCAATTAACCAACCATTTGTTGGGAATTGTTTCTTCATTATAAGGCCATAGCTGATAATGTTGACACAATGTCAGACAGGGAAATCCAAATAATTAAACCATTGGCCCATATGTGTTAGCAACAAGTTCTGCTAACCAACCAATGAGGGGACATAATTTTGTTTACCAGCCAATATGCCAGCCTTGAAATTCAGGCTATTCATTGATTAAATGCAAGTGGGGTGCCACCTTTTAGCCGTAGTCATAAAGGGGCACTGGTTGCACCTTTCTGCCAGTATAGTTAATCAATGTACAGGATGTACTGTAACTGATGTGTGTTTTAATTCAAGGCAAATGAGAGTCAGGGGACCTGATGTTACCAAGCTGATATTTGAAGCACTTGTATTATTGGTAATACAGGATTGGGTAACTAGGTAAATGATTGTCTTCAATCTCCTCTCCCTTAGCCCCCCCCCCCTCTCCCCCAGGTTTGTGTGAATCAAATATGTCACTAATCATGGGTGTCACTCGGTACCCCTACCCTTTATTCAGTCTGTTTTCTCTACTCCATTTCTCTCCATATCATTAGTAACGATTTGTGTTTACAACAAAAAAAAGGAGGGAAAAATACAGAAAATCAACAAGTAGAGTAGCTTTGACTTACTTTCTTCAAATGGCATCTGATGCTTGCCTGCCTGTGTACAAATCAGCCTGCTGTACACACCTTTAGCCTTGGCAATGTCAAGACTCTTCTGGGATATGTCCAAGGCAGTGACATTTTTGAAGCCATGAGGATACAGCTACAATAAAGGGAATTCAGAGAAGGAATTAAACATTTCTTTGAACAGGCCACTGTATGATAAATCAAAACATTAGAAGGATTGTTATTTATTTTTTTCTGATTTTGCTTGACGTCATTTTTGCTTTCACAAAATACCAACCAATTTGAAAAAAAAAAAAAAAAAATCACATATTGGCTGTACAAAATTATATTAGGATTCAGTTTTAACCTACGGAAACAGAAACTTTGCGGCATTTTTATTAACCAATCATCTTCAGCTATCGGAGTATCTCTTTTAAACAAAATTTGAAAGACAACAGTTGTAATGCTTTGCATAGTTGGACACTTGATAGTAAAAAGCACAAATATCAACAGCGGATACATGGACAGATAGTCTAGACAGCAACAATTATTCTCTTTACCAACAATCACATTGTCACAAAATAATTCTGTGACCAATTTTGTGACCATTACATAGCTACTGTACTATGACAGACGAACTAAACCACGTGCCATCGCACCAAACTCCCTAGTGCTATACTAATAGCATGCAATGGGATATGAACTAAACGACATGCCACCCTAACAAACTACCACGATACCAATTGGATAGAATGCATAAAACCACATTCCACCCTACCAAACTCACATTATACCAATATAGTAAGCAATGGGATCTACACTAAACCACATGCCAACCTACCAAACTCACATTATACCAATAGGAAGCAATGCATCACTAAACCACATGCCAACCCACAAACTCCCACTTTACCAATAGGATGCAATGGGATATACACTAAACCACATGCCAACCTACTGTACCAAACTCACATTATACCAATAGGAAGCAATGGGATCTACACTAAACCACATGCCAACCTACTGTACCAAACTCACATTATACCAATAGGAAGCAATGGGATCTACACTAAACCACATGCCAACCTACTGTACCAAACTCACATTATACCAATAGGATGCAATGGGATCTACACTAAACCACATGCCAACCTACTGTACCAAACTCACATTATACCAATAGGAAGCAATGGGATCTACACTAAACCACATGCCAACTCACAAACTCCCACTTTACCAATAGGATGCAATGGGATAAACACTTTAGAAACCACATGCCAAGTGGCCAACCCAGCAGGATTCAATGGCAAGAGTTTCTAATGTATTTATTATATTAAGAAACTATGTATGAAGAGTTTTATTCTTGAGAAGTACAAACCTGACAAACTGACCATGTCAACTGTAACACAAATTTATTACAAAATAAGTGGACTACAGCTTTACGGAAATTCCTTCCAAATATAGCTTCTCTACTTGTCTATTATATCGCTAGGTTAATATTGACCCCATGGCAAGGTTATATCTCCAGGATAAAGCAGTCCTCAAGAGCAAACAATAAAGACAAAGAAACAAATTCACCCTTACCACTTCTCCAACCAAGCCTGTGCCTGAACCACAGTCCAAAATAGATATTGACTTGTCTTTACAATACTGCGACACCATGACCCCTGATTCGCTGGGCCCTTTGTAAGCTACTTTCTGGACATCCTGGGAAAGACAATAAAAGTAATATTACAAAAAAGACAGGTTAACAAAGATACAATGCAACATTGACAGTCATGGTCACATCTAGACATATTTCGATACTCATTAGATAGGACTAACAACCCTGAACATTTTTCCTGGATATTGAGCCATGGGTGTTCAAAATTCAAATGTCTCAGTGAGGAAATGGTTGATAGCAATGCCAAACTGTAACATATTTTGCTGTATTAAAATTAAAGCAATAACTTTCAATTGAACAACATTAAGTAATAATCAATTGTGATATTCTGATATATAATTGTTCAACCATAAATCTCTACAACTCATCTTCTTTCTTAGTAACATTCATTCCATAACTCTGACATCAAATTTTGCCAACTGATGTCAACATTCCTATCACGCACGTTAAACATGACCTACCACTATCTTCAAAATACTAATTTGGGTATTCAGAAAACAATCAATAAAATAATATGCAAGCACCAACATGCAAACATAATATACAAGGTCTTAATTGGTTTAAATAGTGTTTTGTGTGTATAGTCATATACCCAGCACCTTTGTCAAGTCTACAACAAATGCCTGGTATGTAATGTTACAGTATGTAGTATTGACTATTTTATTGCAATCTATTCCATAATCTTACCAAAAACTCCCACATTAGATCCACTTGTTCACTTAGAACTGAGTCATACTAAGCCATGTCTAGCATGTACCGTATGCATGCACAAAGTCTACAGTACAGTATCACTAAAGCTATGACAGAGAGCATTTTAATATATACCATTTTCTTTACCATGCAAGTTCACCTGTACAATCTCTGAGCTGGTAGCAGAGACATGAAGTACACTCCTACATCACACCTCCCAGATCTAGGTTACTATAAACAGTTTTACTAGTGTATTTTACAAGCCATTTATAAACATACAGTAATAATATACTTTTCCAACTTCTAAGTCCCAGTAGAACATTATTACTCTTTGATCACCACAGTAACTCTCTACAACAGTTGTACATTACACCTGACTGTGCATCTATTATCTCTCTACACATATCTCTATCAAGAGAGTAGAAAACCATGAGTGTTATGTCATTAGTGATGTCACAGTGTCTATTTCTCAGTAGCCCTGCCTCTGTTGCTTGGTAGAGTATGCCAACAATAGGACAGAGTTGAACTTCCTACTGTATCCCATCCTCTGTAACCATTAAAGAAGAGTTTATCAGATTTAAATTTCTTTGATTTTTTGTGTTCAGTAAATATGTAGCTATAGCTGATGAGCTCTAATATATCCTGTTTAAATCAACTATTTGTTTGTGTCGTTATTTCACATTCACTTAATACCGCTGTGACAAAGCCAGATCTATGTGATATCAATGACAAGTCTTGCAGGACAGGCCCTGATCATATCTTATTATAATTTAGTTACATTTACTCATGCTTGTGGTGATAAGTGATTTAACTATACACATTTATCACACCCCATTCAGGATATAAAGTTTTTACATAAACAGTATGTAACCTGATGTGTTAATAATAATAAAGAGCCACCACCTGTAGCAGAGAACTCACAGGAACAATTGCCACAACCCCAACCTCCCCCCTCCCCCCACCAGTAGACCCCACTTGTTTAGTGTATTATACTTTGAGTCTTGCTACTAGTGCCTCTAGTGTAAATTGGGCAGAACGAAACACAGAACTTTAGTAGACATGCATGCACAAAAGTTAATACACACTTACACAGATAATCTGTGATAGACATGGGCTATAGATTCCACACAAAAGATGCCGGTACTAAGTTATTAAAATCCAGTATTAATACATGAAAGTACATATTAACAAATAGGATATACCCAGCACTTTTTATACATAAAGTTCTACAAATATTTAAAGTACTTTAAAAGTATACTTTCTAACTTTCTAGCAATAAAAAGGGTAATGAGTGCACTTACATTGCCTTGCTACATTATTATTATTATTATTATTACACCGTTAATTTATACAGCGCATAATCCACAAGTTCTATGTGCTTTGGGAGCAGCGCTCCTACATGCTTTGGGAGCAGCTTCCCTTGAACCTCCCCCAGACTTAAAGGTATATACTGTATTGCCCCCAAATATGCTACTGTAGGTATTCAAATATGGTCACCTTTGGTCAAAATTCTTAGACTGGTTTTATGACAACATTCGAGGAACTTTTCCTCACTGGGACAATCAGTCATCTTGTGTGTTCCTTAAACATGTCTGTGAAAAATTTGGAGAGTAAAGACCTCCAGGAAAGTACTTTTTGAAAACTTCTAGCAATTATAGCATGCTATAATTTGGGGCCTATACTGACTACCTTTAAGAGTGTTCATTATAATAAACCTTTGTGTTCAAGATAATTATAATGTCTCAGTGAGGAAATATTTGATATCAATGCCAAACTGTAACATAATTATGTTATTGCTTTAATTTTTTTAATACAGAATTTAAATGCTGTATTAAAAAAATTAAAGCAATAACTTGCAATTGAACAACAGGAAGTTTAATCAATCGTGATATTCTGATATAATTGTTCAACCATAAATCTCTACAACTCATCTTCTTTCTTAGTAACATTCATTCCATAACTCTGACATCGGACCAAACTTTGCCAACTGTCATGCAACATGAAATTCCTATACTGTCAACATTCCTATTAACATTAAACATCGACCCACCACTATCTTTAAAATACTAATTTGCATATTCAGAAAATAATCAACAGAATAATTAACTGGGCAGAATGAAACACAGTATAGACACGCATGTACAAAAAGGTAATGTGCAGATAATTTGTGATAGGCATCTTGGCAATATAGATTCCACACAAAAGATGCTGGCATAAGTTCAACGTTTATTAACACACCATTACATTAAGCATGATGATTGAGCAGGATGAGAATGATACAGCTTTGCAAATTTACAATATGGTTTGGGTTCACTTTTGATAAAAAACACATTGGGAGACATGCAAGCATTTAATTCAAGTTTGTTGTGCACTGAAACAATTGTATAAGTAGTCCAGAGCTATGAAAAACATGCTATTAATTTCCAAAATGTTCTGCTAAGCTTACAAGAATTAGGTATGATTCTAAATCATCCCATGTCAATTTAATCTATTCAGGTTTGGGTCATGTACATCATTGACATATATGCAGTACTTCAACCTAGAACCCCTGATCTAGTTGCTGAGCACTATTAAAGATGCCCCAATTCCGACTTCTAGAGAACAAGTCCGTTCTTTTCTTGGACTTGCAGGGTACTATTGCTAAGTTCGTTCCAAACTTTGCTACAAGTGTTCAGCCGATCCACAATCTCCAAACAGCATTGACGTTTGAGTGGAATTATGCAGAAGCTGATGCTGCTTTCAAAGAAATGAAATATACAGTATGCGATTTCAAACAGTACTCCTTCGTTTCTAATCGATCCTTTGGATGTACATACCTGTACATCACTACTGATGCTTTCTGGTACGGAATAGGGAGTAGAATGATCCAGGTTGTTGAAGGTCAAGAACGACTTATTGCCTGTATCTCTAGGTAACTAACTTAGTGACGCAGAGAAAAAGTATTCCGTAGGGGAGCACGAAGCACTAGCTTGCGTTTGGGCGATAGAACGCTGGCATATTTACCTGTGGGGTCAAAAAGTTTACTCTACGCAAAGATCACCAAGCTTTTGGTAACATTACAATCTGCTTCTGGGTACAGGTCATAGACATAGAGAATTGCTTGCTGGGAGCACGGTTACTTCAAATAAGAGTTTTAAGGTTGAAAACAAACCAGATGATCAGAACGAGGTACAGTATACGATGCGCTGTCAAGGTTTCCACTTAATGATCCTTTATTTGGTTGCTAAATTCAAAGAATTAACAGGATACTCAATAACTGTACGTGTCCAAACTACTAAATTAACTGGACGAAACATAAAGCAGGCCACCAGAATTTTTTTTAGCGATATATATACAGATCTATTCCTCATCCTACTACAGGGGTATAGAGCCATCAATATAATTCAAGAACAAAGAGTGAAACAGGTGTTTCAGCCCGTGACCGGACAAATACCCCCCAGACAAATACCCCCCGGACGATTACCCCCAGACAATAACCCCCCCGGACGATTACCCCCCGGACAGATACCCCCGGACAAATACCATCCCGGACAACTACCCCCCAGGACAACTACCACCCGGACAGATACCCCCCGGACAATTACCCCCGAGGACAAAACCCCCCCGGACAAGTACCCACCCGGACAACTACCCCCGAGGACGAATACCCCCTAGACAATTACCCCCGGATAAATACCCCCGGACGAATATACTCCTGGACATATGCCGTTAACTATAGGAGACGGATGCAGCGACGGATACGCCCGTCTTTTTCGAGTTTAGTTTCCCGCGGGCCTCAATATATACCCTGGTCCCTCGGGCAACTCCGAAAGCATATTTACAATTGGGTCAGGGTGACGGTTAAACTGGCACCACTAGGGTTGTCGTGTGTCCTGGCCCTTATAACCTCCTCCCGACTTTTAAAAAGATTCGAGCTTTTCATATATAAGCCCCCAAAACTCCTGGATAGGGTTTGACAATGGACCGAGGCCCGGGGGTTGGGTTGGGAATTGCTCACTGCTGGTAGTAACTATTAATTTACTATTTGTTATAGTGACACTATTCTGTATTATTAATCTCCGAACAATTCCGGCTTATTGCGACTTTGCCATTTTCAAGTTTTCTTCTGAGTAATTTTACTTGATGATTTGTTATGTTATGTTAGTTTTTGTATAGCGCTTTATATGGCATAGCCATCTCATAGCACTTTGAATCCCTGGTCATCAGGCTGGCTGCTGAGAATCCAGCGCACACACCTTACTTACCTCACAGGTACCCATTTATACAACTGGATGGAGAGGGGCAGTCGAGAAAAAAATGCCTTGCCCAAGGACACAACATAACAGGATTATATATAAAACAAAAGCATTAGCCACTCGGCCTCCACGCTCCTCTTGTTTTGCTTATTCTAAGCTATTTTTTCCTGTGAGTGCACGCCATTTTAGGATGGGAGGAGCAGAAGGGAGGGGTGGGGCAAGCACAACCACGGTCCACCCCTCTAGTTTGGTGTGCATGATCATCATCCATACCCCCCATGCATTGTTTCATGGACCGCTGGGCTATCATAGTCAAACCCGGTTACGGTGTAGCCCGTTATACCAGCAGAATTGCCTGTAAGGTTTCATAATAGTATGTACGATTGTATGAAACATAAGTAAAGAAAGAGGCTTGAGACCACGACGTCACTACCATTTGAAAAAAAAACCTATTCTCTGGTCATTCTGTTTGCAAAAAGAATGATGATAATCTAAGAAATCAATTTAATTTTCCCTTGTTATAATAATTCTACATTCCAACTATAAACAGATTAGTGATTGCTACATTGCCCACAAATTGTCACCCATAAGCCAAAGAATAATAGGTTTTCCTTGTAATAATTTTTACAAAGGCCGGTAGCGTCTGGCGCTTACCCGGGATTTTTCATGGGGTGTCCTATCACCTTTAAGAGATTTTCTACTGTACGAAAGTGTGCTTAGATGCCAAATGGTGTAATTTGTTGCCCTTCTAAGGCAAGACTATACTAACATCATTTGAATCATTTGGGCGGATTTGGGGCATCCAAATTCATGGTGATGTCACATATACACAATCAGCATTGAGCGTGTGTTTTTATTTTGAGGTATCAAAAAACTACACCTCAAGGTCCCCACCCCTACAAAAATGTCTCCTAAGATCTTCGCTTCTTCACGCCTCCATTTTGTGTGTTTGTGACGCTGGCCCCACAGGTTCAATTCCCATCTCGAGTATGGCTCTCAAAATCTGTAATGTTAGTTTTTTTTTTTCAATTTCCGGTGCAGTCCAATAGCTGTACTGCAGTTGTTGTTGATTCCATTGTAGTGGTAAGCAATTGATTCGGGTTAACTGTGTTCATTAGTTAGGTTCGACAAGGCTCTCCTGCAGTGGCGACGGACAGGTTGCTACCTACTCTCTCAGCATTCCGGAAAGTGGCTAAAGGCTGAGAATTGACTCACGTCTGTCGGATTGGGACATTAAATGACGACCCGGGAACAGGATCAGATTGTAATAGTTACAAACCTGCCTCTCTTGTACTCTGAGCACTGTGCGAAACTACAAGGAAGATTAAATCACAAACGAGACAAGTCGACATGGGGCCCGGTATTTAAACACAAAATTAGTATACACGCAAGTCTGGTATATGCAAATTCGGTATACACACAAAATTACTTGCGCGACGACTCTCCATGGAACTGCTACTCTGAGTAGCAGTTCCCTGGACGCACCAATAGAAAAAAAAATTGAGGCATGTGCAATAAATCTTCCTAGGTAATATGTTATGGTATTAACAATGTTATATTTTTAATCTTAGTTGCTACAGAATACCGATACTGTATCAGCTTATAGGCAGGGACGTACCTAGGACTGGTAGGACTAGGATTGGGGTTGTAGGGTAAAAAAAATCCACTAGGGTTAGTCTTTAAAGCCCATAAATTACGACTGCGGCACAAACTCGATTGCGCACAAAACGCAAAGTTTTTTTCAGCCGTATTATCGTGTCCGATTTACGGTCATAATGTTAAAATACAAACAGAAGGTAGGCTAAACAAACAAAGTTAGAGACATCAGTTGTCATAAATGAAAAAAGTTGAAGTAAAAATGATTAAATCAGACTTGCAACTTGTAATACATGCATGACATCATATACATTCTTACTTTCTATTTCAATCTTTAACTCTCAATTAAACTGAATATTCACAGAAGCACGGAGTGCCACTGTTCGACAATTATTCGCTGTTGTTGGACCGAAAAGAGACTGGGGATAGGAGAACTTTGTCATGTGTACTTTTTTTGATATCACTGGCATGTGACGTGATTCTCAAATGAGATCCAGGTCTACATACATTCTACATAAAATACGCGTTCTTCGCATTATGTGCAAAATGCGCTTTTCCCTTATACCCCTCCCCACGACCGTCACCATTTCCCCATTTCCACTCTGCTTTGTAAAACAGACACGCACGCATGATTTCGCCATGGAGGTCGAATTCACGATACTGATCTGTATCCTGTGGGAAGAGTCTTAGGGGAGGGGTGGCCCCTTAATTTTCAATATTTATTTATATGATGGTCGTCCGAACCATTCGACCCCCCCCCCCAGCGTATGGGCCTGCATATATCTCATTTTTCGAAATGCCCTTGGATGCAAATTGGAGCAATCAGTTACACATCCATGTACTAAAATAGTTTTTGATCGCTCGTTCTTTTCACAATCGCTTTTGCGATCCCAACATTTCTGATGGTATTATTTCCTCTGTCCCCCGCTTGCTACGCCAGTGGTCCCTTTCGCAGTACCCTGATCGGTACAGAGAGAGAGTTTTTTTGTTGATTTGTTAAGGTTTTACGGCTCAGTTTCTAACCAATTGGTTTAAGTTGCGCCGACGACGGCCTTTTTTCAGTTGTGGCGCACTGGCTTGTTTTCCCTACTCCATTGCTTGAGCACCAAGCACAATAGCAGTAGGTTCCATTTTTCGGTATGACCCAGCCAGGAGTCGAACCCCTAACCTACCGGCTGCAAGTCGGATGCTCTAACCACGTGACCATGCAGTCGGTCTGAGAGAAAGAGAAAGGGGAAGGGTGGAGTACAACTAAACGACAAATGTAAAGAGGTTGTCGGAACTGTAGCGAAATTTTATCATCAATTCTAAAAACATTTGCACTTCATCACAGTTTGTTTACAATTGTCAGTTGATTTTACTACACAACCATCAATTGCCTTTCACCATCAACAGACCAGCAATTCCTTTTGAAATCATCTCTTTTGATCACTGCTAGTCAGCCTATTTAACATTGTGACTCAACAGAATAAATCAGGCAAGCTCACCTGTTGTTGAAATATCTTCACTACCGTACCCTAGTAGATGTTTTTGTATCATGGCAACAACTAGCCAATCAAGAGACAGTCTGGAAAAAACACATGACTCAATTTTGTGGATACATACCATGTGCAGCCATTTTAGTAGAAGGACTTCACCCTGGAAGCAAGAAATCTCTGCTAGACACATGCAACTGTATATTACAACTCATCTGCACTACGTTATGTTTTATCAGCTGCAATAACTACCAAGAGGAATTCTCGACGACGACGACGACGACGACGACGACGACGACGACGACGACGACGACGACGACGACGACGACGACGACGACGACGACGACGACGACGACGACGACGACGACGACGACGACGACGACGACGACGACGACGACGACGACGACGACGACGACGACGACGACGACGACGACGACGACGACGACGACGACGACGACGACGACGACGACGACGACGACGACGACGACGACGACGACGACGACGACGACGACGACGACGACGACGACGACGACGACGACGACGACGACGACGACGACGACGACGACGACGACGACGACGACGACGACGACGACGACGACGACGACGACGACGACGACGACGACGACGACGACGACGACGACGACGACGACGACGATGAGCAGTGGCAGTAGCAGTAGTATTATTGTTATTAACTATGATACTTTTAAATAGGGTGTAAGAAATCGGCCTGACATTTCGACTGTAGAAAACAGTCGAAACGTCAGGCCGACTTCATACATCTTATTCTTCAACCTTGGTGATTTTGTGGATAAGCAGTTTTTATCAGCTACGTTATTTTACTTTTAAATTTGGTTATATCAGGGTTGTCCAACCTTTTGATGAGGAGGGCCACCTCGAATGATTATGATAAAGGAGGGGCCGCATGAGCCTACAAGCTCCTGTGGCATATCCAGGGTTTCGTGCCAGAGCGGCAAATTTCAGTGGCCCCGCTAGGGGTCTGTATGGGAAATGAAGTTTCCATACAAGCGGAGCGCCACCGTAGGTTGGCGCGTGGCGTGCAAGAATAAAAATCGCCCAAAAGACCCCCAGATTGCAGGGAATGACACTTCACAAGCCTTCTGATCTGTATCAAAACAATCTTCATATTGAGATATAATGATCTCTGAAATTTATCAAAAAAGAATTCCTGGGTAAAAGTACATTTGTAAATTAATGAGGTTGGCGGGCCGGACGGGACCTTGCGGCGGGCCGCACTGTGGCCCGCGGGCCGTAGGTTGGACAACCCTGGGTTATATAGCAGACGTGGAACATCCGGTCAATTTCTAATTACTACATGCATTTTTGGATTGTCAGATGCTTTAACGTTTCATATCAGAATAATAATCTTATATATCAGAATAATAATCTGATATACCAGATTAAGAAAATTTTCTTTCATGGCCCTAATGGGCTTTCGTACTACGGAGTTCACCAGCTAAAGGTCCGCTTGGTGAACGGGGGGGGGGGCGCCTGGCGTATTCTGGTTTAGTTCGGGTAGTAACCTGGGTGAGGTATCTGTGCCGGTGTATTTGTGCGGGCAGAGTTTTCCCGGAGGTAATTGCTGGGGGGGTGGGGTTAATTGTCCTCGGGGGGAATTGTCCTCGCGGTCGCGGGTGTACGTCCGGCGGTAGTTGTCCTGGGGGTAGTTGTCTGGGGGGTACTTATCCTCAGGGGTATTTGTCCTCGGTGGTGTATGTCCGGGGGGTATTTGTCCGGGGGGTAGTTGTCCTCGTAGGTATTCGTCCTCGGGGGTTTTTGTCCGGGGGGTGATTGTCCGGGGGGTACTTGTCCCGGGGGTATGAGTCCGGGGGGTATATGTCCGGGGGGTATTTGTCCGGGGGGTATTTGTCCGGCAACCGTTTCAGCCAGAGAAAAATAAACCTCACAATACTCTACTTACTGCTGTGATGATCATTATTATAATAACAATAAGTGCCTCCTAATACTAGATCAAGCATCATTGATAGGTCACGCGACTAAACATGGATAGTTTGTCTAAACAATCTCTCTGAATGCACAGTAGCTATCACAATTCATGGTAAAGATATTATTGGAACATCCGTCAATTTAGTTCCTGCACAGTAGGTACATACAACGGGTTTAGGCCTAGTCTATCTAGCAAAACACCTGTTATATTCCAAACAACCACAGCCTAATGACATGTTGAAATAGATATGATTATAACAAACTGTACAGTAGGAGTAAAATGACATGAAAGTAAATGAGCTATAGGCCTAGTCAAACTTTGCGCTTATTTCACAGTGAGTTCTACCTCGTCATAACTCGTCCAGTCGTCATACAGAGTGGCTACTTTACTTTTATCGTCTGCATCTGTTGAGCGGATAAATGAGTGAAAAGAGTGAACTTGAGCAACATTCTTCTCGGTACTCAACCTTCTGACGTGATCAGCCATATCGTGTCGTTGCTGTAGACAGGTACGGTAACATTGGGTTTCACCTGTAGGAATAACGTTCTTTCTGGCTGCTGTTGATTCGGAGGATTGCAACTGTTTATGCCAACTTTACGTGTCATAATAAGATTAAAGGTCTTCCCTGGTCAAATACTGCTGTTTTATCTTTACTTATCCGTTAATCAAACGGAGGGAACTATATACAAATACGATGCAGCGACATCGGTGGTCCATTCACATATTAAATTGCCTTCTGTAAATCGCACAGCTGAGTACTATGCGTGGAATATATTTGGTACTAGCACTTCTGTCTATCTTTATGTCCCATAGCTTGAGGGCCGTTGGGGCGACATGATGACACGACACAAGCTTTCCACAATTCACGATCGTCAGCTGTTCTTTTGAGCTGGTTAAAGTCCATCCCAGTCCAGGTTTTTCTGTTGTCAATCCAGGTTTTAACCGGCCTGCCTCTCCTTCGTACCCGCCCATCTGTCCCTCCTTGTAATAAAGTGTTTGCCAGGCTGTTCTTCTGTCTAATTACATGCCCATTAAACCACTGAAGTTTCCTTCTTTTCACCATTAAAAGGAGGGGTTCCTGCTCCCCTACGAACCTCCCCATTATTTGCCATACTTGCTTGTTCGTGGTGTGCGAAGTGTAATGTATCTGGAGAAGTCTGATACAGTTCATTTCAAAAGCATTCGCTTTTCCATCTCCGCATTTAAAGTCCACGTTTCGCACCCACATAGAACACTGCAATTGTTACTACGTGCTCTCAGGGGACCCATTCATGTTTTCATTGTAATGTCACTTATCCCTCCAGATGGGTTTCAGATTTTGCCATTGAAGATGTTGTAACTGCGATTCTGATCTTAATCTCTTGCACTGACTTTGCATCATCCGTGATTGTCCTCTAAATATTTGAACTGAGCCACTGTTTCAAGTTCTTGACTTACAATATGTTGGCTACCGTTACTTCTTCGACAGAACCCATCTTCATGACCTTGCTCTTCTCAGCATTGAATGCCAAGTTGCTTTGCACTTTCCTCTCAAGTCTTCTTGTAAGGGTGGTAATTAGTTCCTCCGGTTGTCCTGATATGATCGCTTTCTAGTCACTTCGCCCAACAACCATTTCGCCCAACTGCCATTTCGCCCAACCAGCCTGGTCATTTCGCCCAACCAGCCTGGTCATTTCGCCCAACCAGCATGGTCATTTCGCCCAACCATCATAGTCATTTCGCCCAACCAGCATGGTCATTTCCCCCGACCGTGTTGGTCATTTCGCCCAACCTTATTTTTACTAATATTCAGTCAGAATAATATTACTTTTTTCTATTCCACTAGTTCAATTTGATTTATTTTGGGTTAGGTAACTTCGTAATAGGTAAATAAAAAAGTGAGATTCGCTCGATGTCGATCGGAGTCTGAGCAGTTATTTCGGGTATAATGGGAGGATTACACTACTTTGGGCGTTTAGCCTACGCATACAATGGAAGTTATATTATTATCAAGGGCGGCGGAAGCACTTTTAATCTGGGGGGGGGGGGCACCAACGTCGAAGGGCACTTTGCAGAAATTCGATTGGACTGATGCAGCCTGATATTTAGTACCCTTTATAACTCTTATTGTATTATCTTATTTGCGTATACACATCACTCCATCAACGCCACCCCCCCCCCCCCTCAAGGAAACAATGCATACTAGCACTGCAATATCTAATGTGCAAATTGGGAAACAAGGAAAAAGACAAAATGAGGTGAAATCATTATAAAGTCCAAGTCCCTGCACACGCGATCGATACATGCATGAAAGCAAATGAAATATGTGAAAATACTGAAAGAAAAATCATTTTCTATGTGTTTTTCAATGGTTAAACTGATATTATTATGATCATTATGATTGTAACGACTTTCCCAATAATTATAACCAATTTGGAAGGGTTATAACACGGTAAATGATTGTAAGTTATTGGCATGCGATGTAATAACCAACGCATGTCTATATGATATGCACATGAACCTGATGAACGCGCGCGTAGCGCGCGAAAAATTTTGGTGATATTTTTCGGGCAAGTCGTTACAGCCCCCCTCCCCCCAAATCAAATTGGGCTCTTACGCCTGTGGTAGTAAACATTTAAAACTTCCCGAAATAATTCATTCGACGTGGGTTTCGCTTTGTAAACTCTTTTTTTATTTAGAAATATTTATGTAGAAAAAGGGCACATTTTTAACCTGAAGAAAAGTGGGGGGGCACGTGCCCCCTGTGCCCCCCCCCCCCGGTTCCGCCGCCCTTGATTATTATACAAACACAGGGGAATCGGTCTTCATAAAAACCTATCAAACCTAACCCCTAAAACATTGATCCATCCTACTGACTAACAATTCTCGAACGTTTCCTTTTGAAGTTTCATTATATTTAATCAAGGTTGGGCGAAATGACCAGGCTGGTTGGGCGAAATGACCAGGCTGGTTGGGCGAAATGGTAAGGTTGGGCGCAATGGCAGTTGGGCGAAATGGTTGTTGGGCGAAGTGTCCTGCTTCCATCCTTAGCATCTGCTTCTGTTGCCATCATCAATCTTGCATATAATGGTTTGAAAATCACCCAACATACATCTGCCAACACTTCCAACTGGACAGATAACTGGCTCTGTTGGACAGTTTCCCTTCCAAATGCAATTAAGTTCAATTTCTTAAAAGTTATGCATGTCAGAAGACGATGTCACATACTGTTTACACAGTGGCGTCGCCAAGGGGGAGGGGGGGGGTTGGGCGCACGTGCCCTCCCAAAAATGTGATCAAATTTGATGTGCCACAACATTTTAGGATTTATCAACCATGACAAAATGGACACAAGAAGTACAAGAGAGCAAACCACGGAGTTGAATATCTCATCGCCAGCAAACACTTATATCAAATAAATATATTAATTATGAGTTACGCAATTTGACGATCCGCCGAGGAAAGTACTACTCACTTGACATAATACCTGTAAAGGTTCTTCAGGGCGCCATTTACTTTAATTTGTAGAGTGAAATAACTTCCATGTTATCAGAGGTGGGGGCAGTGGCGGAGCGTCCATACAGTCGGGCTCAAATGGACTGCTGGCGTCCTTTTCAGCTTTTTACCACTTTTTACTTATTCGCGATTATTGACTTTGTTATTGCGCTCTCGTCTACCTATTGACATTTGTCACATTATCTGTAACCTAGCACGGCCCGGAAAGGGTCATTTCCGGCGATCTAGGGAGTATCTTTACTCAAAAAATGTCGGTACGCTCCGCGCCAACCTGTGGTGGCGCCCGCTTAGTTAGTGTCTAAAGCGCTCCTGCGGACCATTCTCGCCCCCTGACCAATACCCCTAGCTCCGCCACTGGGTGGGAGTTGACAGGGGCGTATCCAGGACTTTCTAACCCGGGGGGCGCGAATAACTATCTAAGCGGAGCGCCACCATCGGTTGGTGCGCAGCGTACAAGAAAATTTCTGGTTTTGATACCCCCCAGATCACCGGAAATGGCACTTCTCGGGCTTGAAAATGACCAACCAGATGTACACTTTTTGCCTGAGAATCAAGTATTTCCCAATAGTTTTTTTTTCCATTCATAACCTTTTTGAAGATTGTCACCAGTCACACATCATGTTCGACCTCATCGCATGTCCGGTGCTTTTGTAGGTGATTATAAGTTGCGGCCCACAATACCAGTCAGCCCCACTTTTCAAGGTTTTAAGCCCATTATTTGTTCAGAATTTGAAAATTCACATTTCTCGTGAATAAAATCACTCCAAAACATACCCATAATGTTGCACAAAATTCATCTATGCAGCCCCTAATTCGCCATTACTAATGTAAAAGACAGTTTTGACATAATTGGACCTCCATGCTTTTTCTCCATCTACATAAGACATTTCGTTGTTTACACTAGCATCCCGCTCATACTGCGCAACTTTCACGGACCGTACGGTAGTACGGTACACGATGGCATGCGATATAATAACCGATGCTTGGTTAATGATATTGACATTACCAAGTTGAACGCGCGGGAGCGCGCGTTAATGTTGGTTACTTTTTTCGGGCAAGTAGTTTCAGCCCCAAAATCAAATTTGGGTTCTAGGCCCATGACTAAACACATAGACAGTTTGAGGCTGTTCATCCTGCAACGCCATTTTCATGCTCATTGATATGATGTGATATCTGCTGTTTGCTTTAAAAATTCGAACAGGCGCGTAGCGAGGAATTTGCCAAGGGAGGGGCTTGTAGGCAAACTAAGCGTAGGGCCACCCTGAGTTGGCGCGAAGCGTACAAGAAAATTTTGGCCGAAAACGCCTCCCAGATCGCTGGAAATTGTACTTCACAGGCCTTGTAAGTTGCATCTAAGCATTTTCTATTTAGAAATTACTAGCGATATCATAAAAAAATATGCTCAAGGGGGGGGGGGGCGGTCGCCCTCTTCCCGAAATGCGTCATGTTCCCCGACGACACGGTCGAGTTCGAGACCAGCCACAGTTGGTTTCATAGCACAATTCTACAATTGTTTAAGGCGTATATACACACACACACGCGTTATGATACACCATATATATAGTATATATATAGATACATTAGTGAGAGAGGAAAAATGGAAACGTCAAAATGGAGTTGTCGGTGTAAGGGGTAGGGGTGAGGCGCACGCCCCTTCCGACATCCTCGATCCGTCACTGGCATACCCTGTGTATATAATAGGGATCAGCGCTGTAATGATGTCACTGTTCGTCTTTCTCTTCCCGGTGTCTTGGCGTTTTCCTTTTACTCCCTCCTTTTTCTCTCTTTCTTCTTTTTCTTTTCCTTTCCTTCCTCTACTCCTCCTCTTTTTCCCCTCTTTTTTCCTTTTTTTCTCCCTCCTCTTTTTCTTACCCGGGGGGGGGGGCGCGCCTCCAACGCCCCCCTGGATACGCACCTGGTTGAGCCTGCAGCCGGGCCATGGAAAATACGGCACGAGAATTTTCTAAGACATTATTGTGATTTCCTTTTGTAAGAAAATGACAAAATTTGGAGGAACATCCACAATTTTCTTTACCTCTCAAACGTTTTATCTGGTAAATTTCACTCACTTTTGTTTGATTAAACAGGCTCTTGTTGTTACTTTCAATCATATTTTATGAAACTTTCCTACAATGAAAGAAGAACTGAATTCTTGTGGAGGGGTATCAAGTGTCCGAAAAATGTACCAACAGTGTCTGAAACGGCCTCTTTTAACGTTAATATAAAAGTATTCCTTAGAAATGATAAAAACAACATGAATTTATAACAACTTTGCAAGTCGAGGAAATTTATTTGCCGAAATCGTTGTGATAAACTTAGCGCCATAATTACAGCTGCAAATACACGTAAATCACGAGGAATGAATGGATATATATGACATAACATTATAGATTGTGGCAGCATATACAACTTTAGATAGTGTGATATATATATATATATCACTATAGTAAACCAGTGGCGGGCAAAGTGCTGTACTAGCGCAAATTTTCGTTTTCGTTGTAGAAGTAGATGCTAGACTCCACATTTCTCTTCTCCTAATTATTCAAAAATAAAAATGATATTAAATATATTTCTCTTACAACTTTCTTTCACTTTTAGACTTTGAAGTGTACACCTCCTCATAGTACACACTGTACAATGCTTTGCATCACTTAGACTGCAGTAAACTCCTGAAAAGGTTAAGTTGTACTTTCATATCACCCATCAGCCAGCAAGATCTGTCAGTTTTCACCCTGTCATTTTCGACTCATGTACTTCTACACGAAGTTAGCGCGAAATGTTTAAGTGACTAGTGCATGAAATGATATTATAAAGAAAATAACAAACAACTTTATAACAGAAGTACGAAAGATCAGGAGGGAACATTTAAGCAGGAGATAAAAAAAAATTGTACTTAATGCTGATTTATTTTTCAATAATTAACAATTTCACCATTACAATGAAATCATGTATTCGATCTCTCTGCCCAATCTCCTCCCCTCTCCCCTCTTTCCCCTTCTCTTTTCCTTCTTTCTTGAAATATAATTCATCTTCACTGAATGATTTCCTTTCAACTTATACTACTAGACAATAACAACAGGAAGAGGATTTCTTAAGAACTGCATACTGATTTTGAGCACCACTACTTCTCATGCATATACAGCAAAGCTCAAACTACGGAATACGGTACAGATACTTATAACAGTTTTCCACAGTACGTATTGCAGCTAGTTTTAAGCACTGACGTGACCTCTCTGTAGAACCGATCCATTGCGGAGGTTAAACAGAAAAACTACTTGAAGTCTGTTGACAATCTCTTAGGGTCTACTGTCAACAGCCAGCCATTTTGTAAACACACACAGACCCTTGAAACTAAACACTGGTTTGAGATTGTGGTAGGAAATGGGAGAGGGTGGGTGAGGGAACTGATCAATACAGTGGAGTTATAACTGCACCATGGTGGTGTGAAAACCACTGCTGTCAAAATTATTACAGGTGGAAGGTGGGGAGGGGGAGTGGGAGGGGAAAGGGGAAGAAAAATAATTTTGAGACCTCATAAGACTTCATCAAAATTTGGTGTATCACACATGACAAAATTTATTTACCACTTAAAATCAAAGTATTTCTCATTACAAAAAGAATTTTTAAGTCTAACATGCCAGAGAAGTATCACTTTAACTTAGGCATGATGGCAAAACGGTTACTTTGGCAAACATCGGTTGAATGATTCCAGATCTGCAAGGTGCAATAAATGTGAAACTACTAATATTTAACTATTTAAATGGAAAACATATAGATATATATATATATATATAGATCTTCTATATATGTAAATTACATCATGGTTTGTAATATTTCAAGTAAGGTAGCCAACAAGAGACGATCTCGAGCTTCTTACCAAAGGCCGCAGTGTTTCCAAACTAAGATATCATTGTAAGATTTACTCCTCTGTTGTCTATTTGTATGCTGCAAATGTATATATATTAATTTGATATTAGCATTGGCAACGTGAAACCTGTCTTTATAACAGAAAATAAACATTTTGTAGAAAAAAATTATAAAAATTAAAAAAATCAAGCATACGTGGCAGCTCAAAGGTGTCACAATTAAAATTGCTCTAGTCTTTAATCTTGGTTATGAAGGAAAATTTGAAACTATGAATGCTTGTGTTTGCTTCTTCTTTAAAAGATACTTCCCTTTAAGTGCTGTTAATACCAGCAGAGTTCTGATCTGATGCGGTATCACGACAAATCAGATGCTGAGAGTCACTACTATCTACTTGCAACAAAGGACCATAAAAGAGAAAAATATTTTTTGTGAGTTGTGGAATTTTGTTACCGACCCAAAGAAGAACAAAATGTCCTTCCAGCTGTTCATAGCACACAATATGATATCTATAACATGTCATACTTGCTGCAGAAACTTGTTAGACTTCAAGCGGTGAGAGAAAATGACGAACAAAATCAGGAAACAAAACAAAAGGAAACTAGAAATGAATTTTTCTCCAAATTTCAGACTTTCGTGCATCAGCTCAAGGCTTCGAAGTTCAAGCAACCAAAATGGTTGCGAGCTAGCTTTTTAAAACAATTCTAGAAACATACTGTTCCCATAACAAACAGTGGAATGCTATATATTAACAGCTGTACCATGACATAGCCCCCCGCATTTGCATATCAATAAGAAAACAACGGTGGAAAATGAAATAGTGAGAATGAAACAGCTGCCTGGTATTGTTGTCTTTTGTAGTTACATTTTACATAAATCCAACATTAAACGTCTCAAAAGTTAACTCAGAAACCAGGACAAACATATTAAGCACCGTCTTGGTTTGGTCAAAATCCTATGAGAATTGACACAGCACATCACTTTAGTTTAATATATTTTTGTAATGATAAACAAACTCTATCATTGCACTTTGGAACAAAAGAAAAGACAAAAAAAGAAATAATAAAGAAAGAATGAAATTAATGAATATTGAAGCAAATGGACTTTTGATGAAAGATTTAGCAGCTTAGAGTAAGCACTTAGAGTTAAAATAAATATAATTTGCAGAAATTTTTGAATTCACTTTCTAATTAATATACTGCCGACCCTATGCAACTAACAGATAAGAAAACAACTTTGTCAAAAACAGATTACTTTCATATTTCACCCTGTCCCTTACATTATGAAAATTAATACACAGAGCTTATTGGACGGAGATACCTCAGTATCGGACGGGGATACCCCAATATCGGATGGGATACCTCAGTATCGGATGGGATACCTCAATATCGGATGGGATACCTCAGTATCGGATGAGGATACCTCAGTATCGGACGGGGATACCCCAATATCGGATGGGATACCTCAGTATCGGATGGGATACCTCAGTATCGGATGAGGATACCTCAGTATCGGATGGGATACCTCAGTATCGGATGGGGATACCCCAGTATCGGATGAGATACCCCAATATCGGATGGGATACCTCAGTATCGGATGAGGATACCTCGGTATCGGATGGGATACCTCGGTATCGGATGGGATACCTCGGTATCGGATGGGATACCTCGGTATCGGATGGGATACCTCGGTATCGGATGGGATACCTCGGTATCGGATGGGATACCTCGGTATCGGATGGGATACCTCAGTATCGGATGGGATACCTCAGTATCGGATGGGATACCTCAGTATCGGATGGGATACCTCAGTATCGGATGGGATACCTCAGTATAGAATGGGGATACCTCAGTATCGGATGGGATACCTCAATATCGGATGGGATACCTCAGTATAGGATGGGGATACCTCAGTATAGGATGGGGATACCTCAGTATCGGATGAAGATACCCCAATATCGGACGGGGATACCCCAATATCGGATGGGATACCTCAGTATCGGATGGGATACCTCAATATCGGATGGGATACCTCAATATCGGATGAGACACCGTGACGGTTTTAGTCCAGACTCTGCATATAACATTCAAAGATGAACAACTTAGTTGTGAAATTGACAACTGCAAAGGAATCAAAAGTCTATATTAAAAACATTTCCTATGCAGTATGAGTGAAGCGATACTGAATGCCAGAGGGTTACTTAATGTGGGTTTAGCCTGGATATATCAAGGTTTCCAAGTAACATTCAGAGATAGATAAAACCACTTGCATCACAAGTACCGCAAACTGTATATATACAACATCTAATGAATCACAGAGGATCTCACAACAAACCGACTGAAACAAATTACATCATAAATATCATTTGTTAATATCTGAAATATCTAATTAATATATAGATGTCTGGAATAAATCTTGGAAAACAGAAGGCAACCAGAAAAAGATGGGTGGGCTGACAACATCTCAACATGACTGCATAGCTTAATTACGATTCAAAAGACGCCTTCACGATTCGCCCATTGAGAGGTTGAAGGGGACGGAAATTGTCGACCAGTTTTGGACAGGCATCACCTTGGGTGCCCTCAGTTTCAGCTGTGGTCGACAGGGAGCGGAACTGAGCCAGCTGTGGACAGATCAGAGGAGAGAAGAACAAAATTTAGACAGACTGCATATGATTTTAACACTTTAAACTTTCCAACAAGATAAACAGAATTGGAGAAAATTCATCAATGATGTGGGTCGTCCCACATTGGAAAACAGATCATACAGTTTGTTCTTATTATCAGAATGTCAGTGGAAGCACCAGTGTACGAAGAAGATAAAACACTCATCTTAATTTGGCACAAACACATCAGAATATGATTCATCTTCAGTTGAAGTCCCATTGTTGTCCACGCCTATTGCTTATTATCCAGTTAATTAAGCATGAACTGATGAGTACTTTACAAACAATATATTACAGTTAAATGAGTGATAAACAAAACTTGGGAAGAAGATTTCATTAGCAGTTTACTGTTGGTAAATCTCCCTGTTAGTAATTCATACTGTATACTATTTAGACTAGCACAGCCTGAGTAAGATCGCGTAACACTTAAAGGGTGTGAAGACTCCCGCAAAAAGAAACGTCTAATGCCGGTAATTTTACCTAGTTTCGAATGAGGTGTAACAGAAGTGTTAAACACCACCATCGATCCCAGAAAATACACACACAGCTTGCTACCGTCAGTAATTTGACACTATAGTGTACAAGCAGTACAGACAGCTGCGGTCAATACCCACAGCACAGTATACAAACAATACAGCGATGGAAATCTCAGGTCCAGCTAAAGATAACAAGGTATCACATTTCATTACTGTCTGCATTTTGTAGCGACACGAACAAAACGTCACTTGCAAGCAACAGAAAGTTAACTTTTTCAGATGGCCGCATGCGGTTTGGGGCGAGTCTTCAATGCCTTTAACCGCAAACTGTGAGCACTATGATACTTTCACTTTAATAATTGACAGAATTTTCTATTTTACTCACATCGTAACTTACACATTGTTATTGAGTAAATGCCTTAGTTGTGAATTGCTGTAATTATCTTCAATTGAGATGGCTATGCTATTTTGATTTCTTCTCAATCCTGTTTCTCTCTCACTTAGCTAAAATCTTTCCAGTTTTGATGATCTTTCACATATATGCACCAAATCAAAGGAGGATTATTTAA
This sequence comes from Apostichopus japonicus, assembly GCF_037975245.1. NCBI lineage: Eukaryota > Metazoa > Echinodermata > Holothuroidea > Aspidochirotida > Stichopodidae > Apostichopus > Apostichopus japonicus. The sequence goes on along the minus strand of NC_092563.1, from coordinate 19,311,874 downwards.
TGATCGAAAAACAAAACACAGAGAAATTAAAAACTGTTATATCCTTCTCATCAATATGAATCTATTGGTAACATCACAGCCTCTGTTTTACTGGTGAACTCTTCCCTGAAGGGGAAGGGAAAAACAGTGGGAGGGGAAGGCATGTGGGAGGGGAAGGCATGTGAGAGGAAAATACTATCAGTGATCACTATTGTAATGACTCTTAACTTAAGTCACCTACTGTCGAAAAACTTTAGGACTTGTAATCCTGAGGTCAGTGGGTCGAGTCCTGTTCTAGCCCAAAAGTCCTCTGCCATTTTCAAACTTATGTATAATTTCCAGACAGTCAGTTTGCTATTGTTCCTTGACAATATGTACAGTTAGCTTGGAAAGTTTTTTGCCATAAAGAAATTACAGTAGCTCAAGTCTGGAAATGTTATTGGTGAATGATCAACTAGATTTAAAATGGAAGCACTCCTTGAAACTGATAGGGAATTAAGAAATTGCCCTTGGCCAACAACATCCATAGAACCTTTGAATACAAGAGAAGTGATAGTCACTCTTCTCCTCCTCCCTTCCTTCAGTTCTCTCCTCCCAGTTGTCCCCTCCCCCAGTTGTCCCCTACCACCATTCTCTCCTCTGCCAATTCTCCCCTCCCCCAGTTGTTCCCTACCACCATTCTCTCCTCCCCAAGTTCTCTCCAATCCCAGTTGTCCCCTACCACCATTCCATCCTCCCCCAGTTCTCTCCTCCCCCAGTTTTCTCTTCCCTCAGTTCTCTCCTCCCCAGTTGTCCCCTACCACCATTCCATCCTCCCCCAGTTCTCTCCTCCCCCAGTTCTCTCCTCCCCCAGTTTTCTCCTCCCCAGTTGTGCCCTACCACAATTGTCTCCTCCCCCACTTCTCTCCTCCTACAGTTATCTCCTCGCCCAGTTGTCCCTACCACCATTCTCTCCTACCACCATTCTATCCTCCCTCAGTTATCCCCTACCCCAGTTTTCCCCTACCCCAGTTGTCCCCTACCACCATTCTATCCTCCCCCAGTTCTCTCTTCCCTCAGTTCTCCCTTCCCCCAGAAATGTTGATTCACGCATTAACCATTATATCCTTAGCACAGATAAACCATTGTTCCATTACTTGTTCTTCTTCTTTGTTATGTTTATATATCCCTCCTTTTTACCCCATTTTTTTTCTTTGCATTTTGTGTTTTCTTACCTGCTCCTTAGATAGTTCTACCACTTCTTTGAAGATAATAAACCTCACGCTTTCATAGCAGGGTGGTGTTGTAAGCGAACCCTCGTACGTCCAATAATCAGTCAGATTTTCTAAAAACAAAAGGTAAGCAAAATGTTTTGAAATGTCTCTGTGTACAACAGGAACATTTAAATGACTGAAATGATTAACATCCTATTATGAGTTCCACTGTGTAAAATAAAGACAAAATGAAACCGATCCTTGCTACATTCTTCTTCTGACAAATCCTTACTTCTTGTACCACCAGCAAGGAAGAAAATTAGCGAACAAGCATTCAGTTACATTGGTCCAAATCTATGGAATGATTTGCCAAAAAACATCAGGACCACTCCAACGCTGCCAATATATAAATGTCATTTGAAGACATATTTTTTTTTAAAGTTATTTTACTTTTATAACCTCCTTTCATTTTTTTTTTTATATTACCTCTTATTGTATTTTTAATAACCTCTTATTGTTTATTATTTCTTTGTGTTGGTATTTTAGGATTATTTTTATTAGGTTATTATTTGTTTTCACTGTATTTATTTCCTATTTATCGTTTTTGTTTTTTGTGAAGCGCTTTGATACCTTTTGTGATTTAGCGCTATATAAATGACATATTTATTATTATTTATTATCCTGTTAAACTGTCGTTCATCACTGTTACTACACATCTACCGGTGGTAAACACACATGATGATAGTACCACAATTAGCTACTTCTCTTCCAAAATGTTCACTTCTGTCACAATAAACCAACCAAATTAAACCAAAAGCAGCAGGCCTACTACTACTGGAACAGATTATTGAAGAGGATATGTATCCAAAGTTTCAATTACCCTCAGAGGTTTCACACTTAAGAAACAAAGCAACGAGTCTACAGTATAATACAACCGAAATACCGAATGCATATATTGCAGGGAATTCCAACCGCACCGTTACAAAATCATTTCAATTTCAATGCTTAATTCAGAGCTGAGGTGGCTCCAGTTTCAAACTCATCCACTATTTGAGTAACATTGTAAGTATTGTAAACACATGATATATGAAAAGTGTAAATTGACTTCAACAATGCACGGCAGAAACTGTCACATATCTCTTTCTAGAGACAGACCTTGAAAGAGAAACAAGAAGTTTTGTTTTTGAAGAAAGAGCGAGATAGACACTCACCAGGGAGCAGACATTTTGGGTTAAAGTCCTCATCCATATTGCAAACACCATTCTGAAAGACAGAAAGATGACTCAAATGTAGACAAATATCTGAAAATTATGCAAGGTTTTCAATGAAATACAACTTTAACCGATTGCAATGTATTCCAGTAAGGTTTGCAAAAGTCTGGTATTCAAAAGCAAAAATTCTAAACTTTTGAAACAGATCAACTGATGCCTCACAAAATCCTTTTTCCTCTGTCAGTTGGCCTCTACAAAAGATCCTGTTAGCATCAAATTGCCAGGTCCTCTAAATATCATAAAAACTTCATTCATTTTTCCAACGATAATTCTTTCTTCGAGGTTTGTCACTAACTCACAAAGAAGTTGATTTTACCACAACGTGAATGGTAATATCCAATCCAGACACTTTCAACTTTCATTGATAATTCCATCATTTCCCATCCCAGAGAGCTAAATCACTACAATAACTGCACTGGCAGGCTACAATCACTTCAGCACAAAGAGTTCTTCCTTCTTTTCCCATGGTTCTGGCCTTTCTTCAACGAAGTAGGATATTTGAAGTAGTCCATTTTCGTTGATGTAACACAAATGTAACACAAAGTTCAGAGGCTAACAACTTTTGAATATGCTTGGAAGGTCATCGACTTTTAAATAGGAAAGAAAGTTGAAGTCTGCACGTATCATAAACTGTTGAAATAACTTTCATGTCATTGTTTACTAACAAATATATTTGATGGTTTATTTGATAAAATTTCTAAATTGCACAACTCTTTTAATACGAAGGTAACCCATTTTTTTTCAGACAAGAATATCCTCATTCTGATTATGTAACCAAATGCTAACATGAAATTAAAATGCAGTACTTTCCATAATTAGGGCTTTGATGGCTTTCATTCCCTTCAACACATAATTGTTTTCATTTTCATGCTTGCATATTTTAAGAACTTCAGAAAAAAAAGAGAAAAAAAAAACAGTTCAGGAAGAAAGGGAACATACTTTTTTGTTACATAATAGTTATGTCCATATAGTTTCTTAAATATAGCTGAAAGATAACCTTAAAGCGCAGTTCTGACATTGAATATTATGACTATTTTCAAATCTCATTTTGCTACATTGTTCCTGTCCTTCCAAACAATTTTTCATTACAAAACTATGCCATGTACGCACCACATCAGAAATATCCTTGAAATGATCCAAGACCTGGTTCCAACCTTTGTGTTCTTTTCCAACCTGTAAAGGACAATGAGGATTCAGAGAGGGTTAACACCCTCCAAGCAATGATAGTAGATTGCCAGTCTGTGAGTACCATGTTACTAGCAATATCATACCATTACTGTGAAGATAGCCAGTCTGAGAGTACCATGTTACTAGCAATAATATCATACCATTACTGTTAAGATAGCCAGTCTGAGAGAATCATGTTACTAGCAATATCATACCATTACTGTTAAGATAGCCAGTCTGAGAGAATCATGTTACTAGCAATAATATCATACCATTACTGTTAAGATAGCCAGTCTGAGAGTACCATGTTACTAGTAATAATATCATACCATTACTGTTAAGATAGCCAGTCTGTGAGTACCATGTTACTAGTAATAATATCACACCATTACTGTTAAGATAGCCAGTCTGAGAGTACCATGTTACTAGAAATAATATCATACCATTACTGTTAAGATAGCCAGTCTGTGAGTACCATGTTACTAGTAATAATATCATACCATTACTGTTAAGATAGCCAGTCTGAGAGTACCATGTTACTAGTAATAATATCATACCATTACTGTTAAGATAGCCAGTCTGAGAGTACCATGTTACTAGAAATAATATCATACCATTACTGTTAAGATAGCCAGTCTGAGAGTACCATGTTACTAGTAATAATATCATACCATTACTGTTAAGATAGCCAGTCTGAGAGTACCATGTTACTAGCAATAATATCATACCATTACTGTGGCATCATTTTACAGTAAACAGACTAAACTTGATAGTCTTTAATACATGATCATATTCACTTTATGCACATTTTTATAGTCTAATGTCGTAATTCTTCCTGGTAGACATTTTGTTGAAATTATATGTCATAAGACTGTGCTGTGGTGTGATGTGCTGTTAAACCACATATCCTACAATGTAGAGCACCTTATCTGACACAGTAGAATATTTCAAACTACAGTATAGAATGTCACATATTACACTGAGATGTGATTATGCTTGATGCTATGCAGTATTACACAGTGTAAAGTGGTGTGCCCTATCTTGAAATATAGAGTGTTAATTGTACCATACAAAGCAGAATACTTCAATGTACAATACAGAATATCACATATTACACTGAGATGTGTTTATGCTCCATAATGCTATGCAGTGTTACATTGTATAGGGTGGTGTGCCCTATTTTTAAATATACAGTGTTAATTGTACCCTACAAAGGAGAATACTTCAATGTACAATACAGAATATCACATATTACACTGAGATGTGTTTATGCTCCATAATGCTATGCAGTGTTACATTGTATAGGGTGGTGTGCCCTATTTTTAAATATACAGTGTTAATTGTACCCTACAAAGGAGAATACTTCAATGTACAATACAGAATATCACATATTATACTAAGATGTGTTTATGCTCTATTTTGCTATGCAGTATTACAGTGTAAAATGGTATGTCCTATCTTGAAAACTAGAGTGTTAACTGTACCCTACAAAGGAGAACACTTCAATGTACAATAGAGAATATCACATATTATACTAAGATGTGTTTATGCTCTATTTTGCTATGCAGTATTACACAGTGTAAAGTGGTATGTCCTATCTTGAAAAATAGAGTGTTAACTGTACCCTACAAAGCAGAATACTTCAATGTACAATAGAGAATATCACATATTATACTAAGATGTGTTTATGCTCTATTTTGCTATGCAGTGTTACACAGTATAAAGTGGTGTGCCCTATCTTGAAATATAGAGTGTTAATTATACCCTACAAAGGAGAATACTTCAATGTACAATACAGAATGTCACATATTACACTGAGATGTGTTTATGCTCCATAATGCTATGCAGTATTACACAATGTAAAGTGATGAAAAAAAATCTTGAAATATAAAGTGTTGGTTGTTCAAGCAGAATATCTCAATCTACAAATAAACATTATAACACTCTGCAAATTCAAAGACATGCTTTGAATTAGGGAGTAAAATTTCAATAAAATTCTGACCTTCATAAAAATTTACATAAATTGAATACTGCTCAATCCACCTTACTGGATCTATGTGGTTTAATACAAAGCCATATGTCTGCTCCTTAAGAACCACTAAGTTCAGTACACAAAGTTTGATTCAATTCAAATTGATTTCTCTTCTTATTGTACAGAGAAAACATAACATATGGTCCACACAATATGAAGGGCACTAGAAAACACAGATACTGTGATTAAGACTAGTGACCGTAACAATACCACCAAAAAAAAAACAATACAAAGAAAAAAGCTCAGTGTCCCACGAATAAAATTCAGTTTTGATTTCTATTATTTGCAATCCTTGGCACTTTACACCAAGTTTTAACTGTTCCATTTTTGTTTTTCTCTCATAGCATAATTTCACCGTTTAGGTCAACGATCTTGTCAAACAGTTTTGTTTTCTTCTGCAGTGTCCATCAAAGTTCATCTTTGAGCACCAGCGACACGAAAAAAAAAAACGAGAAAAAAAGACGTACCTTGATGAAAGCCGTTAGTACAGCGATACCCTTATCATTCTTGATGGCATCCCCTGGTGAGGTAAACTTATCCGTATTCCAATGGACCAAGTGAAGCTGACAGAAAAGAGGGAAAACAATGTGTTTACATCATTTGATAATACATCATGTGAATGATTGAAATGTTATTTGGAGGATTGCAATTAACTATTAATTGCAAAAACAGAAATAAGATTATGAAATTGGCAAGTGGCAATTCAACCCTGAGTCCTGCTTAAAGATGTAACCCATCTTTGTGAAACCAAAAAAAATAAATTTAAAAAAAGTATGTAACATCCATTTTCTGAATCTAGATGTATTATTATATCTGGTGATGCCATCATATGCATATATACACAACAATCCATTTGAAGTTCTTTCAGGTGTAGAAGGCATGTCATTTTGAACAAGAGAATCACCAAGGTTCCCTGTTCTGCTTCAATATTCCAACAGTCAATGGCAGTCAATGGCAGCCATTTGGCAGCCATATGGCAGCCAACTGTATACGGTCACAATTTTTTTGAAATTTTAACAAACATACTGGGTACTTGTCAAAATGTGAGATATAGTTAAATTGAAGTTGTTGAAGATTTTATTTTTTTATTTTCACCAAATGAAGGCTAAATAGTTATTGATGTGTGATCTGATTTGCATCTCATGTTGTCGAAAGGCACTTGATCTATCAATTTTTACCAGTATGCAATTTACGCAGTTTAAAGCAACCTTTAACAAACATTTTCTTTTTTTTGCCTTCATATCTTTCATTGTCTGTTTTCATCTCGACCAAACAGTACAGGATGTGACGCCTTTGTTTTGGATTGAATGTTAGATTCGCTCCATCTCAGCCAATAGGCAACATTTTTTGCAAAACAGTCCATTGTCGTGATTGTGTGATTATTAACTACTCAATAGTAATGAAGAAAGATTGCTAAGACTGTCGAGACTGAATGCATATTGGAGATGTAAATACATACATACACAGGTACACTATTTATTTACTGTTGGAATATTCAAGCAGAGCAGGTGTTTTACTGAATATAGCCTACAGGCCTAAACAGAAATCCTCTGCTTGTACTAACATAAAATAATAAGTGGGGGGGGGGATGGAAGCATCCAGTAATCAAGTAATGATATGCACACAAAACAAAACCTGTCTGATCAAGTTAGATCTTTAAGAAGTCAACAACTCTGCAGTCAGTGTTTGGATAAAACAGCAACTATAGAGTCAACAAGGAAGTGACATCAATATGTTTGCTTGAACTAGGTTTATGGTTATATCACAAAGCTTTTACAGCCAGGGTTGCCGTACCCTGAAGGTAGAGTTCCATTACCACTTGGCTTACATCTGTTCTTTGAACTTCTTTCCTTGATATCATGAATCTTTCTTTTTTAGAGCGGCACAGAAACTAAGCGAAACATTTCTCACATCAACCTGTCAAATGTACGACTTGAATTTTTCATTTGCGAATTCAATATTTTAAATATGGCAAAACCTGCATTGAAAATGGCAAGATATTTGGAATGTGTGACCAGTAATAGCTATTGTATACTGTAAAACTCTCTGAAAACTTGAGAAATACCAAAACTATTTCATCATCCTTACATTTTTCATTCTTCATAGGGAATGATATTCTGGATACATTCACAGCTGGTTGCCTAGCAATGCACATGTTACTTTGAACAGGAGGCTATAAATTATCACAAATAATTAATGACGTCCTTTCAATTAGGACAAGTCTCATGACAGCCCAAAGTAGTGCAAAACATTAGAGCTTAATTGTCCCTGCGTTAAAAACTCCAAACCTTACCTGGCTTGTGAATTAACGAGAAACGAACTCACCTCATAAAACCTTACCTCGCTCTAGCATCTGGCAATTCTTTGTGTGTGTGTATGGCCATCTCCCTTCCGTAATTTCCAGAGATACAAAGATGTAAGGTGAGAAGGATTGATGAAGATTATCAATACAAAAGTGATATTTGCACAAGAGGGTGGCAATTGCAAAAGGGAGATGGCCATACACACACACAAAGAATTGCCACATGCTAGAGTGAGGTAAATACGGTATCGCATAAGGTTATATGAGGTGAGGGAGTACACACTGTGAATTGTAACAACAACTACACATGAAAAACCAATTAAGATCATTCAAAATGTCTTTCAAAACAAGATTAAATGTCCTGGCAGTTAGGAAGCATGCATTTTACAGATGTAATGATCCTCACAGCTGTTCTTCAAAATACTCAAGCATAACTGGTTTTGGTCACTGCAGCATTGTGGGGATACTACCACTAATGGAGATTTCTGTTGTTTCTATGCAGAAACTGCACCATATTAGTAATTTGCATTTTTCTTCCCTGCTTTTGATGGAAAAGTAAGAAAACATTAGTACAGTTAGTGCCGTGATGTTTGGTCAACAAGAACCAAACTGTACAGGGCAAAACTTAAAAAGACGTCTTTTTCCTGTTGTCTCTCGGACAAAAGAGTGTAGCAAGTTAAAAAAAGGTTGACCAATGTACTGTATGTACAATGTAGGAGAGATGTGTAGGTTTTATGTACAGAATACCAGCAGCTTTTGGGCCAGTTAAACTCATCTTTCGGGGGACTCATACGGTCTGCCACTATTTCTGTTTGATTTCCGTACCTCCAAAAGGATGCCGGGTTATAACAATGTATAATTTTAACCTATTTAGGGGTATTTTATTCACAATGCAATCTGAAAGTTTGATGGAAACAACAAGATGACTAGGTGCCGAACAACTTGCAAAGCTAATTTTGGTTGTGGGGACAGCCCTGCTATACAGCACATTGGGTACTTCATAACTGCAGCTGGTTACAAAACGTCCACACCTGTTAGGGCAATCGGCCCCAGAGTCTTTTGAGGATAGATGTATTAAACACCAGAGATACGATCCTCCAACCTACCTCAGCTGCATGCTGTTGTCCATCTATGGTATGTTCAGCACCTTTGGAGTCATCAGATCCCCAGTGACAGTGAAACTGAAGGAGTCTGTATTTGTCAGCCAGTGGACCACCGGATAAATCTACAGATATCAAAATATGTAATTATTATAGTTATTTCTACCAACTGATCTGTGTGACACAGAGTGCTCGAAAAACTCTGGTTGCCCTACAGTACACTATACATGTACAGTATATTATATATGATCCAGCTTTAGGAATCACAAATGATTTCGAGTTGGTTAGAATCATATTTGATCTATAGAGCTAGGCAAATATGTCACCAAACCAGAACTAGTATTGTTCGATACAGGTGACAAACGCCTACAGTGGAATTACGACCTTCCTTACTGGTTTCGAACCTCTGGACATACAATTACATAACTGTTTTTTTTTCCTAATCAGCGTCCATAGCCTATTGGTTAGGGCGTCCACATATAAAGCGGGAGGCCCGGGTTCGATGAATCCTGGTGGAGGCTGGAAGTTTTTTCATTGTTCTGGATTTTCCAACTCACTACAATTCCAATTATATACACACAGTATTAAGATCTTAAATCAGCCTTTTTTTGTTGGTCTACAACTTGTGGCAAGTTTTACCTTTACCCATATTGGATTATTACTCCAAACTAATGTTACAATCTATTGCCAGTATGTGACACTGTGAATACAGCATGTTGATTATATATCTCTTCATTTTATATCTAGCTTTATAGACCGTGCCCAATGTTAGTGGAACACTTTCAGGTGTTAGACCGTGTGATATCAATGCTTAACACTGTACAGTAGCATAGTTACATGGTGTCTAAAAACTGTGAACATAGCGAGCTCTCTCCTACTGTAGACATGCTCCATACACCAGTCACAATACTTACTACACACATCTGACTTCACTGACACGCAGAAGGTACGGCCGTTATTGGTGAGTGATGAGCACATGTGACTATCGTACTTCATATCCAGAGGCGCCATGCTCTTGTCGACCTCGACAGAACTTGTTGCTATGGCTACTGGTGACTGACGTTTGCCTCCAGCTTGAGGAAAATGCTCATGCCATTTGCAAGGTTCTGTGAAGCAAAATAAAAATGGGAGATCAGATTTAATTTATAAAGTTCTGCTCTCTGTCTAGTGACTGCTAAATTGTTAGATGTATGTTCATGACAAAGATTACATCATATCTATTTTAACAATGAAGTCCTACAGTATGAACATTTATAAATGATTTAAACGACAGCAAACATAAATTCTGTAGACCATTATTGCTCAAATTATTTACGTTTTTTAATATAACTTTAAATGGCAGCAAACATCACCTCCTTCTGTAGTCCTCAAATTATTAACATTTCTAAATAAATGTTATGACAGCAAACATTAATTCTGTAGACCAATAATGCTCAGTCAAGCAACAATTATTAGACATGTGATGGATGATATAGGTTTGAAGCACTAATGAATGCATGAAAGTGTAGGCTGAAACAATCCTTTTAAGGATAAATTCATGCATCTAAGCATTTTGAAACTGTGTGATCAACAGATAAATTGTCTGATTCACAGTACACATACTGTAAAGTTAAGATATTCCATGTTATTACATAAATATATTAAGTGTTGCTGTTCAATAATTACAGTTTATACTGTATCTATAGAGTAGGGCCCGTCTCTATCATCTAGTCGCAAATTACAAATCTTATAATTAAATGCAAATTATTTACTATGCAACATTTGCGCACAGGATACACAGGATTTCATGTCACTTTTTTCTTAATGCCATTAGCCACTGTCGCTAAAAGTAACACATGCCTCCTCTGCTTACAACATTTCTTTATTTTTGTCTCACATTCAAAAATCCACAGGTGACTTGAATTGAAACATGTTTCAAAAATTCAGAAAATTTGTATCAAGTGTCTCTCAACCTGTTATTCTTAGCTTGAACTTGGTCACCTTTCAATACTGTGGCAATAATAGGTTTCTTTCTGTTGTTCTGAGTATGTACATGTATGCAGGCAATAATTTATCCATCGCGGTATTGCATTGCAATATGCCATACAAGATGGGCAAAATTGCTGTGAAGTTTTAAGGTGTATATACTTTTGTACACAGGTACAATATGTATTTTGTACTTTAATTAGGAACATTCAGAGCAGCTCCTTCAAAAGTGCTACACAAACTTTGAGCACTAAATTCTTCCGTGCATGTTACTGTACATGTAGAATCACATACTGTACATGTGAACATCTACAGCAGGGGTGGGCAACCTACTGCCCGCGGGCAACATGCGGCCCACGTACCAGTGATTTTTTTGAGGTACGTGAGATGTCTCAATAAAATGAAAAAAAAAATTAATCTATTTTACATTATCACGTAGAAGAGCTAGCTGCTTATAATTTATCCGCACTAATGATGCTGTCAGGAGGGCCTATTAATAGGGTATTACCCCATTAATTATCAACTGTACTGTATTGACATTATGTTTTTGGGAATACAGATTAAGTACACACACCAATTGCTTGAAGGTCCTCGGAATCAAAGACGTGTTTGAAATCAACAGCAGGTCGTTGGTTAGGTGCGGCCCAGTCAAATTTTAACTCCTTATATATCCGGCCCATTCATTCAAAAAGGTTGCCCACTCCTGATCTACAGGCATACATTTATTAATTATCAGTCTTCATATGTAAAATTATACAAAAAATTTAAATTTGTATACTGTATCTGTCCAAGTCCAATTCCAAACTGTCACAATGAGAGTGTGATAGCTTATTAAATCATTCAAGTACAGTATCACAGAGAGTTATTAACCACTTAGATGATTCCATCATCTCAAAATCTGTGATATCTCTAATGGCTGTGATTGAATACATTTAATACCTAATTTTATCAGCTTAGGTTAGACCTACATTAGATCAGAAAGTACATTGTAACTAGGCTGGAGACAGATCTGTATTAAAGAGAGAAGCAAATAAACAGTACTGTATAATGTACAGTTTATAAATTGTCACTGACCAGTGCATCATTTTGGGAATATTGATTAATGAAAGATACAGTAAGCAATCTAAATTGACACTTGAGGAAGGTGTACAGTATACACTAGTCACTCTAGAGGTATAATACTGTGAAAATAGTCTTACCAAACAAAGAGTCATGGCTGGCATTGTTTAATATTCATACTGTATACACATTGCACCTTTACACTTCTACACTGTACTATGTTTGCCAAGTAAACATTTCGTTATCTGTATGAGCGCTCTTAAAACGATAGGATCGTACAAACTATAATTTGTTAAGTTGTATTATGCTGTACAGTACGTGCTGGAAGTCACCTCCAAAGAGCAAACCAATACCACTGTCTAGATATACATGTAACTGTAATTTATGAGACTGTGACAACATTTATCATGTAGGCACAGCACATAATGTTACAGTATGTGATCACAAAATTGTGCATCCGTCAGGGAATTGCTCACATTGAGAACAGCTCACTGAATTAAATACACTGTAGGTGCACAGTGCAGTATTACAGTACAGTACTTAGTTAAACACAACCCCTAAGACTAGTTATAATGTCTAGCATGGAGTCATCTTTTTTGCATTGCTGTAATGCTGTTGATATATCAAGTTTTACTGCTCAATATATCGTACAAAATATCCAATCAAGAGCAAGTCGTTCCATTGTTTTTAAAAATAAAGACATTTTGGTAGGTTTTTGGCCATGTTTGACATGTATGTCAACTTCCTTTACAAGGCACTGTATCTCATATAAATGAATCTATCAATTTATAAACTAAATCCGAGCTTCATTTTAATGCATCTATGATTTCAATATTTTTACATCTTATCAATGGAAAAAGCTATCAAGCCCAATTTGTTTTTGACCGATGTATTTCACTTCATTTTATATCCTGTATCATGTATTTCTTTAACGTGTCGATTTCCTTACAGTATAACTTTAAAAATGCTTGAATCAGTGACTTCATGTATTCATAGACGTAAAATAAACACAGAGTCTGCTTTTAAAAGAAAGAGTAGTTAAACATAGAGGCTACAGCCCTAATCTGGAGAGTTGTATGATACTGTAACTCAGTTATCAGTATTACAACTCTTATTTCTTAATGTAACTGATCATGCAATCTAACCAAAAGGAACTTGAGACAATTAAGCTGATGATGAAATTTTCATTCTAGTAAGTACTGTACTGTGCTATTATCTACTATTAACAACATACTGTTCTTGAATGCAGAACTAACCACTAAATACAGATTTTCAATCTTGTCATAAATGTGTTCATGGAGTAAACAACATCTTATACCCTCTCAGGTTACATGTTGGATAATATCTGATGGCAAATTACCAGGAATTGTTTATGCAGAATCAACTTTCAGCAGCTCTTGCAGGGATTGCTAAATGCCACTCTGAATGCCACACAGCACAAACAGTATTTTAAAAATTTCTGCCCGGCACTTCTTTTGATGACTAATTTTTACAAATTGCAACCATTACCAAAATATGCGTGAATACTTAGCACAGAATATGGCGCCAGCATAGGACATATATAAAGTAGCACCATCTGCCATCTATGCATACTTCATTTCTAAAAAATTTCCAAAAGGGGGGAAGCACCCCCACCACTGAGAAGCCTCGCCCAGGACTTGGATCACACTACCGCACAAATCCACCCCAGCACTCACATATTCCTGACACATCCCTGTACTTGTACAACAAACCCACAGTACAATAGAAAATAACGGTACACACAAACATCCAACTATTCCATACATAACTTCCTAGATTCAAATTGTTATATTCCCTACACTCAAGTTCTACTGCAACATAGCAACTACTGTATATATATGCCTGGATGGTCAATGTTTGCCTAGCTACTGATAAGCTTTTAAGACATGAATTCCATGTTGTGAGTGAACATTTAAACCTACAAATCAATATGTAATTTAAAACATACAGACTGTCATAATAATCAGTATATTATATATGAGGTAGCTTGTACTTACCGACATCACCACAGTAGCCCCAAGCAACAGGTTTTGGTGGGTTATTATTCGCAGACATTTTCTTTTCTCTCTTCTTTATTTCTTCTTGTCTATACCTGAGGTATTCTCTGGGAGGATATGTACTGTATGCTGGATGTACTGTACTGTAGTAGTGACAGCTGAAGATCAGTTCAGTTGTGCAGAGTATTTAAGCTCCCTTAAGTAACCACCTCAAAGCCACCTACCTGTACAATCAACAGAAACAATTTCAAGAATTTGACTTTTTACTTCAGAGATACTGTAAACAGTAAAACAGTAAATGGAGCAATTTTTGAAGAGTACTTCAAGCTTCAAGAAGGTTTACACTAATAATTGAGAAAGGGAATAAATACAGGTAGGTGCATCCTATGCAATCTTGATCATGACAGAGCAGCTAGCTCTATGGAGATCTGCTTTTTATAATACATGTTGGTATTGAAACTTCAACAGAATAAAACTTAAATGAGCAATTTCCCTTGAAATTAGCCACAACAGGAATTCAACTAAGGCTTAAAATTAATCACAAGACCTGAGACATTTAAGTCTAATGAGGAGGACGCTGCGACTGACTCACAAGACTGGTGGAGGGATTTTGTCAAATTTGTCTTCCATTCAGTTTACACCGGTGGTGCACTTATAGATCTACTGGACATGTGACTTTGTGTCATTTACTGGAGGTCAGAATGCAAAGTTCAACATAGCAGGGAATCTAGATTTCATTTCTTGTGTAGTTCTAGTTTGAATGCACTGTTATTTAGTCTCTTATAAAATACTGCATGGATCCCAAGTAAAATAAACTGAGCACTACACATCTTAAAAAGTATCAATTTGATCAAATTTTGCACAGCATCTTAATAATATGAGATCCTGGTTAAAATTATTCTCTGAATACTGTAAGTTGTGTTTGGTGTTACATGAATTAGTCCACAGGAAGTTCTGTACTGTGACTAATACTCAAACCAGGGTGACCGAAATATGACTCTCTGCTCGAGCAGGGAGGGTATGGGTGATTGATAATCTTGTTTACTTCCTGTCCTTACAGGATATGTAACCAAATGGTGTGCAGAGAAGATGTGTAAACGCAATGACGGAAAACCTACAGTACCATACAGAAACCTGACATGCAGTTCTGTTTTAATCAAAATTACTCCCTATAAAGTACCATTGAGTTGAACCGATAATCTGTTACTGTACTTACTATACACTTATAGGACTGTGTACATATTGCTCAAAGTAGCTATCTGCATAAATTTAGTTTCTATATTTGAGCAATGTTGCCATGGATACCATTTAAAAGCAATTACTAAAAGAGGTCTTTATCAAGCTAAGACAACCCAACCCTACAATTTTTTGGATCTTTTTATCAAATGAACATCAATAAGTGATTAAAATTTTTGATGATGACAATCAAGTTGAAAAAAAAAAATAGAAGAAAAAGAAACAGATCGCTATTAAACAGCATCATAATGGGCTTTCATGCTGTAGAAAATTACATGTACCAAATTCAATGCAATTTGTTTGGTTTAGGCACGTACTGTATACTACAGTATACATGACATTTGTTCACATTTTACTTAGAGTAAATAACCTTAATGTTCATATGATAATATTTTCCAGTAAGTCGTCATTTCATATTTCACACTTATGTTTTCCTATAATTTACCGTCACTGATGCGAAATAAAATACTCTTTCCCCAGAAATACAAGTATGCAACCTTCACAACATTTAGTCACTTTTATAGGCTCAACTAGTTAGGTTTTACAGTTTAACCAATTAAAACAGTCAGCAATAACCACACTTCCCAGACATTTCAGGTCCAAATATTTCATTTTTTTATCTCAAAAGCCAAAGAACTCACTGTCGTAAGAACTTTAGAACCAAAGAACTTTACTTAGTGCATTGAACACAAATTAAATGTCCACAGTATTACTGAGTTTCTCAGGATATATGCAAGATTATAGCCGATCATTTGATAGCAACAAAAACATCTGTTGACACTTCTATGTTGGGCCTAGCCTTTAGATGCTAGTACTACCAGTCTGCCAGTACCTACCATTCTGCTAGTACTACTGTAGTTTGTTCAATGCAGTCTGCTAGTACCGGTCTTGTTGTAGGTCTCCACTGTACAACAAAAACTTCTGTTGACACTTCTATATTGGGTCTAGCCTAGATGTTCATAACTGGTCTGCTAGTACCGGTCTGCTAGTACCAGTCTGCTAGAACCAGTCTTGCGCAAGTCTCTACAACGAAAACCTCTGTTGACACATCTCTCATAGGCCTAGCCTATTTTCTTTACGGTCTACTACTACCGGTCTGCTAGTACTGTTCTGCTAGTACCGGTCTTGTTGCAAGTCTCTACAATAGTCTAGATTCGGTATAATGTTATAATTGGAAAATAACCCGGTATTAAACATCTTTTGAAGACACTAATTATGCAACAATGGATACATCTCAAGTACTGTTCAAGAATGAAATATGCATGTACAGTATGGCAACAAAAAAATATGTGAAATAAAACCAGCTGCTGTAGGTTACATAGTATTGTTACAAGTGAATTAATTGCATCATTTCAGTGGGCAGGTTCACAGGTACCTCTTAACAAACAAAGTGTTATCTTACTTTAATCTTGAAGATCAATCAACCTGTACTAACGTACAAAATATAATTAGAGCTACTAATTAATTATGACTACAAACCAGTCTGAGTTACATTGGTTGGACCATACTACTGGAGGTACTGTACAGTACTAGTGACACCATACAATGTACACAAGTGGACTAGTGATATCATACAATGTACACAAGTGGACTAGTGACACCATACAATGTACACAAGTGGACTAGTGACATCATACAATGTACACAAGTGGACTAGTGACATCATACAATGTACACAAGTGGACTAGTGACATCATACAATGTACACAAGTGGACTAGTGATATCATACAATGTACACAAGTGGACTAGTGACATCATACAATGTACACAAGTGGACTAGTGACATCATACAATGTACACAAGTGGACTAGTGACATCATACAATGAATAGAAGTGGACTAGTGGTATAATTTCAATGTACAGAAGTGGATTAGTGACATCATACAATGTACAGAAATGAACTAGTGACATCATACAATGTACAGAAGTGGACTAGTGATATCATACAATGTACACAAGTGAACTAGTGACATCATACAATGTACACAAGTGGACTAGTGACATTATACAATATATAGAAGTGGACTAGTGGTACAATTCAATGTACAGAAGTGGACTAGTGACATCATACAATGTACACAAGTGGACTAGTGACATCATACAATGTACACAAGTGGACTAGTGACATCATACAATGTACACAAGTGGACTAGTGACATCATACAATGTACAGAAGTGGACTAGTGACATCATACAATGTACACAAGTGGATTAGTGACATCATACAATGCACACAAGTGGACTAGTGACATCATACAATGTACACAAGTGAACTAGTGATATCATACAATGTACACAAGTGAACTAGTGACATCATACAATGAATAGAAGTGGACTAGTCACTAGTGGTATAATTCAATGTACAGAAGTGGATAGTTAGTGACACCATACAATGTACACAAGTGAACTAGTGATATCATACAATGTACACACGTGAACTAGTGACATCATACAATGTACACAAGTGGATTAGTGACATCATACAATGTACACAAGTGGACTAGTGACATTATACAATGTATAGAAGTGGACTAGTGGTACAATTCAATGTACAGAAGTGGACTAGTGACATCATACAATGTACAGAAGTGGAATAGTGACATCATACAATGTTCACAAGTGAACTAGTGATATCATACAATGTACAAAAATGGATTAGTGACATCATACAATGTACACAAGTGGACTAGTGACATCATACAATGTACACAAGTGAACTAGTGATATCATACAATGTACACAAGTGGACTAGTGATATCATACAATGTACACAAGTGGACTAGTGACATCATACAATGTACAGAAGTGGAATAGTGACATCATACAATGTTCACAAGTGAACTAGTGATATCATACAATGTACAAAAATGGATTAGTGACATCATACAATGTACACAAGTGGATTAGTGACATCATACAATGTACACAAGTGGACTAGTGACATCATACAATGTACAGAAGTGGAATAGTGACATCATACAATGTTCACAAGTGAACTAGTGATATCATACAATGTACAAAAATGGATTAGTGACATCATACAATGTACACAAGTGGACTAGTGACATCATACAATGTATGGAAGTGGACTAGTGGTACAAACGACATCAGGGCAAACATTTTAGAATGATAATGTGAATCTTTATTACGCAAACAGGAAAAGTCTACCTGCTACAGTTACGAAACCAATCAAATTAACTTTCTCTATGGTAGTTAAATAATCCAAATTATGGCAAATTTCTTGGGTAATTAGTTAATAGCGTCCTTTGAAGTTCAGCAAACGCAAATAAAGGCTACCAAATATCTAGTTTTAAGAAACACTTTATTGGAGAATATTTTGTATTAGTAATTACATCCATTGTATGATGCATAATAGGTGTCAGCGTCGCATTTACTGATGGTAATTATGTTTGAAGGAAGTACAACTGTACATGTAGTAGGGTTGTACTAGAAAAGTATCTATGCACAACAGGGAGCTTCTGTTCCTTGGTAAAAACTAAGTAGTCATCAGTGACTTCCTGCAGAGAACTTGTTATGCAAGAAATTGCTGTACTGTACAAAACAGAAAGCTACACTATACTATTGAAGTTTTTTGCAGTTATTAAAATTCAACCTCAAATTATCTCACATGACCATTGACCTCCATGAAGAACGATAAGGAAACTGTTCTTTTAAACACTATTGTCAATCTACAGTATGTACCATGAAGCTGTTAACCAACGTTTTCTTTTTGTATTATCATGCTTAGAGGATTTTACATTTGTTGACTGACCTATAGAACAAGCGAAAGGATTCTTTGAACTCTCTGAGGTGGGTACACAGTACACACACTAGGTATGTAAATAATCATACTGTAGCTCTGCACCATCAGAGTTGTCCGTTTTCAGACTTTCACTTCTGTTGACCACCAATGATCTTTGACCTTCACACAAAAACAATAGAATTCTTGTACTCAGTAAAGTGATTCACATACTGTACAGGGTACCACAAATATTAAGTTCAATCACCATTTCTCTTTTTGAGTTATCGCGTTTACAATCTAAGCTATCACACATGTATGCCATCACCATCACATAGATTTTGTCTCCATTGTACTGTACCTACTGTACTGTATATACTCATTTTTTATTCATTCTTTGAGGATAATGTGAATGTATGAGAGATGTACTGATATATGATACATTTAATGTAGTTTAAACATTATTTAATTTAAATACATACAGCGTATATACTCACTTTACTACTGTATTTACCCTACTTTTAATCATCACTTAACCTATTTAACATTATTACATTTGTTCTTTTGTTTAGTTCAGAAAGCTCTGTTCCTTACAAAAGGTTATTACATCGCTCCATTCCAAATATATATTAGCTCATTTTGATTGAGCACTGTTGAAGTTTGTAGGTTTGGTATGTAAACATATACTCAACCTCGTACCTACTCAGTAGTGATTCATTCTTTGAGGATAATGTGAATGAGTGAGAGATGTACTAGGCTACTAGCTGTACGATAAATAATGTAGTTTAACATTATTTAATTTAAACATACTCACTTTACTATTTAACATACCTTTAATCTTAATTCAACCTATTGAACAAACATTATTACTGTACATTTGTTCTTAAAAAGTTCAAATCAGAAAGCTTTGTTCCATACAAAAAGGTTATAACATTGCTCCATTTCAATTGAGCCCCTTTCAATAAAGCACTGCCTCAGTTTGTAAGCTTGATATGTAAACGGTAAATTTGCGAAAGCGCATTAATGTTCTTTAAAAGGATAGTGGTATTCAGCTGTTTCTAGTAATATCCTTCAGCAATGTGATTTCATTGATGGTTGGACAAGATTCCATCAGAAATAGAAAGCATTATACTTGTAAAGGTCAGAAGTCAAGCTACTTGAGGCAAGGAAAAGTTATCCTAAATTCACGTTGAACTTTACAATATAATTCCGTTAAATGGGTGAAATAATCCACCGAGGTGTCTCACAATACAAAGCTGTTGTTTCATTGTTTCAACCATGGATGGCAATTTTGGCCGTTTCCATTAGGGCTTTGTAGATTAAACTTGCGATTGAAAATCTGGTTAAATTTTGACTTACAGTACGAGCAGAGCAACTGTCAGTGCAGCTACGTACAATATGTGTAACACAGTAGGGGAAGTTTGGGAGACAAGCAAATTTACCGTACACCTCCATTATACTAAGTATAGTAACATAGCTAGGCCCTAGTTCTTTTCTACTCCTGGTCAAATAGGACTGTGTGATATTGATGCTGAAAATCTGTAAATGTGTAAGTGGTAAAATAACCGATCTTTACAGTCAGAATTCTGAATGAAACCGATTCGCCGTGATATTTTCGCAATTTTATGTTGTTTTCGCATTTCGCAGAACCCGTCAATAACTCACAGGATACATTGTTAGGCATTATAAGCTATTGACTTAGGCCTACGCTAGGCCTACAATATAGCCTAAATCAGGCTCACATTCAAATTCAAAATCTCATTCGTTGTTTTCTTCCTAGTTTGCCAATTACAGAAGGATTGGGTAAATCTCACCTTTGTTTTAACTTTAGCGAACCTCACATTGTTTGATCTATGTCTAACACTTCTTCATAAGAAAATTACCCAATCAGGAACAACCGAAGTTGTCGGTCTGGCCTACTCATATCAATAGTATACTCAAGGTTTGCAGAAAGTGTCTATTTCAAAAATGAGGAGCAGTCAGTCATGCATGCAGCAATCCACCGAAATTAATGAAATATGTATCCACGTGTGTTTATGACTATAATGGTCCATTATGCTCTGGGCTGGATTGCATGGTATACGCGGTGCAGCAGTCTACAGGGGCGTATCCAGGGGGCGCAACAGGCGCGCGCCCCCTATTGGCCGTCACCAAAAAAAAAAAAAGTTTAGCAAAAAAAAAAAAAAAAAATTGATGACGACCTTTATGTGAGATGTCGGTGATCACTCAACCCCCCCCCCCCTCCCGTGTGCTTTATTTTTTGTTTGCCAAAAAAAGGTTCTGGCGAAGTTCGGCGGCATAATAGTTTTAGAAACATAGATGGTATTTGTGTTTGTATTATCACTATAAACACTAAGCGACATGCCAGCCATACTAAATTGTGCATTTTGTGTCCATTTTTACTGGAAACGTTGCTTATCAGTGGCGGCGGAACCGGGGGGCTTGGGGGGTGGCTCAGCCCCCAATGAAAAAATGGAGATGCACACGTATACTATATAGGTGTAATAATTTTAGTAATTGCTGGGGGACCCTGGTCCCTCGGCCCGTCCTCTGGCTATAGACCACATTGTCACCCCAACCGCGTCTTCACGCCCCGTGAAAAGTGGAAGCAGTTAGTGTGAGTACCGGTAAGCGTAACACAACTTCGTCTTAGGCCAATGACTTGCCTCATTTCAGCCAGTTCTCCAACATCCCCTTACTTAGTGGCGGAGCGTCCATATATACAGTCAGGGGGCGGATCCCCCCCCCCCCTCCTGACGGACTCAATTTGACTGCTGGCGCCCTTTTCATCTTTTCACTACTTCTAACTTATTCTCAATTATTGACTATTTTATTGCGCTCTCATATACCTATTGACATTTGTCATATTCTGTTGGTGTAATTTTCCGACAAAATGGCGACGACACCTATTTGTTCTCCGTTTATCTGCAAATTAGCAAGGCCCGGAAAGGGTCATTTCCTGCAATCTAGGGAGTAACTTTACTCAAAAATTTTCTGTACGCTCCGCGCCAACCTGTGGTGGCGCTCCGCTTAGATAGTGTCGAAAGCGCCACTACAGACCATTCTTGCCCCCCCCCCCACCTGACCGATACCCCTAGCTCCGCCACTGCCCTTACTACACTCAAAAACGTCTTTGCGAGTACACTACGAGTAATAGCTACTCTCTTAAAACACCATACAAATTACAATGTTTTTACAAGCTTTTACGTGCAATCTGAGAAATTGCAAGCTTGAGACCCATATTTTAGGGCTAGGTATTCGCAGCATAAAACACTCGGGAAGTGCCGTTTCCGGCCATCTGGGGGTTTGAAAAAACCGAAAATTTTCTTGTACGCTCCGCGCCAACCGATGGTGGCGCTCCGCTTAGATAGTCTCCACACATAAGCCCCCCCCCCCCCCCCAATAATTTTTCCATTCCGCCGCGCCTGTTGCTTATTATTAAGGTCAAAAAATGGGTCACATACGGCACCATTTTGCATTTCAGCCCTTCTTCGAAAGCAAAATTTGTCCACCCCTCCCCTTAGACCTATCCCCCAGGACGGCGATCATTCATGCCTGGCGCCCCCCTATTGGAAAATCCTGGATACGCCCCTGGTCTAGCAGTTAAATTAACGAGGCCTACTGGTGGTGCAACCAGATGGGTTGGATTGGGGGGGGGTTGGAACAACACAGTCCACGCCCACGGATCAAGGGGACAGTACAGCCTTGGGGTCAATTAAGGGTCCGGGAAATATATAAGCATATGGTATTCTACTATTTTTTATACTGAAGAAAAATGCAGACCTTGAAAAGGGTCACGATGACATTTAGGCTCGATGACATTATTATATTATATTATTATTATAACTGTGTTTAATAGCATACAAAGAAAAGAAGAAGAGGAAAATGACCAGCTTTGTACGATAATTGTAAAACCTGCCGTCTGAAAGGCCCTTCAATTACTATTAATTTATTATGTTATTTCAAGATATTTAATTTATCCGGGATAATATTTCGCAAACATATACACATATATAGACTTAATACACCATGGTATATATTACACGAACATCTCCACCCGCTCCAATTAGTCCCGGTCCCCCCCCCCTCCCTGCCTTCCACACTGGACCCACGTTGCACCCTCTCAGTTTCATCTCCGAATACAAAAGCCATGTTACGTCGTCTAGCTAGTACTATATACTACTAGCTATAGGCCCGGCGAATCCCAGGCCGCATTGAAAGGGTGACTCGATCTTGAATGGAGGATGTGTCTGAGGAGCAGTTCAATGTGGTGTAGTTTAAACATCAAAAGCGATTTATCTAGAGCGGCATAAATGAGCCGACTATGGAAACACAGAACGGTATAGCTTGGAAGACTGAATAATAACGTAAATTAGTCCTATCACTAGTCTTGTACGGAACTGTGTTTTACTGAAATTGGGGCGCGGCCGTGGTATCAGTTCCTCGGGAAAATGGCAAAATGCTACCAGATGTAAATGATATCAGTAGGAATAACATCAATATGTTTCTGTTTCAACGTCGGTATAGCTTAATATCCGGTAATCAACAATGTTCGCAGTGAGTGATCTCAACGGTAGAGTAAACCTAGCAGGCGACTGGTTATTCGTTTAATTTGCCCAGTTCATTAAACACCGATCGAAAAAGTAATGTCATTGCTCAGTGTAAATTTCCTCGCTTACACTAGCTTATATTGCATTGCATACGCTAAGCAGATTCCTTATGGAAGATCCTGGGTCATGGGTGTACAAAATGACAGATCGCTGGGTGGCTGTCACTTTGTGAGCGAATGACGACTTTTCTTTCACTCAGTATATTGTTTTCTAACCCTTCAAACTACAAAATATTGAAAACATTCCATGTTGATGAGCTATGCATCCTATATGATCGCATCAACTGATTGGACATGGCAAGAAAAAATAAAAACACTACAACAAACAATTTACATTTTGACTAAAACGAACTAACGAAGTGTACTCCGAGTAAAAAAATACTCTGCAGATAAACACGTTTTTCACTTTGATATGATGGAAAGTACAGGCTTCCGTAGAAACCACAATCAGCCATAAGTTGTACTTTGTATCAAACTACTTTGTAAAACCTCATTGTGCAGGCAGGGGCGGCGATCTGTTTCAAATATTGGGGGGGACATATGCTTGGGTGCAGGCGAATTACTATCAAAGCGAAGCGCCACCATTGGTTGGCGCGCAGCGTACAAGAAAATTTCTGGTTTTGATAGACCCCAGATCACCGGAAATGGCACTTCTCGGGCTTGAAAATGACCAACCAGATGTACACTTTTGCCTGAGAACCAAGTTTTTCCTAATAGTTTTTTTTTCATTCATAACCTTTTTTCAAGATTGTCACCAGTCACACATCATGTTGCATCTCCTGTGGATCATTGCTTTTGTAGCTAATTCTACGTAACGCCCCACAATACCCGTCAGCCCCACTTTTCAAGGTTTTAAGCCCATCATTTGTTCAGAATTTGAATAATAAATTGACTTCAAAACATACCCATAATGTTGCACAAAATTTCATCTATGGACAACCAATATAGAAAAAACCCCCTCAACCCCTAACAGACCGGTCAAAATTGAACGAGTAGAGGGAAGTATGATGAAGAATGTTGGTCAAGGAATTTTCGAAAATTCAGACACAGTTAAATCATTGGTGTACAAATATTAAAACCTCTTATAACGGCTACTATAAAACTTCGATATCATAGAAAATACCCAAAAAATATGCTTGAGGGGGAGGGGCGGTCTCCACCCTTTGCCCCCCTCCCTTTGCTACGCACCTGCGGTTAGAAATCTTGTAGGAAACAGGCCAAATGGAAACCTAGTGAACCCATATCGATGTGGATCATATAGATGATTGTACGTACTTACACTCATACACAAGAGGCAAACCAAATTTCATTACGGATGCGGTCCGTCTAGCTATTCATTTCGAAAGAAAAAAAGTAAAAACAACTTTTGGTCATATATAGTAACAAATTGTGACACGGTTACACAGGCGCCTTGCGAGGAATTTGCCAAGGGAGGGGCAAAGCTTGTACCCAGACTTTTTAATTGTTGCGCCACCATAAGTTGGCGCGAAGCGCAAAAGAAAATTTTGGCCGAAAATCCCTCCCAGATCGATGGAATGGCACTTCCCAGGCTTTGTAAGTTGCATCTAAGCATTTTCTATTTTGAAATTACTAGCGATATCATAAAAAAATACAAAACATATGCTTAAAAAAAACTATGCCACCAAATATTGGGGGGGGGGATATTAGATACTATATCCCCCCACCTAAAATATTGGGGGGGGGACATGTCCCCCCCATCCCCCCCATGATCGCCGCCCATGGGCGTAGTGAAGGTCTATGTTGCACTGACTACATTTCCAGGAGTAATGATAAGCTCTCCATTTAGCTCTACAAAGAGGCCATCTTTAATACAGGTTTCAGCTTGTAAACTAAATACTTTTAATCTGTATCATTTAGGCGTCTATATGATCAAACTGAAGTCTGGTGTCGCATATATTGGATGCGCAAAGTACGCCACAAACATTTACACAAATAAAGTATTTTAAAATGTGTATATAATCATCTACATTTTGTGATAAACAATTTCACAAAACTCACATGCAACCCATCAAATATCCACAGCTCTGTATAACCTCTTCCCCTTATACCGACCATTATCTCCCCATGCTCGCCTCCTTCCCCCCCCCCATTCCTCTCACATATCTATACAAATGCACAATATTTTATTAACGAATATTTTCGAAACAGATATCATTTTACAAACCCGCAATGGATTGTTCCATTTCTACTATGTGAATGTGTGTATACTACTAGTATAACTAGCTAAATATAAGTTATAGTACTAGGCTAAAAGTAATTAACATGATTTAAATAACAAAAACTATATAGCCCGTGTAGGTCTATATGAAGGCTGCAAATTGTACTAAAACTTATTTCCGCGACGTTCAAATCGCATCGGCTGAAACAGATAAAAATGTTTCCTTATTAAGCCTACCTGTTTACGGATTCTCCAAAGTATACAATAAAGCAAAAAGTACAGATTCGGAACTTCAATAATGAGAACTGTAAACAAAACGCAGTTCACTACTTGATACCACTCATATATATATATATATATACAGCTTTACCGGCGATCTAGATCTATATACACAAGTCATTCAACATGATATTCATACGCACACACTAGCGAAGTGAACAATTGAACATTTTCAGAAAACTGCTGAATTGGCGAGATCTGATAAGTTGTCAATTAAATAATTTGCAGAAAAATGTTCAATTGCTCAGTTAAAGCAACTGAGCAATCCAACATTGTTCTGATTTTTGATAAGATATTATCTTGTTATCTAAACAATTTACTGAAAAATGTTGACTTATTTGGGGCAAAGTTTTCTTACGTTGATGGCAGTTTTAAGCTTCCGTACGGGCGCTGTGTAATGTAAGCTCGTTAATCATTCTTATCTAGGTCTGCTTTCTTGGAGGTATAGCTTTCCTTGTTTTGTGACAAGGAATTCACGATAATTCTTCGCCGTTGTAAAAGTAGGTCCATACGAGGTAGTTTTTATTGTTTTCAGTTTCAAAAAGCAGCGATCCAGGACGTTACTACCGGAACTGAATTGGAGACGTGAAGAGTGGGAACTGAAGGTGAGGGAGAAATGAAAGGAGAGGGGGAATGAAAGGAGAGGGGGAATGAAAGGAGAGGGGAGAAGCGGGTGAAGGAGGGCGCGTGAAAGGACGGGACCCGGGGGAAGGGAGGGGAATGGGAAGCTAGGGAAGCGAAGTGGAAGGGAAAGAAATAGCGCCAGTGGCAATTCACCTGATAATATGTAACTCGTGGTTAGGCGTTCCTCTGTATGACTGTTCCGGGACGGAGGGCGTGAGAAAGCACTTTTAGTGAAGACATCTACCGATGCAACTAGTTGGTTAATTTGTAGAGTGTGAGTGCAACACTGATTAGTAATGCCATTTGGCAATTTTTTAGTAAGGTGAAAAGTACCTTCCGGTCATTCCAGACCCACCCCATCCCCTGTACCCGGACTACAACTGTCACCGACAACCCACCTCGCCTGCCGAAGTCCTTGGTTAATACGAACTTATGCATGATACATGTGTGCAACTGCATGTATCGTATACCTTTTCTTCAATAATAAGATATAATAAAATTAATTTTTTGTTGTTGCTCGAATTCCTGAAAAGCTACAATTTAACTGTGCAGTGTTGTTGCAATTTTACACCATTCTGACCATGTTATACATTCAAAGGTAATTGGCACCTCCGATCATAACCGAGGAAGTAACTAATTAAATGATAATTGTGCTTAAAAATCAATTGACTGCTTGCAGCTCATATTCATGCTAGTATTAACATATGTTAAATGTAATGACGGTATTACTGTTAAACTTCCAAAGCTTTGAAGATTGTGTTCACGTTCTGCTCACTTGATAGACTTTGTTTCTATGTAGCATACAGGGGCCCAACCTCCATTTTTGATATGGGGGGGGGGGGTACGGGCTAACACGTTATGTCGTCGTTTGGGTTGTCTAAGGCGGCTTTTCTTCCCCTCAGTTGAGAAATGTTGGTACAATGGAGGGTATACCTGTATCCAAAATAGTGCTATATTTTGATTTTAAAACGATGTTGAAGACTTTCCAAATGGGATGTGCTCCTGCAGGTTTTCTGGGGCGGAGGGTGGGGTGATGCTTCCCTAGAAGTATATGTGATTGTGTACCTGCTATGTAACGCCCCTTCTTCCCATGCCTATATAGGCTAACGGTGAAGTTCGCAACTACCCAATTCATCGTCAGAGACGTTTGATTTGTATCCTTTCTAATATAGAAGTATTATGGTTTGGTTTGATCGCTATCCAAGCTGTGTTGAGTTATTGCATTATGACGAAATTAATATTGCCTGAGGTACGAATAGGTCAGCTATAGTACGAAGGCTAATTACGAAAGTATACTCATTAACCCAACGGTGTATCATGCCTCCAGTTATAGATATTGACATATCTTAGTTCATACACAAGTTATCTATGGAAATATCATCATAGTTATCTGATAACACGTTTGTCGTATAACTAAATGAGAATCGCAGTACATACATCGTACGTTGTACAGTACGTTGTGTTGTATGCACATGATGATAGGCATACCCTCGCGAGCACCCATACTGTTTATTTTTCTCGCGTACTGGTTAATGTAAAACCAAAAAAAAACGGTAAATGAATAACAAAAAATTGAAACCAATTTTGACATTGTTTTATCAAGACGTCCGCCTGTTTTTTATTTACAACTAATCATATAAATAAAAGATCGATCGATCGGTTTTGTGGTGTACGTCTGGATTTGTGGAGCTATACACTCGACCAAGAAGCCATTCACCACGTATATATGCATGCATGCTAGCAGCTCGATCAAGTTGATCAAATAAATAAACAATGAGAAGAGACAGAAAAACAGATAGGCCCATGGCATTCGTCTTTCTTTGTAAAAATAAATCCCAGTGAACCTTATCCCACATCAATATCATTTTCCAAAGAACACGGCATAATACTAGCCTTCGTGGAATGTAAACCTGCGTAGCGAAAGGGCTGACAGCAAAAGATATATTGACTTCAGTTATAAATAGATCTGTAATGAACAGAGTGTGTTTTAGCTGGGCTGTGGCAGTATACATGCATGGAGTCAGAAGGTTGCCTATATCATATACTTATATCACTGACACACCTTTCACCATGCTGATAGCTTGTACCCGAGGGTAAAATATATGTGGCATTTGTCATGTCTTCTTGAATATAAATTCCCATGAACTTTTTCCCACCTCGATCATAACTTTCTTATTAAATGCACACACAGCGAACGGACATATTATGGGTGAAGAGTTTATACCTTGAATGAAGTGATGCACTTACGTGTACATATACCAGTGGCGGCGGAACCGGGGGGGGGGGGGCTTGGGGGGCTCAGCCCCCCCAATGAAAAAGTTGAGGGGGCAAATGCATGATAAGCCCCCCCAATATTTACCAAGGCTCCGAAACGTGCATCTGCCCATTTTTCAATGCATACTTGTCGATCTGTCCAATGCACACGTATACTATATAGGTGTAATAATTTTAGTAATTGCTGGGGGACCCTCGGCCCGTCCCCTGGCTATAGACCACATTGTCACCCCAACCGCGTCTTCACGCCCCGTGAAAAGTGGAAGCAGTGAGTGTGAGTACCAGTAAGCGTAAACACAACTTCGTCTTAGTCCAATGAATTGCCTCATTTCAGCCAGTTCTCCAACATCCCCTTACTTAGTGGCGGAGCGTCCATATATACAGTCAGGGGGCGGATGCCCCCCCCCCCCTGACAGACTCAAATGGACTGCTGGCGCCCTTTTCAGCTTTTCACTATACTTTTTACTTATTCGCTATTATTGACTATTTTATTGCGCTCTCATATACCTATTGACATTTGTCATATTCTGTTGGTGTAATTTTCCGACAAAATGGCGACGACACCTATTTATTCTCCGTTTATCTGCAAATTAGCAAGGCCCGGAAAGGGTCATTTCCTGCAATCTAGGGAGTATCTTTACTCAAAATTTTTCTGTACGCTCCGCGCCAACCTGTGGTGGCGCTCCGCTTAGATAGTGTCGAAAGCGCCCCTACAGACCATTCTTGCCCCCCCCCACCGACCAATACCCCTAGCTCCGCCACTGCCCTTACTACACTCAAAAACGTCTTTGCGAGTACACTAAGAGTATAATAGCTACTCTCTTAAAACGCCATCGAATATACAAATTACAATGTTTTTACAGACTTTTACGTGCAATCTGAGAAATTGCAGACTTGAGACCCATATTTTAGGGCTAGGTATTCGCAGCATAAAACACACGGGAAGTGCCGTTTCCGGCCATCTGGGGGTTTGAAATCACCCAAAATTTTCTTGTACGCTCCGCGCCAACCGATGGTGGCGCTCCGCTTAGATAGTCTCCACACATTAGCCCCCCCAATAACTTTTTTGTTCCGCCGCGCCTGACATATACTGTAGCGCTGCTGAACAATATGTATAAGCCTATATACAGAATTTCCTGTAACTAAAAATGAGTACAATAATTACTTGTAATCGACTATTGAGTCTCTTTTAACTAATCAAAATGTCTCCCTTCTTCCACTGACGATTGCATAACCATCATAGAATCGTCCGGGTTACCTTGGTCTGTATATGCAGGGTGCGTTTTACTCTCTTTTATTTTTAATAGGCTATATTTCACATTAACTCAGTCTAATTCTTTACAGCATTTGCGGTTGTTTTTCATTAAATATTAAATTATGGTACATTGCCAAATCCGAACTTCCCTCCATGTTAAAGTCACTAGTATTCACGAGTATAATCAATAACGACACATACATGCAATACATATATACGAAACATTCAGTACTTCTCGCTCGCAAAGGGGCCATTTGCTGGCACCTACACCATTTGAACATATCTATATGTTTTGATGATAATCAAAACTTAATCTGTGAATGTTGCCTGTTATATCAACTGTAGTGCATCACGTTGATTGGGTTTGAACTGCTTTCAAACCAATTCTGATGGGTAACCCCCCCCCCCCTTCCTCACCCAAGAATAAGAAACGACTAGTCGGGTATAAGAGCCCTTAGGGTCTAATACTTGAGCACCCCATCGACTACTCTACGCATTGCAAGTATATATTTTTTTCTGGTTGTCGTAGAGAATTACTCGACAAGTTCTGATAGATAGTCTGCCGCCAGCTGGTGCCAATTAAGTATGTGACTTACGAACGAGTCTACGATTATGGTAGGCCCGGATACTGGATACCATATACGATCTTCCCATTTTGCTGTTCTTTATGTTCTTTATACGTTATTGAAAGTTTCCCTCTGCAAATATATGGTGGATGGAAACAGAGGAGCTGATAGAACAGCCAGTAGTTGTGGGTGGGGGGAGGGGGGTACAGGATGTGGGTGGGTGAATGCAGTGTACTAGCGTGAGTCTGGTGTATATGTCTATATGTGTATAATAAGGTATATTCATCTGAAGAGACCTTTCAATGTATAACGCGTGACTAGTTGAGATTCCACCCAATGGATCCGCGTAAAGTTCACGTTTGTATCGTCTGCTGTGATAAATATTCATATCCGCTCTCTGCCTGTATGCCTGTCACACGTAGAAGCATGTATAGTCCGCCAGATCTCCGCATTCGTCACTTCTAAAGAGCCTCGTATGATGTCTAGACGGGACACGTCAATGTTAAAGGTACAGAAGTTAATTAGTTGGCAAAGTCATGCGACCTAATCATATGACATGAATAAATCAGAGGAGTTGTACAATTAAGTTCAGTTTATGAAAGTGGATAAAGAAAAGAGAAGAAGACACAATAAACATTTAGTTTTCCACGTTTGAAACAAAAAGTATTACTTATTAATGACTAGCACCTGCTCTAAGTAGTTCCATACGTGAGACGTACGTTATTTCTTAGAAACCATGTATCAATTTAAATATGCTATTCGCGATGTATGGAAATAATAAATTGTAAAAGGCGTAGAAGTACCAAACTGTCCAACCAATCACAGAACAAATTCGTGATTTCCCATGCCTCTATATCACTTGACTATCGTGACTTTTTAAGTATAGTTTTACACGGTAGGTATTTCTCAAATTTCCGGCCTTATACACCTACCAACGCCCATAAATAACGAGAGAGAGGGGCCATGATCGGGGCCATGATCGGGGCGTGCGGTTGCGATGCTCAGTCACGTCATAGAGATGTGACCCCTTGGTTGACCTCTATGCTGTTCATCAGCAGTGCACATGTATGTAAACTTGTTTATTACCTCCACTGACGCAAACTACGTATATATATATATATATATATATATATATATATATATATATATATATATACATATATATATATATATATATATGTATGTATATGTATATATATATATATGTATGTATATGTATATATATATATATATATATATATATATACGGTATACATCTAGGGTGTTCCGAAAGTTCGTTCCGCCACCCCCCCCATTTTTTTTTTAAAAGATGTTTAAAGCTACACTAACACCATGCATACGGTAATTGTTATTGTTTTATATAGGCTACATCCTTTTCTTCCGCCATTCCCTAGCAAGTCCCCTCTCCTTTTCCAAGCCACTGTTGTTTCCCTTAGGCGCCATATTGATATGCGTTGAGGTTTGGGTACCTATTCAATTCACTACGTGTGCGTTGTGTGTCAGTATGGCAAGCCGTTTTACTTTTTATTCAATATTTAATGATATCTTTAATTATTTGATGATATCATTAAATCAATTGTTGACATCAAGAATTCGAATTGTTGATATCATTAAATCAATTAATGATATCATTCATTCAGTTCATTTCTTGATACCAATAATTCATTTAATGATATCATTAAATGAATTAGTGATATCAAGAAATGATTTAAAGATATCTTTAAATGTATTTGTGATATGTATATATCACTAATTCGAATTGGTGATATGTACATATCACTAATTCGATTTAATGATATCAACAAATATGACGTCATATTTACTGATATCACTAATTCGAATTAGTGATATGTACATATCACTAATTCGAATTACTGATATCATGAAATATGACGTCATATTAACTGATATCACTAATTCGAATTAGTGATATGTACATATCATTAATTCGAATTAGATATATCATCAAATATGACGTCATATTTACTGATATCACTAATTCGAATTAATGATATGTACATATCACTAATTCGATTAAATGATATCAACAATTACGACGTACATATCAAGAATTCGGCCATATTTAATGATATCTTTAAATATGGCTGCGATATGTCTGGTTATACGGCGTAGTCTCAGTAACTCATCCGTACACAGGCCTTATGGAACTTAGCTGGTGGTAGTTGGTATGGGTCTAGTGCAGTGCAGTATACATTACATTAGTTATACGGTAGGCTCAATACGTAAAACTGCTCTTAATATGGCGGGGATTGAAGCTCAACCAGTTCTAGACAGAATATAATGCACTAACCGCACTGCACTGTACTTTCCGCCACATAATCCCAGGCGCTCAAACTGAGGGCGTAATTGATGATATCATTAAATTTGGCCGAATTCGTGATATGTACGTCATATTTGATTATATCATTAATTGGAATTTATGATATCAACAATTCGAATTAATGATATCATTAAATATGGCCGAATTCGTGATATGTACGCCATATTTGATGATATCAATAATTGGAATTTATGATATCATTAAATATGGCCGAATTCGTGATATGTACGTCATACTTTTTGATATCATTAATTTAAATACAGATATCTGAAATTGAATTTATGATATCTTCAATTGAATTATTGATATCTATAATAGTTCATCTATTTTAAGATATCAAAAATTCAATTCTTGATATCAAAAAGTTTAATTATGATATCATCAAATAAAATAATGATATCAATAATTTCCTTGCACCAATTAATGATATCATCAAATATGACGTACATATCATTAAAACAATTTCAGATATCATTAAATAATTCATGATATCATTAAATAATTGTTGATATCATTAAATAATTGTTGATATCATTAAATACTGAATAAAAAATAAAATGGCTTGCCATATGTCCGTACAAGAAAAGTTAATTACTCACTGAGTTCGTTACAGTGTGTGTTCCGTATAGGCTATTCGTACCGAGTATCACAGATGGTTTGAAATTGAGGGGGTATTGTAGTATGGCTGAGATGCTGAAGGGAAGGAGGGCGCTTTCGGAATTTCGGAACACCATATATATATATATATATATATATATATATATATATATATATATATATATATATATATATATATATATATATATATAAAATTATATTTTATTATATATCAAATATATTAAATTAAATTATATATATATAAATTATATTATATTATATTTTACTGTGGTCAAACAACTTCAATCTTTATATTGGTTACTGTGTTTATAGCGGATAGGGTGTATCTGTGTCTAGATATATGTATGTATATATATATATATATATATATACTGTGTGCCTGGGAAAGGATTCTTCTGACCCTCAGACGTTAGAATGTGGCGTGACCCAGGGCTCGGTCCTGGGGCCTGTGCTCTTCAGGGTATACACGTCTTCACTGGGTCAGCTCCTTCGCTCGCAAGACATGGACTATCACTTCTATGCAGACGACTCGAGTCTCTATCTTATGTTCCATCCCAATGACATTACTATCACTGTGCATCGTCTAGAGAAGTGCATAACCTCAGTTCGGCAATGGATGTCACAGAAATGCCTGAAAATGAATGACTCAAAGACTGAGGTGCTTCTAATATCATCAAAGCATCTGGCCAGAAAGATAGAGTGTCCAGGCATCATGATTGGTGACCATCAGGTGGAGCCTAGTGATGTGGCAAAGAGCATCGGTGTCATAATGGACAAACATGCCTCTATGGAAGACCATATAACATCTGTGTGTCGGTCTGCTCAGTACCATCTCTACAACATCGGAAGAATACGAAAATACCTCACCAGAGAAGAGAGAGAGCAGTTAATCCAAGCTTTCATAACATGTAAACTGGATTACTGCAATGCACTTTTCTGTGGACTACCAGTTAAACAAATAAAACGACTGCAAAGGCTCCAAAACATAGCAGCAAGGATTGTTACACTAACAATAACATCTAGTCATATTACCCCAGTATTGCATGATCTTCATTGGCTGCCAGTATCTCAGTGGATTATGTTCAAAGTCCTTCTTCTTGTGTTCAAGTGCCAGAACAAGATGGCACCTCCATACCTGCAAGATCTCATCCGTCCTTATCAGCCAACAAGAGCCCTACGTTCTGCTGGTCAGAGTCGTCTGGAGGTGCCGATCACCAAGACAAACAGCTATGGGAACAGAGCAGTTTGCGTGGCTGGGCCACGCCTCTGGAATGAGCTGCCAGCTGAACTCAGAACTGTTTCTAGTTTTACGACATTCAAGTCAAAGCTGAAAACCTTCCTTTTTAGACAGCATTACTGCAATATTTAAACTGTGTATTTAATTCTTTTCATGTGCAATACTCCCAACAAACTCAAACGTGCATGCTTTTTATTTTTCATACTTATTTATATTGTGTTTTATTCTGCATTTTACTACATATTTTGTCATATATTTTTTTTATTTGCTGTTACATAGCGTTTTAGAGCACTTTTGTGGATTTTACGCTTTACAAAATAAATTATTATTATTATTAAATTATTATATATATATATATATATATATATATATATATAAACTTTTACCTGGATTCCACCATTTGTCTAAATTCCATGCTCTAGTAGTTCAACTATGGACTCACCCAACTAAAGTCTGGTTGAATCCGGTAATGCCATTGTTGTTAAATTGGTGTATTTGCATTTATTCTATGCACGATTGATTGCCTACAACTTATTTTTCAATATCGTAATTCTATCTCTGGTATATCACTACTACAGAGAGAACCAATCAGAATGGATGTCGCACAAAAACTAGCCTTTTGCGGAGTATTTGCAGTCATCTTTCTTGGTGGTAAATATGAATTATATAATTAAAATAATGTAATAATTAGTAAAGTACTCGTCTTATAGCACTGGACATTATTTTATTTTTCATAACAACAAAGGCAGCAAGCATCAGTCGCATTAACATTTGTGACGCCCAATTTTACAAGAGTAATTAAATTAGGCAAATGGTAAGTAAGGACCGTAGTTCTTTTCATATATAAATTTGTTTCTACTTTTTAAGTAATTCAATGGACTAATATTTCTTTCCAAAAGCATGTTGCTTACGTAGATGGTGCTTTGAAATTGTAAAAAGGAAACTTCAATTCGTCAAACTGTTAAACATTTGCTTTCTTTGAAATCAATATGAAGTCAATAAAGGTAGTTTATTTCACTGTTTCGAAAGTACTCAATAATGATAACAAATAAGTTTAAAAAAAAAAAAAAACAATTACGCAGCGATTTCACTGGTAATATTCAAACTTTAATTCAATTGAGCCATAGTGCAGAACAACTGGACACATATAAGCACACATTTTGGTTCATTAGGTATCGCTAGATTAAAATAAACCTGTTCAGATAGTGTTGAGAAATGTTAAACAGAGAATATGTTGCCGCAGGGCCTTTTAAAAGAAATTTTAAGTGGGTGGCATAATTCCCAAAAGGGACCATCGTGCTATCTAACCGGAGCGCCACAATCAATTTCAACAAAAAATGCCTCTCAGATTGCCGAAAATGTCATTTCCCAGGCTTTTTTAATTGCATCGAAATATTTTTGTATTATGAGATCTCATGTTTTAGAAACTTACACTTCTCCCCCAAAAAAAAACTAAATTAAACAAACTGTATTCGGTAAAATTACTTTGTACTGGAAAATATGACCTCATTTTATTGTATAAGCTCTGGTTTATTAATTGTTTTACACGGGTAATTGGAGATATAAAAGCACGTTAGGGCATTCTTATGGTAGTCGTATAGCCTATATATGCTGAGGAGGAAGCCATATGGAAAATTTAGGTGTAAAATAATTGTTAGGTTTGTTTTATCATTATTTGTTTTAAATGCCACCTACTTGGACCTACTGGGATAGCTGAAGGGGAAATTCGCTGAGAGGGTGGGCCGTGTAGGGGACTGGAGGAGCCGCAGTCCCCTCTATGTATTACGTTGAGAAGGGCCCCTCTGTTGCCCTGCACATTAATCTACTTGCGGTGTTCCCTACTTTTGTATGACAGCCTTGAAATTTGCTAATCCGTCTCTAAGTCAATTTTTCTTTACTCAAGAATATCTCCCTTCATTAATATTTAAATCAACAAAACCAATACCTACGTTTCGTTTCAGCAAAATCTCAAGAGGGGTTTTTCCCACCATTTTACACCATCTCCCATTACCCGGAAGGCGGACGCTGTTCGACCGGTCATATTTACGCCATCGATAGGTTCGGCTTCGCTGATGAATTGAAAGTAACAAAAGAAGACAAAGATCTCTCCAGTGTTGCCGTTGAGACTGGTCAAATTGTTGCTGATGGAGTCAACTTTGGAGTTTATTTCCGTTTACGTGCACAAGAGCGATATGGTGCATACAAGGGAACATATACTATTGATGATTTTACTTTCATCACTCACACATTTTTGAAACCAAAATCAGGTTAGTTAAAACAAACCCATACCGTTTCAATAGTGTTATCCAGAATTAAAAAGGTGTAATAATTGGATACGAAATTTGCCATGAGGTATGTTAGTACTTGAATTTGTACATTAATCGTAAGGAAATGTATTCCACTGATCGATTAATCTTCCTTTTTCGTCTGTTAATGATTTAAGCCTTGTTTAGCTCTTATAATATTTGAACCGAAATATATGGTCGTTTATACAGAGAGAATTAGCGCAACCTTTTTTTGCTTTTCTTTTTTAACAAAACAGATATTCTGAACACAAGGGGTGTTTACACAGTCCATATTTATCCTGAATCACTGACTTCTGACTATTTAAAGGAGGAAATTCAGATTGGCGTTGGATGGTCTCCAGGTTGTAGTAAGATTATTTGGTGGAAAGGAAAGAAGAGAAACATTAACACCGGACCTAAACTTACCCTGAAATCTGTCCAGGATGCTGGTCTCTATACCATAGGGAGACCAAAAAGGGTGAAAAGAGGATGGTTTGTCCAAATCCTAGTAACTGCTTCAAGTAAGTTCATCTACGCTTCACAACATGTTCAGGTATAACAATCAATACAACCTTGTTAAATATATAACGAACAGACCGTCTGTGGATCTAGTGTGTTAGAATTGTATGATGACAGAAAGATTTAAAATACGGATTGAAACCGGTTAACATAGCTCTTGATTTGATTCCATTTGGTTTAACTGTATGATATAAATATAATATGTAAAAAATATAAATATATAATTACATGTTCGCCACTACAATATAAATATACTAATTGTGCTACAATAATTTAAAATATATAATCGAAGTTTAAGATAATCAAAAACACAAAAATGTAAGAAATGTAAAATACATACAACGACAAAAGTATGTGAAAAACGAAACTAATAAAACGGTTATTATTTCTTTTTAATGCACTGCCGGATCATAGAAGTTTGCTGTCGGTATTTAACAGCGTACGGTAACATACTTTTCGATTGATCCTGTAATTGTCAAGACCTTCATAGTTACAACATAGGAAATAAATGTTGTCTTTAAAACTAACTTGAACATATTAAGACCTAATTCTAGACATAGGGCTACATATATATATATATATAGAGTAGAGTAGGTTGGCGTCTATGTTGGCGCAGAGTGCTCTATGTCCATTGGACAGAGCGGAATATATGTTGATACTAGATGAGACTAGTGGAACACTAGTAGTTGTAACTCGGAGTTTCACGCTTTATAGCGATCTTCAGACAACAAGAGTTGTCTGAAGATCGCTATAAAGCGTGAAACTCCGAGTTACAACTACTAGTGTTCCACTAGTCTCATCTAGTATCAACATATATATATATATATATATATAAATGAAAATCGTAATGAGTTGGAAAATCAAGAACAGTGAAAAAACTTTCAGCCTCCACCGGGATTCGAACCACGGGCCTCCCGCTCTGTACGCGGACACCCTAACCACTAGGCTATGGACGCTGATTGTATGTCCAGAGGTTCGAAACCGGTAAGGAAGATCGTAATTCCACTGTAGGCGTTTGTCACCTATATCGAACAAAACTAGTTCTGTTTTTGGTGGCATATTTTGCCCTACTCTAGAGATCAAACATGATGCTATCCAACTCGAAAATCATTTGTGATTCCTAAAGCCGGATCTCGAAAGAGATACTTTGAACAGACTTTATGTTAATGCAATGCATTGCATTAACATATATATATATATATATATATATATATATATTTATTTATTTATATATATATATATATATACACATATATATATAAAAAAAAACGATTATCCGAACTGGTCGTATATTCGAAGGTAGGCCGGATAAACTAATTTTCGGCTATAAAATACCAATGTAATGAGGTACAATGCATTCTAAATGATAGTTTCTATTATGTTCCATGTTTATGAATTGATTATTAGACGTTGTATTTAGAAATTTCGGTCGGGGAGGTTGGGGGGAGGGTGGATTCCGCGTACTTTCACCACTCTACACACATGGTCAGTAGTCTCTAAATTACTAATCAGTTTTAAAATATTTTCAAATTGATTGGTTCTATATTCCTAATCGTTTAATTTTACTTCATTTGTCATAAAGGGCTTTATTCCAATCGCCGATAATAGAATTTCTGAAATTAAAAAAAAAAATGTAAAAATGATGCAAACCCTGCGAGGTAAGAAATGCCGTCATTGTAACGAAATACGAAAAAAAAGTAATCTACATTATGAAATATATAATTATCTCATAACCACTTCAAATATACTTCAAATATATCATGAGTCTCGTTACTATAATCACACTGATTGCACACCAAGTACCAAATCAAATATTCCCCTCTCTGAAAACAATCTGTAAAATAAGGCAATTTAAGATTTAGAAGTAACCATTACATGCTTGCACGTGACATGGGCAAATAATTTGTCAAACCGTACGAACCGCCTATTGCCTCCGGGGTAGGGTCTCAGGTGAACTAGTTTGAAGCATAATTGCGAAAAAAAATATATTAATTTCTTTACAGATTGTCCAGAAAATTACTGGTATAATACTGTTACTGAAGCCTGCGAGAAAAGTGCCGTCATATGCCAGAATGGTGGTGTCCTGCATAGCATTGTTGATTTCTGCAATTGCCCTCCTTACTTTGTTGGTTTTCTTTGCCAATGTGGTGAGTTAAATCTTCATCTTATCAAAGTTTTCAAATATTCAATTCAAAGTAAGAACTTGTTATTTATATTCTTCTTTATAATCAGCAAAATTTTATTCTGGTATCATGGTTTGGTAAGATATACAAACGATATATATTATTAGAAAGAAGAAAAATTCACTGAGGTTACGGTCAGCTTCAACGTTAAAGAATATGGCATATATAACTTTCTTTTTGAAATACTATATTTTTATCTATGTTTTATATGTTCAGTTAAATTATCGCTGTCACACATATCAAACACAACGGTTAATCTATCTACTAATGAATGATCTTAATATTAAGTATCTGTTTTTCAGACATTCTCATTTTCGATCTTGCATGACATTCGACCTAAGAACTTCGACATTTCGAACTAAGATAAGATTCATACTTGATATAGTGCGTCTACATACTGTATGAGAAATAAACAGTTGACTCTTTCAGACATTGAGCTTCAATGATGACCTTTGACCTCCAATACAAATAACTACAATATTTCTCTTAATATGAAGCGTATAGATATGTAATTAATATGATCTAATGCATGAACTTGATTAATCCTCCTTACAAAATTCAGCCTTTGACTTTTGATGGCATCTGTTGACGTTTTACCTTGACCAAAACCAATACATGCCGTTTACTCGATACGAAACATCCACAAACTAGCTGCGAGGTGTATTCCTTCTTGTTTACCATCAAGGTGTCACACACAAACCACCAGATTCACAAACACAAATGCATACATTTACGACCGACTACGTTTTCTGTTGGCTTTGAAAACAAAGTCGATGAAACGAAAGTGACGTTTCACAGAATAATTTGTTCTAATACGTTTACATATATGTTCTTTATATCATGGGAATATATAATGAAAGCATATCCTTTGTAACTTAATTTTAGACACATTATGAGTGTTAAATATAAGGTACAGGACATTCGGTGTAGTTTTGTTACGGTATGTCATATTAGAGTGGGACATTATGCTGTCTACATAACATGAAAGATTGGACCTTTCCTCCGTAACGGTGAATTATATGTCAGATATGAAATCTAAAACAAAATCATATTAC
Organism: Apostichopus japonicus; assembly: GCF_037975245.1. Lineage (NCBI taxonomy): Eukaryota > Metazoa > Echinodermata > Holothuroidea > Aspidochirotida > Stichopodidae > Apostichopus > Apostichopus japonicus. The sequence continues at coordinate 19,270,788 of NC_092563.1, read as the reverse complement.
GCATTTCTTTTACGTATGACTTGTTTAGTTTTTTATTTTGCATTTTCTAATACAAATTAATTTTTTGTCACCTTTCTAGCTGCGTTTAGTGATCATATGTTTGAACAGTTTTTCTTGGGATTTACTGGCGGAGCGGTTTTGACATGTGGAGATCTACCAGGTGGTAATCCAAAATGCAAAGGATATTTGATATGCGGTGGTGACAGCTATGGCTGCCGTTGTGCACCTGGCTGGTGGGGCAATGCATGTGACAGAGGTTTGTAACAGTAAATATATATATATATATATATATATATATATATATATATATATATATATATATATATATATATATATATATATATATATAGGAATAACGGAAAAACTGTTAAACAACTATGCTGCATTTAGAGAAAGGCTGGATCTCGAGTGAGATACAAAAATTGAATTAGGTAAGTGATTGGAAGTAAAACAGCCAATGTTTGGTTTTTGCAGAGCTTTCGAGCAAAACTAGCTATATATATATATATATATATATATATATATATATGTGTGTGTGTGTGTGTGTGTGTGTGTACGCACTAAATCTTCAATCTCTCCAGGAGAAAAGAAAAATTAGAATCCCTTGAGGCAATATTCGCAAGAAAGAATTTTAGAAGTAGGCCTAATGTTTAAAGTTGATTTAGTATATATATATATATATATACATATATATATATATATATATATATATATATATATATATGTGTGTGTGTGTGTGTACGCACTAAATCTTCAATCTCTCCAGGAGAAAAGAAAAATTAGAATCCCTTGAGGCAATATTCGCAAGAAAGTATTTTAGAAGTAGGCCTAATGTTTAAAGTTGATTTAGTACTAGAAAGTTTCGAACTACATTGCTTAAAATAGAATGAATATTTAAAGAACTTCTCGAGATGAGCAGTGTTTCGTGTAATGGCTTCTTCAATCCTTTCACTACATTTTCAATTTTTTTTTATTTCAGCCTGTCCTAAAGGAAAATGGGGAGCTAATTGTCTGCAAAACTGTCCCAGCTCTGAAACTGACTGCAACCGCTTTTACGGGCCATCAACTAATTTGATCTCGAATGGATGTATCTACATGTCTTGATAGTTTTAGGGGATGTATACCGATCACTGAACAATCTTGCTGTATTAGTCCTGTTCGTCGTTGCCACAGGACATTACAATATATAGTGCACTGTTTGATCATTCAATTAGAAAATTAAGGAACTGTTATCTTAGAAGTTATTGACTAAGGCTAAATATCTTCTACTTATCTTAACATTAATATATTTCGTATATTTTATGTATTAGTTTGATTAAATCATATTGAGTAGTAATTGGCAGATTTTGTATAACGGCAGATTAAACGTATTGAAGATGCTTCAAGCGACGTCTGTATAGAGTACAGCAACATATGGGTAAATTTCTAGTCAAAAATCTTGAATCTTTTATTTTGTAGGTGGATCGAGTGACCTTCTTCTTCAACAATAAATTACAAAGCACCCTACAATTAAAGATATAATACAGCATAATATAATTAATTTAAAAAAAACTTGCGTTGGTGTCTGGAAGGCTCTTTTAACAAGGGTTGGTTGATTTCTTTCTTTCGAATAAAGCGCTCGTGGGAACATGTACGGTCGAGAGAACACCATTCAAATGTAATCCTTTCACGCCAGCTACGAGAATATTATTATTATTATTATACCACATGTTTTTAAAGTGCTCAATTAAAATCACGGGGTCTGACCCCCTCTGCGATTAAATAAATAGTAAAGCATAATATAGTTAATTAAAAACGATTGCGTTGTTGTGAAAAGCTATTCTAACAAGCGGTTGTTGGTTTCTTTCTATCAGATATAACCCTGGTGGGGACACGCATTGACACGATTCAGATTTAATCAGGAGAGTGATAATTAGTTGTTGAAAAATTGTTTTGATTACAACTGTTTAGCAACTGTGATGGAATTGTCTTGTCATCAAGTTCAAAATGGTTGTTTTGGAAACATAATGACAAATTGGTGATTTCAAGCGGCAACGATAGCAATAGCAAAAGTCACTGACTGTGGTTTGTTGCGTTAATATCATGGTAGATGCAGCGGAAACTTCTTTAACCTTCGATCACAGGGGTCCAAACCAAACGACATTTCTTCCTCTGAGACTACGCAACATTCACGACATATGTCAAAGAGTTTTTGCTAGAAAACAACTGTCCATAAAATACAATATCAATATAACAACAATAAAAAAAAATCCTATTAAATACCACCAACTATAACCTTTTGATATTATCAAGATATTGAATATATTAGAATATTATACACTGCGTGAGAAGTTAAACGAGCTGTGAAGGGTGGATGCATATCCTGTCATCTAGAAGTAAGGAACTAACCAAGTATTGTTCCAACCCAATTACAATGCACTGTAAATACGACAATCAATGAGCAATACGTAAATATCACTTCATGTACGGGAGTGGTAATATAAAGTTTGGGTTTTTGTACGTCACACAATCGTAAATGAGTCATGTTCCCTTCTTTTTCAATAGCAAATTATACCGCAACTAACATTGTCATACATTCTTCAAAGCATCTTTCAAATACTAAATGTAGCAACGAAAGCGATCCGGATGAAATCGGAAATGATATTATCCAACTTAAGAAACCGATAATACAAGTTCAGAGTATTGACTGACATCAATGCCAACGTAGCCAGGCAGAAGAAATGGATTATTGCAGAGGCCGCTGCACAACCTTTGGGTTTACTGCTGCGATAGACCAACCAGGAATTCAATATAGAATCCCAAAAGAGATACACAAATGTTGCCTTGGATCTTAGTAGCTTTTTTGGTTCTAAGTGATCTGATAGATATATATATATATATATATATATATATATATATATATATATATATATATATATATATATATATATATATATATATATATATATTTATATATATTTATATATATAGGAATAAAGGAAAAACTGTTAAACAACTATGCTGCATTTAGAGAAAGGCTGGATCTCGAGTGAGATACAATAATTGAATTAGGTAAGTGATTGGAAGTAAAACAGCCAATGTTTGGATTTTGCAGAGCTTTCGAGCAAAACTAGCTCTTCTTCAGTGCATGATCACCGAAAGTGACAAGGAGTAGCAGGAATTGAAACTGTTTTATAGAGAAGATGTCGGCATGGTTGTAAAGGCAAAGCGACTTACTGATTTCTGCTGAATTGAGCAGAAGTTTAGAAATTCGGATTATTTAATCCACGTCGGATTATTTTAATCCGACTCCGTCGTAATTGTAAAGGAATTGTGTTGGTTTATCTGGGACGGCAAATCGTTTCTGATGTTTAAACCGAATGGTGCCGTGGTCTTTAGGTTTAGTTCCCAGAAATTTTCTTTCGCTTTCCTAGATTTATCTGTCCAAGAATCGTTCTGGTCAATGGCAATAACACGCAAAATCCTCAATTGAATGATTTTGGAGATTCAAGTGATTTGCAACAGGTTGGTAGATCTTTTTTGTTTTGATCGCCAATCTATGCTGTGTCATTCTCATTCTAAGAGTGTTTTTTTTTTACTCTCCAATGTATTGCAAGTTACAAATATTGCAGTAGATGAGGTAAATGACATTTTTGGATAGGCAGTTAATTTTGTGCCGAATTTGGAACGTGCGTTTGGTTTGGTTGCTCTGAAAGGCCCCGGTCGAATCGACAAGTAAGCAAGTTTTTCAATTTTGTGTACAGGGCGATGATCCTGTAGTTTCTGTTTTGCTTTCCCCTAATGGGGTGTCATCCCGAAAGGATGCCCGAACTAAGATATCACGTAGGTTGCTGGGTCTTTTAAAAGCGATGACAGGTAATTCTGGGAAAACTGATTTCAGGCGTTCGGTGCCTTGAAGTAGGTGAAAATTCTTCTGAATGATATTGGCCAGTGGTGGGAGACCAGGGTGGAATTCAGTAAGCAATGGAACCCTTTTGGAACTGGTTTGACGAGTTTTGTACATCAATGTTTCGGTACGGGGTTTGCTTTTAGCCTTTTTGATGGCATTTTCAATAGTACCCCGAAAATACTGTCTGTTTAGGAGGTGTTGTGACAGTTCTTTAGTGCGTGAATCAAAATCGACTTCAGAGGAGCAAATGCGTCGAATGCGCAACGCTTGACTGTACGGAATATTTCTGGTACAGTGACGTGGATGGCAACTGCTTGATAAGAGGTAGTTGTGCTTGTTCGTGGGTTTATTGAACAAGTCTGTTTTGAGTGAACCATTTTGTAGGGTCACGGTGGTGTCCAGGATGTGAACGCCATGTCCAGAAAAATCAGCAGTGAATTTGATAGTGTGATGTCATCAATGAAGAGTTTTAGATTTGCCTCACCATGGGTCCATATCATAAAGATATCGTCAATGTAACGTAACCACGTGTGTGGTTTCAAGTTTTGTCGAGATAAAAATTCTTTCTCGAGGTTTCCCATAAAGATGTTGGCAAAAGACGCTGCCATTTTGGTACCCATCGCGGTGCCATGAATTTGGAGGTAGTGTTTGTTGCCAAATACCAGATTATTGTTGGTCAAGATAAGTTGCATTAATTCGGCCAATTCTTTCTTCGTGGGGGTTTTGCCACGTTTCGGTTTGAATGCTTTTGTGCAGGCCGAAATGCCCTCTTCGTTAGGGATATTTGTGTATAACGAAGACACATCCAAGGTAACTAACAGAGTAGATAAGGGAAGATTTTTGATTTCCCCAATTTTCCGGATGAAATCCGTAGTGTCCTGCACATAGGACGGTAGGGCCGAAACAAGAGGTTGGATGAGGAGATCCACGAATTTGGAATTTTTTTCAGTCGCTGTACCATTACCCGATATTATGGGCCTCCCGGGATTGCCTTCTTTGTGAATTTTAGGCAGAAAATAAAAGCGACCAGGTTCTGGGTCGTTTTCCAGAAGGTTTTGGCCTAACTTGCGGTCAATGGAACCGTTAGAGACTATCTTTTGGATGACTCTTTTCACGTTTTGTGTGATTTCTTGAGTAGGATCAGAATCTAGGAGTTTGTAGTGTTGAGGGTTGCCGAGTAGTCTGTTTGCTTCCTCTCTGTAGAATTGTTTGCCCATAGCGACAATTGCAGATATATATATATATATATATATATATATATATATATATATACTTGGTCTCAATGCATTTATAGCATTATCATATATTTTTGTAGAATAGTTGGTGCAATCAAGCCTATTATACATCTTGAGCTTGTAAAGTACAATCCACCTTTATGCAAATATCCCAGCTACGTATGCGTCGATATAAAAGGATGACTTTGCATGGATGATTGCCTCCGATTTATATTTCAATATCGTCATTCGATCTTTAGTATCTCACAACTACTGAGAGAACCAATCAGAATGGATGTCGCACAGAAACTAGCCTTTTGCGGAGTATTTGCAGTCATACTGTTTGGCGGTAATTATTAATTATACAGTAAAATTAATGCAATAATTAGTAAAATACTATAGTCCCATAGCACTGGACATTATTTTACTTTTCATAACAAAAAAAGACGGCAAGCATCAGTCGCATTAACATTTTCTTCGCCCAATTTTTTAAGAGTAGTTAAATTAGTTCCATGGTAAGTAAGGACGAGTTCTGTTCATATTTAAATTTGTTTCATTTTTTTAAATATATCAATGGACTAAGATTTCTTTCCAAATGCATGTTGCTGACGTAGATGGTTGTCTGAAATTGTGAGAAATGAGCTTCAATTCTTCAAACCGTTTAGCTGAAACACTTTCTTTCGTCAAATTCAATATGAAGTCAATAAAGGTAGTTTATTCACTCTTTCGAAAATACTAAATAATGATAAATAAAGTTAGTTTAAAGTAACCATTTAACCATTATACAGCGACCTTCCTGATAATATTTAAAGTTTAATTGAACTAGGGTGTGAAACAGCTGTTACAGTATAAGCACACAACTTTGGTTCGTTAGGTATATTCGCTTTATTAAAATTAACCTATTCGGATAGTGTTGAGAAATGTAAAACAGAGACTAATTTGCCGCGGGGCCTTTTCCTAAGAAATCTTAAATGGGTTGCCCATTTCCCAAAAGTGACCATCATAACACTATTTAAGCGAAGAACCACCATCAGTTGCCAGAAAAGCTTCCCAGGTTGCCGGAAATATCACTTCCAAAGCCTTGTAAGTTGAACGTCATTTCTTTAGTTTGAGATATCTTGCTTTAGAAACTTACACTTCCCCCAAAAAATACATTCGGTAAAATTACTTGGTAGAGGAAAATAGAACTTAATGTTACCTCAATATATCTGGTGTATTAATTCTTTTACACGTGTAATTGGAGATATAGAGCACGTTAGGGCATTCTAATGGTAGCCGTAGCCTGTTTATGCTGAGGTGTAGCCATAAGGGAAATTTAGGTGCAAATTAAGTTTTAGGTTTGTGTTATCATTATTTACTGGGACAGACTGGGATGGCTGAGAAGGAAACAAGCTTAGTGGGCCGTGTAGGAGACTGAAGGAGTCGCGGCCCCCTTTAGTTATTATATTAAAAACGCTCTGTAGTGCCCTGCACATTAATCTACTTGCGGCGTTCCCTCTTCGTAAGATAGCCTTGAAGTTCGCTAATCATTCAGTAAGTCAATTCTTCCTTTACTAAAGAAAAAACACTTCATTTATATTTAAATCAACAACAGCAATACCTACTTTTCGTTTCAGCAAAATCTGAAGTGGTGGTTTTCCCACTAGTTTACACCATCTCCCATTACCCGGAAGGCGGTCGCTGTTCGACCGGTCATATTTACGCCATCGATAGGTTCGGCTTCGCTGATGAATTGAAAGTAACAAAAGAAGACAAAGATCTGTCCAGTGTTGCCGTTGAGACTGATCAACTTATTGCTCACGGAGTCAACTTTGGAGTTTATTTCCGTTTACGTGCACAAGAGCGATATGGTGCATACAAGGGAACATATACTGTTAATGAGTTTACTTTCATCACTCACACATTTTTGAAACCAAAATCAGGTTAGTTAAAACAAACCCATACCGTTTCAATAGTGTTATCCAGAATTAAAAAGGTGTAATAATTGGATACGAAATATTCATTTGCCATGAGGTATGTTAGTACTTTAATTTGTAAGTAAGTAAACTTTATTGATCCCAAAGGGAAATTCAGGCACTCGCTCACAAAACAATGAAAATGTTACAAAAATAGATGTGTATATTGTGCAATAAGACAGTAAGAATAATAAAAAAGTCAATATATGAAAGTCAACGTAACAAAACCTAATTGAAAAGCTTAATTGCACGGGGTATGAAAGAATCTCTGTATCTATTGGTTTTGAGACACGGAAGTCTCAACCTGCCACTGCCTCTGGACATCTGACTATTATGAAGTAGCTCATAGAGGGGGTGGGTATAGTCCTTCCATACCGCGTCCAGTTTGGGCTCGAGAAGGCTGTGGTAGACCGAGTCAATGGAAGGCAAGGGTTCCCCGACTACTCTCTCCGCTTTCTTAATGATGCTGTTAATACGATCTAGTTCATGTTTGTTTACATTCCCACCCCAGCAAATCAAGCAATAACGCCAAACCCCGCTAATGGTACAATTATAAAACATTTCAAGGATGTCATGACGAACATCAAAATTCGACATCTTACGGAGGCAGTACAATCTAGAATTCAACTTTTTAACCAAATATCAATATGATCTCCCCATGCCAAGTGATCATTCAGCACCACCCCAAGATAACACGATCAACTACACTTGAGTCCTTTGACAACAACAGGGGGTGGAGGATTAGTATTGAGACGAAAATCAATATTCATTTCTTTGGTCTTAGCAACATTTAACTGGAGGAAGTTAAGATCACAGTAGTTCACAAAATACTGAAATTGACGGAAGTAAGCTTCATCACTATTACCATTGACTAAGCCAATCATGGCAGTATCGTCAGCAAACTTAATGAGTGAGCACCCTTGTTCTGATGACCTGGCATCGTACGTGTAAAGTGTGAATAGGAACGGTGATAGAACCGTTCCCTGGCGTGCCCCTGTATTTGAAAGAATAACATCGGAGAGACACGAATGGCTGAGTTTCACCAACTGAGTTCTGTTATTTAAATAGTTAAAAATCCAGCGAATAAAACCACCGGGAACGGCCATATTCTTAAGTTTACTGACTAAAATATGTGGTTGGGTAGTGTTGAATGCAGACGAAAAGTCGAAAATGTCACACGGACAAAATGTCCTCGGCAAGAATGTTCTAAATGACAATATAGTTTTTGAAGGATCAAAAGAATGGCATCTTCACAACTTCGATCTGATTGGTATGCAAACTGGAAAGGATCTAAAAATGGAGTTACGAATGGTCTAAAGCGTTCTAAAAATATACGTTCACAAACTTTCATTGCCACAGCAGTGAGAGCAACAGGACGTAAGTCATTCAAACATGATATTGCACTGGTTTTAGGTACTGGAATGGTCTAAAGCGTTCTAAAAATATACGTTCACAAACTTTCATTGGCACAGCAGTGGGGGCAACAGGACGTAAGTCATTCAAACATGATATTCCACTGGTTTTAGGTACTGGTATGATACATGATTGCTTCCATAAGTTAGGTATAACACGGGTCGTGAAAGATTGATTAAAAATAAACGTTAAAATGTTCGAAAGTTGTATTGCACATTGTTTTAAGACCCGCGGGGAGAGCTTGTCTGGTCCGGCAGCCTTCGATGAGTGAAGTCTTGACAAATGAAGACGAACCTCCCCTTCAGTAACCGTGATGTCACAGTCAGAATTTGCGAACTGCTGTTGAAAATCGTCGTGCTCAGCTGAAAAATCCTGTTTATCGAAAATATTATAAAAGCAATTCAGTTCGTTCGCATAATCTTCATCCACTCTGGGTGATAGGCAAGATTTCGGTTTATTGTTGTATCCATTTGTACATTAATCGAAAGGAAATGTATTCCACTGATCGATTAATCTTCCTTTTTTGTCTGTTAATGATTTAAGCCTTGTTTAGCTCTTATAATATTTGAACCGAAATACGTATGGTCGTTTATACAGAGAGAATTAGCGCAACTTTTTTTGGTTTTCTTTTTTAACAAAACAGATATTCTGAACACAAGGGGTGTTTACACAGTCCATATTTATCCTGAATCACTGACTTCTGACTATTTAAAGGAGGAAATACAGATTGGCGTTGGATGGTCTCCAGGTTGTAGTAAGATTATTTGGTGGAAAGGAAAGAAGCGAAATATCAACACCGGACCTAAACTTACCCTGAAATCTGTCCAGGATGCTGGTCTCTATACCATAGGGAGAACAAAAAGGGTGAAAAGAGGATGGTTTGTCCAAATCCTGGTAACTGCTTCAAGTAAGTTCATCTACGCTTAACAACATGTTCAGGTATAACAATGGATACAACCTTGTTATATATATATATATATATATATATATATATATATATATATATATATATATATATATATATATATATATATATATATATATATAACGAACAGACCGTCTATGGATCTAGTGTGTTAGAACTGTAGGATGACAGAAAGATTTAATACGGATTGCAACCGGTTAACATAGCTCTTCATTCGATTCTATTTGGTTTAACTGTATGATATAAATAAAATATATACAAAATATAAATATATAATCACATGTTCGCCACTACAATATAAATATAATAATTGTGCTACAATAATTGAAAAAATATATAATCGAAGTTTAAGATAGTCAAAAACACAAAAATGTTACTAGAAATGTAAGATCCATCCAACGACAAAAGTATGTAAAAAACGAAACTAATAAAACGATTATTGTTTCTCTCTGATACACTACCGGATCATAGAAGTTTGCTGTCGATTTTAAGAAGCGTACGGTAACATAATTTTCGATTGATCCTATAATTGTCAAGACCTTCATAGTTACAAAATATGAAATAAATGCTGAAATGTTAAAACTAACTTGAACATATTAAGACCTAATTCTAGACATAGGTCTACATATATTTATATGTATATATTTTTATATGTATATATATATATATATAAATGTGTATATATATATATATATATGTATGTATATATATATATATACACACATATATATATATACACATATATATATATATATATATACACACATTTATATAAACAATAAAAACGATTATCCGAACTGGTCGTATATTCGAAGGTAGGTCGGATAACTAATTTTGGCTATAAAATACCAAATGAATGAGGTACAATGCATTCTAAATGATTGTTTCTATTATGTTCCATGTTTATGAATTGATTATTAGACGTTGTATTTAGAAATTTCGTGTCGGGGAGGTTGGGGGAGGGTGGATTCCGCGTACTTTCACCACTCTACACACATGGTCAGTAGTCTCTAAATTACTAATCAGTTTTAAAATATTTTAAAATTGATTGTTTCTATATTCCTTATCGTTTAATTTTACTTCATTTTTCATAAAGGGCCTTATTCCAATCGCCGATAATGGAATTTCTGAAATTAAAAAAAAAATGTGAAAATGATGCAAATCCTGCGAGGTAAGAAATGCCGTCATTGTAACGAAATACGAAAAAAAAGGAATCTACAATATGAAATATATAATTATCTCATAACCACTTCGAATATACTTCAAATATATCATGAGTCTCATTACTAATCACACTGATTGCACACCGAGTACCAAATCAAATATTCCTCTCTCTGAAAACAATCTGTAAATGCAAGTTAAGATTTAGAAGTAACCATTACATGCTTGCACGTGACATGGGCAAATAATTTGTCAAACCGTACGAACCGCCTATTGCCTCCGGGGTAGGGTCTCAGGTGAACTAGTTTGAAGCATAATTGCGAAAAAAATATATTAATTTCTTTGCAGATTGTCCAGAAAATTACTGGTATGATACTGTTACTGAAGCCTGCGAGAAAAGTTTCTTCATATGCCAGAATGGTGGTGTCCTGCATGACAATGCTGATGTATGCAATTGTCCTCCTTACTTTGTTGGTTTTCTTTGCCAATGTGGTGAGTTAAATCTTCATCTTATCAAAGTTTTCAATTATTCAATTTCAAAGTAAGAACTTGTTATTTATATTCTTCTTTATAATCAGCAGAATTTTATTCTGGTATCCATGGTTTTTGTAAGATATACAAACCATATATATTATTAGAAAGAAGAAAAATTCACTGAGGTTACGGTCAGCTTCAACGTTAAAGTATATGGCATATATAACTTTCTTTTTGAAATACTATATTTTTATCTATGTTTTATATGTTCAGTTAAATTATTGCTGTCACACATATCAAACACAACGGTTAATCTATCTACTAATGAATGATCTTCATATTAAGTATCTGTTTTTCAGACATTCTCATTTTTCGATCTTGCATGACATTCGACCTAAGAACTTCGACATTTCGAACTAAGATAAGATTCATACTTGATAAAGGGCGTCTACATATTGTATGAGAAATAACCAGTTGACTCTTTCAGACATTGAGCTTCGATGATGACCTTTGACCTCCAATACAAATAACTACAATATTTCTCTTAATATGAAGCGTATAGATATGTAATTAATATGATCTAATGCATGAACTTGATTAATCCTCCTTACAAAATTCAGCCTTTGACTTTTGATGGCATCTGTTGACGTTTTACCTTGACCAAAACCAATACATGCCGTTTACTCGATACGAAACATCCACAAACTAGCTGCGAGGTGTATTCCTTCTTGTTTACCATCAAGGTGTCACACACAAACCACCAGATTCACAAACACAAATGCATACATTTACGACCGACTACGTTTTCTGTTGGCTTTGAAAACAAAGTCGATGAAACGAAAGTGACGTTACACAGAATATTTTGTTCTAATACATTTACAGTATTTTCTTTATATAATGGGAATATATAATGAAAGCATATCCTTTGTAACCTAATTTTTAGACACATTATGAGTGTTAAATATAAGGTACAGGACATTCGGTGTAGTTTTGTTATATTAGAGTGCATGGGCGTCAGCAGGTTTCCGAAAGTGGGGGGGACACTATACTATCTAAGCGGAGCGCCACCATTGGTTGGCGCGTAGCGTACCAGAAAATTTTGGGTACATAAGACCCCCTAGATCGCAGGAGACGGCCTTCCTGAGTCGTTTTTAGTTACATCAGAACCAGATCTGTGAGGAGAAATTTTGTCTCACAAAACTAAATTCCGACAGAAAGTACTGGTAGAAAGATGCCGTTCTGACACCAAGGGAAACGAATTACACAGCGTCCATCTCAAACGAAATATTTTCGGTAGTTTGGTATCATATAATACCCTGCATACAGGCAGAATACTGTCTGTAGGGCCTAAAATATATGATATTACCTTCCTGGTGGGGTCTTCGACTTGTTTTCATGTTGAAATGCGTCGTTTTCTCTGATTCACAGTGTAGGGCAAGGGGAATTCCATTTCTGGCGAGAAGGGGTGCTTCCACAAAACACTCTAAAACATCGTTCAAACATCGCACAAACTTTTATCAGAGGTCTCGGACGAAGCGGGGAGGGTGAATATCGGAGGAAGGGGGATAAAGGGCCAAGCACTGTTCTAATTTCCAGTGCAATTTATTGATAATGATTCTTAAGTTAGATTCTACTTGAATCAGCTCAGCAATTGTGATAGAAAATCGCGCATATGCATGTGATTTTTTTAATAACTGCTCTGAAAAGTGGGGGGGACAAATGATATGATATCCCCTCCACTTTTGAAAGTGGGGGGGACATGTCCCCCCCGTCCCCCACCTGTTGACGCCCATGTTAGAGTGGGACATTATGCTGTCTGTCTACATAACATGAAAGATTGGACCTTTCCTCCGTAACGGTGAATTATATGTGAGATATGAAATCTAAAACAAAATCATATTACGCATTTCTTTTACGTATGACTTGTTTTAGTTTTTATCTCAATACATTACATGTATAGAGATGTTGTAACAGTAAGTTAAAAAGTAGTATCTCTCTTCTCTTAAAAATTGTCAGCGTCTTCATACAAAGTTCTTTTTCTCTGGAATTTCCAGAGCTAGCATCTATTATATAGGCCAACAAAAGTTATTATTTTCAATTCAAAAATTTTATCTCATTCTATGACTTTTCAACGAACCTGAACAGACTTTTCGTGGCAAAGTAGCGTAAATGCTAGTTCTGTATTTGTTGTACCATGATTGATATTGATAATTGTAGAGACAGAGCAAAGATATGAAAATAGGAATCGAAATTAGAACTTCCAGTATTGAGGTACTGCGTTATTGATCGTCCTGTTTATATGCATTTTCTAAAACAAATTAATTTTTTTGTCACCTTTCCAGCTTCGTCTAGTGATGATGCGTTTGGAGAGTTTTACTTGGGAGTTACTGGCGGAGCGGTTTTGACATGTGGAGATCTACCAGGTGGTAATCCAAAATGCAAAGGATATTTGATATGCGGTGGTGAGAGCTATGGCTGCCGTTGTGCACCTGGCTGGTGGGGCAATGCATGTGACAGAGGTTTGTAACATATATATATATATATATATATATATATATATATATATATATATATATATATATATATATATATATATATATATATATATATATATATATATATATATATATATATATATATATATACGCACTAAAACTTCATTCTCTCCAGAAGAAAAGAAAAATTAGAATCCCTTGAGGCAATATTCGCAAGAAAGTATTTTAGAAGTAGGCCTAATGTTTAAAGTTGATTTAGTACTAGAAAGTTTCGAACTACATTGCTTAAAACAGAATGAATATTTACAGAACCTCTCGAGATGAGCAGTGTAACGTGTAATGGCTTCTTCAATCCTTTCACTACATTTATTTTTTAATTTCAGCCTGTCCTCAAGGAAAATGGGGAGCTAATTGTTTGCAAACCTGTCCCATCTCTGAAACTGACTGCAACCGCTTTTACGGGCCATCAACTAATTTGATCTCGAATGGATGTGTCCTAAGCTTTCCTTAGGGGATGTATACCGATCACTGAACGATCTTTAAAGACAGGACATGCTGTATTAGTTCTGTTCGTCGTTGCCACATGATATTAAAATATATAGTACACTGTTTGATCATTCAATTAGAAAATTAAGGAACTGTTGTCTTAGAAGTTATTGACTAAGGCTAAATATCTTCTACTTATCTTAACATTAACATATTTTGTATGCGCTGATATTTTGGTTGATAAAGTATTTGTTTATACAGTGAGTTATTAGTCAAACTAAACTAACACATGGTTTTTAGATCACTTAAATTTCCATTGTTTTCATACATCCTCTATAACAGCAAATATACCTTGTATTCTACATATACGCTCGTTATTCCCATAGGTCTGTTTTAGTCCAATAGATCAACAAAACGATTCATGTAATTCAGTCAGAACAGTCATGATAAACAATGACAACTCTTAGACAATGAAGAACATAGGATGGAAGAGAACAGTTTAATCTCGTGAGAAATATAGTCAAATAGATAACATGTTCAGACCAGTATAAATATCACTCGTCAAAGTGTAACTTTCTGTTCAAAAGAATCAAACACTGATAGATATCTCTGAATCAGAATGATTTTATGCTCAGTGCATCCATGGTTAGTAGTCCGCTGATTTATGAATGTCATTTATTCTAAAGCATTTATTGAATGGAAAACCAGTCCGTTCAACACCGTTAATTGTCTTCCGTTATCTAAGACCGTCTTAGCATGTATTAGTTTGATTAAATCATCTTGAGTATAGTAATTGGCAGATTTTGTATAACGGCAGATTAAACGTAAGAAGATGCTTAAGCGACATCGGTGTAGAATACAGCAACATATGGGTAAATTTCTAGTTAAAAATCTTGAATCTTTTATTTTGTCGGTGGTTTGAGTGACTTTCTTTTTCAACAATAAATGACCAAGAACCGTACAATTAAATATATAATTACAGCATAATATAATTTAAAAAAAACTTGCGTTGGTATCTGAAAGGCTCTTTTAACAAGGGTTGGTTGATTTCTTTCTTTCGGATGAAGCGCTCGAGGGAACAGTGAACGCTCGAGAGAGCACCTTTCAAATATAACCCTTTCACGCCAGCTACGAGAATGTTATTATTATTATTATAATTATACCACCTATTTTCAGTGCTCAATTAAAATCACGGGGTCTGACCCCAACAATTAAGTAAATAGTAAAGAATAATATAGTTTATTACAAACGAGTGCGTTGGTGTGTGAAATGCTATTCTAACAAGCGGTTGTTGGTTTCTTTCCGCTCTCGGATATAACCCTGGTGGAAACACGTACTGACACGATTCAGATTTACTCAGGAGAGTAATAATTAGTTGTTGATTTTTTTTTTTTTTTTTGATTACAACTGTGTAGCAACTGTGATGGAATTGTTTTGTCAACAAGTTCAAACTGGTTGTTTGGAAACAAAATGACAAATTGCTGATATCAAGCGGCAACGATAGCAAAGTAAATGTGTTGTTAGCAAAAGTCACTGCATGACTGTGGTTTGTTGCGATAATATCATGGTAGATGCAGCGGAAACTTCTTTAACCTTCGATCACAGAGGTCCAAACCAAACGACATTTCTTCCTCTGAGACTACGCAACATTTACGACATATACAAATAGTAGTTGCTAGAAAACAACTGTCCATGTTATAAAGTATCATGTAACAACAATAAAAAACTCCTTTTATATACCACCAACTAAATAACCCTTTGAAATTATCAAGATATTGAATATTATACAAATAATGAATGGTTATGAGTGCAACAGTGCAAATATTTCATGAGCTGAAAGATGGAATGTTTCATTCAACGAGGCGCAGCCGAGTTCAATGGAACATTCCATCTTTCAACGAATCAAATTACCACAATACAATTAGGTGTTGTATAAATTAGAATATTATACACTCCGTGAGGAGTTAAACAAGCTGTGAAGGGTGGATGCATATCCTGTCATCTGGAAGTAAGGAACTAACCAAGTATTGTTTCAACCCAATTACAATGCACTGTAAATACGATAATCAATGAGCAATACGTAAATATCACTTCATGTACGGGAGTGGTAATATATAGTTTGGGTTTTTGTACGTCACACAATGGTAAATGCGTCATGTTCCCTTCTGTTTCAATAGCAAATTATACCGCAACTATAACATTGTCATACATTCTTCAAAGCATCTTTCAAATACTAAATGTAGCAACGAAAGCGATCCGGATGAAATCGGAAATGATAATATCCAATTTAAGAAACCGATAATACAAGTTCAGAGTATTGACTGACATCCATGCCAACGTACGTAGCCAGGCAGAAGAAATGAATTATTATTGCAGAGGCCGCTGCACAACCTTTGGGTTTACTGCCGCGATAGACCAACCAGGAATTCAATATAGAATCCCAAAAGAGATAAACAAATGTTGACTTGGATGTTAGTAGCTTTTTTTGTTCTTAGTGATCTGAAATAAAACAAATTTAAAGGGTTGTATTGGGGGCAGAAGTGAATTGGTGTGCTGCAAGAAATTGGAATAATGTAAACGTTAACAAAGAAAGGGTGACCTTGACTGCTAGCAGCTATGTACGCGCCATGGCACCATTTTAAATGAACTGAGGATGTGATTAATATATATATATATGTATATAGCAGCTATATACGCAATATATAGCAGCTATGTACGCGCCATGGCACCATTTTAAATGAACTGAGGATGTGATTAATAAATATATATGTATATATATATATAATATATATATAATATATATATATATATTTATTAATTTATATATACATTTATATATATATATATATATATATATATATATATAAATATATATATATATATATTACCTGCACAACAATGTTGATTTCTGCAATTGTCCTCCTTTCTTTGTTGGTTTTCTTGCCAATGTGGTGAGTTAAATCTTCGACTTATCAAAGTTTTCACATATTCAATTCAAAGTAAGAACTTGTTATTTATATTCTTCTTTATAATCAGCAGAATTTTATTCAACTATAATGGTTTGGTAAGATATACAAACGATATATATTATTAGAAAGAAGAAAAATTCACTGAGGTTACGGTCAACTTCAACGTTAAAATATTTGGCATATATAACTTTCTTTTTGAAATACTATATTTTATCTATGTTTTATATGTTCAGTTAAATTATCGCTGTCACATATCAAACACAACGGTTAATCAATCTACTAATGAATTATCTTCATATTAAGTATCTGTTATTCAGACATTCTCATTTTTCGATCTCGCATGACATTCGACCTCACTAAACTAAGATTCGTACTTGATATTGGGCGTCTACATACTGTATGAGAAATAACCAGTTGACTCTTTCAGACATTGAGCTTCGATGATGACCTTTGACCTTCAATACAAATAACTACAATATTTCTCTTAATATGAAGAGTATAGATATGTAATTAATATGAGCTAATGCATGAAATTGATTAATCCTCCTTACAAAATTCAGCCCTTGACTTTTGATGGCATCTGTTGACGGTTTACCATGACCAAAACCAATACATGTCGTTTACTCGATACGAAACATCCACAAACTAGCTGCGAGGTGTATTCCTTCGGGAACAGGACACTTCGCCCAACAACCATTTCGCCCAACTGCCATTTCGCCCAACCTTACCATTTCGCCCAACCAGCCTGGTCATTTCGCCCAACCAGCCTGGTCATTTCGCCCAACCAGCCTGGTCATTTCGCCCAATCAGCCTGGTCATTTCGCCCAACCAGCCTGGTCATTTCGCCCAACCTTGATTAATATGATACTTCAAAAGGACACGTTCGGGAATTTTTAACGTTACAGGATACGAACCGAATATTAACTTGAAAACTTGAGGATCGATCAGTGTGTTAGGGGTTAGGTTT
Organism: Apostichopus japonicus; assembly: GCF_037975245.1. Lineage (NCBI taxonomy): Eukaryota > Metazoa > Echinodermata > Holothuroidea > Aspidochirotida > Stichopodidae > Apostichopus > Apostichopus japonicus. The sequence continues at coordinate 19,252,840 of NC_092563.1, read as the reverse complement.
GATAGTAAACGTTCGAATATTAAGGAATATTAAGGAAACTTGAAGTCCTTTACTTTGTATAACTTTAGTAAGGAAACGTTCGGGAATTTTTAACGTTACAGGATACGAACCGAATATTAAGGAATCTTGAGGATGGATCAGTGTTTTAGGGGTTAGGTTTGATAGTAAACGTTCGGGAATTGTTAACGTTACGGGATACGAACCGGGTATTAAGGAAACTTGATGTCGTGGTTTAATTAATTACATATGTGATTACATATGTGGTTACATTGATTAAATATAGTACTTCAATATTACGGACGGGTTATATATATATATATATATATATATATATATATATATATATATATATATATATATATATATATATATATATATTCAATTTAATAAGGAAACGTTCGGGAATTGTTAGTCAGTAGGATGGATCAGTGTTTTAGGGGTTAGGTTTGATAGGGTTTTATGAAGACCGGTTCCCCTGTGTTTGTATAACATTAGATTAACACTATGTAGAACTAGATAAACACATAACTGCTGTGACCAATACCCTTGATTAATGCCTGGCGGACTTGATAAACGCTTGACCGAAGTCATCAAGCAGAACAATAGGTAATAATAATAATTTAACCCAAAATAAATCAAATTGAACTAGTGAACTAGAAACGGTTATATTATTCCACACCGATTCCCCTTTGTTTGTATAATAATATAACTTCCATTGTATGCGTAAACGCCTAAAGTAGTGTAATCCTCCCATTATACCCGAAATAACTGCTCAGACTCCGATCGATATTGAGCGGACCTCACTATATTTACCTATTACGAAGTAACCTAACCCAAAATAAATCAAATTGAACTAGTGGAATAGAAAAAGTAATATTATTCTGACTGAATATTAGTAAAAATAAGGTTGGGCGAAATGACCAACATGGTTGGGCGAAATGACCATGCTGGTTGGGCGAAATGACTATGATGGTTGGGCGAAATGACCATGCTGGTTGGGCGAAATGACCAGGCTGGTTGGGCGAAATGACCAGGCTGGTTGGGCGAAATGGCAGTTGGGCGAAATGGTTGTTGGGCGAAGTGACTAGAAAGCTATTCCTTCTTGTTTACCATCAAGGTGTCACACACAATCCACCAGATTCACAAACACACATGCATACATTTACAACCGACTACGTTTTCTGTTGGCTTTGAAAACAAAGTCGATGAAACGAAAGTGACGTTACACAAAATAATTTGTTCTAATACGTTTGCAGTATGTTCTTGATAGAATGGGAATGAAAGCATATCCTTTGTAACTATAATTTTAGACACATTATGAGTGTTAAATATAAGGTACAGGACATTCAGTGCAGTTTTGGTTTGAGTGACTTTCTTTTTCAACAATAAATGACCAAGAACCCTACAATTAAAGATGTAATTACAGCATAATTTACTTAATATAAAAAAAAAAAACTTGCGTTGGTGTCTGAAAGGCTCTTTTAACAAGGGTTGGTTGATTTCTTTCTTTCGGATGAAGCGCTCGAGGGAACAGAAAACGCTCGAGAGAGCACCTTTCAAATATAACCATTCACGCCAGCGACGTGAATATTATTATTATTATACCACCTATTTTCAGTGCTCAATTAAAATCACGGGGTCTGACCCCAACAATTAAGTAAATAGTAAAGAATAATATAGTTTATTACAAACGAGTGCGTTGGTGTGTGAAATGCTATTCTAACAAGCGGTTGTTGGTTCTTTCCGCTCTCGGATATAACCCTGGTGGGAACACGTACTGACACGATTCAGTTTTACTCAGGAGAGTAATAATTAGTTGTTGATTTTTTTTTTTTTGATTACAACTGTTTAGCAACTGTGATGGAATTGTTTTGTCAACAAGTTCAAACTGGTTGTTTGGAAACAAAATGACAAATTGCTGATATCATGCGGCAACGATAGCAAAGTAAATGTGTTGTTAGCAAAACTCACTGCATGACTGTGGTTTGTTGAGATAATATCATGGTAAATGCAGCGGAAACTTCTTTAACCTTCGATCACAGAGGTCCAAACCAAACGACATTTCTTCCTCTGAGACTACGCAACATTCACGACATATACAAATAGTAGTTGATAGAAAACAACTGTCCATGTTATAAAATATCATGTAACAACAATAAAAAGAAACTCCTTTTATATACCACCAACTAAATAACCCTTTGAAATAATCAAGATATTGAATATTATACAAATAATGAATGGTTATGAGTGCAATAGTGAACATATTTCATGAGTTGAAAGATGGAATGTTTCATTGAATGGAACATTCCATCTTTCAACGAATCAAATGACCACAATACAGGTGTTGTATAAATTAGAATATTATACACTCCGTGAGGAGTTAAACGAGCTGTAAAGTGTGGAAGCATATCCTGTCATCTGGAAGTAAGGAACTAACCAAGTATTGTTCCAACCCAATTACAATGCACTGTAAATACGACAATCAATGAGCAATACGTAAATATCACTTCATGTACGGGAGTGGTAATATAAAGTTTGGGTTTTTGTACGTCACACAATCGTAAATGAGTCATGTTCCCTTCTTTTTCAATAGCAAATTATACCGCAACTAACATTGTCATACATTCTTCAAAGCATCTTTCAAATACTAAATGTAGCAACGAAAGAGATCCGGATGAAATCGGAAATGATATTACCCCCCCCCCGGTTCCTACGCCCTTGGCTTTATATATGAGTATGGTAAACTTTAACAGAACAGTATTCAATCACATGAATTTAGAATGACTACAGGCAAGGGCGTAGGAACCGGGGGGCTGGAGGCGCCAGCCTCCCCTAGTGAAAAATGTGGAGGGGCGGAAGTATCATTCCGCCCCCCCCCCGCTTCGCAAGTCAGAAAACCCCTTTTTCATTTCCAAATGAGAAAAAAATCTCATTTGGAGCACCAAATTGCATCTAAGGCCTGGTGAAAATACAAAATTAAGTTTACAAATTGGAGTGGGTGTTGAAGTGTGCTATATTGCACCAAATTGCTTCTGAGGCTACCTGGAAATGCAAAAAGTTCCAAAGGGGAAGGGGACACCCCCGCCCCTTCCCCTTCCCCCTTCCCCTAGACCCCTCCCCCACGCCGGCCATCAGTCTTCAGCCCCCCCCACTCAAAAGTACCTTCATACGCCACTGACTACAGGACCATCAATACATTGGGGGTGGGAAGGAGGATGTGGGAGTCTAGTGTTGCTGTATATCCAGGAGTGTGAACAATGCAGGTTAAAATACAGTAGCTTGTGTTGCATTGAGCCGTATGTCATGATCATGCCATGTTTTTTTAAATCCAAAATACGTCTCGCTCTCGAGGTACAGAGCACAACCGACTGCACCACGGCAGCGTTTGATATAAATGTAAGTTCGTTTCTAATACTTAAAGTTCCCGATACCGTATAAGACCGCGGCAAAAGCAAACTGCGGTGGCCGGGTCTCGAGCCCGGGATCCAAAATAGGTCTCGCTCTCGAGGTACAGAGCACAACCAACTGCACCACGGCAGCGGTTGGTATAAATGTAAGTTCGTTTCTAATACCTAAAGTTCCCGAGACCGTATAAGATCGCGGCAAAAGCAAATTGCGGTGGCCGGGTCTCGAGGCCAGGATCCAAAATACGTCTCGCTCTCGAGGTACAGAGCACAACCAACTGCAGCACGGCAGCGGTTGGTATAAATGTAAGTTCGTTTCTAATGCTTAAAGTTCCCGATACCGTATAAGATCGCGGCAAAGGCAAACTGCGGTGGCCGGGTCTCGAGCCCAGGATCCAAAATACGTCTCGCTCTCGAGGTACAGAGCACAACCAACTGCAGCACGGCAGCGGTTTATATAAATGCAAGTTCGTTAAAAAACAAACTTTAAATGCGCATACAGCTGCGAGATCTCAATGCGGCCAATTCTTTTTAATTGCGAGTAATGAACAAAACAGAAAAGTTTGTGCCCCGTTCGTTCTGGGGCAGAGGAGGGTGGGGAGGGGATAGGCGTCTTCAAGCTTATTCTCATTAGTTTCCTTTATTAGGCCTACAATTGTTTACAAACAGTACGGTGGTCCCTTTTTCATTTTTATAATTAAAAGTGAAATTTGGCTGAATTTTGTAATAAAATTGTATATAAAAAGTTTTCCGTTGATGAAAAATTAAGACAAAATATAAATAAAGAAATGCTCTTTTGTTGAAAGACATGAATATGCGGTGGTAAAGAACGCATGCACAGAAGATCCATTTATCGGAAAGTTTGGGGTAATTTTGTGGTTTGTCCCCTCAAATGAAAGTTAAATGTCACACTTTCCATCAAATCTGTGTCCCCCCTTCTCCTCTTCTCCATCTTGAACCCTCTTCCGCCGCCCCTCCCCTTCTCTATTCATCTCTATTCCCTTCCCGTATCCCTCTCATCCACTGGCACTCCCATCTGTTGATCAGGATTACTGATTTACTTTGGAACGCGAAAGGGAAAACTTATTTCGTTGCTAAGTTTAACGTCAGGGTGACTTTCGGTGCTTTCAGAGTGGTTTCTATATAGATAAGCCTGCAAAAAGACAATCGTACCTCCTCATTTCCATGACTACTGCAAAACAATTGACTTGTTCTGATGCTTCCATGATTTTTTTGATGATTTTAATTAAGTAAGTTTAGACAACGGAATTGAAGACATCAACGTGAGTTTGAGCAACAGCGTGGTAAAACAGCAGCAACAACTTTAGTTTAGACAACAACAAACTTAGTTTAGACAACGAAATCAGTTTTCCCTTTTCGCGTTCCATAATTTACAACCATGCGCCTCAAGGATTGGTGGCGGTAGATTATAACAACATTTCTGAATTCTCCCAGGAAAATGGCGGCCAACGAATCAGGAGATGGTTAGAAATTATTGGTTTTTTACATATCTGTAGTGAATTTCTGTGTTTTGAAGATTGATTGAAAGGGAACAGTTCCTATTTTCTTCAATGGTGTTTTCATTGTTTTCGTAATTATCAATAGGTAATCCATTTGATGAGTAAACTTGTCATGGACATAATTGCACTGATCGTCAGATGGACTTTTCGGTTATCGCAGTGTAACGTGGTCTAGTTCTGCGAAAACGTTGTATTCCTTCACTACGGTTACGTTATCCGACATCCGGTGATTAGACGCGTTTCTTCTGTACATTGCACTTTGCTTGATTACAGCTAAGGCTAAGATTTGTTGCGAAAACAAAACATGTATGAAGTCATTGTAATAACATCTCAAAATTCCAATGCAATACTTTGCATGGTGTGGGAGATTAAAAAGCATAGTAATCCAACACCTCAGTCAAAGTTACAAAATACAGTTCTGACTGAACATCAAATTTTGTCAGTAAGAAACTGAAAGCATCCAGGAAGGGAATGGTGTTTGTGAGTGGGACATGAAAACTATAAGTTAGAATCATTTCATTACAGGCGATGAGAGGAACCTAATTACTACCCACCAGTGCAGTACTATCTCTCTCCATGTACAGTATGAAGCTGATTAGCCTTTGTTCCAACATGCTTGCTCAAATAGCCATATTAATGTAACTTATAAATACCGCATTTAAAAAAGAAACTCCATCATTACCATTTGATAAAGATAATGAAAGGGTTCATGTATTTCTCTATTCCTGGGACTAGGCTATATTTAATTCACTAATTTGTCATTGCCAACAGATTTACTCATCTTTCCAAATGTACTGTAGCAAATGTAACTGTACGTAAAAATACTTCTGGGTGCTACACAATCATTCAGATGGTTTTTCAGTAAAATGAAGACAAACTAAGGTTGCATTAGGCTAGGCTACAGGGATAATTTAGTGTTGAAATTTTGCGTAACATCTTGGAAGGCTCTGATTTTTGTTCTCTCAGTTACCGTTCTGGTGTAGAAACTGATCTACATACATACAGTATTATACTTGTATAGCTCTGGACCATGTTGTATAGCATTGTGCAATGTGATGCTGGATAACTTATTCCATGGGATAGGCCTATACATGTTTTTTTATTGTAAAATGTTTTTCATTATAAATTATGAAATTTGAATATAAGCAGGTAAAAATATCTGAAAACACACCTGGTGACATTAATATATACTCCATAGATCTGTACTCACATTACACATTGAACAAATTCTTGTATTTTCTAATTTCTACCATGACTCACATTGTAATATTTATGTGAAAAAACAAATAAATGAATGAAATGAAATGAATGACTCTGAGCTTATTCTTTAAAGAGATCTGCTTTTGAAGAGCCTCTCTGTGGCAATAAGCCACTTTAGATTACAGTAACACTACAGGTAAACTAGCCAATTTATACCTATCTAACTCTCTTCACAGGAGATCAGATTGACTTCATGGAATTCCAAGAAGAGTTAGTAGGTTCAAGGTAGGGTACTTTCATCTACATTGACATTTCATCTCTTCTCTATGCCTTAAAGGCCAACTATGGAGACTTTTCGATGAACATAAAATCCCACCATTTTTCATGTATGTAATCCTTAACTGACTCCAATTACATTGCTGTAATTAACTTTACCAATTTCGGACGTTAAATAAGTGAAAAATGGGACGAAAAGTCAGCTTCTATTTCAGACATTCCTGAAACATTCCTAAGACATCAGGTGACCATGTGACGTCAACGTTTGTATACCTCACTCACAACTATACTTTTAGTGTGTAAAGTCGTATACTTGAGCTGCCAAAAACATCAACGATATTACTCCTTTTTCCTCAAAATGTCACAATTCTGTGTTGTTGGAGGTTGCAGTTATACCTCATCCAACAAAAGCATCAGCTTTTTTAGATTTCCGAGTAAAAGAACCGACGTAAAACGCTGCAGACTTTGGATCAATTTTTTGAGATCCACGCAGAAAGATTTTTCAGCACCCGGAGTATCTCATGCCCATGAGTCCACATGCATGACCCTGCTTCTGTGTATACTGCAAATGTCTCATTCTGTGAAAATTATATACTGTCGAAAGCTGTGTCGGACCATGGTCGGACATAGCTAATGTGAAATTGACCGTAAACACGCCCTGGACGTCCTTACATGTAACATATCACGCAATTGACAGTAATATAGTTACTGTAAGAGATGACCGTATATATATACCGTGCCAAGGGTATAGCATTGTTAGTACATGTACGGTAGTTAGTTACAACTCTCGCCGGCGTTGGCTCACAGCATGTGTAAATAGCCGTGTTGGATTTATCTATTTCATTTGTTGTATTCCAGTATCGTGAGTTCGTGATACATGTGTAATATTGTCCGTTCTGTTTATTCCGACATCTGCATGGTCCAAGGAGTTGAATAAAAACGGTAGTATGTAGCGATCGGACGTTTCATTTCATTAGTGACTGTCTTGTGATTGTGGGATGTTAGTACTGGTCAAGGCCTGTTTCAACTAGACCTAACTCTATGGAATTACACAGACTCACGGTAGTTTTTCGCCCAGGATTGAACAAGAAACGTGGATTAGGATATTCACTGCTAAATTTGTTTATTGACTGGATACTTTTTCTGTGTTTGTATACTTTTGGATATTAAAACGAGTAAGTACTATGTAAGTATATTTTACCGTACGGACCTATTGACGCTACGCTATGTAAAAGATGCCCCCATTTGAGTGGAAATTTTGCTAATAAAATAAGCAATTTAACTAAAATTTCTGCTTATAATTGTCTTAAAACTTGTTGTTAACCTTCATGTGTTCTTGTTTTAAGCTAACAGCTGTTCAAACGCTCGAAATTGGAAGTCAAAAACAGTACAATTGTTCGCTATCTGTGTACAAACAGTGCCTATATCAGCGTTTGATTTTCGCGGTATACAAACTTTGACGTCACACGGTGACCAGAGGCTCCTTTGGGTCAATCTCTGTTTTCAGACATTCCAGAGGTTCATGTCACGTGACTACCCAAAATGTCCATTTTCGTGGTTGTTTTTGATGGGTTATAGTAGGTTTTCGAAGATTATTTTTTACACATGTTGATTATGGGTATGTAAACTCCTAAATTAATGGAAAATCTCAACAACAAAAAATTGCCTCCATATTTGGTCTTTAAAACTTGATTATCCCTGACATACCAAGACCAGACCATGTCTAAACGTGGAAGTAATCTGGATTTGATACATTTTACCTAAATTATCTTGTATAATGTACTGCAGTAGTGCAAGTTAGCATATAACCTGAGTAATCAAGAATGTAAAATGCTTAAATTGCCTCTGCAGATTATGTATAATTGAGTACATGTCATTTTGTGTGTTAACTGTATTTACTATAAATTTATGCAACTCAGAAATGAAATTTGGGAATGATAGATTCAAATAGCATAAAATTTATGTAAAGTCAACTCAAAATGTCTGAAATTATAATATAGAATAAGTGGTTAATATAAATTCCAAAAATATACTATTGAAAGTAATTACTGCACACAGTTTACTTCAGGTATGCATATCCAGCTCTGTAAACCTTCAGTTTATCATATTGGACGATTTTATATCTGGAGAAATTAATAATAAGTTTTCCACATTGTGACATGCTTGCAGTTTACACTTTATTTCTGCTTTTTAAATCCTAATACTCACCATTACATGACCACATTTACTTTATCAGTTCTCCTTTTAAATTGCTCTTAAAAAATTAATATCCACAATTACAAATTAACAACTGTATCGAATGAAGAAGAAAATGTAAAACTGGTCATGTTTTAACAAATATGTACATATATATGATAAACCATTTCTTCATACATTACTGCTAGTCCGTTCCTTCTTTGATGGAACATGAATTTTTACCCTGCTTTGTTAATTTCTTTCATTTGCCTCCTTCACGTAGTTCCAACATAGATGATACAAAGTTTGACACAACTATCGGTCATATAGAAGACATCATAATGGGTAAGATAAAGTTCTTTTATCTATTTTACATTATAACTACTGTATAAATACCCTACTTAGAGTAGGACTGTGAAGGAACAATTGAGACTGAGATCTTGTCAGTATCGATCACTCCTCCTACCGTAGAAGGCTGTGTCTGAAACAACATTGCCAAAGCTTATATTCTCCATATATACTCTCAGCCTGCACACTCAAACCTAAATGTCACCGTTATCAGACCTCTTAACCCCTTCTCCCTTTTTGTTGTGTAAAAAGAGGATGGATTCCAGAAGATGCAGTCAGACTTCATGGAGCAACATTACCATCACTTTGATGACGATGAAGAAAATAAATTCATTTACACCGACATCCACAAGCAATATGTGAGTATATATTTTGACAACCTCTGAGAAGCCTCAAAATCCAAGTTTTGTGCCTCCAACAAAGTTTGTATTTGTTGGTGATTTTGTGAAGGAATATCCTGGATTGGGGGTTTTGGGTCTACAGTAGCAGTAGTACTGCTGTGTCACTCACCACCGTGGTTAAGACTATGCAAATACAAAAAGCAGTTTTGGTATACACAGATTCTTTAGCATTCAGAATACCTAATGAAGACCAAACTATGTTTGTAATCATCATAAACTGCTTTTCAAAATGGAAAAAACTATACGGTTCTCTGTAATTTAAATTGACTCAAATTCTAGCATAATTTTTGTACATTCATGTGACCACTTTTGTGAGTAAACTTTTGTTGTTGTTGTTATTTGCAGCTTTCCCTAGTTGAAAAGTACCTAGAAGAGCAGCTGGTGGTCAGGATGCCAGGTTTTGCCATGGAGGCATTTTCTACACAGTTAGAGTAAGTTTGATGTTAGCCAGGGTCCATTTTAACTGGGTTATCCTATCACACAAAATGAAGAAACTTTCTCAGACAGCCAAAAGTATTCTGTGAGATTGCTCCTAGGTTTATATATATATATATATATATATAAATGAAAATCGTAATGAGTTGGAAAATCAAGAACAGTGAAAAAACTTTCAGCCTCCACCGGGATTCGAACCATGGGCCTTCCGCTCTGTACGCAGACACCCTAACCACTAGGCTATGGACGCTGATTATATATATATATATATATATACACTTTGTCAGAACTGTTAACATATTCATTGATGTTGCAAGGCAACCATCTATGCTATGAAGAAACCTTCTCAGACAGCTAAAAGTATCCTATGATATTGCTCCTAGGTTTACCAGTTTATATACAGCATATATATATATATACACTGTCAGAACATTTAACATATTCATTGATGTTGCCAGGCAACCATCTCTGCTATATTTTATAAGACATAAGCTGCTCTTTTGATGATTTTACCAAACCAGCTCGAATTGAAATTGATCAAAATAATATATTCTCCTAATTTTATCCATGAAATTAAAATATCAAGTAGCAGTTAGTAAGTGAGATCATATGATCGTAAACAGTTTTCCATCCAGACATCTCTTTGTCAAGTGAATACTTACCTCCAAAGGCAATGGTCAATAGTCAAATGCAATTTTGAATCCTGTTCTTGTTTTGAAATGAAACGTGACTTTTCAAGCAATCATAAATTGCGTTGTTATTCAAATGTGATATGGTATAGTATTGAATATGAATTCAGATTGTGGAAAGTTGACTGAATAGGTACAATACAGTGGTCAAGGTCGCCCACACCGGTCACCTGCCAAATTAGGTCACTCGATGACTCCATATATAACACAAGAAACAATGTGAACTGTGGTGTAATACGAATAGGAAACTTGCTCGATTTCAAGTTTTTGTTTGACAAGTTTTGACTTAATCTGTCTTTTTTCTTACCGATGACCGAAAGAAAAGAAAGATCTAAAAACACTTGGTGGTGCTTTATTATTATGTACATGAAAAATTTGGTTCTTAAATAACAATGCAAATATAAAAGCCATCAAATATGCTAGAAAATTCAGATGATGGTCACACATTGTCAATTTCAAGTGGCCCTCACTGGGATAATTTTAAATTTAACAAATTTAACATTTTAAATTTAACAAATTTAACATTTAAATTTAACAAATTTAACATTTCTAAGTATCATGGGATAGTTTAGAGGATTGGAACCCCTAGGAAACCACTTTTCAAAACTTTTAATAATAACACTTTTAGAATGTTAATATTTGGGGACCAATGAGATAACCTTTAAGCTCTTGTAGGTTATTGTTTTCGTTTACCGGTGCAGTATTCTTCATCACTTTTGCCTGAATTGTTTCTTCCAGGAAAAGGAAAAAGAAGAAAAAGGAGAGTTTAGATGGAGAAATATTTGAGATTTTACTGACATTCAGTGACTTTTTGGCATTTAAAGAGATGTTTCTAGATTATAAAGCAGTAAGTATTGTCTTTTATCTCGACTCAAACTTTACAAAACCTTCCCCCTTTTCCCACCATCTCTTCTCAAATGTCTTCAAAGACTGCCCTCAACTTGTCGAGTGTTTTGCACAAAGAGAAGAGGTGTTGAACTTTTACTGGGGGAAGGGGGGGAGTGGGGCACAAGCTGCAAGGGACAAATGGACATATAACTTTGACTTAAGGGGGAAAATCACCGCAGAACCTCCCCAAACCATTTACCCTCTCTACATGACATACTACAAGTTTCTACCTTGGAATGTGTTCACCAATTGAGAACTTTATAGTTACAAGACAAAAATTTGATTTTTCAACAGAAAAGCACTTTTTATGTGCATAGGTTTTACCTTAATTTCAATATTAATAGTCAATGTCAGTGTTGTACAGTGTGCAGCCTGATTGGGAGACACTTCACACTCGTATTTCCAGACTTACTTGTGAACTCAATTTCTTGTCTTTATTGGATGTAAGATGAGCTGCACTTTGCAGGGATTGATGTATCACTCAGCAAACATCCCCATTTCCCCCCCCCCCTCAAAAAAAAAATTGCATATTGCTTCACAAAAGAAATGAAGACACATTGCAGTGTTTGTACATAGAAGCTTGACGTTTTGTACTTTTGTGATGAACAGATGTATAAAGTGCTATTCATTCTTCCCTGTCTTTTCCAAATATTTGATTTTTGAATCCTTTGTTCCAGGAGAAGGAGGGCAGGACGGTTGATCTGAGTGCTGGTTTCATCGTTACGCCTTACCAGGAACCATCCACCAGCCAGCAAGACAATAGTGCTTCCAAACAGCTCAGTGAGAAGTGATATCAATATATATGTAAATTCAGTCATGTGACCTCCCTGTGAACAGTCACATGACATCAGGTGGACTTTCTTTGTTGCTTGTGAGAACTTGAAAAAAGTGAGAATCAAAGCTTCAGTTAAAGGTGCCCGATTGGGTAGTTTTCCAGAGGGTCACTCCTTTTTTTTATTTGGTCTGTCCCTGAACTGTACCTGGTCTGAACTGTTCAGTGACAGTTCACACACTACTTTACTGGTATTGTTATGCTGTAATTACCTGCTTACATCATGCATGATCAATGAAGCAGGATTGTTGTTCTAAGTTCAAGTAATTCATTGTCGATGAGACTGTAATGGGAAAAATGAGGATTTTTAATACTCGAAGGATTCGAAATGAGAGAGTTACTAGTTTTATTAATGACTTTTATTAAAATGACTTGCAGTTCAGTGTACTTCTTCAAGCCAAGTTCACATCTATCTTCATGTTTTGTGGATTCTGATGAGAGAGTGTAACACAAATATATTTCCTTGTGAACACAAATACTGAAGAGATATTTAAAGCTAAGCTGATCATGGGTATGTAATACCTTTGTGATACTTAGGTTAATATGGTGTGTATAATTGACAGTTGATACATAGCTCTCCACGTTCAACCCAAGACTGAAATTTGTAGAAGAAAAATGATAGATTGAATACCTTTCTTTATCTCAGTAAAAAGGATTTAGAAGAAAAAAATGTCTGTTTGTTTGTTGTGGTTTTAGCTGACTTCTTTATGTCTTAGCAATGTTAACAATGTGAGTAATCTCCTTCTGAAATCAAAGATGTTCATCTCACATGTTTGGAAATTTAAAGCACTTCTAGCTTCCTATTATTACTGTTAGTACCATATTGCTTGAAATAAAACGGTTTCCTTGGTTACTCAAAACCAGAGGTTCAATTCCCCTCCCCCCAACATAATGGAATGACTGAGGCCTTTGTACAGTGTTTCATTGAAATTTTAAAAAAAAATGAATACTTTATCTGATATAGAATAAGCGAATACTATAACAAGTGAACAAATTGCTAAACTAATGCAAAAGTAAAGAGAAGTTTTTGTGGAAAAAAGTAATAATAATAAAATGACAGAAATGTTGCATTTTCTGTATTTTTAAGTTTTAAATCAAATTTATAAACCTCTAGATGCTATTCTGAATGTGATCACCCTATAGTCCCTGTGTACTTTACTTCTAAGTCTATAGTCCACATCTTTTTTATTTTCTGCATTACAGGGAGTATTGTTAAATAATTTGGTCACTTGGGTTTGAGTTTATTTCCACAGTGCAAATAAACAATAGTGCAACATCTTTACAAGGTGGTGTGGAAGAGGATTGAGGAAGCATCGCTTATTCGAGCAGTCCCACTTGGCTGCTGGGTTTTTTCAAATTGTTAATTTCAATTTTCATGTATTTGTCTGTATGTGTGTAATTTAGTTGAAAGCTAGAAAAGAAACCTGGATGATACCTGCTTGCTTCTCTCTGTTTTGTTACCATTTACAGTATGAAAACCATTTTAAAGTTTCCGTTAATTTTGCAGAAAAAGATTTTTTCAAGGAAATAAAAGACCCATGCAAAACATATCGTTTTACCAAAGATTTAAGGAATTACACCAAGAAGGATGAACATAGGAAACTTTGCCATCAAAGAAAAAAATTCTTTGAAGGCTATCAAATAGGATGATTCTATGTACAAAAACTGCTATGTATCTTTGAACTTTTACAGCAATTTGCCAAATTTTGCGACAAAGAAACCGGAACAATCGCTCAGTCCTCATGGAAGTTCCTGGGTCATAAGACTAACAGTTTTGCGGACCGCTGCACTAATAGGAATAGTTGTCACGATTAGGTTGAACATTCCTTCAGAATATTGCTATCAGTACCATTCTCACTTTATAAACTATACTAGATAATTGAAGTTTACAGGTTTGTTAATTAATGGTACTAAGCTGGTGTTTTATTATGTTTGTCATGGATCCCAGCCATTACAAAGATATTTACGACTGAAATTAATTTAAAAATTAATTTAAAAAATTGCATTAAGGGTTAATGTCATCACTTCATTTGAATCAGATTTTTTTTTCTTTTTTTTTAGTTTCATAATCCTGTTTGATACTTTAACACTCATTATGGTTATGTAATGTCTATAGCTAAGTACCACCAAACTTAATATGTACACCTTGATATGTAATACACAAACCTTGTTACTTATTATATCACCTTGATTGCTTGTTTGTATCATACACATACAAATCTGGTATGTAGAGAACAATATATGTTCCATTCCATTCCATGTTCCATTCCAATTACCCAATATATTGATCCACTCTCTTGAACCCACCTTATTTGCGGGGCATTTGATGTTGATTTGGCCATTCCAAATTTGTTCACGAGGAGAAGTGAGATTTCAAGTTTCACTTGTCTGACGTGGAAGTGATAATATGAAGATAACATCAGCCTTGGTTCTGTTGGACCTGTATTCTCTTATTTGTATTTTATCCTATGCATGGCATAACAAAAAAGATTGGAAATTTCACATTTCTCTCCAATTTAATAATTTGTAAATATGTTAATTGTTGTGCAGAAACTGCATTTTAATAGTTCTTCAATCCAGCTATTATTGTGCAAACTTGATCAGATTCTCCTTTCTGTTTTTTTTTTTTTTCATTTTCATTTCTTCTTCTTTTTGGGAGAGGTAGGGTGGGAGGAGGGGTATCATGGAGGGGTATACTAGCTGTTATGTTTGGTTCAAATTAGGCCTGGTTTCACTGTGCTAGGACTTAGTGTTTGTTTTCCAAGTATGATTGCAAAAGTTTGTTGTTAGTGCATTTATGGGATATAGGAGTTATGTAGATTGTTTACCGGAAGATTTAATGGGAATGGCAGGCTGTTGAAGCATGAATGATGAGTATGGCAAATTGAGGGTGCAAATGTTGCACTTTAAAGAGAAAAGTGGCTGGTAGCTGTTATTTCGTCAAGCCTTAGCCATTATAAACTACAGAAAAATAAATTTGTCTAGTCATATGATTGATCACCCCAAAATAGACAGCATGTTTTACCTGGAAATTTTCAGAGGAGGACCTCTTGACTGACATTGGGGGCATCTTGATCCTAGGGACCCCTAGGCAGTTGCCTCTATAGCTATTGAATGATTCAGCACTGCTTCAAGGTAGCACCCTGATCTAGTGTTTCTATCTCTTATACTACAGATAATGGAAAATTGTGTTATGCATGGAAATATTATATAAATGAATGTAAAAACAAATTTGGGATATTTTCTATGAGATTTAAAAATTTACTTTAATCCTTCCCCCACTGAGAGCAGTTGATAGAGCATAATTCAACCGTTTGCACTTGATACCTGGACTTTACAAGGTGACATTGTTTGCAGCTGCATTGGTGCTATTGTTCCTTTGCCTATTGTTGGGAAAATGCATTGTTCTTTTTCTTTTGGTCAGTTAATGAAGAATACACAAACATGGAAACTGAAAGAAAAGGATTCAATTACTAAATCGAGAATCTATGATACTTAATTATAAATAATTTCTAAATATATATTCTTTGTCTTTGACTGGTAAAATGTCAGAGATCAAATGATTGAGCTGTTGGAACCAATTGAAGACATCCAAATACACTTTTTAATCAGGTGGTTAAGGTAGTAAATTACTCCTTTTGTTAAAAGATAACTCGGTTTGAGAAATTGGTCAATATTTTCCATGCTTCATATTCGTTTCTATTGTGAGATAATAAAAATAATAAAATACAAATGTCAATAGTAATATGCACTTGTCTTTCTTTCTTTATTAATGTGCATTTGTTAATCATCTAGATTTATGCCTATTATTTGATTTAGGAGTTTGGTCATTTTGCTTATTTGTTTTAATTTTGAATTTCATTTAAATCAAACTTGGTTTCATTCTGGAGTATTGGGTGTAGTAGGCAGGGGGTGGGGTGCACTTTTCCTCCCTCACCTTCCCACCCCCAAATTGCAAATTTCTGAAGCTTCCTCTTCTTAAATAAGAAGTGCCCTTTCCCCATTTCAAGTTTTCTGTAAGTGTAAGTGCCCTATCGTTTATGTCAATTAGAACGGTATGATTTGTACCATTCCAATTTATAGAACTTACAAGATAGTTGAAATGATGGGTTGGCATGGTCAAGTTATCATTCTGACAAGTTTCACAAGAATAACTGGCGAGAAACAACACATATGGCAATGGCTTAAATCAACATGGGTTAGGCCAAAAACTCCCTAATTCAAAGAGGGACCATTATCTATAAGTCTTTTGTGTAATCACATTTCTATCTAATTAGAGAACGGGGTCAGGGGGGGGAGGAGGGGGTGGATTGAGGGTAGGGAGTGGAGTGGTCATAAAGATTTGCTAGACATTCTGTTGCTAGCACATGTTTATGTCACTTCATTTATAGACACACTTCATTTTTCTCCCTTCAAGACAATAAAAATTAACTCCTAGCACACAACTAAATGAACTTTAATGAACTTTTTTGTCAGAAAATAACGTGGAAAGTACCTTGCCAAAGTATTACTAACGCTGCATAATTTAGCATTGTGGGTATCATTTTACAGACAACAAAAAAAACAGAAAATTGAAAGAAAAGAAAATAAAACCACGGTAACTCTCGTTGAATAAGTATTATTATTATTTCTAATTGAAAATAAAAAGGTCATTCTCATGATGCAACTGAACTGTTGCTGAGCTTATAGAAATTTGTAGAAAAACAAACAGTAGATATTTACAGAGCCTATTTTTCACTCCATGTTTGTCCAATTCTATTGGACTTTTACATATCATTTTGTAAATGAAACTGTAAATACATGACAGAGTACATATGAAGAGGAATTTCACTTTTGTAGATTAAACAATGGTACAGCTAGTGGATAGATTGGGAGGAAGTGGGTGTTAGGAAACCCTCCCCTCCCTCCCCCCCCCCCAAAAAAAATGATATACTGTCCCATTATGCCCTACATAAGGTTTGAAAGATCCCCCTCCCTCCCACCCCTTGCAGTTAATCTGTAAACAAACTACTCTTGTTCTTTACTGCTTTACTTCATGCATAATACATATCTTCATTATCCTCAAATATAAATGGTTTCCAAAAAAAGTCTGAAAACAAAAGATTAGATACAGGCCTGAAAGTTCAGGCTATTTAATGGCTAAATGCCAGTGAATGTTGCCATTTGCCAGTAACAAGGGAAGTGCACTGTCAACTTTCTGGCAGCAGACATTACAAACTTCAACTCATCGGCCTGATTTCTGTACTGGACTTAAGCCCTGTGTTTCGGCTTTTTATCAGCAATTATTGGGCTCTCAAATGCCTGTACAGTAACTATTTATGTGTGTTGTAATTGATAATGCCAGTGGCAAATTTTTAGCAAGTGGCTAAATTGTGGAATTTTAGGTTTGAATTACATAGGCTTATGCTACTAACATAAGAAATATGAATATGCTAAAAGTAACAGAGATGGGGGGAAAAAACATCACTTCATCATGCTAATTTTAGTTTTAAGATGTAGAGGAAATCAATTTCTTTGTGCAAGTCATTACTTCTGTTACAAATCAAACTGTTGTTGTTGATTTTTTTGATGTAGGAAGTACAGAGATAATTCTTCTTCTGTCTTACATACTACTTCAAAATAAATTAAAACTGTTAGCAAACTGCTTATCCACTAGAGAGCCTGTGTAAGAGATTGTGTAAAAGTAAGTTGGCCTGACGTTTCGATCCTAGCAGGATCTTCTTCAAAGGCTAAATGACAAGTAACAGTAACAGAAGGGACAAAAACATGCACAGAATACAGACAGGTTAATGAGCATGGTGAACACAAAGAGATGGATGTAAGGGGATTAGTAGACAAGGGATGGAGAGAAGAAAGAAAGAAACCAACAGGGGAAGAGGAGAGGTAGGAGACATACTACTTGTATTACTTTCTTAACATGATTTTCTGAAAATTGTTGAGACCAACACAACTTTCAACCATTACTGTCAAACACCTTCTTTATATTAATGTCAAATATTTTCAAATTATCCTTACTTATAAAATGAACTTTTAAATTTGAAAAAAAAATTCAAACCAGTGACCGACCTGAGGATTGTAATCCTGACGTCACTCTTTTAAACATTTCACATAAGTTCTGGCAAATAATTTCTCTGTTTTTTTAGAATTTTTCTATTTTATTTCCCATCAGTTTTTCCATTGTTTAGTTCACTTATCAAATGGACTCTTCGACAGATAATTGGATGACCTACTTTAAGATGCAAAAGAGTGTGACAAAAAAAAAATTATAAAACTTGTTTACACATACATGGCATATCCTACTAAGCTTGTATTGTGAAGTATCGGACCAGTTACTACTCATGAGGAACGGAAAAGTTTAAATATGCGCTCAGATAGCTGGAGAAACTATACTTAGTTATACACATCGATTATTCTAGCCAAGATGTGTCCATGGACGTTTAAGGTCCCAAGTTTTATTTCTCGATTACAAATCAAACCCTCTTCTGTTAGTGTCACCCTGTGTAAGCGTTGCTCCCGATCACCATCAACCTGATGAAGGGACACAATTGAACAAAACAGCTCTTGTGACTATTCTGTATCATCAATGAATAATACTTGGTACTCCTTCTTACTATCCATGCCCATCTATTTTCTTTTGTTACCCGGCTATGGATCGCAAATCCATCTACCTATTTGTAATGGGTCTTTAAAAGTAAACGTGGTTTAGTTCATGAGCACTTCCAACTGAACTAAACGAGCATTGGTGTCTCCTGGTAACCTGTATGGCAACATGCCAGCAAATGTGATCAGTGACTTGGCTTGCATTCTCAGGCTTGATTGATGCTGTGGAAGGGCAAAACAAACAAAAACAAAAATGTCAGGTGGGTATAAAGCAATGAAAGGAATGTTTCCATAGGAGTTTAAATATCCACCTTTGTCTTTTAAAATATTATCCATCATCAAGGAACTGATAATGGATCATAATGCTTTAAGAGAAGCACTGAGACATACTGCTAAACCAGTAGGAAGGCCCTTGACTACCTTGCTAGGAAAAATAAAGTCGCAATTTAAGGATGTTAATATTAACAATTTCGAGGAAGCAATAAACCTTGCGCAAGATCGTGATACGTGGCGGAGGTTAATCACTGAGCATGTCGGATACTCAACTTACTACTTACTACTAAGGAACTGAAAGATTGCAAGCCCAAGTAGCACTGAAATGCTTTTTTAGCCACCCTTCCTTTTTCTCTTGCTCAAATGATATTTTAAAAAACTACTGGATATATTATATCATTGAAATATATATTACCAGCAAAAATGCAGCACATACGAAAACATTGGTCAAACATCAGGAGTTACTGAGTGTGCGAAACATGATAAACGTGTCCTCTATGCATTTCGTTATGAGCAAACTTTCATATGCAGGTACTCTTTTGTCCAAAAAGCATTGGGACCTCTACTGGAATGTTAAACTTGCATCATTGCCTCAAACTGGGGACATGTAACTCTGATATTGCAGCATTGAGATGGAACATTTCAGTTAAAGACAGGGAAAATGCATTGAGAGCAGCATCTTACAGCGGTGACTGATTTTATCAAAACATACAAACTGTTTCGTAGAAGTTTTTGTGATAATAATAAGTAATATTTATATAGTGCATAATCAGCGAAGCTGCTCATAATGCTTTACAAATGTAAAACCTAAATACAAATAGTAACAACAAGAACAAAAAGAACAAAAAGTGATCAGCCTTTGGTAATTACTTGAAATATATTCGAAGGAAAGTATTGGGAAAGAAAGAAATAAATATAAATGATACCCAATGACCATCCCCATTCATAATTACATCCTTCAATCAGATAACCATTCACTGTGTGCGTGTGTAGCTTACCCTTTCTTTACCCCCGTCCTCTGGCCGTGATCCAAGCCTACCTCTGGGACTCTGAGTGGTATTTGAACGAATCGAACGGTACTTGGAGCAGAGGATGTTCATCGTGGCGAGTAAAATATCCGGCAGATTCCGACGAATCTTGAGTATTTTTAGAAAAGGAAGGAGATAAAAGAAAGTTGCTCATTTCAAATATAATATCATCTTTACCAATTATTTTGGGTAGTTACTT
Source organism: Apostichopus japonicus (assembly GCF_037975245.1). NCBI lineage: Eukaryota > Metazoa > Echinodermata > Holothuroidea > Aspidochirotida > Stichopodidae > Apostichopus > Apostichopus japonicus. The sequence continues at coordinate 19,232,572 of NC_092563.1, read as the reverse complement.
TACAATACTTTCACTCATTATCTTTTATTATTTCCACCAGCAACTGAGGCCAAATTAATTCTTATTCAGTGTATTGCTAAAAGGTAAAAGAAATTGATGCACCTAAATTTTGAAATTCAGTTCTGATCTTTCACTGCTGATTTTTGCATACATTTTGTTTAAGCCTACTTTGGTTACCAACCCTGGGAAAAAAAAAATCAAATTTACTGCCCAGGAGATAATATGTTGTAAACTATACATAATGATCTATTGAGTTTGTACAGCCTTCTGTATACAGAATAAATGCAACACTGACCAACGCTCAGCTTGATTAGCCCACTTCCCTGTGGGTTACGTCCTTTCATAGAGCTTGACGGTCACCTAGACAGATGAAAAGAAGTTCAAGAATACAAAAACATCGGTCACTCACCTCGTCTGTGTACTGCTTAAAACTTGTAACTCGATCGTCCACAGTGTCACGTGTTAAGGCTATTACTTGGAGTCTGTTGATTGTCTGAAAAAGAAAAAAAAACTTGTTAAAGGTCTACGGCCACTTATGAACAAAATTGTCCCAATCACTCTAATAGGCATTAGAAATCATATAGATAGATAGATAGATGGTTTATTCAGCCACATGCATAAAAATACAATGGAAATTGTTCAAAACACAAGAGCTCTAAAACAGACATGAAATTGAAACGCAAAACGATGAAACACATATAAAAAGTGATATTGCATGAGTAATAAATACCGGTAGGCTATCGACAATGGTATAAAAACATTGCGATAAAAGTGACGATGTAAAAAAGTACGAATAATAAGAAATATGTACGGCAAGAACCATAAAATGTATACTTGTACGATAAACAGAGCGCTAAGTCAATGTAATATATTTAATGTTTATATATTTGTAATATGTCATTTTACCATGAAATCATATAAAAAAATAATTCAAAGATTGATCATTTTACAAGTCTTTTCTCAGTTCTAGAAGTCACATTGTTCATTAAGAATTTAATTAAGTCAACAGTTCAAAGTGATCTCAAATGATGGTTCAAACCCAGGAATTCTGTGGTCACCAACTTAAACTGTAACTTGTTATATTTAGCTCCATAACATCGCATGATTTGTGTTTGATAAAAATTATTATGATTAAGAAAAAAAAAAAAAATGATCGCCAAGAAAAAATTGGAGAATGCAATGTATTGCTCAATCTTAAAATTTGGGACTCCTTCCAAAAAATGAACTTGAATTAAAGGGAAACTAAAAAGTATCGAATATGCTAAAAGTTTCAGATATTTGATTTTACCATGATGACACAGACAAGGAATGAAGTAAGTTTTTCAAATTTTGCATTGATCCTTGTTTGAATGTCGTACACAGTAATCTGCATATACCTCTACAAACAGTTATAAAAATGATAGATGGTTTGATGAACTATCAACAGGTATGAAATAATACCTAGCCTGCTATCACTTTATGTTGGATCCTTTGAACTCTACACAATATGGCTTCAAGAATAATTTATAATAAAGTTGGTTATATGCAGGGATGTCAAGAGCTAGTTGGGGTGTAATGACAACTATATCACTGGCTCCCCATATTGAAGTCTTCATTTTGCCTTTGGTACATTTTGAAAATGAACATAAGTTTATCAAGGCCACCTAATTGACTCTGTGCCCGCCCACCCCCCTCCATCAGGCCTCTTTTCCTAAGATGTGAACCCAGTCTGACGCGGGTGAAGACTTACTTCTAGAGCCTGGTCGTGTTCCTGAGCGTGGTACTGGTCGAAGAAGGTCATCAGGTCGAGGAGGAGATAGAAGGAACGGGTGTTGGCCCTGCTTCCAGTCACAGCTTGCATCTGGTACCTCTCAGCTAGGGCCACTGCTTGCCTCCGAAGGCGATCTCTCTTGGACTGAGGAGTCATCGCCATGGAAACCAAAGGACTCAGCAGACGGTTCATTATCTCCAATACTTTACTGACGTTCTGAAAAGTGAAAGGTTAACAGAGAACTCTCAAATTATGAAAGAGAGCAAATGTAAGAATGGTGCCCCCACCTTAATGGTATTTCACTTGCAAAGTGAAAGGTTAACAGAGAACTCTCAAATTATGAAAGAGAGTAAATGTAAGAATGGTACACCCATCTTAAAAGTATTTTCACTTGCAAAGTTGTAGATATTTTCTACACATGTTACTTTCAATTTCACTTTTTCAGGAAAGAACAATTTACAATTTATAAATTATGAATAGTGTATCATTTTCACTAGTTTTCTATTCTTATCTGATTCACGAACATCCAACTCCTGACCAACACCTTTTATATACCCTTACCCAAAGATATATCTGAATTTGTATTTTTCGTTCCCTTTTTTTTTATATTTTACAATACCAAAGCACAGGACACCATTCATAGACTCACCCCTCCGAGATCATACAATTTAACAGCTTCTTCAAACAGTCCTTTGTTTTCTGTGTCGTCTGCCACTGTCTCTATCACGTTCTGAGTATCCACCCCAAATTTATCGATGGCGCCCTGTCTCCGAGACCCGTCTGCCTCTCTCCTCCCTAGTAAAGTTTCAAACTCCCTGGTCTCCACCACAAGTTCACTGAGACATTTCACAAAGTAGCTCTTTCCGTGAGTGTCATGAATATTTCTGAAGGATTGAGAAAGAGCATTTCATAGTTTAACTCCTTGTGTCGATAATCAATACAGCAATTAGGCTGCTTAAAGTTAAGATTCTGGGTTCAGGTATGGTTAACATTCCAGATAATAAGGTTCATGGACAAGATGGGAATGTTATTTTGTTTACGAGATAAACCATCAACTTTATTGGCCTATTTTGTGTTATCATTTTTTTGAATTGTTATCATACAGGAATGGCACTTCCCCATGTTAGTACTACTGATACTCACAAGTGCCAAATGTACAACAGGATAGTTAATTTGATGTGGTGACCATACTACCACAGGAATAAATACGTTAACCATCATAATGGGGATATTTGGCAGATTCTCCAAGTCTCACTAAATGTGACTCCAATATTTATCTCAAAAGATTAATCCATAATCTGGGTGGCATCTTACAACAGCTGAATTCTCTTTCACAAGTTTCCATATTTATGAATTCTCTACTGATGTTAAGAGTAAATGCAGACAAAAATAAATGTTCTGGATAAAGGAAACACCACTTGGACAGCCTTACCTTAGAAGGAAATAATACTGCAAGGCTTCCCTTGAATCTGTTGCCTCAAACTTAGCTGTATACATAATGATGAGTCTAGTGTAGTTTAATCTCTGCATAGGGCTGGGATCTTCTGGATTTCTGCTCACTAAAGGATAAAAGGATATATTAAAAAATAATTTGATATTAATGTTACAACAAATTACTCAAAGCATATTTCATAAACAAATCTCTTCTGAATATTATTGTAATGGAGGAAGAAATTGGTGCAACTATCAACAGTGTTGCCAAGGAAACAGGAGAATGCATGGGCTACAGTGTACAGTGACCTTATATATTGGTATGGTGTGCAGGTGTGGTAAGTGTCTTTAGTTTCACTGTCTGTAGATTGAGTTGGGTAGTCTTTATTGTGAACAACTGTATTTATACAAACTGATGAGGGTTGGGAATATGTTAACAATATTTTACACCAAACTTCAGAAAAGTAACATGGGTTAATTAAGCCTTTTTATATGTTATTTACTTATTTAACAATATTTTTATTCAGTTTCTTTCTTTAACAGTTTGTAATAACTATCATGTTGGAATGGCAGGAAACTTTGGGGGGGGGGGGTCTGGGGAAGGAAATAAGAAAGAAAAGACTTTAACACACAACAACTATGATCATATGGAGGCTATGAAAAAGTTACCTAATAAACAGATGTCATTTTAAAAATCACTGGCTGCATGTATGAAACATGGATAGCCATAACAATATTGTTAACTGAGTTTGACTTTTGATAACTGGTATAAATACTGCTATTCTGAGATTGGCCTCAAATGCATCGTCCTATTTTACTTTATTGGAGACTACGTCAGACAAATCCACAATTCCATTCGAACAGTCATAAATCTGACAGAAATACTCACAAATTGGTGTCTGAGTATTTTCTGGTAGAATGAGCAACCCTAACTCATGTAGGGCTATGGCCGCGTGAACGGCGTGGCTTCGTAGATTCGAGTCGGTCCGCGACAAGAATTCTATGGCAGCCTCGAATTGAGCTGACAGGAAGAGGACTTTAAAATAGAGGAATGGATTGAGATGGGCGCTGAAGTGTGACTCTCCGTATTCCTCACAGAGGGTGACCTGGAGGGTCTGTAAGGAGAGGTGGTCAGAGGGACTAGAGCTGGGAGTTTTGTCCTGGAAGGACACCTGGCAGAGCTGTGGGTGAGAATGAAATTATTATCCAGTATTAGATCAACTAAAGTATTGTCAAATATTCAGAGTTAATTACTTCACAATGAACAGGTGTGTTAGTTTTCATACAAAGGGGTAGAGATAATAATAATAATCAGCAGTTATATTTACGACGCTTAAGCTTCAGAAGTGCTATACAAGATTCGAGCACTAAATTCTTCACTGTTGCTACAATGGTTCACTCCTTTGGGTCACACATTGGTGAAGAGCTTTTGAACTTCTACACTAAATATGCTGTCATATTTGTAGGAAGTTTTCAGAATTATAATTAAGACTTCTACTAGCTTCAAAGGCTGCAATCCCAATTTTCTTATCTTTTAGTTCTAAGAAGTAAGCAAATGACTGTCTTAGTATGGCAAAATGTGACCCCCCCCCCCAAAAAAAAATCTTGCTTTTTAAGATTCATTACAGTTAAAGTAAACAGTGACTACACAGACTGATGGGAATTGAATCAGTTTTATGATATAAGATACAGAGAGGTCATCTCACCTTTAGCCAAAGATAGTCTTCTGTCTTGTCACAAATCTCAACATGGTTATCGCTGATGTCACATTTACCCATGATGCAGTACACAGCTCTGAAATCAAAATGTAAATAAAAAAAATTTAAACTAGTGAATTTAACATTTAAAATATACTGTACTGGTGTTATTAGTAAACAAAAACAAATTTTCAGACATAAAAAGTGATCAATAATTTTAGCTATGGTTTCATTATTAATTTTGATTAGATTATCACATAAGTCTGTCTGGTTGTGAAAACCTAAGCATGTACCATGGCAAGCCATCAGTAAATTAAGTCAAAAAAGACCAAACAAAATCAGAACTGAAGGTGAAATAATGGTTCTATTTGCATCATACTTTTCCTCAGTAGCTAAATATCAAAAGTGGTTCACTTATATTTTAAGCTGTTTTATTTATTTTCTCTATATTTACTGAAGTCCTCTTACCTCTTGAATGGATCAGAACTGTTTCTGACAGCTCTCCTGTAATGTAACCTCAGCTTGGTTTCTATTCCTGGAGAGAGCCTGAGGAAACAAACAAACAAAGGGCACCATTGTTATAGATTTACAAACCACAATAGCGAGAAGAAACACAACATGGAATCTGGACAATCTTTAAGGGTGATGTGAGAAATATTACCAGACTGAAATAATGGAGACACAACTTGAGCACTTCATTCTCAGAATGATCATGAGGTCAAAAGTATTAAAGGAACAAGAAAACAAATATCAACAAAGAAAAAAGGTAGGGGAGCAGGAAAAGAGAAAGAAAAAAAATTCTAAACCTATAAAGTATCATTACTTTATAAGTGCATGAGAAAAGCAAATTATAAATGTTTAATATATTTGAGTCTTAGTTCGACTCATCAAGTTTCAATTCAGAATATGAATTCTGAATTGAAACTTGATGAGTCGAATTAAATAAGCTATGTCAAATGGGGATTTCGATACTGGCTAGCATAAAAAAAACCTCCAAAGGTTTCTAAAGAGTCACAGTTCTTATGATATTTCAAGTTCATGAATATATTACCTTCTGTCTTCATTCTCCATGTACTCTTGTAGAAATTCTTCAAACTCTCCTAAATCTTGTCTGTTGATCAAAAGGATAAATATTAGTTAGATTGACATAATAATATCTATGTTTTAGGCTATTTATCATCTGAGACAGTATCTTTCTAAATTGTTTAAAGCTTCTTGAAGACTGTTTCACTGATTCAAATCATTTTAAGGTAGCAAATCTGCCCTCCAAGAGGAATTTTGATTTTCATATATCTTACTTTTGCCACTTTAAAAACAAGAAAACTGTCAATGGTTTCTTACTAAAAATTGTATTGTCTTCTTAAAGGGCAACAATGCTGGTTTAATACTGGTGTTACTAAATCGGTTGTTAACATAAAATTTGAATTTACACAACCTTGACTTTCTTGAATAAACACAACTGCACAATGATACGTTAAAGACTAAAAAGTATCCCTTTGAACAACATTTGGATACTTTCTACAGCCTAATGGTAAACATTTACATGGCGTAAGACAGTGGCTCTTGCAGACTTAGAGCATGTTACTGCTGTATGCTATGGAATGCAGATAAAGAACACAGATGGCATTGCTACACTAGACTGGAAATGCTACTACAATAAACTCAAGTGTTGCTAACCCAGCAAGTGGCACTGTTACTCTAAAGGTGATGCACCTACCTTCTCTAATCAAGAGCCTATACTACTATAAATATGACCTGCTATGATCGAAACGTCAGGCCAATTTACTTTTACACATTCTCTTACACAGGCTCTCTAGTTGGTAAGCAGTTTGCTAACAGTTTTATTTATATTGATAAATATGACCTGCTTATAAAATATACAAGAGTGTCAATATCCCAGTTAAGTGTGGTACTTTGACTAAAAGTGTGCTACTACAACTTAGACTGGAGCCTCTACAGTCATAGACAGGATAAACTACCACACTAAAACAAGGGTGTTAATACCCCCATTATATGTGACTTCTACTGAAAAAGTGCTTGTACCATAGTAAACACTAAACAGGAGTTTTAAGTACCACTACCCTGGGCTTGAGCCATCTCTGCTCTGAACAGGAGGTGCCACACTGTTTTCAAACCAAACGGCAAGGTTTTAGGTTAGCAATACCCCATATCAATCTTTAGGTATTTGTGATGAAAAGCTTAAGTAAAGCAACAAACATCATGCAGACTATGTATGAACACAGGTCAGTAAAGGACAACTTGTTTGATAACAGAAGCACTTACGAAGCACTCCGCACAGCTGTTGCTATGGCATCCAGATCGCCGCACCTCAGACAGTAGTAAATTATTGGCCATATCGGAAGGTTGTCCACTTCACCATCCTGTAAGAAGAAAAAAAAATTGGAAATGGATTATTACGTAAAAGATAAAATCATCTCCGTTACCTGTGAAAATTTGGTAAATTGTAATTCAAGCCACATAATTGTTTCAGAAATATCTGAGAGCAGATTTCTGTGTTTTGGTCAACACTTGTGCCCAACCTGCCTAGATTACTCAAGATAAGATTGCAATGAACCAAACTCAGAAACCCGACTGATTGACTATATTCCCTATCTACTAGGCCAAACAGCTGGATTGGTAATTTGATGTTGAACTTGGGTTCCTTCTAATCCAGGCACTGCAGGCAGTAGGAGTGGAAATTTAATATTAATATACAATACTGTATAACTTGGATACCTCTAGTCCAGGCAGCTGATCTGGTAATCTGATATTGAACTTGGGTACTTCTACTACAGGCAGTAGGACCGTTAATTTAATATTAATATACAATAACAACACATAAAATGGATACCTCTAGTCCAGGCAGCTGGACTGGTAATTTGATATTGAGCTTGGGTACCTTTAGTCCAGGCAGTAAGAATAATAATTTAATGTTAATACACAATAATGTATAATATGGATTCCTCTTGTCCAGGCGACTGGACTGGTAATTTGATACTGAGCTTGGGTACCCATTGTCCAGGCAGTAGGACCATTCATTACATATTAATATATAAATAATGGATTAAATGGATACCTCTAGTCCAGGCAGCTGGACTGGTAATTTGATTTTCAGGAAGGCTTGGACCAGAGGATAAGTTCCTGGTATACCTCCTAACATGGCCTGCCTCATGTTGGAACTCACAATGTTTCTGATGTATTCCACATAACTGAAAAAAGTAAGGGATCAGAAAGAAATTCAATATAAAGCATTTACAATGGTTTTGAGACGTAATATAATCCAGAGTAGGAAGTTCGATTACAATTCTATGGTGACAAAATGATTAGTTATATCAATATCTGTGTGTTGTGGGAGGAAGGCGTTGGAGGGGGTGGCAATTTGGGTGGCTGCAGGTACCAGCTTCCCTTAGAGCTCATGCCTCACTGGACACTGATGTGGAAGTGTATTAAACAACTATCACCTGACAACTGAAGAGACCAATTGAGACATTTAATGTCTTCTAACTTGACTGTTATCTCACTATTTAACTGTCCAACATTGACATTGATATTTCTGGGAAAAAAAGGCAGGTTTTTAAACCCTCACATGACTCTTACAGAGAAGAGGACTAAAATTGTTACCAGCTTTCAAGGAAACCCCTTGCTTGTGCTATCAGACTGGCCTGTACCCTGGATGTACTACGGGTGTCAGCTACATCAGATCCCTCACAGGCCGGTACTGAAGACATCTCACCAACCATGGTCCATAACTCTGTAACATTCTATGGAAGAAGGGAACAGTACAGATATGGTCATTTTAAACAAAATCTAGCAAACAAGGATCAACAAGACAGACACAAACAACTTCTACCCTAGCTGACCAGTTACAAACTAACACCGGTTAAGAACAAGCAAAATAAACAAAGTAAGCAAGAGGCCAGTCGTTGTAACATTATAAATTATGAAAGGAACGGTACAGATATGGCCATTCAAAACAAAACCTAGAAACAAACAACTACTACACTAGCTGACCAGTCACAAGCTAACAAACTCACACCGGTTAATAACAACAAAAATAAACAAAGCGAACAAAAGTAAGCAGCCATTGAGAAGCAAAGAAATTTAATTGATCTACTTTGAGATATGGTTGAATCAGTTACTAGCCAGATAAACAATATGATGAAGACACTACATGTATGAAAGGAAAAAAAGAAGAGCAAATGATCTCTTCAGACAACAGAAAAGAAGCATTAAATTTAATATTTCTTCTTAATTTGTTCTTTTCCAAATCCGTGAAGCAAACTGCCATGGTACGAGGTAAATAGATAACATTGAGATGGTATTAACTTTAATCATCCAGAATATAAGAATATGAAAATAACTCACAACAACAATTCCATGTAAGAGTTTTATAAAAAAATAAATCAACAATAAATAAATAAAAATAACTGAGAAGTTGTTTTAAAATACTCTTTTCTTAATTGTTATGTGAGTTAAAATCACTCACTTTATTTTCAAACTGCACAGAGGCTTCTTTGAAGAGGTCCACAAGGTTAGGTCTGACCCCTCTGGATACCACTCTATCATTATAAATGTACACCTGAGGTAAGGAATTAAGCCAAAGAAAAATCAATATCAAATAGATGAAAATAGTTGCATCGCTCATTTCTTCCTTTTTGCCTCAGAACAAAAGAATATTTATAGAAGATATAGAAAAAATTTCACTAAAGTAACTTTGGAATGCCCATATATGTTAATCAATGTATTTACAGCATGTGTACTCGCTGACAGACGTTTTAAGGTAGTCAGTATAGGCCCCAAATTTTGACACGCTATAATTTCTAGAAGTTTTCAAAAAGTATTTTCCTGGAGGTCTTGACTCTCAAAATTGTTCTCAGGCATTTTTTAAGGAACACACAAGATGACTGAATATCCCAGTGAGGATAATTACCTAGAAGGTTGTAATAAACCCAGTTTAAACATTTTGACCAAAGGTGACCATATTTGAACATCTAGCATATTTGGGGCCAATATACAGCATACCTTTAAGTGACAATGATCATACCTGACAGATGACAATCTTTTCTTCAACATTAATTGCAAAAAACTGAATCATATTTTATAAACTCTTAACTCTAACCCCTGTGAATGCGTTTCAATCAGATAAAGGAAATTAGCAATGTCAGGATTGACTATCTTCTATTTAAAAGTCTGCTAGATGGTCAAGGGAAGACCTGGACTTTCTCTGAAGATGTCAGAGGAGAAAAGTTGCTGATTGAATCAGTCCTGAAGGTTATCACTGGCAGATATTAACATTGCAATGTGGACACTACAATACGGTGACGACTGAAAGCAATTCGTCTTTGTCTGAGTAAAGACAACTGGTGCAAAAGTTTGACTTGTTTCCGTGAGTCATTTAATAAGCTCACAACTGATATATTTACTGACTAATTTGACTTACCTGTCGGGCATAAGCCATCTCGACGTTGTCAAGGTTACTGCGACCTTCCATGTGTACTCGGTCTGATATCATGCTGCTGCTGGAGTCGGCTGTGACATCGATTAAATCAGGACTGGAACCAATTAAAGTATCTAATATTCTCTGTTTCTCCTGGTCCCACTCGCTCTGCAATGAGTCCCAGAATCTCTGCTCGGCTTGCTGGAACGACTAGACAGGGTCAGGTGGGATTGAAATATTGTTTGTTACAAAACTGTAATATCACATATATGTGTAGTGAAGAGAATCAAATGACTTTGAGGATCGTGAAACTTTCAAATATACTAAACTTTAACTAAATCAAAACGAAAACATGTAACAGTTCACTGATTGATGATAACAACAGGCTTTGCATCTGGGACTTGTTGAACAGTCATTAAACTATATGGTGAGACCCAATTTGGGGTTTCTGTGGGTCACTGGTCTTTACCGAACGTCAGAAAATTGGTCTTCGGTTTTAAGTGCTTGTCCATATCGAACAAGTTTTTTTTAAATTTTTACATAACCATAGTCAATGCAAACCTTGATGCATTATGAGCAATATTTCTGAGTAGCGAGGATCTTACGGGTCACGGCTCAGTCCTTATGGACAGTAGTCCTAGTTTAAGGTCAGGAACAGGGACTACAAACATATATGTACATATCACAATTCTTAAATACAGTGTCTTGCTTCTGGGAAAACGATAGAGAGCCTTAGCTCTCGAGTTGGTCATCTATTAGTGGGTGACTTACTTGACCATTCAGCAGATTTCAATTCATCGAGTGTACAAATTTCTTATTATTTCATGATAGCAGAACTTCATACGTTAGGATACATTTTGGCTGACCCCCCCAAGCATCACACTGATAATACATGCAGCACAAGGTTCGGGTTTATAGTTCCATCTACAATACTGTTTGATAAAAGATGAAACATGAAGACAGCCATGGGAATTATAGAACAGCTTACAGCTTACAGTATAACAACACACTGCACAAACAGTACATTGGATATCTTTACTTTCTCAATTTTTAAATCCATCTTCCTGTATGTAGCAGACTCTAGTCAGATTCTCCATTCATGACAAAAAAAAAAGATAAAATTCCTAAAATGACACTGATATTAATTTGTTATTGCTGCTGATCGTCTGTTGCCCTTCGCACATACGTTTAATTCTTTGATACATGAATGTTAAGTAAAAACTTACATTCTGTTTTGTTTCTTCTATAACTGCCAGAAGGTTATTTTCTCTTTCATTTCTTAGAAATCCCTGAAAGATGAAAACAAAGTAAGGTAAGGTCACAACTTCTGCATGTAATATATCCATCAAAGGTTTCTCTGAGGCTACAGACCCATGCTGCCGCCCCCCATGCTGCCCCCCCCCTTCGTCTGTTTCCTTCTTTATGTATCTTCAATTTGTTATATGTATTGTTCAGAAAAGGAAGCTTGCTTGTACTCATATGCAGCAAATTTAGAAGTTTTAGAGGTATCTCACAACTTTGGGCCTTTCTATGCCGGCTAATCTTCTTCTTTTTTTTTGCGAGTAGAAGGTGGCAGCAGAGGGTGATAGCCGCACATTTCAATGACACAATGATGCGCTACAAAAATGTTTTTATACAAAATACAAATGACTTAAAACATTTTAGGCATGCCAAATTTTGCCAAAGACATTTCGGGCAAGAAGAAATGTCTTGGAAGATCCTTATGGTTTTAGTGTACATTCAGCAGTAGTATTATATATACAAAGTTGCTTCAAATATACCAGCAGTGGACTTCTTTCTGACAATTACCTGAATGTCTGTGTCTCCTACAGGCTCCAAAGGTTCAAATGTTTTTGCAGTGCTCAAGGATTCTAAACGATGTGAGATGTGAGGAACATCAAGGCCTTTGGAACCTAACAAGATCAGACTTTTGAAAAAAATGGCAAAGAGATGGAAAGATGAGTACTTATAGCAAAGGTAACTGTCCATATGAGGTAACACGTATAATATGCAGTGCATAACAAAATGAAAACAGGGCAAATTTGGAAGTAAGTTTTTTTCTGGTTATAAATCTCTCGGATAACTACCCCTTACAATCTGGTTGTCCGATCATCAAACTAGGTTGTCCAAAACAAAGGTAGAAAAACGTCAACTTTTGATGATAGATGTAAACTAATCAATGAAAAACCTGTACTTTACAGTTTTTGTTTTAAAGATATTGGAAGTATATTTGAGCCATATTTTGTTTTCCCTTACCATCAACAGCTCATTTATGATAAAGGAACACAGTAATGCAATATGAAGCCAATATTAGCAGTTGATTTTCACTCTCTTTACTTACGCTTTAACATCTGTTTCATCCTGTCCTCCGATCTGAGCTGTTTTTGTCCATAAACGTTGACTCGTTTCCATAATTTGATGGAGGTTCTGTTCAATCCGAGGGAGCTCTGTTCCCGTATCGACATCAGCTGTAAGCTGCTCCGCACTACGGAGCAAGTCTCCGAATCCTTCCATTTCATCCATCTTAGCAAGCTACTTGAACTCTATTGTAAAAAGGTCATAACCTTGTACATTTCATCTTGCAATTAATGTGCACAATATCGTACATTTAAAAAAAAAAAACATGATCCACAAAGGATGTTTGTCACAATTACATGTGGATGAAAAAAAAAAAAAAGTTTGTGGTCTTTTAAGTGTTCATCCCTTTAATGTAGACTTCTTCTACTTTATACCTTTAAATAAGATATTCCTCCGAAGTAGGGAGTCCTATAAGCAAACAAAAGAGAGTCTATGATCTGCATGTTGCTCAAAAACACTGCAAGTTTGAATCAATATCGTGTTAGCTCTATCTTGTGTTGTAGTTCTTTAGTTTGTTCAATATGCTTAGGGTAACATGACAGTTTTATGAGTGAAAAATGCAATATGTAATGTAACATTATATTGCAACTGGAAAAAAAGAGAATTCACATTTTAAGCTTTTTCTTTCTTCAAATTAATGTCAGCTCACTTCCTGAACATGATAAGAAAAAACAATGACTGCTGTAAAAATAGAAGAAATCTTCCTCAAAACTAACTGGCCAATTTTCACTTAGGTGGGGGTCAGGCTGGCTATAATTCCAGGCAAACTCATAATATACTTAGCTAAGTTACAGTTTACAGGATGTAGCCTTTATAAGCCCTACTTAGTTAGACCAGGCCTTGGCTATGGCTTGGATAGCACATGATAAGATGATGCTAGTAATAGGCCACAGTACCACTGCCAGTAATATTCATTAGGCTACTGCAAGTTGGATTCGGAAGACAAGTGAACAAGAATTGACATTTACTGCCACTATCACACTGGAACAGGCCACATTGGAGCTACCAGTTCCAAGTTAACGCAGTGTACGCTAGCTGGTTATATTAGTTAGGCTACTTAACTCTGGCCTAGGTCCTATGCCTAGGCTAAGTGCACTGTAGCAAGGATGTAAACCTAGGCCAGTAGTATGTGCAGTACGTCTATATCATGTCAATAGTCTCAAACCTAACCTTAGGCCAAGACATCATGTAGATACAAAACGGAAAACGTTGGATTGTGCCCAACAATATATCTAACAAGTAAAACATGAACACCAAAATAATAAACACAGAAACTTTGATCACCCTTTCCAAAACAGAACGCTAACCTGTACTGTTGTTTCTTTTCGGATCAGTACATTCAAAATTTAGTGTATGGCGCCGTGCGATGGACTTGATCAAGTACTAGGAGCTAGGTACTAGCTATAACAAAAGACTTGATACAGGCTAATAGTGAAGAGTAGACACTACCCGAAAAAGTTAACCGGACAAAATAAATTCTCATTGAAAGTGCGCCACTATCTCCTGGTAGGAACAACTTTGGAGTTGTTCAACAACTACTGTATGTACAACTTTGGCAAATTTCAACAGTCGTCTTGCAAAATAGCGTCAACATCAACTCTTCTCAAATTATAATCATCGATTGTAGCTAGAAGCTACCAACATGCAGTGAACGTACATGTACGTAGGCCAATCACAATGCATGAATATATATTCTGACAGAAGAACGCAACATATCACATCAGAAATGTAAATTTTGACCTCAATACATTGCTTCACCGCCATACCACCCGCCCTGAAAATGAATTTATTTATTTATTAAACTTTATTTTGAGAGGGTAACTCGTTTAGCCGAAGCTAATCTTCCACGAAGCCCTCGTACAATACAAACATAGATAAATATCAAGTAAAATATATAAGTATAAAACTAAAATGTTGCAAATTAAAAAATGCTAAGTGAAGTATGAAATTATGAATGAGTATAAACGAGTAAGATTCTTAAACTACGATCAAAATGAAACAAGAATATTATTATTAATATTAAAATTAAACAATGTGTATAAAATCAATAAAAACAAAATCACACAATTACTGATCTAAAACTTTCAAATAAAACGAAGAGAGCAATAAAACATGTCATTACTTGATAAAACGTTGAACTAATCTTTTAAAACTACTTAAGCTGTTTGCATTTTTTATTTCATTTGGTAGTGCGTTCCATTGTTTTGCAGCAATGTGGGGGAATCTTTTCCTGTGGAATTCAGTTTTTCCTCCAGTTAGAAAGACTGCCCAGATGATGTAGTTGAACGTAGGCAATATGTACATCATGAGTATACTCAAACATTTCTTTCATGTAAGACGGGGCAAGTCCGTGGAATGATTTATATACCATAACCAGCCTTTTCATATTAAGACGTTCATTGAAAGTATGCCATCCAAGTCTTTGTGAAAAATGTGGAGGGCGGAAGTATCATTCCGCCGGGCCCCGCTCCGCAAGTCAGAAAATACAAAATTAAGTTTACAAAATGGAGTGGGTGTTGAAGTGTGCTATATTGCACCAAATTGTATCTGAGGCCACCTGGAAATGCAAAAAATTCCAAAGGGGAGGGGGACACCCCCTCCCCTTAGACCCCTCCCTCAGGCCGGCCATCAGTCTTCAGCCCCCCCCCACTCAAAAGTACCTTCCTACGCCACTGAAGATTACAATAATCCATGAATGGCTGAATATAGCCATTATAGTATAACACACATGTAGGGATGTCGATAAATAGTTTAATTTAATTCTTCTTAGTGCTATTCTACTACTTATGGTATTACAAACAAAATCAATTTGATCATTCCATGTAAGATTTGCATCAATCCTGACACCTAGAAGCTTCTCTGATGAAGTATTACTTAGCAGCTCGTTATTTATCATCACATTTAGATTGTTGGAATTTAGAGTAATTTGCTTCTGTTTAGAACATATTAACATGCTTTTCGTTTTCTCAGTATTAATAACCATCTTATTTTGCTGACACTAATTGTATATATGTTTAGCATCTTCATTTAATTTAATAGAAAGCTCATCAATACTCTTATCACTAACATGAAATGTAGTATCATCTGCATACATATCCGCAGAACAATGTGCAAGACATAAATCTAAATCATTAATATAAAGTAAAAATAAGAGTGGCCCAAGAATTGAACCTTGTGGTACACCACTTGTAACGTACATTGGGGTTGATCTTTCCCCGTTTGAAAATACACTTTGTGTTCTGTTATGCAGATATGTCTGAAACCATTTAATTGATGTATCTGAACATTGGTAAATTTTCATTTTTTCTAATAGGATATCATGATCTACTAGGTCGAATGCTTTTCTTAAATCTAGTATATTTGAATAATGATGACAAACCGTGTATATAATGATGAACAATGACAAATTCACAAATATGTCATGCCATTGTCAATTTTGGGCACTTAAAAGACACATATGTACTGTTTTATTTTAATTTTATTACATGTTAATTATTATTTATTTTTAAAATATTTTTCCATGGAAATTGGATTCCATGTTCCCCTCGCTATCTCTGCAAACAAGTAGAAGAGTTATGTGGTACCTTTTTTATGGTTTGTACAAGTTATCGTCTGTACAAGTTATCGAAAAAATAAACACCTTCGGTCTATTCAATATTGTTTAATGCACAACTCGCCAACATTTTTTCTTTGGAGAGTCACTTCTTTCCTAGCCTTTATTAAGGCGTATCGGCCACTTTTTCTTTGCCAAATGCGCTGGTTCTTACTATTCATCACGCTTATGAGCGATTCGTTCCTGTGATTGCACCGGCCTCTACAAAGCGTATAAGTAGAACGGTGAGCAAAATATAACAGCCGTAGCATTTTCTAGTTTTATGTAGGGAGACGCATTCGCGTGCAGAGTCTCCTTCTTTCCCAGGAATAGTCTTTGCTACACACATGAGTTGTTACATGCAGTCAGGACTCAGGACGTAGCGGGAACGTTCAGAAAGGGCACGCGAGTTGAAATCAGAATCCGACTTAATCGTGCTTTTGGCATGAACTTTTCCCAAGTAGGTATCACAGTTTGGTTGTAAAAGATTCAAAATTGCATTTGAAATGAATTTTGAGAACGACTTGACTCTATTAAGCTTTTAAATTTTAAGCCTAACTTAAAAAACCTGTTGCATGTTTCCTTATGTTCTATCTATAGCCTGTTCCTCATAAACCATTTGCGCGAGTATTATGTGCTATCATTCATGAAGTATCATTTCAGTGTGTTGCTTTTACCATATCTTCATATGAGGCATAGGTCTAACGTTAGTCTAAGCCTAGGCCTAAATGTTAGTCCTCAATAACAGCAAGCACTTATGAAGTCAAAGACCGCACGTCAATACGGCTGGACATACAGACACACTTGTTGTAAATTTGGCAGGTTGTATTTTGCAATGTTAGTACTTCATGTAAAATGTTGGAAAGGCTCAACCGTCATGCATAGGCCTAACTAAGTTAGGCCTAACATACATAGGCCTAACTTGTCAGTGTCAGTTAATAGATACAGTTGAGGAACTTTAGTGAATTTCAGCAGGTGTAACTGCTATGCTAGGTGTTTGGTAGTGTTTACATGTCATATGCAACAATAGATTGTTGCAAGGACCAACAATGTATTGCTTATTATTACACTTTCTTTTTTTCATGGACAGTGGGCGCCTAAAGGACACAGAAGAACAGCAATATGTTCCTGTACTCGTTGACCCTTCAGAGGGCTTCAGCCATCATCCAATCCATCCATGGCAACTTTGACGGTTCCAAGCAACAGCAGATTGTCGTGGCTCGTGGCAAAATCCTAGAACTGATCAAGCTGGACCCAAACACGGGGAAAATATACACCTTACTCAGTCATGAAGTCTTTGGGGTTATCAGGGCAATCATGGCTTTTAGGCTCACTGGTGGCAACAAAGGTATCTTATGTAGAAGCTTTAAGATGTTATCACAGACTTTGAGACTTTAACATTAATAGACACTTTCCTTGTTTCCTACGAGATATCCCAGTGATTTTGACATTGACTTAATTGTACAAAGCTGTGTCCATTGCAAAAAGTCTTTTAGCAGAGGCGTTGCATTTTGTGTACAATCTATTTGATGGGATTAATTTGTTTTTTTGTTGGAATTTTAGGAGGCAGCAAGGTAAAGTAAACACTTGTGTCTAAAATCACATGCTTTAGCATTGCAGGTCCAGCTTGGCATCTACATAATATGTAAGTAGTATAAGTAGTTTGGTTGTATCAGAATCAACCTAGAAGAAACTCTCTCTTGTTGTAATAATTTATGCATTAGAGTTTGTGTGTGTGGTATCACAGCAATGATATGTGAATTATAACGTCTCTAAACCTCTTCTCTCTGCTTGCTTCCTCCCATAGACTATGTGGTAGTTGGATCAGATTCTGGAAGGATCGTAATCTTGGAGTATGTAGCATCAAAAAATGCCTTTGAAAAGGTGAGAATGAGCTCAGGCTTTGATTTGACTACAGAAAATTATTCAAAGAGACAATACAGACCAATATAATTGAAAGTCAAAAGTATATATATCATGAATTTTTCTATTTTAAGAAATGGCAAGGGAGGGTTTGGGGAGGGGGGAGAGGTTAGGGCTTTCAGGTAACAGTAATCTATGCAAGTTAGCAAAAGTTAAGATAACATCAATTTACTCCACAAAGGGTAAACCGTATACAAAATTATATAAAATTATAAATAGGGATGCACCAGATATCCGATCCGGCCGGACTATCCGGCCGGATAGTGAGCAATGTTCCGGTTCCGGCCGGATATTTGTCAAAATCTGGCCGGATCTTTTTCAAAATCTGGCCGGATCTTTTTCAAAATCTGGCCTGAATCATTCCTTAAAAAGGTGTTGGTATTAACTTAAATCAATGGAAACTATTTCCAAAAAATAATAAAAACATTCAAAGTAAGGAAAAATTAGGTTTAACATGTTTAATATAATTTTCTCAATGGTCTGACCCACTAAATGGGGTCTTAATTTCCCCTTCTTTATAATATGCGTATACCTCACCTAACATTTGCTCCTTGTTTCATACTTCTACTTCTTATTAATGATTTTCTTTTGTGTAATGAAAAAATCCGTCCCGGCCGGATTTTATCCGGCCGGATTTCATGTACTATCCGGCAAAATCCGGTTCCGGCCGGATCCAAAAATTTGGATCCGGTGCATCCCTAATTATAAAGACATGTACTAACAATCCTAAAATAAGACAATGGTCAAGTGAAGAGACCGGAACAGTCCTAGCAAAAGGTACCAAACAGGCAAGCACTAGCCTTTGAATTTTAAGTTATGAAGTTTTATGCATTGTGGAATAAATGAGGAGGATTGTCGATTTGTACAGGCCAATGGCAACCACAACCTACCACTTTGATGGATCACCGCCCTGTCCAGAAGCACACGGAGTGGGTGGCCATAATCTTGTCTTGTTTAAACTCTAGGAGCTGTTGGTAGCATGTTGCCAAGGTTATGGATCAGTCTTTCTGTCTGTCTTTCCTGTCATCTCCTCCTCCCCCCCCCCGCCTCCCCTTCATCAGTTCAGGTTTTATTAAGAGGTTACTTTAGTACAGAATGAGGTAAATACCATATCCTTGGACATGATGAATACTACCAGTTCGCGCTTCATCTGAAAAATAATGATGTAAATCTGGAATATAAATTCTGATCCAAGTATTGGTGGTGTATCGTTAAGTTAATTGTAAGCTGCCCCATTTCTACAGAAGAGCCTTTTTCCACTAATGAAGAATGAGAGAGAAGTATGTTTCTTCTTGAAGTCCACAATCTGTCCTTATAAGTTTTTTTTTTTTTTTAAGTAAATGAGGTCAAGTAAGGTTGTGTATTGCTGGCTCCTTTTTGAACAACTTTGCTTTTATGTAGAGGCTTTTGCGACATCAGATTTCAGCGATCATTTTATTTTCTGTATGATCAAGTGATACCTTACTCTTGTTTTAAAAGTCATAAAGCACTGTGTAAGGGCACTTGAAAAATAATTGAGTTTCTAAACTGGAACTTTCACAACCACTTAAATATTTAATTTTTTTTTGCATTCAGCCTTCAGATTACTTTTAAGTGTTCTTATGCTTAAACGGAAAGAAAATAGTGAATAACTTGGGTATTCCATTTTCAAATCCTTGCATACATTAATTAGGCAGATAATTTCATTCACTGATTAAGGCTGTATATATGCTCTAGCAACAATAATCATGGTTTTCACTGACCGACAGGTACATCAAGAGACGTTTGGGAAGAGTGGTTGTCGTAGAATCGTCCCTGGTCAGTTCCTAGCCGTGGACCCCAAGGGTCGTGCCTTCATGGTCGGTGCCATCGAGAAACAGAAACTTGTGTACATCCTCAACAGGGATGCCCAGGCCAGGTTGACCATATCTTCCCCTCTAGAAGCCCACAAATCCAGTACTTTCTCTTTTCATATCGTCGGAGTCGATGTTGGTTTTGAGAACCCCATGTTCGCCTGTCTCGAGTTTGATTATGAGGCAAGTTTCAAGTTTTGTTCCATCTATATGTTTTGTTAATACAAGTGTGATGATTACTTATTTTGAATCAGATGGGAGTTTTCAGAAGAAAGTAGTTTGAGAAATAAGGGCATTTAATAGCCCACCGGTCAATCCTGTCAAAATTGGCACTAAAGGTTACTCTGAATTTCAGCATGGAATGCAAGTTGATTTTGTGGTAGGTCCTCACTAAGTCTTGTAAAGTCTTGGTTTTCCTTTTCTTCCATGTTTTCTGAACATTCAGTCTTCATTTTGCTGTGCAAACCTCACATGAACCATGTTAATGTTTCAGAACTAAATGTGCTGCTGTCTTGCATAATTTGAATTGATCTATTGTTGTTCATGCTGGTTGCTATTGTTGTTCATGCTGGTTGCTATTGTTTGAATTTATCTATTGTTGTTCATGCTGCTTGCTATTGTTTGCAGGAGGCAGACAGTGATCCCACAGGAGAAGGAGCACAGAACACCTCTCAGCTGCTCACCTACTACGAGCTGGACCTCGGCCTCAACCACGTCGTCCGCAAGTACAGCGAGCCTTTAGAAGAACACGGAAACTTCCTCATCGCAGGTAAGATGCGGAAATGGGCATTACCTTACTTAATCCATGAAAGTTGTTTCCATCAAAAGTAAAGAAGAAAGAGCTCGGTAAACAATAGCCATTGAAAACAGTTAGTACCCCAGGCAGGATTAGAGTGGCAGCCACTTAGCAGTGTAGCACAGGTCTTGCCTTAATTTTGTAAACTTTCAACAACTCGATGGGAGTTGAGAATCGTTCCTTCAAGCAATTGGACATGATGAAATACTTCCAGTTCGCGCTTCATCTGAATAAGAGTGATGTAAATCTGGAATATAAATTCTGATCCAAGAGCTGCCTAGGTAATAATTTATGGAGCATCGCATAGCACTTTCCATACAAGCAATTTCTGTACAAGTGCAAAGATTTATGAGCAGATTCTGTAAACAGATACCATACTATTATGTAAGAGACATAAATCCAGAGCCTTGAAAACCCTCTACACAAAATGTGAACACCAAGATATTTCAGGCTGCCTGTCTGTACTAATAACCTAGATGGAGATGGAAGTGAAAGAATCTCATTCAAACATCAAGGTATAGAATCCTGTTGAATTGTTTCTTCGTACCGTTATGATGTAGTGTTTGCTCCATACAGATGTCCCATTGCAATGCCTTTCTGATATCGTCCAAAAATCTGTACATTGTCTGCCAATAGAGGGGTCACTTCCTCGTTACAACTCAAGTTTTCAAGCCAAGGAGCTGGTTTACCTGATCCTTGGATTTTTTTTTTCTCGTCAAACCTTGCAGTTCCTGGTGGTAGTGATGGTCCAAGTGGAGTCCTGGTGTGTTCAGAGAATTACATCACATACAAGAATCTTGGAGACCAGCCGGATATAAGAATGCCAATTCCAAGAAGAAGGGTAAATTTGGTTGATTTTCTCTCAAGGACAGTAAAGAAGTATATCCGTGTTTTAACTGGAACCATAGTATGTTATGAGAGACGAACCTTGGAGGCTTCAAAACTGCTACACAAAATGTGGAATCTAAATGATTCCCTGCGCCAGACATTAAGTTCAAAGTAATTAGGAATCCTTTTGTCTTTGCATACATGGTATTGCTGGTTACGATAGAAAATGACCAACTTGGCAGACAGTGATTTCACATTGAGACAGCAGTTATCATAAATAATGTAGCTACCTCTTTAAGGTACTAAGAGTTTTGTAACTTGACTACAGTAGTAGCATACAAATCATGCATCGTTTACTTCAAGGGGCTTTATCAATTGTAGCTTGGTAGATGGATAGACTTTATTTAATTAAGAACATGAAACCACATAAAAGTTTCAATAATTGATAATGGGATCAAATTAAATGGTTCCATCTCTCCCCTTGGGGATGAAGTTTGTCGATTGTTTTCTCGTTTCTTCACATGTAATTGTTTCAAGGCATTTCCTCTCTCAAACAGAATGATCTAGACGATCCAGAGAGGGGTATGATATTTGTCTGCAGCACAACTCACAAAACCAAGGTAAGGTTACTGGCACACTTAGGATAACCTGGCCAGTAGGGTAACCTGGCCAGGGACATTTGTCATTTAAATATGTAAAATATTCTTTTGTTCCTTTATTTTAAATAATGCATAGGACTTGATGAAATATTTGACAAGTGAAGCAGTTACCAATGGAAACCAACTGCAGAAATATGTCATTAACATCCTTTCTATGGAAATGTATGCATTTCATTTGGTAGTACTACAGGTCGTATAATCACATCCCTACCTCTCCTCCCCTCCCCCCTCATTCTTCATGAAATTAGACAGTTCGTAGAATTGAAAGTATATATCTTCATGATGCTGCAAGTGATCTCGTGGTCGTTTGAATTAGCTAATGGTGGTGATGAACTTTGTGTTGAAAAAGATGTTCTTAACCTAATTTTAATGTTTTATTTCAGTCCATGTTCTTCTTCCTGGCTCAAACGGAGCAAGGAGACCTCTTCAAAATCACCTTGGAGACGGATGAAGACATGGTCACGGAGGTGAGGATGAAGTATTTTGACACGGTGCCCGTGGCGACCACCATGAATGTACTCAAGACGGGGTTCCTCTTCATTGCTGCAGAGTTTGGCAATCAGTAAGTAGTGAGCTTCATTCCTACAATACCATTTAAATGTGACCCACTCTGTGTTATTACATGCTGCATCTATGTAAGGATTGAACTAAAGCCATCTGTTATTAGCTAAAGAAGACTTATGGACATGAATTGTACAACAGCTGTGACAGGAATCATATTTGAATAATTTCAGCTTGTTTTTCATTAATTACTTCAGTGTATGGAACAATGAACCAATTTTTTGGTTTTGAGTTTTAAAGATAATATTTTGTAGTTTTGTATGGATGAGGGGAAAAGCTGAATGTGATAACACCGTTGTACAAAAGAGACAATAGTTGTATGACACCATCATAGGTTCGAACAGATACCTTTATGGGTGCATTTCAATGTCGGGCTTGTCTTGCTTTGTTACAGGGATGTAAGTCTTCCGTATTTTTACGGAAATCTGTTTTTTTTTTAATTCCGATAAAGTTCCACAAAATTGTACAAATATCGAAGACACAACGCGGCAAAAATGCCTGGCCCGTTGTAGCAAGCTAACTTCAATTTTCACTCATCGATCAAGCAAAATACCATTTCCTGTTACACATCGCATTGCACTGTACAACATTGTGTGTGCCATGTGAACATCGTTGCGTACGTGCGAACTTCAAATCGCCATAGCTCATTTCTGTCGTTGAAAAACCTTGCCTAATTCACGTTGATTCGTAACTGCTGGTGCTCGACATAAGTTTTGGAATTAACGCTTGTGATATTTGTGAGCGCCTAAATCTACGGGATACGCATATGATAGTCGATATTCGTGATCGCTTTCAAATGTGAGACTGTTTTTTATTCCGGATTTCGCTGCGACGTATTCGTTACTTGGAGCTAGCCTAACATAACGATAGTGTGTAAGTAGTCAGAACAAGGGGTAGAATGTGTTAGCGCTAATACTTTTGAGCTAGCCTAACATAACGATAGTGCGTAAGTATTCAGAGCTAGGAGTAGGATGTGTTAGGACGGCTTTCTCCGAATAGTTTTCCAGGTTTTTTTTTTGGCTGCACTTACATCCCTGTTGTTAGTTAATGTTATAATGTCAGAAAGTATTACAGTTGGTTAATATGCATTTTGATGTAATAAATTTGGTAATAAATATTTGGTAATAAATATCTGTTCATTTTGTGTTTCTCTTTTTTGCAGAACATGCAATCATTACAAAACTTCTCAATAAACCAATAAAATTTTTTTATTATCTGATGGTTTGAAACATCCATTGGTACATTTTTCTTCTCTTGTATGAGAAAAAGCAAGATTTTGCTAGAAATATTACTTGCATCTGTGTATTAAGGATTAAAATATTTGTAAAGCAAAACAAATGATGATGGGATACTTATTTGTTATGGCTTGAAGTCAAACCTTTGAGTGCTGCATATTGCTGGGAAACAGTTGGTATTCACACAAACATTGGCTCAAGCAATAGTATGTATTGAACTCTGTGCTAAACAGTTGAGTATCTTGTATAGTCTGCATGCAGTTGTAAACCCTACGCAGTGTCAGTGTCAGTACAATGGTTATGCTTGGTGGGATATTATTACAATAGTGTCTTGGAAATGATGAAGATATTTCGGGTTTTATCTGCAATACTCTTGATGACGAATCTCCTGATCCAAGCCCATCATGATTTGTTGATTTTGTTTTCTTTGGAGAGCTAAAGTTAATGAAATCGCTAGGAATGCAATGTGTGGCCAAAAGCTCGTGATTGTGATTGTGTAGATGATTGTGTAGATGATTGTTTAGATAATGATACAACACTTTTAAATATTAACTCTGATAGTGTTGATCGGTAAGAAAAGAATGGTGTGTGGATATGTATGAAAATTGAGCAGAGCAATAATGAAAAGGGGCAAAATGGGATCAGATTTGGAAACTGGTTTGAAGTCTTTGATGAAGTGCACTTCAATAGTTGTATGACACCATTGTAGGTTTGAACAGATACCTGTATGGATGCATTTCAATGTTGGGCTTGTCTTGCATTGTTAGTTAATGTTACGATGTCAGAAAGTATGGCAGTAGATTAATATTTTTGATATAAGGAATATTATTTGAAAATAAATATCTGTTCATTTTGTGATTCTCTATTTAGCAGAACATGCAATCATTACAAAATTTCTCAATAAACCAATTACATTTTTTATGGTGTGAAACATCCATTGTTAGATTTTTCTTCTCTTGTAGAGAAAAATCAAGCTTTTGCTAGAAATATCACTTTTATCTATGTAATAATGATTAAAATATTGTATGGCAAAAACAAAAAACTTTTTTGAGGTCAATTGCAATGATGGCATTTGTTCTGCTGTTGCAATTCACAAAATATCTCGGAAATTAGATAAAATCATATATATCTTAGAAAAGTGGAGGATGTGGTTTTAAGCTAAAGATGTAGAAAACTTCAGCCACTGTAATCTTTCCCTTAATCCTTTCCATTTAATCCTTTCTTTTAATCCTTTCCTTCAATCCTTCCCTTTCATCCTTTCCTTAAATTCTTCCCTTCAATCCTTCCCTTTAATCCTTCCCCTTTAATCCTTTCCTTAAATCCTTCCCTTCAATCCTTTCCTTTAATCCTTCCCCTTTAATCTTTTCCTTAAATCCTTCCCTTTAATCCTTTCCTTTAATCCTTCCCCTTTAATCCTTTCCTTTAATCCTTCCCTTTAAACCTTTCCTTCAATCCTTCCCTTTAATCCTTTCCTTTAATCTTTCCTTTAATCCTTTCCCTTCAATCCTTCCCTCAGCTACCTCTACCAAATCGCTCATCTCGGTGATGACGACGACGAGCAAGAATTCAGCAGCGCCACTCATCTCGAGGAAGGAGAAACCTTCTTTTTTGCTCCCAGGCCTCTCAGAAATTTGGTGGAAGTTGATCAACTGGAAAGTTTGTCACCCATCCTCAACTGTACCGTAAGTGTCATTTTTTCATTGGCTGGAAATAAGGAATGAATCAAGACCCCTCATCGATGGCTGGCACAAAGTAAACGATGAAATATTGTGGACAATCCCTGCAAAACTTTTGATGATAAAATTGCTTATCCTTGGCTTTGAATGAATGGAGTTTGACTGCTGTGAATGAAAAAAGTGGTGTCTATGTGGCATGTTAGTGTGGTGATGGTCACATTTTAAATGTGTCTATGATAGCAAATAAAAGACAGATATCAAACTAATGACTACCATAGCCTCAACACACTATGTAGAACTCACATCTGTAAGGTATAGGGCTGTAACGGTTAAACGGTTAACCGGTTAACCGACCGAACGGCCGGATAAACGTCCGCCGTACATCGTATAAGTTTAACCGTTTTTGTAATGCCAATTACGCAGTCGCAACGGCGCGTCTTCACATCACTTTATTCCCGAAATAGACCGCAACATTTGCTTGCCGAAAATCACGTAACAATTTGCAAACTTTATCACGCATCCATACAAAAATTTTTTAAGATTGGCGGTACGATTGAAGGGATTACCAAGCGGTATGCGACCCGTGAAGCGCCTATTGTTACCCCGTTCGACAACGTGGCGAGTCTGCATCTAATCCTTTCAAATTTATATTGTATTTAAGCAGTAAACGTTTTCTTTATTATGATGTAATTTCAGTTCAGTGTTCCCTCTAAGGTGCGGGATTCCATTCAACAGACTCAGTAATCCCACAAAACATTTGTCTGCTGGAAATCCCCGCATCGTTTTCTTGCATTCGCGATAAGTTTATACTCAATGCACAACGTATACACTTGACTGTAAAAAAAACTCTGAAACTCAGTAGAGAAATAAGCAATTGTGTACGAAAAGTAAGTTGGTACACCTTTCAAATTAGACGAAAGATCGAGCAAAAAACTTTCGAAAAATTCAAGCGAAACTGGCATATCGTGCTAAATGCAACTAATGTCATGTAAACAAGGCTCTAGTACACCCAATTATGAATAAAACGTAAGAACACATCTGCTGTTAAGCGGCGAAAAAGTATTTTCTAGAATTTCCAAAATTGCGGAGAAAATAATATCCTACCATAGTTTAGTGTATAGCAAATAGCCTAACCACCTCGTCGGTTACGGATCTCACGTAACTACAAAAACACAACTAATTGTATATTGCGAAGTTTACGTTTTCTACAAGAACATGGAAACAATATTAAGCATTTAGTTAATCATGCCAAGTGGCCTTAAACATGTGATTACAAGGTTTACTTTCATGTATCATGTGGAATAGATTGTCTTGTTCATGCGGAGGAGTCAGTTGCCTGTTTTACTTACCTAGCTGTTACGGGGATCATATTTTACCTACTTTTCTTAAACGTCTAAGATAATAATTCTCATAACTTAACCGAACCTTTACTGACTGACCTTATTAATTCTAGACCATGAAACGTTCCTTGGCAACATGCCAAAAAATTGTTAACAACAGGTGTTAGACAGGGGATGAGCTCACAGTTGTTTGGCAAGGTACCTTGGAAAATGTAGCCTACCGTAGTTGTAGTATAGTGCAAGCAATTGTTAGGCAGTCTAGGAATGGGGCTTTGCCGAACGTTGTTTCATAAAATCGCATGTTTTTTTAAGTTTAACTTTTTAATGATTGTAAGCAGTGTTCGACTTATGGCCAAAAAATTGCATAGCAACAAATTTCGACACTTGCTATACAATATTTTTGTTGCATAGCAGTTCCCCAATATTGAATAGCAGTTTTGAAATTACCACAAAACGGACCAAATGTTGGCGATCAATGTATTAACTAGAAAATTTTTGTTTATTATTATTATTTATACTAGTGTTGCTACGATAATCGTTTTCAATATCGGTATCGGCCGATATTTGCAATATCGGCAGAATATCGGTATCGGTAAAATTTTGCCTAATTGCCGATAACAGCAAACCGATATTGAACTTTTCTTTTTAACAGCAGAGCTACCTGTACTTATTTATACTTGCAATGATTTGTTAATCTGCCCCAGACGATCCATTTCTTTAGCGTCAGTTAAACTCAGATTCATTTTCGATTAATATTCATGGAAACCTGACTCTCCGTAACATCTAAAAACACGTCTACAGCGCGAATATAACCAATGACCTTCGTGAACCTTGGCCTACACACAGCATTAGTGCAGCATATATACACTGTACTAACCATTCATTTCCTCAAAGGCCTCCGTGAAGACCTTGAACATGATGCATACAGTAACTGCACAGTTCAGCAGTGTTGGAAAACCTTGTTCAATTTCCCGCGAACACACTGCCGATTTCCCGCCGGTGTTCGCCGACCTAGCACGCGTTACGTGCGAGCATAAAGGCGTGGTGTCCAGGGGCCCGTCTTAGGGCTATGGTGGGGTCATGGGGGAGAACCCCTCGTGATCCTGAGTGCGAAAGCCCCCGAAAATTGTTGTCATTTTTTGCGATGTCTGGCGATGAAAAAATTCGCAGTTGAGGATGCAAAATACTGACAACTTTTTTTTTTTTTAAATTGTCACGAAACTGATGAAAATTTTAAAGTCACAAGTTAAAGTAGCTATATTATGTTATAAAATGAAAAGACATTTAATCTGTCTTTCAATCTTTAAAAAGTGCAACTTACAAAACTTCCGATATTATGAAACAAACAACGTTCAGCAAAGCCCCGTTTCTAGACTGCCTAACAATGAATAGCGTGCACTATGCGTTTAACCCTATACCCAACTACTGTACCACGGTACATGTGCTGCGAATTTGCCCAGGTACCTTCCCAACAACTGTGAGCTCATCCCCTGTGTAACACCTGTTTGTTAACATTTTTTGGCACGTTGCCAGGGAACCTTTTAGTTACGTGAGATCCGTAACCGCCGAGGTGGTTAGGCTATTTGCTTTACACTTAACTATGGTAGGATATTATTTTTTCAGGTTTTTTTTTCGCTATACGGTCAAGTGAATAAGTTGTACATTGAGTATAAACTCAATAAATTATAACTTCTACATTGTGATCGACAGTTCGTAAGTTAAGGTTTGAGTGTTTGCTCCCAAATCTGACTAGGAAATTGTATCGCACAAATCGGCACAATGTGCGATGCTGATTTGGAAACGTCTCGCAAGTTTGTCGTGTTGGATCGCATTTTGCGATGCGATACCGGAAAAATCGAACACTGATTGTAAGACAGATAGATCTCTTTTCATTTTATAACAAAATATGGCTACTGTAACTTGTCATTTCAAAATTTTCATCAGTTTCGTGACAATTTAAATTAAAAAAGTTGTCAGTATTTTGCATCCACAGCTGCGAATATTTTATCGCCAGACGCGCCAAATTTTCCGGGGCGTTAACCCCTGGACCCCCACAAGGGGTTCCACCACATGACCCCACCGGGGGACTACCCCACGCCATTATGCTACGCGTGCTAATTGTGTTTGCTGCGCGAACTCCGCCGGGAAATCGACAGGGTGTTCGCGGGAAATTTTACAATGTTTTCCACACTTACCCCCTACCCTCTGCCTACCCCGCCACAATGCACAAATTCAATATATCTGTGACCCATTGTTGTACTTGTAATTGCGTAGGCCTAGCCCTACTACCGTACACTTCTGTAGTAATCGCTTCCTAGCAACCGACATTCCTAACCTTGGCCTAGCTGGCCTTGTAGTCTAACACTCCATATGATCGCGAACTTCAATACACAATGCCAATATTAAGTAGGCCTAGTAATATTAGGCTTATAACTGCCATACAATGCCTGCGCTATTACAGTAGGGGCTACGCAATTAACGAAGAAATATTTGCTTCAAATATCTCTGTAACAGTTACCGATGAACTGAAAGAGAAAACTTCATGAAAACGCGCGATTCGTCTTTTTCAATGCAACGATCGTCAAAACTAAGCAAATACAACCAAATTCTTGACATACGCGTTACGAAAAAACGATACTTGCAGCGCTATTTTGAGAATGTACTTCCGCATCAAAAGTGGTGGCGCTCTTTCGGAATTATAATCTGAGCTATATAACTCTGATTTTCGGCTCTTATTTTGAGGCAACAACACGGGTTACGTTTAAACGTTAACCGTTCGGTTAATAGAAACGGTTAACCGGTTAGTGAATTGACCGGAATGACACAGCCCTAGTAAGGTAACAATTAATGATATTTATCTAAGAGAATGATAACTCTTCAAGTAAGCACAGGGTTCATGTGGTCCAAGACATCACAGAACATTGTTAAATTCAGAGATTTGTTGGAGAGAACTTTGCAAGTCTCACATGACAGATTTTCATGAATAAATATTAATTGAAGGAACCTCCTTAAATATATATTAATTTGAGGGTGTTTTCTGTCCAAGTTTTAAGTTTATTTTGTGAAATAATAAATAGATATACGTTAAAAAGTTGAGTATTCATTAGTAGTGGTTCTAGGAGGAGTATTCAAATAATTATTATGAATGCTACTATAGTAATGTGGTTTGATTTTCACTTCACAGATTGCTGATTTGGCCAATGAGGACACTCCACAGCTGTATGTAGCGTGCGGACGAGGACCAAAGTCCTCGATGAGGGTTCTCAGGCACGGTTTGGAGGTGAATGTCCCCAACTCTTACTTTTACCCTGTGTACTGAAATAGGTGCAAAGGTTTAAAGATATAGTATTCCCTTAATGATTTTGCTGTCAAGTACAAGTCTGGCTGATATTATGTGGATATTTATTTATTCCATTGGCGATATATCTTAACATTTATTTCTTGGTTGCTATCTTGACTTTCTTTCTGTCTGCAAAAATTACTGACAGAGTTTTTCCTGTTGATTCATCACTGTTCATGCTTCAGCAGTAATTGTGTTAATTAACCTTCTCTTCTTACATGATATGTCAATGATGCTTCTGCAATGGTAACATATTGTAAAGGACAAGCTAATCCTTAATGATATCACAATTAAAATTGAATAATTCCAATTTGTTTCAAACCTGGCTTAGTAATTGCTGAATTTGAATTTAATGCAATGACAATATTTCTCAACACTATTTCCTTGGTATTTAATCTTGGATTTTTTTTAGTCTGCAAGATATACATAGGATGACTTATTTTGATGCTGATTCACAACAGTGTATGCTTACATTTTTTGTCAAACCCAGCTCAATAATTGCAGAATGGATGTTAAACATAAATGCTTACAACATCTGCTGCCGTGGGGAAGTCTACAGTAAAATAATACAGCTTATACCGTAAAAAAAAACTTGTTGCTGTTCACTTTGGAGCATTCAATGTCTTAGTTTACTTCACCCATTCCCCATTTTGTTTTACCATAAAGATGTGAATATTATCTTTCAATTTTATGCGTTTGTTTTCAGGTTTCAGAAATGGCGGTGTCTGAGTTGCCTGGTAACCCCAACGCTGTCTGGACCGTGAAGCGTAAAGCAGAAGGTATGATATCAGTAAATGGTGCTCACAAAGTTAACTTGATGGGATACTTGTTTTGTTCTGGCTTGAAGTCAAACCTTTGAGTGCTGCATATTGCTGGGAAACAGTTGGTGTTCACACAAACATTGGCTCAAGCAATAGTATGTATTGAACTCTGTGCTATGCAGTTGAGTACCGTGTATAGTCTGCATGCAGTTGTAAACCCTACAGTGTCAGTACAATGGATATGCTTGGTGGGATATTATTACAATAGTAATAGTGTCTTGGAAATGATGAAGATATTTCGGGTTTTATCTGCAATACTCTTGATGACGAATCTCCTGATCCAAGCCCATCATTATTTGTTGATTTTGGTTTCTTTGGAGAGCTAAAGTAATGAAATTGCTAGGAATTGCTAGGAATTTTAATGTCATGCAATATGTGGCCAAAAGCTTGAAGTGATTGTGTAGATGATGATACAACACTTTGAAATACTAACTCTGATAGTGTTGATCGGTAAGAAAAGAATTGTGTGTGGATATGTAAGAAACTTGAACAGAGCAATAATAAAAAGAGGCAAAAATGGGATCAAAATTTGGAAACTGGTTTGAAGTCTTTGATGTTCAACAACTTTCAAAGCCAGTGATTTGCACAATTCCAATAAGGGGTGGGGAGTTAATGGCCCTCCCAGATTCAGTTGGGGAGAAATGGTTCAGTCGTGTAATTGTTTACATTAAGTTGGCAAGAATTAGACCACTTTCAAGTCCAAGAGTATGTTTTGGACAACCTTCCATGTATACCTAATTTACAGTCTGTACTAAATATCTACTCGTTTGAGAAAAATTTGTCAGTTTGTCGGAAAAGACTGCTGTTCAAATCGGTTCTTAAGGTGTATTGCTAAATTGATACAATTTTCTCCTTTGGCATATCTTCACGCTATGTAAGTAGAATTCTTACAGTAAGGTAAAATCAGTGGAAAACATTTTCATTTAGGTGATGAATATTACTCCTAAGAGGTCAATAAAACAGCAAAGCAAACAAGTGGAAACTTGCATCTAGCAAAGACCAACTCTTCCCCTCCTCTTGTAAAGAAAATCAATTTTTATCTCAATACATTACATGTATAGAGATATTGTAACAGTAAGTGGGACTCTCTCTTCTCTTAAAAATTTTTCAGCGTCTTCAAACAAAGTTCTTTTTCTCTGGAATTTCCAGAGCAAGAATATATCATATAGACCAACAAAAGTTACTATTTTTTATTCCAGAATTGTATCTCATTCTGTGACTTTTTCACCGATTTATGTCCAAATCGGGCCAATTCGGGCCGAAAACACACTTTGTCAGACCTGTTTTGCACACGCTCCAAAACTTATGTTTTATGAAAGAGAATAGAATAGAATTGTCTTTCAACAGTGGTATCGTCTAAAGTAGGGTCCTATGTATTATATGTTTTATTAACATATTAAACTTTCATTTGTTGTTTACAGGTAGGTATTAATAAGAATTTTACTAGCTGTATATGACATTTTATGGCTTTTATTTGCTTTATTTGATGTTTAAATGATTTTTCTTTCTTAAAACAACACTGAGCTGTCGCCCCTACTTTTAGTAAAAAGGTCCGTTTTTGATGATTAAGCCCCGCCCCCAAGTCTGTTTTGTAGCAGATTGGCTATGACTCATGACAGCTACATGTTATATAGGAAAATGGCTACCCTCGCGACAAATTTTCTGTAGTGTAGTTAGGTACGCGAGGTGTGTATTGCATGCTAATTACATATACACAGCCTGTACTGCTGAATTCTACGTTTTTGTAGCATCCATTTAAGGATAGTACTGGTGTTCAGGTAGCTTTTCAGAGCAAGGGCCATGATAAGTTTGTTTGAGTGCCCTTCATGTATTTTGTATAATTACGTATACACATTCTTGTATTTCTGAAGACTACTTACTGTAGGCCTAGTGCATTTAAAAAATATATATATAGGCTATAGGCCTAGGCCCCCTAGGCCTATTAGGCTTTCAGTGATAGCCACATTAGCATTGTACTGGTGTTCAGACAGCTTTTCCTAGGAAGGACCAGGGTAAGTTTGTTTGATGGGTACGTATAAAACAGGAGCCGGCCATAGCATCACAACTTTTATAAGACTATAAAAATTGTATAAGGTTATGTTTTATTTATAAGGATATAAGATGTATAAGGTTATAAGAACAAAGTGGCTATTCTTACGACTGTTTGTAAGAATAATTTCCGATTACGCATGCGCAGTTGCTATTTTTATGACAGGAGTACTATTTTTTACGACCAGGAGTAACAATAATTTCCGGTTAGGGTTAGTGTTAGGATTGGGGTTTAGGGTTAAAGTTAGGGTTACCCCTACTACATGCGCAGTTGCTTTATTTACTTTACTGTGCTTGAATTCGCCCTTTGTCGTAAGAATAGTTTATAAATAATTGTTACGACTAGTCGTAAGAATATCCATGGCCGTATGTTTAGCTTTCTTTTGAACCTGTAATGTTTGACATCAATTGTACAAGGAATTAAAATAAAATAACAAAATGGAGAGGAACTGAGGTGGCTATTAGGGGGGGGGGGGGAGGAGGCCACCCATCACTTGCATATAAAAACTTGTAATCTTCTTTTACATTATTTTTTCCAAGTCATAAATCCATGAAATCTTCATGTCAGAAAAATTGAGATGGAAAAACGTGGGTTGTTTTGATATCTAGAAGTGGACACAGTTTTGATGGTAGTCACCACTACAGTCTACAGTAACATACAGTAGGTCAATAGGCCTAGCTCTCAAGGCAGGCATCAAGAATATGGTCGAGTTGTTCGCCTCTTCTAATTTGGCCGTTGTGATTGACGTCAAACTATATGACCAAAAAGTCCAACAGAGACTGACCCAAGATGAAGGATACCACATAAAAAACAAGTTCTTAAATATTCTATGACATTACTAAACCTTGCAATGTCGTTCTTTCGACTAACAGGCAATGAGCGCTAAAGGCAAGACTAGCAGGATAAAGTGTAACCTGCAGAGACTATTAGTGGCAAAAATGCAAGTTATATATTCGTTGTACCATGATTGATATTGATAATTGTAGAGACAGAGCAAAGATTTGAAATTAGGAATCAAAATTAAAACTTCCAGTATTGAGATACTGCGTCATTGATGCTCTTGTTTCTTTTGTGTTCCTACAGAGGAGTACGATGCTTACATCATTGTGTCCTTCGTGAACGCTACTCTGGTCCTTTCTATCGGTGAAACCGTAGAAGAAGTCACAGATTCAGGGTTTCTCGGAACCACACCAACACTCTCATCCTCTCTCATAGGAGATGACGCTCTTCTTCAGGTAAGGATCTTTAAAAACTAGAAAATGGGGTGGGGGGAAAGGGTGATGAGAGGAAGAAAGTTTATTTTTGTAATAATTTTATCTCGGACATGAAAAAGAAGGATAAGATCATGAATTTATAGCAATTAACCGGCTGGCAAAAATCGTGATGAACGTTTTCCTGATCCAAGCTCATTTGACCATGATTTGTGTTGTTTTTCCGACCTATAACTCTGATGCACATTGTCAAATTGTCTTTCAATGGCTTTAAGAGAGTAAGTCACAAAAATCCAGTGAATTATCACAGCTGGTCTAAGGAGGCTACAGGTTATTACAAGTTGTTTAATGAGTAAAAAGTAATTTTACCCTGATCTATGTTATGCAGGGATTAGCACAAAAGTGATCTTGTAGGCCACAGTGATATTTTTTTAACCTAAGCAGACAACAGGCAGGGACATACCTACTCCCATGACAGAAGAAGGAAAAAGTAAATTACATGGGAACTTAAAACACATCAACGCATTGTATATCTATTACCTTAAATCCCATCTCACAACTTTGCCCTAGGCCTCTATTCAAACTCACCGAAGTATAAATATTTAATGTCGTTCGTTGCAAAATATTTGGTCGGTGGCATTAACAGGGTTTTTCCAAACCTTGACACAGGCCCCAGAAAAGATTGTACATCGTCTGTCTGTGCATGTGAGTCTCACTATGCTCAAGTGTGAAGTTATGAATTTAATAGCTGTGTGATGCATTCATTGATTGATTTGTTATCCAATTAATTTCTTTGATTTCTTTCCTGTAGATATATCCGGATGGTATTAGGCATATTCGAGCTGATAAGCGTGTCAACGAGTGGAAGACACCCGGCAAGAAGAACATCGTCAAATGTGCTGTCAACCAGAGACAGGTATGAGTACAGCCTGCAGAGCAGGTGTTTGTGAGTTGACCATTGCTGTAACAGAGCAGAGTGTGCGCTGCTTGCTACAATGTTGTATTAATGTTATAGTAATGTGCTGTCAACCAAAGACAGGTATGAGTACAGCCTGCAGAGCAGGTGTTTGTGAGTTGACCATTGCTGTAACAGAGCAGAGTGTGCGCTGCTTGCTACAATGTTGTATTAATGTTATAGTAATGTGCTGTCAACAGAGACAGGTATGAGTACAGCCTGCAGAGCAGGTGTTTGTGAGTTGACCATTGCTGTAACAGAGCAAAGTGTGCGCTGCTTGCTACAATGTTGTATTAATGTTATAGTAATGTGCTGTTAACCAGAGACAGGTATGAGTACAACCTGCAGAGCAGGTGTTTGTGAGTTGACCATTGCTGTAACAGAGCAAAGTGTGCGCTGCTTGCTACAATGTTGTATTAATGTTATAGTAATGTGCTGTCAACCAGAGACAGGTATGAGTACAGCCTGCAGAGCAGGTGTTTGTGAGTTGACCATTGCTGTAACAGAGCAAAGTGTGCGCTGCTTGCTGCAATGTTGTATTAATGTTATAGTAATGTGCTGTCAACCAGAGACAGGTATGAGTACAGCCTGCAGAGCAGGTGTTTGTGAGTTGACCATTGCTGTAACAGAGCAAAGTGTGCGCTGCTTGCTGCAATGTTGTATTAATGTTATAGTAATGTGCTGTCAACAGAGACAGGTATGAGTACAACCTGCAGAGCAGGTGTTTGTGAGTTGACCATTGCTGTAACAGAGCAGAGTGTGCGCTGCTTGCTACAATGTTGTATTAATGTTATAGTAATGTGCTGTCAACCAGAGACAGGTATGAGTACAACCTGCAGAGCAGGTGTTTGTGAGTTGACCATTGCTGTAACAGAGCAGAGTGTGCACTGCTTGCTACAATGTTGTATTGCAATTGTAGTAATGATACTATGAGAGCCATGACCTGTCAGCTTTTACTTAAGAACTCATGAATAGTCAGTAGGTGTTGATGAGTTTTCCAGCGAACTGTTCAGTTTAAAGGTGTAATAAAGCTGTAGATGTAATACCGTACGTATTCAGCTTTCACTGGATTCCTATTGGTCAGTGATCCTCATGAATATTCATTTTGATTTCCAAAAAGAGACCCCGTAGAGCTCCATCCAGATTGTATTTTGTTAAAGGAGGCTTGGAAATGATGAAGATATTTCGGGTTTTATCTGATCTCTTGATGACGAATCTCCTGATCCGAGCTGATTTTACTGTTGATTTAAGTAATGGAATGTAATTAATGTTAGCTGTGGTAGTGGTGTAACAACTTTTTACCTTTGTCATCACAGGTTGTGATTGCTTTGACTGGCGGAGAACTTGTGTACTTTGAGATGGATCCAGTGAGTAAAATTATTTCTTTCATTTTTAGCATATATTAATTATGATTAGCATTTAACATATATTCTCTGTTTGGTTGCTAATATAAAAAAAATCAACTTTTCGAATCAATTAGTCTCTATGATAAGATCCAAACCTTTACTTTGATGATGTGGATGGTTGTGGAACCTGTGACTCAATATGTCTCTATCGTGATTTATTTTATTCACAGACCGGCCAGCTGAATGAGTATACAGAGAGGAAGGAGATGTCCACAGATGTGAAGTGCATGAGTCTGGCTAGCGTACCGTCAGGTGAACAGAGGGCTCGCTTCTTGGCGGTCGGGCTGGATGATAACACTGTCAGAATCATATCCCTGGACCAAAATGTAAGTATTGATATGATTTGTAATTGCTCTAAAGAATGTTTAATCAATTAATGGAAATATAAAAAATAAAACATAATAAAAAATAATAATATTATAAAATATAATGAAAATAAATTGGATGCAAATGTTTGCTGATGATGTGTATCTAATTTTGGCTTTTGCTGTACACTGACAAAAGTTTCCAATATACAGATGAGTTCATAGAGAATCAGTCTCGGTGATGATACCTTGGAATGAATAATGAATATTTATGGTGGCTGTTAAAATGGAAACAGAACTTTTGATCATTTGCTTTCCTTTACCTCTAGGATTGTTTGCAACCACTCAGTATGCAAGCCTTACCAGCTCCAGCCGAGAGTCTCTGCATCGTTGAGATGGGATCTGGGTCCGATACTAGGGAGGAAAGAGGCGAGGACAGGGGGACGTCAGGGGGTCTGTTCCTGAACATTGGTTTACAGGTAAATAAGCAAATGTGCCTGAAAGTAGTGAAGTATGTTGCACAGAATCATTTTACAACCTTGCAAAGTTGAATTTCTATTGGGGCTCGCCAGCCATGCCTTAAAACAACAGAGGGTGCTTTCATATTGGTCCTATCTGGTTCTATTGGGGCTCGCCAGCCATGCCTTAAAACAACAGAGGGTGCTTTCATATTGGTCCTATTTGGTTCTATTGGGGCTCGTCAGCCATGCCTTGAAACAACAGAGGGTGCTTTCATATTGGTCCTATCTGGTTCTATTGGGGCTTGTCAGCCATGCCTTAAAACAACAGAGAGTGCTTTCATATTGGTCCTATCTGGTTCTATTGGGGCTCGTCAGCCATGCCTTAAAACAACAGAGGGTGCTTTCATATTGGTCCTATCTGGTTCTATTGGGGCTCGTCAGCCATGCCTTAAAACAACAGAGGGTGCTTTCATATTGGTCCTATCTGGTTCCAGAAAACTTTACTAGTTGTAGTTATTTGGAGATATTGAGAAAGAGATCTTTTTGAAACATTTTTTCAAAGTATCTAGTCAAAATCACTTACATTGCGACCGGTATGAGAGCACTCTCCGTAGAAATGCTGGAGAGCTCCATTTCTTCACTGTTCCTAACTTCAGAAGAGGAGGTCATGATGGAGGTATTTGAAGATGGTGTGTGCATTCTACAGGATATGATGACTCATTCCAATCCGTGCTTCATCTGAGAAAACTGATGTCCAAATGGAAACATGTTTCTGATCCTGTGTAATGTCAGACATTGGGTTAAATTTTCATCTGATGAGTGCACAACTAAAATATGGAAAAAAAAAGAGAATAGAAACCAAAGAAAGATAATTAAAAATGAAAAAAAAATGCTTGCATGTGCTTTTACAACAGACATTCTCAACTCTGAAATGAAATCTAACATTGTGCTCAACTATATTTGTGTTTATTAAAAGAGAAAAAAGATAGAAACTCACATTTTTTTGTGTGCTGGAGGGGGGGGGGGGGGGTTGGCATCCGATACAATTTTCAATACAATGAAGGTAGACTTTGGTTGGTTAAGTTAAGAAGAATCATGTTATTGTCCCAGGGTGTGGTGCAGCAACTGTGGGCTTCATTGTTAGAGAGACTTTACTGACTATAGACTGAGGGGATACCCTGTATTGAGTATTTCTTATCTTCCTATTACAGAATGGTGTCTTGTTGAGGATGGTCTTAGATTCAGTGACCGGAGACTTATCTGATACGAGAACAAGATACCTCGGCTCAAGACCTGTCAAGCTCTTTAGAATATTTATGCAAGGGTCAGAGGCTGTGAGTATTTAGTTATTCTTGACAGAGATTTGGTATTTCAATTTTATTGTATGTGGAGGGGAGGGGGGGGGGGAGATGGGCAAGAAGAGATTTGAAGAGAAACTTTGAAGTGGAAAGGAGATAGGGAATGTGGAGTAGTAAAATGGAAGGGGAGTTGATGAGGGAAGGAATGAACTGTGATGGTTTCCTCATCCTAAATAGGAGATGGTTTTGTATTTGCTTTGTTCTGACTCAATGATGAAACTATTTACTTATTTATGATCACTTATGTAAGGGAGGGGTTGGTGATCTTGTAGGGAATGGGATGATAAGATTTGTTCACTTACTTTGGTCACAAAGGAATTTCAGCTTTTCACTTGTTTTGTCTAAGTGAAAACATCATCCTCTGACATGTAGGTGGAGACATGTATCTTAGCGAATCTGATATTAGTATCGTGTCTTTTTTAAAATCTGAACTGCACTCATAACATGGATCCTTAGTTTCATCATCAGTTTCATCCAGTCTTCTTGTTGATGTATGCTGCCCTCTATTTCAAGTGAAGCACCTGCTAGCTGGAATTTGTCATCAACTAGCTTTGATTTCTTTTCCTTCCTTCTGTAGGTGCTTGCCATGTCCAGTCGATCGTGGTTGAGTTACTGGTACCAGTCCAGGTTCCATCTGACACCACTCTCTTATGAGACGTTGGAGTACGCCTCCGGCTTTGCCTCGGAGCAGTGTCCAGAGGGCATCGTAGCTATCTCTACCAACACACTGAGGTGAGTGGCATCAACACACAAAGACTTCTTTGGTCATGATTGATTGATGGTCCCAGCAAATAGTCAGGGATTACTGGTGTGTATGATCTACTGTGTGGCAGAAGTTATAAATACTTTGATATGGTTCCTATGGCTGTGCATATTGTTGTGTGCTGATTGCATACCACACAAAACCAACCCAGTTTGACCCCTCCAGGTCTCTGTAGACTGCACATTCCAAACATTAAAATAATGTGTTTTTCAGTGTTGTAATGAAAATATCTTGGGTAGGTTTTTCATTCAAAATTAAGTATTAATCCCATGCAGAATGCGAATAGTTTGTTTGTTTTTACTATTTCTAGATTTGACAATGTAGAAATTGACTATTCTTGCTGCTAACGAACTGAATTGTTAGTAGATTTGAGTATGGAACAGTATTGTATATCATAGTAGAATCAGAACAAGGATGTCTTGATGACTTGTTGACTTACTATTTGCTTTAAAGAATCTTGGCTCTGGAGAAGTTAGGAGCAGTATTCAACCAGGTCTCGACACCTTTAAAGTACAGTCCAAGGAAGTTTGCAGTCCTGCCAGACTCCAGTAATGTAGTCGTCATAGAGACGGACCACAATGCATACACAGAAACCACGAAGGCTCAGCGAAAACAGCAGATGGCCGAAGTGAGTCCCAAGTACAACTTTATAGACGTATACTTTCTATGATGGAGATAGGCCTGTGCAACAACTAAATGTCTGTTGTAACTTAAAGCCTCATTACTTATTTAATCTGGATGGTTTAAACCATCTCTTGTTGGTAGTAAGTAGTGTGTAGAAAGTACGCATAATCATGACATGTGCTCTTTCTCCAAACGTTTGGCCCATTCGCCGAGATCGAGCGAATGAAAAATTCAGAGGAAAAAACACAAATTTGCACAAGATATTTTCTATTAAATATTCAAAGTTGCTATTAGGAATAGATTTTGTTCTGCCAGTTACGTGTCCTTGTTGTCAAATGGTTGACAACAAGTGTTTTTTTTTTTTTTTTTTTCTTGTTTTGTCTAATTGATTCAAAGTCTATGTGTGACAGGTTAAATTAAGTTGTACATTTGCGATGTATATCATGAAGAATAATAAACAAACTCCTTCCAATCTTAGCGTGTCCAATGATGGTCAGGCATTTGGGCTGAATGGACCTGCTACTTCTAAACAGTGGACTGGAGTTTCCAATCGTTGGGGTTTGTTGACAATGGACAGCCGAGTTCTTCAGCTGTTCACTGTTAACACTACCTGACGTTGGGACTCTGTGTCGATTACCTCACCTCGTGTGAGAATCACATCTGCTGTCTGGTTGAAGTTGTGTCCTTGATTACATCTGTACTCAAACAAACTGAGGACACAAATGTTTAAAATGTTAAAGTCACAAGAAAAGATGTGTATGCTTGTTGTCATATGGTTGGCAACATTTGTTGCTTTTTTGTTTACTTCCAGGAAATGGTAGAAGCTGCTGGTGAAGAGGATAGAGAATTGGCAGCTGAGATGGCAGAAGCATTCCTGAAGGAGGACCAACAAGAGAGCGAGTTTGGATCTCCCAAGGCCGGTGCCGGGATGTGGGCCTCTCAGATCAGGCTACTGAATCCCGTCCAGGGAAACACCCTAGATACGATCAGACTGGAGCAGAATGAGGCTGCCTTTAGGTAAGAGACTAGGTTTGGAATTAAAATGGGTGTGTACTTATTCCTAGACTGATAATAGTTAAATCATAATGGTGAATAATGTTTTCAGAATATTGTTTGTATAGCTCTAACTCTCTTGTGTGTGTTCGTATTTGTACAATTGTATGTTATAGTAGGAAACCTTACTGAATTTTTCCTGTGAAAAATATATTAAAGCACGCTTTTGTATATGTTTGTCATGAGACTGGCTGTTTGCTGGTATTTCTGTATTACGCCACAAGTATGTTGTGCCAGGTTCAAACTATAACAAAACTCCACCCTCCTTAATCATGTCCATATATACTACGTAGTACACAGAGCACCCAGTGCAGGCAAACTGGTGTAACAAGTACCACTTGTTTCAACTGTCCCTAATGGCACTCTCTGCTTAAGCTTAGGGTTCAACTCCTTTTGCAGATGATATACAACTTCCGAGCGGTAAGCTCGCTTTTTTCGATTTCTGTGACTCCCATAGCATAAGGTGATGTTTGATTCGTTCACAGCCTGTCGGTCTGTAAGTTTAACAACCACCCAGACCAGACGTACGTCTTGATCGGTACAGCCAAGGATCTGACCATGAGCCCCAGGACCTGTTCTGGAGGTATCATTTACACCTACTTGGTCAAGGAGGAAGGCAACGAGATTGAACTTATACACAAGGTCAGTGATGCAGTCTCCATTTTCATTTCAGCAGTTTGTTATATCAACTAGGTAACATAGCAGTACATCAGAGTAACACAAAGAGTGCACAGAAGCATACAAATACCCCCGGGTGAATTTGTATGTAGACACAAAGCATGATTGACTCAAAAAAGTTCCAGCTTGTGCAGTTTTTCACCAACATTTAAGGTGCTTAAGCCACTGACTGAAAATTTCCACACATGTTTTGAGAGACCTCTTTAGGAATTATTATCAAACTTGTATGTACTTCTAGTAATCAACTACTGGTACCACCATGCCAAATTGAGTGGAACTTCATTAGGAGTAATATAACAGTGAATTTGGTTCATGGTTTGGGAATGTTTTGGAATAACATGGCTGCATCAAGATCATGCAGAGCATCGTGATAGGAAACCCAAACACAAAGTCAAGCATTATTCAGGTGTTTTGGGACCAATGCTCCTAGCTAATGGATTCAAAGTCTATGTGTCACAGGTAAAATTAAGTTTACACTTGTGATATATATCATAAAAGAATCGTAATAAAACTCTTTCCAATCTTAGCGTGTCCAATGATGGTCAGGCATTTGGGCTGAATGGACCTGCTACTTCTAAACAGTGGACTGGAGTTTCGAATCGTTGGGGTTTGCTAACTATGGACAGCCGAGTTCTTCAGCTGTTCACTGTTGACTACCTGACGTTGGGACTCTGTGTCGATTACCTCACCTTGTGTGAGAATCACATCCACTGTCTGGTTGAAGTTGTGTCCTTGATTACATCTGTACTCAAACAAACTGAGGACACAAGTGTTTAAAATTGTAAAGTCACAAGAAAGATATGTAAGCTTAGTTACAGAAAGGTTGGGGGTGGGGGGTGGGGGAGGAGTGCTCAATGTTGGTTTGGGGAGGAATGGGTGTAAAGTTCATCCAGTTAAACATGTAGTGATTGAACCCATAGAAAACACAAGTTATAGCTGATTATTTACTAGGTTTTCTTAACATTTAAGTGTTTAGTTGTAGCTAAAAGCAGGTAGCCGGTTTGAGCAAGCTCCAGGAATTATCGGCGATAGCAGTATCAAACAAACAAATATTCTGAACTGTGACAGAAATTTAGCGAAAACTTGATGGAAATATGGAACTGAAGTGAATATCAGGCAATACATTACATTCTATTACTCCATCTTCATAGTGATTCACAGCAAAGATTTTATGAAAATAACTGCTTCAAGACATTGTACTTCACATTCATGAGGAACCCAAAACATTTTCAATCAAACTTTGTCTTTTTTTCTCGCAGACTCTGGTAGATGACGTTCCTGCTGCAATATGTCCATTCCAAGGAAGAGTACTCATTGGGGTCGGAAAGCTGCTGAGAATATACGACCTTGGCAAAAAGAAACTGCTGAGAAAATGTGAAAATAAGGTAAGTGGAATATCAGAACATTACTCGTTGTTATGTGACTACCTTAAACCTTAAGGGAGGCTAACAATTGGAAATAGAAAGTGGAAAGTGCAAGGATTTTCTACCAATCTCAGAAAGGTTGGGACTCTGTACTACTGGCAGATAATGGGTAGAGGGCATCGTAGCCTCCTCTGAAGATGGGTGGGTCCCAGTCATGATGTTAATTATTGTCATGACAGTGATGCTGTGATTCTGATCAGTGAATTTATCTACCTTGGTTGACATCAAGCGTCACTCACTCGTACCGATCAGAAATGGATAACTCTCAAACTAGGACTTAATGGCTATCAGTATATCTAGACATTGAATTCTAGACATTCTAACATAAGTAACCAAACTAGACATATGATGTTGAAGGTGAACAGCACCAGTAACCAGGGCACTAACCTTGTTGTGGCTAGTTACCCTGAAAATGACAATAAAAAGACGAAAAAAGTAAAAAATAACACAGAAAATACATAGGTCTTTTCTTTAATTTTGCTTCACATTTGGTAATGGGGAATCCCAATCTCCCTTTACCACAGTCTGGAATTCCTTTGATATGGATATGGTGGAAGGTAGGGATGGGGGGGGGGTTGGTCGGAGGTGCCTGCCATTTTGGTGGCAAGGAAGCAAAATTTCTGAAAGTTATACTGGGTTTTATTGTGTGTCAGGCAAATATTAAATAAATGTTTCATTATGCTTGGTAGGACTAATACTGAATTTGTATGACTTTATCAGGAGGCTTAGTATCCATCTTAACTTCTTTGCAGCACATTCCAAACTTCATCGTCAACGTCACCTCCGTTGGTCAACGCATCGTTGTCAGCGACGTTCAGGAGAGCCTCCATTTTGTCCGGTACAAGAGACAGGAGAACAGTCTGGTGATATTTGCGGATGACACGTACGCGAGATGGGTTACAGCTACCTGCATCCTTGACTACGACACGGTCATGTGTGCCGACAAATTTGGCAATATTTCAGTGGTACGACAAAGCAAATGATCTCTATGGATAAACAGAGAGGCAGGCAGATTTCAGTAGATAGGTGCAATAGATTTGTTTTGATAGATTTCATTGAAATTTGATTGACATACTTTTCCCCGGGTTGTGTTGATTATTCTTCTGGAATCATGTAGAATAATTATAGCAAAGTATGAGTTATGAACATTAATTAAAGCAAAACCTGTTCCTGGTAGATATTCATAAGTGAAAATTTATCTCTGTGAGTAATAACCTTTGTGCATTAACTTTGTAAATAATGGAAATGGCAGAATTTTATGAATGGGATGTTTGGATCCATGATTATCTGTTGATCCTTATACTAGAAGTGATTATCTGTTGATCCTTATACTAGAAGTGATGTAT
This sequence comes from Apostichopus japonicus, assembly GCF_037975245.1. Lineage (NCBI taxonomy): Eukaryota > Metazoa > Echinodermata > Holothuroidea > Aspidochirotida > Stichopodidae > Apostichopus > Apostichopus japonicus. The sequence continues at coordinate 19,187,662 of NC_092563.1, read as the reverse complement.
AAACAGACGAGCTAGGATTTGAATCCTTGCATGTTGAAATGTGGTAGGGTACATCAATGTAGGAGTCCCGTAAGATGAAGGATCCTATACAGTTTTGAGTCAAAGTACTACACAAGTTTGCAACATATGCAGCAGTTTTCACTTAATCAATTTCATAAAAACATACCTTAGTTATTGTCAGCTTCAGTCAAGGCAAGGACTAGGTTATCGTAAATCATTACGGATGATGGTTGGTTACCATGGTAATCTCTCAGCTGTATTCCATGCTCACTTGTAGACGGAAATGATGAACCAATTCCAATTCGCGCTTCATCTGAGATTAACTGATGTTGAACTGGATTAAAAGTTCTGATCCATTTACAGATACGTTCCGACTTTGTTTTGTTAGCTATACATAGTAAACATCAACAAATAGCATTTATAGAACATTCGAGATTATCGTTCACAGTTTGTACATTGTAGTGTGTTTGGAAGTGGTGAAAGACCTATAGTCTAACAGAAATTAATGAGGGCATCCAGTGGCTGTTTTCTCTGCCTTTTGTCAGGAAAACTGGTAAAATCAAAACATAGTCTTTAAGCTCAGTTGACTACCCGATTTCCCATGTTGTGACAGCTGAGTTGAGCAGGGGTGCATTCAGTCGAGCAGAGTTGCCAGGAAACCACTTGTTTGCATGTATTTAAGGTCCAATGATGAGGATGTTGCAGTTTGCATAAAATTGTTTCATGTACATCTAATTCAAGCTGACCGAACCTGTTACCATCTCATTTGCAGGGTGCTTATAGCATGGTGTAACTAGATTTGGAGAAAAAAGACGATATAATCTGCTTTTGATTGTATGAATCATTTGAAGATGTTTGAGTTCATTTGTATGTGTTGAGTTCATTTGTTGAGTTCATTTGTTGAGTTCATTTGTATGTTTGAGTTCATTTGTATGTAGAAAGGTTTGTTTGACAGGAAGACTGTTTTAAATGATTTGACAATGATGACAAGTGACGAGAGGGTTTTTACATCGTTTTGTCTTCTCTCAGATCCGTCTGACGTCCAGCGTGAATGACAGCGTAGATGAGGACCCAACTGGCATCAAAGCCCTTTGGGACCGAGGCGTTCTGAGTGGAGCATCTCAGAAGGCAGACCCCATTGCCACTTTCCACGTGGGTGAGACGGTCCTGTCACTACAAAAGTGTACCCTCATCCCAGGTGGTTCCGAGTCGGTTGTGTACACCACACTTTCAGGAGCTATTGGAATCTTAGTCCCCTTCACATCACATGAGGTAAGATTGCCTCTTTGAAGCCCTATGGTCATTGAATGAATAATTAATGAATATGATTGATTGATTGATCGATCAAATTGATTATATTTACAGTACCTTATGAATATAAATTCTTGTCTTCTTTAATCGTATGGTCATTGGCTGTAGTTTAAATGTTCCCTGCAAATAACTTCTGTCATCAACCTTTCCTCTCTGTAGGATCACGATTTCTTCCAGCATCTTGAGATGCACATGAGAGCGGAATACCCTCCTCTTTGCGGGCGAGACCACATCTCGTACCGGTCATATTACTTCCCTGTCAAGGTGAGTGTAGTATCATTGCAGTGATACATACCTGTTAACCTATAGGGGTATAAGTACACTATATCTGTATAAGTAGGAATATCATGTTGAAAGTACTTGTTTATCGCCAACACTACCTCTAGGAGAAACAAATGACATCCTCTAAGCAAAGAAGGAAACTTTAGCCTCCCTCAGTTTATATGGTTGATGGCTAAGATCGTGGATGCCCCATGTGGGGTTTGCCGCAATAGGGAAAAGTGTACTTATTGAAAATTATTTCTGAAGAAAAGGAAAATACTCACTATTTCTAGTATCTAGAATATAGACCAATAGTGTCTTGCTGAATTTTAATCTTTGAAGTTAGTTGTACTGCTTATATGTAATACTCTTCAGAGGGCTGGTAAAGTGAATCAACTTATTGCATTAGAGATCGAACGTTTTCAATAAGAGCCCTGTGAGCCACATCCCGCCGTGGGGTGTGGGGGGGAGGATGCAGTCATGCTGATGAATAAAACAAATTCCACCCACATTCTTGCTATAATCAGGTATGCAGGCCATTCATGTCTTTTAAGTGGACCACCTATTCAGTGTACCCTGTACACCCTGTAATTTTGAGATAAATTTGAAAAGTTGAATGTAATCTGTACACACTTATTTATGCCTACAGGAAACTTTGTGAGTATATCTAAGGGGACAATTTGTACTGCCCATTTTTGCACTTTGGCAACCTCCAAAGCACTACAATTTCAGAGTTTGCGTTTTCAACATTCATTAAAACTATCTCCGCATTGGTGAACATTTAAAGGGGTCAAAACGATTTGTTATTTATCTGTCTCTTTAGTTTGAGGAACAGTACTTGGCTGTAACACACTAAAACTGTCATTGATGGGGAAATATTCCATTCCTAAACTAACATTTATATTACTTTCACAGAATGTGATCGATGGTGATTTGTGTGAACAGTTTAACTCTATGGAGTCAGGGAAGCAAAAGAGCGTGGCCGAAGAACTGGAGCGGAACCCCAGCGAGGTATGTCCACCTTACAAATGTCCTCCTTAGAAATGTCCTCCTAAGAAATGTCCTCCTGAGAAATGTCCTCCTGAGAAATGTCCTCCTGAGAAATGTCCTCCTGAGAAATGTCCACCTTAGAAATGTCCACCTTAGAAATGTCCTCCTTAGAAATGTCCTCCTTAGAAATGTCCTCCTTAGAAATGTCCTCCTTAGAAATGTAGTAGACAGTGTGGTGGTGTACATTTCTATACAGTTTGAGTCTACACAAGTTGAAACATTTATAGCTGTTTTCAGTCAAGGCAAGGACTAGGTTATCGTATATCATTATAGATGATGGTTGGTTACCATGGTAACCTCTCAGCTGTATTCCATGCCCACTTGTAGATGGAAATGATGAACCAATTCCAATTCGCGCTTCATCTGAGATTAACTGATGTCGAACTGGAGTAAAAGTTCTGATCCATTTACAGATACGTTCAGGCTGTGTTTTGTTAGCTATATATAGTAAACATCAACAAATAGCATTTATAGAACATTAGAGATTATCGGTTACAGTTTGTACATTGTAGTGTGTTTATCTGATTTCAAAATGTTATCGGTTCACATGCCGTTGTATTTAGGTGAACTATTCAGATATTTCCGATAGGCTCAGCTTGACCACTCTGACCTATTGTTTGGTAGTGGTGAAGACCTATAGTCTAACAAAGATCGATAAGGGCATGCAGTGACTGTTTTCTCTGCCTTTTGTCAGGAAAACTGGAAAAATCAAGACATAGTCTTTAAGCTCAGTAGACTACCCGATTTCCCATGGTTTCCCATGTTGTGACAGCTGAGTTGATCTGTGGTGCATTCAGTCAAGCAGAGTAGCCGGTTTACAACAAAGCATTTGGGAAACCTTGTTTGCATATATTTAAGGTCCTATAATGAGGATGTCGCAGTTTGCGTAAATATTTTCATGTACATCTAATTCAAGCTGACCGCACCTGTTGGCATCTCATTTGCAATGTGGTGGTGTACATTTATAGATCACTGTCATGCGGGTGGTCTCTAAATTGCTATGGCCATTTTGTGAACTACTCGCTACAATGATGGTTACTTGTGGTATGCCAAGCAGTTTTGAAAGCAAAAACAAAATCAGTATTTAATTCCTGATTTCATCATTTTGACAGATATTGCATAATGAAGAATGAGTGTGGTTTTCTTGTCTTCTCTTAGTTCATATCATTAGCCTGAAATGTGTGCCCTTGAGTTTGATATCCCTGTCAACATATTCTTATTTAAGAATCATCCTGAAAATACTGCTTATAACATAAAAATTAGCTGGTTAGCTCTGCTTGTGCACCAGTTTACAAACATGGTAGACGAACAACATGCTAGTGGCCAAACATTTCTTCAATATTTTTTGTTTAATTTACTTTTCTAAACTGTTTTTTTGTTCTGGTGGCAGGTATCAAAGAAACTGGAAGACATCAGGACAAGATTTGCCTTTTAACTTGGTTGTCATGGAAACCCAGAAATAAGAAGAATGAACTGCAATTATCTGTGAGGGTCATCTACTTCAGAACATCACATTGTACCTGAGACTGAGTTTTGACAGAGTCTTAGGTGTATCACACAGAACAGTAAAACAGGCATTGTTGGTGAATATGAAAACAATTCTTCTGGCATCTATTGCTGGCTTTGTAGATCCCACTGCAAGAAGATTTAAATTTAGAAGGATTCCCTGTCTTTGCGGTTTGGACGTCAAGATACAAAAGTCAAAAGTAGCCTCCAGATTGTACTGAGATGTGGTTGTCCCATCATCAACGTGTCAAAGAGGTCAGCTGGTCGGAGGAAACATTACACCTCTGCACCCATCAGCGTTATATTAACAGAAGTAATCGGTCGTCGAGATTGGAGACTTCTGGGAGCAGATGCTAAGCCTTGTGACAAATGGTTCGGAATTTTAGCAAGATAACGATTATAACAAGCTTGACAAGGACTTTGATATAAGAAACTGGAAGGTGATCGATTGACGGGATTGATTTCATAAGCATTGGCTTGACTACCTGTACTTTTTGGTGTATATGTTCCATTGCAATTAGGCTTCAGTTGCCAATAATCTGGATTTTAAAAGTCCTTACCACCCCCCCCCTCCAGCCACCCCAGCCTCAACACTGCCCGTTGTCCTGGATTTGCAATATCTACATCAGGCTTCATAGATCTTAGGAATCTAATATGTTGCTATGTCGTAATTTGAAGATGCTACCAGCACAGATGTTCTTTAAAAAGGTAGGCGGTAATGACAATTGCTCTGATTTAGCACTTTAGTTTTATCTTTCAACTACGTTATTCCATTTTGATGATCAGATTACGCCAGAATGGCATAGATTTATACTTGTGAACGAAAATTTACGAAGCAATTGAAATTTCTCTAAATTCCCACAAGCATTAAAAAGTTTGCTGTATAATTCTGGTATCTGGTTATATATAAATTTTTAGTGAAAATGCTAAGAAATTACAATATTGGTATTTCTCCTTTGACCATATCGATTCAAGTTGTTTTTGTGAAGGTTTCTGTAGATAAAAACTTGCATTCAAAATAGATGTCACAACTATGACGTTTTAACATGGCAACTACAGTGACTATTAGTGCAGCTGCATTTATATATCACACAGTAAATGAGTATGGGGTACATGTGTGCAATGACCGTATACCTAGATATATAATTTCAGCTAGAAGAGTAAGTCAGTGTTATTTGTTCTCTATTCAACGGGTATTTTAATCCTACACAGTGTAAGCGGAAACGGGGGCTGAGAATGTATCAATATCAGTCAAGTTGGTTTGGTTTGTTTACATTGCCATGATCTCTCTCTGGTGTGATTTTCCTTAGACTTCATATAACTATGTCTTGATTGCCAGATGGCAGATATAAAAATTGATGAAACACACCCCACCCAAGTAGAGATTTGTAACTTTATACTCCTAATTTGCTCTAGGTTGGAAGATACAAATTTATTATTCTGGAAAAATTTATTTTGACAATGCTGTACAGCCATAAACATATGTATCAGGGGAAGACCCAATAATAGATTGTAGCTATTTGATGTGGTCATCCATAGTTGCACATAAAAGATTGAGATTTTTCGGTCATGTAGCAAGACTCCAGGAGGACGCTCCAGCAAAGGTTGCTTTAAGAGAAGCATTGAGACATACTGCTAAACCAGTAGGAAGGCCCGTGACTACCTTGCTTGGAAAAATAAAGTCGCAATTTAAGGACGTTAATATTAACAATTTCGAGGAAGCAATAAACCTTGCGCAAGATCTTGATATGTGGCGGAGGTTAATCACTGAGCATGTCGGATAGACGAGACTCAACTTAATACTACTACTAGCATGGACACTTCGAAGTTCAGACACCTAAGCCATAAAAAAACCCAAAACTTTATCTTCTGGTATAAATCACCTGAAAATATACTTGATATGGTGGGAGAAGTGTGTAATTTTACGATACACGGCCAAACTTTCTTTCCCGCAAACTGTTTTCACGTTGTATTCCAAGAAGATTCTTCGTGATTGTGGAACTGGTATTTCTTTGCTAGAGTATTGCGAAGTTCGGACACTCGGTCCCACAGTGTGGCGCTAGTGATAAAATTGGTGGCGCAGTTGCTCTTTCAGTAGTTATAACAGACTTCATAGATCTCCGTCATTTTATTGACAAATATGTAAGTACTTATTTGCGAACGGGTCATTTTGGAGAGAAAGTATCTGTAGCTTCGTAGTTTTTCGTGAAATTGGCTGTTGCTATAGGTTGTCATGGTGAAATCGTGTATTTCCTAGGGGTGTCCGAACTTCTTAGTGTTCCGAACTTCGCAATACTGACTATACTATTTGATGTGTTAATATCGAGAGTGATACCCCTGTTGCAGTTTTGGGGTATTTTAATTTATATTACTCCCAAAAAGTTGGAATACCTGATAAAAGATAATGACCTGACCTGCACTGTGGGTAGTAACAACAAAGACAAAATCCTCCGAATCCATGGTGAAAAAAAAGTGACGCTTAACGCCTTTGTATAATACCAGACCTTTAATCATGTATAAAGAACTGAGCAGTGACTCATCACTGTTCAATGTTAATAGATTGGCAATGACAAATTTCTTTGTCAAGTTTTCTTCTTTTGTAAGTTTATCGTATGTAAAACAACACCTTTTTTTTTCATTGTTCAGAGCACATTGAATATTGTAAATACTTCATTTTGAGACTACAAAAGAGAAACAATTTGAAATAAACATCACATATCTTGTCTGTCAATCTTTTGTGTATAATTTTGTTTGTTGGATATTAGTAAAAATATCTTTTTTTAAGATTATTATGTAACACATTGTGGCATTTGGAAATGTTTTTATAGGAAGTTACATAGTGGAGGGGTCTATATGCAGTGGTTTAGCAATAGAGGATTCATTGAACCAGGGTCTTGTGTGCTTGGAGGGGGGGGATATGGGGAGGGTGGGTGGGGGGAGTGATGGAAGGATTCATTCCAACAAAATTAACCAGCAGATCATAACTTCCAGTCATGATTATGCATGAAGAATTGAATAAGTGCCAACATGCCCTATGCCATAGTTTGTCTTATTTCACAGACAACTGGGGTTTTTGCAGTTGACAAGTTAACCGTCCACTACTTTCACATATCATAAGCTACATAACGTGAACAGTTCATCCGACCTGCTTTATCTTTCATACATTCGCTCATTCCGTGAACCCGGTCTGAAATAGTATTGTCAAGCGAGACAGATGCGTCAATGTTAAAGGAAAGCATATAATACAATTAAACAAAATTCAATTCACTTATTCGACTGGGGGATGCACTCCACGGCAGTACCTAATCTTTCGGTTGAATCTTTGCTTTAGCAGAGTGCCAGGCAATAAAATGATCAATTCGCGTTGCATTTTACGTCATATCACGTCCAATTTACGATTTATGTTCTCGAACTATTGACATAAAATCGAAATTTCGATTTTCAAATTGGCTCTCCGGGTGTCTATAGCTATATGACAAGAGAACCGGATTTTCGCACGTAAGAGTTGCCTTCGGGCTCAGAACAAAAAACAATATATAGGATTATAGGTAAACTTACGCCCATATAATATCCTGCAAAATGTAAATTATCTCAGGTCTTGACTTGAATGTCTGAGGCACCTTTGACCTGAACTTATTTGAATCCTGTTCTAGCTAAAAAGTTATGTGATCTTGCTAACTTCATTTATCAATTTTCAGTGATTTTCAATATCCTTATTTGTACATAGTTAGAAAATAATGTAGTACTTAGTTCTGAGGATATTCACATTCTTTCTATACCTCATCTCGCACGTAATGTCAGATGTGGCTCTATAAATAAGTGAAAATTTCCTCCTAGCCGTATTTAATCTAGCGTAAAAAGTAATTCCTGAATGGTAACCTTGGTAATAATCATGAAACATTGTGCAATCTATCTACAGTGCAGAAACAACAACAAAGATTCAGGCAGAGTAAGTATTTAGTTGAAACTTAACAAAATTGATCCCTTTCCTTGAAATGTATAGTGTATACATAGTGTTTTCAAATATTGCAAACAATATTCTCAACAAATGAACTGTAACTGAGGTGCCTGACAATGAAGCTTCACTCAAATTTTCAAACATAATACGACGCATCTGCATTAACCTAGGCCAAGTCCAAGCCTAGGATAGACCAATGCTATCTCAAGACAATTGAACTGCCGTTACACTAGGGAGGTTTTACTTGTCTTGTCTGCTACTGCACTAAGCGCCTGGAAGTGGCTATCAACAAACAGTCATGCATCGCTGCTCGCAACTAAATTAAATTTTGCTATTATAGCTGTTGCCGTTGATCAGGCTTTCAAAAGTAGCCACATCCGGTGCTGTTTTGGTACTGGCTGGTAGGGCGTTCTATGTTTTAATTGTCTGGGGGTACAATGAAAATCTGTAGCAGTCTTTGTTTGGTCTAATAACATTATAATTCAGTTCATGTGCTTGGCGGGTAGTTTGTTTATGAGATGAATTCTTGGCCAGGAGATGAGTGATATCTATTGTTACAAGTGCAATATTTTTAATCAGATTAGAGCAAATACTAATTAGAAGATGCTCTCGGTCGTTGCTAAGGCTAGTACTAGCCTAGTACTATGCTAAATGCTGAGCACTTGAGCTAATAATTCCCATAGCCTAGTATTGCAATGGACATGCATATGGAAACATTTCGGGGCATTTTTAGCATTAAACATTATGCAATACATACATCACGATTCTACGATACAAACTCATTCATATAAAGACATTCCATTCTAGTCAAGGGTGTAAGGACGATGTTTCTACAGACATTATGTTTATGTAAATATCCATTGCTCATCTCACTGTACGATCTTTACACAGTCAAGCCCCTGTGACTATTCCTTATTATTTTCATTTTATGTTCAACTTAATTTACAACAAACTACTCATTTTAAGTGATTTTATCGCAACAATAGATTGACCACCATCCTAGTAGAAAGTATCCTGTACCATATTACTTAAGTCCAACCTTAGGTATATAGCTACATATGGTACTGATAGGCTAGGCTATGTAAGTATCGTCTAAGATGTGTTTCAAATGATGCCAAATTCATTGTCTTGACCAACTTACCATATTATAACAGTAGGTGTCATCAGCTACTGTGTCTTGCAGTGACATTTGTTATATATATTTTCAGTGATCAAACTACTGTCAAACCCCATAGCATTAGCAACTGCATTTCTTTGGCAAACTCGCTGTACGATGGCATGTTCTAATGCTAGCCTACTGTAGGTGTGTGATTTATTGTACAGTACATGCACACTTTGCACGTAATTAGTATATGGACGTGCAAAATGTTCATTGTGTGTGTATCATAGTGCAGTACGGTATTCCCCACAACAGAGTAGCGTCGTCCTAGTCAGTATAACCATAAACACTAAGTTTTCTCAGAATATTTATCGCTTTTTAGCTTACAAGAGATGAATCATATGATAGATTATTTTGACTATTTGCAATTCTAACACATATTAAAGCATTTAAATACTTTGTTACTTAAAGAAACAAAAAACTAAGAAGTTGTTCACGCTAACTTTGTTGTATATCAATTAGCTATGAAGTGGAGGTCTGTCACTTAATTTTCTAATTAAAAACAGGCGAGTCCGATATTTGTAGACTGAACCCATCAGTAGTTTCCACATGGTTGCATTTAAAGCCCCCGATGGATCGCATTTGTTGCGACCGAGAACGAGCCTTGTGAGTACGAGAACAGCATGAAATTTTGTGGGTTTGAGGATATTCTCCATTGAAAAATTACATTATCTATTATTTTCAAACCTTCAGTGCGCCCAAGAAAACTTGATGAAAGTTGATGTAGTTAGCATTGCTCGATAGATAACTGTTTCAATTAGCTGGTTAGATAACTGTTTCAATTAGCAGAAACTGGGCGTCTTAAAGTAAAACAATCGCTACAGTAGCCTTTATGAACTACATCATGGTACCAATGCCACAGGGTCCTTGTTAAAAGTTAGAAGAATTGATTCCTGTCGATCAAAATTGCAGGGAATGGAAAGGAAGTAGGCCCAGGAATATTCTCATCATGAAACAAACCATTAAAAAAAAAATTGTTAATGTCAAATGTAAACCAAGAAATTCAAACTCCAATAATCAATTTCTCAATCAGTTTATTCATGATCTGAGCTTGATTGTAATACGGTTACGATGGTTACGACTGTGAAGTGCTTTTAGCCAAATATATATTAAACCCCTCCTCACAGGACATATACAGTAATGCATCATTGAATACCATGGAGATTCAAACTGCTTTGGAAACATTCATGGGTGGAGGTGACGGATGGAAAGGATCAATCTATGGCCGCATCTGTACGACAGAGTCAATCAACAGCAGACCTGCATATCTCAGTGACAACCCTCAAAGAAAGACGGTATTTGTGTTCGGGGCTGACACGGTCAAGAGTGCTACAGAGAAAGAACCTTTCGAACTTCTGATTCATCTTGGTCTCTTACCTGAATATATCCACCTCAAGGTTGGTTTCAAAGTCTATAAAAAGTACAGTGTGTGTAAAAGTAAGTTGGCCTGACATTTCGATCTTAGCAGGATCTTCTTGAAAGGCTAAATGACAAGTAGCAGGAACAGAAGGGACAAAAACTTACACTTCAGAAGATCCTGCTAGGATCGAAACGTCAGGCCAACTTACTATTACACATTCTCTTACACAGGCTCTCTAGTGGATAAGCAGTTTGCTAACAGTTTTATTTTATTTTGAAAAGTACAGTGTATAATATTTAGATTTGTCAGCAGGAACAGTTTGCCCAAAATTAACAAAATGCGGGTGATTGAATTCTTTTACACCCCCTCAAAATTGTAGCAACTTTGCTTGCACAAACATAGGTCTGCCCATAAAGGCTTTCAAATGTGGTAAGTGCTAGCCTGCCCATCCCCATCTTTTACTGCCTGCAGTGCCACATCTGTTGAAGGAAATTTAACAATTTGATTTAAAAATGTGAAGTACAATTCCTGTTAAACCATTGCTTCCCAACTTACTTTACATTTCTCCTCACAACAATCTGCTGTGACTAGAGTGTACAAGTTTGCTGCATTTAAAGTTTTATATATTTTTTAAATCTTGATTAAATTTTTTCATTTTGAAACTTGTAGCTGTAATTTTCAACCAGCTGTTGTACATCTCTTCAATTTTACTATCATCCTTGAAAACAAACTCCTATCTACATGGGTACTTGAAATTTGAGAGCTCTCAAATTATACCCTATTGGTGAAAAAGTGCTCAGTTTAATCGCCTCAGATATGCTATCATTTACCTTGTGAGTTGTAGCATACCTCTGTGATGTATAACTTTTAGCTTTTAACATGACCTTTGTCCTAGACTGTTGCTGTTCTGACAAAAGTTGAAGATTGCAGTCTCATAGGTCTTGATACCATCAAGTTATGCTTGTGTTTGCTTAATGTTTTGGAAAGTTTCTTTATAGTGTCATTGATCTACTACAGGGTATCACTTGAGTTACAGAGTATAGTAATTGAATTGATTTTGATGGTAGGCCAGTGTATGGAAAGTTGAAAGGGGGAAGAAGAAAAAAAGAATAGATTAATTTCAGGTATACTAAGGTGCTTAGACATGACGTAAACAGCCATATTGTTTGCGAATATATAATTTGTCGTTTGTCGTTTGTGTGTCTTAATAGTATTAACCATGTACGAGTGGTCTTCCATGGTGAATTCTGTTTAACAAACTTCTTTTAGAGGTCCATAATAATTTATCATATTTATATGTGATGAATTCATATCAACACACTAAAAATTTGAAGGAAAAAAAAATATCCTTTCCACTTTGTGTTAAAAAGAGTACAACTAAGATAAAGTCCCAACTGAAGGTGAAAGAATCCGTTTATCGAGTAGGCGTGCAAAGTATGGGCCACGAGTCACATACGACCTGTATGCATTGTTTATGTGGCCCCCGGAGAAGATTTTAAAGACCCTATAAATATGACCTGCAATGATATCTAGAACAATGGTCTTATCCGTCCATAAATCAAGTCAAACAATTAATTCACTGAAATGAATAGGAAACAAAAGCAGAACATGTAACTGTCATGAGTTTGTATATAGAAGCAGTTACTTCAACATTAAACAGATGGGTAATGCACATTTAAAAACTTCACTAATCTTGTGGAGGCTAGTTGGCCCCATCTTGCTCTCGGCCCCCTCTGTACCCCCTCTGTACCCTCAGTCTGCCCTTGCATGGAAGGTTACCTACAGTACCAACTGGGCGGTGTCTTCAAAACTAAATGTTTGCCCCCTCCTCCTTTGTCATTTTTAGGCATGTGTTCAACAAGCGTCTTATTGGTTGGTCCTATTGAAGCATCTTGAAGATGATGCCTGCAGACTCCCATCGAAGCCTTCCATTGTTCCTGCTACATGGGATGGGCTGAAAGACTTTATACTCCAGTATTATCCACTAGCAGTGAACGATGTCACTGAACACTGGGGTACTGTCATCTCTACTCCCATCGAAACGTTTGAAAAAGTGGCCGGTTTCAAATTCATCAAGGCCTTGGAGAACGTTTCTGGTAATCTGTTTATGAGCTACTCAACGTTCTCCCAGCTTGAGAGACCGGTTCGAGCTTGGCAAGTGAGGTGCTTCCTCTATTGCGAATTGAGAATCTTTGAACTGTTCAAAGGTGATGGCTTCACTTACCGTCAAAATGGATGTAAGGACGAGAGAGAATATATGGCTCCAAACTTGAGGTTAACTGACCTGAGAGAGGACCAGGTGGCTGTCATTCCGTTAAATCTGAACATTCCAATAGATGTACACGATGCTGCCGACCAATGCAATATTAGATAGAAATATTCATGTCATGTGTGCTAGGATACAAAAAGTTACTTTATCATTGTCAATAGTATTCAGGTTTTATTTTTAACTTATTTTAAGGTTTCTTTCTACAAAAGTGTGTGAACTAGGAAAGAGTGCAGTCTCTTGCATTTTTTTCAATATTATTTTTAGATGTTGTAATTTTTTTTTTTTTTTTTTGAGGTCATTGCAAGGTAAACATTATTATGAAAAGTGGTATATTGCAGCAGGTTATGTTGCCAATTTATAAAACTGAAATTTAGGCTTTACCTTTGAGCAGCTGTTAAACTTTTGTCTTTTTCATTGGGAGAGTATCTTAGTAAGACATATCCCTCTTCCTCTCTGTATTTGTAACAACTTTGGTAAACAGGCAAGTGACTGGTGAACTGAATATCCTTTGACTGAGGACCAAATTACTTTTGTTTTAGGCATTCATAATTATGAATGTAAAAGAATGGTTTAACAGAGTTGTTAATGTTAATGTTAGATATAGGTGGTAGATAAGATTTGGTATGCTGATTTGCACTAATAGCAATGATTCAATTATTGAACTTATGTCATATTTCTGCAAGTACAGACAATAAACCATTTTAACAACATTTAGCAAAATTTTGTTGCAAAGTTACAATGTTTGGTGTAATGTTTTGCATGCGGTTGTCGAAAGCAGAGTATGCGACATCACAGCAGTTTAGATGCATAGTAGGAGCTTATTGTCAGTGGTGGAGGTCAAAGGTTATGTAAGGACAGATAATTGAACAGCATGACATCTGGAAATAGCTAACTTTTGCAGGATTCTGGATACTTCGTATTGAGTTCATGAAGCCGCTTATGTATGTTAGAGGTTAAAAGTCATTTCAAATTTGGACAGTCTAGACAGATCAGATATTTTTAAAATTCACCCAGTTGGGACAATGTTTTTACAAACTGAACATTCATGTCATGTTTCAAAGCACTTGTACTGACAGTATTATTAGTGTGGATATACTCTATCCATTAGATAAGGTTGCAAGCATAAAAACAACATATACCAAGCTATCCATTAGATAAGGTTGAAAGCATGAAATGATACTACAACATATACCATATCCATTAGATAATGTTCAAAGCATGAAATGAGAGTACAACATATACCCTATCAATTAGATATGGTTGAAAGCATGAAATGATACTACAACATATACCATATCCATTAGATAAGGTTGAAAGCATGAAATGATACTACAACATATACCTTATCAATTAGATATGGTTGAAAGCATGAATTGATACTACAATAAATACTCTATTTATTAGGTAAGGTTGAAAGCATGAAATGATACTACAACACATACCCTATCAATTAGATAAGGTTGGAAGCATTATGATCCTACAACATATAACCTATCCATTAAATAATGTTGAAAGCATGATACGCTAAACAACATTCCAAAGTTGTCTCAACTGACTGAAGAGTGAGTGTCCATGCATGTTGACAATGTGATTTTTTGTGAATTGTTGCTCAAAGATGATTTAAAGACTGTACTTTAGATGTCAAAATGGGAAATCTTTATATAAAGTTGATCTCAAGAGAGATAACTTGGATAGATATTGTAGGTCCTACTGTACTAAGAATGTATATGTCAGGTATGTACAAGGCCCATTTTGGTTTGTGGAAAAAAAAGTATTAGTACTGAGCAATAAAGGTATATAGAAAGTACATACATGATCACATTTATCAATGAGTACATTTACCCACTCGTCGCCGGTCGGAGTATTCCACTATTACGTAGGGGTGTTTTGTATTCGTGTACAATCTAAAACAGTCGTTGTTTTGTCGTTCTCAAATTATTTTCAGAACGACACGTCACATGACTTACCTGTTTTAAGTTTATGAATGATTAATATTTATGTTACACAACCGGCGACGTATATGGGAGACGATCCCAATTATAATGTGTATTTTTCCATGGTCAATTGCATACTTAAGCTGTTAGAGGTGTAAGTTTTTTTCGGATCCAATCACAAATTACGAAAAGCCTCAGTATTACTAAAACTTACAGCATTTATAAGTTGTAATGTTTTCATCAGAAAGTCGATATTGTAGAGACAAACAATGAAACAATGTATCTTCATTGATTCAAATCGCTAAAAACATTTTATTTTGCAATCAAAAGTATGAAATAATGCAGTGGCGTAGGAAGGTACTTTTGAGTGGGGGGGGGGGCTGAAGACTGATGGCCGGTCTGGGGAGTGGTCTTAGTATAGGCGTATGGGGCCATTTCAGTTTGGGGGGGGCAGACATTTTTGTGCCCGAAAGTTCCCGTGACACTATCTAAGCGGAGCGCCACCATCGGTTGGCGCGTAGCATACAAGAAAATTTTTGGCAAAAAATGCCTCTCAGATTGCAGGAAATGGCACTTCTGAGGCCTTGCAAGTTGCATCAAAACATTCTTTATTTTATAACCTCACGTTTTAGAAATTTACACTTCCCCAAAAATTTGGTAAATTAGAAGAAGAAAAATGGTAACATCACTTTGAAGGGGAAAAATAGGACAGTATATTTTTTAAGCTCCTTTTTAGTTACCGTATTTATTATTTTAACACAGTACTCAGCTACCTCCAGAAAAACATACATTGTTCAACGACACGTAGGCGGGATAATGTCGCTGTGTCAGGTGAGACTGCAATTTGTCTCACAAAAAAGTATAAAATATAACAAAGAATATGATAAACCTGTACTTCGAAGCTTGTAGGCCCCACCCCCTTACCATCCATGAAAAAGGGAAAATGTTTCTTATATACACTCATGTCGGAAAAGGCCAGGTGTACAGTTGACTAGTTAGAAAAAAAAATTGATCGTGCAAAAAGCGTGGCAGCCCAGATGAGCTGCGCTTACGGTTGTGTTACACGGAAATATTCGGACATCATGATGCTAAATAAAGTAAACATGGAATTGTCGGGCAAAAATTTGAAAAAGATCCGGGCAAGCTACTGCATATTTATATATATATATATATATATATATATATATATATATATATATATATATATATATATATATATATATATATATAAAATCTCCTCATAGGCTGCCCGAATTTTTCAGGACTTTTGCCCGAATTTCTTGTCCTGTGGAAATTAAGGGGGCAATCTGCCCCCGCCTCGTACGTCTATGGGTCTAAGGGGAGGGGGTGTCCCTCTCCCCTTTTGAATTTTATCCATTTCCAGGTAGCCTCAGATGCAATTTGGTGCAATATAGCACACTTCAACACCCACTCCATTTTGTAAACTTAATTTTGTATTTTCACCTGGCCTTAGATGCAATTTGGTGCTCCAAATGAATTTTTTTTCTCATTTGGAAATGAAAAAGGGGGTTTTCTGACTTGCGAAGCGGGGGGGGGGGGGGGGCGGAATGATACTTCCGCCCCTCCACATTTTTCACTGGGGGGATGGCGCCTCCCAGCCCCCCCGGTTCCTACGCCCTTGAAATAATGGATGCCATAGCCTTAAAAACGGTTTAACTCATAAAATACTATCATCGTGAAAATTGTACAAGAAAATTATACCATAATGAAATTTCCAGGGTGAAAGTTGCAGTTTATATCATGTTTAGCAAAAGAGCATATTTTAACTATCAATTCGTATAAACCTTAGTTTAAGTGTGTATGATATTAAAGTATAACGGCACGATGCACGTGTATGTGGCATTTGTTTTTTTACCCTTGAAGCACCATTGTAAATAAAAATTTAACACATCAGTCGGATAATGTAAACTATGTTACAGTAATTATAAAAAGAGTTGTCTATAACAAAGAGCGTGTCACGGTCAAACAAAAATCAAAATTGTTAGTTTACTGGATGTTTTCAATAATGTGGATTTTCGCAGTTCCCTTAAGCCAAAGAGGCAACTTGATGTTTCGCCAAACGTCTCTTAAACTATGATAATATAAATCGAAGGTCAAAATTCGTCAGAAGGTGGTCGATTCCGTATAATGGTGTTGACTGGAAATATCTTTAGATGACTCCATTCTTCTCTTGCTTGTGGTTGTAAGCTTCTCCTTCCACATTTTAAAAACTTCAGATTTGAAGATGAATGCCAGGAAAATAAAAACTCCCTGTAGGGAAGTCAAGATGATGAAGATGTACCATAAGTACTCCTGGTTGAAGAAAGACGCAAAATAACCGACGATCCATGTCAAACTCAAAATCACGAATATCTGTAAAAGATTAAATGAACATATAAGTGGCAATTAATACGTTTACTATTTATTATATATATATATATATATATATATATATATATATATATATATATATATATATATATATATATATATATATATATATATATATATATATATATATATATCCACAAGAAAAAAATGGAAAAAATGATACTTTCATTTCCAACTTTATTACTTAGAACGTTAAATAGATAAAAAAAATATTTCGAGCGTTAACACGGCTCTTCTTCAGTTGTACTAATGAAATGGAAGAAACTAGACCTTATTGGTATTTAGCTTAGCATGTATGCTCATAAAAGAGAGATCCCTGTTGAGCCCATGGTTGTGTGTGTTGAGGCGTAAGATAGTTTTTAGTTCCCGGTTGCTTCTTTCATGAGCGGTTTTGAAGAAGCCGTAGAGAATGACAAATTTGAGGTCAGATAAGTTGTGATTGGGGAGATTAAAATGTTCGGCAACAGGGAAACCTGGGTTATTTTTGCGGATACTTAGTTTGTGATTATTGAAGCAGAGTCTGAACTTTGTGCTGGTTTCGCCAATATACAATCTTACGCCCCCAATAAAAAGCATACCTTACCTTGATATAGATGAGAAGCTCGCGTAGTTCACTTCCGTTTTCCCTGCCTCTCACTCTGCGACTGCTGTTATGCTGTATACATAAAGCGTATACTACTCGAGAAAAGAAGAACAAATTAATCAGCAGGGACACCAGCACTGGAACACCGAATGCTATAAGGTTTATAGAGGCATCGCCAATCCAACACGCTTCCTCATTGCCGTACGTTAGTGGATATCTCTCGCCGCGATCAGTTAGGTGTACAACCAACAAAGCACCGCTAATCAAAGATGGAAACAGGAAGCAACCTACGACGTATGTAGCCACCTTCTTACAAGACGGTTTATGTCCACGAACCGTTTGATTCTTTAAGCTAAATGTCTGCTGCAAAGTAAATCCAAAGATACAACTCGATGAAAATGCAGATAGCCAAAAGAAATGACCAACCCCTGCTAATATGGAACAGACCATCGGTATGGAAGTTGCAATTCCAGCAAAAAGTAGACAACACTGTGCAATGATTAGACAGAAGCAAAGAACCATGATTAAAATGGGTGCAACACGAGTTCTTAACGTAGAGAAGCAAGAGTAGGTTAAGAAGCTAAAGGAAAGTCCAATGATCGACAATGTGATTCCGATGGTACTTAAGATACTTTGAGCTGATGTAAATGACGGAAGAAATGCTCGTATTTCTCCACTGGAATCTAGAAAATTACAAACTGTTATCATTCCATCTTGATTTACAGAGTACTCGTCGGATGTGAAACGAACGGTGGTATTGCTTCTAAAGATTAGTGTATCCGAATTATTTCCTTCATTAACAAAAAGGGATGAATTCAAGGATACCAGAGGACATGTCAATCGCACTTTACATCTCTGCAACGAAAAGTCATCAACAACACTGTTGTTGTTAAGATATTTTAATGTACGTCTGAAACGTATCCGAGTGATATTCATATCCTCTTCTGTGGACACGACTCGATTCCAAAGAGTATCCGAAGGAGGTACACCAGTTTGCCAAGGTGAAGTACACAGCAGCTGAGAACTCAGTGAGGAAGAACATACATTTAAGATCTCTACGGCGTCTATAATTTGACAAGAGGATGAACTGAAGTTGGCAGAGATTTTCACCGTACCTGACGAGAATATTTGTTTCACTTCGTCCAAGGAAATTGTTTGGCTAATAGAAAATCGAGTCACTGTCACATTGGTTCCACATGTGTAATGCTGTGACGAATTTGCGGCAGTGATTATGTTAACTAATTCTTCTGGCAAACACTCTCCAAAGATTGAAACAGGCATTTCATTGGTACATGGCATTATTGTCTTTAGCGTGAATGTTACTGTCAGAAGGAATTCTTCGCACAATCCATCGGCAACAGTAGGGTCAGTAGCATTGGGTATACATCGGTTGCTTTCGAGAATGTATCCTTGTCTACAATGTAACTGTAAGCACGTCGACGATGTCGGATCAAAAACTTGGCCTTCCTCGCAGTCAACCAATATGGTATCTATTTTATCCTGCTCACTTGAAATGGACACCCCACTACCGTCACCAAAAAAATCGAACGTTATGGAAATTGGGACCAGAGGCGGACCCGGAGGTGGACCAATACATATTTCGTCCCCGTTTGCGTTAAAGTAGCATTCCCTTCCACTAGTAACTGGGCAGAACTCAAACAAAGTTAACTCTTGTGCAGGGTTGTCTGCGTAGAAGCATTCAGCACAGTAGCGATTCCTGAATACCACTGAGTAATCAACACTCAGAGGGGCAAACACCACCCGGCATCCTTCCGAGTATTCGTCGTTGAATTCTGTGTCTGGACAACTTGACTGGACGAACGATTCCTCTGATTGACTACGGCATGGAATAACTGATGTCACATTAAAAGGGTGATCGGCAGGAGGTGCAAATGTAACATTCTGGCAAAAGCCAATGAAGATCTCAACTTTCTCTTGCAATGTAAGGTTATCGACAGGTGGCAGAAACCCCAGGTCTAAACACTCTGCCGTGATACTCCATGGCGTCAAGGAAGTGAGCTCCTGTCCATGGCAAATGGCACAAAAGATATTCCTGAAAGTGATTCCATTTTCTGACACGACCGGAATACCGGTAAGTTCAGTTAAGTTGCCCACCGTGTAGTTCAGCTCGCCTTCATTCAGTTGGCATTTATTCGTACCTTCCCAGGATGAGGGACACTCAGAAATCATCCAGTATCTCTCTGAAGATATAATATCCGTGGTACATCGAAAGTAGTCATTGTAAGAGGAGAACTCCTCAAATATGGGTGCATTCAATGAGCCGAGTAATTCCAACTGCTCGTTGTACAAATCGGTATCGTAGCAACAATCTTTGAAGCTCTTACAAAGAGGATGACAAGAACACCTTGATGCAGATTTTGAATATGTCTCAAATGGTGAACTGCACATGTGGTCATCTGGGCAATATTGTACATACACTGTGAACAAAATGATAAGAACACACGGACGTTATGAAAAAGAGGAAATATTTTAAAAAAAGGAATCAATACGAAGGAAAGTAAAACACACATATCTATAGCCTTATATTGAAAGAAGTTAAGCGCATTTAGAACTTTCAATTAATATTCAGTTAGTAAAGTTCTGTGGCAAGCACGCGGTATGAAGCTAGTTTTTCTTGTTTCTTGTACGACATCCCTTCATCGTGTTGTTTTCGTTCTCATCTTATAACTTATTCCTTTAAGACGAGGCATTCGGAGCATCTCTTTGTTACGCCGACGTCAATGCTTTTTCCTCTAGTGAACTGAAACCGTGCTACTTGGTTTTCTAAGTACGTTTTACTGATAGATACTTTGTTTACGTCATATCCTACTAACTAAATATGTAGGCTAGAATAATGATGAACCTGTTGCTAAATCAGTCACAAAATATAGAAATTCTCATATATATATATATATATATATATATATATATATATATATATATATATATATATATATATATATATATATATATATGTATATATATATATATATATATATATATATATATATATATATAAATATTTATATATATAGATGTTAAACTGTGCTTAAAAATTATTTTCTAAGTTTAAAACTTTGTGGTCATGCATAAGTATATTGCCAGTGTTTTCTGTCACCGTACAGTCCCTTAAAATATTATTTACATCAAATGATATAAAAATGGATCTACACGTCATTTTGTTTTCTCTGAAAGATAGGTAGCGATCAATTAATAATTCCGATTCGCAAAAGACAACCCGCATCTTCGTCAAGTCAAGTCTATGGTACTCAATTCATCAACTTCTAGTTTCATGAACCTGATTTGGAAGTGACAATGGAACAGCTAAAGGTCAGGTGGGTTTTTAACATAGTCCGTTATTTATTTACGATTACATGCAAAATTATAATGTTGTATAACGTTGTACTCTTAACAAGATACTCACAGTCCACTGGGTAGCTTTCACTGTTACAGTGTACAGTATCCATAAATACTACACCGACAACGATAATCCAAAGCCAGTGAACGAAAAGACCACCTCTAGGCAGAAGTAAGGGCTTCATATTGAATGATGATGACACTATGACGCAATGATCTCTAGTGCTACAGCAGCTAAATGAGTCCGGAAATATGTGCAGTAGAATACGGTCATCAAGATTTGTCGCTGGTCATTCAATACACTACTTCTAAATCAGGCTTTATCGATTGTGTTCGTGATTTAGTGTCTGAAGCAATTAAATGCCACTTTTGTCCTATCGCTCGCTTACAGTCGTTCCAGTCGAGTGAAGCAAAGGGAAATGATTGTTGTGCTAGTTGCCATTCTCCGCATTCCATGCAATGACGAAAATTACGATTAAGAGAGACACAGCAAACTGTTTGATCTACTGTTTGAAACTGATACTAATAGCCTGTGTATATAAGTATAGAGTGACCGACGTTTCGATCCTATTCAATAGCAGCCTGGTCTTCTTCAGTGGCGAACTGAAACGAATACAGACTAAGGAAAAATTTCTAAAGAGTTTGAGTCAAAGAAAGTAAAGTATAGTCCTGTAAAGGTGGCTGCACTTCTCAACGTTTGTTTGTTTTACCTTGGCCTTGGTTATTTTGGTCAACTCAAGGCGAGACGAACGTCACACGGTGACACTAATTCACAATCTGCACTTGTATTCAAGGTACCTTATGTTAGCATCTACCTGTTGCAATTGGCAAAGGAACTGTCTGGCTTTAATGTGGCATTGAAGCAATTGGTGGCAGAATACATTATTAACGTACGAGTGTAAACAAAAGGTACATAGAAACCACTTCGAAACGGTGTTGTTAAGTAAACTACTGGTTACTCGCGGAATGGGAAAGAGACACCGAGAGAGAGAGAGATGCGATGGGTGGGGGTCGGGGGTCAGGAAGAAGGAAGAGTGCTAAAAGGGGGGCCAGGTGGCATAATTTGCCCATGGACCTGGTTCTCATCGGTTTTGTGTATCGCTGTTTGTTAAGAAAGTACCCGATTGCCGTACTCCGTACTCCTTGTATGATTTGATTGGTTATTCTGATGAGCAAGCCTAAACAAAGTCAGTGAATGTTATCTATTTCATTTCTTTAACAAATTTCCATGAAGGCTTGCCGCCTCATTTACTTGTCAAAGAATGTGATTCTGAGCCTGTAATGGTTATATTAATATCTGCCTTATGTATCGATCATTATTGCAAAATTATTCAGATTATCTTATATAAATTTGCTACAAAATTATGGAAACTGTCAACTCAGTTTCTGTACGTGTCAAACAACAGACGAACGAAGCTCCTTAGATTTTGGTATCAATAAACATGCAAACATGTCCTACACAGCTTGATGGTACATTTTTGATTAATCTGTTTTCTGCATGTTCGTCCATTTCATTTTTTGTAAACCTCGCAATTTATATGGAATAATTCACCGAGTGAAGAAGTGCTAAAAGACAGATAAAAGTCGGCTTTGCTTGATTATCGAACGTCATTATCTGTGTACAATGAGCCATGAAAGAAGTTTGTGTAGGTGTAATCTGTAGAAATCACCGCTCTGCATCTCTGGAGGGTAGTACCCTAGTGGGAATAAACATATAAAACTGTTTAAATCTGTATGTGTAATTAAACACCTACGCGACCTCTTTCTCTACCTCAAAACAAATATATATATATATATATATATATATATATATATATATATATATATATATATATATATATATATATATATATATATATATATATATATATATATATATATATATATATATATATATATATATATATATATATATATATAGGGAACATAGGCCTAAGTAAGAAACTTACCTGTTTAACTGTCAATGACTTCTCGCAGAGCTTTAGGCGCTCTATAGTCATATATGATTTGCGACGCAATAATGAACACAATTTGTGAAAATTTATCTTACTAACTCCATTGCAACAAAGCGCCAGGGACAAATGTGTATTAGGCCTCTTATGTATGTGTAATTTTTTGGGGGAAAGTCTAGAACCGAGAAATGGATGATATAGTCTCCGGAGTGACTCGAACGCAGGCCGCTCACGATGTGGGTGGACGTCCTACCGTACTGGTATACTAGATATGTAGGCCACTCGCCCTCTGTAGGACCATACTGTTAGTCACGTTTGTGGTGTCGCATCATACAATAATCATACATATTCGCTCAATTGGCTTACATCATTACTATTCGTCTCCCACCGTGGTCGCTATACTATAGAGTTTAGCCTAGGGGGTTGCTAATATCCTATTCTGCTGCCACCATTATTCCATCCTCAACAGTATCACAGTGTCATCTTCTCCGTGATGGATATCGTAGTTTCCATAGCAACTGTTATCGTCATCGTTTATCTTACTCGTCGTAAACTTAATCATCGCCCTTGTCATGTCATTTATTTACGGTGACGTATTGTAGATATACAATTTGCACATCTCCATAGATTCTCTGCAGGGACTTTGGTAACATTAAATGACACAAATCAAATTAATGTTCGTCGGCACAGACAGACAGACTGAGTGACGAACATGATTTTGCTCCAACCATCGCCTATGGGTGATGTACTGAGAGATTGATATCAAGTTGATTAACACTGGACATAAGATTGGCAATGTTATTAGAGATACTCGGGAAAATCCTATGGATATGGGTGAAGGCAAGATCGAGAATATAATCCCCACAGCCAAATCTCCAATTTAATGTTTGTCATTTAGATATGTATTATCAATTTTAACATTTTATAATATCTAGTAATAATGTCACGAACTGTTGATATAAATTCATTGCAAATCTTCTTTATTTCTTCAATTTCATTCTTAAATTAATAATCAATTATAAATAACCAAAAATTCAAATTATAACAGTAGAAAATTATATAAGCACATTGCCTTAATTTTCAGAACAATTCTTAAAATTAATATATTGACGGTCTTTAAATGATAATATTAGCACCTAACGGAAACTTTTCAGCCTGGAGAATTCGCAGTTGTCAGTCCGCTATATGGAATATGTGTTACATAAAACTCATACTTGCAAATGGTCGATAGCAAACCAACTTGATGGAACTTATATGACTAGATTGTACGAACGATAAGCTGTAACCAGTGTAACGTTCGCCTCTCGTGACGTCATCCTTGACTTAACAGGTGTTTTTCAGTTTTACACAGGAAATTAGGAATCGGTTATCAAGGTAACATGTCTCATTTCGTGGTATAGCGTATTATTTTCGTTTAATCTCAGACTGCTATATAAAAACATAGCGTTCAATATTTATCAAGTTTTTTTTCTCAAAAGAAGAGAACCACATGTATTGTAATAAGCACGTAGGTTCTGTATTCAACACAACACTTGGCTCTTTTTCATTTCTGAAGCTGATTAAAAATACTGAAAAATTTATTACGGTTATATAATAACCACACCATAATAGAGCCCACTGTATTTGCATAAACATATGTTGTTTTTTCTTTTTACTTTGGCTGATATTTTGAAAACGGATCTATCAACAACAACTAGTCAGCCGGTCAAGGGTAATTAAGCTGAACATCTCTTTGTTTTTATTCCATCGTAAAGTTTCAGTTATCATTTTATACGATGAAGAAATGAAATTCTAACTTCATCGACTATCGACAGCTTAAAGCAGACTTCCAATGATAAATGAACAAGAAGACTATAGTTACCTAAAGTAAGACATGTTCATTACTGACATCATGGGACCAGCTATAGGCCTACTGTGATCTACTTCATAGAGTAAGGGAAGCTTATCGTTGACTTGCAGGTAATTTGTGCCATTCTGACGACGCCTTGACAGTTTCATGTTTTCGGGTACTTGGTCTTTTCTTGAACAGTTACACATGGTGTCAACAGATTGTAGCGTAACTCACACCATAATGATGCGAGTTAAGGTTCTTACTTGATAATCTGAATAAAAACAATATATTAGTATGATCAGCTGCAGGGTCACGGTCATAGCCTTCTCTTCAATAATAGAGGGGGCACTTGTGAATCTTTTCTGTCACAACCCTCGTTACTCCCGCCATACACAAATGAACAGATTCTCGTTAACCTTAATTATTACGTTAGTCAAAATTAAAGTACAACGTTTCGGACGAAAGACTGAGTATTCCCTAGTATTTACAAATAGAAGGCGCCATCGGACATGGCCAGTATCTCATTATAATGAAGGTTTTCACTGCCGTTCCCGCGTTATACATTTCATTTATATATGTTCTCATCTAACATTCGGTATACACAAAAAAGATTGTGACCAGGATTCTGGCCTATACTGTCATAAGAGGACACATGTGTGAATCTTTTTGTCGCACATTACCTGGTTCAATTTTGCCGCAACAACCCTCCGTACCCCTAGCATCCATTCATTGAACAAAATCCTTAGTTTATGACATCAGCAAAAAAGTGCTCACAATTAACATTTCAGACGAAAGTCTGACATTTTTCAGTCCATGCATGTTTGAAGGGTCTCGTAATAGTCAAGGTTTACACTGTCGTTATACATTTCATGGTAGGGTTAAGGAGGGAGAGGAGAAGAAACGGGAGCATGGAACGGGAGATTCGAATCATCCCCTTGCCCCTCTCGATAAAGCCAAATCAAACTTGTCATAACTGTTACTTCTTTGAGAATAGCACTTTACCTTTTTTCGTTAGACGAGCTTGGCCCTCTGGTTCTCCCTAGTTAACTATCAGAAGAGGCTCGTTATAATATATACTGTCATAGTTTGCGTAATAGAACAAACCGTCACCGTATTAGATCACACAATACCCAGTTCCTCTTATTGATTAAATTGATGAAATAAGTGAATTAGTTCGTTGACTGTGGGTGCAGTTTGCTCTGTTAAGCTTTGTAGAGGGACACATATCAGGATTTTATCTTGAACATAATGTGTCGATTGTAAATATAATATTCTCGTGACTCGTTCACACCTCTTTACTTTTGAAGGCCATCACTAGAGAGGCAAATATTCGAGAGCACGTCTAAAACTTGAACGAGCGTTTTTGCTGTCACCCTCAGGAACCTGTACTTCACGGGGACATTTAATTGTCAAATTTATCACTCGTTCTCGATGCTTGGGAATAATATGAAAGGTTGGAGCCCCAAGGAAAGTACTTTTGAAAAACTTTTACCTTGCCGAGAATAACATTTGAGGCCAATAGATACGAAACTTAAAGAATTAATATCGCGTGTGATAAGTTGAATGTTTTTGCAGAATATTACTTTGTTGATCTTAAAGGAAGGTTGTAAACTATGCTAAAGAAAGAAATAAAAAGGAAACATGACACAAAAGGAATTTGTAAAAAATTTGCTTTATTTTCATATCATTTTTTTTTTCTCGTCGAAACTCACAAAAGCTCAAGTATTTAAATTTACACATATTTACAGTTCTTCCCGCGATAGAAAATGTCTCATTAGTTGTCATGACATATTATGCAATATGAATATTCAACGTTTTAACCATTAATTGCTTTCAAAATATACAAACTTCTCTTTTAGACACTGTACGGTATGTAGAGTGCGACCAAAAATATTCCTAATATTTTGCTCAGCCATATTATGAAATCCTCATATGGATAGCGCCCTCTATTCACTTTTCGGTCATGGTATAACTGTCAGTTCAACTAAGCTAATAAAATTCGAACGCAACAATTAGGCACTCCGTACCCTGCACTGGTCTGCGCGTGTACTGTAAGTTTTCAACAAGGATAAAAAGAACCTGTATTTTTGGCGGCTGTTCGTCACCGTGATGTCGAAGAACTGACAAAAAACGGTAGATTTTTCATTTATGTCAGGCAATGTATCGTAAATTAATAGAGTATCAAATATTTTTCTTATTTTGTTGTCGAACCGGATTGTAAACATGAAACGATGGAAATTTACACGAAAAAACGTCTTGCGATCTTGAAGCGTTTGTCATACTATGTATTAGCTATTCCCCACCCCCACCACTTTCCTTGTTCAACATACAACTGATATAATTTTGAAATTCGTTTAGTTTACCGAAATTAAGACGGCTTTAAAGTCACTATTGAACACGTATTTATCATTCGCTCAAAAAATGAACAACAACAAAAAAGAAAGTTGTTTACAAAACCAAAGTGTAAACAGAGACAAAAGGGAAGTGTTGGCATTTGGCAAAAATGTACAGATTCACTCGTAAATCATATTATGGTCGTGCAATGCAGCGATGCAAATTATCCATCATTTTCTGTCCGTTGTATCATATCTGCTTATTCGTTGCTATGGTGATTCGTTTGAGGAAATTTACGTTGTGTATTGTTTATAAATGCTTCCTCTCGATAATAATGATTTCAAGACTAAATCTTGATGGAGCTTTCAATAATGAAAATAAAAAATAAAATACGTCTTTACGATTGTTGGTTATTACAAACATCGACTACTTTTTTGATGAGCTGATATTTTATATAATTGAAGCATTAACAAACACTGGCTTATATTGATCTAAGTTCAATTATTCTATGCCTCAAAAAAGTATTATGAAGAACAAAGGATGTATTGTAAGTCAACGTGCTAATTAATTTTAGAGACCAGTAATTTAATATGTATATTGTAATTTGAGTTGTTAAATCAACCATGTTAGAACATAGAAACCCTTTTTTTTAACAGATTAATAAACGAAACTGGAATCGAAACCGAATAAATATAAATAATACGAATAATATATGAACAAAACTCAAATTTAAGCATAACTTTGTGCTATAAACAACAAAGTGTTAAAACCAAGGTGGGAATATCGGTACGTATAATTTATAGAGAAATTCATATTTATCACTGAATAATTCCTAAAAAAACAACATGAAAATTGATCGTACTGAATTTTTCTTGACCCAAACATCCTCTTAATAGGCCTAATCAAGTATCGTAGAAACTCGGTTTATTTTTACATTACTTAGATATATAATGTCATATTTTTAGCATATTTACAAATATTAAGGCATGAGATAAATGTAATAAACGATAAAGGCCCAATATTCAGGCTCAATTCTCTTTGTAGTTATACATTTTAAAATTTTTGAATGCAGAAATATATCATATAGGGACAGTGATTTCTAATAAAAGTACAATAGGACAATACCTTCACGACCATTAACCACGTTGATAAAAAAAATCCTAATTTTCCCTCAGCAACTAATTATATCTTCGATATTAATTAGTGTAATTAACCAATATTGTTTCCGGCAATGCGGACGGGTGGGAGGTTGGGGTGGGGGGGGGGAGGTACCCTCTTGACAGTCACGGAAAATTATATCCGGTTTAATATGATATGATCATGTTCGTGTTACTGAGCATGCATATTCAAAGTTGATTTTCATTGTCCGCACAATTTAACAAATTAGTATTCTCTCTACAATTATTCTGGATTCATCAGTGGGTGAAACATGTTTTCTCCGTTAGCGGAGTAAAGGCCTGGATTAAAATCTTTTTCTCCAGAGAGCTGCATTCCATTGTGTTATGCCTTGCGTGGTCCCAATGCCGAGAGCCAATTCCTAAGAAATGTGATATATTTCTCAGTTTATTTCAGATCGGATTTAAAGGGCTTCTTTATTCACCATAAGCTGTCTAAAAATGTATACTGCCACCTTTTTAACTTAATTTCGAACAAAGTATTCGGTGACATTAATTAGACTGATTTTTCTGTATTTTTACGTGCCGTCTACGTCTACCCCTGTAAGGACCACTTAGTTTGTTATTGTGGACACTGGATATCACTAAGCCGAAAGCCTTGTATGCATGGCATCCAGGTACAGCGTTATTACGTCTGCGTATTTTGCCCAATAATACTTTATCCATTGTGAAAATCGATGGTGTGCGATGTTTAAAAGTACATCAATGGGATTACTTGCACGTTCATAGTTTATAGAATTTCCATCACGTGACATGATTTTGACCTAGCTCTGTAGCCAGGGATTGGTTCGTCTCCACGCAACTTCCATATTCTGTCCAACATACCACGTGCTCGATTCAGGACCGTCGAAACTCTTCTCTTCTTTGAATATTGTCGTTTCCTCATCGATGGACTGGACTTGCCCGAATCTTCGCTGCCTCCGCTCATGGTTTCGCCGTCTTCGAGCTGTTTTTCTTTGCGCAAGCGCACTTGTCTAACTACGCCGTGAAAGAGTTCGTCAATGTTGTGACCGATAGTGGCTGACGTTTCGATCAATTTGCAATCGAAGAGGGCGGCAAAGTGTTTCCCTTCTGTTAGAAATGAACGAAAGGAAAGAAACAGGAAATGATTTGTTAATAATAATAGTTTTGAAGCTATACGTTTGAATGATTTTGATCGGCATTGTATTGGAAAGTTCAGAACGATCGAGCCCAGGTTTCATATTCAACATGCCAATGGTCCTGACGTTATGGTTGGGCTAAACTGTTGTGAACGAATGCAGAGAGATAGTAACCGCACTGTAGACTCCTATCTTGTATGTAACATGCCATGGTAATAAAAAACAATTAAAAAAACAAGTATCTAGCTTCCAACAAATTGAAAACAAAACCTCCTTCACGACACCCCACATCCCACACCTTCGCCACCCCCCTCCCCCACTTCCTGGAAAAAATTTAATAATCGCGATAATATACTTTAATCTCTATTAAAGTTTAAAAAGCCATTTGTAACTAACTTCGAAAGAAACCATGTAATTTAAAACGCTTATATTTTATGTATTTTAAGGGTTTTCGTAATAGGTGGCTTGCAAAACATTTTGTAAACAAATCCACGCATAGTTTTCACAACTTTCTCTCCTCCCCCCCCCCCCCCCGTCTATCTCCACCCCTCTCTCTCTCTCTGTATCACTCTCCCTATCGCAATTATCCTTCTGTACAGTGGTGCTTTATTGAATTGACGATGGATGAGCGAGGCCACACAATATATTGTATATATACAATATGTTGTATATAACTCAACATTTGAGAGTTTTTCCACTTACAGGAAGTGGACAAGATTTCAAATTTAGCAAGATTAAATACCTAACAAGTCAATTTCCGTTTAAAATTTCCAGAATGGGAATTTCGTATCTTAATCTCTACAGACCCTCCCATACACACGAGTGCCCCTCAATTTAGTGATAAAGGTACGCACTAAAGGATCATAAATTTATACTCTATCCATGTCATGGAATCGTAAATAACGTTTACAAAGAGTGACTGCCACGAAGTTAGAAGAAAGAATTACCGTATATGCCGCTGATATTGACGTCATCGAAATTGGGGGCGCCATCAATCAATCAATGGTAAATTGAAGAGCCTTTGCTTGTTTGACAAGAGGCTACCATGTTTTTAATAAATCCCTCAAAGTATAGTTCATCTCCGATAAAAAATTTAACTAAAAATCTCGTTTGATGTATTTCGCCTCTGCGATCTTTTTCTCCCCTCGCCCCATCCTTTTCCTTAGATTTGCCAACATCTCATGATGTTTTGTTCAGTGAAATAAAACCAAATCTATCTTTAATGAAGCATATATTAATATATATATATATATATATATATATATATATATATATATATATATATATATAAATATCTATGTAATCGTACGCTAATCATGCAATCCAGAGATTAGAAACACATAAACCCTTTTCATACTGTAAACAACAGAATATTTGAGAATGAGTTTAGTGAAATAAACTTTGAACAAAATAAAAATAAAAATGGATTACCTGCAAAGGAGACCTCCCTGGATCTTTCCAAATCAGTTTTGTTACCGACCAGAATGATGGGTACAGTTTCGCTCTCTTTGGATCTTTGTAACTTGAATCTAAGTTCATTCGCTTTCTTAAAACTTCTTCGATTTGTTACCGAATAAACCAACAGGAAAGCATCTCCATTACCAAGGTAGTCTTCTTCTCTTTCTTCGAAGTCCTCCTGCAAAAGAAATAAAACAAGATAATAAAAACACGAAATTATGAAATAAACTGTCACATTGTAAAGAGAGCTGGAGGCAAAAGTAAATTGTTGACATATGACAGACCAGGTAAACGACTAGTTTAATCATATCATGCTGCAATGCAAATACTAATGGTATTTCTCGAGAAATTACCATATAAAGTCAGAGTTGGTATAGGTAAAGGTTAGACACACTTGGCAGCCACAGAAATGAACTATAATGCAAAAACAAAACGAAGGGTATAGCGGAACGCAGCGAACCCAAACAAACGAAACGATATGAGACAGGACCGGACAGGATAGGATAGGATACTGTAGGATAGGACAGGATAAGATAGGACAGGATAGGATAGGATAGGATACGATAGAATAGGATAGCATAGCATAGGATATGATATGATAGGATAGGATAGGATAGCATAGGATAGCATAGCATAGGATAGGATAGGATAGGACACGATAGGATAGGATAGGATACGATAGGATAGGACAGGATAGGACAAACAAAGCAAGGTAAAAAAATCGAAACAAACAAAAACGAAGAAGAAATGAAATTAAACAAACAGGTGATGAAAGAAGGATAACCTATTCAAACACTAATATTTGACTTGTTTTTGGTAAATTATAATACCTTTCAATACTATAATATCCCATAACAGTGCAGTTTATTATAGCGTGAATGCTTATGTTTAATGTCAAAGTAAGAGAGAGGCAGAAAGTAAATCGAGTTTGAGATTTTTTTAATTGGTCTTCAAATTTAATCAATAATAAAGTTCCACGACATATAGGCCTACTCGCTGATTAACTGTTAATTTTGGTTACCAAATCTGGGAGGAATTTGTTCAATGATTTACAACCTTGTATTTGGGGTAATGGTTGTTAGGTTTGGTTAACGTTTTTGGATACACAGTGACCAAAGAAAAGTAAGAAACGTCTCTCAAGTGAGCTTTGCAGAACTTTCACTGATACAAGCTAATGACCTGCGTGGTCGTGTATATGGTTTGTTTAGATTGCAAAGTAATTTGTCGACTTCGGTTGTGCTTTGGCATTGTGTTGTGTTGTGTGTTGGTTTGTTTGCGATTAATTTTACAATTAAAACTTAAATGCATAACACTTAGAATCATTGTTTATTTGTTAAAGTATAACAGACGTCATCAAAGCCATAAAAAAAAAAATCCTTAGACTGTGGAAATGACGATGGCTACCATACAAAAGAAAAAAAATCGCTATTAATTTTCTATGATGATATCACTTTTTACTCTGATGTTGCAAAAAAATATTCATAAAAGTTTCCTTATTGTCGAGACGAACTCTTCTATCAAGATAGGATTGTTTAACTATTATTGAAGACAATAATTTACACAGCCCTAAATAAAGTTTTGTCCCTGGAATGTCGCTTTTAATATACTTTGCATTACATCATTCGTTCCAAACTCGTTTTGCATGATGTCAGAATGTATTGTAATCAAACCTACATCTTAAGCTTATTTCTCTACTTGTTTTCTTCATCTCTTCCTGTATTCTCGGTAACTTTGAGGCACATAACTATCTTCGTTTCGTCTTGTCTTGAAACCAAGATGGTGTAGGCGTATTATATCAGGCTCCGAAAGCTAGCTTAACATAATAAGCAAACAAAAAACATATAGAAAAAAAACCCATGATTGAATAAGCCTACAGGGATGTGTGTTGACTTCAACATTCGACGGAGTTAGCTATAGACGGAGAGATTTATTGCTTTCTCGAGAGGTTCATAACGTGTTAAATTAAAGGGCTGAAAGGGAGAAATCGTGTTTTAAATGGTTCAATTGGTTGTTAAAATGCAACGCACCACCTGTGTGAGAGACGTTCATTTAAAAGTAGGCCTAAATTATATGCAAGCTATATACTCGCTAGCTCTATATCCATGGGGTATCAAGACGGACATGCGTTGTGGACTTAAAGACAACGGGATGTGTCGATACTGGGAATTATTGAAAACTATAGAGCAAATGGAATAATATAGACTGGGAATTGTCTCAATGGTTGGAAGCAAACATGTAGCAACGAGAGATTGAATGGAAGGGTGGCGGGGTGAGGTGGGAGGGGGAGGGGCAAGAAAATGCATGGTTGCTCTTTGCAGAAAGACTGTAGAGTTTGTATAAGTCAAGATATCACTATTCAGCGAATGAAGAAAAAAGAACAGAACAGAAATCAACTCGATGGTTGGAAGATATGTAGCAGTAAGAGTTGGAATGAAAAGAGGAGGGGTGAAAGTGGGGAGGGGGATGGGGGTTGGGGGTGAAGGTGCAAGAAAAAACATGGTTGCACTTTCCAGAAAGACCGTAGATTTTGTATTAGTCAAGTTATCACTATTCAGCGAAGAAAAATGAATTAACATAAAACAGTATTTTAGAAATGAACAAAGTATACATGCTGTGATATTTCCCCTAAACATCTGCACAATAACCCCGCCAGACCACAGACATGCTGGAGTACTTAAGCTCCCTAGCAATAAGGTTCAGTGTAAGTGTGTTACATTATACAGTTAACAGAAGTGTTTGCCTCCCTCAATTTTTAACTATCCCCACCCCCTCCATTTCATCCGGCCAAGAGGAAGATGTGTCAATATTTTGTTAAAACAGCTATCTGTGAGGACAGATTTTCGTCAAGTTTCTACAGGATTTCATACTCAAATCCTAAATAAAAAAAAGGCGGTGATTCACTATCGTGATGGGTCAAATTCTATATCAAATATGGAGGAGAAACGATCCACAATTTTGAAATTCCGCATGTGAATTAGATTTTAGCCTCTAGAAAGGTGTCTCGACAATCAAGTTTTCTATTAATCAACAGTATTCATTAAGTACTCGCTAATTTACGTAATTTCATGACTCCAAATCTGTCTTATTTCTAGAATACCAATCTTTTCTTAACAATTGGCATTACTTGTGGAAAAACATTACATTTGCTAATTTGTTATTGTAAAGATAACTAATACAGTAGGTTATAACGTAGACATAACGTCTGTAATGTTTAATTTTAGAACTGACGAGTCGTCTGCTACGCATTCCTCACAGGTCATTGGTAAATGAAGTGTGACGTCACTTACAGCATGCACATGCCTACTTTTCGTCAGTGTTAATTATCATGTTGGATACGAGACGTTCCACCATGCAAAGAGAAATACACCATACATTAATGTCCTACATTTTAAAACACGGTACAGAGTTGTGACGTCAGCGATGAAAACTGTTCACTGTTTTATTTGGTTGTCAACTGTTTAGTGATAGAAAATATCCCTTAAAGTATAAGTGAGTCAGCTCTAAGAATATTGTTTAGTTTTTATAGTTAGGACCTAGCGTAAATGAAAGCTGTATGGTTGAATGTGGTTTGAATAGTTAAGTAGGCCTAACCACTGTTCCTTTCGATTGACTTTTTATAGATTTATTACACTAAGTTTATATGAAAGGAAAAAATTGAGAAAGAAGATAGTAAGGTAAGTATGACATACATGGTGTAGGAAGGGATTGTGGGTTAAAATATGTAAACAACAACAAAAAGAGGAAGACGAAAAGTAAGCAATAAAAATGAAAACAACAAAAGTCAAATTAACGAATAGGGAGCTATAGCTATCTAATGGGAAAGTGATAACAGAAATCTTTACAATATCCATCAATTTCGTATCAGGTTTACCTATCTCTGATACCCCATCTAACTACAATTCAATCCACATCACCCCGCAACCCACAATATACCTACATCATATCGCCTATCATCGAACATTAAGTTTGTGTATTATGGATAGGGATTTGCGTAAAATAAAACTAGGACTTGGTTGTGAATTTGGGAGGGGTGCTGATCACTATGAGGGTGAAGAAGCAGAAATGAAATCCAAACTGTGCAGTCATTTATTGCGCAACATGTCTGAGTGTATATAGCATGGTGGATGGGTATGTATAGGCCTAGGCTGGATGAATCATTTGTACAGTGTATCTATATATAAAACTCACCGAACTGTAAGCTGGAGTGTCAACGATTTCTAGATTGACATGGTCATCATCAACAAGCACCGACTTGCAGTAAGTTTGTTCTGTCCCTTCTGTAGGATAAAATTTGAAAAAGAGAGAAAAAAATGTCATCAAATTAAGGTGGAATTTTATCTTTAAGAAGAATAACAGAAAGCGGGCAATTCGTGCTCATTGAACCCCGCAAAAATGTCTAGAACTTCCATGTTAGATCTTTCAGCCCCCAACACACACACGTGGGCGAAACTATGACCTGGGAGGAAAGAGGCGACGAGAGGCGTGGGGTGGGGTTGTAGTTCTCAATCTTTTGGAGGGAAACAGTGTTAGTTCATTTCCTTCTGTCTCTGAGTTCCTTTTTTCTTTTTGGATTACAAGCAACGTATATCTTATACGATTTGATATAGGTATAAAAAGGCAAGATACAGTGTTTACATTCCCATTTCACAAAACGCATAATAAACATTGGAATTGCACAATAGGAAAGAAAGGTATGATTATATCATCCCATTTCCCCCATTTCATGCATTACCCACATAGAAGAAGATGTTTTGTTATGTCCTAATAGTAAAACCTTCATCTTTGAGTCTCTCCGTTAGAGCTGTCTAAACAATGCAGAGAAGTAAGTACTGAAAACTGTCAAACTATGTTTTTTGTAAATACATGTATGAGACCTAGTTCAGTCTGTCAGGCGTTCTACTTGCGTGACTCTGGTATACGCGTAACGCCGGTGGTGGCAGGCATTTCACGACATTAAGCAAAAATCTATCTTTCGTGAACTTTTCGAACCGGTAGTAGATCCTCTTGTGTATATCATGTTACAGTTGGTTAGTTTTTTTTTCTCTTTTTCTTTTTTAGAACAACTATGGTTTGATTGAACACTTGTGTTGTTTCTTTTCATCAGCTAAAAGCGTTTTCCACGTTCAGAGGATAGTTGAATACGTATTAAGTTAACGATGACTTCTTCGACGAAAAACGCATCAATTATCTACTTTCGATTTTCATGTCTTTCAGGGTTTTTTTGTTTTTTATTTGTCATATTTTTTGTCATGTTTTGCTAAATGGAAACACCGCGATATCATGTCTCTATCTATGTTTGAATATTAAAAAAAAAATTAAAAAAAGTGACATTTTCTTTCATGCAAAGAGTAATGTAAACAAACAGTAGTGATACGGTATAGGCGAAAGATTGATCACCACGGGTAAAATAAGGACAATATCATATCTCGCAAGCACCATTCTCTTTGGCTGCATAAAGATTTAAGGCTTTGATTAAATGTTGCAGATTTCACCTCAACGATGGGATAGAAGTGTTTTTTTTTTGTGATTGTAAATTAGTTCAGTGTTTGTGCAGTCTATAGGTTATTACCAACGATACAAAAAAAAAAAAAACAGAAGTTGAATGATAGATGCTGCTCTTTGCTTCAAAATCGTTAATTTATAGAGTCGTTAATGTCAAGTTTTAACTTTTCTTGTGATGAATATATAACACAAGGCTTTTCACTCCACTGAGAAAGAGATGTATTTATACTTGTTTAAAGTAGCAAAGTTTGAAGAGAAAATATAACTCACTAGCGTTAAACTCGTGTAGCATATGACTGCATGTGCTTACTGATATATCACAGACAACATTAGGATACGCAATTCATCATACACAATGGGCATAGGAGTGTAAGATCAGAATATATGCAATTACCTGGCGTCTCGAACTGCATTTCTTTATTGGGGGTTGCGGGTCGGGAGGGGTGAGGTGGAAGGAGGGGGTAGATAAAAGGCAATAAATACTATATAGGATATACACCGACACGTCTCGATGCTGAGCGCAGAGTGGTACACATAACTTGTTGAGGGCTATAGTCTTACCGTACGATTTGAAGGTGATAACCTCTCGCGTGTTTTCCATTATAAAAGTCAACCACCTCCACTTCTCTCCAATATAAGACAGAAGTCAATATATACAGTCCATTGGATGCAACAAGATTTAATAGAGTGCATGGCGTTAGGGAATGCGTTCATGGCTTGCCTATACTTTGCTTTCTGTTTTTGGTCGTCGAGGGAGGGGGAGGGGGAGGGAGAGGGGTGAGG
This sequence comes from Apostichopus japonicus, assembly GCF_037975245.1. Classification (NCBI taxonomy): domain Eukaryota; kingdom Metazoa; phylum Echinodermata; class Holothuroidea; order Aspidochirotida; family Stichopodidae; genus Apostichopus; species Apostichopus japonicus. The sequence goes on along the minus strand of NC_092563.1, from coordinate 19,150,388 downwards.
TGATATTTGAATGGCTAATTTCAGACTTTCCTGTGACATTGGGGTTACCGGGACTGAGAGGGGTGTAAAACAGATACTGACAACCCCCCCCCCCCGGCTTAATGAGATTACATGAACCAGACTATTTTATACATGATAACGCAAGTTTTACTTCATTTATTATTATTATCATCATATTTTTTATAGTGATTTTTCTTTTCTCTTAACACAGGCGCTTTCTTCTACTAGTTGCAATCCCTTTCTTTTCGCCTTCTACTTTGTATGTTTCAATGGGTGTAATTCCTCCTTGCATCGTATGTCATGTTTTTAGTATTCTGACTAGTATACCTGAGTTCCTCATTCCCGGGGAAATGAATAAATTCCCGGGGAAATAAATACTTTTTTTTTTTTTAATAAAAATGGGTCTTTGAATCCAAGTTAGCTTTATCAGATCCTACATGCCTTGGTCCATAATTTATTTATCTTTTCAAAATGTGTTTATGATTCTCTTATAGCCTCCTTTGTTATTTTCCTTCATTTACTTGTATCTATATTCTCATGAAATGGCCGAATTTCAAACAAGGAATAATTACCGTATCGAGGTTTGAAATTTCAAAGTTTAAAAACATATAAGATAAAGAAAGATTTATTATAGATAAGCTAGTAAAAAAAACAGGGTAGAAAGCGAACCAGAAAAGGGAAAAACAAGATTTAATCTTCCAACTTTACATATTTATTCATATGTAATTACTAGGGACAACTGATACCTTTATACGATTAACTTGGTTTTAACGTTGAAATACATCTTAATGCGTATATCTTTATACAAAGGCGGATGATATTTTCTGCTTTAACGATATTCAAGAAATGGAGAAGAACGTGTTATATGACAAGGTCGTTCATATCACGCGAGATGAGCATAGCCGTATATTTAAATAAGAAGAAATGCATTTACTGTTAGTAATTTATATTTAAAACGCACAGAGGCAGGGTTGGCCCTTTAGACTTGAATGTGTACAGCTAACACTGATATAGAAATATAGAGCATTGTACTATAGAACACGTATTCATACCAGTACTGGATAGTAAATATTACTCGTACTCGCACTTATAGAACATTGTACTATGGAACACGTATTCATACCAGTACTGGATAGTAAATGTTACTCGTACTCGTACTTATAGAGCATTGTACTATGGAACACGTTTTCATACCAGTACTGGATAGTATAAATGTTACTCGTACTCGTGCTTATAGAGCATTGTACTATGGAACACGTATTCATACCAAGGAGGATTTCCACTTGTACTCCTACTGATACCTTTGTACTCGTATATAGTACAAATCCAGGACTCACCACAGGTCACTCAAGACGTGATCTAGCGAAACGTGTTGTTGAAGAAAAGGCCCGGTTAGAACTCATCTACACTGTTACAGGTTAAGATTAATAAGATCTGCAATATGGACTCACTTATATTGCGGAGCACTGAATATAAGTATTTGAAAGATTGTCATATTGAAACACAATTATAAGCCAGCCACCTCTTTAAGTTAAAAAACAATCATGAATAATTTCGATCGAATAGAAACAATATTTACTTTAAAAGGTTAAAAGGTCCAAAAAGAAAGTAATTAATAAAAATCTATAAACTAATTTTAATAATCTCCCGTGGTTTTATTATTTGATACAAAGCTGGTCAGTTTGTTTATTCACCCACTCGATTCGGGATTGGAAATGTCCAGGATACCCTTATAGAAGGGTAGAATGCGTATAAAGCAAAAATTGTTTCAAAGACTCGGTCCTGTCTCTCTAGTAATTAAATAAAAACGTCCTAATTATGAGGCAGAAGCTTTGCGTGGGAGCATGGATCAATAAAACAGGGGAAAGCTTTTGTCCAGCGTTAAATAATCCATGCCGTAGGTATGAAGCTAAGAACAATATCCATATGTGACAAGATAAATTGATCGATGGCCTAGTGTTGGAAGAGGAAGCAAGAGAGACAGAGAGAGAGAGCTAGAGAGGAAAGACCCTGGGAGTAAAAGGATGCAGGAAATGAAGAGATTCCCTTTGCCTCTATAAATGAAGCCAGATTCTATTTGGTCATTTTAACTTGTATCTGTTAGCAGTACATCGTGGGTGGATTAATTTTGAATGAACTATGTTTCGTGAGAGTAAAATAAAAGGTAAAAGGTTGTTGGTTGAGGGTAACCTTAAAGGATGACATAGGATAATAAACGTGTATATATATATACCATATATATATCTGCATATATATATATATTACTAGATATGTATATAACTATATATAACTATATATATATATATATAACTATATATATATATTACTAATATAAATATATTACTATATAAATATATATATATAGATATATATATATATAAATATATATATATATATATATATATACATACATACATACATACATACATACATATATAAACATATATATATATATCAATGTAGTTATAATTCTATATTTATGTATTTATATATATATATATATATATATATATATATTTATATAGTTATATAGTTATATTAGTTATATATATAGTTATATATATATATATATATAGTTTTATACATTACGTCTTTTTATTATATACTGGAGAAACATTTATGTTGTTACGCTGTTTGTTATTGCAATATGAAAGAAATAAACCAAACCAAAACAAACTAACAACAACAAAAGATATAACACATCACATTAACGTTTAGTGACGTAATTCTATCATGCACTAGAGATCTTCACAAACATTCAATAAAAAGAAAGATAACACCCCAGTTAATTATTAGTCACTACAGCTGTCTAAAAAGTCTTAAATAATTAAATTGGGCCCCTAATAAAAATTTACTAGAGAGATTCTATTAGCTATTTTCATTCGCAATGCGAATTTTATTCAATGGGGCTTATGTTAGGTTTAATGAAAATCACATATCCATGAGCGTATGGGCACAAACCCAATTAATTTTCCTGCAGCTTGTCATCAATAACGCTCTTTTTTATTGGACTTTGGAGCCCAAAATATCTCTCTTTTATAAAGACCAAAAGGAAAAGGGAATGAAAACAAAATTGAGGAAAATACGACCAAAAAAAAAAAATTTGTATTTAAGTCTCAGGTTTTCATAATAGGCCATTGACTCCCACTCATGCTATGAAATGTTTTCTGCTGTGAAATATTTCACCTGGAGCTGTGAAATCGTGTAACTGTATAGTTAACCTGCCATTGTAGTTTCCCGGTTGCTCTTAGGTGACCGGACCAATGTCGTCAGGAATTAGTGTTTGGAAATATAACGTGATAAGCATAAAATATACGGAGGTCACATTGTAACGCGATTAATTCTGAGAAACCTACCTAAATAAGATTACAGACGTACTTCGCCTAAGATTCAACCATTCGAAGTAAACACATTTCCAAGGGAACTCAGAATATATATTTTCTTTAAATCTATTAAAGAAATGAATGTTTATTTATGCTATATGGACGTGTATAGCAAGATGAAACTTGAATTTTCCAAGTATCAAGAGAGGAATCTCAGAATATAAACTAAACCTCTTCAGGGGGGAAAACTTCTTTATGCAAACCATGTAAATTTCCAATTTTCCAAAAAGAAATGTGACCTATAGGTTTTTTTTTTCAAGCTACCAATTTCGATTTTTATAGCTATAATAACGCCTTTATTTAAGTAACAAAAATGGAACTTTTGTTTCTTACATGTGCCCCATTGTTGAAAATTTGCAAATAATGTAAGTACAGGATATAGCACGGAAGCACACAGCACTCCCTGTGGTGGTGGGGGGGGGGGAGGTGGGACAAATGTTGTAAGAGTTGAAAGATGGGAGGCGGAAGCTTCTGGTACATGACGAAACATGCTTGCTGCCCTCTGTTAACATCGTGTTGTACCGAAACTATCGAACCTCCTGCGTGGATTTTATCGTAATTTTTTATTTCCAATAAGAATCTTGAGTCTATTCTTCATGAAGAAACTAAAATAAAAGACTTCAGATTGGCATTATTTGTCTGTAATAATTCATTCTATTCAGCGCTTTACAGTGAGCGTTCTGTTTGTCTCTCGGTAGGTTATATAGGTACATTGCTGATAGAGTATAGCCTACTCATTAAAACTCTTCATTTTGACCTCTTCGAAGAGATAGACCAACCTGAATCAGTCAATTTTCAGTTTGACCCCACGGGAATCAATTGACCTACTTTCAAAATCGAAGAAAGTCATATAAAGGAACTCTCGCAAGAAGAAAATCTGCCCAGACATGTTGATTGTAAAAAAAAACTATACTAACTTTGCTCAGTCATACGAAATACTATATAGAATGACACAGATCAAATGCGTTGAAGCCTTTTGATATATGCATCGCAGTATAAACGACCAGTGAATAGGCCCCTCAAAACTAAAGTAAATTTAACGACAAATTGCTTGAAACGACAACTTACTCTGCACAACATAAAATGGTATCGAGAGTATGCAATGGGGAATGAAATGGGTACCTGCAGACTTTATAAGACGAAGTAAAGTTAGAAGAAGACATAATGGATAGAAAAAGTTCTCAATAGACAAAGGATCACATCTTCGAACCTCTATTGGTCACGCGTGACACCAATTGATATATATATATATATATATATATATATATATATATATATATATATATATATATATATATATATATATATATATATATCTATCTATCTATCTATATATATATCCAGGTGCGTATCCAGGGGGGGCGTTGGGGGCGCGCGCCCCCCGGGTAAGGAAAAGAGGAGAGAAAAAAAAAGAGAAGAAAAAAGGGAAAAGGAGGGGAAAAAAGAAAAGGAGGAGAGGAAGGAAGGGAAAAGAAAAAGAAAAAAGAGAGAAAAAGGAGAAAAGGAGGGAGTAGAAGATAGCCAAGACCTCGGGAAGAGAAAGATCCCTTTTATATACACAGGGTAGCCAGTGACAGATCAAGGATTACGGAGGGGGTGTGCGCCTCACCCTACCCCTTACCCCGACAACTCCATTTTTGACGTTTCCGTTTTTCCTCTCTCACTAATGTACTTGAACTCGACCGAGTCGTCGGGGAACATAACGCATTTCGGGAAGGGGGCGACCGCCCCCCCCCCGAGCAAATTTTCTTTATGACATAAAGTAATAATCGCTAGTAATTTCAAAATAGACAATGCTTAGATGCAACTTACAAGTGTCATTGGGAAGTGTCATTTCCAGCGATCTGGGAGGCATTTTCGGCCAAAATTTTTCTTGTACGCTTCGCGCCAACTCATGGTGGCGCTTCGCTTAGATAGTTTGCCTACAGGCTTCGCCCTCCCTTGGCAATTACTCGCTACACGCCTGTTCGAATTTGTAAAGCAAAGAGCAGATATAACATCATATCAATGAGCATTGAAATGCATGTTCCACGATGAACAGCCTCAAAAACTGTCAATGTGTGTAGTCAAAGGCGTAGGAGCCAGATTGGATTTGGGGGCTGTAATGACTTGCCCGAAAAAAAAGCCAAAATTTCCATTCAACATGTCGATGCCAATATCATATAGGCAAGATCGGTCATTACATTGTATGGCATCGTGTACCGCACGGTCCGTGAAAGTTGCACAGTATACCGCCGGATGCTAATGTAAACAACCAAATGTCTTATGTAGATGGAGAAAAAGCATACAGATCCATTTATGTCAAAACTCTCTTTTACAGTAATAATGTCGGCCAAGCTTACAACTTTATTTAAATTACCAAGGAGATAATTTTAAGCTATTCATTGCTATTTATTTTTCTTTCAGTAGGTGCCCGAAAAAAATTGGGAAAACAATTGGGGGGGGGGGGGCTGCAGCCCCCGCCTCCTACGGGACCTACGCCTATGAGTGAAGTGTTCGGTTTCGATATACCTGATATCGGAAATATCTGCTATTTTTCTGTTCCTTCAACCAAGTTTTGTAAAAGCCATTATAAGAGGTTGCAATATTTCTACACCAATAAATTAACTGTGTCGGAATTTTCGAAAATTTCCTCACCAACATTCTTCATCATACTTTCCTCTACTCGTTCAATTTTGACCTGTCTGTTAGGGGTTCAAGGAGGTTTTTCTATATTGGTTGTCTATAGATTGAATTTTGTGCAACATTATGGGTATGTTTTGAAGTGATTTTATTCACGAGAAAAGTGAATTTTCAAATTCTCAACAAGTAATGGGCTTAAAACCTTGAAAAGTGGGGCTTTCGGATATTGTGGGCCGTGACGTAGAATAACCTACAAAAGCAATGATCCATAGGACATGCAATGAGGTCGAACATGATGTGTGACTGGTGACAATCTTGAAAAAGGTTATGGCTGGAAAAAACTTTTGGGAAATACTTGGTTCTCAGGCAAAAGTGTACATCTGGTTGCTCATTTTCAAGCCCGAGAAGTGCCATTTCCGGTGATCTGGGGGGTATCAAAACCAGAAATTTTCTTGTACGCTCCGCGCCAACCGATGGTGGCGCTCCGCTTAGATAGTAATTCGCGCCCCCCGGGTTAGAAAATCCTGGATACGCGCCTGATATCTATATATCTATATATATATATATATATATATATATATATATATATATATATATATATATATATATATATACATATATATACATATATATATATATATATATATATATATATATATATATATATATATATATATATATATATATATATATATATATATATATATTTATACCCATACAGATTATGTAATACCGTGCACTGGCAAAATATTTGAGTGGCTTACCCTCCGAATCTAGTTCGGGTAACTGCTATTATTATGCAAAGTTGTTCACCGTGCACGGGAAGGATTATGCCTCAACACTGTCTTGATTTGTAATTGCTGAAATCAGCGGCGGAGGGTAATACTTCCAAGCCGAATAATTACCGTAGCCAACTGTCAACAGAGTTACTCTAGATTTGCTTCTTTTTCATGCCGGAGGATATGTCAGAATAAAATTGTCGCCTTTTTTTTGTAGTTGGTACAACAATGTATCAAAGCCAGTGCTTATCTGTAAAATTGGTACCAAATTTGCATTCGATCAAATCCGGGAATTTTCTGAATTTAGGTACAGGAACTAAACCTCAAATTACTCGCACGATATGTAAGGCTGGTTAAACAACAGATTTCTGATTAAATGAGCCTATATATTCTAACGTGAAAATATGTTAACTAGAATGCTCTTTCTGTACATGATGATACTGTTTTGAATAAAACAATCGGTCTACAATTTCATACATATTTTGTTTATAAATATATTGCTCAGTGTTATAGTTATATATCCATCTAAACGGACGAATTGAAGAAATCTCTAGAGGAATTCATGCCATGACTTTGACGGCAACTTGAAAAATCGGAATTAAGTTAATAGACAGAGATATCGTATAAATAAATCTGCATATCCGTGCATCTCGAGTGCTATCGAAATACATTACATACTAAGATACATGTCAGAAGTTACCGTGACAGAAATGGCAAGGTTGCTCAGTAGACTGCTGATAACTTTAATATCCAAGTAGAAGCAAGGACTTAGTATTCAAGGAAGCAAGACGCACATGCAATGAGAGGGAGGAATATTTAGATTTTTTCAGGGTCTATCATGTCTGCTCACTATGATTCCCCCCAAAAATTGCCAATGCCAACGCCTTCAAATTGCCAATGCCAATCGCTTTGTTTATATATATATATATATATATATATATATATATATATATATATATATATATATATATATATATATATATATATTTATATATATATGTATATATATAAATATATAAATATATATATATACAAAGCGATAAGTGAGTCTACACTAAAAGTCTTAACACTACATCACGACTCCACTGTTTTTTTTATTCAAATGATACATTTTGAATCTACTGTGAAAGACGATGCTGAATATATCTTTACAGTGACATAGAGTGTCCTGCATTCATAATGACGTAACCGAAGTTATACGAGAGATGATTTCTATCTGCTTTCAATGGTAATTAAGATGTAGTATAGCCTCTATAAGGAAAACGAGACGTAATGAGCGTCTTACATAATACGTGCGACTGGAAACTCATTTGACGAGACTAAGAAAAAAAGAAAGAAAGCGGCTAATTAAACTTTGACAACGAGATCACGTTTCTGCATGGCACAACCGATATAGACGACACGCTTTAATGCTCATAATTTTTTTTTTTTAATTATTGACGGTGGAAAAGATCTCCCTTACTGTCTTATGCAATTATTTATATGTCACCGGAAGTATATGAAAACTATCGTTAATTTGATTCGTAATAATAGATGATTAATACCAAATATATACAATTACACAAAATCTCATCAACAAGAGAAGTTGATGAGTCATTGTCTATATAGTCGGTAACATTAAAGATTGCTTAATAAGCTATTTGGCTCCTTCTGAGAATTACTTCTTAAACTTAATGAAAGGGAACGACCCATGGAATGGAATGGAACAATATAATGGAAACAAAATGTCGTCCAAGAGACCTTCAATAGCGTAACTGGACATGTATTGTGCTTAATCTCTCATACGATCTTCCTACGCAGAGAAGTCTCCGCTTCTCTTTTGAGTATTCTCACTCCCTCTGTAAAAAAAAAGCCCAACCATGCATATACACATTAACTGTAATTTCCTTCTCCCTTTTGAAGGGGGGGGGGCGGGTGGTTAGGGTGGGCGAATTGCATAAAAGTGCGTAATAGTGTGGCTTTGACGAAGGTTTGCATAGGTATAAGGCGTATATTCATCGTGGTTGTATCACGTGACCTCTAATGTTATATTCCTTCTTACCTGTGTTATACATTACTTCTGTATACTGTACAACCTTGAGACAATATGCGTGGGTGAGGTTATAGTCAAGATACCCATCAGCCGATGGTTTTTAAATTAATTAAAATGGAACAATCTCCATTTTATATCATTTTTTGTCACAAGGTTTTTAATGTCGTAATTGCTCTTCAAGGTCATAAAAATAGTGGTTTTGTTATTATTATATTTTGTGTGTTTGTGTGTGCGTCCGTGTGTTTTATTTCATCCTTTTAGCTACTAGGTAAGGTTACGTATATATTCAAGTGTAATAGGCCTGCCTTGACTGCATGAGTACCTCTCGTCTCTCTGAGTTAGATTACATTAAGTGAATACAAATCGTTTAACTCTTATCATATACACTTGAGTCTTGAGATATCAACTCACTGATTAACCCATTTTGTAGCGTAACTTAAAACAAACAAAAAAACACTTTTTGAGTGCATGCTGGTCGTTAAGTTTGCGAATTGAAACCAGTCTTACTCAATTGATCAAACAGAGGCACCCTCTTTTACCCTATTCTGTCACTTAAAGACTTGGCTAATGAGATAATAAGTAATGAATATGAATAAAAAACGACTACAATTCCTCTACAGGATACTTTGTTTTTACAATCACCTTGAAAAACTGACAAGAGAAAGCAAAGGAAAGTTACAGATTTCATCTCATATAGTGGCATTATTATATATTTACAAAATGGCCGACCCAACTTGACATCATCCTGCTGAAGTAGTGATGTCTTCTCAAGATATTTAGGTTATTGTTTATAATTTAAAAAAAAATGCCTTTTTTCATATAAGTTGATGGTTTAATATCATTCTCATTTAAATACAAACTAAATTGATAATTACTTTGTAGCATCATTGCTTTAAACCTCAAAAAATAATATATATATATATAAATCGTCATTCCTAACACACACAAACGTACACAAACGCACACGAAGACAACATCAATAGCTAAGTGTATTTTACAAATGATCCAAAAACTCTATAAAACACAAATGTATTTATAGGCTTTGTATATGTATATATATTTTGCAGCGGCAAATGTGATTGTTACTGACCTTGATTAGAAGGGATAATTACCAGTTTTCTATTTTAATGATTATAATTATATAACATTTCTACGGAACACTATATTATAGTTAAATACCTTTTTAGTGCATATACATGGCTGGATATGATATTTAACATTTTTAGTATAATGAGACGCAATTAGCTTCTTGAATTAGAAGGTTGCTTCTTCGATGAATGGCATTGTTACTTCAATAGTTAGCATTACAATAAAGTTTACTTTCTGCATGCTAAATTAGTCAGCCGATATTCACTTGATAGAATTTAAATTATATTTAATTTCACTTTTTTTTAAATCAAACTTGTCTGCTTCTGTATAACGATTTTTTATAAAAGAAACCGGCATTATGATATTATGTTTGGTTGAGGTTTACCTTCAAAACGATATTTGTAATGGCACACAATGCCAATTATATAGTTAAGTAGAACTACATTGTTTCAAGCGGCCTTATTATGCAGACGAGACTTAAAACGTTATATAGCCTACTTTTAGAAATATAAAATTAAAAAAGATCGAAATCTTTATAGAAAGTTTTCATCTTAATCTGGCATTTATTTGTACCACACTCTGATGTTTCAAAAGTACAGAGTTATACAATATATAAATCTAGGACATTTTATCATTATATTGTAAAGAGATATGTATGTCAATGATACTTTACATAGCAACCGAAATCCTTGACACGACTCCTTCACGTATTGTCAAGATATCGAGGAATTATTGGCTTCTTTCAAGACTCGCATGGTAACTACTGTGAGCCTCATATATAGTTCCACATGCATGCAAGGCTTGCGGTCAATGACTTCCACCCACTGCGATCGATTTACAGTGTCCAACATTAAGGCATACGTCAAAATGACTTGAACTGACAATATATAGGGCTATATTGCGTTCTAGAATGCACATTATTAAACACGACCGCTGGATTTATTCATGTGTTATACGGATACCACATTGGTGTTATATAGGCTATGCTTCATAAAGTGAAATATCGGTTTACTTAACTTACAAGACAAACATGTTATGACCCTTAGCGAGACGAATTACATTGTTTATAGCAAAACGATTGTAAGTTACAACATACAACCCACGCAACTAATCCAGATTTACGTTATAGCGGCCTAGCTCTTATATTCACTTGACCTGTTTAATTGCTACTTTTATACTGGCTTTAACACCGAGCAATCTTTTTTGAAATGGACATGTTTAGCTCAAAATCACCCTTTTGTAGAAAGATATTTGCCTATATTCACAACTCTTTAATAGGCTGGAATCCCAGCAGGCGCAGCGGAACGGAAAAATTATTGGGGGGGGCTAATGTGCGGAGACTACCTAAGCGGAGCGCCACCATCGGTTGGCGCGGAGCGTACAAGAAAATTTTGGGTTATTTCAAACCCCCAGATGGCCGGAAACAGCACTTCCCGTGTGTTTTATGCTGCGAATACCTAGCCCTAAAATATGGGTCTCAAGTCTGCAATTTCTCAGATTGCACGTAAAAGTCTGTAAAAACATTGTAATTTGTATATTCGATGGTGTAGCTATTATACTCGTAGTGTACTCGCAAAGACGTTTTTGAGTGTAGTAATGGCAGTGGCGGAGCTAGGGGTATTGGTCGGGGGGGGGGCAAGAATGGTCTGTAGGGGTGCTTTCGACACTATCTAAGCGGAGCGCCATTGGCGCGGAGCGTACAGAAAAATTTTGAGTAAAGATACTCCCTAGATTGCAGGAAATGACCCTTTCCGGGCCTTGCTAATTTGCAGATAAACGGAGAATAAATAGGTGTCGTCGCCATTTTGTCGGAAAATTACACCAACAGAATATGACAAATGTCAATAGGTATATGAGAGCGCAATAAAATAGTCAATAATCGCGAATAAGTAAAAAGTATAGTGAAAAGCTGAAAAGGGCGCCAGCAGTCCATTTGAATCTGTCAGGGGGGGGGGGGGACGCTCCGCCCCTGACTGTATATATGGACGCTCCGCCACTAAGTAAGGGGATGTTGGAGAACTGGCTGAAATGAGGCAAGTCATTGGCCTAAGACGAAGTTGTGTTACGCTTACTGGTACTCACACTCACCGCTTCCACTTTTCACGGGGCGTGAAGACGCGGTTGGGGTGACAATGTGGTCTATAGCCAGGGGACGGGCCGAGGGTCCCCCAGCAATTACTAAAATTATTACACCTATATAGTATACGTGTGAATCGGACAGATTGACAAGTATGCATTGAAAAATGGGCAGATGCACGTTTCGGAGCCTTGGTAAATATTGGGGGGGCTTATCATGCATTTGCCCCCTCAACTTTTTCATTGGGGGGGCTGAGCCCCCCCCCCCCCAAGCCCCCCGGTTCCGCCGCCACTGAATCCCAGTTTTCATGACTGTGGAAAAATTACCCTTCTCATGAATTTGGAATTAACCTAATAATGATCACAATTTGAGCAGCCTGTCAAACACACAAGTAATATGAACACACACCACCGCACGCGCGTCGCGAATAAATTGTTTGCACTCAATGGACAATAGTTACCGGTATATATAGGCAATAACAATTTCGTTTTCCGCCCTAAGAATTTTTGAAGCAAAACTTAGTTTCTCATTTCGCTCCCAATTTTCATCCACTGATTAGAAGAAGGCAACCTTCTTTCTTCCGTGAATTAAGCAATATATGTTATCCCTTTACGCTCTGCCTTAATATTGCTAAGACATTGCCAGTTTTATAACAATTTTTCATTAAATTTTATATCTTGAAAATGATTGAGATGACGAAAAAATAAGGCCGAAAGAAAGAAAGAAAACGTTTGAGTTTTGATAACCAATTTGGTTATAAACTATGGATAAATACCAAAGAACGATAAGATCTCTTTTAATTTTAAAACTGCACATTCATGCAAGGTCGTGCATTAATATGGACTGTGAAATATTGTTAGAATCCACGCCTTAACAGTCAAGCTGCTTTTTTTCTTTCTTTGTGTAGGTTGACAGCAATTGCCTCCAAGGAGAATAATAATAATGTCCTCGTTAATTTCAACTGTCGCTGGATCGTTTCAAGGCGACACACAAAAAACAACATGTATAAAATGAGAATAAACATTAAAAAACCCAGACAAGAGAATAAACAAAACACTTGAATTTATGATTGCTCAACCATATTCCCAGGGTTTCTCTGAGTAAAGTGCACGGGAGGCTTGCATATACAATGCCAGTAAACGGCATAAGACATATAATCACAACTGCAAATATTCCTGAGAATAAGGGTGAGAGACGTGTTAATATAATCACAAGCTGGTTTGTGGCTTGACCTGTAATAAACACGGTATACTTTTACAACACGCTATAGTCAAGGGGAAAAAATAATCTGAGGCGATGTAATAAGAGCAGGTTTTATCATACACATGTGGTCACTAAGTTTTGTTAATAAAAAAAAAGGAAATCTTGTTTTAATATCAGTCGGGCAGTTTTTGGTGTAATGTATAAGCTAAGAAGATTTTGCTCGCTACCTTAATACACACTAAAATGCCGAGTCCCTATATTGGCTTTTAGAGGATTACAATGATGATAAAAACTGATTTGATGGGTCATCGTATCATGATTGTCGAATACATCTGGTCAATGACTTACAATGCGTACAGCGACACACACGGTTACGTTTAACTTTCTCATTATAACCGTTACAATAAACTTACTTGTACTTATACAAGGTCCGTAATAAGAGGCAACTTCTGTTTAATACTCCAGGCAACTAATAACTGATCCCTTGGGTAATCTCTGGTGAGGTTGTCAGCAGGATTAACAGACAAGTATACTATTCTAGTTTACTTGAGAACACCAGCAAAAGAGAAATGAATATGGAAGATACTGGAGTAACTGGTAGCTTTTCATATTTTTCTTACAAACAATGACATGCTAATTGAAGTTAATATCAACATATGCGTAGGAGGCGGGGGCTGGGAGGACGGGGGGGGGGGAGGGGCTGCAGCCCCCAACCAATTACTTTTGGTGAAAATTCGGGCAATAAGCTGAGAATTGTTCGGGCACCTACTGAAAGAAAAATAATTTGCAATGTGTTTTTCAATGGTTAAACTTATATTATTATTATTATTATTGTAACGACTTTCCCAATAATTATAACCAATACGGAAGGTAAATAACACGTGAAATGATTGTATGTTATTGGCATGTGATGTAATAACCAATGCATGCCTATATGATATGCACATTAACATCTTGAATGCGCGAAAAAATTTGGTTATATTTTTCGAGCAAGTCGTTACCGTAGCCCCCCCCCCCCCCCCTAAAAAAAAAAAAAAATTGGACTCCTACGCCTATGAATATCAACAACACCAATGACAAGTGAGTCAAATTTTGATCTTCGTCTCCAAAACGTGTAACTGCAGCCAAGAATAGGTTGCCGCACAGCAGCTAACTGGTTTAGATATACACGAATGTATGGCCTTGCATCTAGAATTACTTATGAAATCCCCCCCCAGGCACGTAGCCACGGGGGCACGGGGCACGTGTACCTCCCCCACCTCCACCCCACCCTCAAATCATTATTTTCAAAATTTTATAGCTCAAGAAAGAAAGGTAAGGTTGTTTACGAACAGAAAATTGGAATACAAATGAAGGGAAAAAGATGGAGACGATTGCATCATTTGGCCCTGAGATATCTACAAATGTCTAACTAAGCAACAAGTAAGAAACAAAAACAGAAATAAAAACCCATCCAGGATCCAGACATCTCGATATTTTTTTCAAACAGCTGAATACTGACTGAGGAATTTAATTTCACGCAGAGAGTAACTGACATAGGTAAGTCCTTATAAGTATCCTGTTCATTTCTTCCTTGGTGTTATTCCTCAACATGCATGTCTATAAATATCATGGCAAGCCGTATGGAAATGTATTAAATAGATCAATTGCGCAGCGTGAAGTTGACTAATTACACACTACACGTGGATAAGGTTCCAACCGTTTTCTTTTCCTTGTGATTGTTTTGAACTGACTGAGGGACTCATTTAAGATGACTGTCAGCAATCATTGAACGATACATGACCTGCAATATATTGCTTCTATGTTCAAATAAAAACCAGACGCGGGATATGGATGCATCCTCTATCCCGTGGTTCGAAGTTGTAATTCTTAAATTGTATCCTTACGACAGCACATTCTTCCAACCGAATGGTTAATGATCGCTATGCTACACGCGAACTTATAAGCATGAACCAGGGTGCTCGTTCAGCTTCAAGATACGTGCTACGATGCATATTCAACTATGACATTGTCCTGCTTTAATGACATAAGGAATTGGGGTATCATACAGCTTCAGGAATTATGCTAGGATGCATACTAAACTATGGCATTGTCCTGCTTTAATGACATAAGGAATTGGGGTATCATACAGCTTTAGGGATCATGCTAGGACGCATACTAACTAAACTATGGCATTGTCCTGCTTTAATGACATAAGGAATTAGGATATCATGCAGCTTCAGGAATCATGCTAGGATGCAAACTCAAATATGGCATTGTCCTGCGTTAATGATATTGGGAATTGGGGTATCATACAGCTTCAGGAATCATGCTAGGATGCAAATTCAACTATGGCATTCTCTTTCTTTAATATACCATCATCAATCAGGATGTATACTGAACTGTTGTTAGTCATTTGTAATTAAATCAAACGTGATGAGAGCAGGGGAAATACGGGTTACGGATTAATGTTACAGAACATACTCTACATACGATAGCTGCTAGCCATATATGCTGCAATGTTCAAGGATAAGCATTAAAATGAGGTTTAATCTGGGCGAAGTTGGTAGAGAGAGAGAGACAGAGCAAGATATATAGAAGGGTTTTATGTATACATAAAAATTACATCACATGGTTTGTTCAATTCACGGAGAAACAGGGGATGTGGTGATGGGTGTGTGGGGCAGGGTAGGGGTGGGGAGGGGTGAGTAGTGGGATGAGAGTGGGATCGGACGCATCCCTTTATAAACAAAAGCCTGCAGTTGTCGTTGGACGGAATGTTAATATCATGAAAATAAATATTTACTAGGAGAGGAAGATAAATATTTCAAGAAACTGTCACTTACTTGCCACTTTAACATACATCATGACGTCATCGGTTATTAAAGTATGACTGAGGCAGATGTCTACTTGATTTAATCATAGTCAATGAGAGAAGGAAACCTTAAGTGCCAAGTTATGTTTCTATAGCTCATGATTCGTTAATTCAAGATATTCAGCTTAAAACATGTCCAATCACTGGATTGCTCCTTTAAGTTTAATATGATGACGATAATGATGACGCCGATTCCCCAGTGTAGTGGAGGCCTAAATGTTAATGTTAATACACTGTTTTATTAATTCTAATAATTCTATGGCGAACGTGTTTTTTCCCCTTTTGTAGCTTCATTTGAAATTGGAAGTATACTGGACCATGACTTGAACAACATGAGCACCCCTTATTAGATGACTTTCAACAATATTAATCTTGTGAAACATCTCTAATGCATTGTTAACATGTCATTGAGGTAATAAAAGTCTTTGTTTTCCAACTAAGATTTATATCGCATCTGAAGAGCTGACGTAATGGTCTTCATGTTAGACTATAAGAGGTTCAGCCATTCTAATTGATGAGAACGATATCTGAAAAGGGTAATTCATCGAGAAAAAAAAAAAAAAAAAAACTTGGTAAGAAATACCTTGATTAATATCAGTGTTATTTCTTTGTTTTCGTAAGGACTACACTATAAATTACCGGAACTAATTTTGTGCCTATGTTGTCACCCATTAAATTTATTTATCGCGAACGTTACTACGCGGTCACGTCCGTATCCAAAACAAATTGATAGCGGTTTTTGAACATATTCGTGATTATTAGATACAAACATCAGATCACAAAGATTGTGACGTAAACGCGTTTACTTGTTTTTAACTTATAACACTACTGCGTAATTGAACAACCGCAAATCATCGACAGGTTTTGTGTGAATAGATGAGGCCCCAATCTGTATTAAATAACCATCGTAGGGCAACATGTTCATGTTTTAGTATCGCTCTATATAATGTCAATTAAAACTGAGCCGAGTTTACAAAAACAACCGGATTTTCGATCCAGCTTTCTCATGCAGCGCTCCCAATCGGTGTCAGGCTGATAACATCTTCCGGCCATTTTGTTTTCCGATTGGAAAGTTGCATACTAATCATCTTTGGCATAACACCTGGGTGTTTTTTTGTGTTTCAATAAAGCTTATCTATACTAAGGTGTATAGCTTTATATATATATATATATATATATATATATATATATATATATATATATATATATATATATATATATATATATATATATATATATATATATATATATATATATATATATATATATGGCAACGCCAAAGGGAATGATATTATACTTGCAATAGAGGTGAAAATCAAGTTCAAAATCATTCATCATTCACAGACGAGAAATACTATTTCTGCAAAAAAAGTTGTAATGTTGATGACGTTGTATACACATCTGAAGATTGAAAGTTATAATCAAACATTTCCAAATGTATCTTTCACACTCGGTATATAAAATAACAAGAAGATTATCCTAAGGATTATCTGCCATAATCATAATCATAGACCACCGACTGGGACCCACTTCTTTAGCCGGCGGGGATTTCGCCATCCCAAATAAGTTACATTCATTCAACTATATATCAAGGAAAGGACGAGAATTTCCAATAACAATGTGAAATGGATTTACTTTTTTTTGCCACCGGAATGTCCCTTTAAATTTATAGTTTGAATAACAATGATCTATTTGTTTCGAGACAAAAACATTCTTCTCACTTTCCATTCAAGATGACAATTCGCCACCCTCGGAGGGCTTTAATAACGAATATATCTTCTTGCCTAAAGCCTTTAGTAACAGTTTAATAATTCTAAGAATAAGAAGTACACTAACCACAATATAGATCAATATAAGATAAGTGACAAGGTGTTGGAGCTTGTTCTAATATTTCGCTTGTCACATTTTACCTGTTTACTGTTCAGTTACCTAGAATTCTAATTTAGTGGTGCGTGGATGAACGCTCTACTTAAAACACCAACGTGCAAAAGTCTCAAACACACAAATATACTCAAACACTTATAAAGATGCTAAGAAGGAAAATGTTAAGATTAATTTAACAGTCTATAAGCATATATAAATAACAGGCATTGTGTTATTTCTAGTTGTCAAAAATAGTGATTTCTATAAGCATTTACGGTCATCCAAGTGTAAACTGACTCGAGGCTAGGATAAATAACAAACCATACATGCCATAAGGGCATACAATGTATTTTCGACAAAACAATATATAGTTAATGTTCTTGAAAAATTAGATCATTTCTCAAGCGTACCGGAAATTCCTGTACTAAAAACGTATTGTCTGGTATAATACGTCTGAAACAATCAAGATTAAAGAATAAACAAAAATGAAAGATTAAGAATTACCAAATAAATGAGACCAAGTGAAGGTTTATAGACTGGACTAGTGTTTCCTTGCGCTAGCCACATGTTTGTGCATTATACGCGCGCCTGCAGTGATTATTTTGATATCTGCGCCAGTTCCTATAATGATACTGTTTTATCATTAACCTATGTGAATATCCTGGCCACAATGACACCCAGATCCAAAGCAGTCCGACAATTTGTTCTAAACTTTTTTGCTACATTATAGCTCATGTTATTTGTTAACTCTGCTTGACTTTAATAAATATGTAATTAATTTACATCTGATCACACTAGAGCAAAACAGCCCTGTAAAGGTATGTATTGACATATTATTGAAACTAGGTGATTAAATGTTTAACCAAATATCTATCCACAGACCCCTAGAGATGATGCCATTTGCACGGAGCCCCATGACATATAAGGAATCACCAATGTGCCCAGCCCCAGCCCCAGCCCAAGCCCTAGCCCAGCCCAGCCCAGCCCCAGCCCCAACCCCAGCCATATCATGGCTGGGGATATGGTCAGGAGGAGATGTCTGTTTTCTTTGTCCAGAATGGAAATGGAACAGACTCGTTCTTCTGCCTGTCTTGGCAGCACATGCCGTATAAACAAGTCAGTAAAGTCGTCACGAGCCAATTTGTATTTACGGACCCCATGGTTCCTGAACTCAAGAGGACCCCTTTGTCCCCATAGGGACCTCAGAAGATTTCCCTGGTTCCCCTAGAGACCCACATTCTACAGATTCAGAAGGACGGAACGATCCAATACCAAAGATACACATGGGATGAATGGTTATAGCAATCAACAGACTGAACATTCTGCTCTCTTGAACAATTCCAGTCATTTTAATGATGTATACACGACCGAACAAGATTCATTACATACCAACGTCTCATCAGTTTACAATTAAAGTCCCACTGAAACAACACGGTAGTAACCTTGATACATTATCATAATGTAGTATATATACCCATATAGTAACCTTAGGAGTATTAACAGTGGCACTGCCAAATGTACACCATATATATATATATATATATATATATATATATATATATATATATAAATTTACGATTTTCATATATATATATATATATATATATATATATATATATATATATATATATATATATATATATATATATATATACAATTGAAATCGTAATGAGTTGGAAAATCAAGAACAGTGAAAAAACTTCCAGCCTCCACCGGGTGTCGACCCCGGGCCTCCCGCTTTGTATTCGGACCCCTAACCACTAGGCTATGGACGCTGATTGTATGTCCAGAGGTTCAAAACCGGTAAGGGAGGTCGTAGTTCCACTGTAGGAGTTAGTCACCTGTATCGAACAATACTAGTTCTGTTTTTGGTTACATATTTGCCATACTCTAGAGATCAAACATGATGCTAACCAACTCGAAATCATTTGTGATTCCTAAAGCCGGATCTCGAAAGAGATACTTTGAACAGACTTAATTTATGCGTGTGTGTGTGTGTGTTCACTTGTTAGTATATAATATGCTGTGATATTATATCAGGTTCGATGGGGCGGTGTAAAGTGATAGGAATTTATTTAACAACCGAAATAGTTATATTAGGAGATACGCATCCCCCAGGGTTCATTTACTTTGTATATTAACATATGCTTTTAACTACTTTGGACTCCCTTACTGACAGCAGAGAGTACTCACAGAGATCGATCTTCAAAATGGGGTTTCAAACTCACTCTAGGATCAATGAAGGTATACAACTGTTAAATAATGCAATTAATGATAAGAATAAGAATTAAAAAGAAATAATCAAGGCAATAAAACAAGAACAAATTACTCTGGAACACACACTCGCACATACACGCACATACACTCAAAAATTGGTAGGAAATTAATAATGGTTGATTGCTAGGTAAGAAATGTTATGTACATAAGATAGCAAGCAACCCAATCAGACAGTTTTATACTAAAACATATACGTAACATTTATTATTTGGGGGGGGGGGTGCAGGGAGGGGAGGGGAGCGGAGGGGGATCAGATGGGGAAGTTCTGTAACAATAGAATCGGATTCCATGTTTCCCGCTTTTCACTTTCTATCATTTAGACATGTTTCGATAGAAAAAAAAAAATCGATATCCTTAAACTTGCCATTTAGTTGAACAACGTCTCATTACCTATATACAACACCAGATATTTCGAGGTACTTAAATATTTCAGAGAGTGAAACAGAAGTAATCTTATCTACAGAAGGTAACATCATCCTCCATCCAACATTTCAAAGAGGAATTGAGATTCAATATTCATTGAATTTGATTGTAAATGAGCCGTCATTTCATGTCTCATCAACAATCAATTTCACTGGCTACATCCGCGTTCTATACAAACACATGTTGTTTGATATGTATCGCTCAGTTCATGCTGTTGTCATGACAATATTATTCAGCTGTAACAAAATAAATCTTTCGTTTTGGTTAGTGTGTGCGTGCATGTTCAAATTGTGTGTTTACAGTAAACAGTCCCATTGATAATAACAGCCCCATAATGCTGCCGATGTCAATCACAAAGATTGACTATCATTTTCACATGAACTGTAAGGAGAAATCGGCAAGATAGTCCTCTGTATTACAAAACACTATCACAGTACAAGAGATATATGATCTTTCTGAATCTGTTTACTAATCACTGTGTGGAATTTCTCATTTACTTACGTTTACATTGATGGCAAGTTGATATAAACAGAAAGTTACTGGATTACATTTCTAGTCAAGTCCAGCGAAATGAGGACCCACCATATTCCTGGTAGACTATATGTTCTTTGCATCGTTTGCGATGGAGAGTAGAATTGTGTCAGTTTTAGGTCATCAGGAATTCGGTAAAGGGTGATGGGAAGGAGCAGAGAAGGAGAAGAGGATGGGGAGGAGAGGATCGGGATGTAGGAGAGGGAAGGGATGGAGGCGAGGAAAGAGGAGGAGGAGAGGGGGGGGGAAGGAAGTAGATAAAGGCACGAGGTATAGAGAGGATGATATCCGTGTACCGGCGGTTTACAACTTCATCTGCATCAGTATGGGTCTGTATTTGATGTACCGCCAAAATTTAAAGTGCAAATTGTCCAAATTCATTAAGAGGAATGAGATGGGCGTGGGGACGACTTGGGTGATTGAAACGCCACATAGGGTGGATGGGGACAGGGGTGTCCGACGATTGCGTTCTATTTACTATTATTTATGCGGATTCATAACATTTGAAGGGAAAAACAACACACATTACTTTTACAGTATATGTTGGGTGAATGTTTAGACAATTGTTGATCACACTGTAGAATACTATCTCTCCATTTGGCCATGAATGAATGAATGGTCGGTCTTATGTTAATAGTGGCCATCATATCACGAGAGATCAGTGCGCTTCGGCTATGTGCGTGTGTACCGTATGTGCGCGTTTTCTTGTGTGTTAAAGCATGTCTTTGTGTTTTTTATTCCGAAATCCCGCGTCGCAACGCCCTGGAGATATACTTGCTTGATTTCCGCACTGTGTTTTAATTTGCCGTATTATATGAACATTTCGCTGCAATAACAGATAAAGTATATCTTAACAACAAATACATTGGGATTTTCCGGTATGATTCTTCATCTATACTTTTCCTACATCCCTATATAAATCTTGTTGGACACACTACTTCCCTGACATTAAAAAGTAATCGGTCCGGAAGGCAGTTGTTTTACGACGCTTATAAGCCGCACATATTCATGTGGGAGATGCAGAATTGATTATTTCACTTAGCCTTCGCGTCGGTTGGCTAACCAATCTGACAGTTTCAAAGGCTCATTTGGGGACTTAAAAAACATTTTGGAAGAACGTTTCTGTTGGAAAGACTTTGGATTTCTCCTGAATGATAAATCCACCTCATACTTTGGCTTCCGGGGTTAAAACCCAGGCCCTTCCAGGTGCCATGTTGCATTACTTCTAAGCCCGTTACTGCCCCCTGTATCCACTCAACTGCAGTACGACGTACTTCTGATTTCTGTTGAGCTCTATCCTCCTGTTACGGTTCCTTATCTGTATACTACGGAAGAACCGTAGTGTGGTCGCCATCTTATAAATATGGCGAAGCAGTTTCACGAAAAGATCGGCGTAGTCCAACGAATGCGCCCGTGTTAGATTGTTCATCGAGTTAGATTTTTCATCATTAAGTGTATGCGCACACGAGTTAGATTGTTCATCATTAAGTGTATGCGCACACGCTGTAAGATGTCAGGTGTTGAAACCATGCGCGTGCAGGTGTTGGCGTTTATTGGCTAAACCTTTTTTATTCTTTTGTGTATATGTGTGAGAAGTATAATTTTCATAAACTTAACGCATATACATAATCTTTGCTTACAATACAACAGTGAACTTTATCCTTGCATGGATTTGGTGAATGTGTCTTTCATCACCGTGAAACTTGATTAGTATTCAACGTATAGAAGTGTGACGTGATAAGAAGGCTCCACCATGCAGTCATCCATTTACAAGCATATACCTTACAGCTTACCATTCAAGAAGTGAAGAAACATTTTGCGTTAAAGCTTGTTAGATACTCAATTTATGCAATTGATATCGTGGTTGTCAGATACTGTATATAGAGCGACTGTGAACAGTTAAACCAGGGAGTTGTTCCATAACAACTCCCTGGTTAAACGTTAACAATAAATGCCTAAAAAAAGCCTTTAAACACCACCAAATATTTTGCAGTGGTCGGTCGTAAATTTACAAATTGTTAACGCGATTGATTTCACATCATATGTACGTATACAGACAACCAAATTTTACTCGTCGTAACATTTAATACTTGCAAGTGGGTAGAATTTATTCATAATGCCGAGTCCCTTATTAAACAAAAACTAATTTTATCCTGTGTATATCATAAATCTAAATGGACGATTCACCACTCAATGTTTATACGAAGGAACATCTCCCTGTTAATACGTACTTATAAAATACTCATTCATTTTCTATGAGGTATATGTATCAATACACTCAATACACCGACAGCCTGTTACCTCAGCTTATACATAAAGGTGTCGTGATGTGAATAGAAGCTCATTTGTCAATCTTAAAAGACTATGATCTTAATGGATACAGTCGCCGAGTAATGTTGGTGGTAGTAACACGCATGCGCATTTCACTGATATTCACATTGGAAACTATTATATTGCAGTGACGTATGTAATTACTCTTTTATACTGGTAATTGAGATAAGATTGTCTGAATTTATAGAATAAGTGGATTGTTTGAAAATGTTTCCATTTTAAATCGATTTTATATGACCCTTATACACTTTTTACACAAAAGAGGTTTAGAATAAAGTAGTTGAATAATCACGAGGTGAATTTATTCAACGATAAACTGAACAATGGGAAGATATAATGCACGTCACGTGCAATAATATAACTTCACGATTTGGATCATCAATAGTTACATTTTGGTCTCCATTTCAAGAAACGTATAGCTTAAGGTGGTTTATTCCATAAATGTGGTCTTTATTAATTTTTCTTATTAGTGCTTAATTGTTTAAAATTTCTCAGTCAGTTTCCCGCTTTCCTTTTCTACATATTATATATATATATATATATATATATATACATATATATATATATATATATATATATATATATACATATATATACATTTATATATATATATATATATATATATATATATATATATATATATATATATTATTTACGCGAGTGAGAGTATACCTAATTGAGCACTAGTATCTTCAATACATTCCCCCATAATACTCCGAGAGACAACTACGAGAACAACTTTACTTCGCGAGGCCGAGGCCGAGCAGAGATAACTTTGCTAGGATAAAAGTTTACAAGTAAGGACTCGCTACAAGCTGGTCTCTTACCTTTCCTCAAGCTACGAGAAGTGTATATGTTCAAACTATCAACAATGTAGCTTTTGAATGTAGCTTCTTGCAGTCTGTATATGGCGTCAACCCCCAACCCGTCCCCCACCCCAGCTCAACTTCCCAATTTATTATCAGTATATATATATAGGAGATTTATTAATAGCCGATTTTGAGATATTACAAGGGCCCAATTTTCGGATCACGTGGAGAAAATAATGGATCCAACAGTAACCAAGGAAATGGTACTCCAGAGGACCATTTTCCTGCTGAAACTGGGCCTTTCTTGTGTTACATAAAAAGCTTTACAATAGTTTATAAAAAATAACCTTTTTCGAACAATAAACTTATTGGGCAATTCGACAGCGCCGGTGGGAAGTGGGATGCGTGGAGTGGCGTTCCTCTCTCTATATACCAAGTACAAGATGCACGTTAATCGTCAATTGACCTCTGGCTATTTGATCCGTCGAAGAGAGGAATTGTCTAACGGCTCCAACGTAAATTAAGCAGGCGCTGATGATGTCTTTAAATCGCATTCAGCAAGATAGTACAATTTCAAAATAAGTAAATTTACAAGTTTCCTTTTCTTTTTGAATCTATCAGTCACGTTTAATTATTTAATCTTACCATTAGGTTCAATGTATATCATATTCATGCATGTTTTTTATCTTTTGTAGTCAAGTTTCTCGTTATGTGTGGTACATACATGACTAAAACTATATACAACACGATTCCAAACACTGCTGACCCGAAAAAAAATGGGTGGGGGGGGGGGGAGGATAAATGTTCTCACCTGTGATTAAACTATCGTTGTCAGGCCATTCGCTATCCACACACGATAAAAATTCCTGGACTACAGATGATTTACCTACACCGGACTCACCAAGAACAACGACTTTCAATGAAGACAGAGGAGCTGGTCTGCTTGGATTCTGAATCTGTAGGTTACTCAGCATAAGGAATGGGAGACTGGCACTTCTTGATCGAGCATGGCGTCGAAGAGGTATCAAGGGGCTATCCGATGGTTGTAAACGTAAATGTAAATCCCTAGATGGAATTTGTTCGTTCGATTGGTTTGAGCATTCTTTTAAGACCTCTATTTCTGTCGTATTTTCTTGGTGAGTCGCCAGTGACGATATGGTCCACCTGCTAGAGGAATGGCTATTTCTTTGCGACGGTGGCGTTAGTGCTGGACGCGGTGTCTTCTTAGCGAGGAGAGGTGAATGTTCATAGGTCTCCGCTTTGTCGCTGTCGATAGTCTCGGAACTAGACATAGCAGTTGGTCGATCGAGCTCCAAGTTGGAAAGCCGCTCGATCGTCATTTGGACAAAAAGATAAATCAAATAGTTGCTTGCAGGTTCACAAACGTTTGGTTGATTTCTTCTTGCAATGCAGGACCCCTTTTCGGTTTGTGCCCGCTATCGATGGTTGTTCATTTGTGCGATTTCTCCGCTCTTGATATTCTCTGCCAATACCGCGCCGTGTCTCTGTTTCCCCCCGAACTTGACAAAATGGTCAAACTTGCGCACCAGATTTGATATCACACGGAATTATTACGAGAGCAATCACAAGTCCCGATTCGACATCCACGGGTTTTTCTGTTTCTCTTCACTTAAAAAATAAAATCTGATGTAAGCCCAAAACCCAGAGTTCCTATAAAACCAATGTTTTGTTGAAGCTTATCTATCGTAGATAACATACTTGCTTCTACAAAACGATTCCAATATGATTCTGACTTGGTTTCGCTGTGATTGTTTTCAATCTCTTTGAAGCTCCGCTCGTAAAGTCGTACCTTTTTATATCACAGATGACTCGGTGCACGAAAATAGATAACAACAGCATGCTCGAAATGAGCAATATGTATCATCATTGGTGATAAATCACGTCAGCCAAACACACAACACAACACACACGCCCATCTACTGAAGATGAAACGTTGGGATATTTTGCAATGAACAAAGTGGGTATTCTCGACTGGAAGAGAAAGTGTTGTCATAACGAAGAAGACGTAGAAGATGATGAAATGAGCACACACATACACACACACACACACAATCACATTATTATTTGTATTCAGTGTAACCTAGTCAGGCAGAAGGAGAATACAGAAGAAAGGGAGATTTGAAATAATGATAACAGTTTTTTTTTAAATTGATTTTTTCTTTTTTGTAGAAGAAGGAAATATGGCGTATAGGATTAATGCTTTTCTTTTGAGATTCGCGTGAAATTGATGCTTGAACTATAAAATTGGACGCACGCATTTAATTTAAATATACCAAACCATGATTACAATCGCTTTGTTTTTGTTTTGCTTTGTAATATATAAATATATATATATATATATATATATATATATATATATATATATATATATATATATATATATATATATATATGGAGCACGCGGAAGGATTATTACTGTAAAGTATTTTAAGAAGGATAACCTACAAATGTTAGTGTTACATGGACTGTTGGAATCAACCTACAAAGTTCAGTCCTACTGCCGCCTTTTTGTCATACCGACCTAACAAATTGAATGTAAATATTCGCCAAAAAGGATGTATTTTACACAAAAATGAGATGCAATCGTAAGAGTCGAGCCCAGATAAGACAGATACACACAGTTAACATCTTCTCAGCATTCGTCTAAGCACCTGTATCGGTAGACATTCTGAATATTTGGACGATACGTCACCATGACTTAACGTCGCTTCCTTGTGCATGAGTCAACAAGACGTATGGTACGGTCATATACATTACTAAATCATATCCACTGTTGACTGGTACCTCCTGAAGGGTAGATGGCCTTCAGATGACGAAATTATGGTCAGTGAATCTCTCATCATGATGTACAGCATAGAAAATTACAATTAGCAATCAACAGTATATAAATGACATGTAACACATACGTAATAAATTATTATGATGACAATTATACCTATATATATATATATATATATATATATATATATATATATATATATATATATATATATATATATATATATATATATATATATATAAACATTTTGGCGTCAATTGGTGCATCCCGAGGCCTATTTAAAAACTACGTCGATATAATGATGTATAAAAGCAAGATTATGCTAATAAATACTCTTGAATTGTAAAAAAGCTCCCCCGACTGAATATTTCACCCCAGACGTACATTGGAGGCGGTACCATGCACCGTGAACCATGCACCCCCACACCCCCTCCCTCCCTCTACGTAAGCCGCAGCTGGAGGGATCCTGTTTAAAATGTAACTTTGATGGACAGTACCAGCCGTCTTTAACATGAGGCAGATGTTGTGGTGATGTTACCTATCGTCTGGGAAATACATGCGGGGGAGAACAGACGAGACAGTTTGGCTGTCATGCGGTCATTGTTGTTCAGTACCTTAAAAGGCTGACTATAGGCACATAATTAATTTTGTTGTTAAAATTGGGCAAACAAGAGACATTTACTGCCTCACACTTACAATAATTGTTAGAATTAATTGTATAATTAACATTTAGGCATGCACTGGTGATTCGATGCCATGCATCAAGTTGCCTTAAAGGAGCATTCTATAGAGTCTTAATTTATTTTAAGGCTTCATATCATGAGCACTGCAAGATAGCTATAGAATCATTACTATACCGCTCAACATGTTCGTCTTTCTTCTTGGACTATAGGGTTATCTAGAACACAACATCTCCTCCTAAAGGTTTAAATATAACCGCGGCCTGGTTTAACTAAAAAACAAATTCCCTTTTTAGTTCTTTAAGATGTATTTCGTGTTCGACTTTAACATTTGTTTTACTTTGACTATAGAAGCCATGATGGTAATTATGTTTACACAGAAACCCTATATATATATATATATATATATATATATATATATATATATATATATATATATATATATATATATATATATATATATATGTATATATATATATATATATATATGTATATATATATATATATATATATATGTATATGTGTATATATATATATATATATATATATATATATATTTATATATATATATATATATATATATATATATATATATATATATATATATATGACATCCTGACTCTCATCAACAGACTATTTATAGTATAATAAGCACGATGAAGTCACGCAAACAGCAACGGTAATTTGGGGAGTTTGCGGTCTCTTTATAGACAAAAACGATGTAAAGTATTATAGGATAACGTCACAGACTATATAGAAGTGCTTGGTATTGATCGTTTTTCCTGCGTTTATTTTTAGGTTGATGACGGAGGGTGTTGTTTACAAACAATCAAAGTTTTCGACGGTCTTTATTTCTTGCAGACTTTTCAATAAACACGTTTCCTAGTAGCACATTTTAATGTATTACACGTGTTGACAGATAGACAGGTAAAATCTCAAATAATTAACCAAAAAAGTTCTTAAAACATCTGAAGGAACCATAAGATTTGCCGCAGCTTGTAAACAAAAGCATTATTTGTCACGACTGGTAAAATTTATCATTTTCATTTATTTCCCACACGAAATCAGAATTCGTTTTATCGGGAGGGGGTGGAGAGGGGGCGGGGGGGGGGGGTGGCGTGGCGTGGCGGAGTGTCCATCAAAAGTACGCTTATCACTTACATGTGACATATTACGTTAACAGGTTTCTCATTTACAGGATCATGATTTATCATAGACGCATAATTAAATTTTATATATTGTAAACCATTTAAACACACTGATGTCATTTCTGGTTGTATTTCTATATAAACACTTTTTTATAATTTGTGAGAGTTAACCATTTGAATAAGTGACAGGTTATCAACTAAATTGACTGGATTATGAAGTCTATATATAATACACAGACCATTGGATCAGTTCATAAACATAGAAACCACCAAATATGGGGAAAACATAAGACTTTGTTGTTATGTTCTCACGTGGCGCGTTTACAATGCAACGTAATCAAACGGTGCACGCTCTTGTTTATATGAAGTTAAACAGAGCATGTATTGAGTTGAGTTATAATTTATAAAACATGGATTAACATTAGTGAGAGCGTGGTGGCCAATTGGCTAAGGCGTCGGACTCGTGATCCAAGGATTGCTGGTTCGATTCCTTCCTAGTTCATTACGTTGTGTCCTTAGGCAAGATACTTTATCTCACTTGCCTCTCTCCACCCAGGAGAAAATGGGTATACCTGTGAGGTAACTTGTCATTGGGCGCAGTATAAAACTGCTGCCGACTGGAAGGATTGTCTCTGGGACGAGGTTATCATTGACCAGGGGTAATTTAACGTCTGTAAAGCGCTTTGAAGCTATCGCTGGTATAAAGCGTTATATAAAAGCAAATATTATTAAGTATTAGTTTTCAGGAATGCACCGAGGAGCCGATGTTATCATATGTGGAGCATTCCAGGGTTGTAGCATATTTCACGAAGATGAATATCTTGGAACCCGGAATAAAAACATATAAAACATTACCGACACTAAATGGTTCTTTCTCTTCAAGACTAGAATTCTGCTTAATTACTAGTGTTATGGAATATTAACAAATTTTGTTATTTGTCTTCTTCGTATTTCGTGCAATGGACAGACATCTAGGCTTATAGTAGTTTTTTTCTATCTTCTCACTTTTTCTCTCAGAAATATCTCTATAGTGCATGTATTATATTTTATTTTAGTCTTTACCAATGTTCCCTTATTCCAGTTTCATAGACAATATTTAGTTCACGTTTCGGTTGGTTCTTGACTGATAAAAATAGCCTCCAATAATATAATAAAGTCCGTGTGTGTCATCATGTGATAAAAATAGAATCATTACATCTCCTCGACTATTGTTGACTCATGTTTGTGGCTAAAAGTGACAAAAACAATCGCCTTTTTTACATTAAATAGCTTGCAGCTAAACCCAAATATCCCTAAGAAAGGGGTGAAAAAATAAAGAAAAGATTGAATATATAGATAGGGTGTTCACATTTGTTATTGACTATTATTTCTTTTGAGGAAAGAATTCTTTTTCTCTCAGAAATATCTATTCCATTGACTTGCATGTTTTAAATATAATAATTTCTTTTCCGGATCAGGTCTCATATAAACACCCAATTAAATATATTCTATTGTTTCTTCATTATTTGAAAAACAAATGAGTCAAATGATACAGATTATGCGTATGTATGTGTTTGTTTGTTTTCATGTGTTGATTTTATCGATTAGATTTTTTGCTATATTATATTATAACGGTTGCCATGGAATGCTGCCAAAAACAGAGTAAACTGCTCAATACTATAGAATTGTATTCAAAATTGCAAAATTTACAATTCCTTTATTACTCTTAAAAACGAAAGTTCCCAGAAGTTATTAACGAAAATAAATCAAAGTGGTCCTTTTGGTATATGATAATGATAATTAACATAATAACATCGCTAAATCGCAAAGTAGGTAAAAACAGCGGTTGCATAAAAATGATATAAGTTTAAATGTAGTGTAAGAGAGGAGTTGAAATTAATCCCTTTAAAGCAACAATTTCAGGGAATTCAGAGAAATGTATAAAATTTATTTTCGTGGTAGGTACATCTAAAACCGAACAGGGGCAAGGTTACCGTATTAACGGCGATAAATTACATTGTTTTAATTATTACCATCACAAAATTACAAAGTATATGTTTATACTAATAACAAATCTCTTGGATCAAATGAAATGACAGATTTGGTATAAAAGGGGACTTTAAATTAATCCCTTTTAAAAGCAACTATGTTCTATCAGGAATATAAACTTATTCCTGTGGTCACTACATCTTTAACGGGGGGGGGGGACAAGTTTACGATATGAATTTTCAGCACGAAGGTAATAATAGTGCAATGACTGGCTTTATATATGCTAGTGCAGTTGTAGTGTGTATACATGTGCTATATATTATGTGAAATAAATGTATAGCGATGGTGCGTGTAATGGGGGGGGGGGTAGGGGGGGCTGTGGTGAGCCTGGCAGTATCGAAGGCAGAGGCGTAACGATTAACTCGGGTAGCCAGGGGGCCAAGGATTAGATCAGAACCCTCGGACTGCGAACGAAGCAAGCAACCACTCTCTGCATGCATGGGGACAGGTTTTTTTTTTCAAATTTTCTCCTTACCATCCGCGCCTCTTGAGACAGGATTGTCTCATCTATAGTGTTAGACAATGATTGGCCAACATTTGAATCAATCTTACAAAACGGTCCCATAATGATATTCTTATGCTTATTAAATGGCATGATATTTGTTGCAGATATAATACCTGTATTTTCTTGACATAACCACACTATACAGTGCTATGAGATTCGGTTTGCACATCTTCATTTTGATATTGAGCCTGTCCTTTTTATAACAATGTCCTGCGATGTGTATCCCTTTTTGAGGGCTGTTGACCTTAAGGCTCCGCAGGGCTCGGGACTCACCCCCCCCCCCCACACCATTCTCATCTCCCTGGCGTTGCTCCACTGGTCGAAGGTTGTAATAGCTTTCAATCGATCAAAATTGTAAAGTGTAATTCCGTGAAACCTTTCAACCGCTTTATGATTGAGCTTTGAAGGTTGGAATTATTTTAATCATTTAATGTCTTCTATATCATGGAGCCAGTCTGTTTTTCGCTCCGTGATATCAACATCATTATCCGTATTAGTTGATTTGTAACCTTCGGATTGTATTTGTTCGATTTAAAGGGATAAGGCCAGTGGCAGGAATTGTAAACTTATCCACTGCTCGAACGGTTGGAATAACTTTCAATCGATCAAAATTGTAAAGTGCAATTCCGCGAAACCTTTCAACCACTTCATGATTGCGCTTTCATGGTTGGAATTATATATATAAACCATTAAATATCTTCTGTCAACATCATTATCCGTATTAGTTGATTCGTAACCTTCAGATTATTATTTTTGTTTTCGCTTTAAAGGGATAATGCCCAGTGGCAGGAAATGTAAAACATATCCTAAAGGGGAAAAAAATGACTTTTTCTTGAAAAAAACATTTTAATATATTTTTAGAATTTAGATATTATATTTTTAATATATATTTGATATCATGTAACCCATGTGACTGGCTAAACCTTCTATTCTTCTAGGGTGTGTATCACTGAATAGTGTCGTGTATGTATGTTTGTATGTGTGATATCATCACGGCCTACTAGTGTTCTTTCGTAAACCAAGCTCCTACTTTAATGTCTTGTTGACTTATCATCGAAAGTGATATTCCGGTGGTGGATTTTGATTGCTTAACAACAATTCTGCATCTTCGGTTCAAAACGACATCTTCATAGTATTTTACATTGCGAATTGATAAGTGTTTTTGTTTGCTTTATAATATTTCGGTCACTTGTTCGTAGAGGAAGATGTTTTTTTTCTACAGAAAAATGCAATTTTTAAATTGATGAAAATTCTAACTACAGAGTACTTTCTACAGATAAGCAAGCATTCAAATTTAAGGCTAAATCAACAAGAAGATTATAATTGTAAAAGTAAAGCTTTTTAGAAATAGCTACCTAGATGACATTACAGATCACCCAGTGAGCCTCACTTCCTGGGAGAATCCAGTGTTTAGCAAGTCAAATTAACAATAATAATCAACAATATATCCGGTTATATATAGGAACAAGATATTGAAATGGGGTGTTCAACTAAACCAAGTACTATATTGTCTGGAACCGGAATACCCATTGACATGATCATCGAAACCTTCATATACCGGAAGAATAAATTTGCAGTTCATAAAAGGGCCAAATGTTGACGACACAAACACTCGATCTGTGCAAATGGTCGCTATCTTTAAAATATACACGTAGCTACAAACACATGCATATGTTTCAGCTACACGTTTTAGAATAATCTTAATTTAAATGACGTAGTTTTGAATGAAACAGGACTATGGTGTCTCGAGTAATGTGTTACATTAAAGTATGTTCAGCTACGAGTATCAGGCGATGTGTCTACTGCTTCACTATATAGTAAAGGTGAACGGTGAACAGGCATGACCAATGGGGTCAGAGAACTACAGTCCATGACCTGGGTCAACTTTGTGCCCTCGGCTTCAGTCCGAGACTCGTGGTCAATTAAGAGAAAGGCCCGAGCAAATTATGGATGGGACTTGGGAAATATGGATGCATGTGTTTATGTGTTTAATAGATGAATGTTTACTTGCCCACACCGTGTACTAGATCAAAAGAGCGTCAAAACATATGACAAGACTATACTCTCACCAAAACTCTGCAACTCTGCATCAATTGCATCAAGTGCTCCTGGATATGTTGATAAAAACCCTTCTTCTTCATTTATCTTCTCATGGCAATCAGTTGATAGAAGATTTCTCAAAGTATATCTGCAACATTGAAACGTTTTATTTGATTCATATGTTAATCAATACATGAAACCAAACATACATGTATCTTATTACCTTAATGTTCATATTCTTTTGTTATTTACTCCAGGGAAAAGAAGCACCATTTAATCATTGGAATTAAAGTATATAGGTCTCGAAACATTGGTCTCCATTTCTCGCTCGCCAACAACTTAATCATTCTTAATTACCCTGGTCTGCTTCTTACGACCTTTATGAGATATTAATTAGCCAAACATATTTTTTTCATATAGTCCTGACAATATTACTTATTAACATGATTGTTTGCAAAAGTCGTTGGCAGACACGTATATGCTATGTTATTGTTCATTGTATGTTTTCAAGAATTGTACTGAAAAATAGATAAGACATGAAATATAGATGTCGCTTGCAGGAGGAGTAGTGAGGAGATTTTGAACTAATTATTGAAAAAAATAATTATGATAAATAATAAATTATAATAAATATATATATATATATGTATATATATATATATATATATATTTATATATATATATATAAATGTATATATATATATATATATATATATATATATATATATATATATATATCCATGGTGATAGTGACGTGATAGTTGCTGCCTATGATATTATTGAAATGATAAATCATGTTGAAACCACATCTCGATTAGGTATAGCCAAAAAGTAAACCGATATTGCAGGTCATATGACAGATGACTTGAGGTAAAACTTTGATATTAATATTAATTTAATATATTTACATAGTAATTAGTATGTTACGTGTTTGCAACGCTCTTTAATAAGGTTATCGTGACGATGCCGAATTGTTTATAACTGTGCACTGGTTGATATACTCGAATAACACTATCCAAAATAAGCACATTGATGTGACCGCTTAGACTCTGCCGCAGTCGTTTATGCGGATTCCGAGTCTTCTACCACCTAACCATATAGTTGGTTATAAAAACAAAACTAGAGCGAGGACTCACAACACTGCCATGGATGACTTGTGACTACTACGAAACAATTTCTTCCGACAATTCTAACAGAAACTCCGAGATTTCTAAAAGAAACTTCTGACTTTTTCTTTCAGTTTGTCGCGCTATTCGTTACCACAAACGACACCAAAAGTTAATATCTGTAGGCTCTATATATTCATGCACATGTATACATTCCGCGAGGTTTCCTGCCCGCCGGGGCAGTTTCGTCACGGTAGACGGCTCTCCCTTGCGGCACAGTAACGATTGTGGGTGTGTACTCTATTTACATCCAACTCTTTCAGGCGCGTATCCAGGAGGGGCGTTGGGGGCGCGCGCCCCCCGGGTAAGAACAAGAGGAGAGAAAAAAAGAGAGAAGAAAAAAGGGGAAAAGAGGGGGAAAGGAGGAAGGAGAGGGAGGAAGGGAAAAGAAAAGAAGAAAGAGAAAAAGGAGAAAAAAGGAGAAAAAAGGAGGGAACAGAAGAAAAACGCCAAGACACCGGGAAGAGAAAGAGGAACAGTGACATAATTACAGCGCTGATCCCTATTAATATACACAGGGTAGCCAGTGACGGATCGAGGATTTCGGAAGGGGCGTGCGCCTCAGCCTACCCCTACCCCACCGACAACTCCGTTTTTGACGTTTCCATTTTCCCTCTCTCACTAATGTATATATATATATACTATATATAGTATAACATGACGCGTGTGTGTGTGGACGCCTTAAACAATTGTAAAATTGAACTATGAAACCAACTATGGCTGGTCTTGAACTCGACCGAGTCGTCGGGGAAAAATGACGCATTTCGGTATTAGCCCAGTATCTATATGCGAACTGCACTAGACGTATGTCCTTCGATGCAACACTCTCATCCAGAGATAACATGTTATACAACGCGAACAGAATGCTAATTGTTACCCCACCCCTATAGTACCGTAACTCATACAATGAATCTAAAAATGAAAATAAAAAATTCCGCATGCGATTTGAGAATTGAGAGCACATTTCCTGTGAATATCATGTAGTGGATCCAAAGGTGTATACTTGCCGGGGGGGGGGGGGGGGGGCGGACGCATACATCACTTCTTGAGATTGTTCCCACCTGCATGAAAACCCGCGCCCCACAAACCCACACCCACCCTTCTAATCGCTTCCCGATGAGTTACGAAACCAGACCCATCGTATCCAAAAGTCTACTTGGATTATTTGTCTCCTGATTTTTTTCTGCAGACGCCCATTCATTTCCCCAAACTAAACTTCTAAGCCATGAGATCTAAAACTTAAGGAGGTTTGGGAGCATCATTGGGTCTGGGAAGTGTTATTTCCGGTGATCTGGGAGGTATATTTGCCAAAAATTTCTTGTGCGCTACGCGCGAACCCATGGTCGCGCTCCGCTTGGATAGTATCAGAGAATAGATAGCGTCCCCACCATTACCCAAGACTGATCTGCGCCCATACACCAATAAATTAACCGTGTCTGAATTTTCGAAATTTCCCTGACCAACATTCCTAACACATTCTTCCCTCTTCTCGTGCAATTTTGACCGGTCTGTTAGGGTTTGAAGGAGGTTTTTCTGTATTGGCTGTCCATAGATGACATTTTGTGCAACATTATGGGTATGTTTTGAAGTGAATTTATTTCACGAGCAGTGTGAATTTTCAAATTCTGAACGAATAATGGGCTTAAAACCTTGATTGCGGGCCGCGACGTAGAATCACCTACAAAAGCAATGATCCACAGGAGATGCGATGAGATCGAACATGATGTGTGACTGGTGACAATCCTCCAAAAGGTTATGGATGGGAAAAAATATTGGGAAATTTTTTGGTTTACTCAGGCAAAAGTGAAAATCTAGTTGGTCATTTTCAAGCCCGAGATGCGCCATTTCCGGTGATCTGGGGGGGGGGGGGGTGTTAAAACCTTCGCTGCGCTGCGCGCCGACCGATGGTGGCGCTCCGCTTAGATAGTCATTCGCGCCCCCGGGTTAGAAAATCCTGGATACGCCCCTGTCTATGGTGCTAACTTTGCCGAGAACTATCCGTAATGAAAGTTTGAGACAAGTCTCTCTATCACGTGAGGTTATACTACCTCATTTATGTACACAATACACACCATACATGTTAAACAGGTACGAATGTGTCGGTATAACATACGGCATAGGCTTTGTATTCAGTGACAACACTACAATGGACATACATGAGGGTTAGGGAATACATATACCATAGGCCGACCCCCGCTCCCTCCCCCCCCCCCAACCCCTACCAATACATTTACCAACGACCCTTTTCCTCGTGGAAATTAAAGCACGTCCCAAAACATTGCCAAGCTTCATACAAATTGATTCTTTCTGTCTCCCTTGTAAACATAATCATTTTCCCAAATATAGTTTCATCTCTGTACATTTTAGTATAAGCAAACTTGGCCGGCCATCCTTTTCGTACGGAATTGTTTCAGTACAGCAATCAGCCCCTTGATTGGTCCATTGGGTATAGCACAAATTGCTTTTCAGTATATATCATATACAATGTTAACGAACTTCCTCGCTTTGCAGATCAAAGTTTGCACTTTCGCAATTACAAATTTGACTCGACGGTCGCAATGGCTATATGAATGAATGCATGATGCACGACGTGAATCATTACTGCCTTTGTTTACCTGATACACCAAATTTCGCTTAGCTAATTTAGGCCAAACACAAATGTTTTATTAATGAGAGCGCTTGCTTAGCGTCAGGGCACTCCTGTCTCATAACATATCAGATATAAAGTATTAACTTTGTCGAAGGGGAGAAGAAATAGCCAGCAACTGTCGTTGTATTCGAAGGGGTGGGATGGGGCAGACAGCCGTGTGATTGCGAAACGTGATTAACTATAGTTGTCGCCGCAGCTAGATTCGCTCATTATTTGCTAATAATAATGTTAAATCATATGCAAGTTTCTGATCACATTGATGATAAATGATAAATAAAACGGAGGAAAAAATAAAGAAAAAATTAATACATAAATTAATAATAATAATAATAATAATAATAATAATAATAATAATAATAATAATAATAATAATAATAAGAATAATAAGAATAATAAGAATAAGAAGAATAAGAAGAATAAGAATGATAAGAATAATAAGAATAATAAGAATAAGAATAAGAATAATAAGAATAATAATAATATTCCCTACAAGCAAACCGGGTGTTCATTATTCACGCTCCCATTTTGCTTTCTTCTTTCTGTTAATGAAATAAAGCAACTCCTGGGAGGGAAAGGGTTGCTCACGCAATGTGAATGTGACGTCATAAGGATGACACAACACAGCCAATGGGGTGCATGCAGTTAAATTTAAACGACGTAAAACTGACACGAAATGGCTTTACAATTTGATTTACAGAAATAATGAAGACACTTTATAGGAGAGGAAATAGCCGGGAAAAAAACAAGATAATAGGCAGCAAAGACAATTCAGCTGTCCGGACGTGACATGGATTGTAAAAGAAAAACGTTTATGTTATGTTATCGCAACAATTAACAGTAACACAACGATTGAATGAGACTAGACTACACAATCTAATTTTATTTCTAATCTATGCCCTCGAATCTATATGGGTGCACTGCATTTATCACGGTTGCATTGTCACTAACGGTTGTACGTTAAAGCATGTATATATACTAGAACGCTAAGCAAAATATTAAATCTTATATGTATTTGGAAGATTTCGTTTCAAGTGGTTCTCATTTTTTACGATTTACTAAACAAAACAAACAAACAAAGTGAGCAAAAAAAACAAACAAAAACAACAACAAACAGGAAAAACACAACTTTAAACAAACGACAAATCAAACTTATATCAAGAATGTAAGTTTACATTCAATGTTACACATATCGCAAATATGTAAACTAGTATTCGAGGTGAATATGAAATCAGTGTACACACTGAATATCGCAACATCTATTTGAACGTAAATTATTAAAGAAGCTGTCCAAGAAATAATAACCAATATTGGGAGGAACACTGTTAGCTGTGATTACATAACATCATTCGTGCTAATGACCTCAACACGAATGTTATTCATGTATATTTTTTTATCAGCGATTTAAACTACACAACACTTATTCGTGAGGATTCCATCAACACTGCAGTTGCTATTGCTAGCTGGTTAGTTGCCGAAATATGCATTGGATATATTTCAGGTGAGTCGTTCCATTTTTTCAGGATCGGAGCGGAGCATATTTTGAACACAAAGACCAAACTGACTTAAAGTTTAAAGATGGCCTATAAATTAGAAACTTCTTTCTATGACATTGAACTATGACCAGCTGTTTATCTTGGGGGTGGGGTGGGGTGGAGGTGGGGGGGGGGGGGGTCAGGCTTATATGGGGCCCATAAAAGAGAGCATTTGCAAGACCGCTGTAGCTCAATGAGATTCGCATCTCAGATCTTCTTGATGATATTGAACCTGAAACTTTTGTACTTTTGAACCGCAAAGTGCGGTGTCCACCAATACTGCTCCGGGTCCGGCGGAGGCGTCGACTCTCTCACCCCCGCCCTCCCGTTCCCCTGGCGTTACACCACTGACTATGATATGGCATATTTAGCCTATAAATATATACTATAGATCTATTTGAAGAAAATAGGGAGACAATATAAGAATTTTTTTTGTGTGTGTCTTCGTTAAGGAAGTGCAGCATAATTTAACTCTTGGTACCTTTTAATGAATGAATTAATTATGTGTCGCTGAAATTGATATGTTCGGAAGATAATATATGCTACAAGTTATACAAGGTATATTATACCTTCATTTTATATCAAGATGGGAAGGTCGATATAGGATGGTATACTACTACCCATTAAATTCCAAGACGTCACAAACCATTAGGAATATTGTCTACCAACACTGAAGTTTTAAGGCCGACCCTTCTTTCCTCGGGTTTGCTATATAGGAACAGATATAATAAGAAGCGTATAGTTAGGTTTAGGTGTACTTTGCTAATGAAATTGTCACCAACGTTACCTGCAGGGGGCGCAAGGGATCATGGCAAATGGGAGACATCTAGGGTAAAATTTATATGTCGCTGTCAAACAATAACAAACTATACTTTGACAGAAAATGGCGAAAGGTTCGCAGCGGAAGAAGTGATCCCGTAAGTCGGAATGCAAGAGGTACATTAGAGTGACAAAAAAAAATGTCTTTTTTTGTCAAGCTGCATTAACTTGATGTAATATACGCGACCATAATATGAAAGGTAGACCCCATGAAGTAAAAAAGGTTATTTTAGTTGCGTTGGTAAAAAAAAACACCGCACCAAGAATGACAAATGATGTAAATATCAGAAAATTGCAACTGAAGTAAAAATGCAATAAAACGGTATTATTGGACAAATGGAAATTCCCTTATTATTAAGTGGTATACCTCATAACACGTACATTATCTACAATTAGGTTCATACAAATTAACGTACCTCTCTCATGAAGTCTGAAGAAGTAACCAATTTTACATGTTGGTTTCCCGTGCACGTACCACCTTTGAAGTCTTGTTCACGTCACTGATAGCTCACCACCCCCCCACCCGCCCCCCCGCACCCAATCTCTACAATACCTTGTTTTGTTCACAATAAGTAAAATATGATATCCCATTCGTAAGATTCATGAAATATGGAAATGAAACTGACACATTTGTGAAATATCCTCATCTCATTTCTCGAAAGTATTTTTTATTGACCTTTGTCGCGCATATTACGACTAACTTTGCTGTTTGTATATGACGCCAGACTTCTCCGTTTCTCAGAAATGGTAATTAAAACTTGTTCGGGGATTACCTTTAGCTTAAAAAAAAGAAGTAGATTACCAAAAATATGTGTAACCGAGCACAATGTCACCTTGTAATACTTGATCAATTTTTAGGTACTGTTTCATTTCCCCTAACAATGGTGTCCACTTAATTTTACTGGAGCATTTGTTCTTATCTTTTCAATCTGTTCCAAGTAAAGATTAACCCGATAGGCTATATATATATATATATATATATATATATATATATATATATATATATATATATATATATATATATATATATATATATATATAATAATCAGCGCATTGAGACTTAAGTGTGTATTTGCGCTTTATAAGAACTGCGTATTATTAATATTATTATTATATATATATATATATATATATATATATATATATATATATATATATATATATATATATATATATATAAGATGATATATATATATAGATGATATATATAAATAGATATATATATATATGTTCATTGTTTCCATGTAATTTCGGTATGTGAATTGCATTAACTAACGGTTTTACGTGTTCTATAAATAAACCTTCAAAACAGATAAGATTTGTGCAATCTTGGCTTTTAGTGGCTTGATTGAAAATCTAAAAATAGAGAATTTTAAAAATGTCTCGTAAAGTTGGATAAGGTTATATCAAACTATTGATCAGTTCTAAATATAAGTGACTTATCGGAACTATGCGGGTTCCCTATAAAGATCATATACTTTTATTTCCTCAATTGTCATCTCATTTAGAACTTTATTTATATCCTCTAAAATACGTGAGTGTTAACTATTTTATTGTGATGTTGCTCGTCCGTTGATGGGAAGATTGAAAACAAGGTAAACATAAATAAACATGGTATGAAAAGACGTCTTAATGAAATTTTAATTGTAATTTTTTTTTAATATGTTATGATCATTAAAATTTTCGTTTTAGTAGAAGCACTAAAATTTCTTAAATATACTACTATAGGTTTCAGAGTGGTTGAACTTAGTAGTGTAACAAAGGAGCCATATGGTCAGCCTCTCAAAAGTAACACAAATAACAACAAGAATGCATAGGACGTTTATGGTCCTAACTTTACGTTATAAGATGGGACACCCTTTTACTAAACTTCTCCACTGTTGGATATATATATATATATATATATATATATATATATATATATATATATATATTATCATATTTATAAAAGATTATATCATACTATATTTATATGATATACAATGTCTTCCACCTGACTTCTTGGAAGCGTTGAGCCTGTTTAAATCCTACATGGTCTATAATAGTTTGATTTTTTGTATAGTGAATCAGCGGCGGCCTCTTGAAAGCACTATACACGAGATTAACTGATTTCATATTTTACAAGCTTGGTCACCATAGTTACGTTTCTGTGACGTAACGAAAGTCGGCTGTTATATTTACACAACAGCCTTGGATCTCGACTCAAAATGAAGCGATAGTCATATTACAAATCATCTTTTAGGAGAATTGCATAACAGACCCGTTGTAAAAAAAGATATTACAAGTGGTTTCAGAATAGATATTAATACCACGAGGATACGACAGATTCCCAATTTCTTGCTATTTTCAGTAAAGCCATCTTTAAAGACTATAATTAAGGTCAATATATTTTGGTTGTTATTCATTTCCCTATCTTTAATTGGTTTTATTTGTAATCTATTCATGCTTACGTCAGCACGATACAAACTTGTAAAATTCCTTTATTTTACAATATTTTAAGTTTGAAAGGGGGGGGGTGATATGTTGAGTTCAATGAGCTAAAAAAAGGCAAATGAATGGAAAACAGCAATAATATGAGTAAACAAATAAATGCGTGCGTAAATCGTTTTGTTTTTCGTGGTAAACATCCATATAAATGGCATGTGTTGTTTAAGTTATTGAAACATTCACACTTGAACTATATTCTTGTGTAAATCTACTACCTTTAGTCTTTATACTAATAACCTTCCAGTCTAGGGAACCATTGCCCTGTAGGAATGATGGATATGAATGTAGGATTTATCTCTAAAGCATGCATGTTCAGGGTTTAAGACTTTGACTTCATGTTTCGGTGAACATAGCAGTGTTTCTTCCTTTTTATTTATTTTAAAATTTACTTTCTATCCTATATTTATTGTGAGAAAATATAAGTAGATATTAGTAGAATTTGGAGTTTGCCTTTGGCAAAAATGAGCCCCATATATAGTAGTAAAAAAGTAATTGTTTTATATCTCGACGGAACGTTCTCCAACCTTTGCATGTTTTTTTTTGTAAAAATGAACTTATTTGCGAATGTTCTTTCTTGACACAGTTATCGCTGCAAGGATCCCGAACACAGGTTCGATATTGAGGGTAGAGGGGGGGGGGGGAGTGTAAGAGCTTGAACAAAAATAATGTCAATTATAGTCTGTGTCGATATTTCCAACTCTGGCAGAAGAACTTTGGTGGATATCAGAGCGAGCTCGGTTAATAGAAGGGTATGAGGTCTTTGAATTC
This sequence comes from Apostichopus japonicus, assembly GCF_037975245.1. Lineage (NCBI taxonomy): Eukaryota > Metazoa > Echinodermata > Holothuroidea > Aspidochirotida > Stichopodidae > Apostichopus > Apostichopus japonicus. The sequence goes on along the minus strand of NC_092563.1, from coordinate 19,107,492 downwards.
GACTCCCATAACAGGGGGGTGGGGTGAGGTTCCACCCACACACCCCACTCCCTCTCAAACAATTTTAGACGTTAATTGGTAAATTTGTTTTAAATTTATAGTTCATTTATAGTTAGAATATAAATTATGTCTAAAGTAAATTTGTGCTAATAATTATTTTCTTAATTTTTGTGTGTAGTAGGAAAAGTGTGTGTGGGCGGAGGGGGTGAGGGGGGGGTGGGTGGGTTGGGGGATGTGCTCCTCATTCCCTGGAGCCGCCTCTGGTTCGCAATCAGTCAATTCCAACAGCTTATTCAGGTGCTGTTTGGTGCTTTGACATGAAGTATAGGTCTAGTATTTTAGGTGTATAATCCTTAAAAATACAAAGTGCATAGAACTATAGTACATCAGTCATTGTCAACAACAATGTATACATATCAAATAGATTTCTTATTAACAGTGGTTTTCTGCCAAAAAAAATCAATTCCCCAAAAATGTTTTGGCTTTATTAGCTCTTCTGAACTGTCATATTTGACACATCTATAGGAAACAAATAAATCTACAAAATCAATGAACTGTTCATATGGAGAGAGAAAAAAAAATAAAATAGAAAATTGTTCCCCATATTTATGATTGATTTTTTGTATTTATGACGTAGGTACAAACGTTGAATGCAACTTCCTTCTTTTTTTTTTCCACTTTAGAGGACTACAATACCAAGATACAGACAAGTATATACAATTACTTAACACATGAAACCTTTACAAAAGGTTCATGAAGGAAATCGGAGGTCGGAGGTCATTGTTGTTGTTGTTATTTACTGATAGTCGTAATATATGCTTGATAAGCGTGTGTGTGTGTTTGTGTTTCCATAATGAGAGAGGCGTACTATAAATAGCGAATAGTTAGTGCACACGTTCAATCATGTATGGATGTTATGCACAGAATTATCTGACACAAATTTAGGACAATGTCTAATTATTCCAATTCACCTAAATAAAATATTTAAAACAAAATATTAAAACAGTCACCAGTTCCAAGAATAAAATTGGCAGTACTGTAACATATTCTACGATATCATCACCTGAATTTTCGTATCACAGAAGACATGCCTTAATACTAAGGGGTCATTATCTGATTCTCGTCGCTAATTTTGTAGGTAAACTGAGATAAAATCAGATTCCTGGAATAATGTACTGTTCGAAAAATATATATATATTTCGGCAGGACGTGTCCTATACCCTCTCCCATGCAAAATTTATAGTGTCTCCCGGGGGCCTAACTAGATTTCTGTTTTTTGTTGGGGAATGGGGGGGGGGTTGGAATGCTTTTTCTAGGGGGGCAGACATGACCTATTTTCTAAACAAATATTCCGACAGGTTTTGGGGCACGTAACAGATATTTAGGGCCTAGTCCCCCTCCCCCTCCCCCTCCGTGTATTACGTCACTGCCCCACCTATTATGTGCCATCACAATGTGTTCAATTACCCCACAAGTTACAGGAGACAAAATATTCTGCCTCTCCTTAAATTGTTGTTGTCCACAACTTAAAATTCCTGGCTACATGCTGTGTTTCTTATTACATGCAGGAATTGCTCATCCATCCAGTGAGATGTTTATCGGTTCTGTTCCATGATTGCGTTTTGTATTATTTTCGTCAAACAGTCGCTGATTTTGTGAAAAAGACCTCGCGTGGTCATAATGTAATTCATCGTCGTTATGAATTTTCAAAATATATCTATGTATTTTTATTTACGAAGATGTATTGCCAATCTCCGTATGACTTATTGCCAATTTATGTAAATGTTTTCTGTTGTTTGTAACTTGATGTAAAGAAATATAACAACATGCAGATAGAACTGTTTATACCTTTTTACCCTATCATATATTATGCGGCATTGTAGTGAAAAAAAATTAGAAGTAAGAAAATGGATTATGTACCAATATTTATATTTCTCATAGCCTATATTATTACAGTGTGGGAGGGGAATTGTTTGAATTCTTTTGCTGAAAGCAGGGAGAAAATGTTCAAAAACGAAAATATTATAAGGCTGCAAATGATGATTTTGGGTTTATTCTTCTTTCCAGGTAAACTTGTTGGCCGTTCTACTATTTAATATATATTATTTTCCATAAGACTTAATTTTTTTTTAGCTCAGCTGAAAGCTTTCAGCTAAGGTATATAGTTATCATGCGAGTTTGATGTCATTTATTTCCACCGTGTTTATATAACTGCCATATCGTAATTTAAATTCGAGTTTGGCTGGAAGTTCGTGAGAGATTTGTGTGAGTTCAGTTTTCATATTTTATCGATCATATTTTATTAAAATGAAGGTCATTTGAGGTCACGAGAGGTCATTTTCTGAAACAAAGGAACAATGCTACTCCTCCTGTAGTTTTGTCCAAATTTTCTGAAATGTTGTGGATATAAGGTTTCAATGGGGTGAACAAGAGTTGTTCAAGGGAAAACAAACATTTTCATCATGTGAGGGCCCAAAACAGGGCCTTTTGCTGTATAAAGATTTCAGCTATGATGTACTCTTGGATAGCTCATAAGTGGACCACCCCCGTGTTAAGGTTAATGCAACGGTCCCACAAAAGTTGAACAGACCTTTTCCATATACTTGAGAGTGTCAAACATGATGTGATTGGTTCATGATTACACTTCGGACGTCACTATTTAATAAAAAGGGGTTGATCGATGTAGTTCCTACAGACTTTCCAACTAATTTATAAATAGCCAAGGGGGAAGACCCTATCCTTCTATAGGGTCTGTAGCCCAGGGCCTCCTGGAACGCCAGCCTTATAGTGCACAGTATATGGAAGAACAGGTTGTTACGGAAGCGTTGAAGGGTACAAGTAACTTGACATTTTCATGAGATGCATCCAACATGATATCCACAACATTTTAGCAGATGTAGCAGAGGAAAATCTGCATATAAGAATCATATAAAGCAAAGGAAAAGGGAGTTTGGAGGAAAAGAAATGACACAGTTATCCCGCGTTTGTCATATATTTTTTCACACAAAACAAATGGACAAACTGCTAAGAAATATCGCCAGTAAAAACCAAATTTATCAAATAGAAGCTTAAGCTGAGCTTCTGTGGCGTTGCTGCATGCTCTGGTTTCCTTTTTTTGTGTGTGAACTTTCAAGTCGTAGTTTACCAAAATATCCCCCAGTCACTTTATCTTTGCTTTATTGTCTATTCGATAAGAATACTAAACACTAAGGTTAAACATGACATGATAAATTGGCAAATTTTGTATTCCCCAAATCTACTTGAAATGAATTATTTCTCATTCAAAAAAAGAAGAAGAAGAAGTCAAGAATAAAAGCTGAGTATGTGAGCGACCTAGAACTAAAACAGAGAATTTGTTGTTGTTTTTCATAATGGTTTCTCTTATTTACAAAGTGAAGTTCCTTTTTATTTTATTTCTCTGTAATGGTTATTTATATCCTTATTATTTCACTTTTATGACCAGATTGGGGCATTTTCGTTTTATATTTTGTTGTAATTTTTACGTTTTCACATCTATCATCTATTGGCAACGTCGTTAAAACTTATGAGTTCAATAGGCAATTATTTCGAAGCCACTTCGTTGCTACGGTAACGCAGTATGTAGCCTAGCAACGTTACGTATGTTGGTTTGTTAATGAACGTTGCAAGTAACTCACAAGTAACGGAAAATTACTAAAGATTAAAAACAGCTGAGTTTACATTAAACTTTGATTGAACTTTTTATATCATTGTTGAGCCCTTTCCCCCATTTTGATTAAAATTAATCCACTATTTTGTGATAAAAATAGTCCGAATCTTATTTTTAACGTGGGAAAAGGGGAGAGAGACCTAGGTCAAATCAGAGGCTTAACGTGAATGAAATAATATTTTAGGAAGTTGCAGTGGTTATGTGGTTATGACAAAATTCGTTTCGCGGTATAGTTTATTCAAAGAAGAACGGTATGATTAGGAAAGGGGAGAGTGGGGGGGGGGGGTGTTTTGTATACTAACCTCTTCCCTCATCTTGTAAAGCATGTCATATCCTCGGTGAATGTAGGCTATAACACCAAAGGGTTCTCCATGCAGTAGCTTACCACGACAGTTAGCCAGAGAGAAACATTGGTTAGAGCAAAAGTTCAATTTAGAGAGATGAAAAATGTCACAATACTAAGATTAAGCAATGAACATGAAGGATATATATGGCTGGTACTGTAGGATGCAGTCAAGCCTGTAAAGTTCCACATACTCAATAAGTATACCAGATTGTGGGCAGACTTATATATCGCGGACCACTCTACCCCTCCATAATCCAAATCGATAAATTTCTCCCGATGGCAGTAAGTATAGCCCAAACAATTACATTTCATTTAGGTTTAGTGCCGGACCAGCGCCCTGGCGAATTTCGAAATTGCTAGTTCACAACCCACGACAATGCCACATTTCCTCAAATTACTGTTTGAATATAACTCAATAGCTCAATACACCTTTCCATTATACCAGAAATTTCATGCAAAGAAATCTTCTCCAATTTGCCCAAAAAAACCCCAGTTGGAACCTTTGTTGTTGAGTTCCCTGTAAAGTATATAATTATGCGATACATTTGGAATGGTTATTTAGCTCTCGATATATAATATATGATATATCTTCACTTCCAGGTGTTGCAATTATGTTTTTTTTTTATTGGGGTGGTAACATTATCAAATTATCCTTTTCTAGTGGATATTAGTACATACATTCATATTTTTACAAAGAGATTTTCTCAATTCAATTGTCATGCTAATATTCGTAATGGAACTGCTCGCTAACGACACCAATAAAAAAGCACTAAGATTTGAAAATGGATATTGTTATAGCAACATGACGTCAAGAAGTTACTCATGCGGAAAATTGGTAGCAATTCACCCCGTCCCCCACACCGATTTCCATGACAACCATAAAAGAAAAAAGCACTTCTGCCATCGGAATATCCATTAATGTGGTAATTCAGTCGATGCATTTTCACTTCAGAATATCCCGCGTATCCCTAATACAAACGTTCCCTATTTGTCTCTAAATATCCCCCAAAGAGGAGACAGTTTCTTCACTTTCAGCTCCCCTCAAGAGGACTGTAAATCTAAATGAGAAAACGGTTGACGGGAACCCCCCAAAAATGACGTTGGAAAATTTACTACGACAAGTGTTTTGACCCGAAATGTCGAAAAAAGCTCTTATGATTTATATTAAGTTACCTGATCGAAAGATTTAGTCTCCCGACCATAGTTAAGAGTTAAGAGTTTCTAATGTGTTTGAATCAAATATAGAACCTGTAGATAGTTATCAATAAAGCACATTTCTAATTAAGCATCTGACATCACTTTACTATAGTTGATGAAGGTGAACATTTTAAGTCTTGCAACTACGTCAGAGGGGAAGGCGAAGGAAGGAGTGGGAGGGGAGAGGGAGGAAGAAATAGGGTTACCGTGATTACCTATTTATCAAAGTTGAACTTCTGTATATAAATTGAAATGAAAAGAAAAGAGGCAAAAAAGGGCTTGGATTACAATTGTTACGTCATTGGTGGTGATATAAATGTAAATATAATGTATATATAATGTGTATATACACATACATATATATATATATATATATATATATATATATATATATATATATATATATATATATATATATATAGGAATAACGGAAACACTGTTAAACAACTATGCTGCATTTAGAGAAAGGCTGGATCTCGAGTGAGATACAATAATTGAATTAGGTAAGTGATTGGAAGTAAAACAGCCAATGTTTGGTTTTTGCAGAGCTTTCGAGCAAAACTAGCTCTTCTTCAGTGCATGATCACCGAAAGTGACAAGGAGTAGCAGGAACTGAAACTGTTTTATAGAGAAGATGTCGGCATGGTTGTAAAGGCAAAGCGACTTACTGATTTCTGCTGAATAGAGCAGAAGTATTAGAAATTCGGATTATTTTAATCCGCGTCGGATTATTTTAATCCGATTCCGTCGTAATAGTAAAGGAATTGTTTTGGTTTATCTGGGACGGCAAATCGTTTCTGATGTTTAAACCGAATGGTGCCGTGGTCTTTAGGTTTAGTTCCCAGAAATTTTCTTTTGCTTTCCTAGATTTATCTGTCCAAGAATCGTTCTGGTCAATGGCAATAACACGCAAATTCTCAATTGAATGATTTTGGAGATTGAAGTGATTTGCAACAGGTTGGTAGATCTTTTTTGTTTTGATCGCCGATCTATGTTGTGTCATTCTCATTCTAAGAGTGTTTTTTGACTCTCCAATGTATTGTAAGTTACAAATATTGCAGTAGATGAGGTAAATGACATTTTTGGATAGGCAGTTAATTTTGTGCCGAATTTGGAACGTGCGTTTGGTTTGGTTGCTCTGAAAGGCCCCGGTCGAATCGACAAGTAAGCACGTTTTGCAATTTTGTGTACAGGGCGATGATCCTGTAGTTTCTGTTTTGCTTTCCCCTAATGGGGTGTCATCCCGAAAGGATGCCCGAACTAAGATATCCCGTAGGTTGCTGGGTCTTTTAAAAGCGATGACAGGTAATTCTGGGAATACTGATTTCAGGCGTTCGGTGCCTTGAAGTAGGTGAAAATTCTTCTGAATGATATTAGCCAGTGGTGGGAGACCAGGGTGGAATTCAGTAACCAATGGTACCCTTTTGGAACTGGTTTGACGAGTTTTGTACGTCAATGTTTCGGTACGGGGTTTGCTTTTAGCCTTTTTGATGGCATTTTCAATAGTACCCCGAAAATACTGTCTGTTTAGGAGGTGTTGTGACAGTTCTTTAGTGCGTGAATCAAAATCGACTTCAGAGGAGCAAATGCGTCGAATGCGCAACGCTTGACTGTACGGAATATTTCTGGTACAGTGACGTGGATGGCAACTGCTTGGTAAGAGGTAGTTGTGCTTGTTCGTGGGTTTATTGAACAAGTCTGTTTTGAGTGAACCATTTTGTAGGGTCACGGTGGTGTCCAGAAAGTGAACGCCATGTCCAGAAAAATCAGCAGTGAATTTGATAGTGTGATGAAACGAGTTTATGTCATCAATGAAGAGTTTTAGATTAGCCTCACCATGGGTCCATATCATAAAGATATCGTCAATGTAACGTAACCACGTGTGTGGTTTCAAGTTTTGTCGAGATAAAAATTCTTTCTCGAGGTTTCCCATGAAGATGTTGGCAAAAGACGGTGCCATTTTGGTACCCATTCCGGTGCCATGAATTTGGAGGAAGTGTTTGTTGCCAAATACCAGATTATTGTTGGTCAAGATAAGTTGCATTAATTCGGCCAATTCTTTCTTCGTGGGGGTTTTGCCACGTATCGGTTTGAATGCTTTTGTGCAGGCCGAAATGCCCTCTTCGTTAGGGATATTTGTGTATAACGAAGACACATCCAAGGTTACTAACAGAGAAGATAAGGGAAGATTTTTTATTTCCCCAATTTTCCGGATGAAATCCGTAGTGTCCTGCACATAGGACGGTAGGGCCGAAACGAGAGGTTGGATGAGGAGATCCACGAATTTGGAAATTTTTTCAGTCGCTGTGCCATTACCCGATATTATGGGCCTCCCGGGATTGCCTTCTTTGTGAATTTTAGGCAGAAAATAAAAGCGACCAGGTTTTGGGTCGTTTTCCAGGAGGTTTTGGCCTAACTTGCGGTCAATGGAACCGTTAGAGACTATCTTTTGGATGACTCTTTTCACGTTTTGTGTGATTTCTTGAGTGGGATCAGAATCCAGGAGTTTGTAGTGTTGAGGGTTGCCGAGTAGTCTGTTGGCTTCCTCTCTGTAGAATTGTTTGCCCATAGCGACAATTGCAGAACCCTTGTCGGCTGGCTTGATGACAATGTCATCGCGCTTCCGCAGTTCATGAATGGCCTGTCTCTCAGTTTTGTTGAGATTGTCGCGGAAGTCTGGGGCGGAGGTGTGTGTTTTGACATCCTCTTCAATGGCCGAAATAAATGATTCAAGAGGCGCACAATGGGCCTTGGGTGGATTCCACGAGCTTTTTGGCTTAAAATTGGAATGCAAGTCGTTGGTTTCTTGCGTGGTGTTATTGCCATTTTCGTCGGCAAAAAATTCACGGAGACGTAAGCGTCGATAGAACAGATTTAGGTCAAGAGAAAGTTTCTGAGCGTTTACTTGCCGTGGTTTAGGGCAAAAATTTAGACCTTTGGAGAGTAGGTTTGTTTCTCCTGCCGAGAGTTGGCAATCAATGGTAACAACTGCACTTTTGGTGGTGTTGCATGCGGTCTGTATCTCTTTCCGACGGAATCTGCGAGACCTGGTTCTTTTTGAGGTTTCAAGTTGGGTTTCACCAGAAGACTTAACTCTTTGCGTGACATTATCCCTCTTCAATTTGTGACATTGTCTTGAAGCTAGGGTATGTGAGAGGTTCAAGCAAATTTTGGAGATGGAGTCAAGCTTTCTTTCGAACTCGTTCTTGGGGAGTTCTTTTTGCAGTTTTCTGGTTTTGGAATCAATTTGCTGGCTAAGTTCGTGAATTGTTTTGCGACAAATACTTATTTGCACAGCCATTAATTCAAGCGAAGCATTCTTAAGGATGCCTTTCCAATTGGCAAAGCTGTCGCTATCAGAAAGTGGTAAACCAGCACGGACCTTGATTTTAAGTCCTTTTGGTACCGTTTTGTTTTTACGGTATAGTCTGTAGTTGGAAAGATGATGCCGATACCTAACCCTTTTTTCGGAAAGGCGTCGAAGCGTTTTCAAAGTTTCAAAGGTGCTCTCCATTTTGAAGCATAGTTGGATCAATTAGATACCAACAGTGAAAGATATAGATAGGAATAACGGAAAAACTGTTAAACAACTATGCTGCATTTAGAGAAAGGCTGGATCTCGAGTGAGATACAATAATTGAATTAGGTAAGTGATTGGAAGTAAAACAGCCAATGTTTGGTTTTTGCAGAGCTTTCGAGCAAAACTAGCTCTTCTTCAGTGCATGATCACCGAAAGTGACAAGGAGTAGCAGGAACTGAAACTGTTTTATAGAGAAGATGTCGGCATGGTTGTAAAGGCAAAGCGACTTACTGATTTCTGCTGAATAGAGCAGAAGTATTAGAAATTCGGATTATTTTAATCCGCGTCGGATTATTTTAATCCGATTCCGTCGTAATAGTAAAGGAATTGTTTTGGTTTATCTGGGACGGCAAATCGTTTCTGATGTTTAAACCGAATGGTGCCGTGGTCTTTAGGTTTAGTTCCCAGAAATTTTCTTTTGCTTTCCTAGATTTATCTGTCCAAGAATCGTTCTGGTCAATGGCAATAACACGCAAATTCTCAATTGAATGATTTTGGAGATTGAAGTGATTTGCAACAGGTTGGTAGATCTTTTTTGTTTTGATCGCCGATCTATGTTGTGTCATTCTCATTCTAAGAGTGTTTTTTGACTCTCCAATGTATTGTAAGTTACAAATATTGCAGTAGATAAATATATATATATATAATATATAGATATTTAGATAAATATATATATATATATATATAAATATATATATATATATACATATACATATAAATATATATATGTATATATATATAAATATATATATATATATATAAATAATATATTTATATATATAAATATATATATATATATATACATATATATATATATATATATACATATATATATATATATATATACATATATATATATATATATATATACATATATATATATATATATATATATATATATATATATATATTTATCATTTCATTTCATTTATATTTGTTCTATCGCAACATAAGTGGCATATAAGGAGATAAGAAACAAATCTTGTGAAAGTATGTGTACTAAAAAACCCTATAGGGCTTGTCGGGTAGTGACACTACCTGAAAAAATACAGAACTTTACAATTAGAAATATATATATAAACAGATTCTCAAAGTCACAACAGGCGTTAAACATTCCTATGGTAGATATGGAACTTATCGCAATGATTCAATGCACAGTGTACTGCAATTTAGCGATCGAACTCTCAGATTCTGTTTCGTCTCCATTTATGAAACTATATCACAATTAGAGTATTGCCGTTCCCTGCCCCAGAACAAAACACCCCTCACCGTCCCCTGCCCCTCCCCATCTTCAACAGGACAACACTAAACATACGGCGTACATTCTCACGGACGGTGGATATTTACTTGATCTCAATTGACTCATCCATTACAATTAGTTGATGGTTAAGCCTTATGTGGTGGCAACCCTTTACAATGGGGATGTTACTTTGCAGTCCTTTTCAGTCATGCGCACCAGTGAATAAACATTTCAACCATGGTATTCTCACCAGGAGCCACTTAGAGGGGCGCTGTTCGTTATTAGCGTCTCTATTGCATGGGTGTTTCATGATAATCGTGAGTTAGAAATACAACCTGAACTATAATATCATTAGTTTTTGACGGTTTACTTACATATCAATATCAAGTTTGTGCCTAAAGTCATCCTTTAATACAATAAAAAAATTCCCTGATTTTAATACCGTAGAAAATGCATATGAAAGAAATCACGAAATATTGTTCACGGCCCACCGCTTAACTTACGGACCGTCATATTAGAAATAATACACATGATCCACCCGAAATATTGACCATTGTTGAGAGGGAATGGGTTGGTGGGGGGGGGGGGGGATCGAAAACCTAAATCGACTTCCCGCGGCATTTTTGCAGTATCATCATTTTATGAGGGTTGAATGTTGAAGAGGATAAAATAAATTATATTTACACGATAGTGTAAAATCAGGAAGATTTAAGGTAATTTTCGGCATTTTTAGACATTCGTTGGTAAAACCGGGAAGATTCTGCAATGAGAGATAGAACACGGGTTAAGAAGTCCATATGTGAAACTTTCACCTCCTCTCAACATATGAATGGTTCTTGTTGGGTAAATAAGCTTTATAGCAGTCCCAGGCCATCAGCTATCATAATATGGTTGATAAAATAGGATATCTACTATTATATATCTATGGTCTACATCGGTCTTGGAATGTAACGAAATTAGTGTGTTAGTCGAGACAGCAAACCTGTCTCATGACTAAGGAACGTACGGAGTACTAGCTGCACTGCTTTTAATATCGACTTTTATGAGAAATAAAATATATTGATTAAATAAATATGCATAATGATTTATTTTTGTCTCTTATTTGAAGTGTTCACTTCTGCATGCACCCACTGAATGTGTTATCTGCATTCTGGTAGGCTTATGCCCTTTGTATTTCAAACTGTGGATCGCAACGCAATAAGGGTCGCCAAAATGTTTTGGATGGTCGCCAGAAATTTCGGACGGAAAATAAACCTTTCTCATATTTCTTGAAAAAATAGGGGGGGGGGGGGTGGAACTGAAATTCCTTACAAAAAATACACCATTTTGCAACTTAATCCTAATATTAAAAAAAAAAAAAATCAAATATGAGAGGGTTACGTCATCTTCGTGGGTCCCTTGCTTAGCCCACAGCATACACCCCTGGAGGATAGCCAAGGTGATAATAGTGAACTCAGTGTCGCCAAGATAAAATACTTGAAATATTTGAAAATCTCATCTAACAATGCAGACTGAGACTTTCTAAAAAGTAGTCTGCAATTATTCTTTTTAAAGGAAAGTTTAGCTTTATCTCTCTGTGTTGCACTATCATCAGCCGCTTCACATGCTAGCATGCAATAATATTGTACTGTAATATTTACACACCAATAATAATAATAATAATAATATAATGATATCATAATATATCATAAAACCATGTAATACTATATGCAACAATATTATTATGGATGTTTTATATTATATTATATTATATTATATTATATTATATTATATTATATTATATTATATTATATTATATTATATTATATTATATTATATTATATTATATTATATTATATTATATTATATTATATTATATTATATTATATTATATTATATTATATTATATTATATTATATTATATTATATTATATTATATTATATTATATTATATTATATTATATTATATTATATTATATTATATTATATTATATTATATTATATTATATTATATTATATTATATTATATTATATTATATTATATTATATTATATTATATTATATTATATTATATTATATTATATTATATTATATTATATTATATTATATTATATTATATTATATTATATTATATTATATTATATTATATTATATTATATTATATTATATTATATTATACAATATTATCGTATGAAACTTTGTGAAACGGGTCATACTGTTTGCAACAATTTATTGTGGATGGTTTATATGATATATTTATAATACAATATTTGCGTATGATACTATGTGAATCGGGTAATACCATATACAACAATAATATTGTGGATATTTTATATGTTATTATTATGATAATATTATACTGGGTGAAACGGGTAATACTATATGCAATAATATTATTGTGGATGTTTTATATTATATTATTATAATTATTTTTTTTTTTTTTTTCTCCTGTTTATTTCTTCGATAGTATATATACAAAAACATACAATGTCAAATGTAATTTTGTTGTTATGCAATAATTAATCGAGAATGAAGCTGTTTTTTAAGTCATCATATAAATAGCGTTTCTTACAGTACTGTTGAACTTTTACAGCAAACTTAAACTTATAAAAGAATGCTTCCGTGTCTAGTTGTACATTCCTTCTTGAGCAATCAGAAATATAAATCTTCAAATGTAAAATTAGAAAATTATATGGACTGTATTCCTGATATAGAAAACCAAAGAAAATATCTTCTTTCGAAAAGAAAAACTGCTTGTTCAATAGTCGTCTCTCAATATCTAAAATAAAATAGGAGACCAGGCTACAATCCCAAAAGAGGTGTTCAATAGTCTCCTCATGTAGTTTACAAAAAGAACAATTTGGCGAGTCTACCATATTCATTTTAAAAAGCAATTTCTTAGTAGGGATAATTCTATGCAAAAATTTGAACTGAAAATATTGCAAACGTGCTTCAGTAATACTCTTGTATGGCATCCTAAACAACATCGCCCACTGCTCAGATTCAAAAGAATAAACAGTGTTCCACTTATTAAGTGAGGTGGGCAAAGAGGTTACCCCTTTTAGAAAAACCGGATAAAGTATGTGGGAAACGGAATAATTACCCATAATTTTCTCAAGTAAGAGTTCACTGACAGTAGGGTTATTATCGGTATCCTGTAAGCCGATTTTCCAATGACGAGGAATCGCTTTAATTAAACCCCAGTAGTGAATAAACGAAAAATTACCAATATTGTAGGTCCTAACAAAAGTAAGGAAATCAAGAGGTCTATTATTAACATCAAAAAAGTCGGCAATTTTCATAATCCCCTTTTTGAACAGAATATCATAAAAAATGGTCTTACTGTTAATTTTTACACTGGAATTATTCCAGATATACTCATTTCCAAAATTATTATTAGGTGGGGCATAAGATACTTCACACCAAGCATCCAAAACTTGGCGGAGAAAAATATTCTTAATAAAACTAATATCCGTTTTTGAACAATTACACTGGAAGAAGAATTTATTTCCATATGGCTTCAAAACCGTAGTGAAAAATATTTTCCAAGGGCTCTCATTAACAGAAAAATAACGGCGAACCCAAGTACACTTTAAGGATTTCATAAAACTATCAATGTGTGTAACCCTTAGTCCTCCTTCATCAATATTATTAATCATAGTACTCCTCTTAACCTTGTCAGGGCGCCCACACCAAATGAAATCGAAGATTATTCTTTCCACATCCTTAACAAAACTGGAGGGAGGGTTAGGTAAGACAAGGAATAGGAACACAAGTTGCGAAAGGGCAAGAGACTTAACTATGGTATTCCGTCCAATTGGGGTCATATCCCTGACAGACCACGAGCGTAGGCATGATTTTAGTCGGGATAACTTTGGAGTATAGTTAAGCTCAAACAAATCATTTCTATTGTTTGTAAAGAAAATGCCCAAATAGCTAACTGGTCCACTGCTAACGGCAATACCACTGAATGAAGTAAAAGGCCAATCACGAGCAAAAGAGCCAAGAGGAAAAAGAACAGACTTATTATAATTGATAACCAACCCAGAGGCTTCCTTCAAGTCACTTAAAATTTGCAAAGTTTTCTGCAATGAACCTCTAGAGCTATCTAAAACGAAAACAGTATCATCAGCATACTGTAAAAGTTTGTAATTATAGTTTCCTACACAAAGGCCCCCTATTTCCTTATTATACAAAACACTAAGTGATAAGAGTTCTGCACATAAAATAAACAAATAAGGACTCAAGGGGCAACCCTGCCTAACTCCTCTACCAATACGGAAGTAACCTGTTGAGTAGCCGTTATTGATTACGCAAGCCATACTATTATTGTAAAGTACAGAAACCCATTTCCTAAAATCTTCACCAAAATTAAAGTAAGCAAGGGTTTTCTGAATAAAACTCCATTCAATCTTGTCGAATGCCTTCTCAAAATCAACAAAAAGCAAAAACCCCGAAATTTTACTGTCAGTTGTATAATCAATTAAATCCAAAATACATCTTATATTCTCGCCAATGAAACGACCCTTAATGAAACCAGTTTGTGTAGACCCTACAAGAGAAGAAATACAAGATTTAAGTCGAGTTGCCAAAACTTTAGCACCGATCTTATAGTCAGTATTGAGTAAAGTAATTGGACGGTAGTTTTCAAGTTTGTTGGAGTCTTTACCCGGCTTGAGAATTAATGAAATAACCCCACGGGATTGTTCAGACGAAAGTAAGCCTGTACGAAAAGCATAATTCAAACTTGAAACCACTTGAGGGCCTATTAAGTGCCAGAACGTTTTATAAAAATTAGTGGATAATCCATCAGAGCCAGGACTTTTATCATTTGGCATAGAACTTAATGCCATCGAACATTCTTCTAATGTAAGCTCCCCTTCACATACGCTGAGATCAAAATCAAATACACTAGAGTCAGGAAGGTTACTAAAAAAGGCATCAGCCGATCCTGATTGTGAGCTATATAAGTTTGAATAAAAATCCAAAATTTCATCCGAAATACCTTTTTGGTCACCAATTTCTCTGCCTATATCATTCTTCAGAGTGGAAATCGTATTATGAATCTTATTTCTCTTTTCAAGGCTTAAGAAATACTTGCTATTTTTCTCCCCATCCTCAACCCATCTTGCTCTCGATCTGATTATAGTGCCACGCAATTTAAAATCGTAATAGCTAAGGAGCTCAGTTTGTGCTTCCTTTAATTGGGAACTGACAAAAGCTGACGGGTTTACAAACAGTTTATGCTCCAAACTTGAAATAATCTTGAGTAAATCATTTTCTCGACGACGCCTATTCTTGGCCTTTTCCTTGGAATAAACCATCGAGTATCGTCGAAGTTTGTATTTAAGAAAATCCCAAGTTACACCAGTAGCATCATAATTAACAGATCTAAGAATATCCTCGATATGGGTTACAAAAGCTGAATCGTCTAAAAGCGAATTGTTAATTTTCCAAAATCCAGGACCCCTAACCATCATAACAGGGGTTATGACTAAAATACAAAAAGAATGGTCGGATTGAATACCCGGGAAAAGTGGATAGACTGGACGGAATTTCTCAGGTGATTGGAAATCAGAAAAAAATCTAACCTGCAGTGGATGCCCGGAGTTACATTAGAACTCCATGTATAATGTTTACCAAAAGGATTTTTATCACGCCATATATCGATTAAATTATAAACTGACATTAAAGATAGACACTCGTCCCGGGCTTTAAAATTGGTTTTTGCTAGACCCCCAGTCTTATCTAACTCTAACGAAAACACGAAATTGAAATCGCCCATCATAATTAATGTTTCACCATAAAAATTACCAATCTTGTCGCAAATTTGAGTATAAAAAGAAGGGGTGTCAATGTTTGGCCCATACACCCCGACGATAGTAAATATTATCCTATTAATTTCAACATCCAAAATAACAAACCTACCGTAGGCATGAATAAATTCCTTATGTAAAGTTACAGCAAGAGAAGGTTTTAAAAGAAGACACACTCCACAGCTATCCTTAGTCCCATGACAAAAAATAACATTACCTCCCCATTCGTTTCTCCAATAAGTCTCATCCTGGATAGAGCTATGTGTTTCCTGGAGGAGGCAAACATCATAATTTTGACGGTGAAGAAACGCAAACAATCGTCTCCTTTTCTTAGACTGCCTTAGACCTCTCGCATTGTAGCTTACGAAACTTAAGGTGGAAGCCATTTAATGAATAGCAAAGACACACTACAATGGTCACAGGCAGCCAAGTGAATAAAAGGTTCAACAACAGCGTACATTATAATAATGAAATATTTTAAGTTCACAGGAGGGTTTAAAAGAAAAGAAAACATCAATCCAAGGGAAAAGTACATACACAGCAATGTCCACATCGTTCCACTAGGGAACAACTGTACTTCCCAAAAGAAAAACGGCGAACTGGCCGGCTGAGGATTCTCAACTGTGTGCTGTTATACGGCTGGCAAAATAATAGCGTTGAATAATACAGGTACATTCTTCCTGGGAGTGAATTCCAAAAATAGTTTTGTCTCTATACTCGAACCAAACAGTTATTCAAAGTTGTAAGGCTTACCATCTGAGCCCCTCCAACACCCTCCAGAGAAGCGAAGTTTAGTCCCTTGTTGGTATAGTTCATTGACCTGATTTTTCCAGCGTCTTTTTTCCCGCAAATCTGGGATAGTTAAATCGTCTATAATGTAGCATCCCTTTCCGTTCAAGGCCCGTCTTGCATCCTTCATCACCCGAACCTTATCTGGAAAAAAGGCCATCCTGACCAAAATATGTCTTTCTCGCCCCTCAACAGGTCTACCATCTCTGTGGGCTCTCTCTATCTGGGGGGTGGGGATTCCCATCTCTGTGAGGATATCATTATAATTATACAATATTATCATTGAATGATACTATGTAAATCGGGTAATGCAACAATATAATTGTGGATGTCTTACATTATATATTTATAATACAATATTATTATATGATGCTAAGTGAATCGGTTAATACTGTATACAACAATATTATTGTGGATGTTTTATGTTATATTATTATAATGATACAATATTATTGCATGATGCTATAGTGAAACTGGTAAGTTCTATATGCAACATTAAAATTGTGGATGTTTTACATTTTATCACTATGATACAATATTTTTGTACCATACTGGGTGAAATGGGTAATACTATATATGCAATAATATTATTGTGGATGCTTTATATTATATTATTATGATGATACAATATTATTGAATGATAATATTTGAATAGGTTAATACTGTATGCAACAATATTATTGTGGATGTTTTATATTATATTATTATAATGATACAATATTATTGTATGATGCTATGTGAAACTGGTAAGTTCTATATGCAACATTAAAATTGTGGATGTTTTACATTTTATCATTATGATACAATATTTTTGTACCATACTGGGTGAAATGGGTAATACTATATATGCAATAATATTATTGTGGATGCTTTATATTATATTATTAAGATACAATATTATTGAATGATAATATTTGAATAGGTTAATACTGTATGCAACAATATTATTGTGCATGTTTTATATTATATTATTATAATGATACAATATTATTGCATGATGCTATAGTGAAACTGGTAATTCTATATGCAACATTAAAATTGTGGATGTTTTACATTTTATCATTATGAAACAATATTTTTGTACCATACTGGGTGAAACGGGTAATACTATATATGCAATAATATTATTGTGGATGCTTTATATTATATTATTAAGATACAATATTATTGAATGATAATATTTGAATAGGTTAATACTGTATGCAACAATATTATTGTGGATGTTTTATATTATATTATTATGATGATACAATATTATTGAATGATAATATTTGAATAGGTTAATACTGTATGCAACAATATTATTGTGAATGTTTTATATTATATTATTATGATGATACAATATTATTGTATGATACTATGTGAATCGGGTGCTATCATACTGCTCATAACGTTGAAGTTGCTATAACCATCTGTTTACGTCTTTTAACTCTTAATGCATGCTGTCTTGTTTCTATACTCTTTATAATAAAACATAACAAAACGTACTGTATAAATTAGCATATTATTTTTAGTATAAAACAGTCTACAATATGCATAGAGCAAAATTTAAAGTGTATACTTTGAATTGCTAGACTTAACATAGTCCCAGAGGAAGGCCACAACGTTTATTCTTTCCACTAAATGTCGACTAAAAATAGTGCGGCTCAATTAGAGACGAGGTCTTTTTTGGTTTTTGCCTTTTTTCAATGTTTTCACTTTAATAATATAATGAACAGTTCTTCATTTGTTTTACAGAGAAAACAAACTGTATCGGGGTATTTCTAAAAATAAATCAAAGTATGTTTCTTATTAGAAAGAAGTTCACTCAAAGAGTACTGAATTTGTTATAATTATTTGTGTAATGTTTAACGTTACAATTTAACAGATCCAACAACAGTTTTCATGTGTATCGCTGTCAGAGAGGGAGTGAGATGGGTGGGGTTGGGGGGAGGGGTGGTGATGAAAGGTGGGGTGCAGACAGATAGATGTCTGTACTGTGTCCACTGGTTAAATAATATCAAGAACGTCGCAGCAAAAAATTGAAAGTAACAGATAATTCGGCATAACCATTAAAACCGTTTGAAATTCCAGATTTTTTTTTTATAGCCCGGACAGGAGTCTCCACATGGCCTACTCACAGGAGAGTCACTAGACTCTAGCTGCATGTTTATAAATTCCTAAATGTTTCAAACTTTACTTTTCGGGAGGCTTTCACTCTCCCTATAATTCATAGATATTGGACGGAGTGTTCAGTGACACAATTTAATGTCCCACTTAGCCCCCATCCCTCCCTACCCCAAAACAAAAGTCAACGCATTTAATATAACCCCAGAAGGACTTATTTGAAAATGTTTTATCATCTTTATGTTTCTTTGAAAACCTGATGCTCATATCAGGTTAAAATTATCAAGAAAAAAAAAGAAGTAAATAGTTATCAATTAAAATAATCCTCTTGTGGGGATGTCAACGAAATGATTGATATTTTTTTTTATAACAAAGTTATTCCAGTAAGACCAACATGAAGCCTAAACATAATCAAATTGTTTTTTGCCATTGACAAAATAATGATGCACAAATTGACATATAAATCTGAAGCTGTGACGTAGGTTTATTAAAATATGACATATAATATTAGAAATGGCACAAGGTAATTTCTGTTTGTGGACTTCTTTCTCATTATATTGACCTGATATTTCATCACCCAACGGTTACAAACTTTGCCACAAAGTAAACGTTTCAACAATTGCCCAGTATATTCACCATGGAAAATTGTTGAACCCTGGCAGGCAAATTAGTGTCAATGTATTCTGGTCACGTAGGTGTCCCCAAATATTCGTACCAAGAAAATAAAAACACCAAAAAAAGAAACAACCATCAAAATTTTATCCCCTTCAGCAGTTTCTACTTTGTTTTCTTAAACATCACATCTTTTATTTATTTTTGATATCACATATGCTTTTGCAAACGTTAGTAATTGATAAATTCTTGAGGCCATGTATGGCATGTCGTGTCATAATGTGACGTAGGTCCTTTCAAATATCAACTTTTTTTTCTCGTCGTCGTTAGCCTCGAGAAAAAAAAAACTGGTAACCGTCAGAACTCAACTGTAAACACATCCATAAACATCAAATTGAATTGATAACGTTTGTCAAAAAGAAGAAGAAAAATAAATGTTAAAAGTCCAAAAAAAAAAAAAAAAAGTTGAAGATGATCAAATCTTCTGTTAAAGATGAAAAACGAAAGAAAGAAGTATTTCTCGTCATTTAATTCACTGACATCTGTGTATTACACTGTTATACTACCATATATAGCTTCGTATATGATGTATCCATTCTATTCCAGGTCAGGGACCGGATCCGTTCACAGGATCACGAACAGGTACGATATTATTGCTTCATTTATTACCTGGTTCACGGATTGTTATAATAGTTCCGATATTGTTTCATTGTTAAAGGACTGCATGTCACTATAGTTCCGTCTGTGTATTAATTATTATATTAGTGTTATATCATAACACCTGTGTATTGTATGCTCCCTTTTCAAAGACGATTATAACATTATAGTATCCTCCGATTGTAACCATATCCAACATAACTGTTAGCATAACACTATCTCGATATGTAGTCAGTTCAAAGGCTGCCATGGCGCTTAGTTCAAAGATTAATATCAGATTTAGCTCTGACGAGAATGGGTGTCAGAACGGTTGCAGCACGGCCCCTCGAATCATTTTGGGCTACGGGGGTGGGTGGGGGGGGGTAGTATAATATAAGGGATAACATATTCTCATTTTCATTACATATTTTAGGTAAAATGAAGACTTGAAGTAGGGAGCCTAGTTAAATAATTGTCCCAGGGCCCGAGCTGTCTATCATTGCTGCTGATCGTAACACTAGTTTATTATGCTTGCAGTGCCAAGGTTGTCCTGCGCGTGAACACTATTTCTCCGTCTGCAACCACACTCCCAGGTGATACCAAGGTATGACATACTAATATGCTATACCCAGTCAAACATTGCATTGCCACGTCCTCCCCTTACAGTTCCAGTATGTCGGAGGTGGCAGGGTAATAGTTCATGTACTACCATGACACTGCATATTTTAATAAAAATAGTTGAAAAAATGAAACAAAGCAAAGATTCATGTGTATAATGGAATGACAGGTATTGTACACCGCTTTCAGAAGAGTACATGCCAATCAACATAAGTGTTCAGTGAACAAAGTTGAAAGGCAGTTTAAGTGTTAAGGAAGGATCTTTGTCTGGAGTTAAATGTGTGGTATCACATTCATAAAGCTTTTACCTTTCAGTCTAAACTTCAATCATTAATCTAAATGACACAGAATATCAATTGTAATAAATTAAAGTTAATATTGTTCGTTTACTGTCTTGACAGCAAATATTCACAATTTTTGATTTGACGAAGTGTGAAACCTGATATTATTGATATCGATCTGTGATAATCACTTCGACGGTTGATAGTACTTCTCAACATCAGTACAACAAAATATTTACCTAAAACACATCATTTCAACAAAATCTTACCCCCAAATTCCACTTTCCCTAATTACCAATCTCATTATCATATCATATCATAATCAAACAGAATTTCGCGTATCTACGCGATACGATATGTTTTTAGTTGTCAAACATTTTCGAGCTTTTCGTAACTAACACAATTGATGATGATGATGAAACTTGATGCGTTGTACTAATGAAATGTCTAATCATGAAATGTCAAACTTCCGGGATCATTTTTTTTTTTCATTTCTGCGGTCGCTTGAAGGCACGTGCAACTTAAAGCTATGTGACTTTGCCAAGGAAATACAAATTCCAGAATGGTATAAGTCGAAGTGACATAGTTACGTTAAAGGGTGACTAAAGGTACAAAATTGAATTATATATGTTGTAGACATGTTACACTGGTAATAAGTTTAGGTAGAATTTATATTACAATTGTAAGTTTTGTGTAACGAACCGTCAATCATCCGATGTTTCATCAAATAAAGCGACTGGTTTACTTAGTCTAGCACATGAAACATACGAGTTTTATTGTCTCAAATATCACGTTTTACAATGCCATTAAATAGTTGTCAAGAACAAACGGTTGCGTTATTAGAATTTATGACACAATAGATTAACATGAACAGTTAGACATTCATGCAGCGAAAGAGCCAACGTTATTATCAAGTTAGCCTTAAAAGAGCAGTCCAGCATTTCGGCATAACTTAAAGCTTGATAAACGGAATAGCCATAAAAAAAATACACATTATATTAAATTATTCACTATAAATTATCAAGCAATTATATGCCTATATCAAGTGAGCGTTTAATAAACACAGGCATATAACGTTGGAAGATACTGTTGTTCTCTTCATTAAATACGGAATACAATTGGAAACTGTTGATACATTTCTCAAGTGCCTAATACAGAGGTACATCAAACACTCAGATAGTCGTACATAATCGCGCATTAATTAACTTTATTAAAAAATTAAATGATCAAACGGAAACAAAATGAGGTTGCAAATCTGATTGTACTTCGGAAAATCTTTAGGGAAAACAACATGTGCAATATAGAAAATGAGTCATATTTATGAATAAAATATAAAGAAATTAACCTCATCTCGTACTTTTCTAAGGTGTAATATGAAACGTTACGGCAATTAACAACTAGATAATAAAAGCCTAATGATATTCCCTGGAGATCATTAATTTTATTCTATAAAATTCGAATCTAGACATGTTGAATGCTGAACTTGATATGTTGAACTACATTACATACGAAAGTCACCTTTTCACGTACAAAATTCAGTGGCGTCGCTAAGAGGAATGGGTGGATGGGGGGGGGGGGGAGGGGGCGTTGGGGGCACTTGTATCTCAATGCTTAGTGCCAACATAAATTTGACATTTGCCATTTAAAAAAAAAATAAAAAACCCGTAGGAAATGAAAGTACACAACTTTTTTGGGCTATAACGTGGTTGTATAGCTTCATGGTAATTTAAAACAGTTGTCGTGTTGACGGTATTTAACCGGTAGTTACCAACTTGACGATATTGAACGGTATATAGCCTTTGTATTGACAGTATCCGGTCACATTGACGGTATTTAACCGGTAGTTATACCTATTTGACGATATTGAACGGTATATAGCCTTTGTATTGACAGTATCCGGTCATATTGACGGTATTTAACCGGTAGTTACCTATTTGACGATATCGGACGGTATATAGGTTTCGTATTGACACTATCCGGTCATATTGACGGTATTTAACCGGTAGTTATACCTATTTGACGATATTGAACGGTATATAGCCTTTGTATTGACAGTATCCGGTCATATTGACGGTATTTAACCGGTAGTTACCTATTTGACGATATCGGACGGTATATAGGTTTCGTATTGACAGTATCCGGTTATATTGACAGTATTTAACCGGTATAGTTACCTATTTGACGATATCGGACGGTATATAGGTTTCGTATTGACACTATCCGGTCATATTGACGGTATTTAACCGGTAGTTATATCTATTTGACGATATCGGACGGTATATAGGTTTCGTATTGACACTATCCGGTCATATTGACGGTATTTAACCGGTAGTTACCTATTTGACGATATCGGACGGTATATAGGTTTCGAATTGACAGTATCCGGTCATATTGACGGTATTTAACCGGTAGTTACCTATTTGACGATATCGGACGGTATATAGGTTTCGTATTGACAGTATCCGGTCATATTGACGGTATTTAACCGGTAGTTATATCTATTTGACGATATCGGACGGTATATAGTTTTCCTGTTGACATGTTGTATCCGATCATAGTTGACGCTATTTGACAAATTGAGAAAATGTATTGCAATTTACTGTGCGTTGATTTTAGAAGAATAAAGACATATTTAAAGAAGAAGAGGAAACAACTAAAAAATTCAATACATATATAAATATAAATCAGCTTGAAAAGAGGCTATTGTCTATAAGTCTTCATTATAGACGTCCCCCCTCCCCCCCCCAAAAAAAAGCTCTGTCTATATCTAACATTTACATTCATTTTAACAGTCTATGTTTATTGTACAATGTTTGATTCTTTGTTACGTAGATAACTGGTACACTTTGGTAATATCATATTCATACATATTTAATGAAGACTTTAAAAGATTTCAAAATAAATTAACTAAATTTAGAACGATCAGGGTGTAATCCTTGCCTATGGAATTTAGTCACGCAACAATGTTATGACTAATAAATATGTAAATAGTATACATTACAAATAGATCCATATAGCCAGTTGCAAGGGGCGATTTCCTATTGCTAATAACAGTCTATACTGTTCTCTTATATCATGCTTCAAAGCACTCGTATTTACAGTATGAACAGTTCCTAATTATTATCTGATATAAAAGATGATATTCATACCGCTAACATACTTTTCAGTATAAAAGTGCTTTTGAAGGGAAATATGAAAGTATAAAGTATATCAAGCATTGTCGTGAGTGTTAGATACACCTTTGGAATGTATATAGAGGCCAAACCTTGACTTTATATAGAATTAGCGTGTCTTCACTGTCTGGTATATTCTTTCTAATGGCATTGCCATGGAACGAAAAAAAAAACTAAATGTGGAAAATGCATAAGCGAAGAAATGACGATGCTACAATCAAATTTTACTAATTAAAATTGTCATGAACTGTTGGTGAAACATCTAAATTCCGTGATATTCTTTTCATGATGCGTTAAAAACATATATATATATATGATAAAAAAATTGATAATAACAAAAAAAAACAGCAGATATAAGAAAACACGTCTGTCATTGTTAAACAAAGATGACTAGATTTGCAAGGTCAGATCCAGGATTTTACAAAGAACAGGGGTTTTGCACTGGTGTCGTAGATCTCGACCTCCATGTAGAAGGCGCGGGGGGGGGGGGGGGGATGTTCAGGGGTACGTTCCCGAAGTACAAATTAAAGTTTAAAAGGTACAGTCTGAGGCATATTTAACCTTTTAATTGTTAAATGTTAAGTGACAGATTGATTTGCAGAGTAACTGCACGTGTTCTCAAGCATTATGGTTGAGCGTCTTGTATGTTTTGTGTGGCAGGAATGAATGTAACAAAGGAAATTGTATTAATATTTCTTTTCGTTAATGGTAGATATATACATACAAGTAAATATAATTTTTTTTTTTTTAAATACCTCTCTTAGTAGATATTGTTATATTATATATGAAATGTATACTCTCTGTTCCTGACTGATATGAATAATCACCTTTCATGCTAAATTGGTACTCGATAATCGGATGTAGCTTGCATGTACATTATGCTCAGATCATAATATAGTATTACTATTTGGACTATTGTACCAAGTATACCCTAAGTACTCGAATGACAATAGTTGCTTGTTCTAGGATCGTGCAGCCTACAGTATACGGGCATTTGGCAGTGGTACTCTATCAGTACTCTATACGAATACTTGGTACCCAGATATCGTTCTGGGAAGTTGACCCCATTACCGGGTTCCTTGGATATTTTCTTTATCCGCACACGTTTTCTATCCATATACCTAAATATTGCCCGGTGGCACAATCAATTTGAGGTATATATATCTATATATATATATATAAATATATGTATAAGCTTCTCCAAGATGAGGAATTAGGTTAAGAAGTTCAACGAGAGGCCATTTTTTGCTTTTTGAGGCTATATCAAAGATGAATTCTAATTGAAAGACAGAGTTATCGATCTGTAATATAGAGTAGTGATCTTTACCCTCACAGGCTTATTATACACACACAATTCTTTCGCTACATCAGCTCTGGTTTCTTAACTTTCTACAGCTCTGCTGAAGGAAAAAATCAGAGGGGGGAGAAGGAAAAATGGATTTAATGAAATCTGCTTGAATTAAGACACGAGAAGATTACAGGAGGCTCTAACAAAGTGTGACTTGAAAGGGATAAAAAACAGGACAGTGACCTGGTATTTCGGAGAAATTAAAGCAAGCATTCAGGTCGGATAAGGAATTAAAAAGGTCCGAAGGGATGTGAAATGGGCAAAGATCGACTTCAAACGGAACAAACCGTTTGACAGTGCTTCATGTAGATTATGTAAAGACGTGTGATATTAATGGAAAGTTTTTAAGGTTAAACTTTTAAGCTGTAATATTATAGAGATATTGAGAGGTCATCTCTATATTTCTAAACTAAAGTTAGGATTCTAAAATTGACTGCTTAAATATTTGATAAGTTTACTCTTCTGGACGGAGTTTCTGACCTTGATTAATATTTGCCAGATAATTGTGTGTGAGAGTATATCTCACGAGACGGTTTATAATAGTCTTGGTGATAGAAGAAGCTTTGAGAATTTAGCAGTATTGAAATGCTTGTTGGAACATGCAGTAACAATTATTTCACTTTATATCATATTTTTTGAAGAATTATGTTCATGGATGACCTATTAACTATCCTCAGTTTTGTTTGAGATATTTTTGATTGCATTTTCATTGCCGCATTTATACAAAATAACATGAATCAGTGAGAAGCATTCGCTTTCATATGAAATACAACTCACATATACACGCACACACAATATAGAGATTGTATCAATATAAGTTTAAAATAGGAGTCTATGCCATAATGGCCAACTTATTGTGAAAAGAAAATCACAGCTTTCATTAGGATCAACGCTTTAAGAAACTGTGGCCCTGAGGAGCCGGAGGAGGGGTTGGGGGGGGGGCGAGCTAGGGGATAGTGAACATGAGGCCGGTAGGTCCGTCAGTTTTGTGGAAAACCTCAGAATAGAATAATGTGCCCCCTTTTCATAAATTAGAAGTGTCCTATTGTAAATGAAACACATACAATTTGTGTCCTTGTGTTATATATACTTAAAAATATTAACCTTTTCTTGAGCAACGATAATCAAAATGCCATTAAAAAGTGCCCTTTGTATGACACAGCATGCACAGGGAAACCATTTTTGTCGAGATATATATCATTTGATTTTGAGGCTTGTCCGTGAAATCAAATTTACATATTCACCTTCATTTATAGTGTGGACATCATTAGCATCATAATGAATATTCTGTTTTCCTGTTGTTGTTGTTATATGCAAACAAAGCACGAATCTAGGGTAGCCTGAAAGTGAACCCTCGTTTGGAGGTCCCTGGATTTTTGGATTAATACTGTTGAAAATAGGGGACAACGTAAGAGTTTTCTCGAGCCTCGAATATTTTCATATTATAAATAGTTCATTTATAAAGAAAAGGAAAAACAAAGTCAGGAAGAAAGACGAAGACTTAGTCAAATATTGTGTGCAATAACTCAGCTGTTTGTGAGAACAGTATTGTACGGACTGCTCTCGTTTGTAAAATCATGGAGCTATCTGTTTATAGCTCCATGGTAAAATCAAAGATACATATCTTCATACTATTGAATGTTGTTATAGCAAGGAAGCCCAGAACGTCAACACATCTATAATAAAATTAACCAAACAAAAGGAGAAGTATAACTCAAAAACAGCAAATTTTTTGAGCCATTGTTAAGTGAGTGTGTTCTACACACAACTCAATTTATAGTTGTTTAGCAGTAATGAACATGCTAAACATTTATATGTATTTGTAAACATAAAGGGGTTCCTCCCTATGACATAACATTTTTACGAAAATTCAGATGTGTAATTGAGGTTGAAAGTGTCTATTTTGAAAAAACAGAACAAATTTGAAATGATTGAAAAATATCAATATTTTTTCAATTGTGCGTGAGGGTACGTTAGAGATGTTTACGTTATGTTCACTCACAGTTTATTGTTATTAAGATGATGTAAAATTTTGTACTTCAATTTTTGTGTTCAATTTTTGTTCACAAAGCAAATGAATGAACGAATAAATGAGATGCAAATGAGATGCAAAAAGAAAAGAGAAAAGGGAATGAACACTGCTGTTTAATCCATGATTTTAGTTAGAATGTGTACATTGATGATGTGATGATAACGTCACTAAAATTTAGCATATACGTCATCACAAAAATGAAGGAAAAGCATATTTTCTGTTAACAAGTAAAAACGAAGAAGAAGATAAGAGAAAAGAACAGGCCTAGGATAACGACTACACTGATACAATTAAAAGGCCGGAAAATAATATTAAATACAAACCAAATCAACCTATCTAAAGTATCTTTCATTTCAAACCTGTCAAGAATATTCTGGTTCGTATTAATTGATTAATGCATGGACTGCGTGATATATATTAGTATTAATATGTAGCGTGGAGGAGTGATTGAAAATATCGACAACAGATTAATTTGATTGACTTCGTGCTGCATGAGAAGGGTGGATAATTAATTGATTGGTTGTCAAACAGCTTCCTTCAGCCCGGGAGCCTCCAACTAAGCGGCAGCTCCCATGTAGCCTTAAAACCCTCTATAAAAACATGGAAAAAGAGAAAGGAACACAACACCATCAACAAACATCAAACATATGCCTATTAGAAAAGATGTGTAACATATATGCGGTAAAGGATTGAAGGTTGTTGTGAAACATTGAGTGAAGTCTAATCGTAGGGTGCCCGTGAAGGAGAGACAGGGTAATGGTTTTATGTTTGTTACTTTTAAGAAAAGGAATTTTTATACCAACGACGAAAATGACAGAAATGAATGTGTATTTTATGGCCCTCTTTGGAGGAGAGAAAGTGCACGGCTGCCAGGACGCTACAAGATACAGAATCCATGCTTTAGATTGATATTGATCCTTGGGTACGAGTCAATGTGATCGATTCTTCGTTTGTTTCCATAAAACCCTAATATATAGCATTCACACTGCAGGCAGCTGGTATACATGCTTCAGTTTCCTGATTTACTGTCTCCTTTTGATGCAGACAGGACGTTGCTGAAATACTAACACCGTTGCACTGTCAGACCTGACAAGGGGTGTGTGGCATGGGCTACTATCCCGGGGCTTGGGGTCAATTAGCGGGTCTGGGATCAATATGCATGGGCCGAGAACATAAGGATAAATTATGTTTGATTCCCAACAGCTTCAAAAAGGGGACCGCTGACATAATGGTACCTGGGCCCAACCTGGCTCTAAGAGCCCTTGTAACCTTAGGCAGCCTAGGTTAGGCTACCGAATAAAATGTTATGATCAGTGAGACAACGTTGGTAAGAAATACTTAACTCTTCACCTACTGACTCCATTATAGCATAGGGGAATAGCTGGTCTAGGTTTATAGAGTTTAGGAATCAAATCTTCTTTTACCTTAACAATTGCCATGTGAACCGTTAATGTTCCATAATCCCCATTTAGCAAAGTTTAATTTTCCGAAAAAAAAAATTAACAGAGGGGGTCTTTCTAAATAGTAAAAATAGAGTCCCAGTTCAGCTTAAAATTGCGAAGCCAGCTTCACTCGAGTAGTGGTGGTTGACATTCACCTTCGCTACGACAATTGTAAAATAAAAAACTGTCTGACATCGATAGGACACTGTGACGTCTGTTTGTCTCAGCACTTATACTTTTACTCCCCAGTGTCTACTGTACCATCGTGCGGTAAATGTCATTAAGTTTGACTTCAACACACTTTGTGTCTTTATTCACACGATACACACAGAGAACACGATTTGGGGGTCAAGCCACCACAAATTGCAACAGAAGGTTTCTCTTCGATTTCGGTATCAAAAAAGTCCCTAGAATAACAAATAAAAAGTCTAGAAAAATCTATGCAGGCGAAAAGTGAAAATTCAAGATGGCCGCCAAAAATTCAAAATGGCCACCAAAAATTCAAAATAGCGGATATGAAATTCTTATTTCCGCCATAATTTGACTTTTATCATCCGTTTTGCATAATTTCGAATCGGGAATGGGGGTTTTCGACACAGGAGAAGACACTCATACCGGAATTAAAAAGGTTTCTGTCAATTTTGTGATTTGTGGGCCAAATGGCTCCCAGAATTTGAGTCAACTACCGATTTTTCGGGGGTAGGAGGAAATGTCTCGTTTATTCAAATCTAGGAATTGTGATAACCCTCAATTGGATTCTGGGGATGGAATAGAGAACCGGGCCTCAATGCTCATGCATTGCCATCATACATTGCCACTCCCCTCCCCCTCCCCACCCATTCAGGGCATTTCGCGTTGGGGAGACACTCGAAAAATAAACCAGATCATGAGTCTGAATTCGATTTGTCAGCTTGGAACCTATGGTTGGATTACTAGCCCAGCTGGATGAGTTATAAATAATTAAGGCTCCCCTCTCGGAGGCTACCATGGGCCCTCAGCTATGCCCCAAAGAAATTCCCCCTCCCTCCACATATACACAATCCCAGATTGGATTCAATAAAAAAAATATATAGGGGGAATATAAGGGGAAAGCAGCAAGTTGGGGTGTTTGAAAAGTACTACTGTAAATCTTAAAATGTTTGCACAAAAGGAAAAACTGGATCGTGCTTTAAATCGGTAGCATGTGCTTTTAGGATTACAGTAAGAACTGAGGATATGTGTAATCCCAATAAATCAAAACAACTGGATTTGTTGGAATGACACATATCCTCAGTTGTTACTGTAAACATAGTAACACATGCTACCGATTTATCAGATTTGTCAGCACAATCCAGTATTTGCTGTGGTACAGCTCTTTAAGATTTACAAATAGTTACTGTAATCTCTATGTGAATCCTCTGCCCTATTCAGCCCAAATAAATCAAACTCTGTACCAGTCTGTTCATTTGACTGTACATACCTGGCGAGTATTCGTAGTGGGGTTTTCCGTTGTTTTTCTTTCGAAGACTTTGGCTAAATATCCTACTGTGGCACACTTGTTGCATTTATGTCTCAAACCCCCACTCGTGGTGCATGGCCTTTCCCTCCATGAAGATAAAAATGTGTTCTATTCTGTGGTCGCTGGGTTTGCATTGCATTTTACGCCACTTTTACTACTAGAACGTAACCACTTTATCATTAACGTTCTTGTCTGCCATTTCACAGGCAAGAGCAATTTCGATTTCTTTGTCGAACCTAAGATTATCCTGCAACAACAGCTTTCTCTGGGTTGCCAGATTACCTCGACCACAAACAAATCTCTCCTGTAATGCTTCTGAAAGAAAGGATCCAAACTGACATGTAGATAAAAGTGTCAGTTCAGAAGTGTAGGATGAAATGGTTTCTCCTCTATGAACTTTCCGGTGAAACTTAAATTGTTCGGCTGTAAAAAAAGAGGAGGGGGGGGGGGGGTTGTTAAGTGGTCTTTTAATGTTCTGACTGGTCCATCGTAAGACTTATCAGGCGAACTATATGGCATTAATAAAGTTTTTAATAAGCCATACGTCTTAACTCCGATAAGACTAAGAAATACTGCAACTTTCTTATCGTCTTTGACACTATTTGCCAAGAAGAATTGTCAGTGTCTCCATTCATTGCTTGCAAAGTCCTCATTGGTTGAAGCAAATTATTCAAATTTACCAATCAATACCATCATCAAACAGAATAAGAATCTAAAATGTTGAAGTCAAATCCTCGTCGCCGATTCAATATACTGGTGTATGGAACATGATGTATATATATAAACGTGGGTAAAACTACAAAATCTGAGAAGAATTACAGTAAGCGGACATTTTATTGAACTGTTTTGTACAAGAGCATAAGTGAACAACTGATATAGAATGTGATTTAATGTAAGAACAAAGTACTTTGTGCATGTATGACTGAGATGAATCATTTTTCTAATAACTGCATGTAGAAGAGAATCACAAACTTAGTATAAACTTGAAAAAATGTTTAAGACATTCTGAACAATATACTGTACATCCACTATAAAACATAAATGAAACCACGTATTATCAACTTAACTGCCATAGCATATTTTGGTAAAAAGCTGACGCAATTTGCCAGATAAATTCACAACATTTAATAATAAATGAACTTATAAAGCGCTAAAATCTACGAAGTATTCAATAGCGCTGTACAACCCTAATAGAACGCCAACTTGAAAACAATGAGTCTTCAAACAAGACTTGAACTGACTGAGAGTGGGAGAACTCCGCACAGATGTGGGCAGACCATTCCAGAGCTTGGGCCCGGCTGATGGAAAGGCACAGTCGCCATAGGTTTTCAGCTTAGTTCTGGGAACAGTGAGAGTGAGTGTATTGCTAGAACGCAAGGTATAACGAGTATTGACCTGGAAGGACAGATCGTCTGACAAATAGGCGGGTGCCATTCCATGAATGCACTTATACACCAGGAGCAGTACTTTGAACTTAATTCTGAATTCAACAGGCAACCAGTGCAAAGAATGGAGGATACTCAACGATGGTGTGTTGAAGTCATAGCAGTCTACAACAAGCCTGGCTGCGCTGTTCTGCATACGTTGCTGTCTCTGAATCAGATACCCTGGAATACCATGGAGCAAACTTTATACAATTTAATCTCATATCCTCATTTCAAATCTGTGATTGAGGAAATATAAAACACACGGTAACTATATATAGTGTCTGCCGCGAGTAGTTTCCGCCACTGATCTATATAATCCTACATCAAAGGTAACATCATATAAGGTTCGCATCGTCAAAAGTATAACTCCATGTGAGGTACGCCTCGTCTATTTATGACTGTATGAGACTTGACGAAACATTTGCCTTTACTGCCGACTTCGAAGTTATCTCTCACTTCGGGTCGCAACGCCAAACAAAGTCAAAAGAGACTGCCATCCATAATATAATGTTTTCCCTTAACACATTATTGGTTGAAAATGGACGAATACATGTCTTGACGTACTCTGTACGGATAGACTTGTTTTCCTGCAAAGCACGGTGAGTCTTTGGCGGGTTGCAACATTTTTGCATATTACTAACGCTTGGGACTGCGTGTGCTATGAAACCAAAACGAACATCTGATAAGTAATTTATGTTTTTGTTTCGTTTCTCTTCTTAGCCCCCCCCCCCCCATCTGTACCCCCTTACAATACGAAGCCATTTCTCATATTAAAATTGAGTCATAAATGTACCATTATCTGATGAGTCAATGTTATCAAAAGGATATTATGAATAAAATGAAGCACAGGTAATGACCAATTAAAAATGTACATTCGCATCCTAGCATCCTAAACACATTTGTATATATATATAAAGTCATGCATGCGCATTGGCAATATGTCACGTCAGCTATACGTGGAAATTTCCCTTTTAAAATTACGCCCGACATACAAAATTTCAAAGTATAATAATAATAATAAACATTGACATTCGATATAGCGCAATTTCCATGAAAAAATGCTCAAATGCGCTTTACAAAAATGTATAGGTAATGTTTATTCTTTGATTTCGTCATAAAGGCCACCTACAATATCACTATTATCCATTGTCGATGGATAAAAATGTCTTGCATATTCTGTTGTTTTAGTTGCAGCTGTGAAGAGAGGGGTATCTCTTGCAATATCATATTTCTCTTTCTTCGAAGATTTCCGAGAACAAAACCACAATAAGGAAATAATAACTAAGATTAGAACAAGAACAATAGTTATGAACACAATAACCCAGACTAGGTCAATGTATATACCAGAAGTGACCGTTGTTCTATGAGAATTATTATTTGGATGAGTGGTGACTGATGAAGATGTAGCGATATGGAAAAATTCCTCCTTCATCGTGGAAGTCGATTGACTATTTGCTGTCTCGTTTATTAGGATGATTCTCGTCTCGCATAAGTTGTTGATTCTGCAACTAATCCAGCATCCATCTTGTGATGTCTTTATGTTTAACAGCCCTGATCCTGAAAAAGTAAATATTCGTGAATAATTAAGTGTTGATTTTAGAAGAAAAAAAAATGTTTTTTTTTTAAGCGTCACTCCAACTATGGAAAACAAATTTAATTAATTTAATTTACAAGACGTATTCTATATTCATAGTTTAATTTCAAATATGTTATTAATTTGATATTTTGAGTACCTTCCAATATTCTATTATTTGCAGTGAAACACTATATAAATACATAACATTAAGCGAGAGAAATATTCTGATACTGTTATCATATCCCAAAGCGATCCTTATTCTAGTTTTCCAATCCCATCACTAATATTTAAGACTAACACCTTAACTTTAATAACTACAGAACTTTAAAAACTACATAACCTACTTAAACTGCATAAACTACATAACCTACCATAAACTACATAACAACTTTAACAACTTCATAAAAGTAAACAATTTGCTTGACACTGTTCTTCACTCTTGAACAGTTGAGCATTTTTTTTACCACCCCTGGGTAGGTATGTATCCAACCAACTTGACAAAACAATTTGTCCGTATCCTATGTTGGGTGAGTAAAATATTTTACCCAACTTTTGTAGAGTTCTGCATCGCATCTTTGTAAGTCTTTTATGTGTTAAGA
Organism: Apostichopus japonicus; assembly: GCF_037975245.1. NCBI lineage: Eukaryota > Metazoa > Echinodermata > Holothuroidea > Aspidochirotida > Stichopodidae > Apostichopus > Apostichopus japonicus. Next base: position 19,073,509 of record NC_092563.1, on the reverse strand, counting down.
TGTTTATTTTTCATTCTTCTTCTTAATTGTATGACGTGAATCACACATATATTCAATGTGTTTAACATGTATGATTGCTGTCATCATACTTACTGTTTTTGCAATTAGTATTCAGCTTTGCAACTTCGCTTACGCATCTGGCTGTGATATTATCATCGGTGTTAACCTTTACTGTACGTACTGCCTCACCAGAACTGTTATGAAATACCTGCGAATGCAAACAGTGATTCGATAATCATTTCACCTCACATATCGACCAACAATCATGAGGAGAGTGGACTGTGTTTGTGAATAAAGGGATCGTGACAACATGTGAACAACTTTCGGCCACGGTATTGGTGATTATTATGGAATCATAAAATAATTTAGTTAAAATAGACAGAAATTAGTCATGTAAGCATCGTCAGTTACTTTAGATTCAAAAAAAAAAAAAAATCAACTTATAACGCCCAAGTTTTACCTACCTTTACTTGATCATTTTGAGTTAACTCTAGTTGACACGAAGCGTTTGTAATTTGTAGTTTAAAGCATTTCACCTTATCTGCTCCATTCTCATACTGACAGCTACAGTCATAGATACCAGCAAGACTCTCATGAATGTTATTAATATGTAGAGTGGTGTTCATTATATCTCTGTGGATGATGTCACTGACAGAGAAACTCTCTCCGCATTCTGAACACGATCCTGCATACAGATATTTCACAGGACTTGTACGGAATGCCCACAGACCTCTTACACAGTAGGCCTGTAAATCACAGGACAAGGTTATGTTTTGTCCATGTACTCCATAAACAAATTCGCTATCATTCTTATGAATGTAACCATCACAAGTCTCGACCCCTTTTCCAAGGCAAAGAACAAATCCAAGGATAATAATTGTTTGCAAGACACTCCTGTCCATTTTCGATTCTTCCTGTACTTAAATTGGTTGATGTTTACTGCATAACGGGAAACAATCTCGACTTAAAATGGCAATCAATAAATTAGTTAAATAAGTAGTAAAATAGTTACACTCAATCATTTGGCATATATACGAAAGGTTAGGCTCATATATACCGAACACAGTTGTAAGGAACAAAATTATGTAGCTCTCTGTTAGGATAGAGAGGTTTAAAACGTTATTTATAACAGGCTATAAGACATCTGACAATTGGGAGTCATTCCTGATACTGAAAGTATTACATCGAGGCACCACTAATCACTGTTATTATATAATAAGATAGTGATAGTTAGTCACCTGTGTATCCTTTGTAAGGGCAAGTATATACCATACTTAGATTCCATGTTGTAGCCTTGATATTTTGTGCAATGTTCGGTCTATATCAAGTTAATGTATTTGTCCAATAAAGCCACACCCACTGATTACGGTAATTACTGCATTTGGATATGTAGGCGTATTCATCACACTTCTTGTCCTTTTTCTTTCGTTTACAACATTATGGTAACCCCCAAAGACATTAGAGAAATGAACGTCGCAATAAATGAATGGCCGTATACATGCTATAGATAGCTATATTATATATATATATATATATATATATATATATATATATATATATATATATGTATATATGTACAAAGGCATGCATGCGCATTGACAGTATGTCACGTCAGCTATATACGTGGAAATATCCCTTTTAAAATTACGACCGACATACAAACTTTCAAAATATATTCATAATAAAATTGACATTTGATATAGCGCAATTTCCATGAAAAATGCTCAAATGCGTTTTACAAAAATGTAATAGTAGGCTTAGATTAGACTACAAATAATGAAAATAACAATAAAAGTTTACCCAAAGACTTCTTTCAACATAGAGGTTATTTAACTTAGCTTTAAATGACTTAACAGAAGTGGACTGTCTGATTGTGATATCCGTGTTGTTCCATAGACGAGGTGTAAACACAGAAAAGGCACGATCGCCTGCTGATTTGAATTTTGATCGAGGTTCATTTAAAAGATCGAGAGATTTCGAACGAAGCTGTCTAGAAGGTCTATGATCGACAATCATGTCCCGGATGTATTGTGGAGACATGTTGTACAGTGCTTTGTAGACCATCAGCAAGACCTTGTTTAGCACGGTGATTCCAATTATGAACACCTTTCTCTTTTCTTCTTCTTCTATTGAAACACCATTGCTTAACAAATACACACCATGCAGAGAGTCAATACACACAACACGGCAATTAATGACTGGTGGTTTCGATCTCATCTGATTCAATTCAAACAATGACAGGGGCGGATCCAGGATTTTGAGAAAGGGGGGGCCGACATCCCGATGGTAGCACTTTAGTGATCTGCGTCCTAGGGGAGGGGTCAAAAAGGGAGGGGAGGGGAGAGGAGGGGGCCAAAAATTTCCAAGGGGGAGGGGGACAACCCCTCCCCTTGGAAATTTTTGGTTAATTGTGAGTGCTTAGATGCAAAATGGTGAAACATTTCGCCAAAAACTAGCAAAACCAGAACGTTGCAGACACGCTTTTATGTGCACATATTTTCTCTCGATAGACACATATTTAACAACGCTCAACAGTGCATGTACAATGGGTACACTATTATTGCGTCGATTCGTTTTTTCTTCTGCGCGAAAATTATGACACCAGATTCACCCCAAGAAAAAACATAAAACAAGATATATTCAATGAGATAATTATGATATACTTATAAATGAAAGGGGGGTGTAGGCGGTTTTACACTATCTAACGCAACGTTGTCGCCAAGAACCTGAAGTATTTTTAAGGGAGGGCCCGATAATAAGCGGAAACGGATCACCGACCGAAAAAATATCGGAATTTGTGGACTATTTCTTGCTTCCTATTGTATTAAAACAAAGCACCTATGTGAAAGACACAAATCACATTCTGAAAATTGTGGAAGCCACCCCGTTACCAAAAGCAGTAGTACTTGCTACACTCGATGTCGTCGCCATGTATACCAATACTCCCCAAGAGGAGGCATTAGATATATGTCAAGAAGTCTAATGAAAAGGCGGAAAAAAAGCGAATATGGAATAAATAAAATATCTTCCATATCCATGCGCAAACTAATTGAACTTATTTTTAACAAGAAACTGTTTCGAGTTCAATAACCAATTCTATCTACAAAAGATCGGTTGCGCCATGGGTAGCCAAGCCTCTCCAGAAATCTGTGATATCGTCATGCATAGACTGGAAAACCAGATTTTACCGACAGATAATAAAATCTTAAAATGGCTCCGCTATAGAGATGAAATTCTATTGCTTTACGACGGTTCACCTCAGGAACTTGAACAACTAGTAAACAGGTTGAATGAAATTCACCGCTTCTTAAAGTTTACGGTAGAAATATTACACACCGAGGTAACATACCTAGATTTGAAAATCTTCAAAGGTCCAAGGTTTGAAACCAATGGGTTATTAGACACCAAAGTCTACACCAAACCCACGGAAACCTTCCAATACCTCGACAGAAACTCTGCACACCCACTTGCCACTTTTAAAGGCTTCGTTAAAGGGGAAGTCTTACGATACGCACGTCTATGTAACAATGAGACTGATTTCTTACAGAAATAGAATGCGTTCACAGAGAAACTATTACTCCGTAACTATAAGAAAGAGGAAATTGCCTCAGCCACGAAAGGCATAAAATTTGAAAACCGTGGGCAATACCTCACTACCAAACCTAAACAAAAGGAACCACCAATGGTGTTCAAGCTTACCTATACACCCCATATCAAAACCATGCATTTGAAAAATGTACTTTTGAAACATTGGCACTTAATCTCGCAACACGCGGACAGGGGCGTAGCGAAGTTTTGTTTGTTGTTGGGGGGGGTGTGGGGATTTGATTTGCCGACGGATCTGGAAGTGGTGACTGAAATGGGGGAGGGTTCTAAGGGGAGGGGGTGTCCCCCTCCCCTTTGGAAAATTTTTAGTTTTGAAACGTCCTTAGATGCAATCTGGTGCATATTTTAAGTCAAATTTGGCACCGTAGAATTTCCATTTCGATATTATTTTTATGGCAGTCGGCAGAAGAAGAATAAATTGGGACCAATTATCGAACTGTGTTTTCTCTTTTACCGATCGTTGAAATAGTGAAACTTCGTGATGAAAATGTTCAGAAAACTTCCCGGTAATGAGAAATAACAACATTCATTGATATACAAGCGAGAAACGTTAAATATTGTGTACAATTCGTGAGCCGTGTCCTTAAGTTTTGCACGGAGAACGAATGAATTCTGCGATGACGTCATTCTGAACAGAGGATAATAAAAACACGTTGTCACACGATAGCACGACTCATAGGCTGCGGCCTATACGGAAGCCTTTAATTCCATTTCTTTCACTGAGTTGCTGGCGAATCTGGCACTCGTCTAGCTGAGCCTGGCTACAGTAGCTATACTGACGGCCGTGACATTATCAGTTATTTGCCGAGAGGTTTTTAACTTGCAGGCGTCGGGTGATTGGATTGGTGAATGAGTTTATCAGATGAAGAACTGGAAAATCGAAATAACCGATAAAGAAGCTCCCGTTCTCCTTTTCTCTATTCAGCTTTCCTTCTTTCTTCCCCTTCCGCTCTCTTCACCTTTTCTCCTTTTGCCGACAGACCCAAAATTTGCCGAGAGCGACCAAATTATTGGGGGTGTGACACCCCCACACCCCCCCCCCCCGCTCCGCTCGCTACGCCCCTGCACGCGGAATTATCCAAACCGTTTCCAAATGAACCGATTCTAGCCTACAAAAGGGCCCAAAATCTCAAAGATTTACTTGTTAACTCAAGGTTTCATACTAACGAAGAATCAGCTGACTCTCAAGTTTCACACGAAGCTCTTTTAGATGCTCTTATAGCTGCACTATGAGTCCATAAAAACTCGTGCACAGAAAATAGATGAATTTTGAGAACGAGACGCCCAGGCCGAATATAAAATATTCAAAGGATACTACTGATGAAGCTCCTCCTATAAAGTTTGAAAGCAGAAACCGGTCTAGTTGGTCATAAGAACCTACACTAATCTCTCCTACTATTAACAGTACACTCAATTCACCTAATAGGTGCAATTACGTTTCACCACGAGGAGCATGCTATAAGTTCATGTTCCTCGGGCTCTCCCTTAAAAATACTTCAGGTTCTTGGCGACTACGTTGCGTTAGATAGTGTAAAACCGCCTACACCCCCTTTCATTCAGATAATTATGATATACTTGCTAACTGTGCATTGATTTTCCCTGACAGTAATAGTCAGCACTATAGTACTGAGCCGTATCTAATTAATACGTGATGTCGCGTAGGCCTGATAATTGCCTTAGTTTCAAATTTGGAATAAAAACGATCGCGTTTCAGGGAAGAGCAGCGGATATATATTAGGCTTTTCTTTCACCAAGTTATGCCTATTAGGAATTTGAAGTACTCCCACACAAAAAAAACGCAACTGATTTCCAAAAAGGGGGGGCCGGGGCCGGGTCGGCCCCCCCCTGGATCCGCCCCTGAATGATGTAACGTTGCAGTAAAGTCGCACACAAACACACAATATCTCATCGTGCAATGAATTTCAAAAAAGGGGGCAAGAACTGTCTTCTCGATTTTGAAGTCAATAGACTATAATAACAAACTTAAATAAAAGTACCTTTCATGAAAGTCTTTTTCTTCCTTTGCTTGAATCATGATCACTGTGGTATAGGTAATGTTTATTCTTTGATTTCGTCATAAAGGTTACCTAAATTATCTCTATTATCCATTGCCGATGGATAAAAATGTCTTGCATATTCTGTTGTTTTAGTTGCGGCTGTGAAGAGAGGGGTATCTCTTGCAATATCATGTTCCTCTTTCTTCGAAGATTTCCGAGAACAAAACCACAATAAGGAAATAATAACTAAGATGAGAACAAGAACAATAGTTATGAACACAATAACCCAGACTAGGTCAATGTAAATACCAGCAGTGACCGTTGTTCTATGAGAATTATTATTTGGATAAGTGGTGACTGATGAGGCTGTAGCGATATGGAAAAAATCCTCCTTCATCGTGGAAGTCGATTGACTATTTGCTGTCTCGTTTATTAGGATGATTCTCGTCTCGCATAAGTTGTTGATTCTGCAACTAATCCGGCATCCATCTTGTGATGTCTTTATGCTTAACAGCTCTGATCCTGAAAAAAGTCAATATTCGTGAATAATGAAGTGTTGATTTTTAGAAAGAAACTGTTTTTTAAGCGTCACACGCCAACTATGGAAAACAAATTTAATTTACAAGACGTATATTCTATATTCGTTCCGATGTATTCACTGCTGAGAAAATTAATGTCTAAAATGTCGTCATGAAAGTGTTCATGTCTATCAGACTAAATTCTTCATTTATCCACGTATTCATTGTAACAAATAGCAATATAGAGTGCTTACATAAACCAAGCACAATTTACCCCTGTCAATTGTTTAATAGAATTTCAAATAAATTATCCAACACCATCACAGGTTCTTGTTATCTTATTGATCTAGGAGTAAAATCCGAGGGGAACTTGAAAGCAAATCCTATACTACTGATCATACTCCGGTGCTTAAAGGGTACTTTTTTTCCAATTACCTAAAGGGTGAGTTAAAGGCAAGCTGGACGGTTACATTTGTTTATGGACGGTTTCTGTCAAAATACCGTAAAATTGAAAACGAGATTTACGCAATTTCCACCAGAGAATTCGTTTTATTCCATTATGTTACAGAATGTAAAAGGCCCAATTTATCTAACACAAAGTCTCTGCCACGATTTAGTAAAAGAAACTTTTCTCTGAAAGAGAGACGTGAAACGAGAAGTACACTACTTACATTGCAATCCATATACTACATTTTTGATTATCAAATATGGTGTTAATTTGATATTTTGATCAAGTACCTTCCGCAATATTGTATTATTTGCAGTGTTACATTCTACAAATACATAACATTAAGCGAGAGGAAATATTCTGATACTGTTATCATATCACAAAACAAACCTTTTTCTAGTTTTCCAATCCCATCACTAATATTTAAGACTAACACTTTAACTTTAACAACTACATAACCTACTTAAACTACATAAACTACATAACAAATTTAACAACTACATACAGTAAACAAGTCTCTTGACACTTTTCTTCACTCTAGAACAGTTGAGCATTTTCTTACCAACACTGGGTAGGTATGTATCCAATCAATTAAAAAAAAAACAAATCAACTTATAATTCACAAGTTTTACCTACCTTTACTTGATCATTTTGAGTGAACTCTAGTTGACACGAAGCGTTTATAATTTGTAGTTTAAAGCATTTCACCCTATTTGTTCGATCATTAAACTGACAGTAGCAGTCATAGATACCAGCAAGACTATCATGAATGTTATTAATATGTAGACTGGAGTACATTATATCTCCGTTGATGTCATTGACAGAGAAACTCTCTCCACAGTTTGAACACGATCCTGCAATCAAATATTTCACAGGACTTGTACGGAAAGCCCACCGACCTCTTCCACAGTGAGGCTGTAACTCACAGGACAAGGTTATGTTTTGTCCGTGTACCCCATAAACAAGTTCGATATCATCCTTATAATCCTTGCAGGTCTCTTGCCCTTTTCCAAGGCAAAGAACAAATCCAAGGATAATAATTGTTTGAAAAATACTCTCGTCCATTTTCGATTCTTCGTGTACTTTAATTGGTCGATGTTTACTGCAAAACGGGAAACAATCCCGACTTAAAAATGGCAATGAATAAGATGGTTAAATAAGTAGTAAAATAGTTACATCAAATCATTTGGCATATATACGAAAGGTTAGACTCATATATACCGAACACAGTTATATGGAACAACATTAAGTAGCTCTCTGTTAGGATAGAGGTTTAAACCATTAGTTATAACAGGTTATACGACATCTGACACGGTGAGTCATTCCTAATACTGAAAGTATTAATACGTGGCACCACTAATCCCTGTTATATTAATAATAATACAAAATTAGGGATCCCCCCATAGACATTAGGATAATGAACGTCGCAATAAATGAATAGCTGTATCCATGCTTAAGACAGCTATAGTATCCTGGTGGGGAAGTATAAATGATGAAGTATCATATTATTAGCTGATACAACATAATGTCACGTTGTGACCACTGCGTCACACGCGCAACGATGGTTCATTTAAGCTATCCCTGGCGAAGTCTAATAGTTCTCTTCCTGTAAGACATAGTTCCTTACCATGACACATATATTCATCGAAACTCAAAATGAACTGTCTTCTGTAAATTATGTAATTAAAGTTTATATGTATACAAGTGAATGTTTACAGCAATCTCACGCACCAGTGACGAGAACAAGTAATAAGATTCAAACCGGCACAGGCCCCCAGAAATGTCACCTTGTGACCACTGCGTCACAGGCGCAACGATGGTTCATTTAAATTATTTTGAACCTTGATTGTCTTGTCACTCGATACTAAGAAATTGCAATAAACACACGAGGCAAATAGTAAATTTCAGCGACGATACGAGACATCATTCAAATATTTAAAGAGATAAGCGCCTTTCAAATAATCTACCTCGAAATTAAATACCGAAGCAGTATTTTACTCCACCTTGTTAATCATTGTTATTCTAACGTATTATTTTACTTCGGGCATTGAAACACTATTAAAATTGATGCACCCAAAGGTTGCATGAACTGGGTTGGATTTGCCTTTCTTATGCAAAGCGGCATAGGATCTAATGTTATGCAAGGTTGTTTGAGAGATCGCAGCATTGAAGGGATGTTGTGGTGTTTGTTTGAGGAATTCAGATGTAGGGGAGGGAGAAGGGGTGGGGGTTGGGGAGGGTGAAGATTATGTGTCATCTCCGAAACATCAAGACAATCAATAAGACCTAAATCCTCAAGTTGGGGGGGGGGGGGGAAGTGAAAGAGTGATACAAGATATAACGCAATTATAAACTTACTGATATTTCATATCAACTTTATTTTGCATATTTACATATTTTTTGCATAATATTTCTTTCCGTTTTTACAACGTGACAGTTCAGTTTCATAGCCTAACAGAGAGATAATGAGGGTTGAAGTGATCATGGGTAAGAAAGGGAATATGATCTTCTCTTTATCAATAAACAAACATTTTTGCATTAAAATGTAATTTCAGTCAGTCTGTTTTGCTGATCAGGAGAATGGAACATTTGATTAGAACAAGCCTTAACAACAGCAATCTTGGTCAAATACAGCAGCCGGGTACAAGTGGGCCTAATGAGAGTGAGATTGGGGGTCCAAACTGGCCTTTGACGTTTTGCATGGGTCCAAACGGTCGTCCGTGAATGACTTAAACTATGACACTATTATTCTCAGTGAAATATATATATATATATTTTTTGATATGACGGCATAAATTTAACATTAACACTTGACTCTCCTCGGTTAAATTAATTGCTGCATGTACTGCATCAGCAAATCGGTTTATCCAATAGCCTCTATCTCTTTACTAGTTCCCTATAAAGCAGCTTTCTGAGAAGATTTCTGGTAATTTTATCGAAACTAGCAGGGTATTGATCTAGTAACCATTAATATATCAGACATCATCCTAGCTGTGTACACCGAATAAAAATAATAATATGTGGATAATTGATTTCATTCAGTTCTTAAAATTTCCTATATAGTGCAAGTGAAATTTTTCTCATTTTCGCGAAAATATTCCCTTTTCACACAACTGTTAAGTACATGGAAATAAGCATATTAAGTTTTTAAATTGAGGGTGTTTTCCCTCGTTATGTAAATCAAATTTGAAAAGTGAAGCTACTGAAATGCATTGTTATGGGCGTTTAGTATTGATATAGCAAGATCAATGCAAGCTGCTGATTTATTGAAGCAATAGCAAACGATATTCGCTGCTAAATCCGGCTACATAGCTGCACCACTAAAAGTTCAGCTGCAGTTACATCACTCCATTTATATATACAGTGCATGTACGCAGTGATTGATGATACCCTTTGGAACCCTTAGGCACCATATGCTTACCCCCCCCCCCACCATAATCTTTTATTTACGTGCATGTTGAAAGATGCTTGAAGTTGCTGAGATTCTAACTTTTAAAAATTTACTCACTCTCAAATTTTATTTCGAAAAAATTATAATTTTCCAGCTAGTTTCTCATTGCTTGTTAAATTGCTAACTTATTCCTAGATGTTGAGGTGGGCTTTTATTTAATTTTCTATGCCTAGTAAGAGCCTTTGAAGGAGACAAGTTAGGTTTACAGCATTGATATGTTATGTTTGGTCATAAATCAATAAACATAACTGCATCTCCAAACTTACCAAGTGTCAATTTATTTCTAGCTTTCATTAAGGGCATGTACACGCTACTATTGTGAACCCATTAGGGTTAGGAGAGTAGCTCATATCGGTTGTAACTCCAATCTGTGTACATACACAATACTGTCCTTGCCAACTCACTTTATATTAACATCAACGGTTGTATTGCAGAGCTTTAACATTTTCTGGAACTACATACTAATTTGATTTTGAATCACAGTCCATAGGCATGCCTCAAAAGTACCAGTGGTGCATTTCAGTTGTAAAAATACATAGCGCATACACATGCTTTTGTGTAATTTCAGTTAACCATACTTCAATATATCATTTTCACGGTGGTGACGGAATAGGTTTAGTGCATGTCTACAGGACTGAAGAGAGGAAGGGAGGGGTTGGGGGAGGTGGTAGGGGGACATGGCCCCATGACAACTGGGGTGCCCAGGGAAATATTAAACAAATATTAATGTATTCTCAAGTTAATACTATACCTAAGAAAACTGAAGACTTCAAAAAGAGAGGGCGATGTTACATAATTATCCCTAGGGCGTGATCTGGCTCTCAACACCTCTGCATGTAGACTGCAGTTACTACATTAAATGTTATGTGTGTCCTGTTAGTGCTGATGCTAACTACAGTGTACGTTTTACTTACAAAGGATACTTCATTACTTCTGGTACAGTTCATTTTACACCCTTCCAGCACTGCTGTACATAGATGCCTATGTAATGGCTGCTAACATCACAGTCTCACTCCAAGATCATCTCCCTGTCACTGGCAGGACTTATTACGCCCAGAACAAAATCTTCACTTTCAAAGCTGAAATGCATTTCAACCAACATTTTCTCACAGGTAAAAACTCCATATATACTGTACAGTAATCATAAAAATAAATAGTATCTTCTGTAGCAAGGATCATCAACAATGCATAGCGGCTGTTGTAACTAAGGATTATCACTTTCCATGGCATAATGGCTCGCCCCCAAATAAACCAAAACGTGAATGTCTGTGTGAGGTCACCTTGAACCAATTGTTGTCATGGTGATGTTATTTTCTAACACCTGCCTGGTCCTATGTTCACATTCGCAGCCGCACCCAGTCGGACAAAGACTCTCTGCCTGGAACCAATCCATCATGTGAGTCACATGACCACCGTGGCCACAGGAGAGGCAAAAGGATGAAGATCCTGTCAGGGAAGAGACAACATCACCCAAAAGACAAGCCATGAATTTTCAAATAATAATTATGACAGTAAAACAAAACAGACTATATATTTTTCAGTTTTATACCAGTTTGAAGTTTAAAATAGCGATTTGAAAAAGTGGTCATAATTCGACTTTGAAACATGTTAACTACAGTGGCTATCAGTTCAACTACACATGTGTAAACAGTACGCGAATTAAGTAGACACACAAAGTTACCGTACACACCACCATATATTGAAATTTTGACTCCCTCTGGCTCTATGCTCCGACAAATTATTCTCTCTGACCCTTATTAAAAACTAAATGAAAAGTCCTGCTCAAAATTAGAAAGTATAAAAGTAAAGTACTAAATTCACTCCATGTTTCAAACTGACCTTTCACCAACAGATGACAAATCGAGCACTGGAATTTGTATCTTTTACACTTTTCACAAATGATGGAGAAGGACTTCTTATGGCAAACATAACAGGATACAGCCAGGTCTTTGAAATCTGTAAGAGCGCAACAACAGGAAAAAAAATATACATATATATATATATATATATATATACATATAATAATGAAAAATAAAAATAAAAATATGAGATATAATAAAGAGTGAAATCTTATAATAGATGTAATATAAATTATTTTGGATGAGTTAACAAACCAGCTAGCTACAACTAACGCATTGAGTGGACCTCTAAAATGAGGCGTATGGGTTAACCTCTGCAAGATCTGTTCATCAACAACTTTAAACACTCACATAACATATTTTGGAAGAGGTAGTTGGGACTGGACAACCTCTGCAGAACCTGGGCCCTCTGGTCTAAGAGCTTCCATCGGAACAGGATTTCAGCGTACGAGAGCAAGAACTGGTCAAAATGTTTGGCTCTTAAAGGATCTAGAAGTCTGCAAAACAAGAGAGACAATTGACTCATCGATACATAAAGATAGGGCTGCAGCAGTCGTAGTGTTCATTCACTCTTAAACGTAAACAGATCGCTAATTCCCAAAGAGTGTCAAAGACCATCTTCAAAAGTTTTGTTTTAGAAGCTAACTGATGGTTTGTGTAGATCAGGGGTGGGCAACCTTTTTGAATGAATGGGCCAGATATAAGAAGTGAAAAATTGACTGGGCCGCACCTAACCAACGACCTGCTGTTAATTTCAAACCTTTGATTCCGAGGACTTTCAAGCAATAGGTGTGTGTCCTTAACCTGTATTCACTAAAAAAACAATTGTCAATACAGTACAGTTGATAATTAATGAGGATAATAGGCTTACCTGACAGCATCATTAGTGACGATAAATTCTAAGCAGCTAGCTCGTTTTTTGTGATGATGTAAAATAGACTGATTTTATTTCTCTTTCTTGAGACATCTCACGGGCTGCAAAAAAACAACCCACTGGCGGGCTGCCTGTGGCCCGCGGGATGTAGGTTGCCCACCCCAGGTTTAGGTAGTAGTAATTCTCTCTTGGTTAAATATTCTTAATTAACAGATACTCAATGCCGGTTGTGTTGCATGAATATGAAAAGGGATGTTTCAAAACCATTGGGAAGTCTGCCACTGCCACTTCATTGAAAGCATCTCGTTCGCTTTGTCCAAATGTACCCAATCTTTTCATAGCTGGTATACCTACAGTAGAGCTAACATCATCCAATTTACATATAACAAACTGGGGCTGAAATATAATGCCATTATCATTATTCAAGTTTGGTTGCAAAACAACCCTGATAAATTGCTACTATTTGGCCGAGAGGAAAGACTTCCTGAGAGCTCTCGTAGAACATCACACTTTAAAGCAGCATATTGCGTTTGGTCGCCGTTTTCTACTTTATTGACATGTCCATCAAGTTTTTTACATATATCAATCACAAAACAGCAAACAGCAAGATATTAGCCAAGTTTTTCCCTGCCAACAACGTTAATTGGCGAGTAATTAAGGATATTTGCAGATAATGAGAAGAGTGTCCACGACCAAATTCCACATTTAAAATTAATCGAAAACAGTTCCCCCAAACCCACTTGTTTGAATTCAACCAATCAGAGATGCAGGTTTAGTTATGAGCCATTGCTAAAAATAGATTCAAGACTTTGCATTGGTACAACCAGGGAGTTGTTATGGAACTCCCTGGTACAACTGCCAAATAGACTGTACACAAATCAAGCATGTTGTTGTATTACGTATTTGTCAATGACATTCTTAGTGTTTAAATATTCATATTATGGGCGAGGTTTATTGGGATCCCAACGGGAAATATCTTGGAGAAAAACAAAGTTGAAAGTTGCAAATTTTTCGACTTTTATGCCACCATCTGAAGTAAGATTTAAATAAATAATCTAGTTATGTATGTCGTTATGGCATAGTGTAGTGAGGTTGAGAAAAATCATAGAAAAGGACGCAAAATGCTGCTTTAATACCCGAATTGATTGGATCAGTCAGGAAGTGGAATTGGTCACATTCTCTCCCTCTCTGTTTTATCGTTTATTTTGTAGAACAAAATCTAGGAGAGATTTCAGTCTTCACTTGAACAATTGTTTTTTATTTTTTTATATATTTTTAGTAACATTTCTCAAGATTGTTAAAGTACTTAGATGATTTCTCTAAGCAAAACATAAGACTCCAGGGTTGTGGATCCCAAGGGGTGGGGAGGCCCAGTTACCCCCACCTGCCTCCTTTGAAATATTGTTTTTAGCAATAAGAAAATTAGTAACAAATATAATTTTGCTCCAAAACAAGATAAATGTTGTGAAATAATGGACACTAAGAAATGTCAGCATTCCCTACTTTTTCTTGGGCACAACTATCTTCCAAGGTATCTTGTTGAACCGGCGAATCAGAATCAACGAAAGATACTTGCCTCGCAGGGCTCCCTCTTTCCCATGATAACCCCAGGATCAATCACACATGTTTCATTGTTATATTTCAAATTTGTTTCTGTAAACTTTTGACTTTAGTCTGACTATTTTTACTTCTCACTGTTTATTATTGTGGTGCTGCCTTGCAGGGCTCCCTCTTTCCCATGATAACCCCAGGATCAATCACACAATGTTTCATTGTTATATTTCAAATTTGTTTCTGTAAACTTTTGACTTTAGTCTGACTATTTTTACCACTCACTGTTTCTTATTGTGGTGCTGCCTTGCAGGGCTCCCTCTTCCCAATGATAAACCCAGGATCAATCACAGATAAAGTTTCATTGTTATATTTCAAGTTTTGTTTCTGTAAACTTTTGACTTTAGTCTGACTATTTTTTTGCTCACTGTTTATTATTGTGGTGCTGCCTTGCAGGGCTCCCTCTTCCCCATGGTAACCCCAGGATCAATCACAGATAATGTTTCATTGTTATATTTCAAGTTTTGTTTTGTAAACTTTTGACTTTAGTCTGACTATTTTTTGTGCTCACTGTGTATTATTGTGGTGCTGCCTTGCAGGGCTCCCTCTACCTCATGATAATCCCAGGATCAATCACACATGTTTTATTGTTATATTTCAAGTTTTTTTTTTCTGTAAATCATTTGAACTAGTCTAACTATTTTCCCACTCACTGTTTATTATTGTGGTGCTGTTCCATTTCTTCTTCCATTGGATCTCGCTGCGCGTTAAACTTGTAATCGTCGTCGGGGTCGGCCAGATTAATGTTGATCAGCGACGACAGACTGTTGGAGCTCCACTGCCTCCTGAAGAGAGGATCGCTGGTTTCCGTGAGCATGTACTGGAAGAAATAAGAGCGACATGCTGCCATCGATCATTGATATGACAAAGTAAATGTTATTTTTGGGGGGGGGGAAGGCTTAAAAGCTCGAACACAACTACTATACAACCTGGGAAATGATCAGGTAGGGACCACAATTTTGTAGGAATAATATATCTAGTACAGACAACAATTCAATTTGCATATAAGGATTGGGACTGAATTTACAATGTCATTTGCCACTTATTTGGATGCTAAAACCAGCTGATTGCCTTTTATTTAAAAAACTTCATAACACTCTGACAGAGTACTATATTTTATTAACTGTAGCAATCAATGTATAAGGCACTGTTTCAAAATGAGTATGCTGAGGGGGCTGCAACATACTGCAGCTAAGCTGCAAAGGATGGAATCATTAGGAGTGTTACCTCAGTGGTTAACGCCGGTGCCTTCCAATCATAAGGTTCCGAGTTCGAGTCACTCCAAGATTAATGTATGTCGTCCAGTTACAGAGTTGTTGACAATTGACAATTCATAATCATGGACGTTAAATATGAATCTAAGATACTGACTTCGGTCAGCTTGCGGCTTTGATAAGCCAATGATGGTTTCTTTGCGAGTTCCTGCTTGCAGGAGGATCTAAAATAAATACATACATTTGTGCTGTGCAGTTTTACAAAATAGGCAATGCAAGTGTGCTGAGATGATCCCTATTGGTCGATAGTGGTTTAACCTTGCTACAGAAATATTACAGCCGTTGCAGTTTTTTTGTCGACACAGTGCCTAACTTTAATTTGTTTTAATTTTCTGTTGTGGTTGCAATTTCTTCCTAAGAAATATGCATTTGATAAACTGCAGCCAACAAACATAAAAACCCAAAATTTGAATTAATTTTAGACTACTTACCGATTTACTCGTGCTTGCGTTAGCATTGCTCACTAAGGATGGTTTGAAGATACAGCAAAGCATGGCCAACATCTGAACATCATGAATATTGCAGTAATGTTCAAATCTAAAACAAAAAGAATGAAAAAAGTAAATCAAAGTATAAAGTTAAAAAAAAAAAAAAAAAGGTATCAAAACAAAGGAAAAGGAACACATTGATAGATTTGTATTTGAGTCACATTATCTTAGTCACTGTTAGGTCATAGTCAGTGGTGTGTCCGACCTCAGTCGGGTCACTATATTATCTCTATGGTAACGATTCAGATAACATGCTTTCATTTCTTTGTTTATTCATGTGCTTTAGTTTAGTGATTTGCTTTATACTTTAATTCACTGGATCTTACTTTAATAAAGACAACAATTACTGCATGTAGATCTCCATATTCAAATAAAATATATTTGAAGATGAAAAGAAAAAAAACCCATAATTTATGCAATTAGCACAACAAATGTCACATTATTGTGGAGTGTTAGCTCAGTGGTTAACGCCCGTGCCTTCCAGTCATAAGGTCATAAGAGTCACTCCAAGATTAATGTATGTCGTCCAGTTACAGAGCTGTTGACAATTGACAATTCATAATTATGGACGTTAAATATGAATCTAAGAGACTGACTTCGGTCAGCTTGCGGCTTTGATAAGCCAATGAGGCTTCTTCGCGAGTTCCTGCTTGCAGGAGGATCTAAAGTACATACATACAATACATAAATTCCAAGAGCAAAGCTTCAACTCTTGGGTCCTTTGCTCAGAGTAAAACCTCCGTACCACCCTACACAAAGTCTACAGTGCTGGTGACTTACAAAGATGTTATGAGACTTCTACCGAATGGATGGTGTGCCCATGGTGTCCTGTCAGGGTCACTAGAAGGGGAAAGGTTGGAAACACATGCGTGTGCCACCATGGACCAAGTCTGTAACACAAAAATATATGACCACATCAAATGTTAACAACTTGGAGATTAAGTATCTTTTACCATGTAGTGTGCATTATTATCAACTTGGATTTATAATTGCTTCTTTGCAACTAGTCACATGACTTTCTAGGATAAGATATTAAGAATACCAAACCCTCATTGGGGTAATTTGTTTGCATGTACAGCAAGAGGAGCCTTCTGTTCTCTTAGCCCTTTAATCTAAACATTCAAAGTATTGTTGTATATGTGTAATAATCATGACACATAACATACTTGCATATTCATCGCATTCCACACTGTCATAACGGACTGGACGTTGGTTATTTTATGATGCTAAGCAGCCACATATGGTTGAAGCCAAATTTCTCATAACTCTTATTATCACATTGGGCTACCTATCCTATTTAAAGATTTAGATCATTTTTGAACCTTGTACAATTTGGAAGACCATTTCACATTGGAAAACTGTGGATTTCTCCTGGATGAAAAATCCACTTTACTTTGGCCAGCCAGAGGTCAAACCCATGACCTCCCAGATGCTAGGTTTCATTGTTACTAATTCCACTTCCTTTAAATAGACATGTCTCATAGCAGCATGTTATAACATGAATACATTTGCTCAATCTCACCTTACTAACAATTGATGCAGAACAAATATGTCACTATTAACACATATTTCAACAACAAGACTGTAACAACATTTAAAGCTATCGAAAAACAAACCACCATGTGACCCTGTAAGTAACAAAACATTAATCTGATAAAACTGGTATGTTACCTTCATTCAACCATTTCTAGAGTCAGAAAGAAGATGTTCTGACAAGAAACATGGAACATTCTGTCTTCCCTTTCAGTGTTACCTTGTCTTACTCCAAATTTCTCAAACAGGGACAAAAATGTTTTTGAGTTGAAAATGAATGTTTGACCAACAATAGATTCAACGTACCATACCTGCAGTGTGTTATAATTACAGTTATTACCTGTACAAGATCACTTCTACCAATGGCTGCCGCTGCTTTCGTGTTTAACGAGCACATCATCGAAATATCATCGGGGAAGATCCTAGGCAGAAGACAAACCAGAAGTCAATAAGTAATATTAATTGCATTTTTTCCCTTTTAGACTACTTTATACTACATACTACTTGAACCAACTTGGAATATCAAGAGCCTCAGGGCACATTCATCATTAATCTAGAGAGTAAATATTGGACAACGACCAACACTGCATAACAAGAGTTTTGAGATGCAGTTACTTTATAACTCCCTACCACATAATTATATCCCTGGATACTGGCTACCATGAAAGATCTCATTTCCCCATCGATGTCTTTGACTTCATTTACTTTTATATCTACACGAGTGGTTCTAAATTAATTTTCTACTAGGGCCGGTGAGATAATCATTTTGGGGCAAAGTGCTAGATGGAATCAAAATTTCACTATACCTAGATTGACTTATGCACAGGGTAGGCCGTCATATTCAAGGTACTTAAGCCTAAGGCTTAGAATTACCGCATACCTGACTAAGAGCATGATTGTAAACTGATTGGTCGCACAGGTCATATGAAATATTTTGCTCCACAGTATCTGGTTGATTAAAACCAGTCAATTTCACTCTTGGAGTTTGTTCAGCAGTGCTTAATAGTGTTTTATGGAAGGTCTCAGGGTGGGTTTTCCTATTGCACCTCCCTTATACTGCAGAGATTAAAAACCATTATATTCAGTAAAGAATAAAAGGATTGAATACTTGTAGTTTTCAGCCAAGTTGTGATGGATTGGTAGCAGGAGGGAGACGTCACATACTACCAGAGTGCTACGGCTGAGACTGGAAGACTGGTTCACGCTGGACTCATTACTCTTCCTTCTGTGCCGAGCAGATCTCTTCTGTCTCTGTATTCAAAATACAAAATGGGGACAACTTTAATAGATCAGATCTATAGGGAGAGTATAACAGCATGAGTATGTGTGTATTCTAAGAGAGTTCCCATTGGCATGAGTATGTGTACATTCAAAGAGAGTTCCCCTTGGCATGAGTATATGTATATTCAAGGAGAGTTCTCCTTGGCATGAGTATGTTTACAATCAAAGAGAGTTCCCCTTGGCATGAGTATGTGTACATTCCAGGATACTTCTCCTTGGCATGAGTATGTGAACATTCAAGGACAGTTCCCCTTGCATGAGTATGTGAACATTCAAGGATAGTTCCCCTTGCATGAGTATGTGAACATTCCAGCAGAGTTCACCTTGGCATGAGTATGTGAACATTCAAGGATAGTTCTCCTTGGCATGAGTATGTGAACATTCAAGGACAGTTCCCCTTGCATGAGTATGTGAACATTCCAGCAGAGTTCACCTTTGCATGAGTATGTGAACATTCAAGGATAGTTCTCCTTGGCATGAGTATGTGTACATTCAAGGATATTTCTCCTTGGCATGAGTATGTGTACATTCAAAGAGAGTTCCCCTTGGCATGAGTATGTGTACCAGCAAATATCCTCTTGGTGTGAGTACTACTAAAAGTAATAGGGTGAAGTTCTCCATTTGCTTGGGCAAGAGAGTTTAATAGCCACCCGCTATACATATTTATTGTTCCCCCTCCCCCCCCCACCTCCGCCAAGCACCCCTTTATTGTCACCCCTTGAACACACCCAGTTGTTATGTAGAAAGAATATGTCATCTTTGTAGGGTTTAGCAATGACAAGTCTCTAGAAGGATAGAAAACTTTGCAAAAAACTAACCCTGTCCCTATCTTTGTAATACGTTCCCAATGACGCAACCTCTGATGAAATGGTGGAAGTCTTCAGGGCTACGAGTGCTCTGTGAAGAGAAAGGCAAAGTTAACAAGTTTATCATTCTAACATTGTTAATGTTATTATCATTTTGTTATTGACCTTCACAGAAATACATGGGTGGATGATATAAAGACTGCAGGAAGAGCAACATGGTCTGTTTTGTTGTTATTAAAATTAATAAGTAATTAAAACTTCCATATCTGCAACAACAACTCTTGCACACATTTTAAGCTTAAATAGCTTTCATACACCCAATACACATGGTGA
Organism: Apostichopus japonicus; assembly: GCF_037975245.1. Taxonomy (NCBI): domain Eukaryota; kingdom Metazoa; phylum Echinodermata; class Holothuroidea; order Aspidochirotida; family Stichopodidae; genus Apostichopus; species Apostichopus japonicus. The sequence goes on along the minus strand of NC_092563.1, from coordinate 19,053,430 downwards.
CATTTAAATATTTCATCTCTAACATTAAAATTTTATCTCTTACATATACCAGGGATGTCTTTGATGTAAAATCGATGATGATACTTAATTAGACCTTGTAAGCCGATGAGCAAATTTACAAACCGGACGACCAAACGTGGATCCCGGTAATATTGTGAGGAAACCTTGTTTTATATCAGAGTTAACATGGTTCAATGGTTCCCTAACAGAACAAAGAAATGATTGGGTGCAGCAGACTTGGAGTACTAATACGATAGCATGAGAACTAGTACAAATCGTGGTCCCCTTGGTATGAGTACAACAACAACAATCACAAGGCTCCAAGCCAGAGTGTGACTGTACAATCTTGCACTTCTAGTATCTGGACTAGTTTATCCACATGCCTGGATACAGTCTGGACAAATCCATGACAGCCAGTGGAAGTCCAGGTACTTACACTATGATTAAAATACAAGTAGAGAGTGTTAGCTCAGTGGTTAACGCCGGTGCCTTTCAATCATAAGGTCCCAAGTTTGAGTTACTCCAAGATTAATGTATGTCGTCCATTACAGAGTTGTTGACAATTGACAATTCATAATCATGGACGTTAAATGTGAATCTAAGAGACTGACTTCGGTCAGCTTGCGGCTTTGATAAGCCAATGATGGCTTCTTTGCGAGTTCCTGCTTGCAGGAGGATCTAAAATACATACATACAACATACATACAAGTATAGCGGCTCACTATAGGTCCGGTGTATAGAGATACCTTTATGGGATAGTCATAGCTTTCTACAAGTTCAGAGTAAATCTGAATCTGTTAGTGTTTTTCTGACATTCTACAGAAATTACAAATGAAAATAGTCATAGCATGTCTACTTGATGGCTTTGCACAACTAACAAGATTTTGTTTTTAAGGGAATACTCTTATATTAAAACATGAGCACAAACTATGAACCAGTTTGAAACTAGTGGTAGGTCTAGAATGGTGTATGTTGCAAGTACAAGAGTTTATAATTATTTGATATGACATATGGGAGTGACATTACCCTTTAATTAAATGTCAACTGATCGGTCAGAATGATCTACGAAAGTTAAAGAAAAAAATTTGATTACTAGTCAATAATATTAGTTTTGATTGAAAAAATGACTAGGGAGGGTGCTTTGATCACAGGCAATCATATCTGAATCAGTACTCATGCGTTATTTGGTGTAATTACTGCAAATTAGTAGTAAAAAATATAAGAATATAATACATTTAAAATAATGAAGTGTTGGTGACTTACCTAGGTGTGCTCTGTAAGCCTGAGCCCTTCTTAGACACACTTGGTCTTGAGAAAACAACCAGTTTATCTGGAAATAAAATTTTGCATTTTGAGAGGGGGGACCGAGGAAGATTGTGACAATAGCCATGCTATGCATTTACATGTGTTGAATCTTGCATAAAAATACCTACTTCTACTATATATTTGTTGTCTTCTGTGGATTTTTGGTTTGCTTTTCTGGTTTGGTGTTTCTTAACCCTATTCTTTAATTAGTTCTGAAACAACCAACAATTTACATACAGTTTCATTACAGTGATTTGACCTCATAATGTCTTTTAAGGCCTCCCAAAATATATGAGAAAATAATCAGATACCTGAAAAGGGGGGGGGGTGAGGGTACCCTCTAATCTGTTAAGCAGTAGGGTGGCACAGCTGGGACTGGGGGCAGGGAAAGTTGGTGGGTGGTTGCAGTCCCAACAGCAACTGCTAAAGAAGGAAGGATTGATGGACAGTAAGCTAGTATTCATTGAAGGTTTCAAGAATACATGGTTGTTCTTGGATACACTTGTGATGCCATTGCCAATTTCCAGCATAAATTATTTCAAACGATACAAACTAAACCTTCTAATGAGGTAGTAAGATAGAAGTCGATAGATACTCACCGACTCCACAAAACCTGGCCCCACATGTCTTTGGGAAAGGGACATTGATGTCTGTCTCACCCCCGTAAGTATGCTTGACAGGAAGACTGGGTTTACTCTGAGTCACGGTAAGCTGACTCAGACCACTCAGCTGAATGAATTGATTAAGAAAGATAAAACAGAAACAGTATCAACGATTTATATCAATTGTCTTCATTTTGTTTATGAATTTTCAGTTCCATATATAGTGACAAATATGTCATTTTCATTAGTTTACTTTGTCATGATCAAGAGGATTTGTCATCAGAGTTGGAGTTTGTCACAAAACAAGTTCTTACTAGAATTGAACTAAACTGCCAGTGCAGGGCAGTTCAGTGCTCTGTTGATTAAGACCTAACATAAGGTAAGTTAAGGAATAACTGACACTTGTAAACAGAGTAAAATATTCAACAAATGTAAGCTGTAAATAAGGAGCATTCCTGATATGATCATTTTCGGTGGGAAAAGATTTGCTCAAAGTCACACACGAATACATAATGTCACCAATATGCACATGACTTTTAATTTGATTATTTAATCCTCTATTTTGTAAAGAAGAAGGAAACTTTTAATAATCAATTTAAAGTCAGACGGATGCTGACCGCCAAGAAAATTCTACTGAGAAACAACGACTGTCACTTGGGACTGATTGAATAGAACACAAACTTTCTTACCACTATACAACCTATGAGAGCTGAGAGCTGTTTAATACAAGCCTCATACTGAATGGATAGAACACATACTTAGCTTACCACTATACCAGCCATGAGAGCTAACAGCTGTTTAATACAAGCCTCATACTGAATGGATAGAACACATACTTAGCTTACCACTATACCAGCCATGAGAGCTAACAGCTGTTTAATACAAGCCTCATACTGAATGGATAGAACACATACTTAGCTTACCACTATACCAGCCATGAGAGCTAACAGCTGTTTAATACAAGCCTCATACTGAATGGATAGAACACATACTTAGCTTACCACTATACCAGCCATGAGAGCTAACAGCTGTTTAATACAAGCCTCATACTGAATGGATAGAACACATACTTAGCTTACCACTATACCAGCCATGAGAGCTAACAGCTGTTTAATACAAGCCTCATACTGAATGGATAGAACACATACTTAGCTTACCACTATACCAGCCATGAGAGCTAACAGCTGTTTAATACAAGCCTCATACTGAATGGATAGAACACATACTTTGCTTACCACTATACCAGCCATGAGAGCTAACAGCTGTTTAATACAAGCCTCATACTGAATGGATAGAACACATACTTAGCTTACCACTATACCAGCCATGAGAGCTGAGAGCTGTTTAATACAAGCCTCATACTGAATGGATAGAACACATACTTAGCTTACCACTATACCAGCCATGAGAGCTGAGAGCTGTTTAATACAAGCCTCATACTGAATGGATAGAACACATACTTAGCTTACCACTATACCAGCCATGAGAGCTGAGAGCTGTTTAATACAAGCCTCATACTGAATGGATAGAACACATACTTAGCTTACCACTATACCAGCCATGAGAGCTGAGAGCTGTTTAATACAAGCCTCATACTGAATGGATAGAACACATACTTAGCTTACCACTATACCAGCCATGAGAGCTAACAGCTGTTTAATACAAGCCTCATACTGAATGGATAGAACACATACTTAGCTTACCACTATACCAGCCATGAGAGCTAACAGCTGTTTAATACAAGCCTCATACTGAATGGATAGAACACATACTTAGCTTACCACTATACCAGCCATGAGAGCTAACAGCTGTTTAATACAAGCCTCATACTGAATGGATAGAACACATACTTAGCTTACCACTATACCAGCCATGAGAGCTGAGAGCTGTTTAATACAAGCCTCATACTGAATGGATAGAACACATACTTAGCTTACCACTATACCAGCCATGAGAGCTGAGAGCTGTTTAATACAAGCCTCATACTGAATGGATAGAACACATACTTAGCTTACCACTATACCAGCCATGAGAGCTGAGAGCTGTTTAATACAAGCCTCATACTGAATGGATAGAACACATACTTAGCTTACCACTATACCAGCCATGAGAGCTGAGAGCTGTTTAATACAAGCCTCATACTGAATGGATAGAACACATACTTAGCTTACCACTATACCAGCCATGAGAGCTAACAGCTGTTTAATACAAGCCTCATACTGAATGGATAGAACACATACTTAGCTTACCACTATACCAGCCATGAGAGCTAACAGCTGTTTAATACAAGCCTCATACTGAATGGATAGAACACATACTTAGCTTACCACTATACCAGCCATGAGAGCTAACAGCTGTTTAATACAAGCCTCATACTGAATGGATAGAACACATACTTAGCTTACCACTATACCAGCCATGAGAGCTAACAGCTGTTTAATACAAGCCTCATACTGAATGGATAGAACACATACTTAGCTTACCACTATACCAGCCATGAGAGCTAACAGCTGTTTAATACAAGCCTCATACTGAATGGATAGAACACATACTTAGCTTACCACTATACCAGCCATGAGAGCTAACAGCTGTTTAATACAAGCCTCATACTGAATGGATAGAACACATACTTAGCTTACCACTATACCAGCCATGAGAGCTGAGAGCTGTTAAATACAAGCCTCATACTGAATGGATAGAACACATACTTAGCTTACCACTATACCAGCCATGAGAGCTGAGAGCTGTTTAATACAAGCCTCATACTGAATGGATAGAACACATACTTAGCTTACCACTATACCAGCCATGAGAGCTGAGAGCTGTTTAATACAAGCCTCATACTGAATGGATAGAACACATACTTAGCTTACCACTATACCAGCCATGAGAGCTGAGAGCTGTTTAATACAAGCCTCATACTGAATGGATAGAACACATACTTAGCTTACCACTATACCAGCCATGAGAGCTGAGAGCTGTTTAATACAAGCCTCATACTGAATGGATAGAACACAGACTTAGCTTACCACTATACCAGCCATGAGAGCTAACAGCTGTTTAATACAAGCCTCATACTGAATGGATAGAACACACACTTAGCTTACCACTATACCAGCCATGAGAGCTAACAGCTGTTTAATACAAGCCTCATACTGAATGGATAGAACACACACTTAGCTTACCACTATACCAGCCATGAGAGCTAACAGCTGTTTAATACAAGCCTCATACTGAATGGATAGAACACACACTTAGCTTACCACTATACCAGCCATGAGAGCTAACAGCTGTTTAATACAAGCCTCATACTGAATGGATAGAACACATACTTAGCTTACCACTATACCAGCCATGAGAGCTAACAGCTGTTTAATACAAGCCTCATACTGAATGGATAGAACACATACTTAGCTTACCACTATACCAGCCATGAGAGCTAACAGCTGTTTAATACAAGCCTCATACTGAATGGATAGAACACATACTTAGCTTACCACTATACCAGCCATGAGAGCTAACAGCTGTTTAATACAAGCCTCATACTGAATGGATAGAACACATACTTAGCTTACCACTATACCAGCCATGAGAGCTAACAGCTGTTTAATACAAGCCTCATACTGAATGGATAGAACACATACTTAGCTTACCACTATACAACCCATGAGAGCTGCTAGCTGTTTAATACAAGCCTCATACTGAATGGATAGAACACATACTTAGCTTACCACTACACCAGCCATGAGAGCTGAGAGCTGTTTAATACAATCCTCATACTGAATGGATAGAACACATACTTAGCTTATCACTAGCTGAGAGCTGTTTAATACAAGCCTCATACTGAATGGATAGAACACATACTTAGCTTACCACTATACCAGCCATGAGAGCTGAGAGCTGTTTTATACAAGCCTCTATGCAAGGTTTTCCATTATCAATTTGATGCAAACATGTTTCTTGTAGTGACTGTTGAGGAAGAAATTAATGGATGTTAATAATATACAATGTTTGCCTGAATACAACAAGCTATATATAATATGATTACTACCATGGAGTGCTAGCATCAAATATTTGAATAAAATCCAACAAGCTAATATATAATATGATTACTACCATGGAGTGCTTGCATAAAATATTTGAATAAAATCCAACAAGCTTATATATAATATTATTACTACCATGGAGTGCTTGCATCAAATGTTTGAATGAAACCCAACAAGCTATAAATAATGATCACTACCATGGAGTGCTTGCATCAAATGTTTGAATAATATCCAACAAGCTAATATATAATATGAATACTACCATGGAGTGCTTGCATCAAATGTTTGAATAAAATCCAACAAGCTAATATAATATGATTACTACCATGGAGTGCTTTCATCAAATGTTTGAATGAAACCCAACAAGCAATATATAATATGATTACTACCATGGAGTGCTTGCATCAAATGTTTGCCTGAATACAACAAGCTATATATAATATGATTACTACCATGGAGTGCTAGCATCAAATGTTTGAATGAAACCCAACAAGCTATATATAATGATTACTACCATGGAGTGCTTGCATAAAATGTTTGCCTGAATACAACAAGCTATATATAATATGATTACTACCATGGAGTGCTTTCATCAAATGTTTGAATGAAACCCAAACAAGCTATTTATAATATGATTACTACCATGGAGTGCTTGCATCAAATGTTTGCCTGAATACAACAAGCTATATATAATATGATTACTACCATGGAGTGCTAGCATCAAATGTTTGAATGAAACCCAACAAGCTATATATAATATGATTACTACCATGGAGTGCTTGCATCAAATGTTTGAATGAAACCCAAACAAGCTTTATATACTATGATTACTACCATGGAGTGCTTGCATCAAATGTTTGAATAAAATCCAACAAACTATATATACTATGATTATTACCATGGAGTGCTTGCATCAAATGTTTGAATGAAACCCAAACAAGCTATTTATAATATGATTACTACCATGGAGTGCTTGCATCAAATGTTTGAATGAAACCCAAACAAGCTATATATAATATGATTACTACCATGGAGTGCTTGCATCAAATGTTTGAATGAAACCCAAACAAGCTATATATAATATGATTATTACCATGGAGTGCTTGCATCAAATGTTTGAATGAAACCCAAACAAGCTTTATATACTATGATTATTACCATGGAGTGCTTGCATCAAATGTTTGAATGAAACCCAACAAGCTATATATAATATGATTACTACCATGGAGTGCTTGCATCAAATGTTTGAATGAAACCCAAACAAGCTTTATATACTATGATTACTACCATGGAGTGCTTGCATCAAATGTTTGAATAAAATCCAACAAACTATATATAATATGATTATTACCATGGAGTGCTTGCATCAAATGTTTGAATGAAACCCAAACAAGCTATTTATAATATGATTACTACCATGGAGTGCTTGCATCAAATGTTTGAATGAAACCCAAACAAGCTATATATAATATGATTACTACCATGGAGTGCTTGCATCAAATGTTTGAATGAAACCCAAACAAGCTATATATAATATGATTATTACCATGGAGTGCTTGCATCAAATGTTTGAATGAAACCCAAACAAGCTTTATATACTATGATTATTACCATGGAGTGCTTGCATCAAATGTTTGAATGAAACCCAAACAAGCTTTATATACTATGATTACTACCATGGTGTGGTTGTTGGTTGATCTGAGGATGGTGCAAGAATATCTCTTCTGTAAATAAATAACTGTCATCTTCTGTCCACATATTCTTTTATCACCTCAGACTATTCTATATCTCAGCTGGAAACAAATGCCATTTGAATTATAATAATATTATGAATTATCACAAACTATTTCAAACACTGAAGAATTGTTTTGGTGTCTCTTCATTCCATTTTACACATGACTTTTCCAAGTTTAGTCCTAGATGCTTAAACTATGACCCTACCTTGATGAGTTTCTCTTGCGTGATGGAGTCTCTGATGCAATTACTATTTACCACAATGAATTGTGGGATAGCTTGTAGAGGGTACACTTCTGGGAATCTCAACAGTAGTTCTGTGAGGCTGGTATCGATGGTGCAGGTCAACAAGCAGGTGCGATTTAATCTGTCAATCTAAAAAGAGAGAATCTGCAGTATTTAGTCGCCTAAATATTTAGCTAGTTAAAGAAAAAAACCATTGTGAAATTATGACTGAATATCTTTGGCCCATTCACAAAAGAAGTACTGTTTTGAGCGATTAAAATCCCAGATTTGATTTCAACAAATATTTTTCTCATTTTTATCCTTCTGACAATCTGTAATTTGTCAGTTTATGCCAGCAACAACTTTTTATCGTCTCTAAATGGTTTTACCATTTTGTGTATGGCAAAATGACTCACACTGGGTAAAACGACAACAGACATTGACTTCGAATGGTAAACTGCAATGAAAGGAGCCTTCTAAGAGTTGATAGCTCGTAGCAATCATAAGGTCCCCAGTTCGAGTCACTTCAAGATTGATGTATGTCGTCCAGTTACAGAGTTGTTTACAATTCATAATCATGGACATTAAATATGAATCTAAGAGACTGACTTCGGTCAGCTTGCGGCTTTGATAATCCAATGAGGCTTCTTCGCGAGTTCCTGCTTGCAGGAGGATCTAAAATACATACATACATACATAGCTCACTTAGTGGAGCACAGGACTACCTCAGGTTACTGCAGCCCAACAATTTCTTGCTTCTGTTCAGTGGGGAATTACATCATAGAAGTTGTGGAGAGGGGTGCATTAGTTTATATGACATTTATGACATTATGGAAACTATTATGACACAATTATCTCAAATTTAAGTTGATATCTGATATGACCTTAAGGAATTTCAAGAATCTGGTACAGATAATCTGCACATGTGCCAGAGGTACATTCTTCAAAGAGCCTTAACCCAGTTTATTGAACACAGACATAAGCAACAAAAAAAAAAATGGAATTTGAAATCTTCAAGTTACCTCTTAAAATCAAGTTGTAACTCCTGATTTACAGGTAAAATTGGCCGTTGCTCTCAGAAAAAAATTAGATTTCCTGATGATATGACTTTCAATTAACTTGAGTATCTTTCATTCACTACAAGTCAACAGTTGTCCTCAAACATACAACTACAAAAACATAAGCATATATGTTATATTTTGAATCTAAACACTGGCAATGTTTCTCTTGTAGCCAGATCAATGAATGCAATGGCATGATATATTTTCCTCATTATTTTAAGTGCAGGGCAAAAAAAAATAACCTAATTGTTCAATATCATGAATCTATTGTGCTCTGTTTAAGCCACTAAAGGTATTTTTAGGACATTTTGAAAATTAGAACTACCTTTTCAACCATGACATCTCGGACTGGGATTACGAGCCTGTCCAACTCTTGCTCTAAAGAGAAGACCATTCCCATTTCGTCCTGGTGAGGGGAGAGCCCCCCAGAGAGGTGGATCCCATCCAGAGGTGAATCCCCAGCAAATCCATGTCCATTCTGAACAGAGCCCTGGGTTGGGGTCCCCGTGCCACTAGAGAGGGAAAGACTTGGGGGAGCAGAGAGCCCGTCGAGGTCCCCAGCAGAGTGGGGAATATCCAGGATGTCTGGGTTGTCTACACCACACAGCTGGTGGGAAAGAGAACCACAGACCATGAGATAGATGAAACAAGAAACAGGAATAACAGTATGTATATGAAACCTGAAGAATGTAAATTTGAGTTGGGGAAGGAAGAGTTGGGTGGGAGAGGTTAGCAGGAGCTTCTACACCTTGGCAGATAAAAGATCTGGGCGGTCAGAGGCAATGGTGATGGACAATGGTTGTGAAAAGTAAAACAACCACGATAGTGAATAAGTTTGGACAATTAAAAGATCGGCGACATGATTTTCTGATTATCTAATACCAAATCTCAGTCTTGAGGGCAGCATCTCTAAGGGTGCATAATGTTGCGAAGAAGACCTCCGTGTGATTAAACTAGTCCTGAGGTAAAAATCGCATCTATATGGAGATTTAATTTCTGTAACTGGTGATAATTACAAAACATTTCTCCACAAGTTTAAGAAACTACATCATGCATATAATTTTTTGCTTCCTGGTGAAATGTGGATACACTAAAGTGAGAGATGAATGCATAGTAAGGTATGTCTCTCTCCACTAACAGTTCAACTGCGCCATAAGACTGTAACAAATTCTATATCTACATTCAATATTCTATGGAAGCATATTTTAGCTGTTAGGGTGTCTACCCTACTGCCCCCAACCAATAAGTTACCGGTTAAAACTCCCAGCATTGAACATATTCTCTCGATCCATTCACAATTGCTGCTTTGCTGTGTCGTTGAGCTGAGTCATCTGAGTATTTGGTTTGGATTTGATTTGGTTTGAATTGATTTGAATTGATTTGGTTTGATTTGGATTTGGTCTTTTCTGGCCGTAATTCACCTCCCTTTTTCATCGAGAAAGTGGTCAGCTATCGAGGTACACTCTCGTCGTCTGTTGGGCGGGGACTATATTTGCTGGTCCAGGGACCAGGAATCGGTGCAACAATTTACCATCCAGCCCTGTAATCCTCTGAAAACTCATCAGGAAGAGAAGGCTTGATATACGCCCTTGTTTATCCTCCATCGTTAAACATCGATAGGATAAAGTTCAAATGGGTTTCTCTTGGTTTCCTTAAAACCCTTGGGAAATAAGGAAGTATGAAACTAAACTAAACTCAACCTACCCTTTGTATATGTGGCTCTATCCTCCAGATGAGGAGCTTTCTATCCCTGGACCAGGTCACCAGCTGGTAGTCTGTTGATCCTGAATTGACAAACAACAAAAGTTCCAATCACAAAGATCTCCATTAATGTGAATATTTGTGTTATTTTGCAGAGTAGTGTTATACGATTCCTCTTTAATTAACGAAAGAAAAAAGAAGGAAAATAAAAAGGAGCATAAAGTTTATCAAAAGTCATAAAATTTAATACACAAAGAGACTGAGAGCTTCAGGATACACATACAAAGGAGTGTTAGCTCAGTGGTTAGGTCACGAGTTCAAGTCACTCCAAGATTAATGTATGTCATCCAGTTACAGAGTTGTCGACAATTGACAATTTATAATCTTGGCGTTAAATATGAATCTAAGAGACTGACTTCGGTCAGCTTGCTGCTTTGATAAGCCAATGATGGCTTCTTTGTGAGTTCCTGCTTGCAGGAGGATCCTAATACATACATACCCTCTTTCATCTTCCGCCAATGAAAGTCCAAAATGTTGTCTTCATGACCAGTGAATGAAAATACTGGAGAGGATAAGTTGGACTGACTCCAGAGAAATAGCATTTTATCCACCTGACGGATCTGCGGTAGCATCAATGTTAGAATGCCATCCCCAAATGGCTGCAGATGAAAACAACAGAACAAGAATATTATATATAACATATATAAGAATATATATTATATTATATAACTTTATCATTGGTCAAATTGAAATTTTATCACTGGTCAATGAGGAACAACATGATATACTTGGAGGGAATAATCTTGAAGATTCAAAGTCCATCATGTGAAAAACTTTGCTGTAAACATTCTGTTCCGCCAGGTCATGACTATATCATGGTAACAGGTTTTTCAATTTTTGTTGAAAATGTATTCATATCTGACAGAAAACAGAGTTACCATTCTTCAGTCTAACAGAGACTTACATTGTGTCTTATCCCACACAGTGACAAATCTGTCCTAAATGAGACAGACAAACCACCACTCGGTGGAGTTGCCAAGGTGTGGGGAGGTGGGAAGAGGCATGTGTACTAAATATTTGGTATTCCCCTCCTGGTGAACCCAAATTAAAATTTGCAATTTCCAAAAAGAGCTTATGTTGACTTCTGCTGACAGCTGTAATTTACTTAATGTCTACTGGGAATTTTACTGCCAATTTTGAAGCTGATATACAGTAAGTTCTGGCAACGATGACAACCGCAAAACGACCATGACCCCCCTCAGGGGCCCTATGGTGGCTCATTGACCCTATGCAGACATCGCTGAGCAGTACCTGAATTCCATCCCTCCCATGTTACACAAATATTGCTGACCCCCCTATATCCAATTGTCTGATGATGCGACTGCCACCACTTGTAAAGGAAATCACTCTTTCAACATCTTCTCATTTAAAAAGACGAGACTCGTTAGAAACCTGCAAATGAACTCACAGCATATCGGATCCTCCACAGGGCAGAATCGGTGCGCAGCTCATCTTTAGACTTTCCATGGTCAGTTATATCCCAGATCTGTAATGAAAGGTACAAGAAGAAGATATAGAAGATGAAATGATACTTGTCCTGTGTTCACCCCCACCTCCCCCCTCCCACCCCCCAAAAAAAATGCTACAAATAAAGCTGATACTGGTCACTAAAGGACAAACTTTACCGTATTCCACTCCCAAAATTATTTTTCTTTACTGGGACATTCATTTGTATAAATTTGATCCCTCTCAACATGTGGAAATAATTTGGATGATATCAACCTCCAGGAAAGTGCTTTTAGTACATTTAAGTGACTTTGACATGTTAACTTTGGGAGGCAAAGATAGTGCTGACGTTTTTATATGCAGGACATGATGGCTAATATAACAGGCAGAAATCAAGCAATATTCTTTACAATAGTAAGCAGTGGAGGTCATAATTTGTAAACATGTTAAAGTGTGAGCAGATCCTATTAAGTTTTTAGGGTTAAGGTTTAAAAGGCAAAGCTGTGCATTACTTGTTCTCAAGGAAACTGTCAAAAAAATTGTAAAACTTGTAATATAGTACAATAAAACATCTGGGAACATTTTTAGCAGTTTCTGCAACACTAAAAAAAGCCTTCATAGAATTGGCAAACTGTGGCAACAACAACATGTGTACAACAACTACCACTGTATGAATCACAAGAATTTGTACTTTCCTTTGTAAAGCTAGAAGGTTGGAAGTATTTACAGTAAAGTTAACAACCTTTGATCATTTCTATGTTGTTGGAGCCATTCAGAAGCGCAACAGCACCATGCATGATAAACAAGTCAGGATCACACTCCACATTAATTTGATAAATTCAGGAAAGACACAGAGAGCAGATTTTTTAGAGGAATTAGCCCTTTCATGTAAGCAAATCAACAACAGAACAGTGTTGATATTTGGCAGAGACACATCATTTTAAGAACTGTGCTACCTTAGCTGTTCCATCTTGAGCTGCTGTTGCTAGGTGATTCTCCTCGGTGGGGCTCCAGTCTAGACCGTGTATCTTAGATGGATGGGCTGATATGCACTGGACAGTTTGGTTACCTTTCTACAAAACAAACAAACACATCAAATGGCGTCATTAAGAAATGCGCATAGCGACAGAATACAACGGTACGGTAGTGTGATACACTCTTAGGCTAGCTTGTTGTGTTCATAATGTTAACTTCTTGCATTATCTCAAAGACATGAGCACATATTGTAATATTCCAATCTGTCGTATCACTTAAATAATGTGTGATTCACATCTTTAATAGTTGTTTACTCTCAATCCTTTTGGCCTACTTGTTTACCCACTTGTAGACTGTGGGACCCACGTAGCCTATTAAAGCTACATGCAAATAGAAAAAAAGGTAAGACATTAAATAATGCATAATGGAAGCAGATTGGGACTATAAATTAGGTCTCCAGTTGTGCTAATAAATATACAATTTTGAATTATTTCGTGAAGTCGTTAAGGGGATGTACACCACCAAGTGGATCTGCCTATGAGGGGATCCTTGTTCTTGGAGGAGTGGTCTAATTGAATTGTATGTTAAAAATATCCTCCCTTACTGAATGTTTTCCCCCTGACTGGAGATGGAGGTAGGGTGCCATTACCTCTCGACTTCCCCTCCACCACCTCCCCCCACCCCCCCCCCCCCCCAGTGGCATTCTACTGCTAATCACCCATCAAAGGCTCAAGAGAATAGGTTGCCTTTTTAAACTGAATGCTTATTAACAGCAATATAAGCAACTATTTAAATGTGGCCATCATCCACAAGCATTTACTGAAGATTTGACTCAGAGCCGGGATATTTAGGGTGGTTACATCAAGGAAGGGCAGGGTTGATTAAAGTTTCTACTTGATTATACTTTCAGATTGTTTAAAACATAGTTACCCTCTTATCCCAGAGGCGAATGCCACCTTCATGCACTGTTGCTAAAGTGTCAGCGTTTTTCTTGTTCCATTTCACTTGGCCTGCTCCAGCTAAAACAACATGGGGGGAAATGATGGGATATAATATACAGTACATTACACATGTTGCAATTAAAACATTATGAACTGCAAAGAATTTTATAGTGAGATAATAGTATATATGTAACATGTTATTACTTAATAGAATTTTACTGTCTTTTGAGTATGAAGTGAAAGAAGAAAAACACAATGTTTGTTCATGAAAATGATAGGATTTGCCCTCCCCCCCCCCCAAATTAATTGACAAGTTCAGAGGTGAAGTTAAAGGTTATATAAAAAACTTTGATTACTTGCCAATTGCAGAAAATTCCATGCATGGTTTTTTTGGCTCTCTGAAGAGGAAGAAATAAAGGCAGAACATAACATAAGAAATATGAATCTGCTTGAAACATGTGTACAGTAGCAGACACCCCCATGCTCTTTCAAGGAAATAATTCCTCAAGTAATTCCAAATCTGCTTGTCCCTTACAGTACTAGAATAACCAAGAATTTATGATTCAAAATGATATTATAATATCAGTTGGGATTGGACGATGGAACATGGATAGAGCTGCATATTTAATGTACTGAAGTGTTCTCTTAATAACCAAACGCTTGATATTCCAGTAAATTTCTTTGAAACCTATGTCATCTGTTCTGCCTTTCAATAACTCAGGCTTTGCTCTGTAATAAAATGAAATATAGAAGACCATGGTCATCTATGCTTACATACCAAAAGTACCAGATATATCAACGAAGTTTAAGGACGTGTATGTAGTTCATGGTTTCAGCCTGGTTTTGCCTTTGCAGACTGTTATTAGCCCTTCATTCTTTATACTTCTGATTTGATAGGTATACACACTGATCAAATAGACCCATCTTGGGGTCTTTTAATCATCTACCAGATATGACTCAGTCAATTCAATTACAAATCAGTATTTATAGCAATGTTTTCTTCTTCTTTTTTTCAATCCAAACACTGTGCAGTGATGACTGGATGCTTCCCCATTCACTTTGATGATGATGACGATGACGACGATCAGCAGTTATTTTTACGACGCTTAACTTAAGCAACCACAAATGTGCAAATTCCTGCAAGGGCTTATTCCTTTGCCTTCTATTGGATTCTATTATTTCACTAGTACAGACCTCTTTGAAGCAGGAGGTGTGTGTTACATGTGTAAAATGTAGCTTTACAAACCAAATTAGGGAAATAACTCCAAATAAGATTTTGAGTCATAATTGGCAAATACTGTATTAGAACATATTTTGTCATTTTTCGGTCCCCTGGTACCCTTTTCAGCAATACTCTTGCCAGAGGAATGGAAAGCACAAAATATAACACAAAGAAATTGTAGTTTTAAAAAAAAACACATGTTCGTAGCATGAATGGTGCAGTACAGTCTGCTTATCAGAACTATTGCAAACCTCTGCTCTGGACGTCTGAACAGACCTTGCTTTCTGGTCAATTGCATGGACATATGGGATGTATTTCTCTGTGTAACAGAGTAGCACCAAGTCACACTTTCATTCTCATGTCCAGTCAAGTCATTATTTTATCATTTCTTGACCTGTGGTGAGTCATTTCATTGAATGTGCTTGGATTTTGAGATTCAGTGACTCAAAGAGCAATAACATGCATTACTACATTGCCATGCACCATAGCATGATCAAAAGAGCATGTTAAGATGTGTATAGCGATGGCAATGTTGCAGTGAACAATGGATCATGCCAAGCTCCATTCAGCACATGTATGCAAAATATCAACAATCAACAAATATTTGACTAAAACTACAATCTGACATAAATCAAGTAAATTATCAATTTCAAACAACTTTACAGAAAAAACAAAAGAAGTCCATTGTCTCGTAGTCTTAATTGATATTACCTTGTGTCCCATAAGTAGGTGTAAGTATCCACAGAACAGGTTGCCAGCAAGCAAGGGTCAAATCCTGACCAATTAAGATCGCTGTGAAGAAGAGAAAAAATAATGAATTCAAACTTTCATGACACATATTAAATGATGACCCTGAAACATGAATGTTACAGAGATAGATATTTATATTGCTGCAGAAACCTGGAAGCATGAAGTGTATATTAAAAAAACTGCATATTTATGATGTATATATACTGTAAGTCAGCATGCATGCACAGTGCAGTCCTTTATCTTAAAACATAAATGACGTCCTTAGGAATAACATGGTAGACCAAAAACATACTGTACTCATGAGTTCATATCTTTGTAATTGAAACAGATGTCTGACTGAAGCCTGAGGAGACCGTCACACAGGTTTGGGATGGGGAGGGAGGTAGGAGAGGGGATGGGATGGGAGGTGGATAAGGGGAAGGAAGGTGGGTGGGGGAAGGGAGGTGGGAGAGGGTGGGAGATGGGTGGGAGATGGAGAAGGGGAAGGGAGGGAGAGGTAATGCATCAAGAGCCAGACCTTGGTGTTGGAAGTCCCGAGCCTTGAGGTTCTTTCTTTCACTGAGCTTTCTATATGGTCTGTGAGTTGCTTCTTCCAATAATTATTCCTTCTCATTTTAAGTAATGAAACATGTTCACTTAAAGACTGGTTAAATAGAGTAATTATACTGTACTGTCCAGCTAGTGCCAACAGACACAAAAATAGGTATCATTAATTACGATATTTATAATTCCCTTGCACTGATTATGACTAGTCCTAAATAAGGGGGGGGGGGTGATGTGGGGATGGTAAGGGGGACAAATTTCAAGGGCAAGTATAATTTCCCCAATAATGTTATTATATTGGTTTATTCAAAGCCTAGACTGTAGAAAATCAAGTGAGCACAAAATGAGAAATACATTATTTACATAAGATTTTGCCCTTTCGTCTCATCAAATGACCTTCTGTGTTTTGCCTAGTTTTAACTCAATTATCATAATCGTATATATCCTGTACATTTACATATTATGGAGAACTATGTACTGCAATGTTTAGCACATGTATGTATTCTCATCTGACCCCACTGTGTAACAAACAACATGTACAATACCCTTCCCCCTGACCCAGCCCTCCCCTCCTGTCAAACGTCTTGGTCTTTTAAGGTCTACTACCTTCACCCATGATATCGTCAATGAGAGTTACATCAGTAAAAAGTATAGTGAGAAGACAATCCCATCAATACTGATATTATTAGTAATTTAACATTTTGTGCTCTTTTAAGCCACCTTCATTTCTCTCTTAAGTCCAAAGCTGGTTCTATACTACTGTATAGTATCTAAACCTGTACATGCATGTTACAAAGTTGCAAGTCCTAATAGGGAGAAAATAAAATGGAAAATTCCTGGCCCCCAGACTATACACTACCCACCCCTCGACCCCCTCTTCTTCAAACTCAATACAGGGACTATAATAATGCCACTGTCATTTGGGACTAATCAACAGCTGGTTCATATTCTACAGGCCAACTTGAACGTTATTGGTACTCAAAATCAACAACACACACAAAGATAAGAAAAACAGAAAACAAATCTTGCCTTTTTGTCTCTCTTTTATACCATACAAGTTCTAGTCTCATTATCTTCCAAATCTTTCTTACTGTATACAGCAACTGCTTCTTGTAAGCATTTTTATGATGAAATGGATCACTCCCATATGATACAACATATGAAAGGTTCTTCACTGAACATTGGTAACATCTTTTGAAAATTTCAGTTTTAAGTGATTGTGCAGTCTAAATGTGCAAACATAATACTGTAAAGTGCCATCATTTAAGGGTCAACAAATGTTACAATGCTCTATTTAACATGCTCGATATGAAACTTCATTCCAGTTTCCCTCAGAAATTTTTCTTCCAATGACTTTCAAATGATGTAATACTCACAGTCAAACAACATGTTTATTCTGTACTTGTGTAATAAAATTCTTACCAAGTTCGATGGAGGCAATGTTTCCACACCCCCCCCCCATTTAATTTTTTTTTTTTTAATGTTTCTTACTGTATCTAGAGCCTAGCTAGAAGGATATCACAAATTACACTTGCTAATTAATACTGTAAATGTGTGTCTCTAGATCTGACATACACATACATGTGACACAATTGCATGTACAGTAATCAATTTCTGCATTGTGAATACATAGCAGAGCTGTATTTTACCCTGATATCTCTGCTGCAGGTACATTAAGTTTCATTCTACTTGAATGAGCATTGCATTTTACCATCTGTCATCACAACGTACTGTACATGTACCGTACCCCTAAATGTTGGCAATTCCAATGCTACATATACCTATAGCAATTAAACTGGAGCATTATGAAACTTCTATGACCTATGTCCTCCATTTTCAGCCAGGGAGTATAACTTGATCATGAGGGGCCCATGACTTTGCCTGTAATATGCTCTAGATCTGAGTATATTCAATGTGGTGCAGTTGAGCATGTAAAATTCGTAACAGTCCTCTGGTCATTTGAGATGACCAAATTTCTGTTTGGATGACCAAAATCAGCTTTGGAGGTCTTCCCAAAGACAACTAGTCATTTGTAATATCAAATTCAGATTGCAATGCAAAACTAAATATCCCAAAAGAAATTAAGAATTAAAAATTGCTATCACGGCCTCCATCACAAAAGAAAAAGTGGTACTGTAGGCCTATGATCCAACCAAATGAGAGTGTTTACTGGTCCAAAGCTGGTGTTATATTCACCAACCTACAAAGCTCTTTTACAGTATAAATATTGGTCATTCTTTCTTATCTTGCTAAATTTTATCAGACAACCAACATTTGCTGTTCTGGCAATCAAAATCTAAGACCAGGTTGCCCGAGGGGAAACCAGAAAGTCCTAACAAAATGATCAACACTTTTTGTCCATTACAAAGGAACTCAGAGCTTTCTGACGACTACTGATGGTAGGCGCATAAACAGAAGGACGAGAAAAGAGAAATTTACTGCGGTGGTGACGCATGGCAAACTCTTCCTCTGGGTGACTCCTACTGATATAGGCATCGACTGGGAGTACAGGGGCATCAACCAATCTCTCGTGGAAATTCGACTGGCCTAAAAGTGATAGAGCAGAATTGTTCTTTTGAAGGGTTTTACCAGTGCTTCCCATTACTTTCTGCTTTGCACCAAACTTGTTAGACTTGCTCGAAGATTTAAACGATTCGATCGAAAGCCTTTTGCAGTCTTCTGGGTGAGATGATCCTGCTTCGGAAGGCGTGGTGCCCCTAGAAAAGGAACGATGCCTCGACGATGTCTCCTGGGAATCCCCAGTAGAAAACCTACTATATCTTAGACCAAACCATTCACTTTCTTTGTCCGATTCAAATTTATTGCCGGACGTGTTGTGCCATACCGGAGATGTCCGATCGAAGCTGGTACCAGTTTTGTCTGACCAACTGACCGAAACCCCCTTACACCTGGGAAGCTGTCCTAACTCTAGGATCCCACTACCCAGTTCTTTGTTGCTCTCTGTGACAGTCTCTATTATTGCCTCATCACTCGGTGTACTACCCCCGGGCATACCCGACGATCTGTCCTGGGATGATTCTTGTCTCCCGGATGATGGAGCTGTACTCATCATCTCGATATCACCTCCAAGATTATCATCAACGACCATCTTCACCCTGCTCTTATCCTCAAGAAGCAAAGACGTCTCATTTTCTACTCTAGCCACGACGTTCTCAAAGAAGTATCCGGGAGAAAAGTCCTCATCTGCCTCTCCTCCTAGACTGCAATCGTTCCTCTCTCCATCATGATAATGTCTCTCCATGCTCCTCAATGCTTCTCTCCGTTGTTGTTCCTGTAAGTATCTCATCAAGGTCAATCTCCTCCCATACCTCCGACTCTCAAGTCTCTCCCCGTACATGTAAAATGCAGTCGGCTCTTCATGGGCGATATCAGACTGCAGGAGGACCCCCGAAGACGAGGCCATGCTGTTCAATGTCTGTCTCACGAGTCGGATTTCATTGTTCTTCAAATTCTCGGATCGATGAATCATTCTGTCGAAGACCTTGATTCGTCCTCGAAGACGGTTTCCCTCGTTGCGGTTCATCCGCTGGGCCTGGACCTCGCTAGGGGTGTTGAATCCCGATATCTTATGATGAGACACCTGCTTGGAAGTCATATTCGTAGATTCAATATGACCTGGTTAACCTAAGCCGCACTCTCACGCTAATACTGTACTGGTATGTTTGTCAAGTCAGAGCTAATCATAATATGCAGTGAGTCGATCGAATGTAAATACGAAACTGGTACAGATGTCACATTTATCTCTCTTTTTTTTTCGCCAGTCAAACTCTTATCTCACAATGATAATTTTCCTGAGGGGTCCACACAGTCAGAGTGAGAAAGAAAGCAAAATACAACAAGGCAGGACATTGAAATTTTTAGTCATCAGCTTAATATTGACCAGACATACAGTATATATGCATGTGCAGACAAGAAAATCCTGTAAAGTCTCAAAAACTATCTGCGCAGTAGGTATTAGTTATACTGTACTCGTTATCGTGATAGACAACCAAGGTAGTATACAGTAAAATAATACAGAGTGTCTCCGAGTCTTTCAAACACATACAACCTACTGTACGTGCTTCCAACAGGCTGATTCAGCTATTTCTTCTACACACAATTACAGTATCTACAACTGGATACAGATCACGCAAACACCCAATGGCATATACTGTATATGTAATATCCTTTGAAGGGCAAAAATTGTCAGTTTCTGAAACGATTCCTTTCTGCTTAAATGTCTCCCTCAGCATGACTAAGTGTAGCCGATTATAACATTTTCCAGCGATGCACATGAATGATATGGATGATATCAAAAGTACTTCAGTCCTCGTCAATGTTATTCCAATTGGATGAACCGCAGGGGCAGCTACTAAAACGTTGATATCTGATACAAATTAATCAAAACATCGCTTTCCTCTTCCCATGCAAATAGTTAAACTGATATCAAAAGTTATACATCATACATTACAGAACTTTATCCATCCATGGGTAAAATCCTCCTTGTCTATTAAAGCATTTAATTCAATTCCAAGCAGATCCAAATTGAAGAACACCATAGTACATAGACTTGAGAGTAGCCTGTATTTCATGGTATAGTACTGTAACTACTACAGGTATCAACTCAACCATTTTGAGCACAATATCATCATACATGTACTGTACACCTATAGGTCTTGTTACAGTGTTGTTAGCAAATAAATTCCTTCACAACCAAAGCATGACTGATCCCAAGAAATTCTGGTTGATAACAAGATCTATATATACAGTATAACCTTTCATTTGACCCCACAGGAAATTGACTCAGATAACTGCATACCAACATAAAAATTCTTGATCTCTATGCAAAGGGCCTGCAGATAAAACCTTTAAGCTTGGTAAGTAATACAACAGTTGATGCTATTGGCAGGGACTATCCTCAATGATTTTGTTTAAATTGTGTTCAAAGTATATCCCAACGTCTCTACATGCACAGAATAGATGGCATCTGGTGATCTCAGAAATATGGGTAACTATACAAATAGTACATGTATAAAAGATGGTGATACATGAGCCATGAACTTGTACACTTCTATGTATGACCAACTGGGTTGTTAAATGAACCCTCCCCCCCCCCACCTCAAAAAAATAAATAAACAACTAGCACGGTTGAGTTCACAAATAACAAAACAGTGATTAAGTTTACTTTGTTCAAGGTTTTATATTATTGCATTCACATTGACTATCAGTGGGTCAGTATTAATATCAAATACAGGACAATATTACTGCAGGTACTGTGGCTGTAGAAAATAAAATAGGGATAGAGTTTATTTGAAGAATGAGCTGGCTAAGAGAAACACAGAACATGGTTTGGATTAATTGGATATGATTCACCATTTGTAAGCAAACTGGTTTACTGAGTAAACAAAAAAGCAAAACACAAAACAAAAACAAACAAATGAACAGAAAACAAACAAACAAATTCTGTGGACATGGATGTATAAACAGAAATGAATCCAGAGAAGGGAAGCAAACTTTGGGTTTCTACAACCGGTTAATCATCCGTAGAATTGACTGATTATCCATTATAATTGACCTGTTCGGTTAACCCTTGTTCTAACAAAAGAGAAGTCTTTTATTTCAATACTATACTTTAATTTCCAGGGGCAAACTGCCCTCCACCAACTCCTCCCCCCCCCCCAATAATGTGGATGCTTTCCCCCTGGAACATACTGATAAAAAGAAAAACAAATTACAAACATGCATTAGGTCTGAGAAACAATCTATTTACTCAACTCCCACCAAAATCACACTAGGGAAGTATTCAAGGTTGACATGAAACAGTTTAATGTATATTCAACTAAATTTCTGAGATTTATTTAAATCAGGAGTTAGTGAAGTGGTTGAATATTGATTGGTACAGGTATATATATCAGTGCTCGTTCTGTGCATATTAACCTACAGTATGTAAGGGCTGTGACCCTGTGCAACATACCCCAAGGATGGCATGGACCAAATTTTATTTAAAGCTAAATCTCAATGCAAAACACCTGTACCTTTAAGTAGATCCTTTATGCACTCCTAGTTGACTTTATTAACATTTGACACTCTTCTCAAATATTTAACTAATCATATCAAAGAGGATATTATGGCAGCTTTCATGATAAGCTGGGCTACACTTTATTGGTTGTCCTTTGGGGAAAGAAAAAACATGGGTTGATTTCAACAAAGTCATTACTTACTTAGTTTAATTAGTTAAGTTAATTCTTGACATAAATGTCTTTATTATCTAATCATATCAAACAGTACACAGCTTTATCTGTTAAAGTAAATGGCTTAAAGGATAAACTCCCATCAACTGGGCTATGATACAAGAATAAAGATTTTATGTATAAAGTCTTTATTTTTGTATCATAGCCCAGTTGATTGGAGTTTATCCTTTAAGCCATGTAGTTTAACAGATAAAGCAATAGTTTGTTGGTTATCCTGTGGAAGTACAAACTTCAACGAAGTTTAATTATAAGCTACTGTATGTGTTACTGTTAGTATACATATAATCCATGGTACAAGCAGGACTTTCTTTTTCCAAATAACAGTGTGTGTTCTGTCGGCTGGTTTAACAATTGTAAGGACCTATCCTACTGTAGGGTAGCAACAGCTGTACTCATAATAATTAAGCTTGCAAATACAGAACTTGTAAAACAATAGTTAACATTTCACGAAACCCTCTTATAGGATTCCCATCACCAAATGCTTATTAGGGAGTAACTGATAAAATATGGTAACTCCTTAAAATGTCCATAACACGTACAAACATTATGGACTTTCTCCTCCCATGGAGTTAACTTAATAGATTCTCAACTTTCTCAACTTCTTCATTCCTCAACGTCCTTGATATGGCACCCAAAGTACAATTAAAATGACCCGCTTCTCACATTTAAATTGTGATTTCTAGTATTCGGCTTTCAATGCAGCTGAGCTACAGTTCTGAGGTGGGAACAGCTTTCCTCTGTAAAGAACGATCACTTCTGATCTTTCAGCAGTTTTGGTAGCCACCCTGTATCTGGCGTCAAGTTTGGAGTACTCAGTACGTCAGAGTCCAGGCTGAAGTCTGTCATCCGACTTGTTGCCGACCTATCCATGGGAGTGGATGAATTACACGCAATTATTTTATCCCTTGAGAAATTGCTCTCTTTTTTTCTTTGAAAAATCATATCAGAGCCACTGTTCGAGTCCACGGAAGATAACGATAGATTCAAATCTAACTCGTTAAGTAAACTATCGCACTCACTGCTCTCATTCTGGAAAGTCCCAGAGAATGTACTCTTTGAGGAGGAGGAGTAGTAATACGTCCACGCTAATCTTTTTTGGGCGTTCCTCTTTCTCTTTGCGGACAGTTCCGATGGCGACATATGCCAGTGTCTCTTGCAGTTTCGACAGCCGCAGGACATGACATAACTAGGAGTCTTGCGATAAAAGAAAGCCTCGTAGTCTGCTGCTGCAGTCCTTAGCGGATCATTGCAAGTATCCACGGATACGTATCTCTTCTTCACCGCTTGCAGTCTTGTACGGCGAATCTCTGCGTTCATGTGGCGTGCGGTGATCTCTTGAACCACCGACATTTTTTTGATCCTCTCTGCCAACAGCTTATCCTCCTGCTCATTCAACTGGCGAACCAGGTTCGAAAACTCAACCAATCGCTGACCAGAGCTAGCCATCCTCTGCAACCGATCTTTGATATTTTCTCTACCTCTGAAACATGTAAGTAATCTCAAATGGATCTATAAGGATCACTTGCATATAGTACTGCATCCAATCCTTAATGATTGCTTTGCATGCAATCTCAAATGGATCTAGATACTAATCGCATACATTAGCACTGTTACAGAGTCTCGTATGACTGAGATAGAGTATTATACACACAGTGTGCAATTTTACTTCACATGAATACTTAAAAAAAAAAACATCATATAGTAATTCATCACAAGGTCTTCCTCCATTTCATAAACTTGCTAGAAAACGTTGCTTCCAAAAGAGTTCTTTTGGTCAAAAAGAATACTTTCAAAAACTGTCATATGGTTCAGTAATCAATAATGAGGTCTTCCTCCATTTCATAAACTTGCTAGAAAACCTTCTTTTCTAAAGAGTTATTTGGGTCACAATATTTTCAAAAACTCATACTGTATATATGGTTCACTGATCCATCACAATATTTTCCTCCATTTCATACACTTGCTAGAAAACCTTGCTTCCTAAAGAGTTCTTTTAGTAACAATGAATACCTTTAAAACCTGTCCAATGGTTTAGTAATCAACAATGAGGTCTTCCTCCATTTTATACACTTGCTGGAAAACGTTGCTTTCCAAAGAGTTCTTTCGGTCACAATTCCGAAACAAAGTTGAAGCGAAAACAGTAACTGAGAATACTAACTCCACTTTGCAGACTGTATGATGACTATCAGACTGATTGTTGATCGTTAAATCGTACAAATATCACTTTTGTCTTTCTTGTCAGATCTAATTATTCAAAATGAGCTCTCGTTTACAATTTGAACAAAACAGGAAAAACCTTCTATGGTACTTCATACGAGACCTGTCCTGATAAACGTAACAGACTTCCAAGAGACATGTTGTGAACTGAGCTGCAGTCTAATGCGGAGTGTTTCTTCTTTCGATTCAATTAAATTTGCATAATTTGCAAGAAATTAACACATTTTACTGACCAGATTCCAGACTCTTTCTCGAGGCGACCATCTCTTTGTCTTCCGAGGTAAAGGTAAAGTATAGATCTGTGTATATCTGATATATAAGTAATTTGTCCTTATCACAGTATCACTGTCACACCTCTTTCATTTCCTAGTAAAAAATCTCCTGAAAAACAAAGCATTCCAACCTCAAATACAGTCTGTCAAAACAACCACAAACAGACGACCCAAAAGAGAAATGTCTTTCCGTAAATCCTGTGATGGTGACAATGCTTTTAACCTACCTCTCACGAGAATGGAACATTCTTCCAAAAGTACACTTGGTGTCATGCCCCAGATGTGTCAGGCTTCGAACATAAAATCAACTCTTAAACTTTTGATACTTTGGAACACTTCTCTGGAAATCAGGCAAAAGGTTATATGCTTCTGAGATAGATTTAAGAATTTAAAAATACCAAATTTTATGACCACCATGGTTGTTTCAAGAAAAATCAACTCTACATATAAACAACCACAATTTTAATGATTTACCCTGACTATACCCTTAAGGATCTTAAAAATACCTCAGGTTCCAGCACACCAGAGTAAACATTAGGCTCAAGAAAGCACAGCAAGGTAACCTAAAGCAGTAATCTCTTGTACAAAGATATTAAATTTTCAATTTGGTCAAGGTTTAAATTGTAAGTCAATTTATTTTCTCTTACAAGAAGGCCATTTAGACTCATTTCTAATAGTCTTTAATTATTGTCAAATAGAGAAACAGAAGACAGAGTTTTAAAGGTCATCACCTCTCCACGTTTTACTTTGCTGAAAGTTATTTTTTTGGTGCCAAGGCGTTTTCAAATGCACATTCTTGGAGTTGCTTGGATACTCTCTAAATTATTCTCAGATACAGAGTGGCATTTTAATAAACAGATGAAACAATTCCACGCCTGACTTCCAGGGTAAAACGTACAGTACCACGGTAGCTGGGGTAAGACCAATATACCGACCATTGTTTCACCTTACAGGTATATTTAGGAGCAAAGCTTCCGATCACCTTTAATAGAAACAAACAATAGTCAAATTTGTAGGATGAACCATGCAGACAGAACTAAAAGCAAAACAATCTTCTCCCAAAGATGTGGCACAAAAATTCACGACAGATACTGAACGATAGACCAAACTGTTGAAGGCAAAATGGCAGACCGGTGGTACTTGTGATCCTCTCGAGAGCTAAAAATAACATATCATCCACCCATAACATGGTATCCACCGTAAAGAAGAGGGAGGAGTGCAAAGTTATAAAAGAAAATTACACCCATGTGACAATAAAAATACCTAAACAGGAACAATATTCAGCTTGATCTTAAATGTAATAAGATATTATTTATCTCTGAGGATATCAGATAATGGGGGACCTCTCTCTCTATAGGATTATATAATATATGAGTTTACAAACTGGAAATGTCACTGTGTCATTGGTTCAAAGGGTAAACTAAGTACTTAATCTTTAACGCATCTCCAAAGTATGTGAGCTTTTCAAGCTATTAGTAGCTCTCTGGTAGAACTCCTGAGCCATTCTTTCTTATCTTATTGTTATCATTTTGCATTGGTATTCTGTGGATCAAATAAAGTTCAGATTCAATTCAATTCAACACATACTAGAGAATGTTCACTGGCTTGTCAATTGACACGACTTTCACTTTCACTTTCACTTTCACGAAAACAACCTTAGATGGTAAGTTTATTTGAAAAGGATTTAATAATTTTTGACCTTTCACCCGACATTGTTGATATCATAATTTATCCTTCGCCGCCGCCGTGGTACCTTGTTCAACTTTTAACTTGCAATGTCAAATATACCGTATAACTTCATGAAACTGCTCTCACCATAGCTCAGGAATTACAGCTCAGACAAAGGGGTACAGAATGGGAATTTTTCTTTAAAATGTTAAAATCAGAACTGCTAGCAAATATGCTAGAAAGTCAAAGAATGGTCACGCTTACTCCAACTTCAACTAGCATGCAATTTTTACCACCGCCTTAAAAATATTTTTCCCGACTGAAACATTTGTCTTATTTTAAACGCCTCAATATTAAGAAATAACTTGGAGATTCTGAACCACAGAGAAGAAAAAAATACTTTTGTAAAACTTCTAGCAAAAATTAGCATGCTAAAATTTGGAGCCAATAATGATGAGAGTGAAATCTCTAACAACCTTCAACTGATTATTTTCAAGGAAAGCTGCATTGTCCTGAAGGAGAGGAAGGAGGGAGGGGATCTAGGTAACAAGGAGGGATTGGGAGACAGGGAGGGGTGGGAGACTGTGAGACAGGGAGGGGGAGGGGACAGATGGTTCAGGGAGGAAGCAGAGACAGATTGTATTATCTCTCTGAGTGAACAGGAAGAAGAAATTGTTGTGCATAGCCCTGTTATATGAGTAAAATAAAGTAACTTGGACAGATTAACAAACTCTTGAACCTGAACACAAAGGTATCATAACCTGTCAAAATTACGTGTAATAAACGTCTTCTAAAATCTTACAAAACTTCTGTGAAAGGGAGGTTAACAGGAAAAGGGAAGGATTGGGGGCCGGACATAACTTCTGAGACCTCTATGATCTTGACTTTCACCAAATATTATGACAAAGTAAGGCTGATGCAGGAAGAGCAGATGTAGAGTACTGTACCAATTTTGAAGATAATATTACTGTTTATCGGGGAACCACCCAAATACATTTACCATGTCTGAGACCTCTCCATGATTTTGAAATTTTTCCCTTTGTGGAGGTCATCTAGGATTCTTTAACTGTGACACCGACATCTACGAATGATTTTAATGACAAGGTACGGTAATTCAACCAGAATATTTAAAGGATTTTCACCATTGATCTCTGTTAAACATGTAAGATAATGAACCGCAAAAACAACACCCAATAGCAAACTTTCCAAGGAGAATTCGAAAACAAGATCATACGAAAGCTGTCGGAGAACATTGCACATAGATGGAGAATCAATTTGGTTTATGCAATTCTGAATATATTTCATATTCTCCTTCTGGCCTTCATACTGTCATGCAAAACCAGCAGAATGTTCGTTTACAAGTATAATAAATGCATGGACCTAACATTTCGATCCTAACTAAACAATTTTGAAAAATTTCTTTAATACTGTGTATATATTGCTGTGACAGTTTCCATCAATGAGTGCCAAAATGATATTGGAACCCCCAAAATACCTAAACAGAATTTCTTTTCTTATTCATGATGATAACATTATATATTATCTTGAATATTCAATCAGTGAAAACAGATTTGCATGAGTCAAACAACCATTGTTAAAGTAATATTTGGCAACAACAAGCTCATTCAGTGATCCAGTACAGTATAAGCCCCCAAAACTTTGTTTTCACCACGCTTGGTATCTTTATTGGTAACATTCTTGTGCCAATTCGAACATATTTGAATACAATGAGGTCAAAAACCTTCTACAAGTGATGATAAGTAAATATAAAAACAGTGATGCATCGTAATTAACTGAACAGTATAGTGCAATTACTAAATGAGTATTTTAACGGCTCGTAAGAAATAAAAGCTTTGCCTCTTTGCTTAAGTTCTTTCTCAAGTTTAATAGCAAATTTTAACTATACAAAAAATCTCTACATCTCATTTCTGTGTTTGTAATTTTTTTACTGAAGATGAAGTACCTGTACTTGAGATGAAAAATTAAGATATTTTATGGGTGATTCACAGCAATACCCCCCCCAAAAAAAAAAAAAAAACTTATATACTGGTTTGGTGATTAATGAGCATTGACACTTACCTGTCTCTAATCTACATTTACGCTTTAATATCTACTTAATCTACATGACTGGAATTATTCTAAGACTGCCTCCATTGTATATTGCACAGGTTTCTACTGTAGGACATTGCCTACTTTCTCCTTCTTTCGAACTCTACCATTCAGAAGACAGCTACAGAACCAGAGTTTTCTGCATTCCGTATCGATTCTTCCAAGCATTTTGTTTTTCTCACTACCGTTACACTTTGGCGATCATTTATTGGATTGTTTTCACTCGAAACAAGATTTTCTCACAACAAGATTTATATTAAAACATAAGCGCTGTACAACACAAAAGCAAATTATTAAAAACAAACAAGACAAACAGAAAGTGACAGCTATGCACACAAAGTCTCTAAAATTGTTTATATGGAATTATTTTAGTAAAAACAGTAAGGTGATAAGCAAACCTTACTACTGTAGCATTTAAAGAACCTCAAGAGCTTGGTTTTAACAAAGTTACTACTTGCAAGATTGTAATTGAACAAAGCAAGACACCGTCACTGATATTTTCCTTCAAAGTTATGCAAGTGAGTAAGTGAATTTGAATTCATCCTCAAAAATTTTGGCCGGCAAATTACTTCAAGCTGCCCCATTCCTCCCTCCCAACTAAACAAAAAAGAATGAAGTTTGGGAATGGACATAAAATAAGGCTTGAAAGGTACAACATAGAAGAAACACATGCAGTTGGTAAGATTCAAGAGTAAATACATCGTCTTACAAATAACCAGCTTAAAACAAGAAAGAAAATTCTACGGTCACCAACTGGCAACTAATGTACTATACATGTACTATACAGTACTGCATACAAAATTTCATTTTTTGAATATATTATCATGGAATTACAAGGATTATATTTGTGTAGTCTGTTAAAGCTTCTTTAAGACCCTTGCAGCAACCCTGGAAATGTCAAGCCAACATTCAATAAATCACTGGATTTTGGTTTTATTGACCAGTTATTAATGCTATGATACATCTTATCTCAAGAAATTATTTTAAACAACCACATCATAGAAATTAAACATTTCTTGACAAGATTTCAGCATCAGTAGAATTATATTATTTTCTCAACAGTAAGTTTGTAGGAAGAGCGTACTTGGAAATTTCTCGCTTTCAGTAGTGATTGGCTTTTTGAATTGCTAAAGTTGAATCAGAATATCAGACAAACAGTTCTTCCCAAAGTGTCAAACCTAGATGACTTTTCATTGGATTGAACTATCAATGTTTCACTTCTAATCATCCAATAATTGAGAGATTACATCAATAAAAACCTAAAATTTCAATTCTATTTTTTTGAGGTCTCAAAGCTGAACTTTCCAACACTAACACACAATCAACTCCCGGTGTAAAGTCCCTTTTCAACTATCAATTGTACCCTGCCTTGGGGAATGACACCAGGAGACTGCCCCAAAATCTAAACAAAATCCTTACCTTATAACTCTGGTGTGGGCCTTCAAGGTCAGATCTAGTGTCCACTCATCCGAAACGGAGTTGTAAATTTCCACGACTTGATTTGACTGAGGGAATAGAAAGCAACACGAGAATAAAATCTTTGATCGGCTAAGAGAACGGTAAAATGAATCTGTTTCATCCTTACGCTGCATACTGTATGTGATAGTACAACATCTGCACCCTCCTGTTTGTATACAGTTTTTGCTGTAAAACAGTTGTGATGTCACGGATATTAGATGTTTTGAATAGGTAAATAACTTGCTTTTCACTAACATTTTCATCCAATTTTCAAGGTTTAAACTGAATTTGTATACATGTATACTATAGAGGACTTTCATGGTTATTCCACACGCATTATTACATTCACTTAGAAAGCTGTATCTTGTGTTGACATTGTCGCAGTCAATTTATGTAATGTTCTGATCCTTGCAGGATGACTTGAGGCACGAAAAATTTATCTACCCCTTTTTGTAATTTTTTGAGAAATGACCTTTTAAACCTGTGCTTGTACTCCTACTAAAAACCTTGTACTTTTAATGCAGGTCTTGCATGTACACAACATACAAAAATATGAAATCTATCCAACATTCCCTTTATGAGATATAGTCCTTTATGACAAACTGTTTATATGACCACAGATGGGACTGTACACACAACTGTAAGAGTTATCGGTGCTATCAAAATGAGGGTAATGAACTCACAGCGACTGCAAAGACAAGACTATGGGATCGGTGAGGATTCCACTCGGCTGCCGAGACATCTAGCTTCATCTTACTTTTCCTGGGAATACAGACCACTTTCCCATTAGGCAGGTGATCAAGTTTGATGACATCAAAATTAAGACGGCTGAAAAAGAAAGAAAAGGCAGTCGATAAAGAACTATAAAGTTTCCCTTAAATCTTGAAACCACTTTACAACAATGTTATTGAATAAATATTTCACACTACTCGAATGGAAACATACAATTGTTTCATTTTATCCACTTGTATCCCTGCCCTTTAATCAAAGCTTAATTGACAACAGAATCTATGTACAGTCCTGATAGGTTTTCTAAACCATAGGAGGTAACAGTTCATGTAATATGAAATGTCTGACAGCATCTGCACTTCCAAGAACAAAGAACACACAATACCACTTAACAAATATAATAAGTAATAACATAAGGCTATTGTTTATAAGGCTCCATCATAGAACTGTCATGCATACATTATAAATTAAACTATTTTCAAAACTATTTATGAAAACTATGAACTCAAATTGAATACACTACTTGTGCAACTGTTGTGTCTCTTTAACTCTTGAAATCTTTAACTAGCTTCATTTTGTACTGACATGAATGAAATCCCTAATGGGCAACAATTCCTAGCATCCATCCCTAGCAGGGAGCAATAGTAGAGGGGAATTCCCCAGTAGGGAGCAACATCTTGGTCAACTGTCATCATGATCCAGCAGAGGGACAGCCTTTACAACATATAAATCTAGAAACATTACTATAGATGGTATGTGCTTCATTGGCTACAGTATGTCGATTGAACTAATTGCTCAAGTAATGAAGCCAATAACCTAGAATCTAACCTACTATGTCAACAATTTAAATTGTATCTGCCCGATATATTGTGTGAAGCATTCACAAAGTGAAGGCAGTGATATGATTGCATCTTTACAACTTCACTGGTAAAAATAGGTCATACAATATAAGCAGTTGGTGTTAGAATGGGACGCAAGCTTGTTTTAATGGGACGCAAACTTTTCTGGGGACTTGCGTCCCTGAGACACAAACTTTTTTCCTCTCGTAACATACTGTATACTGTGTAGGCATGTTTATGGTGAAGGCATTACTGTCTTCTGCATGTACCATGAAAACTCCTTTGAAGAGGCTGAAGAGGTAGTCACTATTTTGGCATCTTATGGAAAGTGTGAGCAATAATTTAAATAAGATATATATATATTGAACAAAAGTCTTACCCGGCTAGCAGAGCTAACTGCCCGGTGCAATCAAGAGCCAAAGCACTGGCCTGTAAGAAGAAAGAGTAAGTCATAACATTCTGTTAAAGACTGTCTAAGCTCAGCAGAAAATGGGAATTTCTGTTACAGTAAAATGCTTCTAGCTATAACTGAATGATTGATTACTACATAACATTCACTAAAGTCTCAAAGGTTTCAAGAAGAGTTTACAGTTTAATGCTTTCATATGATTCAATGGGTAGTGATAAATATCAAATTGTGTACTGAATATGTCTTCTGTTAAAGGAATCGTGGACTTCAACTATTTTAATTGAATGTCAGACATGGTTCTATGAAACATTGAGCTCAAATTGAATACATACTGATGCAACTGTGTGTATCTTTGACTAAGTTTTTTTTTGGTACTGTCATGAATGAAATCACTAGCAAGGAACAACATCTTGGTCATCATGATCCAGCAGAGGGACAGCCTTAAACAAATAAATCTAGAAACATTAACCTATAGATGGTATTTGCTTCATTGGCTATGTCGATTGAACGAATTGCTTAAATGTTGAAGCACAATATACTTAACAAAACTAACCCACTCTTAAATTAACAAACAATTAATATTGTCTAACCCTATTGTTGATGAATCATAATCTGATTTGTTCCCTAGAGAAATCTGCCAATTCACCTTCCACACATTAGTCTTGAATGATTTGTAGTCACCTTGACCTACACACATACTATGCAGGGGTGTCGGAGCCGGACCAATAATCACGGCGCAAAAAAAAAAAAAACCCAAAGAAGTAGGACTAAGAAAAAAAATGGCAAAAAATAAAGAACCAAAATGAAACATACTTCAAAATGTGTTTCAGAAGATTAGTCGGGTGGCAGGGGTTTTGTTTTCAAGCTCGGGAAGTGCCATTTCCTGCAATCTGGGAGACATTTTTTCAAAATTTTCTCCATTAATGCTACACGCCAACAATGGTGGCACGTAGCGTAGTTTGACCTACCAAACGTCCCCCCCCCCCCCCGATAATTATGATAGACGGCCACACTCTGATCTGCCGTACCAATCCAAAAAAGCTTCCGACGCCCCTGCTATGGCTTACGTTTATTTTTTCAATATAGCTTACTGACAAAACATAACAAAAACTTTGAAAGAAACTTAGGCCTAACAGTTAAACAAAAGTTATATTTTTAGTTCTGAGTGTAAACTCACATATCAGGTTAATAGCTGAGTGGAAGCTGGTACTTGGTAGCAGAACTAAAATGATATAATTTTGAAGTTGCAAGTAGGCTACCTATGCCTAGGTAGTTCAATGGACATGAGCAACTATAAAAATGTTACCTAACCTACAGTAGGTCTAACCTGGACCTTAGTTATTTAATTTTAAAGTGCAAATGGTGATTCGTTAAGGTAAATCGCATCAGCTTGATCTATACCTCACTAGATATAAGCCTAGCACTTGGCTAGGACAAGTCTAAGTAACACTTACACTAGTTCTATTTCAAGGGCAGGCCTATAGTATTTGGAAGTCTCTCATCACGACGTTAAGGTCTACAGTAAGAGACTAATTCCGCGAATTTTTCTAGATTCGGTTAGGCCTACAAGCCAGCCCCAAATGAAGAAAAGTGGACACGCCTGTTAATTAATATAATATAACCAACTCAATTTTGGATAACTATCTTACATTTCTCGGCAATGTTGTTTTTAGCGGGTTTTCAGTGCTCCATCTCGCAGCCATAGTCTTAGTCAGTCAGCTTTACCCGTCCTTATATCGGGATCTTACTGCTTACGGCTACCTGACTCCGACAGCATATTCTTACATAATGAGTGTTTCATGTGTTTATATTCACCGACCTTCCAGACAAACATATTACAGCTGTGATGTTTTTTTCTTTCCGTATTGGAGATATTCATTGTTCAAAAAGTTAGATCAAAATGAGCTGGAACAGACAAGTGTGATGTCAGTGGTGGAAAACAACAGAAAATCGTGTTTTAATATCAAAGTTTGATTGTATTTCCTAAATAATAGTAATAAAAATAATAGATGAATAAAAAATAAATAGTGGAAAATAAAGAAAAAAATTACACATCTTGTCAGTTTATATGATATCACTCATGCTTATTCAATTTTGCTTTGGTACACAACGTTTATAATATATGAACATAAGGACATGTAGAAATAGACTGATAATAGCACCAGGTTGTTCGGATTAAGTTCATGCTACCTTTTTGGTTTTCGATGATTATCGTAACCATAATTTTGTAGTCATGCAGGCGGCTATGTGTGTGCGTATGCGTATGTGCACTTGGTTTTGTTGATATTGCTTTTAGTTTGTTCTTGTGTGTTTAAAACATAATGGGTACGTCGAACAACTACAATGTGTGATTGTAATTATTACCTATATACTTTGATCGTAATAACGCATATAGTTACAAACAAACGTATAAAACATGTTTTGAACACACACTCACGCAATCGTTTAACTGCTAATAATTAGGGACATGTTAACCATTTTATCAAGTGAGGAAACGTTTATAAATTTTGTTATTTTTAATAAATGTAAATATGATTTTATTTTAATTTTGAATTAATAAAAGCTTGTCCCTATTCACATCGTTCATGATACAATTTTATTTGAATTTAAGTTAACGATAATTAGATGGGCACCAGCATTGTTTCTATAGCTTGTCTAGTTTGAGATCAGCACCCTTAAATAAGATGAAACCTTCATCTAGATGGTTATAATGACTACTTGGGAATGTTTATATCACTACATTTACGATAAATATGATCAAATATGAATACGGCCTCCTGTCAAAGCTATATACAAATAGGCGATTCTTTGGTGGCCATTATTAAGTGCAGATATTGGCTATTAGTGAGGGCTTTAAATGAATGCCATTGTTATGTCACATTTCACTTATCTGACCTTTTGCCTGGCATGGCTGACCATTATTAAGTTCAGATATTTACAATTCCCGCTATGCATGAACCGCCATTGTTATGTCACAACTCAATCATAAGACCATTTGTAGTGACATTTCATACATAACATTGTTATGTTACCACTCATTTGTTTTGCCTGGCATGGCTATGAGCGAGGGGCTATGCATGTAGGGGGCTATGCAACCTTTTTGAATGGAATGTTTCAAAGTGAGGTAAAATGATGAAATAATACTGAAAGCCTTTCATTCCTCCATTTATGATAGTTAGTTTCAATGAATTACAAAATTATCAAAGACACTTAGTGATGCATATGGCATCTAGATCAGTGTTTGTGATTTGTATGAAGGACAAGAATTTTGGGTTAAGTAATTAGCATATTACATAAAACAATAGATTGATACCAGCATTTCAGGTCTGGACTGAGAACGCAACTCCATCTTCTTTGCCCGAAAAGGAGCTAGTATCCCAGACATTTTGTATCTTACAGATTAGCTTTAAAACATAAAAACAAAATAACACTCATTTTTTTTCTTTTCTTTCATTTTCTTGTAATAGCGACCTGTCTTCATTAGTATGGAGGGAATTGGTATAAAATTTTCAACAAAATATTGCCCCGAACTTGTTCTACCATTTTCATCAATTTCTTCATACAAACAATTATAAGTAATCCATATTATATTGCAATGGATCAAACTGCATGGAAACAGTTGGTTTTTGCAACTGCAAAGGCCTTTGAAAATGAAACTGTTAACAACTACTCTTTCTCATTCTGATTGAAACCTGCTGATTCAATTGAAAAGACAAGGCACACATTTTTTAGACAACTTCCACTTCTCATATTAAGTATAATCATACTAAAGTTCTCCAGATTTAACAATCCAATACATAATCGATGATGTTAATTTC
Organism: Apostichopus japonicus; assembly: GCF_037975245.1. Taxonomy (NCBI): domain Eukaryota; kingdom Metazoa; phylum Echinodermata; class Holothuroidea; order Aspidochirotida; family Stichopodidae; genus Apostichopus; species Apostichopus japonicus. The sequence continues at coordinate 19,017,049 of NC_092563.1, read as the reverse complement.
CAACACACAGGGTACAGAATATTTAGTATAGCCAGATGGAACTTATTCTTAACCAAACACAAAACAAATGTAAGTTTGTCTTAAAATAAAACCATTCAGGTCAAACTACATCTTAACCACCTCTACTAAGAATTCCCAAAACTGCCAAATTTATTTACCTTATCTTTTAGATTACCAACAGCCACTTTTTGTTTGCAATCAACAGACATTTAGAATTGCATAAAATAACTATATGTTTTTTGAACAAAATTTTGCTAAAATGCCTTTGTCAGAAATATTACTGATCACATCAAAGTTCAAAAAAGTTCAGAACTAACAAACTCCAACTTACCACAAAATCTCATTTTTTTTTTTGTTTTTTTTTTTGAAAGTTTCAATTTTGGACATCAAGACTTTGAACTTGACTTACAAGATGAAACCTTTCTAATCTTCACATCTTTCCTTGGATTAAAATAGGCAATTTATAATTTATAATAATTACTGACGACAGTACTTTTGGACGAATCTTCAGCCTTTGCCAACAATATTATCAACCACATTGAAGTTGCATCACACCCTTCTGTAAAGAAGAACAGAAAAAAACTGTGCATAAAAAAAAAGTTTCCATCTTTATCTGTAAATGTGAAATGCAAAAGCACCGATAAGCATAAAATTGACAGCAGGATCTCCAAGTGAAATCACAGCATAGCATGTAACAATTAAACCCAATACTGTGAACTTCCAAGTTTAACATACAGCCTCTTGAAAAATCAAAGTTTGTGAGTCTTTCCTCCAATGTCTGAGAACCTAAAGGTGGTGAAACATTTGGCAAGGAGTAGTAGCACATTAACTTGAAGGATGACACTCATAACGATGACATAATGACTAATGCTGAAAGAGAAGAAAGGGAAAAAAATGAAAGAACAATTAAATAAATGTAACTTACTCAACTTTTACAGTAAGTTTTATAGTTTTAAACTAAACAGTCTTTACTTTAATTTACATTAAAGACTATATGTGAATATGCTGGCATATTTATTCTATGATGATGCAGATCTATCAAATATTAAAAAGTTGATTGTTTTAAACAGCTTCCTTTCTTGTAATGATCTACACTGTAATTGACTTTAAATAGTATCAAAGGAAATGAAGCAAGATTATCTAAAATGATCATACAAAAATATGTGTATATCGTATCTCTTCGACAAATCCCTGGGGAAATGGTGTAGAATGAATTGGTTTATGAGGAAAAAGCAATAGCTTTTAAGCCTCATACGTAAGGGTAATGATATACTTTGTAGTGGAATTTTAGTATCAATAGACATCAAACCAAATATCTAAACCAACTATCAGCAGAAAAAATAAAGAAATCAAATTTCTTCACAAATCCATGAGGAAACTTTATTGAAAGTAGTTTTACCACAACAAGCCAATTTCAAGCCAGGTTTTTAAATTTTTTATTTTATTAAACCATGATGAAAACAAACCGACAGTCTTAACTTCACTCAATTATCAAAACCAAATCCACTGATAACTATTTTCACGATGATACATACAGTATTTGTAGATAGTGGAATAGCACCCTCTATTAGCCGTCACTCTCTGTAACCATGTACTGAATGAACATATAGTATCGAGAACCAAAACTGACTCTCCCAGCATCTCTTTAATCATCGAACCATCGATCGTAAGCACTTATTAGGCTCAGTAAATAAATTTCTTTAATCAAGAAGATTAAGAACCTAGTATGACTAAAAAGTATGGAATGCAAATAGGGCAAACTCATTTCGTTGTCTAAACTAAGTTTGTTGTTGTCAAACTAAAGTTGTTGCTGCTGTTTTACCACGCTGTTGCTCAAACTCACATTGATGTCTAAACTTCTGTTGTCTAAACTTACGTTGTTGTCTAACCTTATGTTGTTGCCATCGGCGCTGTTCAAAATTGCTCCACCGCGTAATGTAAATATAATAAAATAGAAAAGACTCAACTTACCTTGTACCAATCTCCAGCCAGCTACCAGAATCTCGTACCAGGAAGAAAAATTGCAACGCCATGCAGTCTGACATTAGCAGCACGACTAGGAATAGACTTGTGGTCGGTACTCGTAACGCCGTGTGGATGGCATGGAATGTACACGTCACAAGAATCATTAATATTGCAATCTGGTGACAAAGGACGCAAACACCTCTCATATAAGCTCCTTATAATCAACTTATAATGATGCTACCAAGTATAGGCTACAATGAAGATACCAGCCAAAACTTTCAATAATTCTTTCAACTCCTGTTGATTTAGGGTTTGTTCGGTAGTCCACACTATCCCCTCCCTTGCTCTTCAAATGACCAACATTTGCTGATACAAAAAACGAAAAAAAGTTGTGAATATGAAAAAAATATAAATATTTGATCAATCTGGACTCCAAATAACGCTAGTTTTCCCAAAGAATTATGATTTTCATCATGTACAAGACAAAACCTTCCTAGATGGTTTCTGAAAGATATGTGTCTTCCAAATCAGTAAAGAAGTAACATTTTAAGTAAATATATACAGCAATGTGCAAAGTTCAAATTCCAAAAGTACTCACTTTCCATAGAAGAAGTGCTCCCATCACAAACGGGTTATAAATGGTTAGGAAACAGTAAACTGACGATGGATCGAAACTGAAAGAAAAATCAAAACAATTGTGGGTTTATTATTATACTTCATGTTATGTTTGTCAATGAAAATGGTTTGTTCATGATTGTGAACTGCATTGTGGTCAAGAGGTTAAGGCAGTGGACTTGTGATCTAAGGATTGCAGGGTTCAAGTCCTGGCCAGATCATTGCGTTGTGACCTAGGGCGAGGCACTTCATCTCCATTGCCTCTCCACGCAGGTGTATGAGGGGGACTTGCGAGGTACCTTGTAAATATAGTTGTGTTCGAAGGTTTGTGGCTGCACCCTATGGGAATTCCCCTGGGGGACACATGGATGTGGTGCACTGTGGTGCCCTAAGAGAGATTGATTGAATTGTGTACGCTTTGGTAAGTTGTAAAGTCGTGTGGGGAGGCCTTAGCCTCAAGCAAGACTTTAAAGCAGCATTTTGCGTTGGGTCGCTTTTTTCCACCTTTTTAACATGTGCATCGATTTTTTTACATGTATCAATCATAAAACAGCAAACTAAGATAACATCCAAGTTTCACCCTGCCAAGAGCGTTAATTAGCGAGTAATTAACGATTTATATCGATAACGAGTAAAAGTGTCCTCGACAAAGTTTTCATATCTCCCTATCCACTAGTTTGAATTCCACCAATCAGTGAATAGTATGTTTATTCATGAGCATTTTGCGTTTGGTCGCCGTTTTCTACTTTTTTGACATGTCCATCGAGTTTTTTACATACATCAAATCACAAAATAGCAAATTAAGATATTAGCCAAGTTTTTTCCCTGCCAAAAACGTTAATTAGCGAGTATTCCACATACAAAATTAAATCGCATTCAGTTCCCAAACCCACTAGTTTGAATTCAACCAATCAGAGATGCAGGTTTAGTTATGAGCCGTTGCTAAAAATAGATTCAAGACTTTGCGTTGGTACAACTCCCTGGTACAACTGCCATATAGACTGTACACAAATCAAGCGTGGTGTTATATTACGTATCTGTCAATGACGTTCGTAGTGTTTAAATATTCATATTATGGGCGAGGTTTATTGGGTTCCCAACGGAAAATATCTTGGAGAACAACACAGTTGAAAGTTGCAATTTTTTCGACTTTTATGCCACCATTTGAAGTAAAATATAAATAGATAAGCTAGTAATGTATGTCGTTATGGCATAGTGGAGTCAGTGAGGTTGAGAAATACCATAGTCGAGGACGCAAAATGCTGCTTTAACCTTCAACTTTTTAAAAAACAAAATTTTGTTAATAGATGTACAAGAAAGCATCATGTTGCTTTGAATAAGTACCACAATAAACCCATTGAGTGCACCAACAAGACTCCAAAATCTATTTTATTTTTAATGACACATTCTACTAAACTTCAATGCTTCATGTGAATGGTATGTCCAAACTTCGACAATCAGAGCAGTGGAAAAGAGCCAAATCGCTCCATAACAAGATTTAGATTCTGGTATGCAATCAGACAAGGTCTGTCTACACATCTGTCATGAAAGGTTTGAATGGCCTACTAGATTTAATTGTAAAGAGATGCTATCATCTGATTTGAGAAATAAACAGAATTTACACATCTGTTTTTTGGGGAAAAAGAGTCTGGCACGTCAGTTCTCCAACGGATGTTGCAGACCAGCTATGATGAAACATATAAGATACACTGAGATTTAGAACTTTCACATAACATTCTTTTCAATATCATTCTTAAATTTTAGAGTCGCTGGTAACATTACAATGTAATGAAAAGCCAGTGTATTTACTAGAAAAATTACTTGAGGTGATTATCTTAATACTAGCAACTGAGAGAGAGAGAAGTTGTGGTTGGTGGTGGTGGTTTGTGGTGGGTGGGGAGGGGGAGGGAGGAACACTTTGTGGTATATAACATGCACATTGCTACATATTGTTTCCATGAAACAATGTACACTGCTAAGTCTGTTGCTTTCATTGCAAATTTAATGGTATGAACTATACACTTGTGAAGTTCTTGTATTAAAATGCAATGACCTGCTTTTGTTGGCCACAATCTTATTTCTTCATAAAATGTAGAAAAATGATGCCTGTACAATTCTACTACTATCATTTACAGTCTCAACTAATCCAACTTGGTAGATACCATTAAATCTGAACAGCTGTCAGTGTTTATCAAGTATTTCTTTGAAATACATCCCCCCCCCCATCCCCCCCTTCTTAGTTAGTATAAGAACTTTGAAAATGCAAATTACCTGTTCACGCTTGCTATATTTCCTGTCCCAAAGAAAGAGGTGAGTATGAAAAATACAAAAAAGAAAGCACATCTTAAGTCCGCCACTTCCAACTTTCTGGGAGGCCCTTTGTTCAAATCGGCTACATCCGTGAATGAAACATCCCACAACTGAAATGATAAAGTAGACAAAAAAATTGGAATGATAAAGGGGCAGATGAAACATTTTGCTATTAGAAATTAGCTTTAATAACATCCATGTATGTTGCCCGAACTTCAAAGCTTCAACTCTTCACATCACTATAACAGGGTTAAGATGGCTCGGTTTGATCCTGTGCACTGGAAAATGCGCATTACAAAGTTGATGGACCTTGCAGTATCAGATTCTCAATGTAAACTTTTCCACTGTATGATTGATTTTACTAGACATACAGGGAGTGTAAAGGCCATGTGACATTTTTCCCAAACATGTAATTCTGATGGATGGGACACTTGTTTTATATTTCATACGTTACAACATTAGAGTACATGTATGTTCAGTATCCCCCACCCCCCCCCCCCCGATCCCCACCTTAACATTCCCCTCCTAATTTATGTGAGCTTTCAAATATACTAAGAAAAAGAAATCATGGTAAATTTACCTTCATGCTTCCCATTTTGGAGAGCCTCTGTTCACATAGCAACCACTGTAACATCAGTAAACAAAGAAATAGACAAAAGAGACCCTCATGTCTTCAAAAGAAATTTGGTTAAGGAGGCAAAACCAAATCATTAAAGCTTAAGCTGTACTACGTAATTGGTAATGCAACAACTGCAGCAGTCATTTTACCAACATTAAGAAGACTTGACCCTTTCTATTTTGAGAGAAGCAAATTTGACACAGGACCCATAGATGCCCGTTTCACGAGGCATGTCTATTAAATATCATTTTTACTGGTAATGTAACTGAGTCCTGGAAATTCCAAGACTATGTCTGAAGTTAATGGACTGCATTGTAATAGATAGTATAAACATAGAACCCCACAGTCCAACCAAAATCAGTCTAGAATGTGATAGACCCCTCATTTCTCCAACCCCAATCAGAAAGCAATCATTCTGTCATAAGGATACGAGGTGCTAAGCATTATGTACGTTGCGGCAAATGCCAAATCGATGCTCAGGAGCCGCGGTAACATCGTAGTAGAGACCGCAGCAGGTGCAAAGAAGGATGCAAAGAGTATACACCAGCTGAGAATCTGATTGACCAATGGGAGACCTTTACCCTCTTCTACACTTGCCCACGTTGAGTAGACCAGAAAGGTTGCCATGGCAACCACAAAGAGCTGGCCAGGAAAGACTATTGATTTGTAGCTCAATGGTAGCTGATTCCAGCAGACGATACCAACTGCAAGAATGAATATTCCCGCCAGAACGCTGAAGTAAAATAAAAGATGTAAACTAAAATGAACGGTTATTGGGTCAGTAGAACAGCTTGTTCTCCTTCACTAAAAGCAAACATGAGACATCATCCCATTGGCTGCATTTTCCATCAAAAACCCATTTGTTTAACATTGTTCCATACAAGCGACAAGAGAGTTTAATTTTTTTTCTCAAACTTTTGCAACCAGCTAGTATAAACCCTAGTATTCACTTGATAACAGCCAAGAAGGTTGTATGCAAGTTATGCAGGACCCATTGTCGATTTGCGAATAATCACCAAATGAATACAAATGCAACAATTATCAATATACGTTGTGGCAAGACTGCAATGTACTCAATGAAACCCATCACGTTGCACTCGGCAGCAAATTTGTGACACATTCCTCACAAAATATACAACTTGCACATTTCATTGGGTTACCAACAACTAGAAGTTTAGAGATAACATGACTATACATAACCACATTAATAAAGTCATCAGGGGTTCTATCCAAACCAAGAAACATTTGTGTCTCACAAAACATCAAAATGACGGTAATATTCTATCATTCCAGCTCGCGATATGCAAACACAAAACGTTGTTAAAACGTTATTAAAACGTTTCTTCTTTTGTTTTGATAACGTTATTTGTGGTGTAATAAATGTGTCACGAAAACGTTTTCAGGCTATTATTTCAAAACATTTTTTCGTTAAAACATTAATATAACATTAATATCTCATAAAAACGTTATGCGACGTGGTGTTATAAAAACGTCGCATAACGTTTTTATAACACCACACTTAACGTTATAAAAACATATTTTAGAGGCTCTTTTAAAAATGTTATGACAACATTTTGTGTTTGCTAACTTCAGTAGCAGGTAGCTCAGTGTGTCCTTTCTTTAACTATTAAGTACACTGTATACAACCTATTTAATTTGATCACAAACGACAAGCACCACTTGATATGGTACAAACAATCACTGCATTGCTCAATGTAATATGTCACCCTCAGGCTGACAAGTTTCGAAACAAACATTTTCCATAACTTTTACTGAGCACAGCTCACACAAAGTTCAAACTTAAGACCAAGCTTACACCAAGTCACAAACTGACACCCAATTGAGCAAGTAGATATTCTTACACTAACAAAAACAAGAAAAAAAAGAGTTGAAGATATCAGTCTGTGACGCTTTGTGACCAAATAAATGCCCAAGTTTTGTAGTACAGATACCTATTAAAATATATAGGAGTAAATACAGACACTGGGTGACATTTACTTCTGACGACGTTCCGTGTAACTGTCGAGAAATTTGGGTATAATTAGCCTTTCGTTGAGATCCATATATTGTTAACTAGAGTTAACACAATAAGCCAAGGAAAATTATACTTGCAAACTCAGACATGAATTACCATTACTCTAACATCAATTATACGACAATCTTCAACAATTTTACCCTGTCGTTTCCGCTTTAAGTGCCAAATATCATGTAATTGGTGGATAATAGAGTTCCTTTTCCCTGTTAAATTGAATTTTAGATCTTTTAACTCTTTGCACATAAGGGGTTAGTCATCAGAGCAAGTTGCAAAGATGAGTCGTTTGACAAAAGCAAAATGTCAATCTTAGAGATTGTATCATAAATGTAATCTGATACATTCAGCATGTCAAACAAAGATGATGAAATAGTCAAAGAAAATTCCAGGTGACATAGTTTTTTGTTGAACTTTAATACATATTTACACAGCCAATATCTAAGCCTCCCACATAACTCCATTATTCTATTTTCTTTGTCAATTTGTACAAGGAAACACACGTTTTAGGCTTAGTCATGAAAATTGTTAACATCATCAAAAAATCTTTGTTACTAATGGTCTATTATCTGTATGTTGTGGACTTTCCTTTCTTGCTAGTGGCATAGTGCTGACAGTGAATGAGAACTGATTGGACGGGATTGCAATTGTAATGGATTTAGACACACAACAAGTAAATGAGACCTGAATTTTAACAATGAACTTACACCAAAGGAATGTTAGTATCCAACCCAACTACAGGCAAAAGGGGAAAAACAGAGAGAATCACACAGGATACGAACCAACCCACGGCTGTCATCTGTGGAGAAAGAAGAAATAAGGGAAGAAATAATAGCATTATTAACGGAGGGTTCACTCGTGAGAATTTAAAGTCAATTTTAACTTCATCTGTGGAGAAAGAAGAAATAAGGGCAGAATAATAGCATTACTAACGGAAGGTTCACTTGTGAGAATTTAAAGTCAATTTAACTTCATATGTGGAGAAAGAAGAAATTAGGGCATAAAAATAGCACTATTAACAGAAGGTTAACTCATGAGAATTTAAAGTCAATTTTAACTCCCCAAACTGATCTGGGAACAACTACAAACTGGGAAGTAAACTTAAATACACAAACAGAAGATATAAAGTGTTCTTTAGAGATGATAATATAGTTAGATCGTTTCTCTACGACGGTCTATAAACCACATTAATGCAACTGTAAGAGTACAGCCGACCTTGTTCCTGTCTGCTTCTCATATGAAGAGCATTTAAATTAATCGTTTGCATATTGGAACTGGGTCAGAATGAAGCCGCTCGCTATACATTACCACTACTTAATATGCCATTACATTGGGAGTGAACAATGGCAATGCGTAGGATGCCCATCATATCTGTCACGATTTCTCACCAGACACAAGCATGTCAGGCATTTTAACGACACTGGATTTAAAGCAAAGCTTACAATTGGTCCTTTGATACTTACAGAACTGCAAAACTAGAGATATACATTTCTTAAAACCATATTAGTTACCTGTACATGTACTTCATATTGGCTAATTCAGAAATCTACTAAATGCATGTACACATAAATAAGGGGTTTATCAACGGTCTAGCGTGCGTTACTCACAGGATTAATGCACGATCGGGGGATAATGCAAGCGATGCACGAGGGCGGAGCCCGAGTGCATCCAGCGATAGCATTAACACCCGGAGTGCATTAATCATGTGAGTAACGCACGCTAGACCGTTGATTAACCCCGTTCATTCATACACTACCATTTGTGTGGGGGAAAAATCATAAAACAAAACATTTTTGGTTACATATAACCAAAGATTTATTAAAGTGATGCCCCGTAATTTTACCGTGCGTTACTCACAGGATTAACCACGGTCAGCTGACCTGAATGGACCAATAGGATTTAGGAATCTTTACTAAGTATGAATGAACATTACTGTACAAACAAGACTAAGTGCAACTTAATTACAGTTAATATGATTTTATATTCACCAAATTTAAATTGTACTTATTTTATATTGTGTTTGTACTTTACACACATTTTCATCGTGAAGTATGTGAGATATAGGGATTCCCACAAGCGTTGCAGACACAGACAATTCTGTAACTACCAAGTCATTCCGTCATTGTTTTGAGTCTTTGATGTGTACTCCATGTTTGATGGCCAGGCAGTGGCTATCCTGGGTAAGCGATTAAACAAAATTGCTTATCCCACAAAACTTAATCAATTTTAGTAACGAAATGCAACCGGCTGCTCTAAAGGTAACATTTTTCATGATGCAGGAATTTTGCTAAAATGTCAAAACTTTTTGGAAAGTTGGAATATTTTCTTTTCCCTGAAGGTTTTCAGTCAGATATTTTCAACTCTGTTAATACAAAGTTCCACACGACGTTATAAACAGAATACCATAAATTCATGCACTTCAGCATACTCACAAAATGAGTTTTCCTCATAGTAGACATTATAGGCCAAATTGCTATAGCAACCAGTCCAACTGAGATAACTTCTCTGTAGAAGAAACTCAGCACTAGAACCTCCACACCGAAGAAGCACAGAGCCATTGTTGTGAGGATGTATGCAACTCCATACCTCTGAGTCACAGTTTTGTAAGCAGTTAAAAATGTTTGGTATCTGTCAGAAAAATGAACATAGAATTGATGATATGAAGTGTAACAGTCTGCATCTTGACTATTGTACTATTGTATTAGGCCTAACTACAGCACTTTGCCCCTTTGGTGAAAACTGCAAGCAAAATAATCCTCTTTCTGGTCAGGTCAATCTTTTCTTAGTACTGATCAGGCAGCATTTTGCTTTTCAATGTTTAGCTAAATAAACGACAACACTGACGAACAAAATCAGTTTTTGTCGAAAAATGTGACTGTAATTGATCAAAACTCTCAGTTTAGAAATCAAATAATTTGTGAATATATTCAATTTTTAAAAAATGAAAAATTCAATTGGTTTCATCCCATACATAGATCGGTTAGTGAAATTCTTAGCAACAATTGTGTGGCAACTTTTATTTGTGATCATATGTGATTCCAGGTTAAACACAACATGCAGAGGTAGTAGAAACAGAGGAACTGGGAGAGAGGGGGGGGGTGACTTGCCCTTCCTTTCATTTTGTGATAAACCTCACAAGTGCTCCTGTTCATGCATTAGAGGTTACTCCTTTTCGTTAATGAAAAGTATCCTTTTTCAAGTTTTACGATGAAAAAAAGTGCCCATTTGGTATTTAAAAGTATTTTTTTGTTTTGGAATTATTAAAAGTATCTAAATAGAAAGTCTAGTGCCCTTTTTATGGGAAAGTAACACAAGATGGTACTGTAATTAAGAAAGGGATTGTTGCAAAACATTCAAATACATGGGAATTTATGGTACAGAAGATTTCTGTTCCATCCCCACTTAAACCCTCTTCACCATGGGAAACCTGCGTTCAACACTGAAACCGGGGGACGGAGGTTGTCTGGTAGCTAGGGAAATGGGAAACTATGCAAATACACAACCCAAGTTGAATACAGACGGAGGACAGCTTCTTCAACGTACCTTTGGCAGACTGCATGCCAGAGTAGTACAGGAAGCACACAGTAGGCGTAGTACATTACTGGAGAAGACTGTAAATAGAGAATCACTACAATGAGCACTCCGATAGCACCAAAAAGAAGTCTTAGTGTCAGAAGATCAAGGTGTGGTCGATTAGCTTGGGATCTGGGAATGAGGTCTGTATGGTTGCTAAGCAACTGGAAGAGAATATACCCCATCCAACCCAGGTAGCTTAGAGCCACGCTAGTCCTGTTGAAAAGAACAGAAGGAGCAAATTTAGAAAAAGGTGCTTATAATCACATTAATACATACCACTTTATTGAATAGCTTCATGTTTAGTGTCAAGGTGCAATCATAGTGTGTGTTATGTGCTTTATATTTTACTCATTCCAGTTGTGATTTTGATGGACTATGGTAAACAGTGAAGTATGTTTTCATGTAGCTTTGAAAAGAGACACAACCCCCAACACTATGGTCTATGTGATAGAGATAACTGTCATAAACTATACTCTCCTCAAACAGCTTAGAGATATCTTGTTTTATTTGGGAGATATCACATATTTAATGTGTTTGCACAGATAAGGCTGAAGGCTTGATCAAGTCTAAAATATGACATCATCAAGCAACAACTGCTTTGATTTATTAATATGTTTTTTTTTGTCTGTTATAATTATTATTTCTTGTAAGTGATATAGATTTTGCAAATGTTAAATCTAAAAAATATTGAACATGACCAAATGATGTCATTGGTTTCAGTGTCAGTGTTATTAACATTCAACCTTGAAAATATATGGAAAGTACGTAGTTTGCAGATCTTAGTGATGTCACTATGACATCACAGATTAACAAAATCTTTTTTCGATGACAGGCATACTGAAAAGAATAAATCAGATCACATCACAGTAGATCATAGCAATAATCAGTAAATATATTTGATCATCCTACTTTACAGTGCTCATAATTCTCTCTGTAGATGTAAGAGCTACAACAGAAGGCCACAAAGCACCTGAAACCATGATCATTAATCCAACCAAGATATTTTAGGTACACTTTGGTCAAAGAGGCTGAAACAAAAATTTTTATCAACATTTTAACTCAAGGTAAACTGCTTCAACCTAATATTTAAGTCAAGGTAAACATGCTTCAACCTACAGTAATATTTAAGTCAAGGTAAACATGCTTCAACCTAAAATTTAACTCAAGGTTAAACATGGTTCAACCGATGTCCTACATTAACATTCCTTGGGAATGACTGCTTAATACCATGTAAATGACAACATGGTATGTGATAGGAGTGTGGAAATTGGTCACTCTGGTGAATGACGTGATTAAAAGTCTGTGGCAAAACTTAAAAACCTACAACTTGAATGTTACGAGATTAGCTAGTGGTATCGATTTAGGACTAATTCAGCCTGTGTATTAAGAACTGTATGAAACCGCATAACAAGATTTAACGTTATCAAGCATGTGATCGAGCAATTTCACAAAAACAACATCATTTGAGAAGGAACACTTTTCACTCCTTCAGAATCCTAATTAAAACTTGTGAAGCTTGAAACACAGTGTAACTTGGTATACAGCTCACTACATCTGCATGACGTACCAGTTAAAGTTAATACTCTTCGAATGTCGCATTTTTATCACTTTGATAGAGCTTTATTACTAGGAAGAGATCTTTGTGGATTAAACAGATTCACAAATGTGTGAATGCCTGTCAGACAGACTGACATACCAACAGACAGACAGACAGACAGAAATAAACAGAGATGGACTGACATAAAAGAATTCTCAAGTGTTATTGTTTGACTGAAACTGAGACAAACAAAAACATGTCCCAGGAAATCAATCAAGCTATTCCCTATTTATTACTCCTCTGCATTGTCATATAGTGTTAATGTTGCTGCAATAACAATAATTCCATATTGACATTGACATTGACATCATTTATTTCCATCATCAATTAAATACAAGAATGTTGAGCGTAACATTTTTAAGCTCACAGTTAGCACAATACAATATAGAGACAACATTCGTTGAATGGGTATATACATAGATAAATCAAGATTAAATGGAAATGGAGAAAAATAATTCCATATTACTTTAAACAACTCCAAACTACAGTACATGGTGGGGATTGCTTGTGCATTTCATTCAAACTATGTTTTTAATGGTTGTCCAGTCATCCAAGATGACAAAATTTCTGTTTGGATGACCATAAACAAGCTTTGGAGACGTTGAGTTGCTTTAATATACATCAAATTCAGATTGTACTGTTACTAATTACCTGCAAATAGGTCAAATGACTAGAACAGGTACCAGCCTCCACCACTGTGGAGATTCTGAAATCAAACCCCTCAAAAATGGTAGATGAGGCCCATGATCAACCCGAAGGGGAGTTTTAGTGGCCCAAAGCTGGTATTTTATTTACCAAGACTGCAAATCTCTCCTACAGTGTTATTTTGGGGGGGGGGGGGGGAATGAACTATCCGATTTGCTGTTCACACAACCGAAAACGGAAGGTTTGGTTTTCCAAGAGATAACCAGAAGAAATCCTTAAAAATGTGTCCTGCATAAGAAGATTATTCTCATGAGGATATATGTATAAGTAACAATGACTAAAAAAGCATTTTCTCACCCGAGAAACAAACGATTGTAAGTCTGGTAGTAGTTCAAGCCTTCCAGAGCAACCTGGATGGTTTCTTGACCGCTGAGGATCTACACACGGGGTAGAAGGAAATAAAATCATTATGCAATTACAGTACATATTATTCTAGAGATGATATATAGTATCCTTAAAAAAACATAGATAAACAACCATTTTTATTTTCCAATTATCATAGCTGAAGTAAATGAAATGACCAAGTGCTGTTACAGTCACGAAATGATTAAAGCAGCTAACTTCCATCAAGGGTTGTCATGTTTCTTTGTTTAAATCATGAGTTCTTTGAGCAATCAAGTAGAACACCTTCGACGTTGAGTATTAACATCTTGTTATATTTTATTATGTAACATAGTCATACTGTACAGGACAGATACAGGACGACATGTCCAAGATTACATGTTGACAGATGGAGAGACAGGTTGAACAAGGACGAGCAGACCGCATGCTTTAACTTATATACTGATATGCAAATGCACAGCTCAATAACAAACAGGTACAGATTCTACTATGTAGTGCAACGTTTGCACATGTGTATCTTATGCATATTCAAGGGGTGCAACCTTGTATACTTATGGGAGCTTTAGACAGAATTTCACACAAAAAAATCCTAGTGTGCAGTACAAAATGTGCAGCAGAACCTGAAGAGTTTGAAACTTCTTCAGCATTGTCTCAAAAAGTTGCAAAGTACTTAGTGCCGTTCCTGCATTTAACAATCCAACATTTTACCAACATTACTCAAATGGGAAGGCCACCCCTCCCATTAGACCCATTCCCCTCGAAGACACAGCATCGTAGCTCTCACACAGTCAAACGTGGTGGTTGCACACCCAACCACCATCATCAGTATAAGCCAACAGAGATCATGGTAATATATGCAAGAAAAAATTCCCTTTTATATATTTAACGGTCTCTTTACGTTGTAGTACGAGTGATGGAAAAGGATTGCAGCAGTAATTAGAAACCCCTGTAATGATTTATACTCCGATAAAAAAGTTACCTTTACAATGAAAAGTGAATTAGGATTAAAAAAGGTTATAGTTTAACGTTTTGCAACAAATTTTCAGTTAGAATAGAGATCTTACATCACTTCTTCGGATAGAAACATAAAAAGTAATAATATTTATTGATAATAACGATAAAGACTAAAGCAAACTTAGATCATTTTCCCCCTTTCCCCACTGCCTATTTTTTTTTGCTCACTGTCACAGAAGCTTCTAATATACTCTGTCAAATGGAAAGGTCGTGTTTACTTTGTTTAAGTTTTAACTATCACAAGTCTGCAACATCTATTTTTTTCAACTTTAATATCTATATTTCAAAACTAACATAATATAATACAAACTTTGCCACAGGTTGAACCTGTTAAACAAAGACCAGCTTTCTTGGCATGCTAGAAGTTTGTTATTTAGAGGATTCACTGTAACATGCTATTTGCAAATGCTAATCATACTGCAACATGTGGAGTGTAAACATCGTCCAATTCAATCAACCTCTCTTTTTGCAATAAATGACGAGATTTGACAATAACTTCAAATATTTGAAAAGATATTCTGGTGGTTGAAGTTGATTGCTTTCCAAAGATGCTGGAAAGTTTCAGAATCTTAAGGTAAAAACCACCTTATCATAGTATTTTTGTATCGCCACGATAGCATTTTTTCTTCAAATTTTGTGATATTTTGTAAATGCATTTGGAAACAGCAGAATGGATGGTGTTATGATGGTAATTTAGCTGAAACATTTTTGTTCTTTGTGTTTCTTTATAATTTGTCAATAATTTAACCAAAGGGAGAAAAATATTTCTACCAAAAAGATTCAAGTACAGAAAACCATGACGACTACTCAAACATTTCAATGTATCGGGTTCAAGGAAGGATAAATCAACATGAAGATGTCACATTAGTTTAGCCCAGGTAATGTATTAGAACTCATTACAGCAACTAAGTGTCAGAGCGATTGGCAAACTGCCAAACAGGTGCAGCTCTGCAGGAAGTAAACAAACTTAAAATCCTGAAATCCTATTCATACTTGAACCTCCTATTGTTTACGTAGGTCGTGAATGGAAAATCCCCATGCAAAGATCAGATGGAGGGAGAGTTTGAGATTAAAGAAGTAAATTAGATTGTTTAGTCTCTAAAAAGAACTCAAAGAAAGAGAGAGAGAGCTAGTTTGTCTTCAAGTCATACTTCTTGGACTGTCCACAAATTTTAAAATAAAAAACAAGAGTGTGAAGTCGAGGAGCTCATTGGCCTGCAGGTGTCTTGGGAGATATACCCAAAGATTTAGAGGAGGTTGCAGTTGCTGGGCTGGAGTCACTGTCTCTGTGGGACTTTAATCAAGATGCTCCATTTTGCTACCGTGATCCAACTTCCTGGAGTAGTTGAAGGGTTTAAGCCAGTCAAAGGTGTGGTGTTTGACTAGCATTGAGGAATAGTATAATTTTCTTCAATATAAGTTTCAAATTCTTTGTCACCAAAAAGTCCTTTAAACTCTGAACCGTACCAATTATACTTTATTATATTTCATACTTACTGCGTTCTCATAAGCACCATCTTGTATCAACTGTCTGATACTTGAAATGCTCTGAGCTTTTCCTGATTCACTAAGTGGTTCGTAATGACGGAAAAATATCGCCAAAGTCGTGTCTTTCATGTGCCTTTCCTTTACCTGAATTTGGAGATAATTAAACGGTTTATAGTTGATTATCAAATCATTCACATCCAGGGGCTAGCTTCAAGCTGATAATTTCCATTAGTAACATATTTTCGACATCAAATCAAAATCTACTTGGAATAGTTTCTTCAAAAGAGTTTAAATATATCCTCAAGAAGAATTTTTTGGGGGGGTTTCTTTTTTAATGTCATTCAAAACAGGCCTTGAGTCAGATCTCAAGACACACAGACTCTATAGTCCTACAACACTGTTGTATACGGTAATTTTTTTTTTTCTTTTCCTTTCGCAATATTAACTGAATAATTGCAAACATAACACACAAGCATTTGATAGACCTGCACTAGTTTAGTGCTTACATGAGTGAGCTTAACTACTATCATAAAACTAACCATCCAAATCTTTTCCACCACATTTACTCATGTATTAGTAGAGTTACAATGTCACATGAAGTGTGCCACTTCACAGTCATTTTTTACCTTATAATTATCACCTTAACTACTTATGAGAAGTGTGCCCAACCTCAGTTTCACATTTCACTGAAACTTCCAATTCATGGGAACTTCTCAAAAGTTAAAATCTCTCCGGAACATTTGTAAGCCACCTTTCCTATACACACTAGCACACCAAATTCACAAAAGGATGAGCAAGTGATATAAATTCAGGGAGAAAAAGTAATTCACTATAATTATCTTATTGCTGTTGTAATTACTTTTAGGTTTCTTAAGTTTGGTAATTTTATGTTCCAGGTATTGGTTCTTTTGTACAGTGCTCTTGAGCATGTTTTATTTCATGATAACAGCACTTTAATATAACAGCAATTTAATATTATTATTATTATTATTATTATTATTATAAAAGTTTGATGAAACCTAATATGCCTACCTCATACTGAGCCAGAATCTGTTTGGTGTTTGTAAAAATAGATTCTGCTTTAAATTTGAGGCTGCTATCCAAGTAGCCAATGGGAAGCACCCCAACAGAGTTCAAAGGTAAAGGTGAACCAATCAGAGATGCCATCAATGGAGCAATGTCTGCCTGATTTATGTCCTGTCGCCTCAAGTGAGACAGAGACCAATCTGTAAGAAACAGGGAACGAAATAGAGAGAGCTATTTAGCATTGAAATATTTTCACTGGATTTCTGCATATTTATATTAAAATTTTGTCAAAATAAGACCCTTTGTTATTTTCCTAGGACCAATTCATACAGTATATTGCATTGGCTTAATTGTCAGAGATTTCAAGTTTTAACAGTGACACAGGTGTTTTGCAAGGATATGATATAACACATGTCCATGATCACAAATACTTACTGGCAGATGTAATGTGATGCCATTAACTACTTCAGTGTATTACTTGTAGCTCAAGAATCCTGTAATTATCTTACTACAGGCTGCCTCTCGCACAGGTCGCTTAGCAAATCATGCCCTTTTAACAGACTCACAGGGCTCATTGCAATTAATTATGTTCACTTGCTCCCTATCAAAATCATTTTAATTCAATAAAAGTGAGACAAATTCTCCATTAACACTTGGCAATAAGTACTATATTTATTATGGGAACGGTTACATCAAATTCAAATTCTCGATGGAGTCTACTAAAATCCATAAGCAAATCCAGGGTGATGGTCAAAACAACATATACAGTATGTAGTGAACTTGGAATTGTATTAAATGAACATTTTGGATGTTTTAAACAGACTAGTGCTGTTATTAAGGATGTAAATTTGATCCAACCAGAGAGAAATACTGATATACCTGTAGTGTTAGAAGGGAATGAATTTCAGAACTATTTTAATTCTATTAACATTGGTATTGGCTCAGGTTTTAACAACACTCATGCAGGCGCGTACCGAGGAATTTGCCAAGGGAGGGGCGTAACTGTATGGCAAACTGTCAGAGCCGTAGATACCGCATTGCAAACTATCTAAGCGTAGCGCCACCATGAGTCGGCGCGAAGCGTACAAAAAAATTTTGGCTGAAAATGCCTCCCAGATTGCTGGAAATGGCACTTCCCAGGCCTTGTAAGTTGCATCTTAGCATTTTCTCATTTGATATTACTAGCGATATCATAAAAACATACAAAAAAAACAAAAAAAATTTGCTCAAGGGGGGCGGCTGCCCCCTTGGCCCCCCCCCCCCTTGGCTACGCGCCTGCACTCATGGTGACTTTTCAAATATTGTTCCGAGGAACTGTTAAGTGCATTTTCAAAGAAGAAATATAAATCAAAGTCTGATTCCATCTACTTGGAAACATACTAAAACATCACCCATGCTCCAAAACAGGTAATACCACTTCAGTCAATGACTATAGACAAATAGATATGTCAAGTATTGGGTTTAATTTACATGCAGAAAACTCTATACTGTCATATATAAATGCAGTTTATCATCCAACATGACAACAACAACCAATCTGCCTTCAAAAATGATGTTCCATGAACTGAAGCCATACTGACTCTTGCACATGACATAGTTTTCAGGGCTTAATCATAAGGACACAACTTTGCCAAAAAAATCCTATTCTTAGATTTTACAAGCGCTTTTTTGATACATGGTCTTGCCTAATCGCTTAGTTAATCCAAGACCTATGTACAGTAATTTGATTGCAAACTTCCTACATTTCTGGTCTAGCTACTGTAGGCAAGTGAAATTACAGAAAGGGGTTTTCCTCTCTAAATCGGATATTAAAGTTGGCATTCCTCGAGGGGGTTTTCTATCTGCTCTACTGTTCACCAATTTACACTTATGAGATACGCTCTGGTTAAATTGCAATGTTATTAAACTATGCAGACGATACTGCCGTTCCTTGCATTATTATTATTGTAAAACACTCATAGGAGAGATCCAGACATATTATTGTATTTCTAGAATTGTTACTTTGTGCGAGCAGAAAAAACTCCTTTTGAATCCAAAGAAATCCAAAGGAATTTGGTTTGAAAACAAATATGAAGCACAAAGGTTCAATGAAAGTTTAAAGTACGGAGGACTTATAAGTCAGGGCTTGTGTGTTGAACTTACAGTACCTCTTACACTATGTATTTAGGAGTCTGCATTGACAATCAGTTAACTTTTGCAAAGCATATCTTGATGATGTTAGCAAAAGTGTATTATTTCGTTTCGACATTTTCAAGTATCCCATACTTTCCCAGTGAGGTAACAGAAAATGTGTTTTCTGGGCCTATCATGCCCCACCCTAGTATGTGGGGTTCCAGTTTGATATCATTTTGTACCAGTTCTTGTTTCCTGAAAATTTGTTTGATAATTTTCAGGCTTGATCATGAGAATCTTGTGTATAGTAATGTCAATGAAACTGCTGGGAATGAATTTTTCAGGAATACCAGAAAATATTCATGCTATAACTAAGGGACATCCTCTATATTCTAGGTGCAAAAACACAAATTATAATAAAAAGAACCCAAATATGACTTCATGTTTTAGAATATTACTCTTTAAGAACTCTTTTATTTACAGGGCAGCCCGTTAAGTACAGAACTGCTTTTTGATCCTTTAATTGTAATTTTCGATAACTTTTGTAACAATGTTTGACGGTTTATTATTTGCTTATCTCTCAAACTTTTATATGTCTTAACCATTGTTGATGTTTTCAATTTTTATAATATTTCTATCCTATTAATAAATTTTCCATTAATTTATACTGGAATAAAGAATGAATAAATGATTGAATACAAGGCATTTCTTTATTTAATTCCTTACACAAAAGCAGTAAGTTTATACACGAGTTCTCTCTTTGCAATGTGAAACAAAACTCCCACAGAACAGATATATCAACCAAAATGTAAATTTATGGAATCATAATTAACTAACGAATTATGGCACGACAAAGAAGAATGTCACCGAATACATCAACCTTTTAGCAATCAATAGTATAAATGATTTGAGAGTGGGTCTCGTTGGACAGAAGTGAAATTTAAAATAACATATGCAAAAAACAAATATTGTGTCAGAGTAAGATTAAAATAAATTTCCAGGGAACTTAAGAAAAGTGAGATTAAACCAGAACCGGGACAGTTCAACTAATGAGCTGATTTCTCTTGGTTTGACGAAAAAAAAAAAAAAAGTCTTATTCACGCTGGTAATTTTCTATAAAAAATGGCTAAATACTTTAAAATAATTCAATATTATTTCCAAGGACAGGAAATCTTTAAGACCTTGATTTAAAGTCTGTTTGGCCCTTAAATTGCAAAGCGTGGATAAAAACAAGGAATGAATGTTAGGATGACAAAACCTCAATCATCACTTAAAGAGCAAAAGGGTATAAGTCAGTCAATATTGTCTTAATATGAAAAAAATCACTTCAGAGCTGAAAGCAGGGTTCAGGAGTGAACCCAACTTATCAATACCATGGCAATAATCTGCTGCATTATTACTGACATTTTCCTCTTATTTTTGGGGGGCAAAGAAACTAAATGTCTATACATTCTCATACCCCAACAAATCATGTTGATAAAATTGTACAAATTTTGGATTTTGAATTACGAAATATAACACGCAAGGACTCTAAACAGTAACAGACTCCTATTCTGTGTCACAGTTTAGTAACTTATATATAATTCTTCTCAATAGAAATCTTTGAGATCTTGATTAAATTACATTGGTCCCTAACAATATGCAAAGTGTGATGTGGAAATGTGTGATTTTGACAGACAGTGACACAGATTTGCCACTTTCAATCTACAGATTTTTTTTTTCCTGGGACAAATGCGACAACCACAGAACTCAGGCTTGTGTAACAAACTTTGGCAAGAAATCCAGTGACATTTTAAAAATTAGAAAATGTTATCTATTTGTCTTGTCATTCGTGGGGTTGGATTGTCCATGGTTTGCCACTTTTCTAATACTTTTTTAATACACCCATTTTTGTCACTCATTTCAAAATCCACAGGTTTCCACACATCTTCACATGTTTTAGGCACACGTGAAAATGTTTGAAACATACAATTTATGGTTTGAAAGATTCTGGCAAAATGCAGAATTCCCACAGACCATTGCTTTATGAGTGTTTTCTGAGCAGTAGGTGTCCACAGTCCTGTGGACACATATGATCACAGGTGTTTAAGTCCAGAGATTGCTTAGCAACAGAGTGACCACAATGTTTCTGAAGGTCTTTAGAGAACAGAAAAAAATGAGCATAACTAAAATATCATTATAATGTGTGATCCAAAATAATGTTCATATACTGTTGTAGTGGGAAATAAACATTCAAGGTAAGGCTGCTTCTTTCGCCAGTAAAGCTTTGGAATGCATCCAACTCTGCTCCTATTCCTACTTGGTTCAATTTAAAGCCCACCCCTTCAAAGTTAATCTCTGCACTACTTTTAATGGATTTTTTTCTAGGGTCATTCACAAGTGTGGAAATTGTGTAAATGAATACGACAAAAGTCACTCCCATTTGCGAAATATGAAACAAAAATCCATTGATATTAAAACCTGGTGTTAAAGATTTTGTAGATTGTTCATTTTATGAAACATGAATTACAAAGATTAAATCTTCTCACTTAGTGCCTCAATTAATACCAGAGGGGAAAGGTGTCCTCGATGTTTAAGATAGTATCTGAGGATACAAAGGAAACCGTAACGAACCAATTTCACCTTAACTGCTTCAAAGTTAATGAAGATAATTCCACCGGTTAGTCGCTAATTGGCAGAACCCTCTTGGGAGTTAATCTTTAGTCAAGGCCAGACTTACAAGCATGTACTTCAGGTTGTTATAAATTACTGAAATGTCATTGCTTTACAAATGAATCAAAGCCGAAGTTAATCCATTGTTAATTAATACTAAAATTAGCTGCACCACGCTGAGCCAGATGAATATTAATTAATATGTAGTGCTCAGTAATGTATGATGCTGCAGATCTAGAGGTTTGTCTGAACACTGGAAATGAATCTGTTGTTGAGTGGTACTGTACAACACAGTGACACATTATTAATACTGTAGGCTAGAAATTCCAGTCTGTGGCTCTGGCAACAGTACACACTGGAAATAGTATTGCATAGTTACGAAGTATTATGTACAGTTATACATATAATTATACATATAATTATACATTAGTGCTGATAGTCGACTCTTTCTTTTGTAGTCGATTAATCGCCTACAGCTCTTCTCGGGATTACTCGGTTACAATTATGACGTCACCACTGTCATTTTTACATTGCAGAAAAAGTTAAAAACATACATTGCTAGGACTGAATGTTGCATATTGCAGAACAAGCGTATTACTGAAAAGCAAAAGCATGAATCTAACAGGAGCAGGTGCCTGCTGATTTCTAACACAGCACAGTGTTAGTGTAGCACTGTGAGAGTCTGTATACGTAAATATACGATATTTGCTGACAAACTGCTTTAGTGTAGTTTTTGAAAGGTTAGGCTATTTTTCAAAGGCAAATTATGTGTAGTGCTAGCTTGTAGTCGAGTAATCGCAACTTAGGTTGTGAGCACGATTAATCAAACTTCCAAAGTGTAATCGCAACTACTGGTGGTTAATCGATTATGACTATCAGCTCTATTATACATTTAATTATATGCAGTTAAACATATGGTTAAAAATCTTGTGATCAGGTGAGGATTTGGCACCCAAAAAAAAATCTTCCTTAATGCAGCATTTTGCGTCCTTTTCTATGATTTTTCTCAACCTAACTGACTCCACTATGCCATAACGACATACATAACTAGCTTATCTATTTATATTTTACTTCAAATGGTGGCATAAAAGTCGAAAAAATTGCAACTTTCAACTTTGTTGTTCTCCAAGATATTTTCCGTTGGGAACCCAATAAACCTCGCCCATAATATGAATATTTAAACCCTACAAATGTCATTGACAGATACGTAATATAACACCACGCTTGATTTGTGTACAGTCTATATGGCAGTTGTAACAGGGAGTTGCATAACAACTCCCTGGTTGTATACCAACGCAAAGTCTTGAATCTATTTTTAGCAACAGCTCATAACTAAACCTGCATCTCTGATTGGTTGAATTCAAACTAGTGGGTTTGGGAACTGAATGCGATAAATTTTGTATGTAGAATACTCGCCAATAAACATTTTTGGCAGGGAAAAACTTGGCTAATATCTTAATTTGCTGTTTTGTGATTTGATGTATGTAAAAAACTCGATGGACATGTCAAAAAAGTAGAAAACAGCTACCAAACGCAAAATACTCATGAATAAACATACTATTCACTGATTGGTGGAATTCAAACTAGTGGATTTGGAGATATGAAAACTTTGTCGAGGACACCTTTACTAGTTATCGACATAAATCATTAATTACTCGCTAATTAACGCTCTTGGCAGGGTGAAACTTGGATGGTATCTTAGTTTGCTGTTTTATGATTGATACATCTAAAAAAATCGATGCACATGTTAAAAAGGTGGAAAAAAGCGACCCAACGCAAAATGCTGCTTTAAAAGTACCATAATACCTGATATTCCAGTTCATTGAGCTCTTTTGAATCAGTAGTACAATATTGATCTTGCTGGTCATCATGAAATATTGTATCCAATCTGCAGGCCCAAACACCTCAATCAATGCCCATGACAAAACTGGAAGTATTACATAATACGGCAACTAAACGATCAGAATGTTGGACCATCACATTACCCATCTGTTACATTGATATATCACATCAAACATACACTAGATCCTAAAGTTTCAAGTTGTTCCTTTTGGCCATTCAGGAAGTTCATTGTTTCAGTTTATTTATGACTGCACCCACAATTCTAGGTTACGTGAGCTGTATTTGTAAGGGTTTTGAAAACCCTTGTTGACCACAGGAAATTTGTGAGAGGGCCAAATACTGCCAACAGATAGCGCTTTGCCCCCCCCCCCCCATGTATCAGATTAACAACAAAGCTTAGTTTATCTTTCTACCACAGACTGCTTCCCTTACCTTTTGAGAAGTTGTCTTCATACAGATTTTCTCCTGGGGTTGAGGGTTTCTGAATTCCAGATCCCCAGGCTACAATGGGCGTCATAGTCTCATCCAGATGACCTGCACCGTGAGTCCCTAAGATGTTAATAAAACATAAATATCGAGATACATACTTGCGAAGATGACTTTTGTTGATATTGAAACTGTGTACCACAATTAATGCACTTTAATCTGGAACACAGGGACCTGGTTGCCCAAAATTCATCCCTCTTTCTGTGTCCTTCTCTCTAACACTTCCCATCATGCACTGTCCTTCCATGAATGGCACCAGAAGTCATCAATTACTATCGAGTCAGAGGTTTGGGAGCTGGAAAATCAACCTCACCTTTGTCATAGACCGCCCACTATGGTATTTTGGTATGTTAAATAATGGTGAAACTTTCAGCATGCCATTAAATTCCACCTTTGAAGCTGATCAATGGTACATTTACCAGTGCTCTATTAATTCAACGTCTCTTAAATGTCCAGGAATAACTTCCGATGTCACAATCCTCCAGGAATATAAAACTACTTGTGAATTTTTCTGCCATTTTCAGCCCAATAGCGACGATCCTATTCACTTATTATCCCAGCAACATAACCAGATCATATACTGTACTCTCATTTGGGGTGAAGGGACTCCTTACAATCTGAAAGATTTATCAAACTCTTCTCTCTTATTTCATACGTACCCCAATCTGTCATGCCATGGTCTGCAGTGAGCAGGTACGACGTCTTCCCGTCATGATCATAAAACTCTTCAAAGAGTTCCACCATCTTCTCAACTCCAGCGTCGACGAGCCTGATATTGTCCCGGTATTCCGAGGAGAATGGCTTGTGGGCATGACCGTTAGTATCCAATCCCAATAGATAGAGAAAAAATACAATATTCTCTTCGTGTAGTTTATCGCTCAGAATGTCATCGTCTGTGATGTTTCCAAAGAACTCCTTTTAAGAAAATTTAAACCAAGTTTTTGAAGAGCACTATATTCTACATCTTTCAACGACATGTTAAATATTGAAGGTGGGTGGTATGATGTCAAAGGATATATATATATTTTTTATATTAATATTTAAGCTGCATCCATTTGATGTTCATATTCATATTTTAAGGGTTTTTTCATTTTGTTGTCATTGTAAAGCCCTCTTGAACATGCTTAAGCATGAAAAGAGCGCTATATCAATCTGGTAAAGTAAATAATAATAATATGATATGATATTCCGCTATATGCACCTATAGTGAGACTACATCACAAACTTTCAAAGTCTAGATAAACATTAATGGTCAGGCTTGACCAGAGCTTCAAATTTATTCCCTACAAAATACCATGATTTTAGAATCCATTTTTAATACACCCTTACAAGACAAAAGACAGATTTAGTGTTACTTCAATTTGAATATAAGCAAAACATTGGCTTTCATGACACTTGAGCAAGATATACTTGAAAAATTCTGGCAAGTTATACTGATAAATGAAGGATAGCAAGAAACTTAAAATTACTGTTGGGTGAACACAATTCTAACAGTCAATCTCGGGGCACTTTATAGTGCATCATGTCAGCTTGTCCCCTGGGGGAATTCCCACAGGGTGCCAACACAAACCGGTGCATGTAACTATATTTACAAGTTACCTCGCAAGTCACCCATGTACAGTATACACCTGGGTGAAGAGAGGCAATGGAGATAAAGTGCCTTGCCCAAGGACACAACGCAATGATCTGGCCAGGGCTCGAACCTGTAATCATTAGATCACAAGTCCACTGCCTTAACCACTTGACCACAACGCCCCCCGTTGACAATGACCTTTGTAAAACCTTGAGGTCATGAACTTCATCAATTATGCTCTACAGTTGTTGAAAATGACTTATAATTTCATTCATTAACTGGATTATTACCATTATCCTTTCTATGTGTGTGTCTACATGTCTGCATGCCTTTGTGCATATATGTGTGTCTGTGTGTCTTAGACAGAAGTATAAGAGAGATACATTCAAACAGTCCCGGTACACACCTTTACTCGTTCAAAGACCCAGGTGTCAGGTTTGGATGCATCTGCTCCTGCAAAATCATCCGTTTCTACTGCGTACGTATGAGTAAACATGTGATCTCCTGTGGTTCCTGAACAGAAAATCATAGACCGAGAGATTGTAGAAGAATACCTAATAAATCATGTTTTTTTTTTTTTAAAGTCATAGTTTTTCAAAGAGCCTTCCAAGAACACTAAAATCATCACACTACAGAATACTAAATTCCTAACAATACAACACAGAAGTTGAGCAATACTTTACTGTACAATATCAATGGCAACTTGTCATACAGTAATGGTTTTCTAGTAAACATGTTTCATTGTGTCTTTCAAGAAGAATAAAAAGGAATTCCATATCTCCTGAAATCATGAAATTACTCTGGTGTTGAAAGCAAACCTATTGCCAAATACCATTTTGGGAGCGATTAAGATGGTACTGTGCCCTCCAAGTTAAACATTAACATTGGGAGGGGGGCGGGGGTGGGGGCCAACACTCCCCCACCCCCACCTTTCCACTTTGGTCATATTCTGCCACAGTGCTATATAGCACACATTCTACACAACAATGGAATAGTTATTAAAGTAATCTGTGAAATGTTTCGTAGGGATTTGATAGTAGAGCCACAGAGTACAACTTTAAGGTTTTTATTTTCCATTTATCATGACGTGGAGATTTCTGTTTAGCATCCAATATTTATAGGGCTTTAAGCTGCATCTTTGTGGTTTTGTATCAGTTTGGGAATTCTTGCCTGACAAATGTGTTATTTATAATATATACCAGACAAAAAAATACTTCCTTGTTAACTCGGAGGTAGGAGTAAACAGACCAATTTGTAAAAAAAATTGCAAACCAATTTCTGATGCAATCTGACATCACAGACAATACCACATTGTTCTTGTTTGTCTTTTTGGCGCACGCAAGTGGGACTTATTAACATTCCCATGAGTAGGAGTATATATATATGAAAATAAAATCTTAAACGAATTATTTGGTAATATGAAAAGACAAAGTTTGATGTAGTATAATAATGTTGGTCATCAGTGATGTCAGAATTTCTTGAACAATAACTATACATCCACATTAATTGGAATAAATTTCAAAAAAAATTTCTGATGCAATTTGACATAACAGACAATACCAAATTGTTCTAACATTGTTTGTCTTTTTCTCAAATGCAGGTCCCCGGGACCTATTAAAAATTTTCAATTATATTTCTCACTATCCCCTCGATTCCCCAAAGATATGATCAATATTTTACAAAGATAGGGAACAGCCACAAAAGAAAATTTGTGCAAGCATAGGAATAAGGGCCTTGTACGTCACCAAAGAATTGAGAAACAAAATAGAAAGATAAATTATGTTACTATGACGATGACAGCCTCCACTCATTAGTGTGAATTACAATAATAACTCTTCCAAAAAAACAGCTATTGAAGTTAAAAAATGGTGAAAGCTCAATACTCCTCGAAAGAAAGTCCCATATTTACTTAACAAATCGCAAAGACCATTTGAACTGTCCAAAAACCTTTTTTTTGGTGATCTTTCCTTTATCTAACATCCATCCATAAGTAGCCTACACGATGGATACAACTAGCTAGGCACCTCTAGCGTAAACACTTTGGTAAATTATAATTTAAATATTCTTTGCATACATTTTTTGCATACAATTTGCATACATGTACATGTAGAAAGTTTTGAAATTTCAAAAGTTTCTTTGTCGTGAAATTATTGAGAATTCTTCTGAGATCCTGCGTTCATACACTTGCGTACATCTTTCCAGCATGGCACCATTATGAAATGCTAGATTAAAGGAAAACTGGCAAACTTTGGATGAATGGCAATGCTTTCTTCTTACCTTTAGAAAACATGGACAGTATGTCTTCACTTCCCCATGCCCATGTGTAACGACTTTCGTTGAAAACTGAATCAAATTCTACTGGATTTTCTTTCCATCCTGTAAAAAGCAAATTATGAATTTTAAAATTTTACAAATCAGAATGACGAGTCTTTGGTGGAGGAGTTGCTGTACAGCAGATACAGAGTGCTGCACACTTTGGATTATTTTCTAACTATTTGAACTACAGAGTTTTGATCCCTATGTATAGGATAACTCCTACATTACATGATGACAGAAGTAATGACTTATAGTTGATGGTTACATGCATAATTGTCAACCCCCATGCACTTAGAACTGTCAATTAAATACTGCAAAAAGGATTACAATTAATTAATGGAAATTCAGTGCAGCCCAATTTAATGTAGTGGGATGGTAATTCATTACAATACATGCAATGTACTGCAACACAGTGCAAATCAAGTAAAGTGTTAATGCAATTCAACATCGTGCAATATCTACCCTGTACTGTAATGCACTGCACCATATTGCTATACAATGCAGTGCATTGTGCACATGTGCACATGTGCAATGTGCACAATGTGCACAATGCAATTCAAGATGATTGCAATTCAATGCTATTCAATGAAGTGCAGTGCAATTTATGCGATTCAATGGAATTGTAACTTAGTTTACTGGAACCTTCCTTCGTACTGTCACATATATATTGAAACAGATTAGATTGATATTAGATACACAGTATTCTCTGCTTACAGTTTCTTAGATGCTTTTGGTCATGTCTCCTTTAAGATTCTCTATGGAAGGCTCTTTCTCCATAGCATTTCTTTGGGCAGTGGGGGTGGTGTCACTATTTGTCCAAGTCTCACTAAGATTACATTTTTGAACAAACAATGGGATGTGTTTAATAGAGCTGAGTCTACAATCATCCTGCTTGTGTCACACCCCACGTGGACCAAATGGAAATCCCTGTAAGGAGGTGGAGCAGGGGTGCGGAAGCATGGGTAATACCTTTCCCCAATTTACATAATTTGAAATGGTGGTTACAAACATTTGTTATTGAAGCTGCATGCCCTTGGAAATTAGCAAGATCAAATTTAAGCACCAAGACACTCACAGCCAAATGAAGAAAACAAGATGGCCCTCATGATTGATGATATACTGTAAATACTGATTCCGAGGACAGGTATGAAGTCCAAGGAGTTGTTCTGAGCATATATCTATACACATGTGAGTAATGGCCTTTCCGCTTTGAATCCTCAAAAGTCGCTAACCAACATCCCCATACCTATCTCAATGCAGAAATCTATAATGAATTTATTAACTGATGAATATTCATAGATTACCTTTAGCAACAGCTGAGACATCTTCATAAAACCCTGCGATTAATGCTACATGACCAGGACGTGACTCTGTTGGTACTCGTGTGTGAGAAACACCCCAAGAACCTGAATGTTCTACAACATTTCTACAAGGAATAAAAATACATACTGTTAAAAAAAAAATAAAGAAAATGCAAAAATCAACAAAAATGCAAGAAGCATTGGTAGTACATTTCTCACCTTTCCCCTCTGAAGCAAAAAGAGAAACAAATTTGTTGCCATATGAAACATAATACGTTCTAGACTGTACAGTATATATACTGTATTTAAATGTTCAGAATGAAATGCCAAATTATTACACACAAACACCAAAGTTGACAAGTGGTTTATTTTATGATTGTCCACAGAATCAATTTAACTTCTGAAGTAGTGTACAGGTATAGGTCCATATTGGGAAATCCCAGGTGAACAAAATGTGGAGGATATGCAAATACAAAAACTACCTAACCCCACACCTTCGCCAAGGTGCTCAAATCGCCCTCACTTTCATCCCAGTGACTACAGATGCATAACATTTTCAATACCAGCTTATTGATTTCAATAGTAAACCTAGTTAACAGCCAAAATTTACATTTGATGAACTTTCAACTAACCTTAAATATGGTGCCCTCGTAGCTCCAGATTTATCAAGACCGAATAATTTATCAGCTCTTAAACCATCTGCCACAAAGAGAACGAGCCTTGTGGCAGGAGGATCCAAGTTTGTTGAGTGTGGAGTCATGCCATGGACCAACGGTGAAGTGAAGTAAATATCAAAAATGGATGCAAAGAAGATGATATGGATAGCAAAGGCAAAAAATATCAACTTGATATCCATTCTTTGTCACTAGATCGATGAAAATCTGTTAAAAGAAAAAGAACAAATCGACTGTAAGGGCAAATTTTTAATGGTAATCCAAGACAACCAAATTTCTGTTCAGAAAACAACATCTGCTGTGGAACTTGTCCAGTGGACAACTAGTTGTTTACATCAAACTCAAATTGCACTGGAACTAGAATAGGGCCTATCCCCAAATAGGTAAAATAATAAACTGCTATCACCCCCAAAGCTGGTGTTCTGTTCAAAAACCTATTTGGCATACTGGTCACTTGCATTTTGCTACATTTTATCAATCAACCAAAATTGTTGTTCGAACAACCAAATTGTAAGGCCTGCTTGTCCAAAGCAGAACCAGAGAAAATTCTTAATAAATAATCCCTGCAACTATAGTACTTGCTTGAGACAAAGAGGAAAGGTCTTCACTCTTCTCTGACTCACAGAATTTGACCTTTGACCTAATGCACAAATGCTTTAGCTGCATATATTAGGATGTACATGTATACCAAGTAGGAAGTCCTGAATTTGCACAAATATTTTCCATGATCCACCTGCACCTTTCAATATTTACATTTTGCAAACATTCTCATAACTTCTCCGGTGGAGCTACCTTGCTATTAAAGCAGTAGCCTGGCTTTCTCCTTTGCATTTGAAGTAAAAGTAGCAAGTAATGAAAATCAGCCAATGGAATTTACATACAGTTATACATGAAGTTAGCATGTGCACAGTGTAAGCATGCGAAGAAACTAAATGACACATTTAATAGGTTCTTGAAAGGACAAACATGAAACTCTTGGGAAGCACGCGATCCCTTATTCCCCACCCCCCACCCCCCTCCTCCCTCCCAGTACATTAGAATACAAACTAAAGGTCAAATGTTTACCCAATTGATGTTTAAGGAGTCAGTATTCCTTAACTGACCATATTATGAGAAACCTTTCCCCGATCATTGTTAAAGTAAGGAGATGGTTCTTGCTTATTCACCCAATTACATAAGTGCTAATTAGCTTCTAACTGCACCAAGCCATAAAAAAAAACTGTTTACGTCTCTGCATCACACATATAATCAAATGAGTAGATAGTGAAATCGCATGATGAATCAGGTCTTTATGATGTAGCATAGTGATCATGAAATCATGATCAGTATATTTGATCACATATATCGTTTAACATTGAAAAGTATCTGCATAGTGCATTTAAGGAACTTGTTCGATGTCACGTGCAGTACTTCATAACAGGCTGCAGTTCAGCATCTAAAACTCCCTGGCTCACATCTAGATAATATCTAGAAATACAATATTTCATCATGCTAGTGAAAATTCACTGTTCAATCGATAATCTCATGTGAATTCATCAATTTTCTTTCTCTATTCTGTGACAAGCCGTTTACTCTAGTCTATTATCCCAAACTGAAAGATTGTAAAAAAGCACTGGCGTCACGTGCTTCATCTCCTGACAAAAATCCCTTCAAAATGCATTACCTGATTGCTCCTTTTCCTGACCATTGGTAAAACAAAAAGTTGTACTAATGTTACTTGTTAGTGATTATTTGACCAACGATTTTCAAATAGCAATTGCACTTAAAATAAAGTGAGACAATTTATCCAGCCATTCAGTTAAACAAGCCAGAGTGCTCGCCTTGTTTTCCTGACGATCTGGTAAATAGCTCCCACCAATACCGAAGCGGTGTACACTATAACTTACCTGCTACTGGACAGTGGATGCGTGATAGCATAGGTCTATTCTATACCTCTGCTTCCTACCAGCAGTCTAGCCTGTGGCCAGTCATAGACACATAGGCCTAGGGTAATTGTTAAGGAAAGTCAACGATATTACATCAAATATTTCATCACGAGTCTCTTGGATTCGTAATAGATACGACACATGATCTAGCCAAAACACCTACTGTATAGGCCATGGTATAGGCCTAAGTAAGGCCTAACTGAAGTGTTAGGCTCGGCTGAATTTGTTTTGAGTAATAGCCCTAATTTAATCTTCGTGTCATGTACACTTGACGTATTGGTATTTACTTGCAGTGTACACTGACATCTAAATACTTACATACACATTCCTGCTTTCAATGATTCCTGTAAAGTAGTCCTAAACTTCATTGATGGTGGCATTTGCAGCAGTACAGTAAGTTGGTCCCACTGGTCTTTACACAGTGATTAGTCCCTTGGAATACGGGCGGCGTGTGTTGAATGGACGGGAAGTCCCCTTCTAAACTATTACGTAATATCAAAAGGCGCCTATACCTAGACTACATTATAAAACCATGCATTGCAGCACACATTGCAGCACATTGCAGCACAACAAAACAATACTATGAATATCATGATCACAAGCAAATAACCAACAGACTTGGACTGGGTAGCTCTCTGTCTGTGAGTATGCTTTACACGGCGGTGATGAGACAGTTGCTGTTAACTAGCCTATTTGCAAATGAAAATAGACCTAAAGTTGTAACTTGCAGAGCAAACTAACTAGGCTAGGCCTAAGTTAGGACAAGGTAATGGTAGCCTAAGTTCAGAGAACATAGATATCAATAGGTCAAGTACTTAACACAACGTACGCAGGAAGCATCAGCATTAAGCACATACAGTATGTTTTTGACGGCCATAGGGCCAAAGTTAAGTATTTTGACTTATTGCCCCTAAACCTACTGTGTTGGAGGCCATGGCATTATGTTACAAGTGCGTTTCAAAAATGATGTCAGCGTGCCGTGCACATTGTAAGTTAAACAATTCCCCTATCTGGATATGAATTGTACACTTGCTCGTGGAGATTGTTCGAAAGTTGGTGCAAAATACCGGAGTGCCAAGCATTTGGTTGTGTAAACAGGAGAGGGGAAGAAGGAACAGGGAATGGAAAATTATATTATGTTAGTCCTGATGCGAAAAGGTTTCCAGAGAAAAGAGAACGTACAAAAGCACCAGGCTTGCCCCTCTGTCGCAGAACTGCTACTAGTGTTGGCAGTATACTAGCATCACGTAGTAACTGCCACAGATGCAATCTATTTAGCAAGCTCTTGGTCTCTTTGTCTCAGTTCCTTCACTGTGTATTCAGGCTAGATTTGAAAGCAGTCAAGTCAAATTGCATCCATGTTCTCTTTTTTTTCCAAAGTTCCCAAGCCCAGAAAGTGTTACTGAAGAAAAATTTGATTACATATTGACTTTATAGTTATTGTGAATGGCGCGTAGGAAATGTATGTGTTGAAATGCGATATGTGGCTCGCCCTACGTCACGAAAACAAGTGGGAACTGTGGAAATTTAAAAAAAATGGCGAATGCCACGGGTGACAATTAAATCGATTGTTAAGGTTGAAAGGTTGAAAGCAATGTTTTCAAGCATTCGTGTTGCTTCTGTCGAAGAGCGTTCTGCTAAATGGTATTCTATCAGCAGAATATTCTAGGGTATATTTCTCCCTTTATTCCCTCTCGTTTAATTCAATGTTAGAAAGTGTGTAGATTTCCAAAGTACCAATTCAAAATTATTTTGTGGTAGAATCAATCAATTGTGAGTTTCTTTCGTTAATTTTCCTAATCGTTAAAAGTCTGTTCTTTCTTATTATACGAGATAGTTCCACATTATTAGAGAGTGTATAGATTTGGAAAATACCATTTAAAGATGTCCACCCAAAATTGCTGCAAATTTCAGCAAATTCCTCCATTCCTTTATTGACCATGCAGTCAATAATTCTCATAAAAATTCATGTTTCCATTTCAGGTCTGAAGTATGAAATTGCAAGAACAGTAAATCGACCCAAGCAGAATATTTGACCATGTTACCTCCCATTACCTCCCTACCTGTTCTACTGGGTCTGGCATTGCTTACTCGTCTTACCCTCATTGTTTATGGAGAATGGCAGGATAGGGTGATGCTTGTTAAGTACACGGACATTGATTACAGCGTGTTCACAGATGCTGCTAGATATGCATGGGAGGTACAGTATGTCATATTACAACCAACTAAGTACTTTTAATGCAACGTACACATCCAAACGCATACAGTGATAAAAATAAATTATTTCTACCTTTATGTTTAAAAGTTTAAATTATTTTTCAAAGTGAAATATTGGTTATGACTGTCATTGCTTTACACTGCTACGATGCTGACAGAACCGAACCTTTGTTAAGAATGTTAATATCTTTGTATAAAATTCATTACTTATATGCTGCTTTGAGATTATCGATGTTGCGCCACCTTTTGTTCTCAAAAGTGGTACAATTTCAACTAAGTTTATACCCCCATAACATATTGCATACATATGGTGGATGCAGCCAGTTTGAACAGCTAATTGTCTAACTCACAAATTTCCATGGTAGCTAGATGAATCATTGAGTTGTTCATAATGGTTGAAATAATTGATTTCAATTCTGAGAGACTGGAAATCATGTTACACTGCTTGGTATTTAAGTACAGTAGTCTCTTGTCAACAGCTGTTTGTTACTTGGGATGTAAAGCTTTGAGGCCCTGCCTACTTCACCGGGGCTTAAAGTTAAACATGTACTGTAACAGTCATGAGTAGCCTAATGCTTTGCATTTGAAGACTGCAATGGGTTATCCCTTCTTGTAAGCATCTCGAGTGATTCGATTGATGGAGTATTTAAACCAGCTTTACTTTGTATATACACAGTATATTTATAAAGTTTGTTGAAATTGAGATTCTTTGTGCTAATACAGCTGCAGCAATACTCCCTGTGATTGCATGAGAACAGTTATATGATACACTGACTTAGTATTGTTACTACTCACATAGATAGCAGTACTACTGGAAACTAATTTCAATTTACTTGATAATATTTTACACTGAGGTAATTGTAAACTGTATAAATCAGTCATTGCATATGTTTAAACATGTAAATGCCTTAACTCATATATCAGTATCTCAATTATTAAACGTTTGTGAGCTACCAGAATACAATAGAAAGCATTCATCCTATTGTTCAAATTAACGTAAATGATTCCTTGATGAAATTGATATACTTATAAACAGCATCATATTAGTCTCTCTTGCTTTGTCAAATTTTTTTGCATTTTCATTACAGGGTCATTCACCATACGAGAGGGCGACTTATCGCTACACACCCCTGCTGGCCTGGTTACTTACACCGAACATTTGGTTACATTCTACATTTGGGAAACTTCTGTTCTGTTGCTTTGATCTCTTAGCAGGATTTTTTATATATCGTATTATAAGCAGACTCACTTTGAATAAATATTTGATCGCAGGTTCACTTGTTTTATGGCTCTTCAATCCCTTGACTCTAGTCGTGTCCAGTCGTGGGAATGCTGAGTCGATAATGTCATTTCTAGTGCTTGCAACTCTGGACCTATTCGTATCAGGGAAATACGCATTGAGTGCAATAGTCTGGGCTATATCAGTCCATTTTAAAATCTATCCTATCACCTATGCCCTCCCAATGTACTTATCAATAAGAGGACACACTGGTGAAACTCAAAACCAAGACGCTACTATCAACAGGACCACGTGGAAAGCGTTGCAAGACATCCTTAAACTATTCCGACCAAATGTGGAAAGGATTAAGTTCTTTTTGATTTCTCTGACCACCTTTTCATTCCTGACAGTTGGATTTTATTATTGGTAAGTCAAAGTGAATAATTTAATATCAGTTCTGAGGGGGGGGGGGGGGGTAGTAATGGAACCGTCTGGAGCAATTTATTTACCCATCGATGTGACCAAAGATTCCAGTTTGCAAGTAGTGATTAGGGATTTCACTTCTATTTCCCATTGATGCAATGCTTTCCCTCAGTGTAAATACCTGTACTCATTCCCTTCCCATTCCTGTAAACCACATGCAAAGGCAGAAAAAAATTCTATATTATTTTGAAATGAAAGTTGACCAATCTACTCAAAATGCTGCTTTTTAACTTGCAATTTAATTTTTTTTTGTCTCACGTTTTCTTTTTACCATTTGCACAGTTACGGCTGGGAATTTCTTCAGGAGACTTATCTTCACCATTTGACCAGAAGTGACACGAGACATAACTTCTCTCCATTTTTCTACTTGCTTTATCTGACGTCAGCTTGGACACAGTTGCAGAAATTTCTTAGTTTGGTGGTTTTCATCCCCCAGGCAATTTTACTCGTTGTCATGGCAATGAAGTATTACGAGGACCTTCCATTTTGTTGGTTCCTGCAAACATTTGTCTTTGTATCTTTCAACAAAGTTTGTACCTCGCAGGTAAGCATGTTAACGTGTTAACAAAATTCTTTGGATTGCTTTGATAGGTTACTGAAATACCTGGTGCGATGATAATGATGTTTTGAGTAAGTAAAGGAAAGATGATTGGAATTAATTATTCCAAACTGACATTGGGGTCACAGGATTCTGCAACCCTTCTGCATGCCGCCCTGGTTCTATTAAACTTTGAAAAGACGGTCCCTGCAAAAAAAAAGGCAGTTGGTTATGTTAAAGTAACTGTTTGAAGTAATTTGATCATTTTCAAAGGAAGGTTGTAATAGACAAAATGATGTTGCCCATCCCTCATAAACTTACCCAGCGAATCCACATTACGTATTAGTAAGTAATGAATGATTCTGTTGGATTGAGAGGAACATGTCGCTTAGACTCATTAGTACTCATTATTTTAAGATGCAAAATACAAATAGTGAGTTTTCAAGATATCAATGTATTTGTTATTATTTGGAATGAAACATCAAACAAAATGGACTTAAACCATAGGGACTGACAACTGCTGTGATTTTATAGTATGTCACTAATATAATAATACTTTCATATTTTTATAAAGCGCCTCTCCCAAAGGCTCAAAGCGCTTTACAATATTACCCTGGTCAACGATAACCTGTCAAACATAGAGACAATCCCTCCACATGGCAGCAGCTAAACCGCGCCCAGCTGACAGTTTTAATCTCACAGGTCCCCATTTATACACCTGGGTTGCTCCAAAAGACAATTAGTCCTGTCATGTGTTAACGGAAATCCGTTTATATTGTAGAATCAATTGCAAATCATTTTCCATCAATTTGCAACAGTAGTTTGCTGTTTATTTTAGCGACAAACTGTCTCGTGATCCCAAAATGGCTTTGATCAATTGAAAGGGGACATGCACTTGGGTTAAGCATTCAATATCAAATGGGACGGAAGTTCAGAAAAAAATTCTGGCTCCACATTCCTGAACACCTTTTTCGTATTGCTACACCACACTGTCAATTACCAGGCTTAGTAAGTTTCGTGACAGATTTTGCTTCTTGACAGAATACTTTTTCCTTTTTTATTCGTTCATAGTATTTCTTGTGGTATCTGACACTTCTTCCTGTGATCCTTCCTTCTGTGAAGATGTCAAGATTTCAAGGTGGATTTCTGGCTGCTGCATGGTTTGCTGGACAAGTATGTATCAGTCTAAATCAAATCATCAAGTTCTGATGATACTAGCTGATTAATTTGGCATTTGTAGTTTCATTTTGGGTTACCTTATTTTGCCTAAAGAATGGAGGACAAGGTGTCATGCCCCAGGGGAGTGCCTAAAACAGTTAATGGGGTACCCCATCTCCTTTGTGGGAAGACAATATTCATCTTTCTTAATTTTTGCAATAACATGGCCACTTTACACAGTGTTTTTTCGCTAGATAATAATAATAATATTAATAATATTGAGGATTTATAAATTGCAGACATATCCACGGATAACAGTGCTCAAGGCGCATCACAATATTACCCTGGTCAAAGATAACCTGTCGAACATAACATGACAGCAGCTAAACAGCTCCCAACTGACAGTTTTATCTCACAGGTCCCCATTTATACACCTGGGGTGAAGAGAGGCAATGGAGATAAAGTGCCTTGCCCAAGGACACAACATAATGGTCTTGCCAGGACTCAAACTTGCAATTTACCTTAGATCACCAGTCCACTGCCTTAACCACTTGACCACAATGCTCTAGATGAGTTAAGAGTTGAGTTATTCCTGCTAAATCTCCATGTTATTGTTGCTGCTTGATTTCTGGAAAAATAAAAATTAACAGATTTTGATATTCTTTCCTTTTATTATATGTTGCAAGTATGCAAACAGTTTCAGATAGTCAACGCTACTGAACATGAGTGAAGAAATCAAATTGTGTGGTTACTTAGGACATAAATAGTCCATGTAGCTAATAGAGAGAGTGTTTTGCAGTGGGTCATATCACATTGCTCATTTATATTTACTTGAATTCAAATTTAGCACAATCTCTACAATAAATGTGACTTTTCTCAAATGAGATACATCGATGGGACGACCGAGGTGTGAGTTCTGGCCTCATAAACAGGCTAATGATTCCAAACTATTTTCGAATGACAGCTAACAATCAAGATGAGATATTGTATTTCAATGATTGGATCATTGTTCTATAGTGTTGAAATAGATCCCACAGTCTAAAAAGTTGTTGACTGTTCAACTTTTGCAGGCTGCTGTGGATGGACAAATTCACGGTGTTGTTAGGAATCACCATTGAGTAAATTCTCTAGTCAACTAGTCAGCTATTATTATCCGTTTCAATACCAAAACTGCTTTGTAGTCTAATTTGGACGAGAAAATCACATAAATGTTCTTGTGATCAGTTTCTTTCTAGTTCCTTTTCAAACAATTTTGAGGCAAATTGTATAATAATAATCAAATTTTTGTTAAAGCAGCATTTTGCGTTTTGTGGAAGTCCATCAAGTTTTTTATATATATCAATCCCAAACAGCAAACTAAGATATAAGCCAAGTTTTCTCCCTGCCAAAAGCGTTAATTAGTGAGTAATTATGGACATTTGCAGATAATGAGGAAAGTGTCCACCGACAAATTACACATTTAATATTAATCGCACACAGTTCCCCAACCCACTAGTTTGAATTCAACCAATCAGAGATGCAGATTTAGTTATGAGTCAATGCTAAAAATAGATTCAAAACGTCGAGTTGGTAACTTGGTACAACCAGCGAGCTGGACTCTTAACAGCTCCCTGGTACAACTACCATAGACAATCTACACAAATCAAGCATGGTGTTGTATTACGTATTGGCCAATGACGTTCGAAGCTTTTAAATATTCATATTATGGGCAAGGTTTATTTGGATCCCAACGGAAAATATCTTCGAGAAAAACAAAGTTGAAAGTTGTAAATTTTTCGACTTTTATGCCACCATCTGAAGTAAGATTTGTATAGATAAGCTAGTTATGTATGTCTTTATGGCATCGTGGAATCAGTGAGGTTGAGAAAAACCATAGAAAAGGACACAAAATGCTGCTTTAAGAAACAATTTTTACTTGTGCAATTAATACGTCCTGATGATTTAATCCATGAAACACTAAAATAGTGAAGTGGTGTCGATCGGTTAGGAATTGGAGTATTGATCATGGTATGTAAGTTTTGTAATAATGAAAGGCCCCTAAGCCTTTCGGAGTATCTATTGGTCCTTTATGAACCAGAATTTAATTCACATGGCTATTGTTTTTCTACTTCTTTCTTCAGGCAATCTGGCTTTACTTTGCATATCTGCTGGAATTTCAAGGGCAGAATACATTTCTACATATTTGGCTGGCTAGTCTTCTGTTCTTTGGAATCAACTGCCTGATCCTCAGAGCGGTCATTAGGAATCACTCTCCACCATCATCATCAATGAAGAAATTGGACTGATAATGCTTCATCATCTCATCATCAGCAAATGTTCTATATTGGCTTGGACCGTAAGCATACTGGACCGTCTCAGTTTGAGGGGGCAGAAATTTATTGCCCAAATTTTGAAACTTACTACACAAACTGCAGGAAGCATGCTGGTGCCGGTTGCGAGGAGGATTGACTGCAAATGTCATTTGTAAGCAGTGGCTTGCCTAGAATAGTTGGCAGCAAGGGGTGGATCCTATCCTTTGTCACCTCATGCAGTAGGGATGCCATCCTGGGGGAGGGGTGTAAGAAACTTCTATTTATGTAAGCTGGCTTGGATGCAAAATAGTGCTATCGCTGTCAAGCTTGGAACTGATTTAAATGTTTAGCAATTCTCATTCTTATTCTTCTCTGTTTTATTTCTTTCTTTTTTTTCGGGAGCGATTCCGGCTAGAATCAGGAATAATAAAACCTTCTCAATATATGATTTTTTTTTAATTCTAAATTGAATTTTATTGTTTGTCCCGATGCTGCCCGAATTTTTCAACAACTGTTGCCCGAATTTGAGTCCACTGAATTTTTTTTTTGGGGGGGAGGGGGAAGTCTTCCCCTGCCTCGTATGCCTATGTTGACTTCAATATTATGACATTATATAACAGGTATATCCTTATAGTGGGAGATCTCACAGAGAAAAAGCACTTACATTTTATAGTAATATCAGTTATTGGTTTAATTAATACTGCATCTGTTTTAAAGGAAAATGATTGTTATTACTCTTCGTAATAGTCACATGTAGCCTAAGTTTATATTATGTTGCTGTTAGCAAAGAGCATCTTAAAAGCATACTAAGATGTCGTTCGTATTGTTGCCATTAGCAAAGCATCTTAGTAGCATATTAAATGTTGTTTGTATTATGTTGCTATCAACATAGCATCTTAATAGCATACTAAAATGTTTGTGTTACTTTGCTATCAACATAGCATCTTAAAAGCATACCAAAATGTTGTTTGTATTACATTGCTATTAACATAGCATCTTAATAGCATACTAAATGTCGTTCGCATTACGTTGCTATTAAAATGGCATCTTAATAGCATACTAAATTGTCGTTCGTATTATGTTGCTATTAGCGTAGCATCTTAAAAGCATACCAAAATATTGTTTGTATTACACTGCTATTAGCATAGCATCTTATTAGCATAGCAAAATGTGGTTTATATTAATTTGCTACTAACATAGCATAATATTAGCATACTAAAATGTCCAATTGATATAGTGCCAGATGCTCACATGTTGCACTGCATAGTAAATGTTGAAAGTTTTTCTTGACATTACACTACTGTAGAGTTGTTGCAGCTAATTCTAAACAGAAATCACGCAAAATACAAATAAAAACCTTAAAATAACCGGATGATTGAAACGCTGATACAACTTTGATGTCAATGTTTATTTGTTTGTAAAAAAAAAAAAATAGGCCTAATGCAAACATTTCTTTATGTTATCATTAACGTATTAAAGTTATTGATTCTCACTAAATGATCTTACTTAAAAGGAGTAGTTAAAAGACTACATTCTGAAAAGATTGACATTATTAGATGATCTCTAAATGTAATCACAATCGAGGTCTCATTTAGTTCAGTGAAAGTCGTATAGACTATATTGAGCAATTTACTAGGTCACCTTGTATTAATTAATAGTTATCGAAGGGGATACTCGACAATTTGTATACTTTAGTTCAGTTTATTGTCTCTCTGTTTGACCTCACTGGAGGTATAACAGTCACAAAACAAATACAAATGACAGTTACAAATTTAAAATAGATTACAAAAGAAAAGAAACAAAGTACAAAGAAACAAAAAAACAAAATGTAACCAGCTGAAGAAAACAAAATGACGATGCCATTGTTGCATACCTACTCTCTTAATGTGAATAAAACTGAATTATGATTATCTGATGAAAAATATTCAAATACGTCGGCTTTAACAATTTTGCTCACACCCACCACCCCCCCCCCCACCCCGCCACTCCAAAGTAGTAAAGAAGTTTAACCCCTGATCGACCTCGCAAGAGGTCCTGCGGGGGATAATAGATTTGTTATCAAAGAAAAGACAACGTTGTTGTTTTTGTTTTTTGGAGGATCAGTTGTCTTTGTTAAGCCAGGGAATGGTTGATAAGTGAAATATTGTTAGTTTAGTTTAGTTTAGTAGAAAAAAGGGATCCCCACCAAGGACCCTATAGGAGAGAGAAAAGAAAACTGAAGACACAAACACTCAGACCCGATTACAATGCTTAAAGTGCTTGTCCAAAGCATTCTTAAACCCATTGACACTACTTGCAAGTACAACTTTCTCAGGCAAACCGTTCCACTCATTCACAACCCTATTAGAAAAAAAGTTATGCCGAATATTAATCCTACTTTGTGACATTTGGAGTTTAAGACAATCACCTCTGGTACAACTACTATTAGCAAACATGAAAAAGTCAGTAAAGGATAAATTTTCAAAACCATACACAATCTTGAAACCTGAATCAAGTCCCCACGTAACCTCCTAAGCTCCAGTGTGGTGAGATTCAACAGTTGTAACCGCCTCTAGTAAGGAACACTCTTTAAGGAACTAATCATCCTAGTAGCCCTCCTCTGGACCTTTTTCAAGTACTTCCTTGTCCTTAGCAAAATTTGGGTTCCAAGCCTGCACAGCATACTCCAGATGAGGCCTAACCAACTGCTTATAAAGCCTAACTACGATGTCCTCTTTCTGAAAACTGAAATTCCTCTTGATCATCTAACACCCTATTATCTCTTTTAGTAGCTTCAAGACAATGTTTAGAATGTTGCAGAGATGAGTCAATGTAGATACATAATTCTCTTTCAACAGAGACCTCATGTAACTCCACACCATTAAGATTATAGGTATACTTTTGGTTACTACTACCAATGTGCATTACCTTGCATTTATCAATATTAAAAAGCATTTGCCATCCCTGAGACTAGGGAAAACCCTTATCCAAATCCGTTTGAAACTTCTCGGAATCGCTTTTTTGAAGAGACCTCAGAATACAAGTTGGTGTCATCAGCAAACTTCTTAGCTGTACACAAAATATCTCCGTTGATGTCATTTATATAGGCAACAAACAACAAGGGACCCAAACAGACCCTTGTGGAACCCCACTAGTAACGTCCTGCTAAGAAGAAGCACAGCCTTTAGTTACCACCCTCTGTTTCCTATTACCAAGCCAATTCTCGATCCAAGACAGTAAATTCCCATTGACACCCATACTCTTCAGCCTAAGTAAAAGACGCTGGTGGGGAACTGTTACAATAGCATTGAGGAACTGTTACAATAGCATTGAATAGAAAGCCATGGGTGAATTAAGGAAAGAACCCCGAAGTCAGGGGACAAAGGAGACAAAGAGCCAGTGAGGGAGAGATCTCTATTGAACAACACACAAGTTAACACATAAGTTCAAATTAAACACTTTCAATTTCAAACCGAATAGACCATTCACGATATGTAAATCACAGCTTGTGCACACAAATTCGATGAGTAGGTGGCCGTTATTATTAGTTTCTTTATCTTTCATTATACACGCTCGAAGTGCAAATACCCGGCAGAACATCTAATTCTTCTTTTGAAATTTAGAAAAATCTGATCTAAAATTTCCCATACCGCCCTGCAGGCAAAAAAACGAAAGTGTTTATAAGGAATAAGTTCATCCAGACCATTTACAGTGCGTGCGTTAAAGTCACAAATAAAACAAGTTGGTGAAGTATTATTTATCTACCTGTTCAATTTCGGCCTATTCATAAACATCGATGCTTTTATATCCGCGGCACCTAGCACAGTGCGTTGATATTGTTCTTATGTGTGTAATTTTAGTGATCGACCTTCGGTAGACTAAATGCGAGGTTTATAAGCAAGTGTTCACCCATGATGATTCATTTGAAAACAGACGATTTCCGGTTATGGCTGCAGTGACTGATATTATTGTGTACATCTACTCAAGATGGGCTCCACTAGGAATTCTGTTTCACCCTTGCCTGATGTTATGATTGGCTCAACCGGAAGCAGACTCAACTTACCAAAATCGCCTGCCGACTTTAAAGACACAGGGAGTATCGCTAGCGGTTTATCATCGGGGAATGGATTCGGTATAATTCTGAAAGACGTGCATGAAAATTCGGTGAGACAAGATTTCGTGAAGATTTTACTTCTGCTTGCCTTCCCTTTACTTACAATTGTTATTCTTTCCTGTGTGACAGCGATACAAACGATCCATGTTGT
Source organism: Apostichopus japonicus (assembly GCF_037975245.1). Taxonomy (NCBI): domain Eukaryota; kingdom Metazoa; phylum Echinodermata; class Holothuroidea; order Aspidochirotida; family Stichopodidae; genus Apostichopus; species Apostichopus japonicus. The sequence goes on along the minus strand of NC_092563.1, from coordinate 18,972,732 downwards.
TAAAATTGCAGACGAGACGAGAACTGCCGTCGAAATTAATTCCTTGTCAACCGATTTAGTGGCATGTTTGCAAGTCGAACGTGGGCTCAGTACTGGTATCCTAGGCTCGTCAGAAAACACGTCCTTGGAACCGCAGACAATAAAGTTAGACAACGCGCGTAACCTAACCGACGGAAATCTGACCCTAATCAAAGAGTCATCTGATTTTCAATTTCCAGAAATTGTTGTTGGAAATGAGACCATAAGAAGTTTACATGAGTTAACGGAAACAATTATTGGACATCGAAAGGGAGTAGATAACCGTTCAGTAACTCCTGAAGATAATGTGAACTTTTACACATCAATTAATGTTGGAATCATAAATGGTGACATTGCATTTACCGCAAAGTTAGACGGTGGACTACTTTGGTCGCTCATCGTAGCTCGAGACTTGTTATTGCAAGCTACAGATCTCCTTGGTATTGCCAGAGCATTGGGTACTCAGTATTACACGTCGTGTCAGTTAACTAGGGAATCGGTGGAATGGTTTGCTAGAGTTCATGCCCAGGGAGAACAACTTCTATTGATCGCATTCGCTTATGAATCAACACTGGCTGAGATATATGAGGACAAGCTAGTTGAGAAGAATGTAGAAACCGACATTTTGTCGGAAAAACGAGCTCAAGTAATGAAGAATGAGAATGTATGTACGGGATTGACACCTGAACAACGGAGCGTCAACGCAATTCAATGGTTTGACAATATGAGCAAAACAATAGAGTCGATCATTGCAACGAGAACAGAACTGGCCTTAACGATAATAGAAACGTCAATAGGAGATAAAAGAAGAGCCAAATGGAACACGGTCATCTGCATCTTCGGTTTGTTTATGACAATTACAGTTTGCCTTTTTTCTGGAGCTTGGTATGCAAACTACTCCTACAGCACCCTGTATCAGATTGGTAAGCATATTCATTTTCCCTTATATATTCATTTGCCCTTATATATATATATATATATATATATATATATATATATATATATATATATATATATATATATATATATATATATATATATATATATATATATATAAAAATTTCCAAATTCGTGGATCTCCTCATCCAACCTCTTGTTTCGGCCCTACCGTCCTATGTGCAGGACACTACGGATTTCATCCGGAAAATTGGGGAAATAAAAAATCTTCCCTTATCTACTCTGTTAGGTATACCTTGGATGTGTCTTCGTTATACACAAATATCCCTAACGAAGAGGGCATTTCGGCCTGCACAAAAGCATTCAAACCGAAACGTGGCAAAACCCCCACGAAGAAAGAATTGGCCGAATTAATGCAACTTATCTTGACCAACAATAATCTGGTATTTGGCAACAAACACTACCTCCAAATTCATGGCACCGCTATGGGTACCAAAATGGCACCGTCTTTTGCCAACATCTTTATGGGAAACCTCGAGAAAGAATTTTTATCTCGACAAAACTTGAAACCACACACGTGGTTACGTTACATTGACGATATCTTTATGATATGGACCCATGGTGAGGCAAATCTAAAACTCTTCATTGATGACATAAACTCGTTTCATCACACTATCAAATTCACTGCTGATTTTTCTGGACATGGCGTTCACTTCCTGGACACCACCGTGACCCTACAAAATGGTTCACTCAAAACAGACTTGTTCAATAAACCCACGAACAAGCACAACTATACCTCTTACCAAGCAGTTGCCATCCACGTCACTGTACCAGAAATATTCCGTACAGTCAAGCGTTGCGCATTCGACGCATTTGCTCCTCTGAAGTCGATTTTGATTCACGCACTAAAGAACTGTCACAACACCTCCTAAACAGACAGTATTTTCGGGGTACTATTGAAAATGCCATCAAAAAGGCTAAAAGCAAACCCCGTACCGAAACATTGACGTACAAAACTCGTCAAACCAGTTCCAAAAGGGTACCATTGGTTACTGAATTCCACCCTGGTATCCCACCACTGGCTAATATCATTCAGAAGAATTTTCACCTACTTCAAGGCACCGAACGCCTGAAATCAGTTTTCCCAGAATTACCTGTCATCGCTTTTAAAAGACCCAGCAACCTACGGGATATCTTAGTTCGGGCATCCTTTCGGGATGATACCCCATTAGGGGAAAGCAAAACAGAAACTACAGGATCATCGCCCTGTACACAAAATTGCAAAACGTGCTTACTTGTCGATTCGACCGGGGCCTTTCAGAGCAACCAAACCAAACGCACGTTCCAAATTCGGCACAAAATTAACTGCCTATCCAAAAATGTCATTTACCTCATCTACTGCAATATTTGTAACTTACAATACATTGGAGAGTCAAAAAACACTCTTAGAATGAGAATGACACAACATAGATCGGCGATCAAAACAAAAAAGATCTACCAACCTGTTGCAAATCACTTCAATCTCCAAAATCATTCAATTGAGAATTTGCGTGTTATTGCCATTGACCAGAACGATTCTTGGACAGATAAATCTAGGAAAGCGAAAGAAAATTTCTGGGAACTAAACCTAAAGACCACGGCACCATTCGGTTTAAACATCAGAAACGATTTGCCGTCCCAGATAAACCAAAACAATTCCTTTACAATTACGACGGAATCGGATTAAAATAATCCGGCGCGGATTAAAATAATCCGAATTTCTAAAACTTCTGCTCAATTCAGCAGAAATCAATAAGTCGCTTTGCCTTTACAACCATGCCGACATCTTCTCTATAAAACAGTTTCAATTCCTGCTACTCCTTGTCACTTTCGGTGATCATGCACTGAAGAAGAGCTAGTTTTGCTCGAAAGCTCTGCAAAAACCAAACATTGGCTGTTTTACTTCCAATCACGTACCTATAATTCTATTATTGTATCTCACTCGAGATCCAGCCTTTCTCTAAATGCAGCATAGTTGTTTAACAGTTTTCCGTTATTCCTATATATATATATATATATATATATATATATATATATATATATAATTGAAATCGTATTATATATATACGCATGATGAAATGTTCCACATGTTGAATAGAAATAAAAATCCAACATAATATTTAGAATAGATATAACTACACGCAACACAAATTTTCGGACACCCTGGTCCTTTGTCAGGTGTAAAAGAGTGATTGAAATCCCGTTAGTATACCGTAAGCCCATAGGCGTACGGGACCATTTCAGTTTGGGGGGGGGCAGAACTTTTTGTGCCCGAAAGTTCCCGTGACACTATCTAAGCGGAGCGCCACGATCGGTTGGCGCGTAGCGTACAAAAAAATTTTTGGCAAACAATGCCTCTCAGATTGCCGGAAACGGCACTTCTGAGGCCTTGCAAGTTGCATCTAAACATTCTTTATTTTATAATCTCACGTTTTAGAAATTTACACTTCCCCAAAAATTTGGTAAATTAGAAGAAGAAAAAATGGTAACATCACTTTGAAGGGGAAAAATGGGACAGTATATTTTTTAAGCTCCTATTTAGTTACCTTATTTATTATTTTAACACAGTACTCAGCTAACTCCAGAAAAACATACATTGTTCAACGACACGTAGGCGGGATAATGTCGCTGTGCCGGGTGAGACTGCAATTTGTCTCACAAAACAGTATAAAATGTAACAAGAATATGATAAACCTGTACTACTAGGCTTGTAGGCACTCCCCCCCCCCCCCCACCATCCATGAAAAAGAAAATGTTTCTTATATACACTCAGTTGGGGGTGTCCAGGTCAAGGCGGCGGAAGCACTTTAATCTGGGGGGCACCGACAGCAAAGGGCACTTTGTAGAAATTCGATTGGACTGAAGCAGTCTTACATTTAGTACCCTTTATAACTCTTATTGTATTATCTTATTTGCGTATACACATCACTCCATCAACGCCCCCCCCCCCCCCCAAAGGAAAATATGCCTATACTAGCACTGCAATATCCAATGCGCAAATTGGGAAACAAGGAACAAGTTTTCTTTTGAGACAAAATGAGGTGAAATCATGCTAGTTGCTAATGTAGGAATCTTCCGAATTAAAGTTTTTTTCTTGTTAATATCTTAACAAAGTTTTTCCATTCAAAATAGCTTTGACTTTGACCCACAGAAATTCATTAAAAGTCACGGGCTTAGCCAGGATTTGCAAAGTTGTATGTACGACTATCTGAGCGGAGCGCCACCATCGGTTGGCGCGGAGCGTACTAGAAAATTTTTGGTTTTTACAAACCCCTCAGATGGCCGGAAACGGCCCTTCCCGAGTATTCATTCTGGTTCCCTGGCCTCTTGCTAACTTGAGGCACCTCAATTTTTATGTAGAAAAAAGGCACATTTTTAACCTGAGGAAAAGTGGGGGGGCACGTCCCCCTGTTCCCCCCGGTTCCGCCGCCGTTGGTCCAGGTACACAATTGACTAGTTAGAAAAAAATTGATCGTGCAAAAAGGGTGGTAGCCCAGATGAACTGCGCTTACGATGGTGTTACACGGAAATATTCGGGCAGCATGATGCTAAATAAAAGAAAATCATGGAATTGTCGGGCAAAAATTTGAAAAAAATTCGGGCAAGCTTCTGTATATTTATATATATATATATATTTCCAGAGGACAAGAAATTCGGGCAAAAGTCCTGAAAAATTCGGGCAGCCTAAGAGAAAAAAAAAAATATATATATATATCTAGAGTAGAGTAGGTTGGCGTCTATCTTGGCGCAGAGTGCTCTATGTCCATTGGACAGAGCGTAATATATGTTGATAATAGATGAGACTAGTGGAACACTAGTGTTCCACTAGTCTCATCTAGTATCGACATATATATATATCTATATTTTTTCTCCTCTTAGGCTGCCCGAATTTTTCAGGACTTTTGCCCGACTTTCTTGTCCTCTGGAAATTTGGGGGGGCAGTCTACCCCCCTGCCCCCCCGCCTCGTACGCCTATGCCGTAAGCCCCCAGATTGCTCAAAGTGCTTGATCCCGGAAAGAAAAGCCATATCCCTATTGAGACCATGACAGTGTGAACGGAATTTAAGGATCAATTCGACTTCCTTCAAGTTTCTTTTATAATGGTCAGACAGATTACCCAGGATTGTGGCAAACTTTAGACAGTCGATATTGCGTTGTGGAAGATTAAAATGTTCAGCCACTGGAAAACTGGTTTTGTTGAGTCTGATTGTGTTTTTGTGATTATTAAGCCGTATACGAAAAAGAGTGGAGGTTAAGGAGTGGAGGTTTGGCCAGTTTACTGAATATCAGGACAGAGAACGCAAGTGATCAGATATATCACAAAGGGAGTTTCACAATTGTATGGGCCTGGATGTAAACACTCCCCCCCCCCCCCTTGAGCATGAATGATGAATGTCAGGGTCCGTGATCATGTGATGTCAGACCTTACATCAGGGATTACCACATTTAATATTCCCCTTGGGTTTGGGAAGTTTCGGTGGAGGGTAAACGACTCCTAAAAAGGATATGTTGCGTAGGCTGGGAGGTTGTCTTCTAGCGACTGCAGTGGGTTAATAAAAATTCACCCATATCGTCGCCCAAGTTCAACGTCTACGTGTTCCATTCCTTTACCGAGTTTTTCATGTTTTGCAAATAGTAGTTGTACCAGAGGTCATTGTCTTAAACTCCAAAAGTCACAAAGAAGGATTAATATTCGGCATAACTTTTTTTTTTTCTAATAGGGTTGTGAATGAGTGGACCGGTTTGCCTGAGAAAGTTGTACTTGCAAGTAGTGTCAATGGGTTTAAGAATGCTTTGGACAAGCACTTTAAGCGTTGTAATCGGGTCTGAGTGTTTGTGTCTTCAGTTTTTTCCCTCTCTTTATAGGGTCCTTGATGGGGACTTAAGTGTCCCTCCTGATCCTTTTTTCTACTAAACTAAACTAAACTATCATAGATTTTGAAAATGAAATACTTCCCGCTTAAAATTAAGCACTTTTAGTGTCACGTACCTATAGATACTAGCTAAAGTAGAGCAGACCAAGCCACGCTAACTTTTCACATCTAAAACCATATGGCTGAACTACTGGGGACCCTTGTTTACAAACTTTGGACTCCCCAAAGGCGTACACACGCTGTTCGGGTGCATATAACAAATACACACAAAATATCTAGTCGACTATATATACTACTTCTAACTTATATCTGTTTATAGCTCCGATCAAGTTATATAAACGCTTATCTTGCTCAATTAAAATATAGTACCCGTACTAACTGTAACATATTGTAGATATTGAAGGAACTCACACGATTAAGATTGTCAATCAATAACAAGTTCGCGCAGACCGCGCGCATGACTGGCTCAACATTGTTTTAATGCAGTCGCATACAAACCTTTTAGTTTAAATGGAAGTTGCCACCAACATGCATAGTTTATTGTCTCAAAATCAAAGCACTTTAAGCATTGTAATAGGGTCTGGGTGTTTGTGTCTTCAGTTACTTTGTTTTTTTCTCTCCTATAGGGTCCTTGATGGGGACTTGACTGTCCCTCTTGATCCCTTTTTTCTACTAAACTAAACTAATCTATAGATTTGCTGGGATAAACTATTCCATCCAGAACAAACGCATCTGTTCTGATCCTGTACAATTTCGTAGTCAATCAACCACCCTAATTGGTCACTAATACTTGATTGCAATTATCCCTACAAATTATTGAAAAGAACTCTTAATAAGATCTGTAGAATTCCCAGGGAGAAATCAACATAGGGAAGTGAAAGAGAATCGTATTCCCTTTGTTCTTACGCACAGCGACCAGGTCGATCCATTCATTAGGCTAGTCAAAAATGAATGGATGTTGATTTTGAAGCAATATCTCAAACTCAACAAAGCCAGTTTTCCAGTGGCTGAACATTTTAATCTTCCACAACACAATATCGACTGTCTATAAAGTTTGCCACAATCCTGGATAATCTGTCTGACCATAATAAGAGAAGCTTGAAGGAAGTCGAATTGATCCTTAGAGTACGTTCACACTGTCATGGTCTCAATAGGGATATGGCTTTTCTTTCCGGGTTCAAGCACTTTGAGCAGTCTGGAGGCGTATGGTAGACTGACGTGATTTCAATCACTCTTTTTACACCTGACGAAAATTTGTGTAGCGTGTAGTTGTATCTATTCTTAATATTATGTTGGATTTAAAGGCATTACATGTTGTCCTTATCTTTTCTATAAATATATATATATATATATATACTGTTGTCTTTCCACTAAACTTTAGACTCCTTTCTGGGTGTAGGATGTCTACTTAACCCCCTTCATTGTTCACACAATCTTTGTAATCTTAAGTGTTCTTATGCTTTAGAAATGGATCCATTCCATCTACCTGGAAGTCTGTTATAAATTCCTGTTTCGAAAAAGTCAAATGTCTCACGTGCCGTATTTACACATTTACATTTACACATTATATTGCCATTGAAATGTGAGGTCACCATACAGTTTCATGCTATCCTTGATATCTCATCAAACGAGGTATAATATATAGACCACTGTAAAATACCAGTACAACTCAAAGAAAGTCTTCTCCATTCCCAAGATTGGAAATTTAATTATGGTAAATATTGTTTCACCTAAAATAAAAAAGGGTGAAAAATATAGGCAAAAGGAGAATGCAAACTTCCGTATCTCAAATACAAACTGACAAAAGACAAACAAATCAGCCCTGATATGAATATATGAATCTTCTACAGAACATTATTGGTTATGGATTTTTTTTCTATATTTTTATTTTAAAAAAAAAGTTGGTTTATTTTAAATGCCATAGGATTTCTTCTATATATGGTTTCAATATTTGACTTCTGTCGATTGTCAATATGACCTTGGAAAAACAGCCTCCATAGAGCTTTTCATCTAATATGGATTTTAATAGTTTTTTAAAACTAGCATGCTTATAGTCTTTATTTGTAAGAATAAACACAGATTTAACCAAATCCTCATAATTATAACAACAGGCGCATACGAAGCGGTTTTCCTCTTCATTCCTAGTGATGCTATATACCTTTAGGTATTGTCATTATAGGAATTAATTTAGCTAGTCTTGAGGTCTAGATTAGCTTGTTTATATTTCGTAATTGCTTTTCTGTTGTTTGTTATGTGCTGTTTCGTTCTTCCCTTTTTATGTATTTTTTATTTAAATAATTCACCCATGTGACCTTTTCGTTAATATATCTGTTTTTTGTTCTTGTTGTTGTAACTTTTAACAAATGACTTGCAAATTTCATGCAGCTTCGTGACTTAATATTAAGTATTAGGTTAATATCTCTATTAATATCGGACTTAAACGCATTTCCAATATACAAACTGGGTTAAAGAATTACAAATACTAAAATATAGATATATCAAATTCCTACTATGCATACAGATGACATTTGTACGTAGTTATAGAAAGGCCCTTTTTATGTTGGTTCATACCTTGTTGGGCTTTATTTAAACTTGATGGAGAAAAAACTGGGAAACTTTGCCATTTTTTCAACGTTATATTTTTCACTGTTGGTTAGTTATCTTTCAACAAACTGGGATCCTCATTGCAGGACAAATCCTTTTAGACAAGCCTATAGGTTGTTTTCAATCATACCCACCCGAATCACCTAAGGTAACGCGACCGTATCTTTTCAGTGAACCCTGGGACATGATAGTGATTTTACCCTTTTATGTGATATCAGGGATTGGTTCTTATGTTTAAGGGGTCCTTTTTATATATAGGGATTCTCAGTGTATTGTGAACGCTATGGCCGCGGGTGATGTACGTTTGTTTACTCATGGAGGTGTTTTTACCTCCATGGTTTACTGTACGTTGGTCAGTTTTGTGGATATTCAAGTTGATAGGTAGTTAGCACAGTGTTTTCGTACGTATTTTGAATACAGCCAGATTGCAGTAACACAGTATCGAGATTGGAATTTGAAGCACGAAAGGTTGCTAAACATGGAGGCGTATTCAAGAGAAAGTAAATGAACGTAGCTGAACAAAAGAGATCATACATACGACAGGGGCAAGCACTTTTCCCAGACTTTCGTCAACAGGTCGTGCGACATTCACAAACCGTTGGATCTGCAGCTATTGATACATCTGCATCTCCGGATTGAGATAAATTGCTTTCGTCCATTTTGTTCGATAGTAGCTATGACTGTGAAGCAGTCGCTTGGCCACCCTCTAATTCAAGGCTGGCGAGGTTGGGGAAATTCGATCAAGGAGAAACTTTCAGCTTTGTATTATTGTATAAAGGCCTACACGCAGTAAAGGGGGGTACACCCCTCGGTCCGACAAGTTTTCAGTCCGAAAATAAAATACACGTTTTCAGTCCGAAAAATGAAATACACGTTTTCAGTCCGAAAATGAAATACACGTTTTCAGTCCGAAAATGAGATACACATTTTCAGTTGAAGAATGAAAGCATGCAGTTTTAATGCCATAATACCACCAATAAACGGTGACAGCCCGAACTGATAGTAAAGAAATCGATTGAATTTTCGTATTATGTCTCACATCGCCGGCCCCTTAACAAGTATAAGTTACAAACATATGTAATCTGTTCTTTGCTCCTTAATCCGCTTCCTGTATAGTCATGGTTTATTTGGTACTAATTCCATCAATGCAATTTACACTTGCCTAGCGTCATACTTTCATTGTGTTACATTTTGTACTTTTCATTCGACTGCCAAGTATTGCTGACGAAGGTCTCAATATATTTTCTAATATATATATATATATATATATATATATATATATATATATATATATATATATATATATATATATATATATATATATATATATATATATATATATATATATGGTTGCATGCCCAACATCGCCAGCATCATCAAAGGACACAACAAACGTATAGCAGCCACCCACACATCGAAAGAAGAGGAAGCCTGCACCTGCCGAAAAAAGGACACATGCCCACTAAATGGAAACTGCCAGGCATCTAACATCATATACAAGGCCGAAGTGAAAACCACCGACAACTGCAAGACATACATCGGCCTTACAGAACCCCCCTTCAAGCTCAGATACGGTAACCACAAGATGTCGCTCAACCACGAAAAACACCAAAACGCAAAGGAACTCTCGAAGCACATCTGGCAGCTGAAAAAGAACAACCAGCCATTCACTATCAATTGGTCGATCGCCAGCAGAGCCAAAGCCTACAGCAACGAGTCGAAGCGGTGCAACCTCTGTCTCACTGAAAAACTCATCATTATCAACGCAGACAAACGGACCCTCCTGAACAAACGCCCAGAGCTCATATCGAAGTGTCGCCACGAAAACAAGTTCTACATAAACAACTCCAGTCCAACCACCAAACACCGCCAAGAGAACCACACACACCTAAGGAGCGAGCACCGAAGGAAGGCAAAAAACCCCAACAACAGAACGGACGCAAAAAAGAGAATACACCAACAGCCGAACACCGAAGAAAGTCTTACAAACCCACCAACAGAACGGACGCAAAAGAGAATACACCGGCAAAACAATACACCAACAACCGCATAATCCCCGGTAATCCCGACGAGGATCCTATATATTCATGGAGCATAACTTGAAGCTACCCTGGTTCAAACCTCGGTGTCGACACTGACACCAATTTTCACCCCGCTCCTTTCTCGTGGTAGGAAAGTGGCTACACGTGGAAAGCGGTACTCACGTCCTTCGGAGGGGACGTTAAATTGTGGTCCCGGGAGCAGGATTACACACCCCTGCCTCGTTACTTCAGGGCACTATTCGAAAAGAGAAGGCGAGATTCGCCGGTGTCCTTCCACGCACAAAAACTTGGAACCTCAATAATTTCCGACTAAGGATTTCCTTAGTCTGCTGAAGCACCTTCGGGTGGAAGCGTAATACGAGGTGTATCATATCATATCATATCTTGAAGCTACCAGTTGTCTGAAGATCGCTATAACGCGTGAAACTCCGAGTAACAACTACTAGTGTTCCACTAGTCTCATCTAGTATCAACATATATTACGCTCTGTTCAATGGACATAGAGCACTCTGCGCCAAGATAGACGCCAACCTACTCTATATATATATATATATGTGTGTGTGTGTGTGTTGTGTGTATATATATGTGTGTGTATATATATATCAGGCGCGTATCCAGGATTTTCTAACCCGGGGGGCGCGAATTACTATCTAAGCGGAGCGTCACCATCGGTTGGCGCAGAGCGTACAAGAAAATTTCTGGTTTTGATACCCCCAGATCACCGGAAATGGCACTTCTCGGGCTTGAAAATGAGCAACCAGATGTACACTTTTGCCTGAGAACCAAGTATCCATAACCTTTTTGAAGATTGTCACCAGTCACACATCATGTTCGACCTCATTGCATGTTCTATGGATCATTGCTTTTGTAGGTTATTCTACGTCACGGCCCACAGTATCCGAAAGCACCACTTTTCAAGGTTTTAAGCCCATTACTTGTTGAGAATTTGAAAATTAACTTTTCTCGTGAATAAAATCACTTGAAAACATACCCATAATGTTGCAGAAAATTCAATCTATAGACAACCAATATAGAAAAACCTCCTTGAACCCCTAACAGACAGGTCAAAATTGAACGAGTAGAGGAAAGTATGATGAAGAATGTTGGTGAGGAAATTTTGGAAAATTCCGACACAGTTAATTTATTGGTGTAGAAATATTGCAACCTCTTATAATGGCTTTTACAAAACTTGGTTGAAGGAACAGAAAAATAGCAGATATTTCCGATATCAGGTATATCGAAACCGAACACTTCACTCATAGGCGTAGGTCCCGTAGGAGGCGGGGGCTGCAGCCCCCCCCCCCCCCAATTGTTTTCCCATTTTTTTGGGCACCTTCTGAAAGAAAAATAAATAGCAATGAATAGCTTAAAATGATCTCCTTGGTAATTGAAATAAAGTTGTAAGCTTGGCCGACATTACTACTGTAAAAGAGAGTTTTGACATAAATGGATCTGTATGCTTTTTCTCCATCTACATAAGACATTTGGTTGTTTACATTAGCATCCGGCGGTATACTGTGCAACTTTGACGGACCGTGCGGTACACGATGCCATATACAATGTAATGACCGATCTTGCCTATATGATATTGGCATCGACATGCTGAATGCGCGCTTTGCGAGCGAAAAATTTTGGCTTTTTTTTCGGGCAAGTCATTACAGCCCCCAAATCCAATCTGGCTCCTACGCCTTTGACTACACACATTGACAGTTTTTGAGGCTGTACATCGTGGAACATGCATATCAATGCTCATTGATATGATGTTATATCTGCTCTTTGCTTTACAAATTCGAACAGGCGTGTAGCGAGTAATTGCCAAGGGAGGGCGAAGCCTGTAGGCAAACTATCTAAGCGAAGCGCCACCATGAGTTGGCGCGAAGCGTACAAGAAAAATTTTGGCCGAAAATGCCTCCCAGATCGCTGGAAATGACACTTCCCAGGCCTTGTAAGTTGCATCTAAGCATTGTCTTTTTTGAAATTACTAGCGATGTCATAAAGAAAATTTGCTCGGGGGGGGGCGGTCGCCCCGTTCCCGAAATGCGTTATGTTCCCCGACGACTCGGTCGAGTTCAAGTACATTAGTGAGAGAGGAAAAACGGAAACGTCAAAAATGGAGTTGTCGGGGTAAGGGGTAGGGTGAGGCGCACACCCCCTCCGTAATCCTTGATCTGTCACTGGCTACCCTGTGTATATAATAGGGATCTTTCTCTTCCCGAGGTCTTGACTATCTTCTACTCCCTCCTTTTCTCCTTTTTCTCTCTTTTTTCTTTTTCTTTTCCCTTCCTTCCTCTCCTCCTTTTCTTTTTTCCCCTCCTTTTCCCTTTTTCTTCTCTTTTTTTCTCTCCTCTTTTCCTTACCCGGGGGGCGCGCGCCCCCAACGCCCCCCGGATACGCACCTGTATATATATATATGTATATATATATATATATATATATATATATATATATATATTTTGCAATTTAATAAAACAACATTCAAATACTTGAATATGTAGTACAAAATGCACAGAAGGTCCAATTGTTGGGGCAGTTTTAGGTGATTTTGTGGTTTTCCCCTTCATACCAAAGTTAAGTGTACCACTGCCCTTGGAAGTCACCCCCCCCCCCCCATTCATAAACTGAACCTTCAGACTCACACATAGACTCGTAGACCTGACGTCAAACTAGGTAAATTGTTATTTTTACAATTGAACACATTCTACTAGGAGCAGGGATACTAGGAGCAGGGATATTATTATTATTATTATTATTATTATTATTATACGGTGGAGGGTGGGGCGTGAACGTTTGAAAATGTGATCATAAAGACCTCTAAATGCAATGATTATAAAGCAAACATTTAACTGATGTAATTTTGGACACTCCCTCACCCCTTCTCCCCTCTTACACCTCTCACCCCCTTCTCACCCTCTTATCAAGGGCGGCGGAACCGGGGGGGCACAGGGGGCACGTGCCCCCCCCACTTTTCCTCAGGTTAAAAATGTGCCCTTTTTTCTACATAAAAATTGAGGTGTCTCAAGTTAGCAAGAGGCCAGGGAACCAGAATGAACACTCGGGAAGGGCCGTTTCCGGCCATCTGAGGGGTTTGTAAAACCAAAAATTTCTTGTACGCTCCGCGCCAACCGATGGTGGCGCTCCGCTCAGATAGTCGTGAATAAAATTTGCAAATCCTGGCTACCCCCCTAACTTTTAGTGAATTTCTGTGGGTCAAACTCAAAGCTATTTCGAATGGAAAAAAATTTGTTAACATATTAACAAGAAATAAACTCTTATTCGGAAGATTCCTACATTAGCAACTAGCATGATTTCACCTCATTTTGTCTCAAAAGAAAACTTGTTCCTTGTTTCCCAATTTGCACATTGGATATTGCAGTGCTAGTATGCATATTTTCCTTGAAGGGGGGTGGGGGCGTTGATGGAGTGATGTGTATACGCAAATAAGATAATACAATAAGAGTTATAAAGGGTACTAAATATAAGGCTGCATCAGTCCAATCGAATTTCTGCAAAGTGCCCTTTGATGTCGGTGCCCCCCCCCCCCCCAGATTGAAAGTGCTTCCGCCGCCCTTGCCTCTTATATCCCCCTCGCCCTCGAACTCGATAATCTTGTTCATATACGATACTTTTTTTCTACATCTTCTACAATACGTATAAGCAATAATACAACCGTCATCTTGTATGCAATTCAGAAAAGGCTATAAGAAAGCCCTGTCGTTAAACACTGGCAAGCAATAATTGATTCATTTATTAACGTAACGTTAAGTTTGACTTGACAAGACTCTTCGACCGAGGAGCCGAGGATTATGGTGCATTTCGTCTTATATGTTTACAAGAGGAACAATTAAAATTCAGTAATCGCACAAAATGAACTAAACTCGGGCTATGATTTTTTTTTGTGAGGTAGTAATAATCTTGAAGCGAGCGACTTTTTTTTGTAATATTGTAGAATTTTGAAGCCGTGGTTGCTTCTATCAAGATTGATAATTTGTACACAATGATCAGTTTAAAGAAACACATTTGTTGTTCCTTTGTTCCTTTGTTGTTCCTTTTGTTGTTCCTTTTAATTGTCTTTTATGGTGTTTAGAGATTTCAAACTCATGTGTGCGGCCTTTGTACTCTCAGTAAGATGTATCTATTGAGACAGAAATGTTCATATTGGCCATTCAAGTGATTCAACAGGCAATATATAAACTCAACATAATACGGTATAAACGGGGAGGTTTTCTGCTGTCTCTTTAGATTATTACAATTTTTTTATTATTATTATTATCATCACAAGCATTGTAAATATACTTTGATGAAAATATATCTATTCTTGGAATTTTCTTATAAATTTTCCATATTGATATTTTATATCGTCATATGGCTTTATCACTGCTTTGCATATATGCATATTATTAATAAAAATGAGCAAGGTTCAGTATGGCCTATATACGGTATACAAAGCAAGCTTTGAAGGAAAATGTAGAGAGATCTTTTAGAAACAAATCGTCTTTTTTGATGATTAATTTTGAAAGTGTCTAAATGGTTTGTATCATATGACTAATTATTTCAGTTTTGAATATAATATTTCCGCGTAGACGTGTGTATTCCAGAAAGAAAAAGAAAGAAGTAGGTATTAAAATATTATTAAAAGTTATCGCGTCCTCATATATACTTGTAACGAACATAATTTATTATGTGCAAATAAAGATTTATTTTCATATTGTATCCCGTCACTGAACATTTATGTTAATTATATCGTTTTCAATGTTACCTACATAAAAAGAACAGCGAATCAAATTTTATGAGATGCATGTAAACATTTACAGATTTACATATATAAATCGAACGTAACGTATACATGCGCATGTAGGGAATGGTTACCCCCGCCCCCCCCCCCCCCCTCCGTGCACGGACTCCCATGGGGTTTATGCGAGACCTGGATATGAGTATAAAAATTAATTAGCAAACAGCATACTGCCTTGAGGGAAAACACTTTCTTCACCTTTTCCTCAGCTTATTCTATCCGAAACAACCCACACATATATATATATATATATATATATATATATATATATATATATATATATATATATATATACAGTATATATTTAAGCTCCGACTGAGAACGTGGATTTTATGAGAACGTGGATTTTATTTTCGGACTGAGAACGTGTCGGACTGAAAACTCGTTTTTTCGGACTAAAAACGTGTATTTTATTTTCGGACTGAAAACGTGTCGGACTGACAACGTGTACCCTACTGTACAGCCCACTAGTCTTGAACAGTTCTGAACGTATTAACAAACTACACGAAAACGCGGTGTAATAATTTACCGCATACTACTGGCACTGCCATAGACAAGAAACTATGCAGGAATTTCGTCAAGGCCACCGCTTCAGGTAGCCAAACCCGTTTATTGCTTACTAGCCAAAAACGGGATTGCTAAGGAATTACGAGACAACAGCGACGAACCTGTAGAGGGTAGTATTGATATTATTTTTGAATCGGGTGGTGTGAAGGACAGAATTTACGAGGAATTTACGAGCGAGCCCACCTTTAACTTCAGAACTTGGTATAGTACTGTAGTATACCCGTGTGTACTTTAATTAACATCCGGGTTTTTGTGACTGGCACAAAACTTTTTCGGTGAGTGACAAACAGCGCCGCCGGTTTCTTGTACGCGAGTGCGTCTTTAAAGGAGACCGCCCAAAGCTCACATTTGTTCATTACAGGCATCGTCTCGTTTTAAGAGTCATTCCATTGTCATTTATGTTTCATTCACACCGGTGACGTGGCCGCGTGGATAAAGCCGGTGGTATTTGAGGCAATGAAGCTTAGCAATCGGGAGGCTCCGGGTTCGAAACCCTGCCGGGTCATAGTAAGGTGGGTTTTTCATCCCAAGAGCAATCTGCGGTTTTCCCATCTGAAATGACTTTCTTAATTGAACACATTCCACATTTGAGTTAAAAATGTTGAATTGGAAGCCACCCGACGTGTAAGTTGTAATCCTTTAGCACTTGCTGGAGTTTCTCCGACCCACATTTGTGGTCGCTTAAGCGTCGTAAAAAAATGCTGAATGTTATCATTATTATTATTATTCCATAATCAATTGCTCCGTTGAGTTACACATGCACTAAATTCATCAACTTTAATTCCCTGGAGCGAGCACAGACAGGCGTTTTCAACTGACATATGTCCTAGCCACCATATATGATAGATAGTTTATTTCATGCTCTTCAACTTTCAAGCATTCAAAGATTAATAATGACTGAAAAATCATATATATATATATATATATATATATATATATATATATATCACTCCATAAGTCACTCCATGTAGTCCATGTCCACGTAGAACTATTTTCCTAAAATGGTTATTTTATTTTCGTTCGGACGTATACACCACTCTAATTATGATAAGATCTACCGTAATTAATTATGAATTTGTGAGCACCTGTGTCCAAGATGAAAAGAGGATGTCAATGTACAGGAACTGAAAACCAATTTCCGAAGAAAAGTAGGTGTTGTCACGCTTTTTTAAGAACAGAAATTCATAATTGGTGATTTTTTTTTTTTGCTAATCAGAGACCAAAACTGTTACACCACGGCGAAACTTTGCACTGTATTTGTAAACATTATGTTAGTGTATACGTTGAAATTAGATAAGGCTAGTGAACACCTGTGTCGACGATATCCATGCTTATGCACGTGAGTGATCAGAAACAAAGAGAGCTTTGAATCGGCGGATGGCTTACGTGTTTAGTCAATATTGAATTTCGTCTGTGTGAGATTTTAAATACGAGCAGTACATTGAATTATTGAGAAGTTCAAGGATTTTTTTCCATACTTTTTTTAGGATTTGCTTTGAAAATGGAAACCTTAATCTCATATCAGTGATTGTTAGTGTTAATCTTAAGATTTCCCATCATCTTAAGATGGTTTTTCCAAGGAACACCATATCATCTGCGCCTGATGCTATCTCTGAGCCAATGGTTAGCAAACTCAGGTTAAGATCACGTTCCGATATTAAAGACACAGAAAGTATCTCTGGTTATTTTTCGGACCGTACGGATGTGTCTCTGTCAGAGTTGAAACATTATTCGGTACAAAAAGATTACGCCAAGATTTTACTGCTTATAGCTTTCCCTCTGCTAACAATTGTAGTCCTCTCGTGCGTTACAGCTATTAGAACGATCCAAATGGTCAATATTGCAGAAAAGACGAGGAACGCTATCGAAATCAATTCCTTGACTTCATCTTTAGTGGCACGCTTGCAAGTCGAACGTGGGGTCAGTACTGGCCTGCTAGGCTCGTCAGGGAACACGTCCTTGGAACCACAGATAAAAAAGTTAGACAATGCGCGTAACCTAACCGACGGTAATCTGACCCTTCTCAAAGAGAGATCTGATTTTCAATTTCCAGAAATTGTTGTTGGAAATGAGACCATAAGAAGTTTACATGAGTTAACGGAAAAAATAATTGGACATCGAAAGGGAGTAGATAACCGTTCAGTAACTCCTGAAGATAATGTGAACTTTTACACATCAATTAATGTTGGAATCATAAATGGTGACATTTCAATTACCGCAAAGTTAGACGGTGGACTACTTTGGTCGCTCATCGTATCTCGAGACTTGTTATTGCAAGCTACAGATCTCCTTGGTATTGCCAGAGCATTGGGTACTCAGTATTACACGTCGTGTCAGTTAGCTAGGGAATCGGTGGAATGGTTTGCTAGAGTTCATGCCCAGGGAGAACAACTTCTATTGATCGCATTCGCTTATGAATCAACACTGGCTGAGATATATGAGGACAAGTTAGTTGAGAAAAATGTAGAAACCGACATTCTGTCGGAAAAACGAGCTCAAATAATGACGAATGAGAATGCATGTACGGGATTAACACCTGAACAACGGAGCGTCAACGCAATTCAATGGTTTGACGATATAAGCAAAAAAGTAGAGTCGATCATTGCAACGAGAACAGAACTGGCCTTAACGATAATAGAAACGTCAATAGGGGATAAAAGAAGAGCCAAATGGAACACCGTCATCTGCATCTTCGGTTTGTTTATGACAATTACAGTTTGCCTTTTTTCTGGAGCTTGGTATGCAAACTACTCCTACAGCACCCTGTGTCAAATTGGTAAGCAGATCCATCAGCCCCTCAATGATTAAGCATCAATAAATCGACATGTATGTATTAATATATAAATATATATATTTATATCTATATATATATCTAAATGAATATATATATATATATATATATATATATATGAATATATATAAATGAAAATCGTAATGAGTTGGAAAATCAAGGACAGTGAAAAAACTTCCAGCCTGACCGGGATTCGAACCCGGGCCTCCCGCTTTGTACGCGGACACCCTAACCAACTACACCATGGACGCTGATTGTATGTCCAGAGGTTCTAAACCGGTAAGGAAGGTCGTAATTCCACTGTAGGCGTTTGTCACCCGTATCGAATATACTAGTTCTGTTTTTGGTGACATATTTTGGCCTTACTCTAGGGATCAAACATGATGCTAACCAACTCGAAAATCATTTGTGATTCCTAAATCCGGATCTCGAAAGATATACTTTGAACAGACTTATGTTAATGATAATATATATATATATATATATATATATATATATATGTATATGTGTGTGTGTATATATGTATATATATATGTATATATATATATATATATATATATATATATATATATACATATATATATATACAAACACATGATGTTCCACGTGTTGAATAGAAATAATAGTAGAAAAGATAACGACAACATGTATTGCCTTTAAATCCAACATAAATTTAGAATAGATACAACTACACGCTACACAATTTTCGGACACCTTGGTCCTTCGTCAGATGTAAAACGTGTGAACGGACTTTAAGGATCAATTCGACTTCCATCCAGCTTCTTTTATTATGGTCAGACAGATTACCCAGGATTGTGGCAAACTTTAGACGGTCGATATTTTGTTGTGGAAGATTAAAATGTTCAGGCACTGGAAAACTGGTTTTGTTGAGTCTGAGAAATTGCTTCAACATCAAAATCCTTTCATCTTGTGACCAGCCTAATGAATGGATGGACCTGGTCGCTGTGCGAAAGGACAAAGGGAATACGATTCTCTTTCACCTCCCTATGTTGATTTTGTAGCAATGTTTTCCTGGGAATTCTACAGATCTTATAAAGGGTTCTCTTCAATAATTTGTAGGGTTAATTGCAATTAAGAAAGTGAACAATTGGGGTGGTTGATTGACTATGAAAATGTCAGGGATCAGAACAGATGGGTTTGTTCTGGATGTAATGAATCGAACACGTTGAACTTGGGAGACGATATGGGTGAAATTTTTATTA
The DNA here is from genome assembly GCF_037975245.1 of Apostichopus japonicus. Classification (NCBI taxonomy): domain Eukaryota; kingdom Metazoa; phylum Echinodermata; class Holothuroidea; order Aspidochirotida; family Stichopodidae; genus Apostichopus; species Apostichopus japonicus. The sequence continues at coordinate 18,952,888 of NC_092563.1, read as the reverse complement.
TCCATCTGCAGTCGCTAGAAGACAACCTTCTAGTCCTACGCAACATCCTTGTTAGGAGTCGTTTACCCTCCACTGAAACTTCCCAACCCAAGGGGAATATTAAATGTGGTAAACCCCGATGTAAGGTCTGTCATCATATGATCACGGACCCTGACATTCAGCTCTCTCCTTCAGGGGTGTGTTTCCATCCAGGTCCATACAATTTTGACACTCCCTTTGTGATATATCTGATCACTTGTGTTCTCTGTCCTGATATACAACACATTGGCCAAACCCCCACTCCTTTCGTATACGGATTAATAATCACAAAACCACAATCAGACTCAACAAAACCAGTTTTCCAGTGGCTGAACATTTTAATCTTCCACAACACAATATCGCCTGTGGAAGTCGATATATTTAGACAACAGATGAAAGTGTGTATATATATATATATATATATATTTATATATATATATATATTTATATATGTATACTGTTGTCTTTCCACTAAACTTTAGATTCCCTTCTTGGTGTAGGATGTCTACTAAATCCCCTTCATTGTTCACACAATCTTTCTAATCTTGTTCTTATGCTTTAGAAATGGATCCATTCCATCAACCTGGAAGGCTGTTATAAATTCCTGTTCTAAAAAGTCAAATGTCTCACGCAATATAGTCCAAGTGCCGTATTTAAACATTCTATTGCCATTGAAATGTGAGGTCACCATACAGTTTCATGCTATCCTTGATATCCATCAAACGAGGTATAATATATAGACTACTGTAAAATACCAGTACAACTCAAAGAAAGTCTACTCCATTCCCAAGATTGGAAATTTAAGCATGATAAATATTGTTACAAATAAATATAATAAAGGGTGAAAAATATAGACAAAAGGAGAATACAAACTTCCGTATCTCAAATACAACCTGACAAAAGACAAACAAATCAGCCTTGATATGAATATATGAATCTTCTACAGAACATTATTGGTTATGGATTATTTTCTATATTTTAATTTTTTTTAAAGTTGTTTATTTTAAATGCCATGGGATTTATTCTATATATGGTTTCAATAATTGACTTCTTTCGATTGTCAATATGAACTTGGAAAAACAGCCTCCGTATAGAGCTTTTCATCTAATATGGATTTTAATAGTTTTTTAAACTAGCATGCTTATAGTCTTTATTTGTAAGAATAAACACAGATTTAACCAAATCCTCATAATTAACAACAGCCGTATTCGAAGCTGTTTCCCTCTTCATTCCTAGGGATGCTACCTTTAGTTATTGTCATTATAGGAATTAATTTAGCTAGTCCTGAGGTCTACATTGGCTTGTATATATTTCGTAACTGTTTTTCGCTTGTTTTTTGGCTGTTTCGTTCTTCCTTGTTTTATTGTTTCTCATTTGAATAATTCACACGAGTGACCTTTTCGTTAATATATCTTTTTTGTTGTTGTAACTTTTAACAAATAACTTGCAAATTTCATGCAGCTTCGTGACTTGATATTAAATAGTAGGGAATATCTCTATTAATATCGGACTTATATTCCCAATATACAAACTGGGTTAAAGAATTACGAATACGAAAATAGATACATCAAATTCCTATAGGACGCATACAGGTGACATTTGTATGTAGTTATAGGAAGGCCCTTTGTATGTTGGTTCATATCTTGTTGGGCGAAATTTAAACTTGATGGAGAAAAACTGGGAAACTTCGCCATTTTTTTAACGATATATATTTTTCTGTTGGTTAGTTATCTTTCATTAAACTGGGATCCCCATTGCAGGACAAATCCTTTTAGACAAGCCTATAGGTTGTTTTCAATCATACCCACCCCGAATCACCTAAGGTAACGCGACCGTATCTTTTCAGTGAACCCTGGGACATGATAGTGATTTTACCCTTTTATGTTGATATCAGGGATTGGTTCTTAAGTTTAAGGGGTCCTTTATACATAGGGATTCTCATTGTTTGGTGTTGACATGTTTTAAGGGTGATGGTCAAATGTTTCTGTACCCGTATACCCTCCTGAACCAAGCAATTTACAAAGTTTGATCATTCATAGCTTTTCCGTGATTCGGGAATAAATCTACAGATATTCATTTTTGTGATGATCCGAGGACTGTGCAAGAAAACTGGTAATGATTTCCGGGGGAAAGTTTAAACGAGGAGACGGTACCTGAAATCAGGGAATTGTCCCCGGAAATCGAAGACATCTGGTCACCTTAACCCAGGCTAAGGGTTACATCGGAACTCGTAAATGTCTGCTATAAGACAAGTATCCATCTTTTTATGTCCCATGCATAACAACAGACCAACCCCCACCCTCGAAGTTGTATACGCCTCTGTTCGTGACATAGTAAAGACAATAATGTTTAACTTCATTTGGATCCATTACGTGTATGGAAGTTTCAAATTTACATTAGTATATATATATAAAGTTGCCGTATACCACCTGCAGATTATCTTCATCATATTCAATTTTATCATTGGCATAAAGCTCAACTTGCAAGGTTACGATTTGCCTAAGTATATAGACCGAACGTCGAAGAAAATATTCAAACATAAAACGGGTTAATATCGCAAAAAAATGATGAGCAAGTGTCCAAGTTTAATGTTATGATATGCTGTTACGACGTGACGTGATAATTAAACTTAAACACCTTTGTTATATCATACCACATCAGAAGAAAACAATGAGAGAAAAATTATGGGAAAGATGAAGAATGTTCAATTCAAATAAATAGTAAGAGCAAAATCAGAGTGCCAAACTTATAGCTCTAAAACTTTCAAAGGTTTTTTTTTCTTTCCTGTAAGCTGGATGTTATTTCGAACGATACAATAGCATTGTAATCGGATTATAGCAATGCTATATACACTACAATGCTACTGAGGACTATAGCATTGCAATCGGATTACAACCAATGTAGGGATTCTGTTGTCGTCCCCGTCAACTGAATTCTTTTCACAAAATCATGTAGCTACACTTTTGCAAACTTTCCTTAATTGGTAATAATAATTTGAAGATGTTCTCACGAGGTCCCAGTGTAACATTAAATATTGTCCCTCCTGTAGATAATGTCACCCGGAAACTATCTACCAGGAAAATATGTCCGGTCGGACATAATTTAAGTCTTTAGAAAGTATAACAAATTATACCAACTTCATGTCGCACGTCAAGGTAAATTATGTCCCCTCTCCCACACCGCCCCCCCCCAACTACCACCCGACCCCATTTTGTCCCAGACATCGAGTTTGATTTCTTTTATCCAATTCGGTCGATAATTTAATTGGTTATGCCACAGCATTACTGACAACTTCGATATACTTTTGTACATATTCATAATGTCATTACATTTGCTATTAAAAATATATCGACCCATTTGTTACGATTACTATTTAAATCCATTTGTCACTTTTTGTTATGTTGCTTAATTAATAAATTTAGCAACACTTTTATGCAGATAGCATATATAATTACATTTTCAAATATACAACTTGTACTGGGAAATAATCTATAAATATTGCACAATATTACATCTAGGGATTTATAAAGTCCAAAAACTCAAAAAGTCTCACAAAAGAAACCAACTCCCCTTAGACCTCTCAACAGGTCCCCCCCGCCCCCACACACACACTTTCACACATCAAATCCCGCCCCTGCATACTAACATAATCTAAGTGATCTAAAATTTTAAGCTCGACTATTATATAGTTCATATATACTGCAGGTATGAACCTATTTTTCATTGAGTTTGGTAGAAAACTTGTATTCGAATCTTCTGAAATGATTTTTGAGACAAAATGATGACACGATATTTCAGCATGGTCGCACAGATTATTGGTCTGTAAGATGCATAGAAAGTGTTGGGAGATTGGGAAGGGTGGGGTGGGGGCGTCCTGTTGCTCCATCGTCAGTCGTGGGAAACACGTTCATTCAGTGGAGTTTTGACATTTGGGGGAAAATGTTCTCTTTTTTTCTCTACTGCGCACAAAAATTCAAACGCATTTATCAAAACAACCTTGTGCCTATTCAAGGAGCGCTTACATCTTTTACCTAGATATTTAATAAGCCAAGTAACAAGTCGTGCCACCCTGACCAATTTCGTGATTTGATAGCTTATATAGTTCCCAAATACCTGGTGTATAATCGAATAATGCTGTTAAGTCTTAGCATTGACGTTTTACAACCATCTTGCATTTGATTCCTCTCTAAAAAACGAGTTAAATATGACAAACGAGTTAAACATGACTTAAGTATTACATATTTCTTGTGCTGAAATTGTTGTCACTGTTAAATTTTGTGCTCGAATTGTTTTGATTAATGTCAAATTTCCGCTAATCTCTTTAAAGGTTTAGTGGTTTCATCGATGAGTTAGGCTACCTGCTTTGGTAAGTTAATGCGACCACACTCATAAAAGGAAGACATGTAACCTATAAAGCGCCATCAGTTTTATCCGCCTCAAAACGACAATCATTCGGTTTTTAGTCAGTTTATTAATACCATTTCTTGCTTATGCACGCGAGTGATCAGAAACAAAGATAGCTTTGAATCGGCGGATGGCTTACGTGTTTAGTCAATATTGAACCTCGTCTGTGTGAAATTTTAAATACGAACAGTACATTGAATTATTGAGAAGTACTAGGATTTTTTTCTATACTTTTTTTTAGGATTTGCTTTGGAAATGGAAACCTTATCTCAGTGATTGTTAGTGTTAATCTTAAAATTTCCCATCATCTTAAAATGGTTCTTCCAAGGAACACCATATCACCTGCGCCTGATGTTATCTCTGAGCCAATGGTTAGCAAACTCAGGTTAAGATCACGTTCCGATATTAAAGACACAGAAAGTATCTGTAGTAATTTTTCGGACCGTACGGATGTGTCTCTGTCAGAGTTGAAACATTATTCGGTACAAAAAGATTACGCCAAGATTTTACTACTTCTCGCTTTCCCTCTGCTAACAATTGTAGTCCTCTCGTGCGTTACAGCTATTAGAACGATCCAAATGGTCAATATTGCAGAAAAGACGAGGAACGCGATCGAAATCAATTCCTTGACTTCATCTTTAGTGGCACGCTTGCAAGTCGAACGTGGGGTCAGTACTGGCCTGCTAGGCTCGTCAGGGAACACGTCCTTGGAACCACAGATAAAACAGTTAGACAATGCGCGTAACCTAACCGACGGAAATCTGACCCTTCTCAAAGAGAGATCTGATTTTCAATTTCCAGAAATTGTTGTTGGAAATGAGACCATAAGAAGTTTACATGAGTTAACGGAAAGAATTATTGGACATCGGGAGGAAGTAGACAGCCGTTCAGTAACTCCTGGAGATAACATCCGCTTTTATACAGACATAAATCTTGGTATTATAAACGGTTACTTTCAAATCGCAACCAAGTTAGACGGTGGAAAACTTTGGTCGCTCATCGTAGCTCGAGACTTGTTATTACAAGCTACAGATCTCGTTGGTATTGCCAGAGCATTGGGTACTCAGTATTATAGTTCATGTCAGTTAACCAGGGAATCGGTGGAATGGTTTGCTAGAGTGACTGCTCAGGGCGAACAACTTCTATTGATTGCGTTCGCATATAACACAGATCTTATCAAGACGTACGAGAACAACCTGAAGATAAAGAATGTAGACACCGCAGTGTTATCAGATAAGCAATCTGAAATATTGAAGAACGAAAACGCATGCAGCGAGGTGAAACCAGAAGAAAGAAGTTCCAGTCTAGAGGAATGGTTTGATATTATGAGCAAAAAGATCGAGTCGATTATTGTAACGAGACAAGAGCTAGCTCTTACAATTGTCAATGATGCGACACGGGAAAGTAAACGAGCCAAATGGAACACGGTCATTTGTATCTTGGCCTTAGTTGCGACAATTGTTGCGTGTCTCTGCTCCGGAGCTTGGTATGCAAAATATTCGTACAATAGTCTCAATCAAATAGGTAAGTCGTTAATAATTCGTCCCCATTTGTTCCACGTTTGATCTTTTAGACGGGGTATTTGTTGTTGTTGTATGGTTTCTATATTATCAGTGTTTGTAGCCTGACGCCAAAGCGTACGTCTCTCAATTAACAAACGCATTGCACGTGCATCTCCAAAGAGATATGCTGGTGGTTAAAGTTGATTGCTCATTAAAGATGCTGGCATTTTTCTGCATCTCAGTTTCAAAACTGCATGCTCATAGTACTTATAGTATTGCGAAGATATCAATTTTGCTTTTTTTTTTCTTGAAAGAGGAAATTATACATTTACAAGAAAATTGCATTTTGATGAATTTTTAATAAACGAGAGTCATGCAGCAGCGAAGCAAACATTCTGACGAAAGGTTTCATGTGTCGTGAGTTAATCAACAAGAAGATTAACATGTAGGATCAGTGTTGTCATAACGACATTACAGACCAGCTATAAACATGTGATCCACTCTAGGATAAAACAAAAGTTTAACTACTCAAAATAGATTCCATTCAATCAAACATTGGCTATATTGAGCCAGGCATTTGGAGATGGGGTTTTCAAATATAACAATTTGGAAAACTTTTCTTTTCCCTATAAAGAGTCAAATTGACTGCCACTGGAATATCAATTCAATTACATAGAAAATGTGACTTGGTATAGATGAAACTAATCATGGTATCCGCATCTGCGTATATTTAATGTTCCTGAACTTTTACAATCATGCATGAAGTTGAAATTTAGTGTGTTGTAGACAGTATCGTTACAGTTTTGTTCAACAATCAAATAAATAAAATAAAAGTATGATAGGTGACTTTTACTGCATTAATATTGGATAAAAAATGTTGATATATTAATATTGATGTTATTAACTAATATAGTAGAGGCTTGATGAGACTTTCGAGAGCAGACAATCTCAAACATATATTGAGAAGAGACCTATTCCACACTGTTAGTTGCAACTCTCATATCAATCTGGTTCCTAAATCGAGATCCGAATGATTTTATATCACCTATTTTGATCCCGCTGAATTTCTCCTACTCCAGCTGGCAGGCTCGTAGCCAAGGGGGGGGGGGGGCGAGCGACCGCCCCCCCCCCTCTTGATCATATTTGTTGTATTTTTGTAAGATATCGCTAGTTATTTCAGAATAGAAAATGCTTAGATGCAACTTACAAAGCCTGGGAAGTGCCAATTCCAGCGATCTGGGAGGCATTTTTGTTTACGCTTCGCGCCAACTAATGGCGGCACTACGCTTAGATAGTTTGACTACAAGCTTTACCCTTCCCTTGGCAAATTCCTCGCTACGCGCCTGACTCCAGGAACCTGTATTCCAGTCTGTAATGTCGCCCGGGTATATATAGATGATCTTCAAACCACTTTACATAAGCTATTGTAATCTTCTTCCTGGTATTTTCCTTGAAATATGATGCATTTTGGAACTTTGACTTTAGCTGTAAATGTTCTCAATTTGAAATTTTATCATGTTGCTACTCTTTTGCAGACATGTTATTTGCCTCTGTGGGAGAATTTTTTCAAAATTTTATAAGGATAAGGCGGAAAACATTTTGAGCCAATTTTGTACTTTTACAAGATGCATTTTACAAAATATCACCAAATCAAAAAAAAATGTATAGGCATATCTTTCGTGATCCAAAATGCTATAGGAGGATATATATTGGTTTGATCAAAAGATACAGTTAAGTTCTAGCAACTTTTCTCTCATATTAAAGTTTTATATATACACGCAATAAACGCAATTTACAGCGGTGATAGTGACACTTATCCCACCATTAGGCTATGGTAACACCCTCAATATTTTAGATTCATCAACAATTGCAAAAACCCATCTCCACGCCTGAAAATAAAGATAGTCTGGGGAAGTTTTCGTCAACATTGTCTCTGTCGCATATACCACTGCATGATAATTGGCTGTGTCTCCTGTAAGTGGAAACGACGTTACAGATTATTAGATGTCTTTTCTAAAAAAGTTTTCAAGGACGCGTTTCTTAAATATTATTGATTCCTTCAACGTGTTTAAGCTCAGCTCATATCAAATCTGCCACTCCGTACCTAATATACATTGCAGCAGTACATTTATACACCTTTCGAAAGCCTGGTCAATGCCGGGAACATACAGAGGTCTTTGTACGAGTGCCGTAGAATAATACTTTAGCTAATAATTATTGACAAAATGTTGCAGTAATTAAAGAAAAGTGATATAATATACTATATATAGGAACCACATAGCTTTCCTCAAAGCTCTTCTAAATTTGAAGTACAAACAGTTCAATTTAGGGACAACATTTTACGTCTCTACAGAGTACATTTCACACTTGATAGTACGTAAACCGCAAGTGTACGCTTTCGCTTCCATATTTCAGAGCTCACCTTTTTTTTCACCGAAATAAGAACTAAATGAAAACATTGTACTTACAAAAAAGCTACGAAATGTCCAAAATATTACAATAAGTTGATATGTTACCAAATTGTAATCATTTGAAAGTAAATCCAATTAATAAATAATTGTATATGTAGACAGATACACTGCAGCTTTTGTGATATCACACGATTAAAGTTGGTTTAGTCGATAACAAGATCATGTAAGTCACGTGTATGGCGGCATATCGTTACGATGCTGTCACACACATACTGTTCTGACGAACATCGGTTGCTATGGTATATGCATGTTTCTTACGCATAACGTGCTTACTAATGAGTAGGCGTCCTTTTTTTTCTCCTTCGTTTATCCTTTTTCTTTGTTGATACCCGAAGAAAATGATAATGCTTCGTCAAGTCTTTTTGACACACCTATTTGTACAATAATACTCCAACATCAAACTGACTGGTAGCATCTTACGTCAATTAGTATAGTAAATGGCACAAAAGGTTGTGAATCTCGAAAACAAAATTGTTCCTTATAGCAAGCGACACCAATTAATTATTCGCACGTGAACACTACTATAGTTAAGGCATTTTTGTTACAAAGTAATGTCAGTTAAACATATGCAATCGTTTCAACTGTGTGTATATAAGAAGCTCTCTAAAAGTGACACCATGAGGAAGAAACCGATGGTGTCTGTGGTCTGTTTTAGTTTTGTAGATGCTACGATAAGCCCAAATGAGACAACTCGAAAAATAAAAAAGTGGCGTGCGCAAGGGGGTGGGCGGAGTCACCAACATTCTATCGTTAATCGAGGGGAGAAATGTTTCAGTCAGGGGTTCTTTGTTTTACAATCAACCTGGGAAGAAATAAACCACTGTAGGGGGTACGCTCCCTTTACAACCACCCACAAAACTTCAAAAGCATTTATTTGCACAACATTGCGTTTAGATATAATTATAAACCTAATTTAGTGTAACTATATACCTCAGAATGTACAATTTGACGTCAACAATTTTTTAGGGAGGGGGGGAGGGGGATATCGGCTTTGACGACCCAAGTGCCACACACCTTCTTTATAAAATCCATCATTCGCCTCTGGCTCTTCCATGTAAGTTCATCCCATACGTAAATCGGTATGGAGAATTTTAGACTCTGGATCCCCACCATTGAAATAGTGTGTATGCCATTAGTTATATGTCCAAAAAATTTTCCCCACTTCTAAAGTCTACCTAATTTCAATGGTTTACCGCTTCTTTGAGCTTTCTCGTCAACATTTCGACTTTGTGCCCGAATTTCTAGGAAGAATCGAAAATAAGTCAAGTTACAGAAACATTCTGACTGCTTGACTCCTTTAAAGAATGATTTAGGTGTTCCAAGTTGGCCCTCTGCTCCTTCGCCTGAACTGTTTACATATGAGAGGCGGGTGTCGGGATGCATGCAATAGTTACTCTATAAGCTATATTGTCGAATTTTCTTGTCTGATTGAAAAGGGAGTATTTTTCAGCATTTGTATCAAATGTAAATATTGTTGCACGAATCTGGTCGGATCGTAAAGCCAGTTACTCTTAAATAATTAAAATCGACAAGCTGCTTTGAAGGCAGGTTTTCTCTATCCGTTTTACCCGGCAACTTGACTACATGAAAAAATTACCTTAGCCTTATACCAGTACATAATAGTATAGTGGACATGTTCAACGGTTATGGAAATCAAGTTAAAATTAACCATGCGCCTTTGAATTTTGATCAATTTTGAAATATTGTAAAGAGAAAAAAAATAGTACGAAATATTTATTTTTAACATTTGTTTTTTTTTCTCCACAAAAATCCTTTAGACTTAATGACAAAATATATTAACCGTTTAGATTCTTTATATTTTACATTTCAGGTACACGTGCATTCTTCAGTGGTTCATCGATGATATTTGCACCATTTAACAATAAAGCTAATGCACATGTTAAGTTCAAATTAAGTCGAAGTGTCCGCGGGTGCAAAATAAAAAGTCAATTTTATGAACTCCGCACAATTTGGATGTAAAATGGCTCGACGAGCAATTTCATAAAGCTGCATGAGATAAAACCGTTCAGTTTTTTTTTCAGAGACAAATTTCGTGGTTTGACTTTTATAGATAACCCACTACAACGAAAATTGCAAAGGAAGAAAGAAAAAAAAAATAGAAATCATAGATTTTGAAAATGAAACACTTCCCGCCTAAAATTGAGCACTTTTAGTGTCACGTATACCTATAGATACTACCTATAGATACTAAGCTAGAGCAGACCAAGCCACGCTAACTTTTCACATCTAAAACCGTATGGCTGAACTACTGGGGACCCTTGTTTACAAACTTTGGACTCGCCAAAGGCGTACACACGCTGTTCGGGTGCATATAACAAATACACACAAAATATCTAGTCCACTATACTACTTCTAACTTATATCTGTTTATAGCTCCGATCAAGTTATATAAACGCTTATCTTGCTCAATTAAAATATAGTACCCGTACTAACTGTAACATATTGTAGATATTGAAGGAACTCACACGATTAAGATTGTCAATCAATAACATGTTCGCGCAGACCGCGCGCATGACTGGCTCAACATTGTTTTAATGCAGTCGCATACAAACCTTTTAGTTTAAATGGAAGTTGCCACCAACATGCATAGTTTATTGTCTCAAAATCTGCATTGTGCACAGGCTCTTTAATCAAGAAAGCATAATTATATGAACCAGATATCTCTTGAAGACAAAAACACCCGTTCGTTTGACAAATAAGTTTGTTTGTAATTATAGTAATTATAGAATTGTTATACTTTTGTCAAATGTGTCAAGTTATATGATATAAATCATATAGACCAATACTCATCGTTATTAAATTTAAATGCTCATAACATATCCACACTTTACAATGATATGATGGGGAGAAATATAGGTCCGTTTGCAAGATAACGAAATTGAAAATGTATAAGTTATGTATATAGACTTAAGCTGTTGCCGAATGTTATGGAGAAAACATCACTGCAGTATACTAGCTGTTTCCCTCAATTATTTTGCCGAATCGTTTGTAATGCATATACAAGTGTCCTTGTCTGGGAAGATTGTGGAAGGGGGTTTGTGTGTGATGAGTGGTTACCAGAGAAATAAAAACTACATATCTACGAGAAAAAATGTTTAGATGGAATTTTTGTAGAGTAGAGTGCAATTGATTTTGCTTTTCACGTCTTTGTCGCTGGATAAGAAAACCACCGTTTTTACTATTTTTCTTTGATAACGTTTCAAGATAGTGAGTGACCCTATGTGGCGCATACGCCGAGTGTGTGACTAAGATTTAGCTTAAATACAGTGAAAACATTCGTTATATTTTCTTCTTTTCTTATTCCCAGCTATTTATGCTTCCACGAAGATGTGTTACAATTGTCTTCGTGTTTGAAAAGCAGAACTGAGAGTTTACTTAAAGGCATTGAATACTCGCCCCAAATCGCGTGCCGCCCTCTGAAAAAGTTAACTTTCTGTTGCTTGCAAATGACGTTTTCTTCTTGTCGCTACAAAATGCAGACAGTAATGAAACGTGATACCTTGTTATCTTTAGCTGGACCTGAGATGTCCACGCTGCTATATGTACACTGTGTTGTGGGTATTGACCGCAGCTGTATATACTGACTGTACACTAGTGTCTAATTACCGACAGTAGCAAGCTGTGTGTGCATTTTCTAGGATCGATGGTGGTGTCTAACACTTCTGTTACACCTCATTCGAAACTAGGTCAGATTACCGACATGAGACGTTTCTTTGTGCGCCAGTCTTCACACCCTTTAAATAGTTTGCAGAGTAATGATTTCACTCTAGCCCACGAATTCCAAATACTTTTTTACTATCAAGTTTCAAAACATCTTCTCGATGCAATCATCTTCCATGGTAGTCAGACACATAACAGAGGAAATGCTTAATGGAGAAGCATTAGTTTGTCTTTCTGGCATATCTATACAGTACAAGTAATAATATTTTGAAAAATATGGAAAATTAAAATATATTCGTTTCATTTGCTACAAGAGCTAGGCCGCATTACGACGTTTTCATCCTCTACGAAACGCAGCAACTCTTGCTTCATCTATGATCTAACTTCAAGCAATGCTCCTTTCATCAGACTATTCTTCCAATCTAATATATACTAAATATTGATCAAGTTTATTATATAACATATGATCCCACGACAGATATGACATGTCTTATCCCTGATTTGTGCCCATATTTATTTATTTATTTAGTTAGTTACAATACAGTATTCTTACTATAATGCTTAAGTTATTGGATCTAAATATTGTAAGTTCTTATGAACTCTTAACTTCCATCGATTAAAAGTTAGTTGAAGGAAGTTACAGTACTGTAACGATGCTCTGCCTTCTCACAATTAAGACTTAACGACAGCCAACCCATGATCACCTACCTATCAGACCCATGTACGCACTCAAGCGTGTATACATATGTATATGCTTAACTCCTGTGAGAATTCAAATATCAGAAGCAGTCACAAACGAAATAGGAACACAAAGATAAACTGTTCTTAATCCATGGCTATCGTAATATATTCTGGTAACTCAATGAATCAAGACATAAACGAAACCTCGGTCGGCCCGGGTTTGGCAGCATAACATTCAAATCAACGTATGCATGTATTATCATTCAAACGTAAACAAACCAATTAAGGTGGCGCTAAGTAACTATAGCCTACTATAGAGATTATGTACCTTGCCCAAAGACGCAACGAAACTATTTTAGTCATGAAACGAACCTTAATTCAATCCTTAGATCGCATGCAAGTCCATAAAAGCCTTTCTATTTCACATCCACGCTTCACAGCCCGATTATGCTTCATCGGTCCACTCTGTTGATCACAATTTAACCAGCGAGAGGTTATCAGATTAACAGTTGATTTAACCATTTAGAGAGCTATGCGACACACAACTCCCTGATTTAACCAAGCCATCCTACGTCGGTCGTGATTGTAAACATTTTTCTGTGTGAAAACAAACATAAATATAACAGTTAAACACTTTATAATCGTCATAATGGCGATCAAACGTTTAACTTGTCGAGTTAATTAATGTTCTGGAATAATGGATCACGTACTTCCTCCGTGTACGAAATGACTACTTCCGGTTACAATGGCTCACTGTTTCCGGTATAGCAATGACTACATGTCTCTACAACTTACAAAGAAAATATAGACTTATTTCTTCTCATTTACGTCAGTCGCTATTATAAACTTTTTGAAACACTTTTTAGAAAAACACGGAGAAGAAAAAAATAGGTATTTCACCTTTGCGTCGTTTTACGTTTACCTGCAGGTGCTTAAGTACAACTTTTTTAAATTGCATATATAAGGTATAAAGACCTTTCTGTGAACCAAGATGAGTAAAGCAATAGAGTAATTCTCAAAATTATCCCTTTGCAAATTTAATTAATAAGCAGCTTGATACTCTCTCAATTGTAACCGAGCTTACCTTGAAGCACGAATAATTGAGAGAATAGAAAATAATAATGAACATTATCGTGACAGGCACAATATTACATGCAGTACGAATCGTTTATGCTTGTATGTATAATGTAATTACTCTACTTCATTCAGCGGTCCAATTTGGGCGGAAAGCTAGAAGGTTGCCATCAGAGAGGAGGTGGCATTGACGTCTACACATCAGATGGAAGGGAAGGTGAAGGTTGTAAAACAGCATTACTTATTAGATCAAACTATTGGAAAATTTATAAACAGATAGTCTTTCTCAACCAGATTGATGTCAAAGTTATTCAAGCAAGTTGTTATCGTCACCGTTATAGGTTATTTTATTTAAAAAGAGCATCCTACGTAATTACTTGGCCAGACTTCACCTTGGTTTCCTTTGTTTAAGGCGTGGCGAGAGTGCACACAGGTGTTTGAATTTGCGTGAGTTTATTACGGGGCTCCTTGTGTTCACTTTCTGTTTTTGGTTTTGTGGAGTTATAGCCGGCATTCTCGTGTTTTCTCAAATCGCTTATTTCTATATACCCCAGAATAACGCTGTGAACCCCAGACAACCCAGCAACCGCTGTTCAGAAACCGGTGTTGTTTTATTGTTTGTGTGTGTGTGTGACAAGCTCTACCCCGTAACGAATTCTTCATCGCGCCTTTTATGGCACGAGTGCAAACTTAAAGGGGCACACCCGTCAAAAAATCTCATGTCTCCTTATTTACAGACACACCCATAATTACACAAGCGACTGACAAAAAGAGTTAAGGCTGTTTATGCAGTATGATAAAGAAAATTGAATTAAAAATACCATACACTGTTGAGTTTAATGTTTTTCTTCTTCAAATCATTGCAGTTATTAGAATTTCATTTATTTTACGACAACTTGAAATGATTTAAGAGTTACCAAAACGAGAAGTGCTAAATCAGTTACGTAAAACCAATATTGCAACGAATTATTTTTAACGAACTTATTAATTATTTAAGTGTCCCTATATGGGACCAGCAATAGAATAATGAAGGTGTAGCCTGCTACATTGTTAACACTTTTAACGCACTTTCTCGAGATATCCGTTACCGAAAAGACGGGAAAAAAGCACTGACTCGTGGTCTTCTACTCTACTCTACTCTAGGCTCTACAACTAACAATACGTTTGTGAACACTATACGATCATCGTTTGCTTGGACTCATTACTATCGGCTGAACTGAGCCTGAACTAAAATATTGCACCAACTGTTGGTCACCGCGAAGGGAAGTGGAGCGTTCATAAAGTTATCCATTTTGATAGATAAAAAATATATTTAAAACAAATTAAAACTAAAAATAAGGAGAAGACACTTACCCAGATTTACCCCTCTCTCTTCTTTCCCGGCCTTTTGGCTCAGATTATGTGTGTAGCATTATGTTCCCTTCTCGGGGAATCGTGATACACACCTGACGATGATCACACAGTCACAGTCTTGATGGAAGGGGACTGTTGGGGTTGAGAGCGGATCAGTCCGTTCATTCTTGTTGTTTTTTGACCAGGTAATTTTTTTCTGGGTGACTTTTCTTTAAAAATAGAGAAGTACGACACAAGATATACTACTAAATCTTATTATATTCAACTAAGGTATAACTAGATCTCAGAATTCATGCAAAATTCAAATTTCTAGTAATAATTCCGACCGTTTCTATCTATTGCATTGATATATACATAAGTAAATTAGAAATCACACTACCACCACCTGTATGTCTGTTTGAAATAATTTCGAAATGACCTTAGTTTGTTGTCCAAACCCATTGATTTGTAAGAATTTAGTCTCATTTTGCCTCAATGGGTAATGTTGGATGTTAGCTGCACACTGTTTGAAAAGTGCCATCTGGAACACAATCCTACGTTTTAATTTACAGAAGAACGATCTTTAAAGTAATTATCACTGCAGATGTTCCCATTGGCAATCGATACTTTGTTATGTTGCTTAAACAACCAGCATTGTAATTTTCGAGATTTCTAAGTAATGTTTCCTACCATACTCTTACTTATCCATGCATGTGTGCATGCATGCGCACGCTCAGATCAAATAGTTTATAATCAGTTGTCACGTGATGTCATTTCAAACTATTTTCAAGTTCCCTTTATCAAACACTGTTTACAAGTAGTAATTGGAAGCAGACACATCTACGGTTTTGGTACGGTAGCATTTCAACCCCCCCCCCCCCCTCTATTATTGATAATATCTGATCCGTAATTATTAATCTTGAACCTCTGTCGTGCGAGAGAAAGGGGATGTTTGGGGAGGAGAACGGGGAGGGGGGGGGGGGCTTGGCAACATTTGATTTGTTCAAGAAACAACTCTGAAGTCTTAACGAAACGTTCACTTCGTTGAGTGACCACACTCAATATCGATAAATAAATTATTGTCTAGTATAACATCGCTATTATTTTTTTTTATTTGACATTAAAGTTTTGGAATTATAAGATGTTACGCTTAACGGAATCCATCCTACGCGAAAGTGCACAAATGTTTCTTAAACCCTTGATTTGTATGTGTGTTTGTGTATACGGATGTGTGAAATTTTCAATGGAAGCATTACTACTGACATTGAAACCTTTGCAGTGAAACTAATCTATTCCAAAGTTTAGTTTTCTCTTCCATAATTTTTTTTTTAAGGAGTATTAGTTAAAGTTTCTGTTTCACGTAAACAGTTATGGAATTAATCATGGAATTAATTAAGCAGAGGTAGGTCACACGAACTTAAATCATAAGGAAAGGATTATTGTGTAGTGTTCCGTACAATTCACAGGATATCTAAAAAAAAGTCCAATTTAATTGATGCAATTTCTTTTCTTTTTCATTTCTTTTGCCATCGGTCTGGGTGATATCATTTTATCTTATGCATGCATTTTGTTGAATAAACATGCATGTTGTCACAAGTATAAAGAATAAAGTCAAAAGCTATTGATATATTGCTTTCGATAATTGTAAATTCAAAGATTTCCTGCGACGATACGGAAATAGATTTCCAATCTAACTTCCTTATCATCTATCATCGTATAGACGGTAACATTACATGATAACGGATTCCTTTTCGTTGCACTATACTTGAAAATATATTCATTCAGTTAACAATGCTATTACGTTGCTTTACTATACCTTCGGAGTTTCTTATCAGAGGAAACATGTTAATGACGATCTATCCAAAAAGAAAATCGCTCCCAGGGGAAAAACAAATAAGGAAAGGAATGAACAGTAGACAAATAAAATAAAAGACAAACAGACAATAAATACAGAGAGTAGTTTGCGTTGAAGTGAAATCGAACATTATATGTAGGTTAAATGTTAACTTACAAGTGAACGCTCTATTGTGGAAAGATTTGCCGCTCTACAATGGAACGATATAGACAGAGTATTATTATTATTATTATTAATATTATTATTATTATTTTTCTTATTATTATCATCATGTATCACGACAAACGAATGCTTGCAGTCTTAATATAGATATGTATCTCTCGAGTGAAAGAAATGTTGAAGTGTTCGTGTTAGAGACATACATTCGAATATATGTTTAAAGAAAGTACTGAAAATTATACATACAAGTGACGTCCCTATAAGTAACAACTGAACAAGTCATCCATGTAAAGTGGTTTCTATGCTATGGTGCTGTAATTAGTGGGAGTCACGGTATAGATTCAGAAATATATGTATAAAAAATCACACATCATTTTCACTCGATAGTCGCATATTCTAATTGTTTAGTAACTGTTTCGTTTTTCATATTGTGTGATATTTTTGAAATAGATATGATCACGCGAATTGGGACAACCTACCAATTCTAATAACGCTACATTCTGTCTGTCCAGAGCATGCTTCAAAACACTTATCTAGGCAGTTTGAACAGTTCCTAACCATTGCCTGATAGAAACATGATATTTAAATCTGTCCAAACTGTCAGTACAACTGTTTTGAAGCATCACAAGAAAATGAAGTATGTAAAATAATGTCCCAACTGGACGTGAAATGTTTCGACAGTGATGAATATTCATAGGAGAGAAGAAAACAATCATCTATTGTTATAATCAGTGTTCTCATGGTTCCAAGTTCTCGATTAGTTCTTTAGTTTTTCATTTGTACATTTTTGCTGTTCTCTTTTAGCCGAATTTGCTAAAGAGCTTTCCTCTAAAACCGGTGAACTGAAGAAGCAAAAGAAACGCGCCCAGTTGCTCCTTCTTCAAATTCTCCCAGAAACAGTCTGTGATCGTCTGCAACGTGGCTTAGGCGTTCCCGCAGAACAATTCGATGTCGTGACTATATATTTTAGCGACATCGTAGGTTTTACGACGATTGCCGCCACCAAAACCCCCATGGAGATTATTGAGCTGTTAAATGCTCTTTACAGGTTTGATTCCTTAACTTTCATTTGGCATGAAATGAATATATTTCCACTTAATTTGATAACTGTTACATTTTAACGTATTCTGTCATCTGTAAACGTCATATTATTGCTGTTCAAAAGGTGCACAAAACTATGTTTGCATAGCGCTCATACTTAATACATTTGGGAGAATTCTTGTAGAGTAGAGGTAAAAATGTAATAACATAAGATCGAGAAGAACTGAAGCATTTTCACTCAGAATAGGCAAAATTATTAAACTTTTACAGCCAAAACAGATACATGATTTTTGTAAGGAGGATGTCGTTGAAAGCGATGTGAAATGAAATGTTAAGTGTGTTACGAGGTATCTTTAGGCTTTGAATTAGGTCACACTATAGTAATGTCTTAAAGCAAGGTTGTGCTGTAATAACTACTTATACTTTAAGTTTTTGTGAGGGAATGAAAAGGGTGTACAGCGATACCACCGTTGCATCCACGCCTGCCATCATAATGTGTGCATGGGTGTCCTTATTTGATCATTACATAGTCAATATATAAATATATATATACATATATATATATATATATATATATATTTAAATCTGTAGCAAAATATTTCGAGCGTTATCACAGCTCTTCTTCAGTTGCAGGAATAAGATGAAAAAATGAAAGAAACTTGACCTTATTCTTCCAAATCACGGCCTAGCTGACCTAAAATTTGTTTTTCTCTATGGCTACTTCAAAACTGCACAGGAATGAAGCACCCGGGAATTGAAAACAATTATACGCCTCAATACACACAACAATGGGCTCAACAAAGATCTCTCTTTTATGAATATCCATGCGAAGTTAAATCCGAATAAGGTCTATGTGGGTGTGTGTGTGTGTATGTATGTAGGCTTTATCTAAAGGCTATATCTACTTAGCCATTGATGTCAATGTAGATACTTGCAATATTGAAACTATAGATTTCATTATCTTAACCTATACCCTGAGATGAAATTTAGTTTGTTGAACTCGTTGATGTTACAGCATACAAACATGCCTATTGCCTTAGGAGTAATCAAACAAAAATGTCTTAGCCACCATTTATAATTACATTGCGGGAAACGTGATCTAGCAAATACATTTTTGTCCTCTATATTTACTTTCAAATTCAAGAACAGGTTTGACCATAAATTAATCAGTAAAGATCAAACCCGTGTTATATGAATTAATACAATAATTATACTTATAAACATTCATTTTTTCCGGATTTATGAAATTAGTCGCTGAAGCACTGCATGTTATGTCCATGTATCCGTCAAGTGGGATTTAATCAAATTGCAAGATGCTGAAGATTCTCATCACGTGACATGACAATATTGGTCAGTCTATCATCACGCATGTTTATACGGGAGCAATCCGTCATTTACATAACTACATAATAACTTGTTCTCTGGCAGCCTCTTTGATCATTGCATTGATCTCTACAACGTGTACAAGGTGGAAACCATTGGAGATGCTTACATGGTGGTCTCCGGCCTGCCAGAACCTAACGAAAATCATGCCTCAGAAATCGGATGTATGGCTGTGGATCTTCTCAACCAAGTACAAAACTTTCAACCACCTCACATATCAGGCCAGAGACTAGCACTGAGAGTAGGATTAAACACAGGTATGATAATATAAAGTAGTGTGTGAAAATGATCACCTTTAAACAGGATTGCAGTGCAGGGTATAAAAGCTTTAACAAGTATAATATGATTGTAATGAAATCATTTGCCAAAATTGTCTCCGTTTTGTGAGCGACGCTTCTTCACATGGTACCAACTTAGTCTTCAACAAACGCTGCATTTCAAATTCCCCTGTATTGAACTTTGGCGCCGTTTTGAGTTTACATCGTACTGTGAGACGTATGAGCTTTCTAAGATGTAACTTAAGTTATCACAAAATCTCATTTTATTATTTTTATCCACAGTTGTTGAATAAAGGACGGAAATCGCATTTGCGGCAATCTACAATTGTTTTATGGGAGACGACCCCAGACCCATCGAATACAAAAGTCTACTTGGATTATTTGTCCCCGGATTTTTTTTTTCTGCAGACGCCCATGTATTTCCCCAAACTAATTTTCTAAGCCCTGAGATCTAAAACTTAAGAAGGTTTAGGAGCATCATTGGGTCTGGAAAGTGCTATTTCCCGCCATCTGGGAGGTATATTTGCCAAACAAATTCTTGTACGCTACGCGCGAACCCATGGTCGCGCTCCGCTTAGTTAGTATCAAAGAACAGACACGCGTTCCTGACATCCAAGATTAATCTGCGCCCATGATTTAATTGATAACTTCATAATGCATTTTGTAATTTCTGTAAGTATAATAATCACCACGACTCGTGAATTATGATGTTTCAAACACGACTTTGTGAAATAGCTCTTTACGAGACAAGTTCATATAACTTCCAACGAAAAGGACTTAAAAAGATATAATATGAAAACAGGCAAATGTCATGAAACGAAAATGACTTAGGCCAAAAATCGTTTGCGATGAAACAACTTCAGGTAAAATTTTAAAACGATTTGACTGGCGACGACATGACATAATGAGGTGCCTAAATCTTTACCGTTTTATATTCAACAGGACCTTGTGTAGCTGGTGTGGTAGGCATCAAAATGCCTCGGTACTGTTTATTTGGGGATACAGTGAACACCGCATCGAGAATGGAATCTACTGGCCAGGGTAAGTGACATGCACGGGTGTTATTGTACAAACCTTTTTCTTGCTGATGTCCATTCACGACATTCGCTTATATAATGCATGCTAAACTTTGGAAGGAATGTCAATTTCGTTGTTTTTCATCGAGGTGTTCCCAGAAGCAGTTCTGTTCATTGTTAACAATCGTTATATGTTGTCAATGGAAAATAATGTATTCATTTTGCTGGACGTTTCATCTATAGTTCGCATACACAAATACAAGTTATCGAATGCTTTCATAACATTATTATACTTTTCTTTTACCGAATCTTTGAATCTTGGTTAATCCAATGGATTTCCATCGAATCTAGGCTACTGGAAATAAGAAAAAAAATCGTGTCACTTATGTACGTGGAAAACTGTTTACTTTGATGGTTGCATGGTTTTCTTTAAACTGGAAAAAAATATTAACATTCCTGCTTTCGACAGAGAGATTCGTTCAGCAAATATCGACTTTACGTTGAAAGTAGGTTACGATAATTGCCTAAATGGACTTTCGGGATCCCGATTTGCATTTTTATGTTGTCTGATCGGATACAAATTATAATATTTATATAATTATCAATGTCAGTAAAACGGGATGTAGGTCAAACTCTGACAGCTTCTTCGCTAACTCGTAGAGAGTACAGATTATAAATGTTTACTTAATTATCCTAGATAGTAGTACGGGATACAGGTCAAAATGTGACAGCTACAACTCGAAGAGACTATAAATGAAACCAAATGAAGTTAGTTATGACATGCTTAGTAACAACACCAATATGTGTGCTCTGTAAAAATTAGATTAGTGATAAAAAAGGCTGTTGCATAAGAAGTCTACTTACATTGCTATATATAATTTCATCCAGGGACGTGCACAGGATTTACAAGTTGGGGAGGGCGAGAAGGGGTGCGAAAATTCCAAATTCCAACGACTGATTTAGATATACATAGGGGCATGAACCATTAATGTCGGGCTGTAGACGGATCAAAAGTTCTACGATTGAGGGCTGCAGCTGTGGGGTCACTGAATGCGACTTCCAAGTATAGGTGGTTTGGGGCGGAGGGAGCCGCCTGCCCTAAAAACAATTATTTTGACGGGGACACTAGTACATTTTGAGGCACATTTAGACTATAAAAGAGCTCTAAGATTAGGTCTAAACGCAAGGTTGTCGAAAAATCCCTCGACTGACCATGTTTTGCCCCAACTATGATGGAGGTGCTGGGGAAGGGGGTGGTATTGTTCGATGCAGGTGACAAACGCCTTCAGTAAAATTACGACCTTCCTTACCGGTTTCGAACCTCTGGACATACAATCAACGTCCATAGCCTAGTAGTTAGGGTGTCCGCATATAAAGTGGGAGGCCCGGGTTCGATTCCCGGTGGAGGCTGGAATTGTAATTATAATATATATATATATATATATATATATATACATATATATATATATATATATATATTATATATATATATATACATATATATATACATATATATATATATACATATACATATATATACATATATATATATACATATATATACATATATATATATATATATATGTGTGTGTATATATATATATATATATATATGTATATATATATATATATATGTATATATAGAATGTCTCCAAACAATTCAGAACTGGAGGTCTCGTTTCTCAACCCCAACTGAAATCATGTTACTTGGCAACAAAGCTATATAAAAACAAATTGTAATTCGTGGGGTTAATCTGCCTGATGGACACTTAATTCGCTTCGTTAGTGTCGCCAAAAACCTCGGTGTTCATGTTGACCAAAATCTAGCTTTCAATACTCTGGTCAATTCAACAATCTCTAACCTTGTGAGAAATCTTCTAATTTCCCTTGTTATTATTATAATTGACATGTGCATCTCTTTTTATTATGGTATTCACTCGAATCTTATTGCAAAACTTCAGTCTCTCCAGAAATAGCGCAGCAAGGATTATTTATGGTCGTAGCAGGCGCAAAGAGGTATCTGACATTTTTAATTTATTACACTGGCTCCCAGTCAAAGATCGGATCTACTTTAAAATCATCTTATTTGTCCATAAAATGCTGCACCTGATTACTTGAGGGAACTCATTGTTGTTTCTCGTCCTGACAAGTTACTCCTTGTTATCCCGAGTGTCCACATAAATTATAGAACCAGTGCTCTTGCTTTCAGTGGTCCAAAATTTTAGAATGCGCTCCCTGCCAACATTCGCCTAATTGTAGGCCATTAAAACGCCAATTAAAACATATGTTCTTCACAAATATAGTCTGCAAGTTTACAATAAGATTGATATGGTCTAATTGTTTTGTGTTCTAGCCCATCTCTATGTCGTTGTGGCACTGATAGAAGCTGGGCTTTAAATGCTATATATATATATATAGCCTATATATATAGCCTATATATAGCCTATATATATAGCCTATATCTATAGCCTATATATATAGCCTATATATAGCCTATATATAGCCTATATATAGCCTATATATATAGCCTATATATATAGCCTATATATATATATAGCATTTCTAAAGCCCAGCTTCTATCAGTGCCACAACGACATATATATATATATATATATATATATATATATATATATATATATAAAGATATATATATATAAAGATATATATATATATATAAAGATATATATATATATAAAGATATATATATATATATAAATAACTTGATAAATGGCTTCTAATTGACGATAACCTACATTGGGAATATACGATATCTCTTACGCAGAGAAAAGGCTACACATCATCATATACCTTATTCTTAGAAACAAGGATAATTATTTTATTAATATATATTGGACTTGTGTTATACATATTGAAGATCTTATTAAACAGTATTGTAATATATTCTTTGTAAGAAAAATCTTCGTTTGTATAAACATGTGAGTAATAAGAAAGCCCCGTCACAAATCTAATCATTTCATCTCACGCATTGGAATCAGTTAAACGGGAGATCTAAGAGAAGTATCTTTCGTTAACCTAGTTTTCAAAATGCATAATTCGGTCACACGTATAAGTTAATTCAAGATTAATGAAAATGGATTTATACAATCACGAGGTAATGATTTACAGTGATTGATATCTATATACCTCTATTCTGTTATCTTATTTTCTGCAGCTTTTAAAATTCATATCAGCGAAGCAACAAAGGAAGCGATAGA
This sequence comes from Apostichopus japonicus, assembly GCF_037975245.1. Lineage (NCBI taxonomy): Eukaryota > Metazoa > Echinodermata > Holothuroidea > Aspidochirotida > Stichopodidae > Apostichopus > Apostichopus japonicus. The sequence goes on along the minus strand of NC_092563.1, from coordinate 18,928,778 downwards.
AACATCTGGTGGTGATATTTCACATCGGGTCGTAACGAGAGGTGTTGTCTTTGTTAAAGTAAGTATATATCAATCATATTATGACAAATTACCGGTTGGAGGATTTGGTAAAACAGCAGATGCACGAAGTGTAAGAAATAAGTTGAAAACATTTATTGGATCACTATTATGGCATTTCCAATCCTATTGAATAATTTACCATGCTTCATCCATGATTGAATAACAAGGGGGACAGCTAGGTAGTCTTCTGAGATCAATAGGGGAGCAGTTACCCCCCCCTCCCTCACCGCTTCCCCATCGACAGACACAATGTTAAAAGAATCCGTATGGGAGAACGTTGTGGTCAAGTGGTTAAGGCAGTGGACTGGTGATCTAAGGATTGCATGTTCTAGTCCTGGCCAGATCATTGCGTTGTGTCCTTGGGCAAGGCAATTTATCTCCATTGCCTCTCTTCACCAAAGTGGATAAATGGGGACTTGTGAGATAAACGTTGGGCGCTGTTTAGCTGCTGCCATGTGGAGGGATTTGTCTCTGTTTAACAGGTTATCATTGACCAGGGTAATATTGTTATGCTCCTTGAGCACCCGTTATCAGTGGATATGTCTGCGCTTAATAAATTCTAAATATTATTATTATTATTATTATTATTATTATTATTATTATTATTATTATTATTATTATTATT